>NC_081824.1:78977381-81377381 GCF_030867095.1 Alligator mississippiensis | reverse complement strand
TCAAAATGGAGTAGAATTCTTACTATATGCATATCAGTTTCATAAACTCAGCAGATCCAGTAATGCACAATTTTTTAAGATTTATTAATAATTAACTATTTTAACTATGGGTACTCTTACATATACTCCAGGAGTGGAGGGGCAGCACTTTAATTAGAGTGGTTCTGAGAGCTGTTCTAATTAAAGCGTCAGAGCATCTTGTGCATCAGCATCCCTGAGCTTAAAAATAGTGATAGGGGCTCTTGAACTAACATTAATTTGACAAGCTGCCCCCACTGCCAATTTTAAGCACATGGATGTTGATACATGAGATGCAGGAGTCTGCTGGATAATGGTAATTAATTAGCATGTTCCAGCAGACTCAACTAATTGAGTGTGCTCCAACACACTGTAATTATGGCACACCAGAATAGCCTCCCCACTTGTGTACAGGCACCCACTGACTCTAAAACCTCTGAATTTTATCTATTACTAAGGCCCCTGCCATTATCTTACATTTAATACATGATCGACCAGTTAAACACATCTTAAGCTGTGATCTGCCCAATTAATCGCATCTTAAAACAAGGAATAAACTATGAAATTATTCTATAAAAAATGTGTAATAACTGTGTGGTTTGTTCCTATCATACCATTAATTGAATGTGTGGCCAGGTGTGCTCCTGCAGCTGGAAGCCCAGTTCTTTTTTTTCTTCCCCAGCAACAAGTGTTGGGGCACATGCAATGATGGTAGCAAACAAATTGTTGGTCAGTTGGAGGCAGAGAGTCATGAGGTACTCATTAATGACAACAGGGAATTTGGTTATTTGGCTGATAATCTGGTTATTAATGGCAAAACCAACATTTTGTATTTGCCTGTTGTTTTCAGGTTCCCTTTTTTAGAAGAACATATAGCCACCCCCTTCCTCCCTTAGATGGCCTTCATCTGAATGTTTGCTTTCACTGAGAGCAGGAATATCAATGCTTTATTGTGAGAGTACTTGGGTGACAATAGCTGTTCAGCGGAGTCCCCCAGGGCTCAGTCCTTGGGCCCGCATTGTTCAATTTCTTTATCAGCGATTTGGACGACGGGGTGAAAAGCAACCTGTTCAAATTTGTTGATGATACCAAAATTTGGGGTGAGGTGGTCACGTTAGTAGGGAGGGAAAGACTGCAGAAAGACCTGGATAGGTTGCAGGGTGGGCTAACAAAAACAGGATGTGTTTCAATACGAACAAGTGCAGGGTGCTGCACTTGGGCAGTAGTAACCGGCAACACGCTTATAAGATGGGAAACTCCCTTCTTGAGAGCACGGAGGCAGAAAGGGATCTTGGAGTCATTATTGACTTCAAGATGAACATGGGCCGACAATGCGAGGTCATGGTTGGCAAGGCTAACCAGACCCTATTGTGTATCCACAGGTGCATCTCAAGTAGGGCCAAGGAGCTGATCCTCCCCCTCTATGCGACACTGCAGCTGGAGTACTGTGTCCAGTTCTGGGCACCCCACTTCAAGAGGGATGTGGACAACATTGAGAGGGTCCAGAGGAGGGTCACCCGCATGATCTGGGGACAGCAGGGCAGACCCTACAATGAGAGGCTACGGGACCTGAACCTGTTCAGCCTTCACAAGAGAAGGCAGAGGGGGGACCTTGTGACTGTCTATAAACTCACTAGGGGGGGACCAGAAGGGTTTGGGGGAGACCTTGTTTCCCCTAGCGCCCCCCAGAATAACAAGGAATAACGGCCACAAGTTGTTGGAGAGTAGGTTTAGATTAGACATCCATAGGAACTACTTCACAGTTAAGGCGGCTAGGATCTGGAACCAACTTCCAAGGGAAGTGGTGCTGGCTTCTACCCTGGGGGTCTTTAAGAAGCGGCTCAATGCCCACCTGGCTGGGGTCACTTGAGCCCAGTTTCCCTCCTGCCCAGGCAGGGGGTTGGACTTGAAGATCTACAAGGTCCCTTCAGACCCTACTTCTATGATTCTATGAAATCGGTGAGTTAAGAATTGAATGCTGAGACTTTGCTTCCGATGAACATATTCATTTTTAAAAAATATTTAATGCTTAGTTTATTAGTACATCTCTTTTTCTTATACAAAATGGTATGCAACAAAGAGTCTGCAGAGGAGTTTGAGTGTGCCCTGCCCACTAAAATTGGCTGGCACATAATAGACCCAGGAATTTGCCAGCAAGGTTGCTCCAGATTTGTTCCCAGAGCGCTTTTTTGAGCTTTCAGTCTCTGCCAGACCTGAAAACAGGCCCAAAGCTACTTCCTTGGATAAATTTTGGGTCTGCAGTGCAGTGGAAAAGGCATGTTCAGGCTCTGTGAAGCCAAGGCACATCGCAAGCATGGTTAAGCAAGCGCATTCCATATCACTACAGAGGGAAAGGCAGCACTATGGCTGCTAACAGTACTAGATATCTTCTCTCTTAGACTGGAGTCATCTGTGGCATGATGTATGACTTTAACCCTTGCACCAGGACAGAACAGGAAACAAAGCTGAGAGAGAAGATATCAAATACTGTTAGCAGCCATAGTGCTGCCAGGATCTTCTAAGGCTAGGTACAGACATTGCACAAACTCTGTTATAAGAGTTAGCTGTGGCTGAGTGGTTAAGGTGATGAACTAGAAATCCATTGGGGTCTCCCTGTGCAGGTTTGAATCCTGTCAGCTACAGGCTGGGCTGTGTGTTTGTGTAGCCCTAGGCTATTTTGCAGTTGGAGCCTCAGCAGGATCCAAATGTAGGGGCATGGGGCAGGGCCCAAGATCTTCTCCAGGTCCCCAAGGTGAACTTGTTTGACACCCACAGGGGTTCTTGGTTGTAGCCAAGAAGTCCAGGCTGGAGTCATCTGTGGTATGAGGTATGACCCTAAGGCTTGTACCAGGATAGATCAGGAAACAAAGCTAAGAGAGAAGATATCCAATACTGTTAGCAGCCGTACTGTAGCAAAACCCCCAGTTTTCCTTTTTATTTTTAACTTAAAAATACCTTTCCTCCCCTTCCCCAACCATTTCTGACTTTCTCTCTGCCCTCTCTATCCCTTATAGGTAATTCTCTTCCCAACTTTCTTCCCTGTTCCCTACTTTGCCACTTGGTTCCCTGTAAGCCCCCATTCCAGCCCAGTAGCTTTTTCAACCCTCCCTGCAGCTTCCCAGTTCATCCCCACTGCTTCCACTCCTGGCCCTGGCTTTTCACTCCTACGCCCTGGCTCTCATTGCTCCTTCTGATGTCCCACTCCCAGCTGCTGCACTGACTTTTCTCCACTCAGCTCCACCTGCAGCATTCTCTGCCTGCCTCCTGCCTTCCAGCTGGCTCCTGGCTCCCAGCCAGCACCCACAGCTTCCCCAACTCCCCAGCTTGTGCCCCGACCCAGCTCCTGGTTTTCCCCCAGCACCCTCCGGCATGCACAGCTTCCCCAGCTCCACCTGCAGCATCCCCGCCTGTCTCCTGGCTTTCCCCAGGCACCCGCATCTTCCCCTGCTCCACACACAGCTTTTCCTTTTCTCTGGCTTAACTGGCTTCCCAGCTTCCAACCCTGTCCTCCGCCCACCTCCTCCGGTCCCCAGCCGGCCCCAAACCTTCTCGCCAGCTTCCCAGCTTCCTCTCTGGCCCCAGCTTCTTCAGTCTCGGCTCCACAGCTCCTCCCAGCATTGCTCCTGTCCTGTGCTGGCTCTCCCCAGGTAACCTCAAGTAACCCCAAGCCCAATTAACCTCATCTAACCCTGAGCCCTAGTAACCCCGAGTAACCCTGGGGCACCTTGACCCAAGTAAACCAGGTGCCCCAAGTGACCCCGAGTACCCTTAAGGCACCTTGAGCCTGAGTAACCTCAGGGCACCTTGACCTCAAGTAACCCTGAGCACCAAAGCACCGCAAATGCCCCCTAGTGTTAATACACAGCCGCAGAAGTACATGTTTGCATGTTTGTGTATGTGCATGTGTGTATGAACCCAGAGTTTGTATGTGTAGTTTGTGTATGTATATATAATTCTGTATCATGCCCTTCTGCCTTACAGCACCATATTGAGATCCCAAGTGTTGATTTGGCATATGCCTAATCAACACTAGTACTGCCAGGTATCTTAAAAGGCTAGGTACAGACGTTGCACATTGCATTATAAGAAGTGGCTGAGAGGTTAAGGTGATGGACTAGAAATCCATTGGGGTCTCCTTGCACAGGTTTGAATCCTGTCAGCTATGGGCTGGGCTGTGTGTTTGTGTAGCACTAGGCTATTTTGCAGCTGGAGCCTCGGCAGGATCCAAATGTAGCAGCACGGGGCAGTTACAACCAACCTTGGGCAGGGCCCAAGATCTTCTCTAGGTCCCTGGGGTGAACTTGTTTGACACTCTCAGCAGTTCTTGGTTGTAGCAAAGAAGTCCAGGCTGGAGTCATTTGTGGCATGAAGTATGACCCTAAGCCTTGCACCAGGACAGATCAGGAAACAAAGCTGAGAGAGAAAGTATCTAATACTGTTACCAGCCATAGTGCTGCCAGGGATCTTCTAAGTCTAGGTACAAACACTGCACATATACTGGTAGAAATGATTAGAAACTGGTCTAAAGCTGTAGCAGGACAGAAGTTCAGCACATAGACCTGTTTCAAAATGGTGGACCCAAGTCTGAGAGAGACCTGGATGAATGTAGTAGACTTAATAGGTTTGCAATTATATATTGCAATTCTTTCCCATATTCTATAGTGAATCACCTTCATTTGCTGTCATCCAGCATCACAGGACCCCTCACAGGGCAGTGTACTAGCCTCAGCCAGTGCTGGTCTGCTCCAGGTGAATGCCAGGCCAGCCCCACCTCCAGGCTTTCAGACAAGAATCAGAAAAGCCTGTCTCCTGCCTATGGAACCAGGCAGGTGGGGGGAAAGGGAGGGGGCAGGGGGAAAGGGAGTCCCCTGGCCACATGGCCCTAGCCCCAAGCCAGCACAGTGCGAGGAGGGCCACGTAGAAGGTGGCTCTGTTTCTCCCCCATGCCCAACCCTCCTGATAATTGCAGGCAAGAGGTTATGGGTATTGGTGGTTAGGTCCAGTGAGAGAAGCCTGCAAATGACTTGTTTTATGTGAGGTGGTCATTATATATTGGCGAGCGCATGGACCTTTATGGAGAAGAAACTTGTGTCCAGTGGTAAGGAGATCCAAGATGACTGGGGTTACTCTTCCACTGCAACCTTCATCAGCCTTCATATCTGTTGAGAAGTATGCCTTCTTCATCCTCATGCTCTACTGTGAGGTCTTTAAGTTATGTTGGACTACTCTTTGTCTGATACCTCACCTCTGACCTCACTGTCATGGGTCACCCTACCAGAAGTACAAGACTCCCAATGATCTTGCTCTTAGAGTTATCACTACATGCAAGTCTCTCCACCCCATGAAGGTGGCAGTCCATGGAAAGGATTTTGGAAGCCATCTAATTTTTAGTGGAAGACTGCAAGTGGTGGGAATTCCCTGTCAACAACTACTTAATTACTCTCTCAGTAAAATAAAATAAAATAAAACACCCTATAATTCTAATCTGAATTGGTTTAGCTTCCACTTGTGGCTTTGCTAGAATCAATAGCTTTATTGACAATTTCTGTTTCTCTTGTATGTGACCAAGATAGTTCTTCATCTTCTTTTGTATAAAAGATAGCTTAAGACTCCTTTTTAGTTTCCAGGTCTCAAACCATGTTATTGCTTCTTAAATTATATAAATAGAAACAATATTAAAATAAAATAGCAGCCCCATAACTGAGTCAAGATGGTCTTTCCTCATGTCTTTACCATGATCACATGGTTATAGGTTCTTTCCCACACTCCATTGCTAACCCCATATATTTTCTTTCTTTCCTCTACTATTTCATTATTTCATAGATACTATTTTAAATGGCAATTTTTAGTGCTGATAATTGTTATGGAAGATAAAGGTTTGGTGCTTGGAAGTCACAAAAATAAATTTGTTTCATTTCAGAGACACTCCTAAATTGCATTGCTATTAAATGGATACGAAGTGATCCTAGTTGTACTAGAGTGACCCTAAAAATAAGATGCAGCTTCTCAGTTTTCCACCTGAATAAATAAATCTTCATAAACTGCAAGCATGTTAACATTAGACATAGAAGGAGTTTCTACATGTGTTCTAGGTTGTGGTGGGGAGAGGGGCGGTTTAATTAGAGTGGCTCTGAGAGCCATTCGAATTAAAGCACCTGAAGTGTCATGTCTATCAGCATCCCCACACTGAAAAACGGTGGTGGGGGCACTCATTCAATGAACTTTAGTTAAAACACCCCCACCATTTTTCTGTGCAGGGAAGCTGATACATGTGATGCTGGAGTCTGCTGGAATACGGTAATTACCATGCTTCAGCAGACTCGATTAATCGATTCTGCTCCAATGCATTGTAATTAGAGTGCATAGGTGCCTACAATGTTCTACATATCACTACAAGGCTGATAACCCAGGACAGACTTCTACTCCTGCTCTAGTTGGGGGGGGTGTGAGAAATGGGTTAAGGGGGAGTGGGCTCATGAAGCTGGGAGGCAGAGAGTTAATGGTATGGGAGTGGGTAATGAAATGGGAGGTGGAAAGGAAAAGGGGAAGGGGGAATGTGTGGTAAAATGAAGGAAGTCAGCCACTGAAGGATTACATTAAAAAAAAAAAGAATTTAAAAAGAGGAAGTAAATTAAAGAAGACATTTTAATACATTGACATTTTAATACATTGAGATTTGGGACTGGAGTGTTTGTACAGGGGGTGGGGTGTCTGGAAGATGGGAGCAGTGAGGGAGGGTGCTTTTGTGGGAGCATCTGCCCCTGCCCTATGAAGGAAGCCCCAGTTCATAGGGACCTCATCCAGTCCTCTGCCTTATTCCTCACCAACTTCCCCAGATTCCACTCCTGGACCTATCCATGTCCTGTGACCTGGCTAGCTGGCATGTGATCAGCAGGCTGTTTGCATGGGGTTTCCACCCTAGGAGTGGGAAGGTCACACCCCAGGAGTGGGAGAGGGAGTTGGTTTGGTGTCTGAACCACTCCCTGGGAAGTATTGTTCAGGGGGTGGAAAATTTGCTGACACAGAACAGGAGTGTGAGGGAGGAGGGTGGTTCATCTGCGGGGAGCGGCTATACATAAAGAAATATAAATTAGGTAACATGGACCAGAGATAAATCTGCCCTGGAGTGGCATAACTTTAAGCCACCTAAAGTATGTTTAAAACTAATTGTAGGTGTTAATGTGTGGACAATCCAGGGATTAAGAGCTCCAGGAGCCATCTAAAATTATATATGTAAGGGCTTTGTTATATGTTACACTGTGAGCTGCGCAAATGTTGATCAGTGTTAGTACTAGTTTGAGTCTGGAGCAGTCACACATTCAAGCCAGCAGCAGGCTGGGGAACTGAATGGTAAGAATCCATGCCGCCCCGCCAGTGTTCCCCCTTGCTCCTTGTCCCCAGAGCTTACCTGATTCCCCCCTGCTCCCCAGTCCTAGGGGCTCCCCTGCTTCTCCTTGGTGTTTTCCTGTCCCCCTCCCCCCGCAACTAACTTGTGGCTGCCTCACTGTCTGTCCTGGGGGAGAAGGAAGGGAAGATTAACCTGCCTTCCTAGCTGTTGCTGCCACCACTGCCAGGCTACTGCTCTTTGCTGGGCTGAACCTAGCCCTGTGAGCACCAGCAACATTGGCTATAGTTGGGCAGGAAGGTTAACACTTCCTTGCCTGCTTCCCTAATACATGTAGCACAAAGAGCCACAATTAAGGGAGGAGGGGCAGAGGGGCAGTGAGCAGATGTCTGGGATGCTGGGTAGGGTGTGTGTGTGTGGGGGGGGGGGGGAGCAGTGGTCAAATCCAGGCCATTGGGGAGGGGAGGGAAAGTCAGGTGTTTACACAAAGGTGTACCCTTAGCATGGATACACCTGAATGTAACATGAGCTGGGTAGAGAAAATCCTGGCCTGGAGTGAAGTAATTCTGAGCCATAACACAAGTGCTTAAAACTAGTTTCAGGTGCTAATGTGCAGACAATCTAGGTGTTAAGAGCTTCAGGATCTTCCCAAAATTACCATGTAACAAGATACTATATAAGTGCACTTACTCAGAAGAACCATTTTAGATTGTGCATGCCATTTTTGGGGTGATTTAAGCCCTCTACATACATACATGATTGGGCATTTAGATTGACCCAACCCTGGTTATGTTGATCTAAATGTGATGCTTGTACAAAACTTATAGCATTTTTTTCAGAACTGGTAAAATAAAAGAATATGAAAGAGAAATAGGATTGTTCCTATGACAATAAATAATTAAATACAAAAAAGTTATAGTTCACAACAGGGAAAGAGTGGACAGGTCTCTGATCTCTAACAGTATTGAGAAATCCAGAAATCATTAACAATTTAAAGTCCTTAGAACATTATACGATTATATTTTGTGGGTAAGGACATTTAAGAACTAACCTCTGCATTGTTTCTCATTTTCCATTTCCAAAAAGTCTTTACTTTGCTGTTATATTTCATCACAATTGTTTAAGTTTATTTGGGGTTTAAATTCAGACCTTTTTACTTTGACTAATAAACAAAGACAAGAAAAGGCTTGCAACCAGCTGGAATCGTGCAATTGCTTCTGCCAAGTTTGGCAAAATTCCCTCACATACCATGCAACTTAGTTGCTCTGGCCCAGATGCTTCTTTTTTTGTGGAAAATATGGAGGCGGAGCAAAGGGGTGAGAAAAATGTTATCAACAAATTCAGTCTTCCAAATGGTAAAGAATATGGAGCCTTTACAGTATTACCACCCCTGCCCCACCTGGTCCATCCACAAAATTTGAGTACTTGAAACCAATGTGATTGAGACTGGGGATTAGGAAAATGACTGGTTAATGCAAGACAAATTCACACTTTAGCTACTTTATAATGCATGATTTCAGTTGCACACTGGAATTCCAACATGCTCTGAGTGGTCGTAATTCACCCTCACATAAAAGGAAAGCAGGTAGTCTTGGAGAAGTAGCCATTGACAATGTGACACTGACAGCATGACACCTGAGAAATGGGCAACTTTTTTTGTTTTTGGATTAAATATTGGTTTGCTAAAAATACTTATTTGTATTGGCCAAAACTATACAAATAATTGATACCGCAGTCTGATTTTCTATAGTTCTGTATGTTTAAAAATAAACCTAGAATTATGAAGGTGGATCATCAATGAGATGATGACAAAAGCATTAAATGGGATCTCGAAAGAGGAATGGAATAGGGCTTTAAAACAACTCTTTTTTTCTGTCTGAATATGGAAAAGTTGATGAGGTAACTTAGTAATGTGCTGACAGAATGGGTACTTTGTCTGAAATGGTGATTTTCTTTGGGGCTGGAAGAAATAACAAAGTTTGAAGAAAACAAATAAACTATACAGAGCTACAACACAGGAATCATGATGGGCTAAGTTAAAATACTTGTATGTTGAACAGTCACTAAAGCCCTGAATCAGCAATCTAGTCCTATTAAATAGAACACTTACACACACACTTAAGTACCATCCTGATTTAGAGACCAGTTTTTACAACTCAGTTGAAATATTTTTGCAAGCTAAAGCAGCTTTTAAACAAAGGAAGGTGATTTAAACTAGCAAATCTAAACAGAGTTTGCCAAACTGTACCACTTTAAGATCCCATTTCATGTTTCCAATACTTTAAAATTAATTTAATCAGTCTATCCTGATGATCCCCACTCCCTTGTTCCCTAAGCATGTGTTGCTTTTTTATGCACTTTGTGCATTTTTAATTATGATCTTCTTTTAATTCTTAAAACATGCTTTTGGCCAAGACTTGTTTTCTCTTGTGGTCTCTCTCAGTGATCTAATTTATCTTTTTCTGACAATGAACACACATGCACACACCCCACTGAGACAAATGTCTCATTAACTCAGAATCAGGGGGTGGGGGAAAAGGAGAGCTAAGCAAAATGGGTGGTATATGCTCTTTGCCACTTTCAGAAAATGCAGGGGACCCCTCCCTTAAAATCACAATTGCTTGGTAAGTGTTCTCAGAATTCATGTCAAGCACAAGCTATTTAGAACTATAATCAATTTTTCATTTCTCCAACTCTTAATTTCATTCCTTCTATAAAAACTGTCAGCCATCTGTGTGTTGTATATGGTTTTAATGCTTTTATAAACATTCAAACCATATAAAACAAGGATAAATCCTTTTATTCCATTAAAAACAACCAAGTACCTAACAACAACAGACACCCTCTCCCAAAAAGCAAACAATCAGATAATAAAACAACTATACAAACTGTATCACATTGAAAACTATAATCTACTGCACATCCTTCAACCTACCTTAATGGGGCCTTTTCTAGTTATTTTTACTTTTTTTAATGAACTGAGCAAATAATTCTCCTGTATCTCTCAGATCCATACTTGAAAGATAATTTATATTTAATTATGCTTGAGACCTAGCATAATTAAGTTCATATCAACTTCCCATGCCTTGTTCAAGTGTTCATTCTCCAGAAAAGCAGATTTTAAGATCAAATTGGCAGAAAACAAAAATCAAACTGTCTGTTCAGTAGTAACACTCAGTACAAGCTATGCTGATGAGCTGGATTAGTTATCCAGTAAGAGAAGAGAAAAACAATACCACAAAGTCCTGTAACTAAGTAATCCAGTCTAAACTGAGCACTATGGCTGCTTTTACATGCTGTGGGAATTTAAGTCAGTTTAGTTCTCCCTAAATTGAAATGGTGAGTGTTTAAAAACACCACTTTGATTTAGGGAGAATTAAACTGAACTAAACTCCCATGGCGTGTACACGAAGGTGGGGGCCTGATCCTTACTAGCCTCTCCAGTGAAGTGGGGGAGGGAGATCTGCCAGTGGGCCAAGTGGTTCCTGAGCTGGGGGGGTGGTTCCCTCCGTGGCAGCGGCAGCACCCCTCTGGCAGCACTCATCCACTGGCACCCTGTCTGGGTGGTCCCGGGGGGCACTGCAGCCACAGAGGGAAGCACCAGGCCCCCACACAGCTCAGGCAGGCAGGCTCTGAGGAGAAAAAAAAAGATCAGGCTTGCTGCTTTTTTTTTTTTTCTTCAGTGGAGCCTGCCTGCACAGTCTCTGAGCTGCACGTGGCCTGGTGCTTCCCTCTGTAGCTGCTGCACTTTATTATGTAGCAAACTAAGACACCTCAGCGGTGTTTTATTTTGCCATGTACCAAAGTCATTTAAAACATAATACACCACTGACAGTGTAAACAGCAACAGCATTAAAGCAGTGCAAAAGGGTATTTAAGCCGCTTTAAAGGCCAATTTTGTGGCGTGTACAAAGGCCCTATGTACATTCATTGCAAATTATTTTGATATAGTGACATAGTTTTCTTCTTTGAAAAAGCTTAATATTAGTAATAAAAAAAAACCTGTGCAATGTCTTTCATGTCCCAATAGCTGTTACTCCATTTCAGGAAATACATTGCTAAAATTGTTTTTTTGTTTGTTTGTTTGAAGTCGTTTAATGTCTAGGTTTTTTTCCTTACACTATTATCTTGTACCTTTCCCCTATGTCCCCTCCCATCTCCACTGGAGCTTCCCATATAGAGTTAAAATCACCAGGTTTCAAAAATAAAATGTTTGGTTGTCTTTACTTTAAAGAAGATTCACTTAAGTTGCACTTACAAATTTGCACAGCAGGTATGTTGTTTCAGCTTGAGGTAAGCTGCTTGCAATCTAACACTCCGGTCTGCTGTCCAAAGAAGTATCAGGATCAGATATTAAAAAATAACAACAACAACAATAATAAAAGCCCTCTTGGGTTTAGTTCTGCACTGTATTACACTCAGGCCAGCCCGCAAAACTCCCTGAGGGAAGAATTCAATTCCTGATGTTCATAATTTTCAGTCTCTCTAAGTTAACTGATGTGTCTCATGTGTCTGCATTTTAACAGAAACAGCCAAAAGCCACTGAATTGGGTCATTCATAAAGGCTGCTTACCTCAAGTGTGTCAAACTTAAAAAAAAAAAAAGACAGAACACTTGGTGTAAAACATGGATCCAGAGAAGTCAAAGAAAGCTTTGCCTTTTAGTTCATCTGGGTCAGGATTCTGCCCTTGCTTTTTAAACAGCTTTCATGATTATTTATCCCTTAAATGTATTATTTAAGACTATTTATCTTCAAGATAAATAGTCTTAAATAATACATTTAAGAGATAAATATGACATATAGATGATAAATAATTATGTATTTCATGCATATTTAGCTTCCATCAGAGAAAGAACTAAATTTCAATTCCTGATTTATTTTCATTGCAACAAAGTGCAAATTAATGGTTTTTGTGGTTAGTTGTATTATCGTATTTATTGTAGACTTTGACATTTTTTGTAGTAATACAAAATGCATTAAATAGTACTTTTACATGTGAATGAAATTGAAAAGTAAAAAGGGGCCTTTGAATAGTGACATTTCACACATTCATTAATTTTAGTTCATGCTTGTTTGATAAATATCAATAGCTGAGACTTTTTGAATACATATATTTAATGAGGCAGCTTAAAATTTAAAATAAACATAAATAACAGAATGTAACTAGGATAACATAATATCTGCATGCATTAAATTAATATGATACTCAACATTTATTTAGAAATACTAATCAGAGTGAATGAAGTGGAAATGAAGCAAAATTTTAGAGAAGCTGAAATCCTATTTCACATTTTACTCCTTTAACATTTTATCAGTAATAGATGATGTGTTTAACACAAAGCTTTCCTAACTTATTCACTTAAAACAGATCACATGACAAAAATAATCTTCACATTTAAAAATACATGCTTTCTTTTAGATTTTTTGAGCATCATCTTTGTAGATCATGTTTTTAATAATGTTTTCTTCCAATGTCATTTAAATATTTTGAGTTATACTAAACCATGTGGTCTTAAGCAGAAGTTCTCACTACACTTTTTTTTTGGACTACTGCTTAAATATTATTTTCAAATGTTGTGCTGTTAATTCAAAAAAGACAGCTAATATATTAGATCTGGTCCTGTTACCTTGAAATCAATGGAAGGAAATGTTATCATTTGCCTTCTTACAAATTGGATCATATCTAAAATAAAAGATGTTTTATTTTGTTCTATTCTATCAACATATTTTTTTCATTTTGAAATTCTGCAGTCAGTTGTGACCACAAGTAATGCCGTAATTAATATTCATTTTATTAAATTACTATATGCTTATTTTCAAAATCATTGTAAAATGTAATAATGCTTAAATATAGTTTTTAAAAAAATGTAAATACATTCTGGGGGTTTTGGGGAGTTTTTTTGTACTGATAAATTTTATGAAAAATAGTTTATTTTAAAAGTTATTCCCCCATTTCTCTGACTTTTGGCTTCTTTTTCTATCTCCTTTTTGTGCACTCTTATTTATTTTGAGACATATATGAGGGCAAGAACAAAAAAGAAAGACAAAAAATGGGAAAATCCTTTTCTCTAAAAGCATAATTAGCTATAGTTTCATTATTATAATTCTTAATTCAAGCTATTGCCAGAATCCCAGTACTATTTCATGTATTATCAAATAATACATAAATTGTGTTGCTAATATTTTTTTTTTCAAAATATATGGATAACTATTAGCAGATGAAAAGGCCTGCCAGCCCAGGGCTATTGTCACATGGCTCAATGGGCTGCAGAGGGGCTGGCTGGAGCACAAGGATGCTGCAGCATGGGGCTAGCCAGCAGGCAGCTCCCACACTATAGCACCCTCTTGCACCAGCCAGTAGGGGCAGCATCCACATGCACGTTGCTACAAAGTGTTTTACTTGCAGCAGGATAGTACTTACATTTACAAGTACTATCTTGCTGTGGAGTTAATTCATTTCCTGTAGCCTACTAGGGGTGCACATGTAAACATACAGTGTTTACTACACAGTTAATTAGTCAACTGCACAGCTATCATCGCGTATAGATGTGCCCAATGATTCTTAATTTAATCTTCTAGGAACAGGTTTTGCTTTTCGGACACAATTACCTTTTTGCAGTCATGCATGTGTAATTAATTCTTTGTTCTTCCTCTGTTTTCTCCTCAAAATTGAATTAAACTCATTTTGTTTTGACATTTGTATAGTTCTGAACAGATTCCTATGTTGCCCTCAATACCTTAGTAGTTGAGTAATGTCTAGTAGCTCAGATTGTTTACTATAAACCAACACAATTTACTGTTTCTATTGCTCCCTCACTTTATTTCCTTTTGTCTTTCCAACATCTATCATTTCATCTTTCTCTTTCTCCCTCTCCTTTTTCTAGTTGTGTTTTTTCTTCTTTTTGCTTAAATTGAATGCTTTCTCTCTTTGTAGCCTATTTTCACTTCCCAGTCCTTTCTCCCTCCTTGCTCCTCTCTCAAGCCTTTGCTTAGCTTTCTTATACAATCCTCTGAGCCAATCCAGTGATTCCTGTTCCACTTGTCCTTTGCCCTGCCTTGACCAAACAAGGAAGTGTCACAGTCAGGCTAACCTTAATCCCTTCACAAGTCTAGCGACAGGAATATAGAAGTCAGAGATTTTTCCATTTCTGGTTAAAATAGTTCAAAGAGTGAAGGCAGAAGGTGAGATTTGCCTATTGGCTACAGTCACATTTTGTTAGTTAATGTACAAGCCAAGCACCTGTGGAAACAGACAAACTAAGTGGGGAGAAACACGTCTCAATTTGTTCTGGATTGTGAGAGGGAACTTTAGAAAGACTTTTTAGGTAATAGAGGGCATGCCTATATGCACAATTAATGTACCTGCATTTTCTGTGCAGAAAATTTAAACTTAATAAAGCGATCCCTAGCTCATATCTGCATGAGCACTGCTGTTGGGAGCAAACTGAGCCTGACAGGAGCAGCTAAGTCCAGAGCTGCTCCTGCCCTCCTCTGCCTCCACTTCAGCAGCCAAGGGGAGCTCCAGGCTCCCCCAGGTGCCCATCCTGGGCTGGCAGGGGGCATGGGAGTTTAGCCCTGAGCTCCAGAGGGTGGTGGGGAGCTGCCCTGGCTCAGTGGGCAGCTCTGTCCTACCTGGGGGGAAATTGGGTTGGCCCTGATGGGAGTGTGAGTGGGATAGCTGTCCTGGCTGGCTGGGCAGTTGCCTCCCAGCCACATTGAGATTGGGACCCATTTGATTAGTCTACCCATAGGTGACTGATGCCTCCTGATACTGGGGGCACCAGTGGCTGATCGCCAGCTGAGGGGGAGGGGAGTCCCCCAGCAGCCAATCGGCAACTGGATAGGGGGTGGTCCCTAGCGGCCAATCACTTCCACTAGTGCAAAAGGCAGTGGCAAACATGGAAATGCCACCAGCACTTCTCTCAGTGTCCCCACAATCTCGGGGGGGGGGGCACCAGCCATCACCCCCCACTCCCCGGCTGGTGAGGGCCAATCAAAGGGGGTCATGTTCCCACCCATGCCCCCCCCCCCCGCCACGTGTTGCCTATGAGTCTATTTGTGGAATTCACTATGCAGGAAGTCAAGTCAAGATTATAAAGGCTAATCCCTTCAAGACTTTGAGCCAGACCCTCCCTTTGCCTCTGTTGCAAAGAGGTTATAGTCCAGCTGCAACTATCCAGTACAGACTTCTCCTGTCAGAAGGAAACACCCTGCTGATACATCAGCCAACATGAGACCTTTATATTTTAAATGTCAACATCACAAAGTATTACTGCTATTATTATTTTAAGCTAATGCTTATTTCTCTCCCTCTTTGTTTTATTTCTGTGAAGAAAAATAACTTTTTGAGCTATTTTAATAGATGGCACTGAACCATGTCCCAAACCTTTTTCAGGTCTGCTTTCAACAACTTTTGGGCACATTTTTTGACATTTTGCTAAATGTTATCTGCAAATTAACTGTAGAAAAAGACTTCTGTGTCTTCAGCATGTGTTAGTAAGCAAGTAGGTGGTGTAATGTGGGAGACACATTAGTTGCTATATATAGCAACTGTGCATGAGAGAGAAAAAATATATCAGAAAAAAGGAGCATAATGTGACCCATGATGCTTCCCACAGTATGAAGGATTTTGGATGGATTCCTATTTGTTTGATCACCATAATTTAAACAATATAACCTGGAAACATTGTGAAGACATAATGTGCCTTTATCTATACAACTAAATATAAAAATGACAGAACAACAGTTAGAGGAATAACCTGTCTTCTTTTACCCTCTGCTATATTCACATCCATTAAATCAATGTCCTTGGTTATATCCTGTTAATATTTTGGTTGTGTGCATTTCATCACATTTAAAAATCTTAAAATAAAGCACATACTTTGCTTTTTACCTCAAGATTTTATCTTGCTGATGTCTGGGAAAAAAAATAAGTACAAGATCTGTGTTAACCCGAGATTATACTTCCTTCACTTTTAACCAAAAAAATCAATAAAAAAGCAACAAAAAATACGCTGCCTAAATAGGCAGCACCTACCGAGTAATAACTTTATTTCTGTATAGCTCAGGGGTGTTGCAAAGGGAGTGTGAAAAGTTCATTATTATCAGCTAGAAAAAAGAGTGAGTGCTAAGAAGAAAGAAGCCTGTTTCCTACTGGGATTTCTCTCAGACTACATGATTTACATGAAGGGCGCCACATCAAACGCATTGGGTGCCCTTTTTCAAATATTAATGTGAAGCTTGTTTTAAGTTCTCTCTTGACTTTGTGCCACCTTGTATCAAACGAAGTTAAAAGTAGGACTTGGGAGGAAAAAATACTTTTCCAACTGTTTCAGCACTTAGTAAAAATCTTTCTACATTTGATCAGTTCTGCTTCAAACTTTTATTATTTTGACAAATAGGCATATTTTTATACCCTGCACATTTTTATGACAATCTTTTTTCTTTCTTTGATTTACTATTCTTTGGACTATTCTAGGGCATGTTAAAACATCTATGGTAGACTATGAGGCAGACGACCTAGTATGACTACTTATGCTTAAAGATAAGCAATTAAATTATCTGCTCCCGAACCACCACAGCCTGTATTTAAAAAATAAAAGGATTACACTCCAAAAAGCCTCCTAAAACAGTTTTCAAGAGGAAATTATTTCAACAATAAAACCAGACAAAAGGAGAAAAAAAATCATATTGAGCAATCAAATTGGATATCTGCCCCCATACAACAGAAAAAGAAAGACACTCCAGAAGAAAAATGAAAGAAAAATAGGTCTTATTGATCTAAAAATCAGACATTGTAGAACTTGTTTTGGAATTAGGAAGTATGAAAGGAGATTATATATAATGTACAAAATTATTAGGGACTGAAACTGAAATAATAGAAATTAGCAAAAGAGTGGGTTTTTTTTAAAGAAATGGATCTTAGAGGAATAACTACAGCTCTTCATTTGCAGGACAAAATGGAAAGCTGCAGTAAAATATAAACAAAATACAAAATATAGCTGATAATTGGTAAAGTAGAGCTGTCACTGCATGAGGATGAAGGATTTAAAAAAAAAAAAAACACAGTGAAAGGCAACCTCATTGATCTCCTACCAACACCATTGATAAAGGAACACTTAAACCTAGAATTCCCAGTCTAAAGTAATCACTAGGAGGACACAGAGCTCTTATCCTCCGTACAAGAAGTAAGCATCACAGCCAAAGATAAAGAAATATTTTCAGAAGGAACCTGAAATCCGTTAGAGAAATGTAAGAAATCATTTCCTTAGTTCATAGTCTTTTAAGCTCTTTCTATTTGAATTTTAAATAAGAAAGATTTTTAAGGGAGATTAGAGAGGAATTAGGAAAGAGGTTCTATGATAGCAGACAAGTAAACAATTGACTGGCACTGCTGAAAAATGGAGAATGACTCAAACATATCCCACTTAAGCCGCAAAACTGTAACTGAGCTAATAGAGACCACTAGATTATTTCTTACAAATCATAGAAACAGAATGTCCAAGTATAATTTCCTCTTTTTTTTCTCTTTTAAGAAAATATAAACAAATTACATTTAATTAAAGCATAAGTTCAAAAAGAAAGATAATCTGACTGACTTGACTTTTGACTGAAAATTTGGAGGGGGCTTTAATTTTGTCACAGTGAGGGAAAAAAAACCCAACAATATTTCAGGTTACTGAGCAGAAAGATGGCACCAAAATAAAAATAACATGTAATAAAGAAAATGAAAAAGTTTACAACCAAAACATCTCATTCTTACAATTTTCCTACCATAGATTCATGCTCTGGGCATTTATTTAGGATGAGGGTAAGTTCTTCTTTCACATAGGGAAGGACAGTTTTTTTCCTTGATTGTTTTTGTATCCACAATATGTTTGTATCCGCATAATCGATGGCAATATTTTGTCCCAATACAAGCCAGCTATCTTCAAAAAGAAATTAACTCATTTTAAGATGAATTTCTTCTAAATCTGCTTAACTACCTTTGGTATTGTAAATGGGGTTCCACCAATTATACTAGTACCTTCTTGTTTCTACTGAGTTATGAATACCTTATACAGCCTAAGATTATGTTGACTTTTCACAGCTGCCTCACCCTTGTGACTCACAGTTTTCTTACAATCAACCATGTCCTTCTTTTCCTCAGATATCTCCAACATATGTACACCTATCTTATAGCCAAAGTCCCTGTTATTGATCTCTTAAGTATATCCATTGTACATCATGCTCTTGGCCTTCATTCAATTTTTAATGGGTTTTTCCACAAAATTATCTAGATCTTCCTGTATAATAATCTGGTTCTTTTCTGTATGGACAATGACAACACTTAGCGTCCTCAACAAATTTCATGGGAATCCTTCTATTACAGTCACTGAGAGAAATGTTAAACCAGCCCGGTCTAAGATAATACCTGGAGAACACCACTGGTAACTATTCTCTAGTCAGATAATTCACCTTCCAACATAATCCACTATGATTTCCTTTTCAGACAACTATTTATCCTCCTGAGTGTAAGACCATGGCACTGATTGTCGTCATCTTCAGTTTGTCCAGAAATTTCCCATAAAGCATGGTAACAAGCCAGGCAAACAGACAAGGTAGCAAGCCTGAAATTGCCCAAATCATGCTTTCTCTCTCTCTCTCTTTTTTTTTTTCTTTTCTTTTCTTTCCTTTTCTTTTTTAATGCAGGTTATGTCTTCTATTTTCCACTGGGGGTTACCCCCAGTGATGATATGTGCTAGAGGAACTGTACTATCCTATGGCAGAGTAATTGATGACACCACAATGCACATGTAGACTGGCTAGCTGGGCCAGATAGGGGCTGGCTGGGGCACAAAGGTGCTACAGTGCAGGTGCTGTCTGTTGCCTTACCTCACACTGGATCACCCTCATGCCCCAGTCACCCCATCTGCCACCCATCACCTGCCACCACCACCTGGAACCTGGAGCTGACCCCCTGTGCCCACTGACACCCAGAGCTGCTCTTCCCTGACTCAAACTGCTGTGGTCCCAGGCACACATGCATATGCTGTACCTGGGAGCAGCTGACTCTAACACAAACTGTGCCGGAGTTTATTTCTTCATGATAATTGCATATGTAGATGTACCCTGTGTGCGACAAACTAGAATCCGGCACCTAGGAAAACATGAATAATTTGTATTAGATTTTTTTTAACTATTATTTTTTCTTTTTTTAGACTATTTTTAAAAAATGGAAATAAAAGATGGAGGAAAAAATCTTAACCCTTTTTGTCTACTAGTCTTTTTTGATAACTCATATAAAAAGCACACAGGTTTATGGACTAATTGTGCTAGCCAGATGAAACAAACGACTTACTCTCTTCTCTGCATACCTCCAATTAATGTTAATTAGAGTTATATATGCATATCAGGAAAAATTCTGACAGGAAGATCTGAGAGTATAACCTCATTATAAATGCTCATCTGCTTTCTACTTTAGATATGGATGCTGTGGATCTCTTGTTTTAAGAATCCAAAATATTTTGCTAAGGTTCAGGTCAGTCTTTTTATTTGAGGTTCTTCCACACCAAGCAATGATGAGAGTTGTGTGGGCTTTCTGAAAACCTGTAAAACAAGCTTATTTCTTGTTTCTGAAAATGCTATGACACTTAAATCTTCTGTATCTTCTATAGTTATTTTGAATAAAAGAACCTGTAAAAACAAGCAGCTTTTTACTACCAATAAAACTGCATTCTATTCTCTCTCTAAGATCTGTTCTCTTAAAGGCCTAGGTTATTGGGTTTTTTTCCTTTCATTTTTTGGAATTGAAAGAATAATTAGTATGATTGTTAGTGATGTATATGTTTTGGTCTTCATTCATGCCTTTAGTAACAGTTTTCTCTGTCTAAATGCCAGAGAAAAACATTAATTTACCTGTAGGAATTTTAAGGGAAATGTAAAGAAGAATTGAAGTGGAAGAACAGAAATGAATGGTAGGGACAGTTTCACATGTTGTGCTACCGCATCCCTCAATCTGGACAAAAGCTCCAATTCCAGACCTCAACATTACTGAGGAAAGGGAAGGCACGCCATTGCTTTCTTTTATACAGATGTTTTCTTTCACAATCCATTGACCCAAACAAATTTACTTCAAGACAACAAGATTCCAGATCTAGTACCCTTCTCAAAAAATAGTTTTGCTTCTTCCAACTTCCATTTATCTGACAGGGAAAGGCAGGAATCAATACTCATCTGAAGCTAATACAGTGATTAAATGTCCTTCTTTTTATTTTTCTTTATATTGTCTGCTTGTTATCTTGATTTAGTGCCAGCTTGAAACAAAGATAAACAGATAATGGGATCACTGTAATGGCACATTACAGCCCATTCATCTTCAGGCAACATGTTTTCACTAGTTTAATCAACCTTTAATATCCAATCACCTGTTTCTTTATGGATTGTATTGTGTCTCAACACACTGAACTATTGTACTGTTGGCTAATGGGTTGCATGTCCTTTTGGGAAAACATTTGCTTTGTAAAAATAAAAGAAGTTTCATGAAATGATGTAGGCGTCTACTTCAGGGTAAATGATGGTAGCAGTAACAAATAGAATTAATCTATTTTTTTTAGTTTGAAGGATTATCATCACTAGAACAGACCAAGGCAGAGTAGACAAGAGTTGGCTTTTGAATTATGGTCCATATCTCAGTGATCCAGTAGATTATCAGTAAGTAATTTCCTTGAATAACATCTATGATCTCATTTTGTGAAACGTTTCTCTCTTTTAGAAAAAGTCAATATATAGTACAAATAAAAAAAAAGTAATGTTGTACATCATAGGACTCTGAACTTTTTTTTAACTATTCTGGATCACTTTGAAAAAACATTGGGCCTTAAAATTATTGTACCTGTATCTAAGTCAACTGGAGCATAAAAACATAAGAGAATCATACTGCATCAGACTATAGCCCCGTCTAGCCCAGTTTTTTGTAGTTCACAGTGAAACAGTACAGATGCTAGGGAGACGAGTATTTATGTGAGTTTTTTATCCAAACTAATCTGTCCTCTGCTCCTCTTCCCTTGCAGATTTCAGCATTTAGAAGACTGTGAAGTCCTAGCTTATTTAGTCTCTCTTTGTACAGAAGCCTCTCCATAACCCTGATCATCTTTGTTACTCTTTGAAACTTTTCTAGTTCTGCTCTAACTTTTTGGAGGTAGGAGGAACAGAACTTAATGCAGAATTCTAGGTGTGGGTGTCTCATTGATTTATGAAGTTATTTTCTATCTTGTTTTCAATGCCTTTTTTAAGAATTCCTAATATTCTAGTTGACATTTTGAGTGCAGCTGAACATTGGGATGATGTTTACAGAGGACTAGCTACAATAATTCCAAGATCTCTTTCTTGAATAGTAACAGCTAACGTATGGGCATCTCAGTTTATTCTTTCCCATGTGCATCTTTTCAACTTTGCACATATCAACACAGAACTTCATCTTTCATTTTGTTGCCTATTCACTACATTTTATGAGATCCTTCTGAAGTTATTTGCAATTAGCTTTGGGGCTTTTTGTCACACTGAATACTTTGGTGCCATCTACAGACTTGGCTAACTCACTATTCACTTCACATTTCCAAATTGCATATAGATATTATGAAATAAATGAGGGCTGGGGTGGTGCAGGTGCTAAGGTGCATGGTTGACAACATGGAGGTCACAAGTGCTCATGGCTATTTATTGCCAATAAATCTGTGAATTCTGATAAATACCTTGTCACAAGGACATGGAAAGGAAGGATGAATTTAACAGCAGAGATCTTTGGAAGGACCTTGGCTTACTTCTGTCCCTGGTGAGAACTAGACATTTTTACTTATTTATTTATTTTTTTTTTACTTTCTGTCCCTTAGCCAGTTCCTGCTTCTTGAGTAGACTTTGTTTCTAATTGCATTACAGTCTAATTTCTTTAAGAACTTTTGATAAAGGTCTTTCTAAAAAGTGTTTTAAAAATTCTGGTATACTACATCAACTAGATAATTCTCATCTACATGCTAGTTAACACCCTACACATACTGTAGAAAATTTGTGAGGCATAGCCTCCATTTACCAAACTCATGTCAATTCTTTCCCAGCAAGTCCTGTTTGTCCATGAAATGGACAATCTGATTTTTGTATTATGACTTCTATCAATTTGTAAGAAACAAAAGATTACTTCACCATTCTGTAATTCCTGGCAACTCCTCTATAATCTCTTTGAAACACTGGTGTTATATTGTCTATCATCCAGCCCTCTGATATAGATGATCAAAATATTTACCTTTTTTGCAACCCCTTTTAATTTATTTTTAAATAACATCCTCATTTTATGTAGTTCTCCTGTTTACAGTTAAATGCTACTGTAGTAGATTTGCTTGTTTTTAGTCTTCCTAGATTACTGACAATTGGCAATCTGTTTTACTGATAAACAAATATTTTTACTGATATAGGTTATACATAATGTAAATGTAAACCTTCTGCCAGGCCCTGGACAAGAGCTGGGTTCAAATTTAGGGGTTAAACACCCATGTATAAAAAGTATGGTTCTCAGTAAAATGTTTGCATATCAGTTAAAAAAAAAAATGGGGTTGGCAACCCTGCTTGACTGCAGCAATGGTTCTACACTATGTTGCCTAGACCCAAGGGGTCTCATACTTACCCTCACACCCTGATGCCCCCTAGCTTACCCCACACCACAATGCCTCCCAACCTTACCCACTCCAGACCTGCACCCCATCCCAGCACAGACCCTCAAAGGACTAGTATCTGCCTACCTGTGACTTAACAGTATTAAAAGCAGGTGATGTGATAGAGCACCAGCAGAAAAACACAGAGCTGACGTAGAAGGGGCTACAAAGCCCTGAGAGAATGCCCCCTATAGGCTGCTGCACTCCCATTGTTCCAGGTGAAACTAGATGGCACTGCTCTGCTCTGCTCTGCTCTGTCTGTCCTTCAACATCCTGCTTTGTTCAGAGATGGAGCTTGGATCAAGCTCCCACTTGCTTAGTTCTTTTATGGTCAGCTCCACTTTATTACTATTATTATTATTCTAATTATTATTATTATTATTATTATTATTCTAATTATTATAATTATTACTACCATTTTATTACTATTATTATCATTATTATTATTGTTATTATTATTAATAGTAATAATAATAATAATAATAATAGTAATAGGCTGGGCTGCAGCCAGGATTGTGGGGTTTATTAATTATTTATTAAGGGATACTACTACTACTACTACTACTATAAATACTTTTTACAGATTAAAACCAGATGCTTTTAATCCATTTTTAACTGACTGTCCATAAATTTATGAACTATTGGCAATCCTGGATTGGTCCTTCCTCTTGTGACTTCCAAGATTAATTGTTCCAAAAAAGCAGTCAGTTTTGCTTTCTAAAATGTTAGCCTTTACATCATTCCCTGAAGTGAAATGTATTTAATATATATGAGGATAACTAAAGTCACACAGTATTACTGTGTTTCTTGTTTCTGTGACTTTCTCATCTCCCTTAGTATTTCTTGCTAACTGCCACCACTTTGTTCAGGCAGTCAATACTATAATCCCAAAATAAACTCTTCCTATTTAACCAAGGGGTTATTTTTCACCTGCAGAGATTCTATGGCTCTTTTCTTATCAAGCCACTCCCCAAAGATAACACCTATACCAGGGGTGGGCAAAATATGGCCCACAAGTGATTCCATCTGGCCCATGGTGGTTCCCTCAACTCCACTCAGCCCAGGCATGTGGGGAAGTTGAGACCATGGTGTATGCAGACTGTGTCACCACTCCTGGGTGCAGAGGTGCTACTTGGTGTGAATCCCACCAGGGATTCAGAGATGACTAATACATCAGTATCATCAATGGATGCCACCCATCTTATTTCTTAATTTTCTCACATCAATATGCAAATATTTATACTTTCATTATTTCTTAGCTGCCTACTTTATGAACCCTGTTTTGTTGGAAATCTGTCTACTTTGGTTGCTCCTTCCTATATTTTGCATGAGACTATTTTCTTTCATATCTTTCTTGGGTGGATCTAGAGTTTTAGGACTTGATCAATACAATACACATCAATATGAACCTTGTGCTCATCTGTACTTGTTGACTTTCTCCCATCTTCTAATTTAAACTCCTCTCTGACACCATTTTGGTGTTATTACATAGATTTCATAGACATTAGGGGCTGGATAGGACCTCATGAGATCGAGTCCAGCCCCCCCCCAGCCAGAGGCAGGAAGTCTGCAGGGATCAAATGATCCCAGCAAGATAAACATCCAAATGCCTTTTGAATGAGTCCAGTGTAGGTGCTTGCACCCCCTCTGGGGGAAGTCTGCTCTAGACCTTGGACACTCAGACTGTAAAGAAGCTTTTCCTTATATTAAGTCTGAAATAGCCTTCTAGAAGTTTTGGCTATTAGACTTTGTTATTCCTTGGGGAGCCCTGGTAAATAATTGTTCTCCCAGATCCTGATACACCCCCTTTATATACTTATAGGCAGCCACCAAGTCTCCCCTGAGCCTTCTCTTCGCCAGGCTGAAGAGTTCCATGTCCCTCAGCCTCTCCTCATAAGGCTTGCTCTCTTGGCCTTTGATTGTATGAGTGGATCTCCCCTAGACTCTCTCGAGCTTATCCACAGCCCTCCTGAAGTGGGGGGCCAAAAACTGGACACAGTACTCCATCTGCAGCTTCACTAAGGCCAAGTAAAGAGGGAAGTTGATGTCCCTAGTTTTGCTTGAGATGGGTCGGTGGCTGCATGCCAGAGTTTGGTTTGCTTTGCTGGCCACAGCATCGCATTGGTGGCTCATGCTCATCTTGTGTTCAATCAAGACCCTCAAGTCTCTTTCAGTCATGGTGCTAGTGAGCATACCACTGCATAGCCTGTAAGTATGATGCTGGGTTTTTTTCTCCCAAGGTGGAGTATCTGCATTTCTCTATGTTGAATACCATCAGGTTTTGGTCCGTCCACTTAGCAAGCATGTCCAGTTGGCCTGTATCCCCAGCCCATTCTTCAGTGTAACTGCCTTCCCCAATAATTTAGTGTCCTCCTCAAACTTTGCCTGTCTGCATCTGATGCCCAAATCCAGATCATTAATGAAGATATTGAAGAGTGCTGGCCTGAGCACTGAGACCTGGGGGACTCCACTAGTAACCTTAAGCCACATTGATTTGCTCCAAACAACTAGCACGCTTTGGGTCCAACCCCAGAGCCAGATCCCCAGCCATCAGACCATGAGATGGTTGAGGCCACAGTTCTCCAGCTTGGTCATGAGGACATCATGGGAGACCACATCAAAGGCATTCTTGAAATCCAGATAAATGACATCAACCTTGTCTCCCTTGTCCAGGCAATGCGTCACCTGGTCATAGAAGGAGATGAGATTGGTTAGGCATGACCTTACAGTAAGAAAACCATCTTGGCTGGCATTCAGTAGGTTGCCTTCTGTTAGCTTGTTGCAGATGCATCCCTTGATAATTTTTTCTAAGATCTTTCCAGGGATGGAATGGATGTCAGACTGATAGGTTTGTAATTCCCATATCTTCCTTCCTCCCTTTCTTGAAGAGTGGGACCACGCTGGCTCTTTTCCAGTCTTCTGGTACATCACCCAAGTGCCATGAGCTTTCAAATATCTTGGCCATAGGGCATGCTATGATATCTACCAGCTCTTTTAAAACTCTTGGGTGCAATTAATCTGGGCCCACAGACTTATGGATGTCAAATCCCTCAAGGTGTTCTCTCACTTGATCTACTTTAATTGTGGGCCCATCTCCCAAGCTGTGGATGCTTTGCATCCTGTCTGACAGGGTCATTCCCTTGGGTGGGTGGAAAACTGATGCAAAGTAATCGTTAAGGAGATTGGCCTTTTCTTGGGTGTCAGATGTCAGCTGCCCCATTTGATCTCGGGGGGGGGGGGCGGCAATATTGCTTTTGTTCTTCCTCTGACTTCCCACATATCTGAAGAATGACTTTTTGTAATCCTTGATTCCAGTGGCTAGCCTGAATTTGGTTATTGCTTTGGCTTTTCTGGAACGCTCCCTATAGATACAGACTAGTGCTTAGTTGGCTTTGGTGATGATTCTAGTTTTCCATCTGGTATAAGTTTCTCTTTTAAGTTTAGGAGACCCAGAAGTTCCCTGTTGAGCCAAGGGGGCTTCCCTGACCTCTGACTGCATTTCCTGCAGGACGGGATGGATTTCCCTTACACTTTGAGGATTGAGTTCTTTAGGAACAACCAAGGACTCTGTCCTATCACTCCTGCATATTCCTTCTTGCAAAAAGCATTCCCTGCTCTTAAAATATCTAAGTCCCTCCTGTATATACCAAGTTTTCATCCACATGTTCAAACTCTGCAGCTCTGTCCCCCTTCCTGGAGAAACATGTGGAACTGGAAACATTTTAGAGAATGCTACAATGGAGCCTGTAGGGTTAGTCTTCTCCTAGAAGTCTAAATGTACCCTCTTGGATCTCTACATCTGCAATCAGGTTTTGAGGAATGTTATGCCCCATTCCCAGAACTGCACTATCTGCAATGCATGTCTGGCATAGCAGGTCATGAGATTTGGAAATGGAGCATAAAATCCCCAAAATTATTCAACTGCCTTAGTGTCTAACAACAGCCTATGGCTAAGGCCTGCAAATCTTTGATCTAGTTCCACTGATGTTTAATAAGTAACAAGAATCTGTTTCCCATTGCAGCAAACTCTTCTTATCTAGTCAGCTCATGCTGTCCTAGAGTGATCTGGACTTCTTGCTGGTACACCATGAGCACAGCTAGAACTGGTGCACATGAGAACAAATCAACGTTCCCTTGCCCATCTGAATCAGAGCTGAGACATCCATAGCATTAGATAAGTCAGAAAATGTGGAAATACCAAATATCCAACAGAAACATGTGTATGTGTACATACAGTAAATCCACAGCTATTTTCATTATATTTCCAATGCTGTCAATTGAACTTCTAGCTTTTCGTGTGGAAAAAAAAGAATTATCTCCTGACACAATATTTTCTTTTCCAGTGATTAGATTCTTGGAATTTTCACCTTTGATAAAGTTCTGATTGCCCTAGTGACAACTTTGGTTTCAGTGGGCATATCTACACAAGCCCCAATACTGCACTGTCTGTGCATCACAGTTATTTTTAGCCACTATGTTGCTGAAGCAATGCACTAGGATGAGGGAGCACATTGCTATGGCAACATAGCTGTGGCATCATGGTGTTTGCCAGCTGATGCTATGTCAGCATAGCATGTTGCTACAGTGACATAGTGTTTCATGTAGATGCACCCAGTATGTTCCATTATTGTATTTTCCCTAAGCATGTACTATGTCAGCCAAGCTGGGGAATTTTTGTTCTGAAATGGGTCCTAGGGATCTGATGCTTGCATTATAGTAGAAGATTTAAATGTCTAAGTTGTAGGCTTATTCCTTTGTGATTAAAACAGCCAATTAATTTCTGGTAAAAAATATATTGTTCAAAATATTTACTAATTTAAAGTATTAAAAGTAAAGTTCTTAATATAGAGACTTTCGGTGGCAATCATCAAGCTTCCAATAGGTCACTGAAAAAAACGTTTTCCTTTCCCTGGAACTCAAAATAGATCACAGATAGGCAGAAGCATAACCAGCAATTTTGGTGCCCTAGGCAGAGATACAGGAGAATGGGAACATCTCAGTGGGAATGTCCAGTAAGCAAATATCCCTATTTTCCTTCATCTCATAAATATTTTGCATGGTTTGCTATATGTAAGTAGTGTAATCTCGGAGCCTAAGGTACACTCAAGCAGACTGTGCCTGTCTCACTTTGAAAATCCATTTGCACACTGCTTTGGCACAGGCGCCTGGTGATAGATGCAGAGAGGCTTTGTGTAACCTCTGGTAGGGGCTTTGATCACCCTGGGGAGTGCCCCAGAACTCACCTGCTACAACTTCGTATGTAACTTCAGTGATGGGGTCTCCTGTTGGAAGTCCCTTGAGGTTGGACGTTCCTCCCGACAGATATTCGCAGGGCTCCACCTCCCCTACACCCCTTACATACACCAGCCTACAACAGATCGCCTGATGTCACTGCGGCTTGCCCTCTGATCTCGATGGTCTTCATGCTCTCTCAAGTACCAGGTCGTATTTCTGCCTTAATGATGTACTCTCGGGTCCGTCAGATGTTTGCCTTCTCCACGGATTCGTCTCTCAGGTTCAATGCTGGTTACCGATTACTCCTTGTGAGTGGGCCTTGTGGCTTGTTATGTCTCCCAGACCTCATGGCTCAAGGTTCTCACCCACGGTGCACAATGAATAAAAAAAAGGAAACAAACACAAGGCAACTCTGTGCCTTACTTAAGAAGAAACAACAGCAACAAACAATATAGGACTCAATGAAAGGGAGGACTAGTGGGAAAGAGAGAAATCAAGGGGAATGGTCCCTCTTCTTTCCTTGCCCTGTAGCCTGTGCCTGGCTGTGTCACCCGATGTTGCTCCCTTCTTTGCCTCCGGTGAGAGTTCCTTCCGCTACTCTCCCAGTCGATCCCCCTCCTACCATCTTGTGCAGCTGGAGCCTGGAGCGTAGAATTGCTTTGCCTTCCACAGTCTCCGCCGCTTGCTTCAGGATGGAGTCTTCTCCCATGCTTTGATGATGCCTGCAACCGGTGTGCAGGCTGTGAGCAGCTGCTGCTGCTGCTGTTGCCAGGATCATCCCTCCTTGTTTGGGACTTTGAATTAGCAGGCTGGTGTACATCTCCAATGACACCTGCCGGCTTCAGCTGCATGGCTAATGAACTGCACAGGTTTTTCTTCTCAGCGACATTCCATCGGCATTTGGCAGGTGGGTATTCTTTGATTTCAAGGTCTGTCCTCTGAATTTGGGTTCCCCCTATGCTTATACCCCTGGGACACAGACCTTATGAAGTTGCCTGATCCAGGCCTGAGGTTTCATTAATTTAATTATATTGATTTTTCCTTTCTGCTACTGAGAGGGGTCTCAGTGGAGTTTACTCAGTTCTGAAGCCAATATCTATCACTTTAATCAAAGAGATGACTATGCATTGAATCTCATTTACCTCTATTCATCTGCTATCCTGAAACCCTGCATTATGACAGTATTCTTAAACAAAAGGAAGTCAGTAGTATACAGAAACTTTGAGCAGAATACTTGCTGCAAATTAGGAATCCATTCCCTTTCTCTCTTCCTTCCCTTGTCTCAGTTATACTACCAATTTTGATTTTTGAATTCTTATGTTGACTCTCAAAATGTTACTGGTAGAATTCTGGGTAGAATTATTATTATGCAAATTAAGTTATTTCTCGCTTTTACTAAAGACATCCTCTACTGTCCTCCTTCCCATTGGAGTTTTTGTCTATTTGGATTACTATGTAAATTGTAAAGCTATGTAGACAAGCATTCCAGAAAATTTTAGAACCAAAAAGAAAAAAGGAAAATCAGAAATGTCCTGAGGAATTCCACATTTTTAAATGTCTAAATATGTTATTTCAACATTTTCTAAAAATTTCCAAGGTTTTCCTAACTATCTAGAACTCTGGTGCAGTGCTGAACAAATGCAAGACCTGGTATTACAATGTTAGGTTGGATGTCTGGAAAGCAGGCAATGAGATAGCATTTCAGTTTGCTGGGATTGCCTCTGGAGTGGCAGATCAGCAGGGAAGATAGCAAGCTGTGGTACTACATGGGGTGATATAGGATTAAAAAGGTTGAGAAACATTGTTCTAAGACTTCAGTTTGTAGCGTTTAATAACAGGATGAAGAAAAAATAATGTTTTTCACCATACAGGATCCAATCGTATTGATCCATTAATAATACAATTCAATGAAATTGGGAAAATGATTGTAGATTAATTTTCCAAACAAGAAAATCGTTAAGGACGTTGTCCAGTAGTCATGCAACAGTATATTTCTGTGGCTCAAGAAAAGGCAAAGATTTCTGTGCAATACAACACTAGCATTTTAAGTTGCCATTTCCCCAGATATTAAGAAGACTTTAAAAGATTGTATTCTGTTTCCAGAATTCCAATACAACTCTTTATTCCTCTCTCTGAGTGAAACAAACTCTGTCATTCTGCATATTTTTAACTGTGCCTGAGTTCCAGTGTTCTGCTGCTTCTACTTTCACTGAGCAGAACTAACTTTCTGTCATTTCACCTCCTTATGAAAACAGGAAAAAGAAAGAACAACAAATAATTTGCTCCCTGAAGTCACAGAGTAGCAGGCTGTAAGTGGTCTCAGCAGACAGCTTGCTTTTCTGCTATTCAAAAAACTGAATTCAGCACAACACAAGTCTGTTTTAAAAAAGCATTGCCTATATTTATTCAATGGAACAGCTATATTTTGCAGTTTTCTGCTACCTAATACTCTAAGATGCTTTTGGAAGCATTTCCCTTTCAAGAAATCATTATAGTGTTCCATATATTGTGGTCAACAGCACAATTTCAATTATAATAATAAAATGCATGGACCCCCAGTTTAGGTTCCTGGAATCTTATCTGCTCTTCCTTCTCTCTGCTTCTGTCTACCATATATCTATAACTTAAAGGCACCCTCTTTTTCTAAGAGCCCAAGGAAATTGTCAGAGTGGGAAAAGATCACCTTTCTTCTAGTTTGGCTTGAGGGGTAATGGTCAGAAGCTGAACCCAAAAATCTTAACTGGATTCATAATTGCATAATAAATTATTGATATTATACTGAAACCTGTGGTAGGACAAAACAGATTTCTAAAAATAATCTGAGATTCAGTTTGGGGGGTTTCCACAAACTCTCTACTCAGGAAAGAATGTCTATTCTAGCAAAAATGCAAGGGAGAAACACTCAGAAATCAGAAATTTCAACTTCATGGATCCTGGTGCTTTACTCATCAGTATCTCTAACCACACAAGCAGAATTCTAGTAGTTACCATTAGTTAAGCTTTGAAAGTAATTGATTTTTTCTTTGGTTTGATGGCTGAACCAAAGAGCATCAGAAAAAAATACTGATTTGGGAACAATCCAAACCAATCCAAAAATGCTAATTTGGGGTTTTTTTTCCCCATAATACAATGCAAAAAAAAGTGTGTGCATGGGCGGGAGGGAGGGGGGCAGGGGGGGTTCAACCAAAAATTTGGTTATAAGTTTGGACCTTTCTACTTGGGGAAAAAGTGTTTGTATTATATTCTATTTAAAACATTGCTTTCCGTCTTTCTCACTGCTGATTCATATATTTTTCTTTGTGTGACATTAAATTAAGCTTATTCATCCTCAAATATTTTGTTTCATTTGTTCATATTTACCTTTTAAAAAATTAATCCTGGTAAATTATTATATGAGATAGTGAAATGATGTAATGTTTTCAATCTTTTACTTCCAAAATAAAGCATATTGATTCTACTGAAATGTTTTCTACTATTTTGTTAGAGGAATGAAGGGAAGAAGGGGAAAATATTCTCCATGTTTGACTTCAATTCATCAGCAGTTTGGGAAACTGCTTTTTTGATTAATAACGTACTTATCTGAAAAAAAAAGATAGTCCTTTACCTCTAAGTTGTCAGTTCTTCCCAGGAGATACATTACCTGGAAAGAGTTACATGAAGTAGATTAATGCTAATCATTTCTGCTACTTTTCTTGGCATTATATCTGCATTTTGGGAGGAGGACAACACCTGAGGAAGAGAAAAAAGATAACAGGTAAATGCTGTTTATAGATGAGAGACAAATGATTTGGTTTTATGCATGGCCAAAATGTAATTAACATATAATATACAACAGGATAAAATACACAAGAAAGAAAATTCTTTAATATTCTACAGAAACAAACCTTAGACATAGTCAACACCAAATCCAGGGAGATTGCAGTTGCACTCTCTTTCCCCACTCTACCACCACTGTCTCCCATTAATTAAGGCACAAAAGGGGGCCCAGAGCTGCTTCTGCCCTACTCCAGCCTCCACTGCACAGGATGTCAGGCTCAGCAGGGGACAGCAGCTGCAAAAGGTGGGTTTTCTCATCCAGCACATGCTCTCGGTTGCTCCAGGTGTCCCCCATTGAAACTGGCACACCTCTGCCACTTTCCCACCAAGCCTAGCTTCCCACTAAAATGCTTCCTTTGGCTCCCAGTTGGAGTGAGGCAGGAGTTGCTGTAAGACTCCCTCACACCTAGATCAGCCCATGGACAGTAGAACCTTCAGTCATGAACAGGTTTTCCCCTCCTCCCTCTCCCTATGCCTGCTCCTTGCCCAAATTTTCAGTATCCCCCATTGGCCAGATGCTCCAGCTACACATTGTCCCCATCCATCTGAGGCACCACTCTTTATGAAATGCTCGATTTACCCCTGGATGTGGTATTTTTTTACCAAATATTTTTTCTTTATTCTTCTGAACTAGAACCACTTAATATTTTATTTCTGTCTTTGTACAAGGTCCCCTTCAGCCTCTAACATTGATGAATCTATATTGAGAATCCAGTTTCCAAAAATAAGAGTAATAGAACTGTCTTGTAATACATTTCCCCATCCCTCTAGACTGTGCTTTGTAGTGATCCAAAGGTGCATTTGATCCCCTGATATATGGAGGTATGATCTTTCAAGAATGAGTTTTAATATAAAATGCATTAATTGTAAGTGTGGAGCTCTGGAAGACCCTATAGGAATGGTCTGATACATGCATTTCTAGCTAAACTGATGCTGTACTAAGTGTTGGCAGCAAACCAGAGGCAGAAGTCAGGGTGGCTATGAACCTTATTTATCTAATTTATTTAGTGCATATAATATACGCATTTGTGAACTCAAGCTTACTTCATCAGAACCATCTAATGAAATGAGATCATGGTCATGAAAGTTTATGCCCTATAAGTATATCTTATTTAGTTAGTCTATAAGGTGGATATCTACCCTACCTTCTGCCTAACTTCAGATGAACTAACTATCTCTTTCTGCTCAGTAAACAACAGACCACTATGGGATTGTTATGTGATATTATACATTTTGTCTTAGATCTTAGTCAGGCTTAAGCTGGATATGTAATATGTTACTACTTATCACCACTGACTTTTATGGTTAGGTAATTCCATTTGAGTGGTGAGGATGTTCCTATTGTGTTGAAATTCTCTGTAAACTAGTTTTATCCTTTTCTCTTCAATGATCTTTCTGCCCTTCTGTTTCCTGTTTTAACTGATCACATTGTGGAGCATTTTCACTGTGATGTTTCTTCCTTCACTGGTTCAACATGAACTTACCGGAGGTGGATCTCACTGAGCATTTGGTGTCAAGTTCTTGTCACTCCTACAGATGACCTACTAAACCAATATCCAATGCCAGTGTCACATTAACAAACTTTTACCTAACTGGGCCTGTGCCAACAGCTTCTCACAGATTTCTTGATACTCAGTTGCCTATTGATTTTAGTTTCATTGAGTCAAACTCTCTGCACCTGCAAACCATCCTTAGAGCTCTGAATTTTTGAGCCTTTGCTTTTCAAATAAAGTCATCTTCTTATAACCTTCCTGTACTGCCTCCTGTTGCTTTTCAGCAACCTTCCCTCTTTCACAGAATAGTACTGATGATTATCTTCACCTATGAATGCTCATACATCCAAGCAAAGCTACCTGAGAAATGTGTTTCGATAATCATTTAAACAAGCAACACAAGATATGGATACAGGGTCAACAATGAAGAGTAAGCTGTGACTGATTTCCTTGTAGCCATTTTCTATACATTTACATAAAAAGATCACCATGATTTAGCCATCTGAAACGTTGACATTGAAATCCCTAAGTGCAAAAAGCTTGGAAGAGACAACTGAGTCTATGTCCTTTTTTCACTCACTGAATGTCTAATGTTTAGATGTTCTCATGTAGATGCCAAGACGTTAAGAACTGGGACAGATTCTAACTCAGGGGTAGTCAACCAGAGATATGTGTACCCCCAGGGGTACTTAGAAAGGTCATAGGGGCATGTGTGGGCAGGTGGGCAGGGACAGAGTGCACCCTGGGGCACGGCAGTGGCAGCATCTCCCTCGGTGCAGTTGCCTCTTACCAAGGGGAGGGAGAGGGGTGTGCCAGGTGCCGCCAGCCCCACACAGCACATTCTAGTGCCTCCCTGCTCCCCACCCCAGCTTACTCTCCTGATTGGCTGCTGGGCTGCTGCCATCAGCCAATAGCCAGCGGCAGCTGGTGGTGGTGGCCTCTGCATGCAAGCTCTCTCCCATTCAGCCCCCACCCCCAGAGCTGCCGCTAAACACACCCCAGGCATGGGGAGCAGGGCAAGATGGGCTGGGGCTGGCACTGCACCAGGTTGTTTCCAGTGAGGGGGCTGGGCTGCATGATGGCAGCACTGGGAGAGAGCTTGGAGGGGCTATGGTGAATTTTGGAGTGGCTGCAGCCCCTCCCATAGCCTGCCTGCCAGCAGCACTGACGCTGCCTACCCTGAGCACAGCCTGGCCCAACCCTCTTCCAGGAAGACCCCAGCACTACCCTAGCCCCTGCCCACCCTGGGTGCATATCCAGGAGAATGCCCTCCTGGGGTGCGTGTGGCTCAGTCCCGGGCTCTGCCTGGCTGTGCCATGCTTGCTCCTGCCCCACTCCATCCTTTACCATAGAGGTAAATGGGAGTGGACCTATTGGAAGCGGGAGGGGGCTGCAGCCACTCCAGAATTTACCATAGCCCCTCCCCCAACCTCCCTCCTGGTGGCATTGCCACCTGCCCCAAGTGCATCCTGGCCTAGCCCCCTCTGGGAAGAGTGCACCCCACCCCACTCAGATCTAGGGGTACATACCCCCATGCCCTCCTGGGGGTGTGCGTAATGGTGGGAGCTGCCCCCCCTTCCGCATGAACTGCTTGTGGCTCCATCCTGCACCCCCCCTCCCAGCCTGGCTGTGCAGCACCTACCCCATTCCCCACTCCCTCCCACACCACAGGGTCCTCAATCTGCCCCACCCCCCAAAAAATGAATACAAAATATAAGGGGGTACAGGAGCTGAACCTTTGAGTCAGAAGGGGTACACTTATTTAAAAAGGTTGAAAATCCCTGTTCTAACTTAATCTTGATAGACATGTAATTTCCTTAAACTTTCAGTAGGGAGCAAGTCTGCAGATTACAGAGCCCTGGAAGTCAATTCTACTTTGCCTGAGGGGCACACAGCTCTCCCATTCATTTTAAAGGGCAGCACTTAACTTTCTCTGCTGATGGTTCCTTATTTTCATTTTATTTAATGACAAAAATTAAATCCTACAAATCACATGCGGCTTAATATGGATGTTTTTGTCCTGACAGCTGGATACTGATGCAGATACCATAACAATCATCTTCCTCAGTAAATGGTGCATTGGTCACCGCACTTCCCTAGGACATGGGACATTCACCTGGGTTATAGGCCTTCCTTAGCCTCTAAGGATTTGAGTCCATACCTGATACATTGCAGCAGAATGCTTTAATCCTAAAGCTATAGAGTAGATATGGGTATGAGGACCTTCTACTCCCATCCTCTTTAAACTAGCCCCCTGAGACATCAAGAGGGAAAGATCTCTATGGCCAGAAGGATGCAAACAAGATCAAGTCTAACTCTGGACTCAAGGTGAAGGTGAAGGACCTGGCACTGCCCTGGAAAGGACTACCCTTCCCAAGGTTATTTATCATTTTGCTCAATGGTATTTTAATGTCAAATGCATATTTCAAATCCCCATTGCCATAGTAAGATACAACGCTATTCAAAATTAATTTTATATATGTTAGGTAAATTTGTGGCCAACTATTTTATTAGTACTTAGTCTGAATGATTTTTTAAAAATCTGATAAAATGTATTTTCTATTAAAAAAAAGAAAAGAACTTTCCGTTTACATGGACTGGCTAAATTAAAAGAAGCAGAAAGCTGGTAACTGAGTTCATTAACCAAATCGGATAATCTTCAGTAAATTCATGAACACAAGAATGAAGTATCGAAATAGCTTAATTGCTGCTGTTTGTTTTGAACATTTAAATACTTATCCTTGTCCTAAAGTGGATAACTCATAAATATTTTATAAAGAGTAATTGTTCTTTTTAAATCAAATACTATTATATCATAAACTTTTACTTATTATGGCAAGAATTAATAAATCTATAATCACATTGACTGCAAAAAAGGCAACAGACATTTTAATTATAGAACAAACTTAACAGAATTAGAATTCACTCCCTATAAAGTTTGAATTACAAATAGCTTCATTATCTTTTCTGAGACTGTACAGGTGCTAAATTAACTATAGAACAGCCCTCTTTGTTCCTATGTAAAGTAAAAACATACAATAAAAACAAATATGCACTTCTGTCAGTAGCTGGGAAGATCCTCAGCTGCATTCTCACTTTTCTCATGGAGAAGATTCTACTGGAGTCCCAATGTGGTTTCAAACCACACATAGGTATGATACATATGTTGCTAGACAGTTCCAGGAGAAGAGCTACTAGCAACACAGAGATCTTGACATGACCTTTATTGACCTGACTAAGACCTTTGATTAATCAACAGAGAGGCCTACAGAAGATCCTGATGGACTCAGATACAGACCCCTTCACCTTTAGAGTTAAGCAAGGACACATGATTGCACCAACACTTTTTCATCTATATCCTGGCTATTCCACATCTTATTACTGATAGACTTCCATCTGGAGTCAGAATCCAATATTGTATGAACATAAATATCTTTATCAACAATCACTCAAGTTCCAAATCCAAGATAACCAATGCCATTACTGATCTTTAATATGCTGACTATTGTTGTGCATACTTTACTCAACTAAGGAGCTCCAGGTCACTCTTGATCTGTTCTGTGAAGCATATGAAATTCTTGGACTCACTGTCAACTTCATAAAAACCAAGAGACTTTACCAGCTCACCCCAAACCAATCAGCTGCTCCTCCACACATAACTATTAGAAGGCAATTCTTGGAGAATGTTGAGCATTTCCCCACTTTCCTCACCTTTCCCAAAAAGTAAACATAAATGATTATTTTCAACACTGAATAAAATCTATCAGTGCGGACTCTGGACATATCTAAAACCAAGTCTTCAGTGATCAAGGGATCAGGACCCAAGCCAAACTTCTTGTCTATCAAGCTGTTGTCATTCTTACCCTGCTGTATGGGTATGAAACTTGGATGACATATCAGAAACATCTGAAAATTTGGAATGTTACCATTAGTGATGTCTTTAGAAAACCCTCAATATCAACTGAAGGGATGAAAGAATGAACACCAGAGTTCTGGCTCGGGCAGACAGCACTAGCTTTGAGGACATATTAACATGGCACCAATTACATTGGGCATGGCAATATAAGAATTCCTGACAACTGGCTCCTAAAACAAGTATTATACTCTTAACTAACTGATGGACACCTCTGTAGAGGTGAGCAAAAGAGGAGACTCAAAGGTACCTTGAAGGCCAATCTAGATAAATGCATTATTAACTTCAGTACCTAGGAGAGTCAAACACTGAATCATTCCCAATGATGCCATGATATACAACAAGGCACGGATCATTTTAAGCAAGCATGTCTCACTATCAAGGCAGACAGACTAGAAAGAAAGGGAAAGAGATATGACCCAACCTCTCCAAGATCTACTCCCTCCTCTTGGAACTATTTGTCATGCCTTCAGTCAAACATGTAGAACCCGGACTAGCCTTCTCAGTCATCTATGGACTCACCAATGACTTGACTTTCCTGGAAATCAAGGGACTGTTGCCACTGTTGCCAAAACAGATGGTGAATTAAAAGTGAAATATTAATATACAAGTATAGTAATACAGAATTCAAACAAACCCTGGTCCTTAGTACAGTTAGGCAGGCATTTTCTTCTGAAATGCTGTTCTACTGGAAACATGTTGAGTTGTTGAAACACAAACTTCTTGGAGAAATAGATCACTTTTGATGAATTTTTGATGAGGAAAAAATGCTCAAGCCCTTAATAACCCCATCTAGAAGAGCTCAGTAATCAGGTCACTAACTTGGAATATGGGAGACTTATGCAAAACCAGGAAATTAATGTGAATTTCTACATTCAGTAGTTAGAACTATACATGCTACTACTACAGTAGTGAGAACTACTACATTCAGTAGTGAGAACAATAAATGGTATATTATATACTATTCACCTCTTGGGAAGAAAAAGGGACATATTTTGTTCACAGGCTTAAAAAAACAACCTCCCCCACACCACCACCCCCACCACCCCAGAACACAACAAACAAACAAACAAACAAACAATCAAACAAAACAAATAGTCTTGGTTTCCTCCCAAGGAGAAACAGGAAAATGTTCAAGATCTCAAAATGTTCGAACTATGGGGAGGAGTGGGGGGAATACTTCCTTCTAAATCCCATCTCTTTTTCTTTACAAACCTTCCGAGTTGCAAAGCTTCATGAAAATGTGACCTAATACTCTGTATTATTTTGCTATTTAGCCAAAATGAGGTTAAATATTTTCATTAATACATTTTTTTTTTGTAAAGATTGTTGAAGATGGTATTTGACACTGAGTGAATAAGTGATTTGTAAGAAGCAATTTGCTGGTGAAATAGGAGTTGTAGGTTATTTACAGTGACTACATGCTCATAGACACTGTTCTACTTTAACTTAAGTAGCATCTGTATTCTTTATTATCTCTTGTTTAATTTAGTTGATAATCATTCAGTAATGTACAGTGCAGTGGGACAAAGCCAGAACTTCATCTTCACTCGACAAGATATATATTAAAGTCCTGATAAAATACTTTCCTGTCCCTTCCTACCATTTCCATTGGAACCCAGTTCCTAATTCTAGACACACACACACACACACACACACACACTCACTCACTCACTCTCTCTCTCTCTACATTGCTTCTATAGTTGCCCCTATATTTCCATCAAATGTTTATCAGTTCCATTATCTTCCCCCTCATTGGATGCATCTACATGTGTGCTTTACTGTGCATTAGATTAATCTAATGCACAGTAAAGCCTCACCATGTACATATGAGCAGCAATTACTGCACAGTAAGTTAATTTAAAGCTCCATTTGCTAGTACTGACTGACACAGGTACACATAAATGCCACTTTCAACTAATGAACCTAAGAGCAAGTGTAGATGCTGATCTAAGAGCAAATTGCTCCCAGTCAGCTCAGGCAGGAGAGGGGCACACGCATTACTTGGCTTCGTCCTGAGCTCCGTGCAGCTTGGATATGCTCCCAGAGCTGGGGCAGCTCCCCACTACCCCCTGAATCTCAAGTCAAACCAACCCCATGCTAGGCTGGGGTTGCCCCCAGAGCCCCTGCCAGCTTGGGTCTAGCCCCAGTACCCCCTATCAGTCTAGGATTGGCACCCAGGGTAGCCTGGAGCTCCCTCCAGGCTGCTTCACGGAGGCAGAGCAGAGCAGGAGAAGCCCTGGACTAGGCTGCTTCTCTCGGGCTCAATTTCCTCCTGACCTGGGTGCACATGTAGACGTGTGCAAAAGCACAGTTTTATGCACCTGAATTTACTATGTGGTAAATTCAAGCACATTAACTGCATGTATAGACATGCCCAGTTAGTCTTTCTCCTTGGCCTGGACTCCTAGACCTCATGGAAACATCACAGAGGGTTTCTCTGTTTGGCTATTTAAGATACGTGACACATCATCAACAAATGGTAAACATGCATTGTGCTGTGACCTTGGACTATGAAGTGATGAATAAGGGGTCTGCTGGTTATCTGTGATCTCCCTCATTATAAGGTGAATGGTTCTTCCTACCTCGGTATGTATTTGTGAAAGGGACTGGGTACACTTTTTCTGGTGATGACTGCTAAAAGGATAGCAGAACTTGATGGTCCATCCTCATACTTGCATTCAGTGGTTACAGATGACAGAACAAGGAGTAATGTTCTCAAGCTGCAGCAAGGGAGGTTTAGGTTGGATAAAAGGAAAAACTTTCTCGCTAGGAGTGTGGCGAAGCACTGGAACAAGTTACCTAGAGAGGTGGTGGAATCTCCATCCTTGGAGGTTTTCAAGGCCTGGCTTGACAAAGCCCTGGCTGGAATGATCTTGTTGGGCATGGTCCTGTTTGAGCAGGAGGTTGGACTAGATGACCTCCTGAGGTGCCTTCCAACCCTAATCTTCTATGATTCTATGATTAGCACTTGGCAGGGAGGGAGAGAGAGATGGGTTGCTGAAAACTTTATGGTACAGCAGCATTGATTTCAGCATTAATTGCAACATGGCCAGGTGTGTGAAGGTGGACATGACTAAGACTAAGTGGTACGTGCCAGATTTTGTGGCAGTAGCAGGTGTGAACAGCAGCTAGTTCAATTCCAGCTTCAGAGAGAGAGAAAAAATTAACAAGCAGAGTGCCTCAGTGATTTAAGATGCCCTTCAAAAACTATTCCACTCTGCTGTTCCACTCTCCTAACCAATTGCTCTCCCAACCTTTTGCTTCAGAAAGTAAGCCTGGCAGTTTCTCTAGTCCATTTAGTCAGTTGCTATTGTTTCAATGTTTCCAAGGCTCTGTTCACTTTTACATGAAAGCTAAGGTTTGCCTTTGTGGCACCAAAGGGAGATTTTCTTTAGCAAGAGACTCCTTTATTGCAAGAGTGACTTGGCATGTAAATACTCAATGTGGCGACAAGTCCTTTCTCCAGGACGAAGTGAATTATCTATAATAGCTTTACTGGAAACAACGGTAACAGTACACTGTAGCAATTAGTACACAGTATTGTACTAACCCTTGAAATTCACCATTGCTGCTGGCTATAAAACTGGCAAGCAGATTACTTCCAAGAAACAAAGAAAGAAAGAAAGAAAGAGAGAGAGAGAGAGAGAAATCCATTCCATTTTAGTGTTACTTGTATATGTTGCTGTAATTATTTTAAACAAATTATTCCTTGTTTTTAATTGTTATACAATCATTAAATTAATGTTATATCAGAGGCATCTCCATAATGATATAGAGTTATCATTTATAATTTACAAGATCCCCATTTGGATATGAATTTTAAAGAATGTATTTTAATTCCAGTGGATTTTTGAGAGATGAACTCTCCATCTGTTTCTTCCCACTCCTGCCTTATGGTTGATATTTAGTTTAAAAAGAACAAAGTCAATACAGTCCATTACAAAAAAGACTGTAGTAGGCAAATATTTCTGTGCTGTATTGAATATGTTCTCTATAATAAAAGTGTTTTAATGACTTGCACTCTACTTGAAGGTTATACATTTGCATTAAATATGGGTTTAAAGCAAAAAATAGGTACACTGCAGTTGCTGCTGCATTACAACAGCATGAACAAAGAGAATAATTATTGAAATAGGACATCTTGAACAATGTTCACATTATATACTAAGTATATAAAAAGAATAATTTGAACAAAACCCCTTCTTCTTGTATCCATTGAAATCTTTAGTGACACCACCCATTAATTTTAATGGATATAGGCTTAAAGCTGAGAACATTTTATTTGTCTCTTCTATCATTTGTTGGAAAATAATGTCAATAACCACAATAATGATAATAGTAATAATAATAACAACAACAAACATTTTGCTTTATGTTAGAAGATGCATAAGGAATAGACACCAAAAACATAGGGAACTAGCTCTTCACACCCTAGACCATAACCTCTATGGAGGTGCTCCACATGTTCCACTGTGTTTGTATAACACCTAGCATATTAGGGTTTGATCTTGATTGGGATGGGGGTTGATAATGCCTGGCCCTAACCTGGCCCTGGAGGGTAAGGACAGCACTGCTTGGTTCTGACCGGATGTGTGGGGCTTGGAGTTTGGGAATTTGGCAAGAGGGAGGGTGGCCATATTTATGGCCACTGCTCCCCCACCACCAAATTTTCCTTTGGGCTAGATGTAATGGCTTCATGGGCCTCATTTAGTTTCTGGGCCAAAGGTCGATCACTCTTACCCTAAACAATTTTGGTTTTCACTGAGACTTAGGTGCTAAGTCATTTAAGTGCTTTTGAATATCATCACTTATCTTTACAGTGCTTAATAATCTGATAGCTCAATTTACTGAGAAGAAAAAATAACCTTTAGTATAGTAGGAATAAAATATATTTTTAAATCATTCATAGCATTTACAATAAATCTAGAATTATGTGTGGGTTCACATAAAAGATGTCACTAGATGACGCCTGAGGTGTCTTCCAAACAACATGATTCTAAAATAATACTGGATAATCCCTGTCCTGTCTGTACTACAAGTGAAAGTGGGGTGGGATGAGTGAATCAGCTGCTAAAATAAGCCTAATAAATGTATTCAGTTGGGATGCACTTGAAGATAAGTATACCTGTCTGCTGTTTATGGTGACAGAATGCTATTTCATTCTCCAGGGGTTTTTTTTCCATTGATATATTCCCCAAAGTAAGTATGCTCCAGATTTGCCAGCACCTTCAGGAGAAGGCACTCTTACTGTATTTTAATTTCCAAAGACCATCCAGATGTCCCTGTATCTATTTTGAAAAATCCAGTTTGGACCTTAATCTTTTGCCCGGGTGTACTATGACTGAGACTCTAGACCTGAAAATAAGAGGCTCCTTATTTAGTTGTGTGACATTTCTAGTTCTGAAAATTCACGGTATTATTCAATATTACAGAGAAAGTTTGAAATCAGAGTTTGTGCCTGGCTCTGCAGGTTCTCTATGTTAAGTGAAAAGGAAATTTTGTTTCAGAGCAGCTGCAGAATCAGGCCCACAGTTCTTAACATTAAAATAATATGCTGTGATTAAACTCCAATTTAAGACAGCAGCAATACCCTGGTTTACCTCCTTTGTTTGTACTTATACTCATGTGAGGAGGAATGTTTTTCATAATGTTTAACATTTGAACTGTGAGCTAAAATTTCCCACATCACATTTTCATATTGGAGAACTAGCTGGCATGTAGATATAGTTCTATTATCTTCATGGATCTAGGATTTTGAAAACGGGGGTGCAGGTGCTGTGGTGCATCACATCACAACAGTTCAATTCAATGCAATTCAATGCAACACACATTTTTATGCCATTAAAAAGGAACTAGAAACTTTATTACTATGCTAGGCTCCTATATTATTCAGTTTAAAATCCAAACAAAAGCAAATATAACTGAGTTGTGGGGTTTGGTGGGGGGAAGAGGGGGAGCAGTGTCTGACTGACTGACTGCCATCTCCATAGTTGAGCAGGTACCTGGAGCTAGGCTAGTTCTCCTCTTATCCTCTAGCCTGGCCACAGATAAAACTGCTCCCTGAAACTGTATATGTGAGTTCCCAGACACTCCACATGGCCTCCAAGTGCCCTACATGCCCCCCCCCACCCCCCAGTTATATTTGTTTATATATTTCCCTTGCCTCTTCAACCCCCCGGCTCTACTCTGTCCCCTGTTATCCCACATATTCCCCATTCAGGCTCATACTATTGTGCCCCATCAGACTCCACCATCCCACTCACTGACCCCTCATCATCCCTTGAACCCACTACACCCTACAAAATCATTCCCATCACATCCCAACCCTCTGAACCCTCACCATCCCAATTAAACCCCTCTTAGTGCTCCCAAGCCCCTGAGCCCCCAAACCTCACTGTAGCCACATGGCCTCCTTTCACCCACAATCTCTCTTGCTCCCAAGCCCACTTACAGCCTCCCACTTTACCCCTACAGCCCCTTTCACCTCCCTCAACCCCAAATCCCATCTGCCCCTCACACTCCCCCAACCCCTAACACTCCAGCTTCTCTTTACCCCACATCATTCATCCCCACAGGCCTCTCTCCCTGCAAAAGCCCTTGGAGCCTATGACCTCCAATCAATCTGTCACAGTCCTTCAGACCACCTACCACCCTGTCTCCCAACCCCTTGGCTCTCAGCCATGGGGCAGGTAGTGGTAGAGCTGTATCTGCTCCACTACTCTCCTCCCGCATCTCCACAGCATGCCCATAGGTAGCCTCCACTGCCCTCTACCCTCACTACATAGAAATAAGCAGTTAGGGTTAGGGAGGACTCAGTTCAGCTGCTTGCAGCACCTCTACCCAAGGAGACCAACCACTCTGGATACACTGATGTCTGGTTTTATGCCGTCCTGGTTGTATTACTGGTTCAGCCTCCCACATCCTCCATCATTTGCTGCAATAAGTTACCCAAGAAAAGGTCACTGGAAAGAGATACTGATATCACCTATTTGCCTCACATTTGCAAGTCCCTCCTGCCTCTGATTACTGTACCACTGCATAGTTTGGCCTCCTTTCATCCTTCCCTCCCTGGCTCTGATTTGATGTGGGTTTGAATTATTTAAGAACAAAGTCACATTGTGCAGGTTCTGAGGTAGCTATTGGACATGCTGGGGGTGAGCAGTGATGGAAACATTACCAGCAGTAGAAGAAAGGATATCTTTATTAGTGGAAGATCTAGGGTTGTGGATACTTACAGTGTGAAGAGATTAGCAGGAATTAAGTAATTAATGACTCCCTCAGTTGACTCTTTATGCCCTGTTTGAATAGAAATGTGGCTATCCCTGCCAGTACCTTTGTTTTAAACTTCAAATGGATCAGGATTCAAAGGGGGAGTATGCAACACCAACATGCTCGCTCCTCAGTCCATCCCTGTTTTCTCCATAGTCTAAACTCTTTTTGGTGCAGAAGAGGGTTTCAAAGGCCAGACTAATTTTCTGATATGAAGCCCTGTTTGTTATGACCCAGGCTCCACCATACTTCTTTCCAGCCCCTCTCTCTAATTTTTCCCTATGACCTAATCCACTACCATGCCCTTTACATTGCATGGGGTAGTGGAGCTTGTCCACCAGATTTACACTACTGCAAAACTTGTTTTGGGCAGGTAATTTGTATGCTGCCTGTTTTAGTTAGGATATGCTCCCTTTCTGCCATATCAAAAGGGCTTTATATCTAGATCCTAATGGTTGCAGTTTTTGATTTATCAATTAATAGCACTGGCTAATTCACAAAAAGCTTTGTTAGGTGGAAACTTGGTTCTCAGTCTCCATATAAATGAAGTGAACAAAAAGCCTGAACTGTCTTCTTATTGACAAGGGGGAGAGATACTTACAGGGATGAGCTACTTATGAGCATATTATTAATGTTCTTGTTTATATACTCTATGATAAATACTAGACATAGTTCTCCATGGCAATTAATCTGGTGTGTTTTAAAAACTTCATATTTACTTGAAAAAAGAGACTGTTTAACCTACTTTTCAGAATACATTTTTTTTTAAATATAAAGGATGTATCAGGGTTTTTTGTGCCTTTCATTTGCACACCTACTTATTTCCATAAATCCTAAATGGATTAGAGGGATGATAACTTACAAGAAACTGAAGGATTCATTATTCCTTTTTTTGAATGTCTTTTTTTTAAAGCAATACTCCTGTTTCTATCTCAAAGGCCAGTAATAGTCACTGGTTTCCCTATCAAAGGACCAATAATAAAGTGGAAATTTTTAACGTTATTATCATAATTCAGGAGATGACTCTCTGTTATTCATGTTCATACAATCAGATGTGTTGCCAACAGATTCAGAGAGGTGCTCCTTGCTCTGTATTCGGCATTGGTGAGGCCACATCTGGAGTACTGCATCCAGTTCTGGACACCAGACTTCAAGAAGGATGTGGACAAGCTCAAAAAGGGTGCAGAGAAGGGCCACCCGCATGATCAAGGGCCCGGGGGACAGGCCCTACATGGAGAGACTTTGGGATCTGGGACTATTCAGCCTGAGCAAAAGAAGGCAGAGAGGCAATAGTCGACTACAAATATGTCTAGGGAGAATACTAGGACCTAAGTGCAGCGTTTCCTCTAAGCTGAGTAGTGTGCACAGCTGCATAGGCACGCCTGGCAGCATGGCATGAATGCGTCTGCACAGCCGTGCATGCCACACAACTTAGAGGGAATGCTGCCTAGGTGAACAACTTTTCAGAAAAGTGTCTCCCCCAGCCCTCACTGGGAAGGTGCAGACCAATGCACACAAGCTAGTTGAGAAAAAGTTTCAGCTGGACATAAGGAAAAACTCCTTTTCTGTATGGGTAACTAGAATCTGGAACACACTTCCAGCAAAAGTGGTACAGTTGCCATCTCTGGCAGTCTATAAGAGGAGCCTGGACAAATACCTCATTGAGCTCATTTGAGCCCAATTACCTCCTGCCTATGTCAGGTGACTGGACTTGATGATCTTATAGGTCCCTTCCGGTCCTTCTTTCTATGATTCTATAATAATAAGCACCTGTAGTTAGAAAATAATTTCTGTAAATTCACATTCTGTCTTTAATGACTGGCTGATTTTAAGCCTGTTGATCAGTTAACAAAAGGACATCTTAATTCCCAGTTGTTAATTCCCAGGGTTAGTGATTCAAACATAAAATAATTTTACTTTCTTAAATGGCTCTTTCATGGTCATGAACAGTCAACAGAATAAAGAAAAGTAAGATATCAACAGTCTAAAGAAGGCAAGACAGCAGACAGAAATAAAAATGGCAAGCAATTCATTTTTCATTGTGTATATCCATTTCATTTAAATGCTGAAGACGGCAAACACTAGCAAACCTTTAGCATTGCCAACATTCCTGCCTCAGCCTAGTGTAATTTAAGGCTAACAAAGAGGTTATAGTATAGTTTCATAATGCTTTATTCAGTATTTGACAATCCATTAGGGAGTCACCTGATGGACCTAACACAAACACTTAATGTAATTTTAAACTTAACCTCATTGTAGTTATAGGATATGTGCTATCCTCTGTGACCATGAGGACTCACTGCCCCAGGCTCTGTGGTTACCTGTCAGTTAACACTTTCCAGGGTCTCCTGGGCTGTCTGGCTTGGTTATTATTTGCCTAAGGTACAGTGGAAGAGCTCATTACAGTTTTATTAAATACATGTTTGCACAGTACATATGTAGACAGTAGCAAAATTGCATTTTTGGATTTTATTCTTTTTTTTTTGGTGTATGCAGTTTCATTCCTTGCTGATTTTAACTGCCAAGCAAGATTGACAGTTCCCTCTATCTGCTTTAGGTAATTGGACTGTTGTTCTCAGAGTGCATGGATTAGTTAATGAAAATAAAGAAAGTCTCTGATCCAGGTTAGCCACATCAGCTTCTGATGCCAGTTGGACAAACATTTCTGAAAATGAAGAGGATGTAGGAACATTGAAGCATGGGAGTGGAAAAGATCTACTTGACTTTATTTGATTAGGTCATTGGAAGGCAACAATTTGTACAAAAGGTTTCACAAGAACATTCAGGCAGGTCCCTAATGCACACCATGACTCAATAAAAAAGTTATCATTTGCTATGGGAAGAGCACAAGAAAGGCACCATTGGCTTGGTCAGTGTAATGACAGGGTATTTTTTAGGTAAAATATGCTCAGATAATCCAAAAGCTGTGGACCTATGCTACAGAGGAAGGCAATAATCCCCAACAGTCTTTGCCAAATGGACCTGCATGAAAAATCCTTCCTGACCCCAAGTCTGCCGATTGGATTGATCCTAAGAACATACACCAGGCTTGTCCAACATATGGCCTGCGGGCCGCCATGTGGCCCTCCAAGCTGTTTTCTGAGGCCCAAGGTGCTGCGATGGGAAACAAAAGTAAACACTGTACTTTCGTTTTGGGGGGGGTGATATGATACCGCTTCCTGTGAAGTCTTTGAATATGGCTCGCTAGCCCACCGGGTGATAAAAAGTTCATGATCCAGCTCCACATTCAAAAAATTTGGACACCCCTGACATACACTGTTAGAAGCACTAGGGTAGCCCAGCCATTATCTCATCTGCAGCCATGGCCAATTTCCAATAAACTCGAATCCAAATAATGCCTTCTGGGGATGATAAGGAGGAAAAGCAGGAGCCCTGAAATATATTGTTACCAAAGCATTGCCCAGAAGCAATCCACAGGAAGATTATTTTAAACTTCATTTTTAACAATGTCTCTGTGTGTGGGACCCCTTTGGTAGGACATGAGATGTTTTGAATGACACATAACATAACATTCCTCAGATCCCAGCACATGATGACTAGGGCCAAACCAGGACATGGGATTGTCCCCTGCCCAATCTCAGGGATCAGACAGGGGAGTGGGAAGCCGTGTCCAAGAGTCTGGGGTTGCCCCATGCCTCATCCTAACACTCAACTGAACCTTCAAATGGGGCAAGGTATAGCCCCAAGGTCCAGGAAACAGAGCCCTCTGCACAGTTCCAGGGGATCAGGCAGATGGGGCTGTGATCTGGATCCTAGATCTGCCACATGCTCCATCTTGACAATAACATCAGATTGTTGGGTTTGGGTATGGGGTACCCTCAGGTCCGGGACACAGGTCACATGTTCAATTTAAGGTGTGATACAAGCCAGCCTCAAAAATGTTCCACGTTATATATGCAAGGAACATCTTTGTGGCTAGTTTGCTATTTTATCATCACTTCATAAATCAGCTGAAGGTGTGCCGTGTTGTGATGGGATTAATGTGTTAATCATGTTGGAAATGGAACATCTGCTAGGGGCCTTACAGACATACTCATTTTAGTGTGTACACAGGCTCTTCACAAATGAATATGGAGAAATCAGAAATGTCAAGGACTGGACAGTTATGGAGACTTAACTATTCTCTTACTGGGCATGTCTCCTCTGAAATACTTTGGATAAAATGACTTCATGCTTGTTTTGCTAAGAATTGGTTGCTAGTGTTAAATCTAATGCTTTGAAGAAATGGTCCCAGAGATTTAGAGATGGACAATGTTGTTTAAAAGAACATTATTTACTAGTAATGGTGGCTTCCTGGGGCCACAGAATACAAAGTACCTAGGGTAATTGATTGTAAACACATACTGATATAAATGAATTTACGAATTCTCATGTCATAAATTGCATTATAATAAACTGAATGCATTATACTGTTTATATTTATGTTTATGTTCTCTCTATTTATAAATCATGGGTTTTAAGACAAACTGAAGGAATGTGAAACTTCATTATTTTTAACATCTATTGGCTCTGAATTCTAAATATAAGCACTAGTTTAAGCCCAGCTTTTAAGCCCAGACACTCAAAAGTGACTAACTCCCACTGAAAGCAAATAAAGTTTAGGAGCCTACATTCCATTTGGTACCTGACCCATAATCTTCTTTGCTGACACATAGGACAGAAAATAAAAGGCAGATTTCTTGGCTGTATTTCCAACTTCTATCTTCTCTAATACTTTTTACAGGTGCAAAAGAAAATAATTAAAGAAAAAATATCAAAGATCACATATGATAATTGTTGCCCAAAGTAATGCTTTAATAGGCAATGCAAATATTTCATATAGTAATATGTAATACAGAGTTCACACCAAAAAGTAGGACACACAGAAATGGAAAGATAACTAGAACTTATTTAACTGCAGGGTTTAAAATCTTCACAAATTACCACAAGTGGACCTGAGCTTCAAATCTGAATTAAAGTCATGGTCCATACTTTGAACAGCCCTATAGTTGGAGTCTGTTTGAATTGCATGTTCATTTATGCTCATCACTATTTAGGAAAGGAATTATGCAGTTGGAATACTTAGGCTAAAATATCTGCTTTTAATTGTTCTTGGGACTAGGACTGCTATATTAGATATGATAAATTCCTTTAAAAATCCTTTAAAAGCTATTCAGCAAGTTTGGCTCAGTCTTGCTTCAAGTTTGATCTGCCTCTGAGAATCAGAAATGGTTTGTTTGAAATTAATCTGTTTGTGAAATATCCATAGAATTTTTTTTTTTTCAACCTCCTATTCTACTTGGCTTTTAATGATTTTTTTCAGCCTACTGAATGAAGTCTATTAAGAGTTCAAACCTGGTTCATTAGAATAGGTCACAGGAAGCAAGTCATATGAGGGAAAATATTTGGTATATTTCTTCTGCTCCTGACAGCTTGAGCCTATGTCTTGCCACAAATAAGATTCACCTACCTGAGAATATCATTTAGATTTTCAGAACATATCTACATTTCAATTACACTTTCTGGTCTAATTAAAAAAAATATTAATAAGTATTATTGTAGGCAGGCTGGTAAATTAATTAATGCCATACTACAAGATTAACCCATATATTTTTTGTCTAATCTTGTAGGATTTTTCTTTTTAAATTGTTTGTCTTTCCTCCATTTGCTTCTGTAGATCTATTTTATATTGGGGTCTGTATACATATGTTTTGAGGAGTGTGGCATTATTTTACCAAATGAATTTTCCCTTTGATAGCATTTTTTTCCTATTGAATTGCAATGTATAAACTATGTTTATTCAAGGAAAATATACTTGTCTTGGTCTTTTAGTAGTAGAAGTTTATTTAAAGCTTCTACTAACAGAATACAATAACATGAATACTAAACTTATATATAATAATAACATTTATATGATTTATATTTTTTGCAGAAAGCATACAATAAAATTATCCATAGTCCAAATATACACAACATGAAAACCAGTCATAAGACATGATGATACAGATAACAGATAAAATGCAGCAGCGGACAATAAAGTAAAACAGGGGAATTATATTTGATTTTGCCCCTATTCTTGTGCAAGCAATGCAAATACACATAGATAGGCTAGGGCCAGCAGTGAATTGTTAGAAGCCAAATTGTTTTTCTTCTTCAATAGCCCAGCATTTAAAATGTTGTGCTAATGGAAAAATCAATTTTTCTTTTATTTCTTTAAAAAATAATCCCCCGCTACAAATAATGATTTAAATAATGTCTCATTCTTCCCACAAGTACATATTCTGTCCAAATATGGATTCTGACCACTTATTCATGACAAGTGCAGATGTCATTATAGGGATGTAGGCAGTAGCCATTTCAGTCTAAGCACAAAAGGCAGGTAAAGTCTTTGGGTAGAGGTGATATCTTTTATTAGACCAACTGAATAGTTGCAAAAAAGTTATTTGCAAACTTGTAGACACACACGTCCTGTAACTATAAGATATCAGCCCCAGGTGGAGGGCTGGGGGGGCAGGGGCATACAATTAATTTTTAACATTGATTTTATGCCCCCCCACCCCCCCACCTGGCTGACTTCTGATACGTACAGGACATGTATGTCTAAACACTTGCAAATAACAATTTTGTCACAGGGCATCTCGGTGCCCCTGCTCCTAGAGTGGAGAAACTGCCAGGGAGCAAGTGAGTGCCCCCTGGCCTGACATAACGAGCCCAGCTGAGGCTTGCTCAGGTAATGAGCGCAGCTGTGGGTTGCCGGAGCAAACAAGCGGAGCCAGCTGCCTGTAGAGGGCAGGGCCTGGCCCTTATAAAGCTCAGGGCTGAGGCCAGGCTGGCAGTTCTCTGCCAGCAGCCAGAGAGGCAGTAGCTCCCTCGGCCGAGATATGGGAAGAAGCCTAAGTCGCAAGTACAGCTCATGATAGCCCTGGAGGCTTGAGCTATGCTGATGAGTTATGGCCATGTGGATTGCATTTGTGTTACAGCCTAGGGGCTTGTGGTTTTGCTTTGTGTTTGTATTATTACACCCGGAGGCTTGGGCGAGGCTGTAGGGGTTGGAGGAGGCCTCAACTATAGGGACCCCAGAGAGTGTGGGGTGCCCTAGTGCCAAGAGGGCGCATTATCTACATAGCGCCAGGGAAGGCGCAGCTCGCACGCCAGTGTATGAGCAACTGGCGGCGAGGAGCGTGGCCAGTGGGTCGCGGGCGCAACCCGTAGGTTGTGGACGGGGACCGAGACCCCGGATTGCGTGTGGGGGAACATAGCCCCCCGGCCCCAGGAAAGGGGCGGTATTACTAAGGAGCCCAGTGTGGGCGCGGCGAGCCCCCAGAGAGGGGGAACGCCCTTGTACGTTATTGAGTAGCACAGTGTGGGCGCGGCGAGCCCCAGAGAGGGGGAACGCCATTGTGTTTTATTGAGTAGCCCAGTGTGGGCGCACGGGCAAAGCGAGCCCGGCCGCAGGCTAGTGCGGCAATCCCCCTCAGACCAAGGCAGGGCGCTGCGGTTGCCCCTGAGAAGACAGGGAGTAGCAGCGCGGGGAGCCAGAGTCAGGGAGGGTATCCGTGCGGTTGGCCCATAGTACTGGAGGCCCGCTAGAGAGTCCCGGAGCGGAACCACACCGGCAGGGGAGGCCCAGAGTGGGCCAGACGGGAGTCCCAGCAAGAGGCTGGGCACGAGAGAGGGAGCCCAGAGTGGGCCACATGAGAGAGGAGGCCTGGGAAGCGGGCGTATAGACCAAACAACGTCCATTACATCTGCGAGGCTTGGGGCGTGGTATCAGGGGAGGTAGGAGCCACGCATAGCCCATAAGGCTAGGGCGCTTGGGTAGCGCCCATTGTACGGGGAGACCCACGAGGGGTCCAGGAGCTGACAGGCCCGAGGAAACACAAGGCAGCCTCCCTATTACATATTACATCAAGACGTGGCAGGCGAGAATGGAGGGTGCCCTCGGGCCGAAGTAGCGCGGTGAGAGGGCCTCAAGGAGATCACGGCCCTCCACGAGGACCCCGCCGTGACAAATTTTTTTGCAACTACTTAGTTGATCTAATAAAAAATATCTCCTCTTCCCAAACACTTCACCTGCCTTTATTGCTCAGACCAATATGGCTACTGCCTAGATCCCTGAAATATGGAAGATATTGCATTTTGCCATTTGAAATGGAAACTTCACAATGTGAAGAAGAAAAAGCCAATTTCAACAACCAAAACTAATTTAACATTGATTTTATGCCCCCCTGCCCCCTCAACCTGGCTGACATTTGATACTTACAGGTAAACATCCTGCTTTTGTTCCCTGCAACCCTCCTACATTTGCATTCCTGCAGAACAACTTTCTAAAGACTGGCTTTCTTCATACTTAAGGGATTTCTGACCATCTTTCATATCTCTCACCATTTTTAATTTTTTTTTTTTTTTTTTTGCCTGAGGAAGAATGTTTGTGTCTGAAAGCTTGCAAATAACAACTTTTTTGCAACTATTTAGTGGGTCTAATAAAAGAGATCACCTCTATCCAAAGACATCGTTATAGTGAATTGCAGTTTAGTAATGGTCTCTTAGGCCTGGAACAGAAGTTTTATAAACTGATTTGACCTAGATCAGTTAAGTCTGATACTGCGTTCAACCAGATTTATCTTAAACCAGTTTCAGCCATTTTAAAACTGGTTTATGTGCACTGAACGTCTGTTCTGTTACAGGTCTAAACCAATTTCTGATCACTTAAACCAGTTTATGCTTAACTTTTGTCCTTAGCCTTATTATCTGCTATGTTTGTATTGCAAATAGGTGAATTTCTAGGCCACTAGATACATTAGAGTGGGCCATAATTCAAGGATGGTGTTTGGAAAATGGCCTCAGTTGCGTGTCGAGTGGGACACTGAGTAGTGACCCCAACCCAGACATGCTCGGGGATGCCAAGTGTGAGAGAGGAAAAAAGCGCAACAACTAGTAGGTGAAGAAAATTCGTACGTTTACTTACAAATCAACTTGATGAATACAGGAACTAATTACAAGGACTATTTACAGCAGCAGGTGGACACAGACGACATGGTGCGGAGAACGAACAGATGATGGGTAGCGGCGAGTAACAAGCAAGGTGTAATCGTGAAGGTTGACTGCAGCCGAAAATACTATCTGTACAAGTATGATGCCTAGTTGGGCAACACACAGGGTGTTCCGGATTGCGCGTGGTCTAGCTATAAGCTGTGGTAGCCTATGCTAGGAATCTAGCTAGAGGCCTAGGGGTCTGTCCAGACAAGACAGGTGATCAGGCTGTCTTCCTGAGTTCAGGAGCGTCTGGGGACCCTACACTGAGGCGCGCAGTCCCCTTTATAGACTCCCTAGCTAATCAGGGTCCCCCCTTGATGGAACATTCTGGAGGCCTCAGCATGCTGGTCCGGCCAGTCACACTCTAGGGGCAACTTCTGATTGGTTAGGCTACTAGCGATCACGCACTGTCCGCATGATAGTGCAGGTTAAGGTCTCATTCCTCCGCCACTGCATCACCAAATACCAGTCACGGGTAGCCATGTCACTTAATGTCTTAAACAACAATCTGGTGGAGTCACATCACCTCGTGACAATTAGTAATTTCAAAAAGGGGAAGTTCAAGAATGACTCACTGCCTGCATATCTGTCTGTGTGCTGGCATCTGTCATGCTTAATTTTTGTTGTCTTAAATCTTAAATGTAAGGGAAGTATTGGGTCAGTGATTCTTAGTACAGTAAAAGCTGCAGTATCCAGCACCTTACAAACCTGCATGCTCTATTAACCAGCATGACAGTTTGTAAGGTAAAAGCGAAACTGGAAGTGCCCGCTGTGTCACTTCCAGTTTCACCAAGCCCCCACGCCTGGGGCAAAGCAACCTGCGTTGCTGAACCCTCATGGTCTGGGGCATAGCAGCCTGTGCTACCACCCCTCCCTGTCCCCCAGCTCACTGCTGTGGTGGGAGGGGCAGTGGTGCACCAGATGTGGCAGGAGGGGAGGAACAGGGTAACCAGCGTCTCAGGTAACCAGCATTTTTGGTTACCCGGCACCCCCCATTCCCTAAAGGTGCTGGATAACCAAGTTTTTGCTGTACATTTCCCAAGACACGTGTCTGGAATACAATACCAATGTTCCTTAGCCATCCAGACACAGATTTACAGTAAAAATACTGTTAACCAGCAATTTATAAGCTGGTATGTTCAATTAACTGGCATGCCGGCTTGTAAAATAAAGTGAGACCAGAAGTGCCCACCATGGCACTTGTGGTTTCTCCAAGCCCCCACAGTCCAGGGCAAAGCAGCCTGTGCTGCTGAGCCCCCATGGCCTAGCGGCATAACAGGCTGTCTGGGGTTGTGCAGGGCACGCCTCTCTGTCCCGTGGGGCCTGCCTCTTTGTCCTGCGGGAGGAATGGCAATGCAGCGGGAGGGGCAGTGGGACACCCCAGACATGGCAGGAGAAGCAGAGGCCTGGGTCATTCAATTAACTGGCATATTTTGTTATCTGGCATCCCCCAGTCTCAGGGGATGCCAGGTAACACAGCTTTTATTGTATTTTGAAAAAAAAAGAAGCTTCTAAAATGCACTTCTTAGGGTATCTGGTAGAGGTAGAAGATCTAATTTACATCAAATAAAGTTTAAAATTCTTAATTGACTTGAGGTGCTCATATGAATCAGTCTTGTTTTAGAGTTCATGAGCCTCAGAAAATTAGGTAGAAATGAAAGCTGCCTTAAAAGATAATTAGAGATCTTTTCTATTTTTGAGTGGACTGTGAGGTCAGCACCCCATATTTCTGCTTCATACAATGAAATGGACTCTACCTTGTATCTATAGACCTAGTGCTGCCAGTACTGCTCTTCTGCCCATTTTATTTTAAAAGGAGAAACATCCATCCAAGGCTTATTTTGTTCTAGTGCTTACATTTTCAATCTGATTATTTCAGCTCAGATTTTTGTTTAAATAGATCCCAAGGTATTTAAATGAAGGCACCACCTCTGCTTTATTTTTTTTAAAGAAAAAATAAACTTGATTCTTTCTTTAATTCCCAAAAACAAACACCTTGGATACAACAGTATTGATGTCCAAACTATTTGAGTCACAGTACTGCGAAGAGAATCTAATCATCTTTGGAAGCCTATTTGGGATTGTTGCAATAATGTGTCACCTATATAAAGCAAGAAAGGGATAAGGTCATTCAAAATCATGAGTCCATGGAATTGTTTCCCTCATAGCACATGTTTTAAGTCATCCAAGAACAGTTTAAACAGTAGTGAGCAAGCAAACATCCTTGTCATACCTCTGTCTTAGTTGGGATACTATTGGGCAGGAAATCACCAATCCCATAATGCTCCTTAGATGCTGTATTTCATTAGTACATAAAATTAAATTGTAAGAGAGCTTTATCCATTGATGTTATTGCCATTAAATTGCTTAACTTTAATCTCTCTATGAAGGCTACATATAAATGATTTTGTCTTTCTGCATGCTTAGATACTAAACAGTGAAATTCTAAGAAATGGTACATGGAAGAAGAGATTTCTCTTAAACTGTTGTGCTCTACTCCCAAAACAAAAATCCACATCTGAAGATGAAAAAATAAATGTCTCCAAAGTGTTTTGGTTGACATACCTGTAAGACTACTAGGACAATATCATGTAGGAGCTCTTAAATTATTATTTTTTAAAAATTTGTGAGCATTATATTTTCATTCCAATACTTTGGATAAATGTTTTCTATAATCATTACATTTTTTTTTTTTTGTCAAAATTGGACACCATTGAAGGAATTTCTTGATGATTTCTGAGGGCAGAAAATCATGACTGGGGACCCCTCATTTACTCAGTAAGGATATATAGGATCTTAATTGAGATTCGGAAGTGAAATAACCATCTGCTTGTGGCTTAACTGATAAAATTTCCTTCAGTGATAAACCATCATTTCCTTCATTATCTGAGAGTAGGCTGTTAAACTTATTTTTTTTTTTTTTAAACAAATCCCTTGCATCTTTGGGAATGTATGCATTTGGGAATTAAACTAAGGTTGTTTTTTTTTTTTCCTTTAGATATAATCTGCCAATAACATTGATTATAATTTTTTCCAATCTGGCTACCAATTCCTCCCATAGCCTCATTTAATATTGTTTATGACACTGACACTGCCTATTCCCAATAAAGGCTCTCACTTTTGTAGGTGATCTTCCAACTGTTGAACAATTGCTTCGTATTGAATAATTGCTTCTTGGAATATGAAATAAGTGGCCTGAGAAAGTATCTTTGAGTAGAGCAATGCATTTCCCCCATAATTCATTATTCCATTTAATTTTCTTCTTATTTCTTGGTCTTTTGGGTATGCACTGCCTTTTTTTGTTCCGATTCAAGCACAATAAGTAAGAACAAGCTTAATTTCTTAAAGTAGACTTAAGTGTTCATTTAAATACTTTTTGAAGGTGGAGGCTTATTCAAATGCCTCAGTTATGGTCTGACATTTCTTTGTTATTAGTGGTAGTGTCTACACATGCATTTAAGCATGATTAAATTTAATTTGCACTAAGTTAATGTGCATTAAGTGATTTTTGGCAGGTGTGTACATGTGCAGGGAATTAACACTAAAGTTGGTACAGGCCTGCCATGTGCCCCTAGCTGCTGGGAGAGACCCAACATTAAAGTTAGTGCCAGGCCATACCTACATGTGTGTTAATGAACATTAAGTAATCGCACCTGTATTTGATACATGAATTTGCATTAGATGAGGGGTTTCAAAGATACAGCCCACATGAATACAGCCAATGGAGTCCTACGACCCAGTCTGCAGTGCTGCCTGTGGGTCCTGATGAGCCTCATATACCATATACAGCATGAGCTATCCCTGGCCCTGTACGATGCATATGACATGTGGAGCTGATCTAGTGTGTGGAGCCTTTCCGTAGTGCCCACAGCATGTGGCATGTAGGGTCAGTCTGCGGGCCTCATTTAGCCTGAACAAGTCCCACAAGGCAGATAAGTTTGAAGCCACTGGGTTAGATAGTTACTATAGTTTTAATATTACAAGAAGTCTCAAGGGCTACATCAAGAAAAAGAAGCAGATTTTCATTCTCTCTGTTGGTAAATAAAAACCCAAGAAGATTCCAAGGCATCTTCAGTCTAATTGGCTTTTGATCAAAAAAATGATTTCAGCATAAATATTGAGATTTTGTTTATAAAGCAGTAGGATTGTTTACATTTCCCTTTCAGCAGGATGTAAGCACAGATGCCATTCAGCTGGAACATAGACAACCAGCTGAACCAATAAGCCATGACCCTATTGAAACAATTATTTATGGTCTAGATAAGTTTGCAAATAGCTTCCATTGGGACTAAATATACATAAGATGGGAATATTCATTTGAATATTCATTCAAATTCCCACCCAAAAGGTTCTATCGGCTCTCAGCACAAACAAAACTATCGTGATATATCCTGATCTCTAACATCATCAAACTGAAATTGACGGGGAACCTCTCTTTACTAAAAAGCATTACTCCCAAAAGTAGAATTTCTGAAATGAAATTTGAACCTTGTGATTTGAACTAGGAACCCATGAAAGTAAGATGGAATGAAGATTCCCTTTGGGCCTCTTCCCACTTGTATTATCCAATCACCTCTCTAACCCTATACTTGAAGCTGAGTAAATGGATTTAATATTCATTAGGTACAGAGCAGTGAGGATGTTTATGACCCATCAGGAATAAAAATTTATACTAGAGCCAAGGGATCACCTCTTTTCTAGAGGAGCAGCCATCTTAATTAGTCACAGATTCTCTGCCTTTAGGCCCCACTCATCTTCCTCTCTTGTAGTCCAGGCAATGTCAAAAGCATGCTGGAGAGGGGGATGGGTAATGGCTAATCTGTGGTAGGGGTGGTTTTGGTACTATGCTGGCAAATCAGAGAGAAAAAGGTTCAAATAATCTTTGGGTGAAAGCCCAAGTCTTCTGCTTCATGTAAAAGTGCCCTAGTCACAAGGCTTTTGGGCTGAAACACAGCACCTAACATTTGGTAGTCATGGGTTTTTTTGCCCAGCTATATTTTAGGAGTTCTTCTTGTGGGTATGAAATGAGATTGCAAATGACAAAATAGCCATTGTACAGCTGAGTATATGCCTTTTGGGCATGTACAGTGAGAGGGGATTCTACCTACATGCATGTATACACAGGCATGTTCTATCAGTTATACACTTATGCATGAGCAAGAAATAAGATAAATGAGTTATCCCTCCATAATGGATAAAAATGATGTGCTTGTTTATTATGTGGATAGTGTGAGATAAATGACATGCTTAACTCATTATATCCTAAGATTTCAAAAGTTTGGCTTGGTAAACTTTGTGTAAATGACATGTTCCTCAAGTATACAATGTAAGTGACATTGTGTAATGATGCGATCATAATACAGATTTTGTCTTTTGGCAAACTTTTTTGCTGGTGATTTTTTCCAAAAAATCTTACTCTGAAGTAACAAGAGAATCTCTGAACCACGGAAAAACTCAAATCCTTGTTTAACGCCTAATGACTTCAGTTCATGGCTAAATTTATGCTTGGCCTTCCGGATCATAGTGTCTTACCATGAAGTTCTTAAACAGAACTTCCACTGAAGTTCAGATGAGGTTTTACTTTATTAAGGGTTTCCAGATTCTATCCATAAGTAATATCATAACTATTCAAAAGAACTAAAATTAAAATGTTGTTTGATGCAACATTTTATATTGTGAATACTTGATAATGGTAAGCTGCACAGAAATATCCAGGAGGCCAAATGTTGCTGTTAGTTATTCTGGTGCTTGTGTAGTTGCATAGCTGTATATGAGAGCAGAATTTAGTCCACTATATTTAGGAAAAATTACATGAAAAAATGTCAGGATTATGAACAGAAGCCATCTTTACAAGTGCAGGAGTTGTATCCGTAGGGGTGTTAACATGTGTCTTTTCTTGCGCATGATTGCATTCTAACTATGAATAATTTTCAAAAAAGGTTTGCATACATAACTACCTATTCCCTGTCTGAGGAGTGTACTTGGTAGCTGTGTTGGTCTGAGACAAAAAGACATACAAAAAAAATAGAACTACCTATCTATCGGGACTTTTTACCATCTTGTATCATCTACACTTTCCCCAGAGCCTGATGAAGGGGCTTTGATCCCAAAAGCTTGCAGAAAAAGACAATGTTCTTGCCATTTTCCAGTTGGTCTAATAAAAGGTATCATTTTGGAACCAAGAATTCTACTTTTTTGTAGTCCCTGTCTGGAAATTTATGGAAGAAGTAATATGTATGTCTACTCCTTTCCCAAAGAACTTTGGTTGTTGGGTGGCTCTGAACTTCTAAGGCTGCAAAAATGAATCTCAAAGCTTTATTTTGCTGATGAAAACTATAAAGAGAAATATACTTACAATAAGACTTAAAACTAAAATATAACTAGCAGTCTGAGGCAGTTGTTTATCATTAGTTTGTGCACTGTGGCATTTCACCTTGTCCTTCTAATATCTATGGAGTTTTGGTGCTAGAGTCATCCCATTCTGCAAATCTTACTTAATGTTAGTTGCTATGCCTATCATGAGAAGGAGGCACTGGGGATTTGAAATGTATCTGTAAAGAAAATCCATAACAGTTTTATTTCTACCCCAAGATGCTGCACCCAGATGAGCGTGGTCTTTTGTTTCCCTGGGTACAAGTAGCAGCAACACACTTTGTGCCACTGCTTCTTGTCCCTGAGGAACGCCCATGCCATGAGCACTGTGGTGCACAGCAAGTTACCCCAGTGGGGCAGAGGAGTCTGGGACAGGAACTGTACTGGCCCCAGCAGCCTTACTTGGAGCCATGGGGGCCTTAAAGAGCTGCAGCTGTGTCGCTCCAATGTCTGGAAGCCTGCAGCATACACTAGTGCCACGTTTGCCACCCTACTTTTTTTAGCCCCCCTCCCTCCCTGCCTGCAAGAGAGCAGCGCAGGAATTGCCTACATGTGCAGTGTGTGGTACCGCATGTCTGTTTTCATTTGGACATGGCCAGAAGATCTGTATCTTTAGTAACCAGCCCATAGCCCTGGAAAACTAGGGAAGCAATGAGGGGGGCTGTAACAAGTGTGGGCTTTAGGGGGTTCCTATGTTGTTTAACTCCTTGCTAATCAAGGCAGACATTACCAAATCTACAGTTGCCTTGGTAACACAAGGACAGAGACATTTATAAGCTGTGACCCATGGTTAGAGTATTTGTTATTGTTGCCTCCCATTCTCTAACAACTGGAGGTAGTTCATATTTCAGCAGAATGACAGCAGTTACTTGGACAATATCTTTGCAATAAGGAGACTATTTCTATGCATTTAGGCATATATGAGATATCTCAGAAGACCCCACTTTTCCCAAGGACAAAGTTGTAGCCAAAGGATGAAACCTGTTTGAATTATAAATCTGCTCTTACCTGGGAAATTTTACTTTGGTTTTACCTTAACTTTACTTTGCCCAACCTAGGGCAATAATCTAGCTTAAGGTAGTTTCTTGCTAGGACAGATTTTTGTTTCCCTTTAGTTGTCTTGACGCATTTACCTCCATACTTTTGCATCTAGGTTTCTTGTTTTGGGGCACCTCTGTTAATATATCCCTGGCCAGAAAAGATTTCTGTGCATTGGTTATATATATTTAGTACTGTTGCTGCTTCTCTATTTGATTATTTAAGCTTATTAGGTCTTTTTTCCCCTTCATGCTGTTAACAACATCAAAAAGGAAGATAAGTTTATGGCTCCTAAGATGTTGTTTGCACCATTGTATCATTTCTTCTGAGATATGGGGCCTGACCCAATACAGATTTGTAATGACTTTGGAGTGGAAAATTCTGTGGAGCACTTGATAAATGCGTAGATATCAACATTTTTCCTAGCCCCAAACTTATGGGGGTGGCTAAGGGTCTTGGCACGTCACCTTAAAAATGTCATGAAGGCATTTAAAACAAAAGTAGTAATTAATGAAGGGGTGTTAAACTGTCATAAGTACTCTGTAATTTTTTTAAGGATAAGCCCTCCAAAATAAGGTTTATCTGGGAAACATTTTACCTATGCCATTCCAGGATATTGTTTGAATAGTCAGGGAAGGTAAAATGCTTTACTTTCATTCCCCCAGTATCTCAGGATGCACAGCTCCCAGACTCTGTATCCTTTTCTACCCTCCGAACTTTAGTGGTTCCCTGCTTCCCCTAGCGACGTGGTCTGGCTTCAGGAAGCACTATTTCAGCCTGAGACAGAGCCATGGGAAGGCTGCTTCTTAGGGGCTCTGCTCTGGCCAAGCCCCTGCCACCTTGCTCTAAGCTTAATGTAGCCTTCTTAGTTTCAGCCAGTGCCCAAAGCCCCAGAAAAGCAGGCTCTTGAAGCTCTGAGCTTGGGCTCAGCTCTTCAGAGAGCCACTTAACAGCTGTGGGACCCTGGAGTTTGGGAAACCATGCTTTCACAGCCCTTGGGTCTTGCCACCCAGGCCAGGACAGCTTCCCCCTCCCAGCCAGCATGACCCCTCCTAGCGAGCCACTCTCCAGTCCAGTCCCAATTAACTGAGACACATGCAAGATTTTAGTCCTTTAATTAAACAAACAAACAAACAAAAAAACCCACTTATTTTTATTCCACAGCATACCACCCTCCCCCAGCCCCATCTCACTTCAAAGAGTTTTTCAATATTTCTCCCCTTCTGCCTTCCATTCTGGCTGGGCTTCTGCTGGATGTGGAAGGAAGGAAACCATGCTGGTTTCTCCACCTCCCAGGCACATGCCACCCTCCTCCTCCTCTCCCTCCACACTGGAGGAATATAGTCCTAGGTCCTGTCTCTGCTCACCAGTCCTCTACTGGCACATCACAGTCATGAAAGTCTGAAATGATATGAAGCCTTCACCTGACACCTCTCCAAAAATGCCATAATTTATGACATCACAACATTCCACAGTTTTCTAACATTATATAGGTAACCCATGTCAAAGTCCTAACTGTATGTACACCTATGTTTTAGAGGTGCACTGATGCATTAGTTTGATATTGGATCGGCACCAATATAAAGAAAATTGACTATATCAGAAATCAGACTGAAGTGGCTGATAATTTGGCCAATAAATCCCCGTGCATGCACACAGCCATAGTGCAGCACGTAGGCATTGAGGAGCAGAGCCCAGCAGCATGGAGAGCTGCATGTAACTGGTAAGTCTGTTGTGTTGGAAGGGGAGGGGGAGGGAAAGGGCATGGGGGACAGATCAATACCCCATGTGGTGAGGGAGGCAGTGAGGCTGAGGCTGGGGTAGGTGCTGCCTGGCTGAGGCAGGGAGAAGAGGGCAAAGAACAGAGATGTGGCTCATCCGGAGGGCATGGGGGGAGCTTCCACTGCTGTGCACTGCTCATCTGGGAGCTTCTTGTCTGGCGGCTTATCCAGCACTCATCCACTTGTCTGGTGGCTCGCACCACTGCTCCTTCTGCTCATCTGGGAGGGCACGGGGGAGGGAGGTGAGCCCCCAGATCTGCGTGTGGAAGGTCAGGTGGGCTGCAGCTGTGGGCTGGGGCTGGGGGCTGTGCAGCACTCAGGGAGGGCGGTGGCAGCCATAGCCCCCCCAAGTAGCCCTCTCCCAGCACTGCTGCCACTCATTCTGAGCACAACCCAGCCCCCCAGCCCCAGCATGCAGTTACAGCCCACCCAGCCTGACCCGCACAGATCTAGGGACACACGCCCCACCCCATGCCCTCCTAGACAAGTGGCAGGAACTGCCAGACAAGCAGCTCCCAGACAAGTGCTGCACAGTGGCTGGAGCCACCCCCCACCTTCCTGTGCCCCCTGGACAAGCCACAGCTCTGTCCCATGCCCGCCCAACCCTGGCTGGGCAGCACCTACCCCAGCCCCACTCCCTCCCTCACCATGTGGGGCATTGATCTTCCCCCCACACCCCTTTTCTCCCTTTTCACCACAACAGACTCACCAGCTGGATGCAGCTGTATCAGAAATTGGATTGGTATCGGCCAATATTGCCTCTTTAAAAATCGGCTATCAGTATCAGCCCCCAGAATCTCTATCAGTGCACCACTACTATATTTACTTTACTTGTACAAACTTGAGGAACAGTAGTAACTTATAATGCCTTAACTATTGAATTACCTAACCAAATAATATCATAATATTGTTGTGATGTTCTGTTAACCCATTCCTCATCCTTACTGTACTTTGCTAAAATAAGCAGAGGCAAAAATCTGAGTCTGGCTATGGCTTAGCATGGTTGGGGAACTTACTGCCTTTGCCCTCTTCATAGCTCCTGAAAGTTCCTTCTTGGGATTTGCATATGGCTTTTTATAAATTCTTCTTTAACGTATTTTAAGTATAGTAGAATTCTTTGCAGCTTGTCAGGCATATACAACAAAGATGCACTAATACTAAAAGCTTTGGTAGAACACAAAGGACTTGCTTTGTGTTGTCTGATTTCGTTTCCTTTTTAAGGAAAGTGTTATACAGTACATCACTTTGGCTAGCATCACATCAGATGTTTGTCAGAATCTACCTTTTTAACTGTCAACCCTTCAAATCAATTGCTTTGTTCTGAATGTGGGTTGGGTGATGACATCCTATTTTTTTTTTCTTCATTTTACCTGATCTTAAAGGAACTTAGTGTTTGCAACAAAGTATATCCACATTTTAAAGAAGGACAAAATGGATATTATGGGTGCTGACAAACATGGAAAAAAAACAAACAAACTACACTTTACTGGAAGAGGCAGCACATTAGTTTAACCAGGCCCTGCAGCATCTGCATAGATCAGGTGAATCAGCAGGACATTTTTCATACTTTTATCTAATAGCTGGTTTAATCAAAAATATATATTTGGTGGTAAATAAATAGTTTGAGTTTGCCCAAAATTGCATTTTTCAGTGCCTAAATTATTCACCAAGAAACATGTACTCTTGACTTACTCCAGACAGAAGAGATAAATCTCTTTATTCATCTTGCCTCTTTTTCTATCCCTCCACTAATCATCCCAATCCCTCCCACAGACTCCACCTGTCTCCCCTGATATTGCTGGTGGACCCAGCCTCCCCAGGGTCCCTCAATTTGGAGGATTGGACCCCCTCAATCCTCTTAATCCCTCCCACTGACCTCAGTAGCCCCTCTGATCCTGCCCTGGAACCAGATTGAGTCCATAATCTGTCTCCAAAGCCTGTCTGGCCCTCAGTCCACCCAAACCCAGTATTGCCAACGGTCATTATTTTGGGCATTAATCTTAGAGTCTATGCTTTGGGAATGTGAAAAAATTAGCTCTTTCTTTTATATATGTTTACATAAATATTTATATACATATTTGATAAAAAAATTCATATATAAAAGAAAAAGATAAGTTTTCCACATTTCTCAGGCATAGACTTAAGAACAATGCAAAAAATCATGAGTTGGCAATACTGCAAACCCTCCCAATCCACTAGACCCTTCCCATCTTGATTTACTCAATCTAACCTCCCCCTAACTTCCTCAAATGACTTTACATATCCTGAATCAAATGCCCTATAATCTCTTGCATGTTGTTACTAGGAAATCTTTAATGAATGCACTTGTCTATTCCAAGATTTTTCAGGAGTCATCAAATGCCATTAGTGGTTTGTTTGTTTGTTTTTTATTTTCACTAATTATGTTAATTAATACTCATTGGAAAGGGTGAAGACTTTATTTATCTCTCCTCACCAGACTCTTTAGGATTAGCAAGCCACTGGTTTGTAACTGCCAGATCCCAAAGTATCTGTAAATGTAAGGATGGCCTCAGTGGGTGTGTCCAAGTGAGCATGAACATGCTTTTCCCCGGAGACAACTAGCATCAGTTCCACATGGGGTAGATGAAACTGTGGCCAGCACCTGGGCTGGCCTCAGCAGCCTTACTTGGAGTCTTGGGGGTCTACCAGGGCTCCAGGGACAGCAATCTGGTGGCAGGGAGTCTGGCCAATAGCTGAAGCATAGCTCCAGCCGGCCAGGTTCTGGTTTCAGGCTGCCACATGGTTTCAGGTGACACATTCTGCCATCACCCTGCTTTTTTGAGGAGTGGGTTTTTTCAACACTGGGATCTCCAAGTGTCAACCCCTCAACCCCCCACTGCAAATTAGCAGCATGGGGAAAGCTTGCATATGTGGCACATGCAGTGTGCAGTTCTGTAGACAGGTCTTCAGCACCTCATATTGCATGTACGTGCTCATCTGGACCTGCCCAGTATGTGTTTACAAACAGCAAAGACAGGGACTTTGTGGTTGGATGTAAAACTTTGATTTTTTTGTCCCCCTGAATTACTGGAGAGTTGATGAGAGAATTTGTTTTTTAGCTTTCACTGAGTCAATTCAGGACAAAATGTGTGGCATTAGTGTATATCACTTAATTAAATTTTGTAATGTCCCTAGAGCACTTATTTCCTGAATTGCTAGTGATTGCATTATTTATTTTATTTCAGGTAATAACTGAAGCTTTGGTTAGAGGAAAAAAATAAAAACAAAAATCAAACTTTAACTCAAACTTCAAACTACTTGTTCTTGGCTTTCAAAGAGTTTAGGCATTGCATCTTATTCCCAAAGGCTCATGTCTTTATTGAGATGCATTTTAGTGCCCCAGAAAGTTCTAGTACATTTCTATGTTTTCAGTTCTGCCAGTTAAAATGGTTGAATTTAGAGGGAAGCAGTTCATTCTGTGTTAGAACGGTGTTAATAGGACACAAAGAGATGAATTCTTTTCTCATCCTTATTTTTTCATGCTATCTTGATTTTTAACTAATGCATTTCATTATCCCTATTTTTCTGAATTTTAACCAAAATCCTTACCAGAAACTTTGAAATGCATTCTATTAATGCAATTCTTGAAATTTACTTTACTAACATTAATGTAGGTCTAGGAAAATGATAATGCAAAGTAAAACTGTTTGAAGGTGTTTGTGTGGCTTTGATATTTAGGCCTCTTTGTACATACAAATCCATTTCCTAAAGTAACTTGGATTAACATTGCTGTGTAAAATTGAAGACATCATTTGCTCCAGGAAAAGCACAATTATTACCTAGGGAAGGAGAAGGAAAGAAAAAACAAATCTAGGAAACATTTGGTCACTGACAAATTGATGGGTACAAAAACCCAAATAAAGGTAGCACAGAAGATCTAAAGTGTATGTTCAACCACAGCCCTATGATGTCAAAGGGGGTTGCAAAAAAAAAAAAAAATGTTTCTGGAAAACCTTGTAGTAACCAATGCAAACAAAGAAGAAGCAAAAAAATTGATAAGAAAATAGAACTGATTTGATTAGATCAATTCTATTAAAAACTCTGAAAGACAATAAATGATTCAACAGAGGCAATCTGCAGTTCAGGTTTACTTAGTAATCCACTGGAGGTCTTTGTCAAAATCTTTTGACAAGCTAATTAAAAGGAGACAGTTATGCAGCATTGAGTATTTACCTTTGTGAAATGAATCAACCCATCCTCAAGTTCCACATCTATATTTTCTTCTCAGCAGTGTCATAGTGACCTTTCCTAATACCATTGATAAACCCCTCCTTGATCATGATAGCTTCGGAGAAACATACTGTTTGAATAATATATATCTTTAGATAAATTTGTGTGACAGAATACAAATTTGGGGGAAATGTTTTGTGCTCATAATCTAAGCATTTGAAATTCTCAGTAAATGAAACAAGGCATTCACTTCTTATCACACACCTGTATTTCCATCATTTTCTAAATATAGTAGAAAACATACTTTAAAACTAAATAAAAATGTCCCTTCAAAACTTTTAAAACAGAAGTAATAATATTAGTGTATATCACTTAATTAGGCTTTGCAAAAAAGAGGAACAGAGCCATGAGACTGTAGCCCATAGGGATGGTTATGATGCAATTAGAATGTGTGACAATTAGAATTTGTGAGGTATGGGTATTGGGGAGGACAGAGCCCACATAATTAACCCTTAAGGTGATGAGCAGTGACATGGACTCACGCCTGTGAGAAGATCTGATTTGGGAAGCCTTGGGCAGTCTCCCTTTTCTACAAGTATCATTTTATCAAGGGATAGCAGGTGAGGAGAAGGGGAGATTGGCCAAAGAGATGTCCCTAGGGCACTCATTTCCTGAATTGGCAGTGGTTGCATTATTTATTTTATTTCAAATAATAACTGATTTGGTTAGAGGAAAAAACTAAAAAAACAAACAATCAAATCTTAACTCAGATCTCAAACTACTTATTTTTGGCTTTCAAAGGTTTTGGACATTGCATCTTTTCCCCAAAGGCTTATGTCTTTATTGAAATGCATCTTAGTGTCCCAGCAAGTTCTAGTAAATTGCTGTTTTCAGTTCTGCAGGTTAATATGGTTGGATTTAGGGGAAGTCATTCATTTTGGACTCTATGAGAAATATTGTTTGATACATATCGCATGAAAAAAGCTTCCTAGCTGATGGTCCAGCCTACATAGCTGCTTAGGTGGCTTCCCAAACTGTTCAGGCATTCTGTATCTGAATTTACACTGGTCATTACAGAGTTGTAGCATTACTTCAGGTAGCACAAACTAGAAGAAAAAAGCAAAAGTCCTGTATGGTTGTCACAATTCTGGGTGACCATGAACAAAGCACTCACTGTTCTTGAACCTCAGTTTCTCCATCAGGAAAATGAGAAAAAATGATACTGAGATTTGTAAATCACTCTGAAATTTGTCCATGAGAAATTAAGGAAATGCTATCATTAGTAATGTGTTTTATGAATTACACAAAAGTTTATTCAACAAAACAAAGCTGAACTGAGTGGGACAAATTCTGGCAGGTGTCTAGAAATCAACATGGTTCCCTGCCTCTTCCTGATGGATATAGATAATAAATAAAAGCCACGTTATTCTTTGGCAATCACATGGTCAGCATCAGTGCCAAGCAGCCTACCAGGCATTACTGATTTCTATAGAGAGATGGAATAATTTGTGCAAAGGATCTGCATAATAGCCATTATTATGTTAGTGCACACACATATACACATAGCACAAAGGACAGTGGTACCCTCTAGGGCATGCACACGTGTCTTCTGCTGAAGATAGCTTTTCAGAATATTTTTGATGTGCCCATGCTATCTGTTCTTGCTCTGGGCAATTAGTTTCCAGGAATCAAGTGCCAGCTAGTTTTACTTGTTGGTATAGTGATATGGCAGCTACCTGTAATTTGGGGGGATATTGGACATATTTCGTCTCAGGCAGTGTGCTATCAGTCTGATTATTGCTTGGATCGATCTAGCATTCTAGTTAATTATACTGAAAAGGAAAAACTAAGAGATGCTCTTACTATAGAGGATCCTTTCCTCAGTCTTTTAACATTCATAACTGCCAATTTTTTATCTTCTTCCAACAAGAAAACTATATTCCCCGTCCTTGGAAGTAAACATTCTCATACAAAAGTCTGTTAAAGGACATATGTTTATAGTAATACAGAAACAACAGATGCACTTTAAAACTTGTCGCACTATACAGTCGTGGTTATACCTGCACCTATGTTGTGTTTGTACTGATTCATATTGGGGGTTGCTGTTATTGATTTTGTAAATGTGCATACCTAAAGAAAAACCCTCACTGCTTATGACCATGATATAATGCAAGATAATTTAACATTGCAGCTAGTCAAGCTGATTAGATCTCCTTTAGTGTAATATTTCTGTGACGATTTCACTGGTATTTTATACTATCTCCAGAAATTTCTAAAATAATGTGTCTTTATTTGGCTGCTGTCAGGTTAAATTCAGATTTCCATTTTGCAGTTTTCAGAGCCTATTCTCAAATAATTGATTTTGCTTCTATTTTCAGATTTTGTTGACTGGCATTGTATTGATATTTAAGATATGTTCAACACATTCTTATTATATGTAAAACTAGGACATACTTATCAAAGTGAGACATCAGAGACTGATACACACCACTGTACGCTACAGGAATAATCAACATTCCTTGCGGTTTTTCAAGAGGAAAAGGAAACATATTATTCTCAGTCTGTTTTCTTCTAGATGTGTACATGTACTTCTTGTTAATGCTAACAAGAATATATCCTTAATGAATTCTGAAAACCTTCCCAAATAGCTTCATTTCATCAGATAGCTGGGACAGAATATGTTACAGAATGATCAAATCTGGGGAGCTTAATTCTGAACACTGGAGTTGTCATATTACATTGCCCAATCTTTTGTCAGTTCTGATATCCTGATGTCAGAGAAATGAGCTACCCAATTTGTGTAGACACTAATTCAGCAAACCATTCATATTCAGCAAAATCTTTAAAAGCATGTGCTTTGATTTTAATACGGGATAAGTGAGTGCTTAAGTGCTTTGTTGAACAGGAACATATATTTAAAATTTTTTTTTCTAAATGAGGGGACTAACCAATTGTGTAAAACAATATGTAGAGAAGCAGTAAGCTTATGAAGACAAACATGGAATTTAATTTACCTTCTCTCTCTTTCTCTATCTCTCACTCTTTCTGTAATCTTAATAACTATAGATATTGCCACTGGCCATAAAGTGATCATGGCATTTTTAAACTTAAGTATGTGTCTCAGTGGTTTCTTTCAGCAGTGAATTTCATTGGCTGACAACACACTGCCTAAGAACTATTTCTTCTAATTGTGTTCCATCCTACTGCTTTTAATTACATTGAGTGACTCCCTGTGTCATGGGATCATTGTGTATTATGTCACTGGTTCTATGCCACAGGATAAAAAGGAGGAACTTTTCAGCCCTGAATTTTTCAGTGGCTCAGTTAAATCTCCTCTAACTCAATCCCATACTAAATAATGTTAGACTGCAATTTCCCATCACATGTAAGACTTGACAATTTGCTAACACGCCATTTTCATTTCTCGACTCTAAAATTTTAGAGTCACTACTGGATACAATTTGAGATGAGATAAGTAAAAATTAACATAAAACTCCAGATCAGTGTTATGATGCTGGTTCATGTAACTAGGAAAAGTAAACAATATTTTTTTTCCAAACATAAGCATTCAATCCATGCAAGAATTCTAGTTTTTCAGCTTTCCTAGTCATACAGATAAATTTGCATCCTCAAGAGATGTATTTAAACCATTAACCTCAAAGCCACATAATTCAGATCATTTCTATAATCACAGCACTTTCCCCTTGTAATCAGGTATGTGAGGTCTATATAAAAGTTTCAATTTGAACCTTACAGAATTAGCTTCAGTGAGCACTCCTGGGAATTTTGTTTCTTTCAGGAAACATTTCACAAGTGACCTAGACAAGGCCTGATCATCTTTCCATTCAACTCAATTAGAGCCTCAATAGTGATTTCAATTAGAGCACACTAAGGCCCAGAGATGTGGGTCAACTCTTGAGGTAAAATCCTTTGTGCTCTCACATGTGTGAACACTGAAAGTATGTAATACTCAAAGTCAATAGGAACTGAAGACATTCATAGAAGGTACTTAGCATTCTGAAATGAGTCTCATTATCTTAATGGTTAGGCTTTAAAGGTTGTCATCCTGCAACACTTGACATGTGTTTTATTTTTTCACATTTTGAGCTATCTATGTACTGTATCCAAACCTGAATTTTGCTGTCCTTTAGAAGAGATAAGGCACTCTATATACAGTAAAGTTCAACCTTTCCTCTGTTGAAAATGGCATTCTTATAGATAGCAAGCTTGTCTTGAACAAAATTGCAGGATTTTTTGTTTTGTTCTTGTTATAAATAGGGTGACCATCTGTCCCATTTTTCCTGGGACAGTAGTGGATTTTGAAGGTCAGTCCTGGGCATGGGGCACAGATTAAAATAATCATCCTAGGTGTGGGGCACAGTACAGCAGGGAGGGGAAGTGGTGCAGTACACTAAAAAGGCAGCAGAGCAAGCTGCTTGTTGCAGCAAGCAGCTCTTTCTCTGTCTTTCCCTGCAGCCTGCTGCTGACTTGAGAGAGAGGGAGAAGGAGGGAAAGGGGAAGAGGGGGTAGTGTCCTGAATGTCCTGTATTTCCAACCAGGATGGAAATACTGGTTAAAATTACTTTGGAGCTTTGGCATATAAGGGGCATGAGAGGATGATCTTGTGGCACCTTTTTGGTAGATACCATTTTTGTTCAGTTGCCTGCAATTATAGAATAAATCCAAGGACATCAGAGGTCCTTTCCAGTCCTTTATGCCTATAAGCATAGGTACATGCAGTTCCTTGGCCCTGACTAAGCACAGCACTTAAGTATATTCTTAATGATAACAGCTTTAATGAAATATGCTCAAAGTTAAATACATAATTAAGTGCATTGCTGAATTATGTGCTAGGTGCTTCACTTCCTCCTTCTTCCTTCCTGACTGCATCAGTCAAGGAAGGGAAAAAGGAACAAACTATCCAATACATTAGATTGGATAAAGGCAATCAGGACTCGTAGTACAGATGATATCTTTTATTAGACCAACAGGATTTTGCAAAAACAGTGTCTTTAATTGTAAGCTTTCAGGCACAAACACCCTTCATCAGGCATTGGAGAAAAGGTTGTAAACGTTAGAATAATAAATACATTCCAGTGAATACCTAGTTACACTTATTATTTATTACATTTATTACTGTAGTGCCAAAGAGCCAAATAAGATAGGGCCCACTGTGCTAGGCATGTACACACACAGGCTATGGGCCTTGTTACATGGTAATTTTGATCAGCTCCTGGAGCTCTTAACGCCTGGATTGTCCACACAGTAACACCATAATGTGGTTTTAAGCACTTGTTACATGGCTCAAATTCCACTATTCCAGGGCAGGATTGTCTCTGATCCTCACTACCCAGCTCCTGTTCCATTAAAGTATGGCCACTCCCCACAGATGTGCCACCCAGGTTGAAGTCCTCTAGTGTCCCAGGATCTCTCACACCCCTGTCCATAAAGCAGGAATTTAGAAGCGTGTCCTGGCTCACCAGTCCTCTATTAGCAACTCACAGCTACCAGTCTTAGTCCTGCCTCTGCTCACCAGGCTCTAAGTACAGACAGTCATAGATTCATAGACGCTTAGGCTGGAAGGGACGTCGGAAGATCATTGAGTTCAGCCCCCTGCCCCAAGGGCAGAAAGTCAGCTGGGGTCACAGAATCCCAGCAAGATATACATCCAATTGCCTCTTAAAGGAGTCCAGAGTAGATGCTTGCACCACCTCTGAGGGCAGTCTGTTCCAGGCCTTGGGGACTCAGACAGTAAAGAAGTTCTTCCTTATGTCCAGCCTGAAACGGTCTTGGAGAAGTTTATGACCGTTAGACCTTGTCATCCCATGGGGCACTCTGGTGAACAGCTGTTCCCCCAGATCCTGAATACCCTTTATATAATTATAGGCAGCCACCAGGTCCCCCCTGAGCCTGTGCTTTTCCATACTGAAGAGCCCCATGGCTCTTCAAAAAGCCTGATGCTGAATTGATTCAGTCTTTGCAGGTTAGTGTAAGCTGCACAGATTACATTGAAACAGAAATGACCAGACATCTACCTTTGACTCGGCAAATGCAGCCACATGCCTGCAGTGGCTCAAGCCAGGAGGCACTGGAGCACAGCTCTCTAGCTGTGTGTTCACTTCCTCTTCCTGCTGCCCTCAAGGTCTCTGGGGTTTGCTGTCCAGAATTACAGCAGCAGGATACTGCAGGGTTGCTCATTGTTTCTTCTTCCTGCTTTCAGGTGCCTCTGGGATTTGTAGTCAACATTTGCAGCCAGCAGTAAGTTTCAGCAGGGGAGAGGGTGTTTAACACCCCTCTCTGGCCCAGATCCCAGCTGGGGTTTGCCTGGAGGATGGAAGCACCCCCCCCCCACCCATAGACTGGGCTACATCCCCACCCTCTTGTCACCCAGCCCCCACTGCTCCCAGTAAAGAGTGGAGAGATGAGGCCAGTTCTGCTCTTTGGAGCAGACAGCCCAGCCCAGGGCTGAAAAATGCTGGCATGCTGGAGGGCTTTGATTTAACTTGAACAAGGAAGGAGTCTGGGGCAGAAGTTCCATAAACCGGTTTGACCCAAATCAGTTAAGTCTGATACCATATTCAACCAGGTTCACCTTAAATGAGTTTCAGTCATTTTGAAACTGGTTTATCTGCACTGAGCTTCTGTTCTGTTACAGGTTTAAACCAGTTTCTGATGACTTAAACTGGTTTAGGCGTAACTTCTGTTCCTAGCATTAGTGGCATGTCACAGTTGTGCAAGTGGGGGTCAGAAAAAGTTTCTAGACTAAGGATGTGACTGCTCCAAGCTAGCACTAACACCAATCAACTTTTGTGCAGCTCATGGTGTAAGGCTCTAAGAGACAGTCTCTGTTCCAAAGGTAATCTAAACCAAGAAGACACATGAAGTATAGAGAAAAAATGGCAGAACAAGAAATCAGAATGAACAATGTGGGGATAACAAACAGCATAGTTGCTTTGTGAGAAGCAATGATTTTTGTGGGGGCTTGCTGCCTTTGGACCAACTGATGGTGAGATAGACAGACATAGATAAACAGTTGAACTACAATTAGTTACTCTTTGCTAGAATTTATTTATCATTTTCATTTACTAGATGTTCGGGATGGGGTTGCTAATTGATTCTAATAACTCACAGCTTTAAAAGTTTGTCTCAATCTATTCCAACCATGCAGTTAGTCCAATAAATGCCATGTTTGTTATGTGATTTTTCATGTTTGTTTTATTATTTAAATCCTTTTGGTCTGGTTATGTTATGAAGGGATTATGTTATGAAGGGGTATGTTATGAAGGGATTAACTCAATGGAAAGGCAAAGAAAAGGTGGAGTGAAAGGAGTTTAGAAACTCTGAGAGAGCAAATAGTAGGAAGAAATGGCAAATGAAAGATGGCATGATCAGATTTAAGAATGGTCCACTATCCTCATCACTCTCTTTGGTGTCTGTGCAAACTGTTCTGCAGCTCTCGCATAGGTTTCTTTCTTTGGATCATTCCTCTTTATATTTATTTCCTAAAAGCCATGTGGCTAAGGGGAACAGAGATGCCCTATGAGTCCTAGTGCCTTCAGAAAGGGTTTAATTTCCATATTCTGGTTCCTGCAAGATGTTTGGCTCAGATTAGAATGGATTATACCCCCTTTTATATGCTTCCAATACAATAGTGACCTCTTGAATTGCTTTCAGAAGCAGCTGATTCAGCTTTAGTTACTCTTTAGTCCAAGAAATATCAAACTTAAATTGACTACATTTTTTACTGAGAATTATTCACTTAGCTCTACTTTATTATTGAGGAAAAAAATAAAAAAAAAGTCCCAAGTATACCTCAAAGTCATTCTCAGAGTCTAATTGTTGCCTGAGAGTTTTGAGTTCATGTTGAAGCCAGCTTGTAAATAGTTAAATATGATGGGTAAAGGTAAGCAACAGTTGTTGACTGACAGGAGTGTGTATCAAACATATTTGATAAGTGATCAGTCATGGTATGATTGACATTGATTGATAATAACGTTACCTCAGATGAGTGGTTAGTGAGAATGGTCTGATTTGAGTCCTTAAATACCCGCCTTGGTGCTCTGAATGTGTACATGTGTGTAAGGTATTTGTTGGGAATGTATATTTAGATTTGTGAACTTCTCTTGTGTGTGTCAGCTAGTTTGTTCAGAAGTGTGGATCTATTGAGTTTGTGTTGTTGGGCATTTGGTGTGATTTGGCTTCTTGTTCTGTTCATTTGTGTATGTGTGCCACTTGTACTTTGTGAGTCTATGTAGTTAGTGTGTCTGTTGATGTAATCTGTATTTTGTGATTTGGGTCTGACTGTCTGAGACTGTGGTGAGTGGAAAGTGTGCTCCCCTTGTGGAGAGGGATGAGTTGCTTCATAGAGAGACCCAGTCCTTTGATGCTTAGCAACCTTCTGACATTTTGACTTCATGGATTTCTGCCCATTGGATTTGATATCTTGGATCTTGCTTTTGATTTGCTGTTTTGTTCTGCTCTTCATCTGTTCATCAAATCCTGTTCATCTGAATCAACTATTTTTGGTGAAGTATCTTGTGTATTTGTTAGTTGTTTACCTAGTTATTGTAACTTGTCACTTTTTCCCCTTGGTTATTTCTATTCCCTGTTCAATAATTTCTCCTTGTTTAAAACTTTAAGTTCTGTTTTCCTCAAGTATATTCCAACAACTAACAACATATAGGCCAGGTAGCCACCCAGAAGGGACAGGGTGCCACCATCTCTGGTTAGCTTGGTATTAACTATAAGGACTTAACAAATTTGTGATTTTGCAGATTTCACAGATTCCACAAAATCCAGCATCACTTGCAAAAATCTAGGCTAAACCCAGAAAAATCTGTGGAATTTGCAAAATCCATGGGGGAAAAAAACCTTACCAAGTGCTGTGGTAGTTTGCTGTGTGGGCCGGGAGAGATCCGGGCCCTTTTTCGCGCTGCACGGGCTATGGCCAGCAGCCCGGGCACGCTGGGTTGGAGAAAACAGGCGGCACGCTAGAATTAGTCATGGATGTGTAGTGGTTGATTCAAGATTGTTTACTTACACCGAAGATGGTCGCAGTGTAGGCTGGACAGTTTCCCAGGCACAGCTCTGCTTAAATCCTCGTTTGAGGACTACGACAAGCTCGGGTCTCTCCCATGGAGTTGTTGAGGCTCAGTGGATCCTTTTGCGCGCAGGGAAAGGGATATGTCGAGGATTGCGAACGGCGATGGGGAGAGGCTAGAGGCTGATCAGACCTCTGTTGCCTGCTTGAAATGCGCTGGGGCGATAGGCTCTGCAGCGCTTGGAGATCTTCACACAGCATGAAGTCTCCTCCTCCTGGTATTCGCGGAGTCCTCCAACTTGGGCGGAAACCACTCAAGATTTTTATATGGCTAGCAAGCCAATCACTAGCCACCACGTGTGAATAATTTCACGCAAGCCAATAATGGGGCTTGAATTATCATACAAATGGCGGGAACTCTTTGCAACGAGCATCTCTTAACTGCAAAGAAGGAATGCACACTGCAAAGAAAGCTACAATTTGGCGGGAAAATAATTCAATGGTGCCAAAGCACACACAAAACAAAAATCACACCCTTGGGTTGTGACATTTGCCAGGGCAGGGAACGTGGGGAGGGAGGGATGCCTGCTCAAAGGGCTGCCAGCAAGATTGCTGCAGTCCTCGCCCCTCACCGCTGATTATCTGTGAGGGCTGCCTGTCATGTGGCCCTGCCCCTCTCCACCAATTGGTGGAGAGGGGCAGGGCCACATGACAGACAGTCCCTCCAGCCACTCAGAGGTGAAGGGTGAGGCCACCTGGGCTCCTCAGCCAATCAGAGGCACGGGGGCTCACTGCACTCCACTCATGAAATGGCTGCCCAAGCCCACGTTCTTCCCCCAAAATTGGGGGGAAGCCCCTGTGAATTAGGTAGCTCCCTAATTATAACCCTTGCACTACCAGACTACAAATACATCTATGTTTCACAGAGATTGGGTTGAGTTTCCCAGAATTTGTACTGCTACATAATGATGCAAGCATCTAAGTAATATACTTTATTAGAATTTGTCTTAACATTTTGTTCAGTTGAGCTAAATGAGTTCTGAATATCATGAAAGCTTCTATGCAGTATATGTAAACTTTTTTATTCATAGTAGTTTTATTTATACACACAAAACAGTACAAAGGTATAATACAGCTGACAGTTATTGCCCATCCTGTCACATTAACTTAAGTATCATAAGTTGACCAAAAAACGGAATTGCTTCTGGAAATGAATTTATTTAGGGGCCAGCTAAAAAATTACAGGTTTTGCTAGCCAAAAAATCTAGTTCACCCAGTTCTCTGTATTTGACATCACTTCATGAATTCTACAAATTCACTAGAGAGAATTTATATTAGGAAAAGAGAAACAAACAAACCTAAAATTTATTAATACATATCATTATGCCAAAATGGGAATTCTGCCAATTTGTGTAAGTCTGTCCAACCGAATCCTAAATGTTTTTAGGTATAGTTTAAAGAGCCATTTTAGGTGTGTTTGCATTTCAGCCTGAACCTTCAGACTAGTGGGTAAAACTCTCCACTCTAGCACATGGAATGGGAGTACAATCTTCTACCCAGGTTATTGTATGAAGCATAATAAGAGGAGATGTAATTTTGTTTACTTTATATTGCTCCTTTAAGAAATTCCCTGTATTTGTGTTGATGTAATTGCCATTTTGTTGATTAGGGCCGATATAGAACGTTATCAAGTCTTGCAGTTTCTATCTCTCAGGGATTTATATTTATTGTTTTCCCCTAACCCTTAAATATGTTGGCCAGAAAATGTCATAGGAAGCTGTGGGTCTGCTGTTAAATAGTGGGTGAGCTCTTACAAAAGATGCAAGGAAGGTGGAGCTGCTGAATGGCTATTTTGCCTCGGTCTTCACAAAATAAATTAAGCTACAATTGGACAGCTAAGAAGGATTATTTAGATAAAGAAGGGGACAAGCTGAGGGATGAGATAACAAAAGGAACAGAGAGCTTTTGGTGGGTCTGAATGAATTAAAGTCAGCAGGGCCTCGTGAACTTCATCCAAGGGTACTGAAGAAACTAGCAGGAGATTTCTGAGCCCTTGGGAATAATATTTACTAAGACATGGAAGACAGGTAAGGTACCAGAGAATTGGAAAAGGGTTAAAGTACTTCTACTTAAAAAGGGCAAAAAGGAAAACTGAGAATTATAAATCAGTTAGCATCACCTCAACACGTGGGAAGTTACTGAAGCATATCCTAGTGAAGTCCATCTGGAGGAGGAAAAGCTGATCGTGAGCAGATAGAAAGGATTTATTAAGAATAAATCATGCCAAACAAACTTGATCTCCTTCTTTGAAAAAAAATATCGAGCTGGATGGATGAAGGAAAATAGTGTATCTAGACTTCAGTAAGGCCTTTAATAAGGTCCTGTATCACCTTCTCATAAATAAATTGGAGAAATGTTGGATAGATAAAATGACTAGAAGATGATTAGTCAAGGTGCTCAATAGCCACAATCAAAGGGTAATTACAAATATATCCATGGCAGGAGGTTTTCAGTGGGGTCCCAAAGTGATCTGTCCTGTGCTCAGTACCATCCAATGTGTTTATATATCAAGCTTTATAAACAAATTTGCATACAACATGAAACTGGGAAAATTTGTGAAAACACCAGAGGACAGGAGTGCAGTTTAGAAAGACACTGATAGATTGGAAAGCTTGATTAGAGCAGATAGTTTCATAGTTTGTAGGGTCGGAAGGGACCTTGACAGATCATCAAGTCCAAACCCCTGCCATGGCAGGAAAGAACACTGGGGCCAAACGACCCTGGCAAGGTGTTCATCCAGCCTCCTCTTAAAGATCCTCAGGGTAGCAGCCAGCACCACTTCTCTTGGAAGTTGGTTCCAGGTCCTAGCCTCCCTGACAGTGAAGTAGTGCTTCCTGATGTCTAGTCTGAAATTACCCTCTGCCAGCTTGTGACCATTATTTCTAGTCACTCCTGGTAGTGCTCGGGGGAACAGGGACGCCCCCAATGCCTGCTGGTCCCCTCTGACTAGTTTGTAACAGGCCACTAGATCCCCCCTCAGCCTTCTCTTGTGGAGGCTGAACAGGTTCAGGTCCCGTAGCCTCTCCTCGTAAGGCCTGCCCTGCTGCCCCCTGGTCATGCGGGTTGCCCTCCTCTGAACCCTCTTCATGTTGTCCACATCCCTCCTGAAGCGCAGCACCCAGAACTGGATGCAGTACTCCAACTGGGGCCTGACTAGTGCCGCATAGAGGGGGAGGATCACCTCCTTGGGCCTGCTCGAGAGACAAGGTACGGTTGGCCTTCCTGACCACGTCCCCACACTGTCGGCCCATTGTCATTTTGGCATCAATAATGATTCCAAGATCCTTTTCTGCCTCTGCACTGACAAGAAGGGAGTTCCCTAGCCTGTAGGTCTGCTGTTGGTTCTTTTTCTCTAGGTGCAGTACCTTGCACTTGTCAGTGATGAAACCCATCCTGTTCTCATCTGCCCACCCCTGTAACCTGTCTAGGTCTAATTGCAGCCTATTTCTCCCTTCTAGCTTGCCCACATCCCCCCACATCTTAGTGTCATCAGCAAGTTTGAACAGGGTGCTTTTTACCCCCTCGTCCAAGTCACTAATGAAGATGTTGAACAGCGCAGGTCTAAGGACCGAGCCCTGGGGGACCCCACTGCCCACATCCCTCCAAGTCAAAAATGACCCATCCACCACCACTCTCTGGGTGCGGCCCTCCAGCCAGTTAGTGACCCATTTGACTGTGTAGGTGTGGACACCATAGTCCCCTAGTTTTTTTTTAATGAGAATGGGGTGAGAGACAGTGTCAAAGGCCTTCCTGAAGACCAGAAAGACTATGTCCACTGCTACCCCTTCATCTAAGGATTTTGTGACCAGGTCATAGAAGGCCAGCAGGTTGGTCTGACAGGACCTGCCTCTAATGAACCCATGTTGGTTGCTCCTAAGCATAACCTCCCCTGCTCGCCGCTCGTGGACATGTGCCAGGATAATTCTCTCAAAAAGCTTACCCAGGTTCGAGGTAAGACTAAGTGGCCTATAGTTCCCTGGGTCCTCCTTCGTCCCTTTTTTGAAAATGGGAACCTTTTCCAGTCCTCTGGCACCACACCAGAGTACCACGAGTGCTCATAAAGCCATGCCAGGGGTCCCACAATGACCTCTGCTAATTACCTCAGCACTCTGGGGTGGAGGTTGTCAGGACCACCTGATTTAAATATGTCCAGTCCCTTCAGAAGTTTCCTGACTAGATCCTCACTGACCCTAGGCCTGGGTGCGCCTCCCCCAGGGCCTGAGGGGGTCCCAGCGGACAGGCTGATCTGGTCCCTGCTCAGGAAAATGGAGGCAAAGAAATCATTAAACAGGTTAGCCTTGTTGTCTGGTGCAACAATCGGATTTCCTAGCGTGTCTTGCAGAGGCCCCACATTACTGGGTACTGTGCGGGCCGGGTCAGGCCCCAGGCCCTTTTCATTGCTCTGCATGCGGGCTGTGGCTGGCAGCCTGGGCAGGCCGGGTCGGAGAGGGCGGGTGCCGAGCTAGAATTAGGCACAGACACGTAATGGTTGATTTTAAGATTGTTTACTTACACCGAGATGGTCGCGGTGCAGGCTGAGAACTTGCTTGAGTTGCGGTTACAACAGAAAACATGAACACACGTGGAGTTTGCTAGGCTCCACGCAGACAGAACTCCAGATGTCCAGGACAAGCGCGCATAAAACTCATCAATACGTCTTATAGAAGGCTCTGTTCGAAGACGGGAAGCGGTGGGCGGTGGATCAGGCCGCCAAACTCCTCTGGGCAACACACAGGGTTTCTATTACCCTGCCGCGCACACCCAGAGTCCCCAGGAGATGGATGCGGAGTCCTCTTTGGCTTGGGCAGAAACTGCTCAAGCCTCTTATATGTCTAACAGGCCAATAGCTAGCTGCCACGTGTGAATAATTTAACACTAGCCAATTGCGGGGCACGAATTTGCATACTAAGAGCGGGAACTCCTTTGCACCGTGCATTTCTGTGTTGCAAAGGAAATGCACCCTGCAAAGACCACTGCAAAGTGGCGGGAACACTCCTTTGCACGCGGGTTCTCTGCGCAGCAGAACTCCTCCGTGAAATGAAGCTGTAAACCCCCGGGGATAATTCTTAGTGCCGAAGCACACACAAAAAATCAGACCTTTGGGTCATGACAGGTACCTTCTTTTTGTCCCCTATGTATTTAAAAAAGGACTTCTTGTTGTCCTTAATCCGGGTGGCTAGTCCCAGTTCCATCTCCGCCTTGGCCTTCCTGACCACCCCCCTGGAGCCCCGAGCAACTGTGGTATAGTCCTCCCTGGTGATAGCCCTTCCCTTCCATTGGGTGTATACCTCCCTTTTAGCTAGGAGATGTTTCAGTATGCTTTTGGTGAGCCATGGAGGCTTTTGTGCCCTCTTGCCCCCTTTGACCCTTGTTGGGATTATCTCCCTTTGGGCATGGATGATTGTCTCCTTATGGAACAACCACTCTTCTTTGACACCCAACTCCCTTCCCCTCCGGGACCTCAGATAAAATAAGTTTAATACTGACAAATCCAAGGTGCTACCTTTCTGGAAGAATATGCAGATACACAAATAAGAAAGGTAACAACTAGCTGGCTAGGATCTCTAAGAAAAGGATTTAGTTTTGGTAAATCCCAGAATTGATATAAGTGGCACAAAAGGCAAATGTAATTTTGAGCTGTACCAATAGGAGCATTAGGTTGCAAGACACAGGAGGTGATAGTGCCTCTTTACTCAGCACTGGTAAGGCTTTGTCTAGAGTATTATGTGCAGTTTTGGACTCCACATTTTAAAAAGGATATGGAGAAATAAGTGTGTCCAGAGACAGGAAACAAAGAGAAGGTAGGCACACCACAATAAAGTAGAGAACCCTGTGGACCACTTCAGGTCCCCACTCACGTTCTCAAACATACACAGAGGGTTGTTAAGCCTCTATACCATACCGACCTCCCTTTTAGAGATAAGATACAACAAAGAGTTAAATCCCTCTGGAAATTGGCCTACTGCCTGGCCCTGACTAGAGATGCAAAATACCAAGAAAAATCCCACCCGAATGTAAAGTTTAACAAGTGAATTAAGACAAGAACCAACAAAACCAAACACAACAGTATACAGTACTATAAACAGTTAAACTACAGAATGGCCAAGGAACCCGAGGGCAGTCTGTCACCCTAGGTGGCTGACTATCACCCTAGAAAGCTGACAGGCAGAGCAGGCCTGCTCTGCAGTCTTACACCCCTGAGGATGTCTATGTTGTTCTCTCAAATGCATCTGGGTACTAAGCACCTCAGAAAAGGGGTAGGTGATACCTTACCCAACTGACACAACACGCAGAAGCAGTTGAGTGGCCAGCAAGTGCTCAGGTGATCAGGACCCTCCCAAACAGTGTCCCACACACATACTGTTCTCATTCGCTCCACAGTCAATAAACAATGGGTTCCACAAACACAAGGACTCAAATACTAAATCCGTTGCTCATGCACATACACCAGGCAAAAGAGGGAGAGCACGTGAGACAGAGCAGGTCTCAGTGAGCTCTGACTCTGACGACGACAACCCCCAAAAGCCTCACTGGCCCCTACACTAGACAGGCTTTATAGCATCCGAACCATGCCACCTGTCAATTACATGCAGACCCAATCATTACTCTCTCAATCAATGCCAATCAAAGTCAATCACAGGTAGGACCATACAAATCAAACTATCCCAACAACCTATAATAACTCATTAGCATAATAGTCTTAACTGCCATAGTTCCCCCGGTTATCAAACAAACAAATACATGTTGGTCAAACAACTCATTGCACGTGCTCAGCTTTCAGAAGTGGGTCATGACATTATGAAGGTTAGGAGTTCAAATGTTCTAGAATACTCCAAGCTGTAGTCATCCTATGCATGCGTAACAATGCCAGGACTCCTCTGTCTACAGTTAGGCTTTGTCTAGAGAATTATGTTCAGTTTTGGACTCTACATTTTAAAAAGGATATGGAAAAATAAGAGAGTGCCAAGGCAGGAAACAAAAAATAACAAAGGGACAGGATGAGAGTCATATGAGAAGTTGAAAAGTGGAAAAGGCACTTAAGAGAGGACATGATAGCAGTCTTCAAACAACTGAAGAGTTGTTATAAAGAAGAGGTAAAACACCTTTTCTCTGTTGCTGCAGAGAATAAGACATGAACAAATAGCTTGAACTTGAAGCAAAGTAGGTTTAAATTGGATGTTCAGAAAAAATTCTTCACTGTTACAGCAGTGAGGCAGTGGCATAGACTGCCTAGAGAAGTTTAAGAATCTCTGTCATTGAAGATTTTTCAAGAAGAGGCTGGGAAGCAATGGTCATGAAAGATCTAGGAGAAGTGATGCCTGTAGTGCTCTGAAAAGAGCAAGAGATGGATTGCTGGGAGACAATGAGAAGAACTGTGATGTCCAAAGTGGGTGGATATTGGAGAGGAAGGACCAGCAGGAAATGAAGCAGAACTCCAAGGCTGGCTTGTCTGTGAAAGAAGATTAAAGGAAATGGGATAAGATTATGCAGGGAATACAAAAACAGAAGTTCTGGTTCTCTAGTAAATGGTATGATGCATGGAATTATGCTTGCTACCCCCAGTTACCAGAACAAAACAGAGACCATATGGTGATTCCCATGCTTCTGGGCTTTCCTGGTTGCCACACAAGTCCAGGAACTAATTTTTTTCCCTTCTTGTTGTTACAGGTGCCTAGTTTTTTGGGTTTTTTTTCTTCCTTCCTCAGAAGTATTGGCTGTTGGCTGTAGTGAAGGCTGGGGATTTTGACTGGGATGTGTCAGTGCTCCTGCTAGGACTAAAACCAAGAGGCTCCTGGTTAGGTTAGGTCCTAGAGGGTCTAGTCCCTCTGTTCAAGGTCAGACCAACTGATACACATGTCTACACATGCATTAATGTGCTTCAGTCAATGCACATTAAATCTAGTACCACTGGGCACTTTTACACATGCTCCAGGTGTAGGGGGGGGGGCAGCACTTTAATTAGAGTTGCTCCAAGAGCAACTCTGTATCTTGTTTATCAGTGTCCACATGTTTAAAATGGTGGCAGTGGCACTTGAATTAAAAGCACCCCTACCACCATTTAGATAAAGCACCCCCACAACCATTTTTAAGCACAGGGACACTGCTACATGAGACTCAGGAGGCTGCTGGAGCATGGCAATCAAGTCTGCTCCAACATGCTAGAATTCTAGCACATCAAAGCCACCTCCATGCTTGTGTATAGGCACCCTCCACTGTGAGGTACTAGAAAAGTGTGCATTATCCTGTCTTAATTCATATTAACTAACGAGAACAGTTTTAAAGTGATGCTCAATGAACATTAGCTTATTTTAAAGCATATTAACTAAGCAGGATTTTTTTAGTAATGATTTAATGTGCATTAAAATAGACTAATGTTCATTAAAGCACATGTATAGACATGCCCACTGTGGAGGTTTTTGCCTACTGTGTAGCATGGAGCATGGCCTCCTTCTTGGATCTCACAAGTGCATTTGAACAGCCCTTGCAGCATCTGTAGATCAACTACTGTGGTCTTAATACTTTACCTCTGGCAGGTTAGGGTATTTTTGCTTATGGGGGACAATATGCCTTGTAGTTGTAGAATAGGGTTGGTTGTATAGTTTTAGGAACAGATTAGATAAGCACTTGCATTGGGTGATTTGGATAGGGACGATGCTACCTCAAGCAAGGGATTTGACTAGATGATCTCCAGAGGTCCATTCCTGTGCTACTTTTTCTATGATTCTATGAATAGCTAGCTTTTAAAGGGGAGAGATGTTTGGTTGAGTCTTAAATTAGGATATTTCATGACTTATTTTCTTTTGTTATGTGATCTTAATTAAATAGAATATTTTGCAAGAAACTAGCAAAAAAAGACACATATTTGATATTTTACATGTCGTTTCATTAAAATTAACAAATTGTTATATCCAGTGAATGCACAAATGTTATGCTTACCTAGTGTTGCATGATTTGTGTGGAAAAGCAGTTTACAACTAATTGGAAAGAGAGCATAATTATTAACAAGAAAGTAAAATTCTATTTAATATATTATTTAGTATTTATTTGCTGGAACGGATAGATCTCGTGCTATAAATTCTGTTAGATATTGTACATACCAAGGTGTTATATGTCATCACTTACTTATTAACTGAATGCTTTTATTGTTTGATTACGATTACAATATTTTCAAGAAAGTACAATAATTCGGGTGATACCTTATTAAACAGCGATAAATCCATGTCTTCCAGTAGTTACACATGGATTCTTTTGAAATAGATACTATAGTAGTCAGCACTTAAAGGTGAAGCATCTACCTTGGATAAATGCCTTTAACACATCTGAGTGGTATGTCATAGCCTTACTATTGGATCAGCCAACAAGTAATGGGAACCTACTTTTGAGTCACAATTTTTTTTTTATTATTATTATTATTATCAATTATATCAGTTTGTAAAAAATATATATTTTTTTTTATTTACCCTGTAATGTGAATTAGAATGAAAAAAAGCTGAACTTCTGATCCTGGAAGTACCCATTGGCAGTATCTGACAGTGATTTGTCTATCTATTAGGGGTGTACAAATTCAATTCAGAGTTGGCCCAAATCGGGAACAGTGATTCGATTCGTTGACTTGGATCACTGTTCCTGTTTCAATTTGGCCAAACCCAAATCTGAAGATTCGATGCTGATTCAGAGAATCAGCAATTTGGACATAGACACAGCTTTAAATGTTTTTTCTACATACCTCAAGGTACCAGTGCGTGAACACTGCAATGCTGGGGCAGATGGAGTGACCCACAGAAGCATGTGGGGCGGGCCCACGTGCTTGGCAGAAAACCCAGAAGTGAACCGGAAGTACTTCTGGTCCACTTTCAGGTCTACCGGGGAGCACCCCCCCCCCACACCACCCCCAGCTCATCAATCGGCCATGGGAAAACCCTGAGTGCCCTCTCAGACCGAGGAGGCATCAGTCACTGAGCTGGGGGGCTTGGGGGGGCCCCCCGGTGCACTCTCCGGTGGACCCAGATGTGGACCAGAAGCACTTCTGGTCCACTTCTGGGTCTGCTGACAAGTGTGCTGAGGACCCCCCATGCTTCCATGGGACACTCCATGAGCCCCAGCATCGCAGCATTGACAAGCCCCTTGCTACCTAGAGGTATGTAGAAAAAAAAATTTAAAGCTGTGTTTATGTCTAAATTGCCAAATCTTTCCAAATCTCCCTGAATCAATTTGGAGGGTTTCAATTTAATTCAGAGAGATTAAAGGGTCCTCTGATTCAATTTGGATTCGGAGATTTGGCCACTGAATTGCTGCTGAATTGATTCAGCGACCAAAGCTTTGCAAAGCCCTACTATCTATCTATCTATCTATCTATCTATCTATCTATCTATCTATCTATCTATCTATCTATCTATCTATCTATCTATCTATCTAGCCAAGCCCTGCAAAATCATTTTGGATGTTGTTCATTTTCTTCTAACAGTTTACCCTCTGTGTTTTTACCATGGGGTGCTTTTGTTTGTTTTTCTTAATTCTAAGAATGCTTCTGCATATCCTTAGGAGTCTATATTCCCCTCTGAAAATTACTTAGCTACAGAATCATACAAGCGTTAAAGCTGGGAAGGCCCTTAAGAGGGCCTATTGTCCAGTATCTTCTACATGATAGGATCATCCTAGACAAGTGTTTGTTTAACTACCTGCAAGGAAGGCACCTCCGTGCACTCAGAACCCATGCCTAATGGCAAGCACCTATGAGGGTACATCCAGACAAATGTGGATGTGCAGCATGTGGCACTGAAGACCTGTCTGTGGCGCCACACTCTGCACATGCAGGCGTTCTCCATGATACTACTTTAGAATGTGGGAGAGAGGAAGGGTTGACCCCGGGAAACCACTACGAGGTGTGCCGCTGCTACTTGTCCTTGGGGAAACAAATGTCCACAATCCTCTGGAAGTGCCCCAAGTGTCCTTTCAAAGAAATGAATTGAAATCCTGCCATAGAATCTGACTGGTGGTTGAGCACTCAACTAGGAAGTGCTCTACACAACAAAAGAAGATGTTCTAACATTTGTTGAATGACATCTGGTTGAGGAATTAGAACTTTTAGGATAGCATATGGAATTAATTATTAAGGTAAATATCAGGGTGTGGTTGATACCATCAATTCCTCCAAAACTTTATTAGGACAGAGTTGTCCAGAAATGTCCAGACCTTCCACAATGTTGAATTCACATACACCCAAACTTCAGAAAACAAAGCGATGAAGAGTTAAGGCAAATTAACTAAAAGCTGAGGTACACTCGTTGACGACTTACTACATTTTTCATCTTCCATCTATTTACTACTGAATTTCTTATCTATATTTCAGAAGTAAAATCAGAATCTGCATGTATATTTTAGAGTGCTTTAAGTATTAGTACTTAATCCAGGTCAACCTTCCTAAAGGAGCCTGGTTATTATGCAAACTTGTCTAATATGCAGAACAGACCTTATCTGAAACTACCAAGGGCACATCTCAAGCTTACCTGTCATATGTGGTGTTTATATTCAACAGCTTCAGAATATCACACAGTTACCAATGTTAACATGCTGCCTACAACCACTTAGGAGTGCTTTAATCTGGCTGCTCATGCATTTTTCCTTCTCTTTGGCCCGTCTGAATGCATCCAAACCAAAGTTTTAAACATTTTGTTTCTTCAGTGGCTTTGGATATTCTACTCACCCAAAGATACAGTAGATGCCATACAATAGGTGAGATCAATCCAGAGAGGCTGAGATTCCTTTATGGAGAATTAGAACCATAATGTGCATCCAGGTGTGTGGAAATAAAAAAGAAAAGAAAAAATGACAACCCCTCCCCCCTAAGTCAATAAAAAGAACCAGGTGATTATTATACTTTAGAGGGACTAGATTGTACAGGTTCATGGGACTGGAAGTGACCACAAAGGCCCCTGTGTAGGTACAGTTATGGGGGGACCTCTTTATTCAGTGACCTTAAATCCAGACCCTTAATAATAACATGCTTATGTAAAGCATAGTAAAGTTGATGATAAGCATGTGGATTTTATAAGGCTGGGAATAATTATCTTTTAAACAGTGATCCCTTAACTATAGTAAAAACTCAAGTTATGGCCTAATCCTGCCTTCAGTGGAACTGAATTCCTAGGAGGAGAATTCTTAGTTGATTGTTTAATTGGGTCTAGGGAGACTGTAAACAGTTTCCAGTTTGTTTTAGCCATGACTAAGGAGTTTGAATATACAAAAAAATACAAGAGTTACTGAAGTGAAAAAATAAACTAACATGGTTTCATTAGTTGACGCAATGAAAATGACTCCAGAGTGGAATACAAAATTGCTGGCTTCAGTGCTCTGGAGCTTTCTTCAGCTGTTTAATTCAAAGGAGGTGTTACTGGTCCTGATAACACCTGACCAAAGTATGCATGCTGATAGTCTTGGCTTGGCTGGATTCAGTTCCTTAAACACAGGTATGAGCTAAGATTGTGGGTTCTGTTAAAATGAGGTGGTTTATATTTTCACCTATACCTTCTTCATACCATTCTTGTACCCTTTTTAATGGTACTGGTAAGTGAAAACAAGTAATTCAGCTGTTGTTCAGACATTAGAATTGCTAGACATGCCTGTAGTGTTGTAAACTATATATTGATAAAATAATAAAATATTACCTAGCATTTTATGAACAGATAAGCATCTTGGTGAACAGAGCCGGTTGAACTATTTATTGCAAACAATCAACTTGATGAATTTCACTATTTCTTCCCATTTCCCAATTGTTCATCAAGGGACTTTGATTTTTACATATTTGTTCATTAACCATAATTGTTTGAATATCTGACTAGTTCCTAAAAAAACCCCAATGAGTTATAACACAGTGTTTTATTGTAATATTTTTCAGTATGGCAGGAATTGTTTTAAAAAATCTGTTGTATATTTAAAAAATCAGTTGCATTTGTAAAATCAATATTTTATTAGCGTATAATGGATTGAAGGTATTTTTTAAAGATTAAAAGTGTGTTTCAAGGTAGTTTTACCCTTCCTGAGTTGCTGAAAAACATTTTTATTGTATAAACACTATCAATCTGATGAAAAATTCTAGGAGAAATAGAGGTACCTCATTCTGCAAACAGTTATGTATGCCCTTAATTTTGGCTTGTTGTTGTTGTTATGATTAATATTCCACCCTGTCCAGAAAGACTCTTTACAGAGTGGATGACTAAACAAAAAGCTAGAAATAAAGCATATTTTAAATAAAAAAGTAAGAAAAATAGGATTTCCTCTGAATAGAAGGGCTGGGGCTGATGAGTATCTAGATTAATGTTGCAAGCTGTCCCTGAAATGGGCAGGGATGCACCTGCAGGATGGCTCATTCCCTCCATTTTATTCCTCATCTAAATGCTTGGGGTGCATTTGTCTTCTGCTTCTGTGAATCTGGCTGTTGATGCTACAGCTGACCTTCTCACCAGTTACTGCCCAGCCAAGTAAGTTGGGCTACTGATGTCAAATCATTTGGTCTCTTCTATAGAGAGAGATATCATGTACTGATGTGGACCTAGTACATATCACAGGGTGGATTTGAAAAAGTTGGCCCCATCATTCAGGATTTCATAGATTTCATAGACATTAGGGCTAGAAGGGACCTCGGAAGATCATCGAGTCCAGCCCCCCGCCCAAAGGGCAGGACATCAGCTGGGGTCATAGGATCCCAGCAAGATAAGCATCCAGTTTCATCTTGAAGGTGTTCAATGAAGGCGCTTGAACAACCTCCGGTGGCAGGCTGTTCCAGACCTTGGGGGCTCGGACAGTAAAGAAATTCTTCCTTATGTCCAGCCTGAAACGATCTTGTAGCAGTTTGTGACCATTCATCCTCGTCATCCCTTGGGGCGCTCTGGTGAACAAAAGTTCCCCTAGATACTGGTGGTCACCCCTGATAAACTTGTAGGTGGCCATCAAATCACCCCTGAGCCTGCGCTTTTCCAGGCTAAAGAGCCCCAGGGCTCTCAGCCTGTCATTGTAGGGTCTGCTTCCCTGACCTCTGATCATGCGCGTGGCTCTTCTCTGGACTCTCTCAAGCTTCTCCACATCCTTTTTGAATTGTGGAGCCCAAAACTGGACGCAGTACTCCAGCTGCGGCCTCACTAAAGCCGAGTACAGGGGGAGAATGACGTCCCGGCATTTGCTTGAGAAGCATCTATGGATGCAATCCAGCGTTTTGGTCGCTTTACTAGCCGCAGCATCGCATTGCAGGCTCATGTTCATCTTGTGGTCAATGATGACCCCCAAGTCTCTTTCTTCCATAGTGCTAACCAACATAGCACTGCCGAGCCTATAAGGATGCTGCGGGTTTTTTTTCCCCAAGGTGGAGAACCTTGCATTTATCGGCATTGAACACCATCAGATTCTCATCCGCCCACTTGCTGAGCCTGTCCAGGTCAGCCTGGATCATCCGCCTATCTTCTGGTGTGGATGCTTTGTCCCAAAGTTTGGTGTCATCGGCGAACTTGGCCAGTCTGCTTCTGACTCCAGTGTCCACATCATTAATGAAGATGTTGAACAGTATGGGTCCAAGGACAGAGCCCTGGGGGACCCCACTGGTCACAGGACACCACGATGAGTGACTTCCATCAATTACTACCCTCTGGGTCCGACCCCGGAGCCAATTTTCTAGCCAGTGGATCGTGGGGGACCCAAGGCGACAATTGGCCAGTTTCTCCAAGAGACGATCATGGGACACCAGATCGAAGGCTTTTTTGAAGTCAAGGTATATGACATCAATCTCATCTCCCTTGTCCAGGTGATAGGTCACCTGGTCGTAGAAGGAAATGAGATTGGTCAAGCAAGACCTACCCGCAACAAACCCGTGCTGGCTATCCCTTAAGATGTTGGTGCCGGCCAGTCCATTAAGGATGGCCTCCTTAATAAACTTTTCTAAGATCTTCCCCGGGATAGAAGTCAGGCTGATGGGCCTATAGTTAGCCGGATCCACTTTCCTCCCTTTCTTGAAGATAGGCACCACGTTGGCCTTCTTCCAGTCTTCGGGCACTACACCAGAGCACCAAGAGTTTTCAAAGATCCACGCTAGAGGCTGGGCTATGATGCTCGCCAGCTCCTTGAGTACCCTGGGGTGAAGATTGTCAGGGCCGGCTGACTTGAAGGTATCCAGCTTCTCAAGATGTTCCTTCACAAAATCAGCATTAATGGAGGGCAGGGGATCACCCTCACCCGGACTTCCCGGCCCTGTAGCGGGCACGGGCGTCCCATGGGGCTGATGAAAGACCAACGCAAAGTACCTATTTAATAGGTTGGCTTTTTCCTGGGCGTCAGTTGTCAGTTGCCCCATCTGGTTCAGCAGGGGTCCAACGTTGCCCCTGCTTTTCCTCCGGCTCCCCACGTATCTGAAAAAGGACTTTTTATTGTCCTTGATGCTCAAAGCTAGCTGGAGTTCAGTTGCAGCCTTGGCTTTCCTGGTCTGCTCCCTACAGGACCGGACCAGTGCAGAATAATCCTCCTTGGAGGTGACTCCCATCCTCCATCCTTGGTAGGCCTTTCTTTTTAGCCTCAGGAGGTCTGCTAGGTCCCTGGAGAGCCAGGGGGGCTGCTGTGCCCTCTTGCTGCCTTTCCTCCGAGATGGAATAGACTTAGTTTGTGCATTGAGGATCGCTGCCTTGAGGAGCAACCACTCTTCTTGAACTCCCCTCTCCCTGTGGTCACAGTCCCTTAGGGCCTCACTGACAAGCCTCCTGAGCTTGTCAAAGTTGGCTTTTCTGAAGTCAAGGACTTGCGTGTTGCTGACTGACTTGCCAGCGTTTCAGCGGATGGTGAAGGTGATCAGCTCGTGGTCGCTGTCACCCAGCTTCCCATAGATCACTAGGTCGCCAACTAGGTCCTCCCCAGTAGCCAGCACCAGGTCGAGCAGCGCTTTGCCTCTCGTTGGCCCATAGACTTCTTGAGTCAGGTAGAGGTCATCCACGCACGAGAGGAAGCTCTGCGACCGTTCAGATTTTGCTGAGCGATCCTCCCACGAGATGTCTGGGTAATTGAAGTCACCCATGACAACCATGGTCCTGGAGCAAGCTGCCTCAGCCAGTTCCTGGGCAAACTCCTGGTCTAGCTCAGGACTTTGGGTGGGAGGTCTGTAATAGACTCCCACCATTGTGTCCCCTGTGCTGTGTTCCCCATAAAGATCTGAAGAATAGGACATGCCTGAGCTTGTGTACTTGAAAATCAAGCAAAATTCTATGAATGGGGCTCATCACCTTTCCAAAATGACCCATGTCCTCAACCAGTTTGTCATTGCTGAAAAAGGTGTGTGTGGGGGGGTGGATGTTATTGAACAGTATGATCCTTATGGCCAAAGGCATTGCAATGACAAAGGCTCCTCTAACTGTGATGTTATGCTCCACCATCTTGCTCAGCAGAGTAGAGGAGAGCCGGAGGAAAGCTACAGCCATCATAGCTGGCTAGTTTATTTTTCTTACTTTATTTTTCACTCTGGGGGGTGACTTCAGCTGTACTCTCCAGCAGAGGCTGGACTGGAATAGAGTTCTATTCAGCAGCTGCAGACTATTCTACAAATAACAAACTTACCCAATGTGTGGCAGCACCTTCATCCAAGCATGAGGCCAGTGATCTACCCAAGGTGAGTGCCAGTAGGTTCACTATGGCTCACTTGAATTGAGCCTATGCCACTGAATGTCCCTGATTTAATACAGCCATATTGTTCCATCAGGGCTTTCAGAGCACAATTTGGTCTGGGGTGAACTAAACTTTCCTGACTTGACTTGTATCCAAGCACCCTACTGGTGCTTCACTGTCAAACTTCTGCAGGATGCCCACTTCTAGGAATGCTTCATCTATTTCTGGCAGACATGGGTGGCCTGGAGAACTGACTTCCCCTCTTGGAAGTAGGGATAAGGGGAAAGCACAAATCAAGAATTTCTGTAAACAATATGCACAGCAGGTAACCCAGGACTACCACTATAATGTGAAGGAGCTTAAGAGAGACACTGTGGAACTTGAGACAATTGTGGGGGAGGCCAGTAATAACAAAGGGCTGCATAAAAGCCTCAAGCTCCAGAAAAAAAGTGTTTGACACTTGGGAATTGATGATGCTTGAAAAGATGTACCTTTGATGAGGTGTATTGAAACTTTACTATGGACCATAGACACATGTTTTACTAGGTCTTCTGTAAAAAAAAATCTAAGTTTGAAGAACTATCTAAGGCTGCTGAGTGTGAAACAGTTTTATTTAGGCCACTGAATGAGGTGAGATGGCTCTCTAGTCATTTTGCTGTTAGTGCCTTGAGGAAGAATTATACTGTGTTGATGGACTACTGCGCACAACAAGTGGCTGAACACAACAACCCAATTCACAAATACTGCTTGGGCAAACTGCGGAAACCAGAGTATTGTGTTGCACTGGCCATACAAAATGTTGTCTTAGGTGAACTGGCTGAGCTGTGCAGAATGCTTCAATGAAGTTCACTAACAACAGTAGAAGCATTTCAGTTTGCCAAAGCTAGAATTGCCAAACTTTGTTTGCAGTATCTTGGTGAGACTGTACATTTTTCTGAAGATGTTCAAACCTTGCAGTCATCATTTGAATCACTTGTTAATACTACATCAGTTATTCATTTCATTGAGCATACATGTGACCACATGGACAACAGATTTCCAGAAGGGGAGTTGAAAGAATGGTCAATTTCCGATAAGGATTCTTTTTTCTCTTCATCAAACAGAAATGATTTCTCTTTTGGGTATGAGGAGCTGAAAACATTGGCAACAAGATATAGCACCTTGCTAAACAAATCCTTAGAAACTTTTAAGAAGGACCTATGTAAACAATATGTGGACTTTAAATTAACTGTTAGTGAGATGAAAAATGAGGGAATAAAGACCTTTGAAGACATGGTCACCTACATACTACAACAAGAACAATTTAGTGAACTGTCATTACTTGTTGACATCTGTGCCACTTTCCAGGCATCTAGTGCAGATTGTGAGAGAGGGTTTAGCCTCATGAATGCATTAAGAACAAAGTCTAGAAATTGTTTAGAAGTTGATAATCTGGACAAGCTGATGTGAATTAAACTTAATTTAGCATCAGGAAAAACTGTTAACCTGGACACTGTATATTCTGTTTGGAAAACAGAAAAAGGTAGAATCACTTTGGTAAATAAAGGTTATAGTATCATCTTTTGTTGTTATACTGTGGGCGCGCGCTGAAAGGGGAAGGCGGGACCAATTCAGGAACGGACTGAAGCGGCGCGCTCACGGACTGCTACACCTTAGAGGGAACGTTGCTTGACAGAGAGAGTGGAGGGTGCAGGCATGGTGTACAAATTCAGACCTGCTTCCAAGAACTTATAGAGACTGACTCCACAATCTGATTGTTCTACAGCCTTGCAAAAAAAGGCATACAGAATGGAAGAGCATTTGCCACCTTACAAACCCATTGGGTTAGATGGTCACAGACCCCACCCAAATAAGGGAGCTATTTGCACAGCTGAAAACCAGAGCTGTTAGCAGCTGAGCCTGTCTGCCCAAGCAAGCAGAGTGACTGTCTTATGTCTGTAAACCCTTTAGTGGCTGCTCTTTGATGGTTCCTTCCCTGATGACAGCTGGTCTTTGAATTCCTTTGCTAAGTGGGGGCCTTATCTTTGATCAGAAGCAATTCTTCTTGGATCCTGATCATCTCAGTTTGGATGTCACCCTGCCATTTTACCACAGCTTTGCCCAGGCCAGGTGGGCCTCCTTCTATCTAAGATCCCAGGCAAGGGGCTTCTGCAGCAGCGCTGGATTTTCTGGTGTGCAACCTGGCCTTGCAATGGGGATCCAAGCTTCACTACCAGGAGTCCTATTACCTCCTTGGTTCAGACATACACCATCAACATGGTCCACGTCCTTGACCCACTCTATCCACTTTGCTCCTTGCCTCCTAGCTGAAGTGAAGCATGGCTTCCCTATGGATAGTTGCTGCCCCAGAGGGCTATCTGTATATGCAAGAAACTCTCCCTAAAGACAGTCCACTGGCACATCATCTTCACCATGGCCTGTCACCCCAATCTTAGATAGTAATGAGAGCAGAGAGCCCAATACTCTTCTGTCACTCCTCATACCCAACAAGAACAGTGGCAGAACCTGCTTTGAGTACCTGTCTAAAAAGCACTGTACACATAGACAATTTGGGTACACCATGCCTGTGTTCTTGTCTGACCTGACGCAACCTGGAGGCAACACTTAGCAGCAGTGGTGCCAGTAGTGCCATACACAAATAAATACCTGATAGAGGTATAAACCTACTAGCAGAAAATACTCTCAGGGTACGGAATGGCAACATTCAATAGAAGAGTGTAGCTTATAGGAACAGATCTTTTAAATGAATGCTTTCAGTGCACTGAACTTAAATATAATTCATACACAATCACCTAACTCATAGATGGGCTTCCAGCAGCTTAGCCTCCTTAAATACCCATACAAGCAACACTGTTTTAGTTTAACTAGGGTTCTTATATGGATTAAATCAATAAGCATAAGCAGGTAGACTAGTGTACTTATCAAGCTTTTCCAAATGAATATCCTAAGTATTTTCTAAGTACAGCCAGAACATACCTGCACAGCCTGGCACACACTGTATAACCTGTCCATCATCAAGATGACTGGCAACTTCCAGTGGTGACTCCTGCATGAAGCCCCAACCACTAGCACCTTTGCCTGCCAATTAGACCCTGCAGTATCAGCAGTGAGCCCCTTCTGGGAGTAGGAGGTGAGGGAGACACTCTTCCATGTCTTCCTGAAGTGCTTCTGACTGTGGTAATTCTTTTGTGCTGGACTTGGATTTCTTTGTAACTGTGTACATTCCCTCTGTCCTGTGCTAGGTAGCAGGGGGAATATAATCCGCATAGCAATTTCCTTCTGGGTCAGATCAAGATGCAATCCTCAAGAGCTGCAGGAACTAGCTTACAGCTCTAATGATAACCTTTTCCTCTTTTAGTACTTGGTCTGGCACATCTTGCCTTTGCATGTGGACCCTTCACTGTGCAAAAGAACATAAGAAATTTGTGTCATACTGGGCCACTAAGGAGACAATCTGTACATTGGAAGATGGCTAATTCAAAATGTCAGATTGTGTGAAGGGTGTTGAGGTAGAAAAGAAGGGATTTCAGTCTTCTGGTGTAATGAAGGGTTGCCTGCATTTGAATGCTTTCATGGCCAGCCCCTTGCAAGGCCATGTATACATTTTGTACATTTCTTACCTTTTCATTTTTAACATTTTTATAATAGAGGTATACAATATCACATCTGTCTATCATGGCATGCAAAACACTCCCTGCAGGCTGGCCTCTGGCTCCACATGTAGAATAATTCAAATCAATATCCTTCTCAGCTGAGGTCACTGAAGAGCTCATACTCATAACGGGAAGGTTGAGTATTTGAAGGTTGAGTATAACTGGTATTTGACAGAAAATTGGGAGTCATTATAATGTACGGAGTACCAAATGCCACTAAGTCTCTGTCTAGGGCCCAGCTAAGAAAATAAGAGAGCATCTTTATTGCTTGGCTTTTGTAAGCAGTATTAATGGATTAAGTAAAAAGTGCATGTGATTGTCATGTGTATTGTTCACTATGAAAGGCTATAGCATATTCATTCTGGTACAAAACCTGTGTTGTATCTGTGTTTGCATAGCTGTACTGTCTCTGCTGGATTTACCCAGTCATAGAGATTTTCCTGTTAATATTACATTTTCTCTGTGTGTGTGGGTGGATATGTGTGTATGACAGGGGGAGCAAAGTGGGGGAGAGCTTGCTTCTGTAACCTATTTTCTTGAATGCTGTTTTCTGCATACTTTCCTGGTCATCATTTCCTACACTCCTCCGACTGCCAGTGCTGCCTCTCTCAGTGTGCCAGTCAATGCCATCCTCCCACTTCAGCATCTATCCCAGGATCCTGCCACACACATACATTCAGGCTCCTCCACACCTCCCTCATGCCCCCAGTAAGGCTGCTATAGTCCCCATCCTCAAGCTCCCTCTGATCCCCTGGCCAGGCATCTTTTTTTCAGTTTCCCAGCCTCCTACCATGATTGTGCTTTTTTCTATGACCCTACAGTCTGTGAAGATGTTTCATTTCCTGACCCCTCTTCTATTAACCTCTTTCTCCTTCCAGCAGCTTCAATATCAAGCTTTTCCAAACGAATGGAAAAGCTCTGTCCTATCTTTTCTTTGTACAGAATCTCTCTCCACTTCTTTCAGCACTGTCTTCTTCTACTTTAAAGCCCTAGAGCATGGGTGTAAAACTTACAACTTGCAGGCTGGATCCAGCCCATTGAGCCACGTTGTGTGGGGCATGGAGTTGATACATGGGACCCACTGCCAGTATCTAGGGCAGTATCTGTTTGCAATGTGTTGGCAGCAGGCAGTGAGTGATGGCTGAGTTAATCCCTGCTGCTAACACCACTACTTGCCCTGCTGCTGGTTGCTCTGTTGCCACTGTTGCATCTGGTTCTGGCTCAGGTAGTGGGGTGAGTCTGATTTCCCCTGCAACGGACAAAGTGAAGTGCTCTGCCTCTTTCTTCCCTCCCTTCTACTTTTTAAGAAAGGAAGTAAAGTTTCACCTGGTCCCTCTCTTTCCATACTGTATGTTGTCTTCATGGGAGAGAAGTACAATTCTCCTCCTCATTTCTCCTACTTCATCTTGCACATCCTGTAGGAGAGGGAAATGCAATATTTCAGTGTCCTTTTTCGTTACTGCTCTCTTGTTTTTCAAGGGGATGAATTGAATATCCTTCCCACCATGTTCATGTCTTTATTTTACCCCTGCATATGGAAAGAGTTAATAGCACTTATCCGCTGTTTTGTACATGATATTTTTAGATTTTAGTTGATGCTGCATTTCCATTTCTCTAAACATTAGAGGAAAAACAGAGAGAAAAAAGTAAAAGTGGACGCAGATTTTCTGTACCACAAAGCATATTAGATAAATAAAAAAGGATGGTGAATGTTTAATGGAAAGTAATGGATGGGACAGATAAATGTTTTTGCTGCCTTTTTGCTACAGATAATTTATGTGTGTGTGTCTGTGTGTGTATATGTATATATATGTGTGTGTGTGTGTGTGTGTGTCCCATACCAGAATATATTTTTAAAAGCAAGTATTAGTTCTTCCACAAAACCCATGATGCAAAGTTTTTTGGAGTCATAGGAAAGCAATGGCTCTGGATCATGATCTTAAACCCTAAATCTGCATGCATTTCATTGTATTCATAACTTTACTAATGTCTCTAAAGTTTTTCACAAGCCTAAGGTTTTTGCAGAGCTGGGTCCTGGGGTTTGTAATTTTAAATATAATTTTAAACTAATGGGCTTTATTAAATAATCTCCTGTATTGTATTTGCCTTCTAGGTAGACATGTTTATAGGTTTAAGTTAATCAGTAGCAGTTCAACTATATTTGTGACAGTGCAATGGAGGAAAAATAGGTCATACTTCAGCCCATATAGTAAGATCCAGTCATTAAAAAATTCATCACATTGGGTACTCACATTGACCTTGGCAGATGATACTCAAAACCTCAGGGAAAATACTTAGTCTGTTGAAAGATCAGGTCCCAAGGCAACTTGAGTCATATGGTTTACATTAGTATGCAAAATGTATGCAACTGAGATGTAATTCTCCTTAAAGAAGATTTTCATTGAAGCAAATAGCTTTTATAGATTAAAGGAATATCAAAAAAATGTTCTTTGGCATCTTTTTTCTCAGTGCTGTCTAATATAATTTGGATCCACTAAGATATTTATTTGTTCCCTGATACAGGTATAAAAACTCAGGTTTGAAAACTTTGGTCAATTTAGCAGCAACAATATTGTGTGCTTAGAACGTAGGTGGTTCTCATCTGAGAAATGATTTCTCCTTCTCCAAAATGGATGGCTTGTCACAGAGAGAGGCTATTTTATTTCCTTGCTTATTTTCAGAGTCGGAAGAAAAATGTAATCAGCATTACAAGGCCAAACAAACAGAGTAGTTTCAAACTGATAAATCTTCATTAAAGCTTTAGATTATCTGAAGATATGGCATTGTGCTTTGTTAGAAATTAATTGTGTCTATGGTATTTTTGAACATAAGGGATACTACCTGCCCACAGGTATATTGTAGCAATAATATTTTTCCTCTAGTCTAATAAGTAACCTGACCTAAAAGTTTGGTGTCAAAACAAGCTGCCAAAATCTTGTGACTTGCTTGTTTTTTCATGCCAAGCAGTTCTTCTGAAGAAGAATGCAGCTGGTTGAATTGCCCCCATAGTTAGATACTAGGATATAATCTATTCTCATTTTGCTGCAATAGGGAATTATGTTAAGCATTGTATTGTTAATAGGAACTGTATGTATAAAACTGCTATGTGAAAAGACTGTTTTATGCATAACATATCCTGGGAAAGTAATACAACCCAGCCCAGTTCCTTGTAACACAACAACCAGAAAGCTCTAAAAAGTAGTTTGCAATTTATATGATTCAAGGAAAATGATTTTGCCAGAAGAATATAATGCATAACCATCTTTGAAGGAATATGAATGTGGGGGGCTTACTGCTTTTGCCCAGCAAGCCCAGCTTGGAGAATGATGCTTTGGATTGATGGAACATTTCCACCAATCATGTAGCAGCTGCAAGGGGCTTGTCCTGCCCCTGCTTGGATGGGGGGAAGAAGCGAGAAGCCCCTGGACCTGATTGAAGACTGTGCTTTTCAGGTCCAGCAGACTTCAGGAGCAGGGCCTCCAGTGTAAATAAAAGCCCAGCATGCTGGGCAGATGCAATGAGGGATGGTGAGGAGAGAGGAGCTCCAGGGAAAACCATCACTGGGACCCCACCTGAGCCTGGACAGTGAGCGGATTGGCACACGGTGCTCAGGCTCTGGGAGGTGCTTGAGGTGTCTTAAGCCTGTGAATCTGGCAAGTGGCTGGGTGAGGCGGTGCATGGATCGGCACACAGAGAGCTGGCCCTGGGAGCAGCTCAAGGCTGCTTGGGTCCCATATGGTGTGCAGTTTGGTGCATGGAGAACCAGCCTGGGAGCAGCTCGAGGCTGCTCAAGTTAGGTCTGGCTCTAGGCCGGGTAACCAGAGCCCTGCAATGTGGCTCAGCATTAAACTAAAATAGTCCTGGTGCCCAGAGCAGCCTCTTGTGCTAATATGTTCTACTTATGCACTACATTAAAAAGTACTTTTTCTTGTTAGTTTTAACCTGTTTCCTGTTAATTTCACTAGGGGTCCCCTAGTTCTAGTATTATGGGATTTGGTGAATAGCAGTTCCCTATTCAATTTGTCCACACTCTTCATGATTTTTAGACCTCAATCATATCTATGCACAGTCTTCTCCTCTCCTAACCTTTTTTTTTTTCTCTACCGGTATGGTCATACCCCTGAAAATCTAGGCTGCTCTCCTCTGTGCCTTTTCAAATTCTACTAAATCCTTTTTCACATGTGGAGACCAGAATGGTGCACAGTCCCTTAACCACTTCGTTATTGGGTTAAAAGATGTGAAGGCCTTCCCCTCCGTGTTACTTCTGACAGCTATGCACTCAGGGTGATGCTTTCTCAGTGCAAGGCAGAAATTAATTCCAAACTGTGCATAAACACCAAATGGCAGTTATGCAACCATTCAGGTTAATAAGGTAAACTGGATTTTAGGAGTATCATATTGAACTTGAAGGAAAGCTTTCCTTGTGACTGAGAAGTTTGAGACCTTGCCAGAGAAGACTTTCACTGGCTCATCCATTTTTTCATACTAGGTCCACAGAAAAGGTATGCATTACCTGCAACCCTTTATGGAAATCCTTAGTACTCATTGTCTTTCAGCATGGTTGCTTTTGAGCAAGAGCTCATGATTGTATGTGATAGTCTCACCACTTATTTTGGTTACCTAAATAACCGAGTTCTCTTAAATTCTGACCTAAAATATAATTTAGTGCATCATTCACCTGTTCTTTCAATTCCATAACTGACTAACTGTACTCTACTCAGCATTGGTGAGGCTGCAGCTGCAGTACTGCATCCAGTTCTGGGCATTGCACTTCAAGGAGGAAGTGGAGAAGCTTGAGAGAGTCCAGAAAAGAGCCACTCCTATGATTAGAGGCCTAAAGGCAAGCCATATGAGGACAGGCTGATAGATATGGGACTATTCAGCCCTAAACGTCTGTGAATCTGAAACATTTCTGACTCTTTTCCTTACATTAGTATTACACACACAGGAAAAAAATCCTGGTTGCTTTAAGGTTAATGGGAGTTTTGCCATTCAGTGAGACCAAGATTTCACCTACAGTAGGATGTGGGAAACACTACTGTTGCTGCTTGCTATGTAAAAAGGAAAGCACCAAAAATAATATACATACCATTGGACATTTTAGTTGCAGATATTTTAATGTGGCTTTCAGGATAGTTAATAAATCACATGTTCAAGTTGTCATTCGGATGCAGACATAAAATAAATGCATTCAATATTTGTACTTCTCATGCCATGCATCAGTAGTGCTTGACGGTAGTTATCTCTTCGTAGTAAATCAAGGCCCAATTGACCTTTCCCATTGAACTGGGCTTATGACTGCTTTGTGTTGCCAGAATGGTATAAAGTATTCAGAACATCTTGGAAAATTAGATTGTGAATGCGTTACTGGGTTTTCGTGTTGATAATAATGTAATCAAAATGGACAGGTGAACAGCCTTGTATACTAGAATAATATGTATCAAGCTACCAACAGTACTCTGCCAAGCCTATTTCTTTCACAAGAATCAACCTGCAAGACTTTCTTATGGAGTTTCTAAATGAGCTCTAGTTTTATACTCCTACATACTTACCATAGTTCAACAATGCAAATAAGGAAAAGTCTAGCTGGCAGATATGTTGGAGATGACCAGCTTATAGTATAGTCATCTGAATAAAGAAACAGTTTGGCACGTGGAGAGATATGAATGAAATGAAAAAGGTAATGTGGCTTAATTACTGTAAGATTTATCAAGTCTCATGTAGTGGTAATAATGAATTATCCAGATTATTTTACTTTCTTAGTAACATCTCAGCTGATAACTGAGAATAGACAATGTTCAAAGAAGCAGCCCTGGTCTCTGTGAGTCTTATATTCTTTGGATTTATGAGAAGTTGTCACACTGTTTAGATAGTTTATTATAAATATGCTGATGCTGTATCCAGTGCTGCATAGAAAGAAAGGATGTAATGTAAATCATTATTACTAGAAGTAGCTTTAAATTATACAGTCTACATTTGCATTAGGAATGTGAGTGAACTCTAAAAGTAGGAGAGGTAGGATATACACCTGATATCCAGATTAAACTTATTTCTATATTTTTTATTTAGCTACATAGAAAGCATAGAAATGTAGGACTGGAAGGGACCCCAAGCAGTCATCTAGGTTCAAGAGGGTACATCAACACTTGCAATTAGTGCACCTGAATAAACTTTGACGTAGTTTGCGATGGACTTTATTGCTCCCAGGCAGTGTTTGAACATTTGCCTGGGACCACAGCATGTTGAGCTGGGTTGGAGCAGGAGCCTGCCAGGCAGAGCTGCTCTAACGAAGCTCAATGTGCTGTGGAGGGGCTGGCTGGGGCACAAGGGTGTTACAGTGCAGAGCTAATTAGCAGGCAATGCCTGCACTATAGCACCATTGTGGCCCAATGAGCTGGGTCAGCATCTACACATGTGTTGTTATGCACTAAAGAACTCCGCAGCAGGATAGTACTTGTATTTACACATACTATCCTACAGAAGAGTTCATTAATTTACTTCAGCCTAATAGGGCTGCATGTGCAGATGCTAAGACATCTACTAAGGAGCTAATTAGTCAGTAAACATGGAGACTTGCCCAGTGTATCCTTCTTGTTTACTCTCCTTTAGACCCCATGACTTTTGTAGTTTTGGCTGTTTAGCAGAAGGGGTAAAGGCTGACCACCCAACCTATTTTATAGCCTGATGGTTTGGGGCATTCTGTTGGAAAATGGGAGATGTACATTTGAATCCCTTCAGGCTGAGGAGGGCTTATAAATTTCTGGGGAGTGCTCTGACCACTAAACTAATGAGCAGAAGGTGGACCCCAACCAGAAGCAGAAGCCCATCTCACCTCCTCCCAGGTGATGAGCACTTGGGATTTGGATAAGCCCCAGTGTCCATCCCTGTCTTTGAACACAAATGTACTGTATTGCAAATGAACAAAGGTGCTTATAGTGTGGCCTGAAATTGTTCCTTAAGCTCCACAGAGAGGTAGGAGTTCAGACTCATCCCTATGCTCAGGGTTTCTTATTGCTGTATCTGGGCATTCCAGATGACCCTTAGAAGTGACTGACTCTCCCCTATGACAGAACAATTATATGCATAAATACAAATTTGGGAAGGACTGACTGGGCTGCAATACTGCAGAGAAGGATTTGGGATTACAGTGGACCATAAGAGCCAACAGTTTGCTAAAAAGAAAAAAAAAATCATAATGGCTTATGGCAATAGGAATATCACTTGCAAATTAAAGGCAATTATTATTCCACTATGTTTAGCACTAGTAAGGCCTTGCCTGAAGTATTGTGTCGAGTTTTGGGCCCTACACTACAAGAAAGATCTGGACAAATTTAAAAAGTCCCAAAGAGGTTATGGAATTTTCATTCTAATGTGTTTTTAAGATCAGGTTAGACTTGATTGGTATGATTTAGTCAGGGCAGGGGGTTGGACTGGCTGACCACCTGAGGTCCCTTCCAACTCTACTGCTCTGTGAGCCTACAAAGTTTAATACAGAACTCTGCTAGATACCTAACAGATGCCTTTGTTTTGCAGACTCTGAAGCAATGTTTGTGTTATGTAAAATCCTGTTTCCCCCACTGAGGATCCCTGGATTATATATAAGTAATTAACATTTTTACATACAGCCTTTAGAAGTTTTCTCTAGACCATATTTCTCTGGGTTGCTTATGAGAATATAGTATGGCGTTGCCTCAGAAGCCTTACTGAAATCAAAATACATCATATCTACTCTTTCTCATTTATCCAGTTATTCTGAGAAAGAGATTAGATTGATCTAACACATGCATATTACATGTTTTACCATCTTACCATTATCTAAGTGGTTACTAATTATTATTTTCTCTCCTATATTTATAGGTACCAAAGTTAGGCTGACTGATCTGTAAAACCCCCATCCCCCTTTTTCTCTTTTGAAAGATAGGTGTTATGTTTAAATTCTCCAGGACCCTTGGACCTTACAGGCAGATCCACACATGCAGGCACATGTGCTTGCAGCAGCTCAAATAGGAGTGGCACAAATATGTGCCAGAGATTTTTGCCTCAGCGCACGTGCCTGGACATGAACTTTGGTGTGGAGCAAGTTGTGCCCCTTGAGGCAAAATGATCCTCCCCAGCTCCTCCCGGATCTGAAAACAAAGGGAGCTAGAGGTTGGGGCAACACCTGTATTGGTCCCAGCAGTATAAAAACCTGCCCTGGTGAGCAGCTCAGGGCTACTTGCCCTCAGGAGCTTCTGAGGCTAGCCAGTTGGTATCTGGGGACCCTACCACTTGTGCCAGTTGGACTGGCGAAGCAGACCTAACCTGGAAGAGGCCCCGAATTCTCTATCCACTGTAGCAGTCTGGCAGTGGAGGCTGCTGCCCGGCTGTGCCACCTGCAACCACATCTGCCTCTTTCAACGTGGCCCCATGGCTGCATGCCTGCCAGACCTGGATGGGGTGCCCCGGCTCTGCCATCTGGGCAGCTATCGCCCAGAAGCTGTGCTCCTTGCGGTAGCCCTGTCACCCTGTCTGAACTGTCAAAGCATGTCCTCTTGGCCCTAAATGGTCAAGAGGTCAGCCACCTCATCTGCCCTCCAGCTGGGTCCCCAGTGCTGACCCTGGACAGGCTCCAGCAGAGATCCTGTCATCCCCTGTTTAAAAATTGCAAATACTTTAATAAGAAACCCAAATTCCTTCATTAAGATACTCAAAATAGTGTTCTTTCGCTATTAAAATGAAATGCCACTATATATAGAGACATCAGTTGGGCAATGTCTTATTCATACATTTACAAGGGTAAAGGAATTTGGAAGCCTACCAGTGCCTCAATCATCATAATAAAATGGATTCTAAATATCTGTACACTTTGGAATTTACTTTTGGGTTTTTTGTCATAGAAAAATCAGAGCCATCCCTACTCACTTTGCTCACCGGGATGTGCAGCGCTGAGAGGCACTGATATCCCAGTGCTCTGCCCCTGCCCTAGCCTCTCATTCTCAACCCACAGCCCACTCCCCACACCCCTCGCTCCTGACCTGCACCCCCTGGCTTCCTCCCTTAGCTCCTCCCCAGCCATAGCTGTGTCCCAGCACCTGGACATGAGGCCAGCTGCATCTATCCAACCCGCTGTTTTGTGGTTCTTAGCAGTGCCAGCCCTTGATGTTCTGATCCCTGTATCTATTCCCAGGCCCCAGTGATCCCGGTACCATCCCTGGGAAGCCCTCAAGTGGGGATCAGGGACTAAGCTGGGCCTTTTCCTCCCAGGCCAGTCTCCTCCTGAACAGACTGCTCTAGGGGGCAGAGGGGCTCTAAGTTCAGCTCTAGCAGCCTCTCCTACCTGGAGCTATCCCCCACCCCCAACCCCCATCTCTTTCTGACACACCCCTACTGCCACCTCCACCCCTCCCCCCTCCAGTCCATCACACCCCCCCAAGTGGTTCCTGGGACCAGGAGCCCTTCCCCCCACCCCTGCAAGCTGGGGCCACATGTCCCAGCACTGCTGTGGGCATGGGGCAAGGCTGCGGTATGGTAGTTGCCCCTGCAGCTGCAGCTCCTGCCAGCAGGTCCCATCCCATCCCATGTGGCCATCTGGGTGTGCATGGTGTGAGATTGGGAGGGGGGGGGTTGAGGAGAAAGGGGTGTGGGATTTGTGGGGGGTGCAGTTTGGGGGGTATGGGGCTTGTGCAGGGGTTTGGGGTTTGTGGCTGGGTATGTGGGTGAGGGATTTGTGGGGGTGGCTTGGGGGTGTGGGGTTTGTGGGTGAATTGTGGGGGGATTGTGGGTGTGGGGTATGTGGGGGAAGCTGCTCAGGAGAAGAAGGTCCCCATCTCCCCACAGGGCACAGTGCCCCTGCACGGCTCATGGACTGCAGGACCCCCTCCAGGGCTCACAGCTCCTCCCCACAGGGGCCACAGCCCCCCTCCCAGCAGCAGGAGCCATTGGGCACTCAGGGCCTGCTGCTGGCAGAGCCCCTCACAGTGCAGCATGGTCCCAGCTGCCTCAGACCCAGTGCTACCTGTGCAGCTTTGTTGCAGGCTCGGCACAGCTTGGCACATGGCTATGTGGCTTCAGGCAGGAACGGACTGCTTGAGCTGTCACCCGGGGCCTGGCACTGCTCACAGGGAGTGTGCATCATGCTGGGCCAGATCCTGCCCATGATCAGGCCCAGCCTTATGATGCACGGGGCCTGTGGAGGCAGGAACTTTCCATTCTGTCCTTTTGTTACTTGTTCAAAAACACCTCAGTCCTCCTCCTCTTCTTAATGTGATTATCTGTAATAGATCCCCAATATGAAAATTACTATATCCAACAATTTAATTTCTGCTTTGTATTAAATACATTTATTTATAAATAATGATTCATATTTTAGTTGATATTGAATATTCTTGCCCAATAAAGGTGTTTAATTTATTAATCATGAAAAATAAACAATATATTTTAATAAATATTTTACATATCTAACTGCTAGAGGAACAAATTTAATCAATTGACCTTTAAATCACACATTCACTGACATACTTTAATAAGCAATTTACATGTTTTATTGAATTAACATTTTATGTAATTTGAGTTGTATGTTCTCTGTATGGATGTATTACGCTAAAGGAGAGGAGTACCCACTTGACATTTAAATAGCCTATTCCTTCTCTTCTATGGAGACTGGTTGATTAGACTTTAATCTTGAAGGGTGTTGGAACTATCAGTCTTAGTATTGTTATTTTTGTTTCCCCTTTGCTGAGCTGTAAGCAAGTTTTGGGATTTTCCAGTAGGTCAGTTCCCATCACCTGCCCCATCTCTCTTTCTCTGGCTGTTTTGTATACTGTTCATGCCTTTACTTCATGTTTTTCTGATGCATTGTTTTGTCATTAGCCATTGGCCATGTGGAGCTTGTATTCACAGAACTATGTGTAGATGGCTTGAGATAGGCTTAGAGTTAATTCTCCTTTTCTGCAGATGATTTGAAACATAAGGTTACTTAAACACGTGTGACTATTTTTAGTGCCCACAGAAGCCAACTCTTCTGTTAGTCCCAATCCATTCAAAAGGGAGCTTAATCCATTCAGTTTCTTATTGACAGTTCATGGAAACCAGCTAGGGTTCATTGGAGTAGACCTTCCATGGACAGCACTCCTCGGACAGAGTTTTATACTAAGTACTTATAGTAACAGCACATTTGACAAGACCTTTTTGTCACAGATCTACTTACAGTCAATTCAAAAACAACTGAAGGCACGCATCAAATTGATTCATAATTTTAATCTATGAAAGATTTAGAAAATCAATTCTAATTGTCAATTATGACCTAAGGACACTTTTTTTCCTGATACTTAGGGAAAAAGGATTACTATTTTAATCTGATGGGAGTCTAAACTTAAAAAATGTTTTTATTTGGAACCTGCAGTGAGCACCACTCCAGCAGATTCCTTCCTTTATGCACGGCTCATTGCAAGTCTGGGGCCTTGTTTGATGAAAGGAAATAGAAAAATATCTGGACACTCGACTATACGTACAGTACACAAGTAATTTAGAAAAAATAGCTTTCCATGTTGCTAAGGAAAGTACTGTAGGGATTTTGGTGAACTTATTACTCATTTAGTATAGAGATGCCTTGTCAATAGGAAAAAAAAAACAACCCTAAACTGACCTTCAATACTCAAAAAAACAGGGGTACATACAAGGTATGGCTCAGCAGGCTAACATATTGAAAAATTACCCTAATTAAATCTTTGTCACACATGGTAATGAGATACTTGCTTCCTTGGCCTTTTCTGTTTTTCTTTCATGATGATGATGAGGTGGATGTCACTTTTGATTTGGTAATATCCTATAGATTTTTCTTTGGTAACATCTTTACAGATCAGTACACTCCAGACTTACAGATAACAACTTGCAGCAGCTATACAGGCTCTTCCTCCAGGTTTATGGAACAATGTGTCTCTTTGAAAAATCTTGATTACATGGTAATAAACAATGAAGCAGAGCCATTTATCATACTAGACAAATATTAAACTGATAATAGGTGGGTTTAAATAGGTTTTTACTGTCAAAAAATCCTCCATGATAAATAATCATGATCAAATAAGCTGTTTAATAATTAACGATAACCTGAAACAGTAAATAGCTGATTCTCACTCATGAAACCCCCCAAAATAAACTGAATTCTTATACACTGTATTTGAAGGGAGTTTTGCACACAAGACTGTATATATGCCCTGGACTTGCTTCCTTTAAAAGCTTTTGAGAATGAGGAGGAGACTTTTGTACAGACTTTGTAAAGAGGAAGTCTTTGAAATTCTTTTTGATGTAGTATTTGAGGCGTATTAGAAGGGTGAATTTCAGTGCCACACCACCTGCCACAATCTTATTCCTGATGTTTTATTTCTTTTCATAGAAATATCCACTTGCATTTTGGCAGTAAGTGGAGCATTGTAGTAATATAGTATTTTTCTAATGAAGAGCTTCTGTGTTTAGAAAGGAATAAAAATATTTCTTAAATTAATATGAACCATTTTAATTTATGTAATCTTTTCCAAGTACTTAGAGACATTCTATATCCCTAGAAGTGAACTGACTGCTGGAAATAGTGACTTTCCCATTTATAACATAGTTTTCAAATGCTTTTTTTATTGTTGTTTAAATCAAGTCAAAGAAGGATACGTCTTAAAGCACTGCTTCAATGACCTGGGTTATCAAACATTCATGCCATGAACAGGAAATAATGTTTCAATTCTTTTTTTTCTCCTTCAGAGTTCATTTGTTGTTTGAAAATAGCAGCAGCTCAAGTAGAATGAATTTAAGCAAAAAAAGAACTAAACCGTCATTGGTTATTAGAAAATTTACAGGTTTTCTGAGAGATGGATACAGTATAATTCTGTGAGAATAGAAGAATATTTTTCTCTTTATGCAATTTACTGCCTTACTCAGTGATATTGTTCACATATAAATCACAAAAATGTGCTATTCTATGTATGAGCATGAGATAAAAGCACTATCTTGTTTTCAATACTATTTCCACTACTTATCAACTTCATGAAGCTACTTAAATTACCTTTCCATTTTGGTTTCCATACAAACAAGATATGCTCTCTCTAGAAGTTGGCTAGGTCCATATGTATTTATTTATGAACTATTTTTGTCTAGCCAATGAAATTACAATAGCATTGAAAAAAAGTTTTTTTTATGAAACCAAAATATGAATATTTTACACAGATTAAAATGAATATGTTAGAGGCCCTATTAAATATAATCAGATCCAGCTAATCCATTCTCATTTCATTATATTTATGTCTAGTAGAAAGCATTTAAATAGAATTTTTACTAACATAAGGGTCCATCCTGAAGTCCTTGGGTTAATGATATTAAAACTACTGTGTCTGGAGGAAAAATTGTCTTACTCAGACTTCTCTCCTGAGTACGGCTTGAATTATCTGACCTTTACATCATTTATTAGACCTTATTTTCATAAATGCTCAGCTTTCACAATTCTAGTTAAAGCCAATGGGATCTATAACTGCTCCAAAATACTAGTATTGTATGCAGAAAGCTAGAGAGAGAGTAATCTATATTGGCAAATGTAAAACTCCGTCTTTGTCCCACTCAGTCAGTGGAAAACTTTCCATTAATTTTAAGGAGCAGGAATATAACCTGCCACATAAAAATATAAGATAATTAAGAAATTAACATTTTCATAGCAGTATTATGTCCATTGCCCAACCTGGTCCAAGTCAAATGAGTTTCATGCACTATGAGTCTGGGCCCAGTCTGTGTATCAGTGGGTGTGCATACAAGATTATCTCACCAGCGTATAGCTATTTAAAGTGCTATATTCAGTATGTGCCATGAAAATCAATTAATGTTTGTATATTCTCTGGCAGATCTTATATTTATGGCACAATTAAGATGTTAATCCCACCATAAATTGCAACATGCCATACATTCAGCCAGTTTATGGCACCATACAATGGAAAACCAACAATAAAGATGTTCCATATATAAGGTAGGACAACTGTAGGACTGGTTTGTGTGGTACCTTAAATTGAACATATGGTATGTGTCTCCTGACCTAGAGTCAATGTGAACAATCAGCTGAATGTTGGCATTTGCTGGGGACAACGCCAGGCCCCATGGTACCCCCAACCCAATCCCCAAGGATCATGCATTGGGCTCCCTGGATTTAGAACAGAGCTTCCCCATGCCTGATCTGCAGGACAGGGCTGAGGACATATCTGGGACCCAGATCAGCTCTGACAGTCACACCTAGCATGGCAGAATGCACAATTTTTGGGATAAACTTCTCATATCCCAATTGCACAAATATTGTAATGTCTCCCAGAGGCCTATGGGCGGGGGGCTGGACTCGATGATCTTCCGAGGTCCCTTCCAGCCCTAATGTCTATGAAATCTATGTCTATGAACTCCAAAATTATCACTTCCTAACTGTTGTGGGACCACTTGGAGTGGAGCCTAAATTAGTAACCTACTTAAGTAACTTATCCATTTAATTTTATTTTCTAGGGGCATCTATACATGTGTTACAGGGTGCAGGGAGAAGGGGGCATTTTAATTAGAGCAGTTCTCAGGAGCCAACTCAATTGAGTCTGTTGGAGCATTCTAATCAGAACATTTCAGTGTGCTGCAGCATCTCAGGTATTCAGTGTCCTGCATTTCAGAATAGTGGTGATGAAGCTTTAACTGAAGCTCATAAGATGATTAATCGAACATGCTCTGACACGTTCTAATCAGAATGTGCCTGAGCACATGTAAATATGCCCTAAGAGAATGAAAAAGGCATAAAAAGTACATGGAAACAAAGGATAAAAAATCATGGCACTATGGCACTACACATAGGTAGTCCCCATGTATTCTAAAATTGACTGCTTTACAGACACCCAAAATAGCTTGCTAGGCTGTTGTACAATTGTGAAATATTGTTTCTGTAACTCTATTATGTTGCAAGCAATTAGACAACTTAAATTGTTTTTCTAGCTGAAAAAGTGAGTAGGAAAGAACGGTAGCTGAATATCTGCTCTTTGCTTCTGTCAAAATCACATCTGCTGACCTAGGTTATGAGGAACTATATCCACTAAAGACATAAAAAAACATAGAACTAGATCCACAGAAGGACTTGTATATTTAAGTGGATTTAGTTAGGCACCTGACTTTAAATCCTAAATGTAGACCTTCAGAATTATTGTTTATCTGCCAACTTTTCCTTGATTTGGCTGAAGGTCATTAACACCTCAAGCTTAGACATTAAAGTACCCATTAAAGACACCTAAAATTGTGCTTTAAGGCATGAACAAAAGTGACTTAGTCTCAACAGTGGTGAGCATTGTGGAAGTTAACTCACACCTGTGCTCTATAAACTATGGATTACTCTTCCTATCTACCCACTGGAGTTGGAACCCCACCAGGTTTGCACTCCACAAAAGGCTGCATTTTCATTTAAAAGATTCTTGTAAAAATATGTTTAACTGCCTTTTATTGTAGTCAAATATGAAGACATTCCAGTTAGGTTGTTCTGAGTTTCACTGTCATTGAGGCTGTTCCGTTTTGCATGGCATGATTAGATATTTATTGGAATAAAGCAAAATTATGACTGTTCAGACTAGCAGTTACCAGTGTTACTTAACAGGTGGGGTAGATCATGTTCCATCCACATGATCCATGTGGCACATGCCAAACTCAGACAAGTGAAGCCATTCTAGGTGTGTCCTTTAAGGCCATTCTCAAGTACAAAGGGAACAGATATCATTAGAGTAGCTGAGGAAGTACATCCCCAAAGTAGTTTCACCTCCTCATTTATGAATGTGACATTTGAGAGTGAAAAGGCATGGGAGAGCACAGCAGAAGTCATGTAAATATATCTTTAAAGGTGAAGTTACATGTTATACTTATTCTATAGTAATTTTTTTGGAATATTAAGGGGTGTAAAAGTTAGAACATGCTATGAGCAGTCATAGTCATACACTAAGGGTTGATACCATTTTTTGTCTACACAGTTCTGACTTGCTACTAAAGGGTGAGCAAGGGTATGGTTGGAAGCCAGGACAGTTGTACACTATCCCTGCTGCTGAGGGAGGGACAGAGAGGGGAACTGGGATCAGTGTACCCTAGGATGCTGGAGAACTAGAAATTGCTCCTTTTATCTCTATGGAATAAGTGAGCCCTGCTCAGTTAGGTACCTGGTGTATGAAGATCTCAGTTGGACAAAGATGCCTAAAGCATAACCCCCATGCAGAAGCCTAGGCTCCAGATAGTGGTAGGAATTCAGATACATCCTAGTTCAGGGTGTGCCAAGACTTTCTGTTAGCTAAATGTTAGTGACTGCCACCTCAGAGTGTGGGTCTCTGTAGATTACCTTTCTGAGGTTCATAACTCTACACCATAGACAGAATAGGGAGCCTAGTCATCCAAATCCCTATCTTTGGATCATCCTTCCAACATAGAATCATAGAAAAATGGGGTTAGAAGGAACCCCAGGAGGTCATCTAGTCAAAACTCTTGCTCAAAGCAGAACCATCCCCAACTGTATCATCACAGCCAAGGCTGTGTCTAGCCAAGTTTTAAAAGACTCCAGGCATGAAGATTACACGACATCTCTAGGTAACCTGTTCCAGTGCTTTGCTACAGTCCTCATGAGAAAGTTTTTTTCCTAATATCTAACCTAAACTTTCCTTGCTGCAACTTGAGACCATTGCTCCTTCTTCTGTCATCTGCCACCACTGAGAAGAATCTAGCTCTGGGATGGGCAAAATGCTGCCCACAGGCCAGATGTGGCCCGCCAGGCCATTCTATCTGGCCTGCAGAGCCCCTAAAATATTTAGAAAATTAATATTTATCTGCCCCTGGCTGCCTGTCATGCAGCCCTCAATAGCTTGCCAAAACTCAGTAAGTGGCCCTCCACCCAGAATAATTGCCCACCCCTCATAGCTCCATCCTCTTTGAAGCCACCCTTCAGGTAGTTGAAGGCTGCTAGTAAATCTCCTCTCAGTCTTCCCTTCTCCAAACTAAATAAACCCAGTTCCCTCAGCCTTTCCTCAGAACCCATGTGACCCAGCCCTTTAATAATTTTTTTTTGCCCTCTGGTAGACTCTCTTCAATTTATCCACATCCTTTCTGTAGTGGGGGGCCCAAAATTGGACAGAGGACTTCCTATGTGGCCGCACCAGTGCTGAATATAGGGGAATAATCACTTTCCTCAAGCTGTTGGCAGTTCTTCTACTAGTGCAGCCCAGTATGTCGTCAGCCTTCTTCACAACAAGGGCACACTGTTGACTCATATTCAGCTTATTGTCCACTGTAATACCCAGGTCCTTTTCTGCACAGCTGGTGCTTAGCCAGTTTGTCCCCAGCTTAAACCAGTGCATGGGATTATTCTATCCTATGTGCAGGACTTTGTACTTCCCCTTATTGAAACTCATGATAATTCTTTTTGGTCCAATCCTAGATCTCTCTGAACCCTAGCCTACCTTCCAGTAAGCTCCAACTCTCCATAGCAGATATACAGGAAGAGAATAAACTGGAGGGAAAAAACATATCTCCAAGATCTAGAACTCCCCCCAGCTTGGTGTCATCTGCAAACTTGCTAGGGTTTCACTCCATCCCATCTTCTAAGTCATTGATGAAAATATTGACAAAACTAGCCCCAGGAACAACCTTTGGGTCACTCCACTTGAGACCGCCTCCAGATAGACATAGAGCAATTGATTGCTAATCTCTGGCTGCATTTAGTTGAGACATGTTAACGCACATTAGCCTTAGTTAATGCACATTACAGGAGCATGTCTACATGTGCAATCCCTTAATATGCATTAATTTAGGTTAATCTTTCCTAAATTTGATACCTGCAAATGCAGGTATCAAATAGTTAATTCATAGATTCATAGATGTTAGGGTCAGAAGGGACCTCAATAGATCATCGAGTCCGACCCCCTGCATAAGCAGGAAAGAGTGCTGGGTCTAGATGACCCCAGCTAGATACTCATCTAACCTCCTCTTGAAGACCCCCAGGGTAGGGGAGAGCACCACCTCCCTTGGGAGCCTGTTCCAGACCTTGGCCACTCGAACTGTGAAGAAGTTCCTCCTAATGTCCAATCTAAATCTGCTCTCTGCTAGCTTGTGGCCATTGTTTCTTGTAACCCCCGGGGGCGCCTTGGTGAATAAATACTCACCAATTCCCTTCTGTGCCCCCATGATGAACTTAAAGGTAGCCACAAGGTCGCCTCTCAACCTTCTCTTGCGGAGGCTGAAAAGATCCAGTTTCTCTAGTCTCTCCTTGTAGGGCTTGGTCTGCAGGCCCTTGACTATATGAGTTGCCCTTCTCTGGACCCTCTCCAGGTTATCTGCATCCTTCTTGAAGTGTGGCGCCCAGAATTGCATGCAGTACTCCAACTGCGGTCTGACCAGCGCCCGATAGAGGGGAAGTATCACCTCCTTGGACCTATTCGTCATGCATCTGCTAATGCACGATAAAGTGCCATTGGCTTTTTTGATGGCTTTGTCACACTGCCGACTCATGTTCATCTTGGAGTCCACTAGGACTCCAAGATCCCTTTCCACCTCTGTGCCACCCAGCAGGTCATTCCCTAGGCTGTAGGTGTGCTGGACATTTTTCCTCCCTAGGTGCACCACTTTGCATTTCTCCTTGTTGAACTGCATCCTGTTGTTTTCTGCCCACTTGTCCAACCTATCCAGGTCTGCCTGCAGCTGTTCCCTGCCCTCCAGCGTGTCCACTTCTCCCCATAGCTTTGTGTCATCTGCAAACTTGGACAGAGTACATTTGACTCCCTCATCCAAGTCACTGATGAAGACATTAAAGAGTATCGGTCCAAGGACCAAGCCCTGCGGGACTCCACTGCCCACACCCTTCTAGGTCGAGACCGACCCATCCACCACGACTTTCTGGGTGCGACCCTCTAGCCAATTCGCCACCCACTGGACAGTGTATTCATCCACATCACAGCCTCTTAACTTGTTCACCAGTATGGGGTGGGATACCGTATCAAAGGCCTTCCTGAAGTCTAAGTATACGACATCCACCCCTCCTCCTGTGTCCAGGCGTTTCCTAACCTGGTCATAAAAAGAAACTAGATTGGTCAGGCACGATCTGCCTCCCACGAACCCGTGCTGATTTCCCTTCAGCATAATTTGTCCTGCCGGGCTCTCACAAATGTGAAACTTGATAATTTTTTCAAAGACTTTGCCAAGGATGGAGGTGAGACTGACTGGCCTATATTTGCCTGGGTCCTCCTTCCTCCCCTTTTTGAAAATGGGGACCTCATTGGCCCTTTTCCAGTCCTCCGGGACTTGGCCCGTGCGCCACGAGTGTTCAAATATTCCCACCAGTGGCTCTGCAATGATGTTGGCCAGTGCCTTCAGCACCCTCAGATGGAGCTCTTCCGGCCCTGCCGACTTAAAGGCATCCAGTTCTTCCTAGTGACTCTGAACCATCTCAGGATCTACGCATGGAAGTCTGGCGCCTTGCTGCTGCCTCTCTACAACCCCAGTGAGAGACTTGTCGTGTCCCTCACTTAGGAACACTGAGGCAAAGAACTCGTTGAGGAGTTCAGCCTTGTCCCCCCTGTCTGTCACCAGTTGTTTCTTAATGTACATTAACGCATGTATAGATGCAGCCCATCACTAACTTCAGTGCCAGGTCTGCTCTGCCACTTAGGGGGTGGCCTGAGTCCAGCCCCAGGGCACATCCAGGGGCTGGGGTGATGGGCACCTGCTCCAGGGCCCTGCCCCCTAGCCCCACCCATGGCCCCCCACTTAGCCTTGAAGACCCAAAATATTGTAAATAGTTTTCCTCTTGTATATAGCTTCCCCCTGGTACATAGTTTCCCATTTGTAAGCAGGTTTTTTATTGTTGATCAGTGGGGAGGATGGTGGAGGGGCTTTCTTGGTTGAGGGGGAGCAGGACTCTAAGGAGTCTAAGAGAACTGATTGTATTTTATAGAAACTTTACTGAGGGGGTAGGAACAAACCATTCTGATGCACAGGAAGACTAGCAACATTAACCCCCCGGGTTCCAGCAACTGGTCATACAGACCCCACTGCCAGAGGCTGGTCATACCCTTCCTGAGTAGAACACTTCTTGCATGTAATCCTAATTACATACATGTTGTGCCTGTAAATCTGATAGTGAGAAGCTGTAGAAGTTGAAAGGAAAAGAAAATTGAGGAAACATAAAAAAAGCAAAGAGGTACATCATTAGAAAAGTTGATACTTGGAAGAAAGAGAAAGGAGAGGAAAAAATGAAAAAAAGTAGGACTCTGTGAAACAGCTTAATTGTGCAACGAATGGAAGCAAAAAAAAAATCTGAAAGAATGCAGAAAGAGTTAGACACTTGGAATTTGTAAAAGATTTGGAAAAAGAAAGAGAAAATAGAATAGAAAAACACATCTCCAAGACCCCTGATATCATCAAGTCCCTGTTGTTCTTACTATTATTATTAATAATTTTCAGTGCTAAAACTTGAAACTTTGGAAAAATTGGTAAAAGGCAATAAGAAGTCAGGGAAGATTTGCACCTTATAGACTAACCAAAGTGTATATATAGAGCACAAGCTTTCATGAACTGCAACTCACTTCATTATCTATAAGCTGCAGTGTGAAGCCCAACAAATAATGTCTCTAGTAATTAACAGCACTTCTGAAGGTCCTTCCTAGTATGGGACTGGCATTGCAGTCTTTCTGCTAGTGGAGGACTGGTGTTCTACTGACAAAAGGAGTGCCTGTTGCATTGTGTCAAATTCCATGTGGTACTCATATAATGTGGACCACTGTCCACCAGGGACTATGATAAAACCACTTATTTTACTTAGGACTGAAGGATAGATTTCAATTAGGGTCCAAAAGATGAAAGGCTAATGCTTCATTAAGTACCCAACTTTCATGCTTACTTCAGTTTTAAAACTTATCCTGCAGTCATGCTGAATGCCTTTGAAATAATATTACAGTCCTTCTTTGATAAGGACTTGTGTTTTGCTCTGCTTTCTAAGGAAAATGCAGATACATAATTTATATTAACCTTGATTTGCTCTTCACTTACAGATTCTCCTTATTTCACATCTTAAAGGAAAATCCTTTTTTTCCTTAGAAATGTAACTTGAATTAAATATATCCCCAGAATAGATGCTTTGCTTTTTCTTAAAAAGGTATTCTATACAGTACATAGTTTTGCACTACCTTTCAAGAAGAACTGGCTTGTTTCTATCATTCAGACCAGTCCTAAATCTTCTCTTGTTGTTCTGCCCGCACATACGAATTTGCATAATGTTCTTTTCTGAGTAATGCTACCATGAATTATATTGCCATATTATTACATCATTACTACTGTAAGGCTATACCATGCCATCCATTTTTAACAAAGCCCCCCCACTGACCTCAATGGGGAGTGCTGTTTAAAAACCGATGATACGAAAGAGCTTCTGGTATTTTAAAGAGGTTTCTTTTTTTTTCATTTCAATGTTCTCTGAAGAGCTGCTAAAAACTACTACTTTTAAAATTTTTATACAGTTACATTTAGAACTACTTTTGTACTGAGTTCACTGTCATTAGAATGCCTTATTGCCTCAGCACAAAAGTTCTATGGCTCACTGCCCTTCTGATATTTCAATTATTTGGTTGTAATCACATAGCAAAGCAGATATTGATTTCCTGGGTATTCAAATTACACCTTTAAATACAAAAACGAGTAAAAGGGTTTTATCACTTAAAATTATATACTATTTGGTGAAGCAGGCTTGTTCCAGTGTAGGGGAACATGCTCCTCTATTAAAAAAAAAGATATAGGGTTACATCCTAGGGAAAGGGGTCTCAAAACTTTATCAATGGAGAGACGTGATCATCCTTATTCCCACTGGGTGCATCTACATGAGGGTCTTTACTGCAGAGCTGACTAATTAGCTCTGCAGTAAAGCATCACTGTCTACACATGCAGTGCTATTAGGCCAGGGTAAACTAATTACTCTGATGTAGGATATTACTGCCCAACACAAGTACTGTCCCATGGTGGAGTTATTTACTCCACCTCAATGTACGTGTAGACAGTGACCAGAGCTGTCTGGGGCACAAGGATGCTACTGTGTGGAGGCTACCTGCTTATAGCCCCATACTGTAGCACCCTCATGCCCCAACCAGCCCCTCTGCAGCACATTGAACCAGGGTGTACCAGCTCCATGCTAGGGGCCTAAGGGCCTTAACGACTGAAGGAGCTATCCATTATAATCTCCCAGTTTTCCAAATTTACTTTCCCAGTAGGCTTTCCCCAACCAGCTCCCTGCCATTTTCCAAGGTGTGGAATGGTTCCTGTGACAGCTCTCTTCCTTTATCCTGAGTACCAGCATTGTTTATACTTCCTCTTCTCCGGCATTCCTTACCTTTCTTCATAGGCCTCTCCCAGACTCCTCCCTTACCTTTCTTATTTCCTGGACACTATAAACCAAGGATTTTATTGTGAACTAAGCAAGGAAAACCAGTGTACTGTCTGCCTGGGACAGACTTTTTAAAGTACTTAGGTACCTAAAGACACAGGAAAGAGCCTAGATTCCTGGTATCTGTGTGCATGCTTAAATACTTGTATACTTTTAAAAGTTTATTCTCTTTCTATATATCTGCTATGGAGAATTGGAGCTTACTTTTACTTCTGTTCCCTTAACAGCTGCAAATCATCTAGTATAACTTAAAATTGGGTAAATTTCTGTCATCAGATTCACCTCACATATTCTTATAGATCCAATAATATTGGAAAATTAGACCCATATTCTACTCCACTTACCAGGCACATAAGTAGATATAGGGACCTACCTATAGTTAAGTAGAAATAGGGACCTAACTACTTGAATATCCTGTTCAAGTCCCTGAAAACTGGTTAATATAAAAAGTGCATGGGTCTTTCTTGCTGCGTATTTGTGACTCAGTGAGCACATCTACACATTCATTAATGCATCTTAGATACTGAGCATTTAATTTAGTACTTCTGTAATAAAGTAATAACTAAATGTTTGGTACTAAATGTTCAGTAGTACAGTACTAACTAAATGTTTAGTACCTAGAGTTACTGCACAGTAGCACTGGCACACAGTTATTTAGTGATGCTTACAATGCATTAGCCTAATAACACTGTGCAGTAGGCTATTAGCATGGTTTTTGCCATGACACATTACTGTGCAGTGTTATTAGGCTAATGCACAGTAAGTGTCTCATGTAGATGTTCCCGTATTAATGGCAAAAGAGAAGTTATTACAAAAGTTTGTGGACTTTTCACAGACTTTTGGGGGACTTGAATGGGGTAGAATTGAATCATGCTGAGGTACTTAAGTCTACTAGCACACCTATGAGTGGAAAAGAATGTGGTCCTTAGAGTTGTGCAAAAATGTACAGTTTTTCTATAGCTGTCTGACTGAGGATATAAATGAACATTGCCAAATGAAGTGGATCAGCTATGCCAAGATATGCCCTGGCTTAGCTGATCAACTTCATTGGGTAAAACAAATGTCATCTATTGAACGCAAGGTCGGACCCTGCTACTCCCACTAGCAGGCTAAAGTCCAATCCTGTGGAACAATACCTGGGGCAAGCCTCTGCAACTGAGGGAATCCTGGGTTTCCCCACTAGCAGGAAACCCTGGGCTTTTCCCAGGGTTTCCCTGTTTGTAGACATGCCGCAAATTGGATTCCCCAGACACACCTCTAAGATCCTGTGTTTCCTCATTTACAGAGACATGAGTTTGAAGAATCTGATGTGTGGCATGCCTCTGCAAGTGGGTAAATCCCAGGTTTCCCTACCTGCAGATGCATGCTCCTGGTCAGAGCACAACAGCATGATATGCAACTGGGGAGTCCCCAGAAGGAGGATTCCCAGAGCATGCCTCTGAAAACAGGACAACCCAGGTAAGCCATCCCCAAACTTCAAAAGCATGATCCCAGAAATTGGAATTCCTGGGGAATGCAGGATCAGGCCCCTGAAGCCCCAGGACCACGCACCTGGGGAGGATGTGGATGTTGGGCTGCTCTGGACTGTCCATATTTTCCTACCTTAAAGCATATGGATGTCCACCAAAATGTAGCAGCACAAACTCATGCCACTTGAGTATGAATTGTAGGTATTTGTGGTGAAACAAGGTTTATGGATGTCTGTTTGCTTGATCTTTGTGTCTCCATAAAAATGTTTATGGCAGAACAAAGGCAACATCTATTTCTAGTCAGAGGAGGGGCTTGATCTGAAAAAAAAATGTAAATGTATTGCTGTTTACATTTCTTTCCATGTATGATTCTGGAAGAACAAAAGGCCTTATTTAGTCTTGGTAGTGAAATAGTTGGAGACAAGATAATCGCCAGATATACAAATAAATATTGTCATGGAGGTAGTAACTAGGGGCCAGATTTCATCCCATCTGTACGCACGTAAGTAGACTTAGCTTCGTACATGTGATCCCATTACACTCTGTTCAAGTTCTTGAAAAATGGATAAGGAGGAAGGTTCTCCTTCTCCTTGCTGCTTTTTGTGACTTAGTCTCAAGGCTAAGATAATAACATTACAAAAGTAAGTATATTAACTGTTTTTTAGGAGGAAATGGGATCTCATGAAGGTTCCTAAATACACTTATATGCCCAATAGATAGAATAGAGTATGATCCTTAGGCTCCTAAACGGTTGCATAAAGGCTGGCCCTAGATGGTCCTGCTATGTGAAGTCTTTCACATTCTTTTTGCTATGACATGAAAGGTTTTAGTCTTGGAAGAAATTCTTACATTGTTTGTTTTTGTTAATTTGCACAGTTCCAGGTCAAGGATGCCATTGCAAACAGGAATGAGATAGCTCTTAGTCAGAATCAGTTCTTGGTGCACAGCTGCTTTCTGGGAAACATGGGGGTTCTGGAGAATATTTCATTCTTATGTGTTTTTATGGCTGTCTCTGTCTATGGGCCTAATCTATAGGTGTGTAAGTAAAGGAAGCTACATTTAGAGTATACCTCCTTTACTTTCTCCAATTCCAAACTGACCTGCAAGGCCCTGGAATTCTGCTATCAGTCAGTAAAAGGGAAAGATGGATGTGAAAAATACAAAGAAAGAAAAAAGCCTGTCTCTTTATGATTCTTATTAGTAGTCTCTAACTGGAGAATCACTTAAGGCAAGGTTGTCCAACTGGTGACTTGTGGCCTACATGCAACCTGTAAGCATTTATCTTATAGCCCTTGGACCCCTGCAGCTGCCTCTCCCATTGTTGTATGGTGCTGAAGGACTACAGGATGAGACGCGTGCCTCTAGTGCAGCTTTTGTTGGGGGAGGAGGGGCAGCATTTGGTGTCAGTGCAGGCTGTGCAGAAAGAGCCAGGGGAGCATGAACTGCTGATGCTGACTGCATGGAGGCAAGGGAAATCTTGGGGACCTGCCCCCTGCTGTATATGGCCCATGCAGTATGGGCTCAGGGGCTGCACACCAGCACCATGTGTGGCCTCCAGCTGTGCTGAAGTTAGACAGCCCTGAATTAGGGGTAGATTTATAAAGGACTTGAAACTCTTCAAAGTTAGTTACCATAGCTCCTAACTTTTAGGCTGTTGGCCCCGAGGCAGGAATGCATAATACCAAGTAAGGCCCTCAGGCTCTCTATAGTACATGGGGAGACTAATGTGCCTACAAAGGCCTACATCCAGTTTTCAGGACACTTTCATTCAAAGAAAAGACAAATATGTATGTTTGTAATACCAGATTTTCATCCTGAAATATCAACAGGCCACACAATTGATTTTTTTTTTGTGTGCTTAGTAGGAAGATTGACAGCATAGCAATAAATCTATTATTTTGTTTGGTTCCCAGCTACTTCACTGGGTAACTCCCTAATGCCAAAGACTTATCAGCTTCAAGAACAATCAAATATGCCTATGTATTTTCTGATAAAAACTGGTTTCTTTTTAAACCCCTCCTCACATGTTTCTGATACCAGATTGACCCCTAAAGCAGGTTGCTCTCATGTGGCTCCAATGTCAGGCCCCTACCTCTAACATAAGTTCACTCTTCCAGATTTACTAGATAGGATATAAACTTAAGAGATAATTAATGGTGTTGCTTCAAGAATGAAAAGGTGTCAGAACCGCTATCATGCAGGGAACTTACACTCATGTATTCATGGATTTAAAGCCAGAAGGGACTATTAAATCATCTCATATGACTTTCTGTATATCACAAACTATTACATTTCATACAGTCAATCAGAAATTGAACACAATATCTTGTGTGTGATTAAATCACAAGTTGTATTTGGTTAAAACACATTCACCAGAAAAATACCCAGTTTTGAGTGCAATACGATCCCACTAAAGTGAGAATTTTGTTCCCCATGTGAAGTCTTCTCAATCTGACTTTGTCCTCAAGTGGGCTTTGACTTGCTAAATTGTAATGACTTTAAAGAAGCCATTTAAGCTATTACATTATGATATATGTGTCTTATTATGATCATCTTATCCAGTCTGCAGATAATGCAAATAAAATGTAACAAAAGTATACCCAGAACCAAATCATAGATTTAAAACTATTCAGCTTTCAAAATGTTCTTCATTACTGTCCCTCATGCTTTTTTTTAAAGCCCTTCTTACTAAGAAAGTATAAATTGGTTCAACTTTTCTATGAAATTATGCTAACTTTTAAAATAAAGCATGCTGCGAGTAAGAGCATTGTTAAGCACAATGGGGGATCTTACAGAAGACTGCATGATTTCATAGAGCATCTTTCTACCCATGTATGAAAAAAGATTGCAATTATCATCTACTGAGAGGAAAAGAATTGTTTGCTCTGTGAAACCTTAGCCCCTACTGCAGCAGCTTTGTACTGGAACAAATCTGGCTTAATGACCTAACTTGTGCATGGATCCCTAGGTAGCTTAGAGCCGGCATAGTAGCTCTATTGCCCAACCTGAAGCTGCTGTAATTAGTGCCTTGAAACTGAACTAGCACCCAACATCCCAAAGTTCAGCGTTATGTATATTGCCAATTTTGCATCTCTCATGCTGCACTGAGAATATCAGATATCTCATTCAGAATATGTAATCCACGGTTATAACTATATGCCATTCTGAGATGGTAAAAAAACCAAGACAATATTCTCCACTCTGAGGAATTGGAGGAAACCCTTAGATTACAGTCATGTTGTCACTTGCTCCCTTTCTATCTTCCTCTGAAACTTTAAGTCTTTTCCACATAATGAAACAGGTTCATACAGAGTGCAATGAACCTCTTCCCTTAGTACAGCCTAATGGTTGGGGTATTCCCCAGGAAAGTGAGAAATTCAGATTCAAATTCTCTCAGATAGATGATGAAACTGAATCCAGTTTTTCAGCAGACTATTGCATCAAAGTTCAGATTTCACCTCAGTTCTTTGTGTGTTTTAGGAGAAAAGGGAAACAACTTTTAGGAAGCCTGATCCCATCCATGGATATTAGGCATATTCAGAACTGTTTACTAAATTAAGCCTTTCCCAACACTTAGCAGGAGAACAATAGGAATACACAGTGTGATTTTTTTTCCCTAGAAATCTATTGGATGGTTTTGGGCTAGTTGTCTGGCATTTCTGGCACTTACACACCCAGAAGACATTATATTCCTAGAAAAGTAGCCTTGCGTACATGGATGACTATGCAGGCATGCACAGCAGCAGCTGCAGCATATATGTATGTCCCTTTTGGACAAATAGCAAGCTTAGATGCTCCAAATTGGAGTTTACCAAAACCCATGATAGCTGGACTTAGATATGGGAATGTGAGGAAAGGAAGACCTACTTAGGAAGGCAGAGGAGCAGGGTTTTAGGTACCGCTCATTCCAATCTGGGTCTCCCTCATTTCCAAACCTAGTACTCCCTTCTCCAGTGGCTCTTCTGAAGCTGACCTCAACACAGCCACAAAAGGGAGGTTTGTGGGAGATATGTGAGGTCAGGAGGAAGAGACAAGCCAGAGGATGTGGGGCTTAGTGAAGTGGTTGCCAGTCCTGGAAGCAGGGAGCCCTGGGCCCTTTTCCATAGTGAGACAGAAGCTTCCTCTCTTCACTGTCATCCAATTCATTTTTCCCAAGGACTCTGTTAGTGGCTCAGCTTCAAAATCAGTGCACCTTCCTGGACCTCCTGGAGCAGCTCCACCCACACCTGGAGCAGCAGGACACCACCATGCAGCCACCCCTCCCGCTGGCCATTGCCCTGCTGAAGCTGGCCATGCCTGCCAGCCTCTGCTATGTGGACCACCTCTCTGGCAAGACCACCACTGGGGAAGCCATCCTGGAGGTGTGCGGCACCCTTCAGGACATGCTGGAGCCCACTGTTCTCAGTGTGCATGGACCCCTGGAGGTGGTGGTAGGGTTCTGATCCCTGGGATTCCCCCAGTGCATCAGGCCCTGGATAGCCAGCATTACTTGCATGACTCATATCCTCATTACTTGCATGCCCCATAATGACCTTTCCTACTACAGGCTTTCACTTCATGGTGCTCCAGGCTGTTATTGGCCACCACAGTGCCTTCATCAATGTGAGTGCTAGCTGGGTGAGCAGTGCCCATGATGTCCACATCTTCCAGAACTCTGCCCTGCCAGCTGTGGTATAGAGTGGGCACTTTTCAACTGCGGGTGCCAGACTTCTATTTGAGCACCATGATGGTCCCACCTGGACCCACACTAGCTCCACTTCAATAAGTATCTGAGCCAGACCCATGCCCTAGTGGATTAAGCTTCCATCACCTCAAGGGATGCAGGTGCACCCTCAATGCCCACTTTGAGTTCACTGAGGATAACATCCCCTGAGTCATCATCACAGCCTGCATGCTGCATAACATCTGTGAGGCCCAGGGGAAGCTGTCTTGCAAAGCCTGGGTGGAGGAGGTGCACTGGGCAGAGGATGCCTGGCAGCAAGAGCATTAGCTGTGGTGGCAGTGACAATGGTGCCCTTCCCCCACCAAGGCCCTAGGTGAGCTGCACACCCACCAGTGGGGCCCAGGGTACCAAGTGTAACAGACACTGGCTAACCACCACCTCCTGCACTCCCCACTGTAGCCCACCTGGACAGCTTCCCATGGATGCCCCACCTCCCACCCATACCAACATCACATTCACTGCAAACAGTTCTCAGGAAAATACTTTATTACCATCACGGCAAACAGACCCTCCCTTCCCTCCAGAGACCATCCCCCTCCCTCCCCCAAAATAGATCTCCTCCACCAAACACCCCACCCACCAACAATAAAACACCCTCTTACCCATTCAAACTGTTTACAGTGTGGTTTGTGTGTGTGTGCCTTCCTGAGATGGGCAGCTGTAGGGTGGGGATGCCTAGGAGGCAGAGCCGGAGGACAGGCAGCCAGCACCCCAGCCCCTAGCCATTCCCCCATGGGTACACACACCATGGTGAGTCTGGAGGATGGGTGGCTCACCCAGGGGTTATGGTGGCCACTGGTCCCCAGGCACAGGCAGCTCCCACTCTGGCGGTCAATGGCCAAGTCTAGTAGGGCTAGTGTATGGTCCTGGCCCCGCTGTAGGCATCTCTGGCTCTGCACCTGCATGAAGCCAGGATGAGAAGCAGGGCTGGGCCTAGGCAGGGGAGCTGGGTGGAGGAGGACCTGGGGTGGGGGCCAAGACAGGGGATCCTGGCTGGTGGAGCTGGTGCTGGACCTCTGCCCAGGCCCACAAGGGGGCCTGCTGCTGGGTGGTAGTTGGCTGCCAGGGGTCAGGCAGGGCTAGGGTTGGGGGCAGAAGATGACACAAAGGTGACCATCAGGGCCAGGATGGTGTCCAACACCCAGTAGTCTTTCTCCATGGCCTGCACTGCCCCGACCACAACTGTGCCCTGCTCCTGCAGGGTCTCCACACATTCACTCTCCAGGGCCAGGAGCTGTGCCCTGAATTTCCAGTCCATCTGGTCCCGTGCCTCCATTCATTGGTCCCTCACATCCTAGTGGTCCATGTCCTCTGCCTGCCACCTGTCCTGCCAGGCAACATCTTCCATCCGCTATGTCTGTTCACCTGTCTGCTGGTCATCTGCAGCTATGTCCAGCCAGTCCAAGAGGAGGGTCTGATCTTGGGTCTTCCTTCTGCAGAGCTGGCACATCCCCAGGGCCCTAGCTGTGGGAAGTGGTAATCCTGAGCCTGCATCCTAGCTGTCAATTGCAGCCTCTCCTATATGTGCAGCTGCAGGGCCTGCAGAGCCATGGGAAAGAAGCTGTTTGTGACAGTTTGCAACATTTCTAAAATAAGATGCTCTGTACCAGGGGCCATGAACTGCCTGGCCCCAGATTGGTGGTCAGACATCCAAGAGTGCCCAAGGATCATGGTAAGGCAGCCAGGTAGGCCCAGGCAGCTTCCAGATGAGCTCTCTGTCCCTAGTCACTTCCCAGGGGTTGACAAGCTACTGGGTGCTGGCTGCAAGCAGTCTGCCTCTCCCTCCCCATTCCCAGCCTGGGACAGGCCAGATTCTTGGCAGCATCTGCTGCCATAGATCTACACCCTGTTTCCTCCCCTTCTCCTCTGGCAGGCATGCCAGTCTGCTGTTCTGCCATGCAAGACCATGGTGCCTGGGCTCAGGGAGTGTGGGGCTCCTGGATGACTAGGATGTGGAGCTGCTCATGCCCCCCCCCCACAGGGGGCCTTTCCAGGGAAGCACCCTGGGGCCAGCCCCTCCCCAAGCTGGCACTGTGCTCTGAGGATGACCCTGCTGTGCATGTCCCAGGTGCTGCATGAGGAGCTGTTTGCGAAGACTGAGGGGTGCCTGATCCACTATACTATGCCGCTGCTGATTGCCATAGTGCCCCAAGTGATCCTGAACACTGGAATGAGACCCAGAGCTTCAACTGCCAGGGGCAAGCCTGGGCTGCCCCACAACCTCCACTGCTGCCTGGAGGGCTACTTGTGGCTGAGCTACACCTCCCTCCCCCTGCAGCTGAGGACGACATCGCCACTATCATTGATGTGTTCCTTGGCATGTGAGAAGCCTGTGCCCACCTAGCTGTGGGGGCATGAGCTGCTCAATAAAGTTTTGCATTGTTTCCTGCATCCGTGCATAGTGTGGAGGCAGAACCCAGGAGCCAGGGGACTGTGGTGAGGCCAGGCAGAGAGAGGGGACTGGGGCCAGGGCCCGGGCCAGGAGGGTCCTCCCCACAGTGTGGGGATTACCATGTGAGTGGGGCTGATGTGCCGAGCAGCTCTGGTTGGTCCAAGCTGTCAGTGATGGCATGTGGCTCCTAGTAGACTCATTGGATGGCAGGACATGGTGTGCAGGTGCCTGGCCAAGTCCCATGCAAGGTGGAGCTGCCACTTATGTTGGCTGGAGCTGGGGCTGCAGAGCTGTCAGGGCAGGTGCTGGCCCAAGATACCCAATCTACTAATGAAGACTGGGGGAGCTCAGCGGGCTGGGCTGCTGGCACCCTGAGGGGCCCTCCACAGGTGCCAGGACAGACTGGGGACTTGGGCAAGCCACTCATGATGCTGTACACAGCATGGCTGTGCCCTGGGCAGCCAGAATGTAAAGATGGCATCCAGATGACACATAAAGGGCATGGACTTGCAGGTACTGCCACACTGACTGGTCATGCCTGCACTCCCGCATCCAGCCTGATGGCCCCTAATAGGGGTATTGAAGTGCCTGTCATGAATGAACTTCCACTGCACTTACCCCATAGTGCCACAAGGTCACCAGTCTCCTCCACAGACCAGCTGCAGCCCTGGGTGGTGGCATATGGCATCGGCAATGATGACACCAGGGCTCTGGAACCACCTCTTTGGGCCTCTGACTGGCTGTCCCTGTGCTACCAGACCTGGGCAGCTGTCTGCAGTGCCCAGAACACGGGCACAGCACAGGGCTAGGAGCCATGCAGTGAGGCGATGCTCTGCAGTGCTTTTAGGGTCTGGGCAGGCTGCTGGAGGTAAGCTGTGGGCAGCAGGCACTGGCCTCAGTGGCCAAAAGCTGGCTGCAGCTGGGCCTGGGTGCTGGCAGGTTTAGCAGGAGCCTGAAGCAGCCTGCAGGGCTAGACAGCATGGGCCTGGCAGCTGCAGTGGCACTGGGGTGCAGGAAGACTGGCACAGGTAGCCCACAGTCTGTGTATAGGCAACAGAGGCCAACAGTCCCCCAAGACTCGTTGCTGTTGTGCCTCAGGGCTCAAAATATCTACAGGCTTTTAAAGGGCCTAGGGCTGGGCCTGCCATAGAGGTAGGCCAAACTTGGGGCTGAAAAGACTCCCAGCCCTGGGGCCTTGGGGCTGAGCTCTGGCTGGACCCCTAGTGCTAGGGCTGACCAGGAGGAAATCTGCTTCCTGTTGGAGTCTACACATGCATTATTGTGCAGTCAGTACTTGCGAGTAAATTTTCTACTTGCATTTGCAGGTAGCTAATTTACTTGTGAGTAGCAAGGTTTACTATGCATTAAATATGTGCTCATGTAGATGTGCGTGCTTACTGTCCCAGGGGAGTGGGGGCACTGGGAAACCCCTGCGATGGCCAAGGGGTCTGCTTACCTCCCGCAGGACCGGAAGAGCCAAAGAAACTGCACGCGCCGGCGCTGCCGGCGCGGGTCGTCAGCCGGGCGTTTATCCGGCTGCAGCTGAGCGGCGGGGGCGGGGCACGCCGGCCGGGAGGAACAAAAGGCGGCCCCGCCGAGGCAGCGTGGCGGCTGAAGGGAGAGAGCTGGAGCCCCAGCGAACAGAGGATCAGCCGCCGCCCGCAGGGTGCGGGACGACGCCGTATAGAGGAGGAGCAGGCTGCGAGCAGCGCAGTGGAGCTCCCAGGAGCGAGACGGCGAGGGGAGGAGTCAGCCCCATGAGTGGGGCAGCAGTCAGCAGGGAACCCGACGCCCAGGGCAGCAGGAGGTGCGACAGCTGCTCCGAGAGTGGGGCCAGCTGTACCCTGCACTATGGAGCCGACGGCGTGGGTAACTGCGGCAGGGACTATTGGGGAAGCAGAGAGGACATCTGCACCCCAAGGAAGGAGGGACCAGGTCAGCATCCCCACTGGGAGAGACATACCCGGTCCGAAGACCACTGGTAGGGGCTAGGGGGACTGAGCCAAGAGAGGACGAGATGAGGATGGCTTAGAGGCCAGGATAGGAAGACCTGAGGTGGCGTATGGCCGGGGTGTAGGGGAGGACGGAGCCCCGAGAGTACCCGCGGAGAAGCGTGCCGGCACCAGGGGATACCCCAAGGGAAGACCCCCCACTGGAAGAGTCATCAAAGTCGTGGCAGGCGAGTTCTGGGGTCCCCCTTTATACCAGACAGGGTAAACCCTGGGGCGTACCAATGAAGCCCGGGTGTGCACGATCTCGGGTCTGGGCAAAGGCGGCACGCACACTCTTGATCGAACGGAGGCGGGTACACTTACTATGCAGTAAACCATGCTACTGCACAGTAAAGCATTAGATACACCCATTGGGCATATCTATATAAAGTGTCACTATGTAATTGTGCACAGCAGCTACAGTGCAGTAAAACAGGCTAATGCACAGCTTTGTAATACTTGTAAATACAGTTCTCCACTGCCCCCCAGAGCCCAGGCCTGACCACAGTGCCCCCTGAGTGCAATGCCCCCAGCTTTGGGCTGGCACCCAGGACAGCCTGGAGCTCCCCCTGGCTGCTGTCGAGGAAAAGTGCAGGGCAGGAGTAGCCCTGCAGTGAACTCCTTCCACCAGGAGCAAATTTGCTCTTGATGGGTGCACATGTAGAGGTATGTCCAAGGAAAGCTTACTGCATAGTATTTTACTGTGCGGTAAGTTTTAAATACATTAATAGCACATGTAGATACACACATTTTGACTTAAACCCTAATTCAGCTTAGGTGCCTAAATCTTTATTTTTTAGCCTTTTGGTATTCAAGTTCTCCTTGCAAATCCGAACACGGGTCAATAGCACAGTGTTGTTTTAGATAATCCAAAGTTTGTTCTACTCAGTTACTTCAATAATACCTTTTGAGTCACTTTCTGGGTGCAAGCAAACAACATTAGCACTGATGTAGAGCTTGTATCACTGATGTTTACTACTGCATACTCATGCTTCAGAGATAAGTTCAAGTAGCACATCAATACCAGCTGCTATTTATAATGAGACAGTCAGTAGTAATTATAAACCTAATTAAGCAGCAATTGATTGTCCTGGTACCCTGGAGCTAAATCTTTCTTTGATACCTCCAATTGGGAGGGTCTGTGGTTTATTATTTTAATACTGTATATAAGAACAAGGTTTTTATTAAGTAAAGGAAAACTTAAGGGTCCTAGAGCTGAACTTTTAGATCTGCCAGAAGCAAATTACCAGTAGAGGAATGTATACAGGTGCAAGAATTCTGGACATTTCACACACTAAACAATAGTTATGGCGTAAATGCAATTCCCTGCCTTAACTGGTCCCATATGCAGCCATGTACATTGTAATGGGCATTGAGCTGCTACAGAATATGATAAAAAATTGAAAAGTAACCATTTTATGAATAAGTTATGCAAACTGTTTAGAGAAGGGAAGTGATAAGAAAGGGTTTATGTTATAAAAGTGGTAAAAGTGTCCTATATAAATGTACTGATCTAAGAGACTGTGTAAAAATAAACTGAAGGCCCAAATGCTATTTTGTGTCTAAAGTGTCCTTGAATTGCCTTCAATTTAGGCACCTCCCTGAAGAGAAAGGATCCTATTGAATCTCCAAGGCACCTAGGTATCCCAGCAGTTTCCCCAGAGACCAACCATATTGCACTCTGAAGAACTGCATAGCATTCTCACTCTGGTGACAGCTGCACACATATCATTCCCATTCTCTCCACTGGCAGTCTTATGGAAAGCCTAATGTACTTTGGGATGAGACTGCTTTAGCTCAGTAGGAAGTGAGTCCATTTGAAAGAAGTGACTGATAATATGATTAAATGACATGTAATGGCATCCTCCACCTGCTTAAAACTAGGCAGAGTACCATCACTCTTGCTGAAGCTGAGTTACTGGGCAGCCAAGGCTGAGAGTCAAGGGGCTAGAAAGTGAGCAACTGAAAGGTAAGTAATTCTATGACTCAGTGGGCACATCTACACATTCATTAATGTGCACTAGTTACTGCACATTTAATTTAGTACTTGCTTAATGAAGTACTAACTAAATGAACAGTAACTAGAGTTACTGCACAGTAGCACTGGTGAATGCCTTTTTAGTGATGCTACTGTGCAGTAGCATATTAGCTCTGTCCATGCTGTGACGCACTATTAAGCAGTGTTATTATGCTACTGTGCATTAAGCATCTTGTGTAGATGTACCCAGTGAAGTGGATACTGCCTGTACATGAAGAAGCTCTGGGTTCTGGCCTCTGTTCCGAATGCACTTTGTTCATTTTATTCAATGACGTTATACTTCAAAATGCATAAATGGTCCAGGGAACAAGCAAGTGGGAACCTGACTCTATAGCTTATTGTCTATAGCAGGACAATCAGTATGGGGAAGTCCTCTGCTGCAGTCCTTGCTGCCTGGACTGATTTGATTAAATAATGATAAAATGGACAAATAACATTAGAGATAGAATCCATTGGTCTCTTGCCCCTGAGACTGTGGCTTCTAACTTGGCTAAAGCACCATGCTAACTCTTGCCAAGTCTCCTTTTGGCTTTTTCACTCTCAGCTGCCTAATGGCTGAGCTTCAACAGGAAGCATGGAAAATGCTCTCTTTCATCTCCTAGGCAGTGGAAAATATGTGTTTAGGCCCTTCTGCCTGAGGAGAGCTTTGAACTCGAGTCTCTAACTTTTTGGGTAACTCTCCTAAACAATTATTAAGCTAAAAAGTAGATGGGCTGCTCTGTCATCCAGGTAGATGTTTATTGGGATGAGCTGGAACCTTACATGGCATCAGTATGTATGCTTCCATCACTGAAATAATAGCATGAGGCTATGTATTTCCATTGGTGGAATAGGATTGGTTACCATTTTCAGAGTAGGAGAGCCATTTGCCTATGCAGGGTTCATTAAGATCAGTCTCATAGACATTTTAGGCTGCCCACTATAAGAATAAGCAAGCTAGGCATCTATCTGGGTTGATTAGGATGGCACTCCTAAGGGGAAACCTGTACTTTTCACTTTTCATGATAGTTGTAAGAAAGACTTAGAGGTAAATTAGGATTTGACCATAAGTTCTTAACTGTTTTGTAGATAAACTAGACCTGGGACTTCCTTTCCAGACCCCACCCACTTCCTTTATTCTACTTCATGGCTATGACACTTTACTATAAACTTATGCCCAGTTATGTCAATATTCATTAGGAGGGCTTGGACCTTGGGAGCTGAGTGGGTGCATGTGTACAACCAGCACAAACGTGCCCCCCGACCCACACTCATCAGCAGTGGAGGCACTGGTGGCAGCGGAGATGCCAGCTGATTCCACAAGGTAAGTAAGGAGGGAGTAGGGAGCCAGCACAGATGCAGAAGGATCCAGAAGGGGAGCCCCCCAGATCCTTCTTAAGTGAGCTGGCAGGGAACCATGCTCCCAAGCCACGTGTGGGCAGCATGCAGGCTAGGGGAGCAGGCTGGGGGGGCACTTCCCTGAGGGGAGGGAGGGCACTCCCAGGGCTGTTCTGGGGCTCCGGACACCCCCAGGAACCCTGGGATCTGTTACTTCCCAGCGGGAGGGAACATAGGGGGTGGAGCAGCCGGCAGGCACTTCTGGGAAAGCTCAGAGTGGCCTGATTGGCTGATGGGAGTAGCATGGGAGTTTCAAACCATGGCCCTTTAAAAGCCATGGTTTGCCCTAGCCCTTGGCAGTCAGGGCTTGGGAGTTGAGTGGGCGCACATGTGCAGCCAGCACACGTGCCCCCCTACACACACTCACTGGCAGTGGAGGCAGCAGCAGTGGCAGTGGTGGAGACGGCAGCTGATCCCACAAGGTAAGTGAGGAGGGAGTAGGGAGATGGCACAGCTGCAGTGGATCTGGAAGGGGAGCCCCCTGGATCCCTCTTAAGTGAGCTGTCAGGGAGCTGCACTCCCGAGCATGCATGGGCAGTGCACATGAACAGAGCACACAAACAGGCGTGCTCTGAAAGGGCGCACTGGCATTTGTGCCAGCGTTTGCGCAAGGTGGGCATGCAGCAGGAGCCAGGAAGGAGTCTAAAGTAAGAGAGAGAGGAAGACTCACAGCTTCATGGATGTGGTAAGAACATGGGGAGTGGCTGCTAGGGACCACAACCCAGTGGTAAGGATGCAGAGGGTGGCTGCTAGGGACCCCACCCCGGTGGTGCCACCTACCCTGGGCTCCTCTGAGGCCTCCACCCAGACAGAGCCCATGGTGGTGCCAGTAGCCCCTTGCCACCCTGTCTGTGGAGGCTGCTTGGTGGGGACCCAGAGGCCATGGATGGGAGAGGGGTCTGGAGGCTCCCTTGCCTGTCCCTCTTCTGCCCATCTTAGGGCCCTGGAGGAGCAGGTAAGGGAGCTCCAGGCTGAAGTGAGCAGACTATGTGGGGTCAGGGCTGCGGAGGATGAAATTGACACATATTTCCATTCTCTGCAGGATCAGTCTTCCAACAGACAGACCTCCCGGGAGAGATGCACAGCTGAGGAATGAAAGAAGGTGACCATGAGAACCAGGGCTGCTCAGGCTAGTGTGGTGGCAGCTCCCTAGGTACAACTAGGGAACAGATTCAAGGCCTTGGCAGCCTTAGAGGAGAAGGTTGAGGAAGTTACCTTTGTGGGGGTGGTGGCACTCTACACATGGCACAGTGTGAACATGGACGGAACACCACGAGGAAGAAACGCTGAGTCCTCATCATCGGAGACTCCATCTTGAGGGGAACGGAGGGTCCCATCTGCTGACCTGGCTCCAGGGCACATGAGGTTTGCTGCCTGCTTGGGGCGCGGATTCAGGATGTTACAGGCATGATCCCAGACCTCATTTGACCCTCGGACCAATATTCCATGATCCTAATCCACATGGGAACAAATGACACGGCAGGGAGCAGTCCAGACCACATCATGAAGGACTATGAGGCCCTGGGGACCAAGCTGAAGGAGACAGGGTTGCAGGTGGTATTCTCCTTTATTCTCCCAGTAAGTAGATGTGGACAGCACCATGAGGCCTGTATTGGAGTGATCAACCAGTGTCTTCAGAGTTGGTGCTACCAGGCAGACCTTGGGTTCCTTGACAACGACCCACATTTTCATGCAGAGGGCATGCTCAGATGGGATGGGCTTCACCTCTCTCCTAAAGGAAAGCGTGTCTTTTCTTCCGGGTTGGCTGATCTTGTACAGTGTGCTTTAAACTAGCTTTGCCGGGGAATGGGGCCTCAGGGGGAAATGACGACACTTCCCAGCCAAGACAGGTGATGAGCACAAGAAGTACCCAGGTAAGTGGCAGGGGTCTGGATAGTCCTGAGATCAGGGGGGTGGTGCATACACCCACAGGAGGCCTTAAATGTCTCTACACTAATGCTCATAGTACAGAGAACAAGCAGGAGGAACTTGCCCTCCTGCTAGCTAACATAAACCCAGACATAGTGGGGGTCACTGAAATGTAGTGGGATTCAACCCATGACTGGGCAGTAAACATCAAGGGCTATAGGCTGTACAGGCAGGATAGAATGGGGAGAAAATGTAGGGATGTGACGCTCTACATCAAAGAGCAATACACATCCTCAACAAACAGTGCAAGGTCAGAAGTGCTCTGGGATAGAATTCAAGGGGGTCGGGGGGAAAGGGACTTAATGGTGGGTGTCTATTACAGGCCACCCAACCAGAGGGACGAACTTGACCAGGAATTCTCAGGTTAGCTCGTGGAGGCAGTTAAGTCAAGGGATGTGGTCATCATGGGTGACCTAAACTACCCAGACATCTGCTTGGAGGAGCAGTCAGCCAGGTTGACCACTCCATAGGTTCCTAGCCAAGATTCAGGACCTCCACCTATCCCAGGAGGTTCACAGGCCCACCAGGGGAATTGCCTTGCTGGACCTGGTCCTGACCACAGGCAATGACCTGGTGAGGGGACTGCAGGTTCTTGACCACCTGGGTGATAGCAATCATTGCCTACTGGAATTCACCATCCAGTGCAGGGTGTCAAAGGCCTACAGTGAGGCAGCAGCCCTGGACTTCAGGAGGGCCAATTTCAATGAGTTAAGGAGATTAGTCGGCAAGGCACTGAGGTCCCAGAGAGGAGGGGAGTTGGGAGTCCAAGAAGAGTGGTTGTTCCTTAAGGAAACGATCCTCTGAGCCCAAAGGGTGACAGTCCCAATGTGAATCAAAGGGGTCAAGAGTGCTTAAAAGCCCCCAAAGCTCAACAAGGGCATTCAGGAATGTCTGAAAGCTAAAAACGTGGCATACACCGAAAGGAAGGGAGGGGCCATCACCATGGAGGATTATACCTTCATTGCTCAAGACTGTAGCGGGGCTGTTAGGAAGGCTAAGGTGACTAGTGACCTGGATCAGTAAGGTGACTAGGAACTGGGACTAGTGACCTGGATCAAAGATAACAAGAAGTCCTTTTTTAAATACATAGAGAGTAAAAAGAAGGCACCGGGTAATGTGAGGCCCCTGAAGGACATGCTTGGAAATCTGGTGGTCTCATCAGACAATAAACCTGACTTTTTAACAAATTCTTTGCCTCCATTTTTCTGAGCAGGGACCGGGACATCCCCCCCACCGGGATTCTGGATGGACCCAGGAGAGGCACAGCCAGGTCCATGGTCAGTGAAGACGTAGTCAGGGAACTTCTGGAGGGACTGGATGTGTTCAAATCAGAAGGTCCAGATGATCTCCACCCCAGGGTGCTGAGGGAATTGGCAGAGGTCATTGTGGGACACCTGACACAGATTTATGAGCACTTGTGGTGCTCTAGCAAGGTGCCAGAGGACTGGAAAAGGGCCAATGTGGTTCCCATGTTCAAGGAAGGAGGATCCAGGAAACTATAGGCCCATTAGTCTTACCTCGGTCCTGGGGAAGCTCTTTGAGAAAATTATCGAGGAGCACATCTGCGAGGGACCAGCAGGAGAGATTATGCTTAGGGGCAACCAACATGGGTTCATTAGAGGCAGGTCCAGTTGGACCAACCTGGTTGCCTTCTATGACCAGGTCACAAAATCCTTGGATGCAGGTTTTGTGGTGGACGTAGGCTTTCTGGACTTTAGGAAGGCCTTCAACATTGTCTCTCACCCCATTCTCATTAAAAAATTAGGTGACTGTGGTGTCGATGCCTACACAATCTGATGGGTTACAAATTGACTGGCGGGCCACACCCAGAGAGGGGTGGTGGATGGATCTTTTTTGACCTGGAGGGATGTGGGCAGTTTCCCCAGGGCTTAGTCCTCAGGCCCACACTGTTCAACATCCTCATCAGTGACTTGAAGGAGGAGGTGAAAAGCACCTTGTTCAAATTTGAGGAGGACACTAAGATGTGGGGAGATATGGGCATGCTAGAAGGGTGGAACAGGCTACAACTAGATCTGGACAGGTTACAGGGGTGGGCGGATGAGAATAGGATGGGTTTCAATACTGACAAGTGCAAGGTACTGCACCGGGGGGGAAGAACCAGCAACATACCTACAGGCTGGGGAACTCCCTTCTCATCAGCACAGAGGCAGAAAAGGATCTTGGAGTCACTATTGATTCCAAGATGAACATGGGCCACCAATGTGAGGACGCGGTCAGTAAGGCTAACCACAACTTGTCATGCATCCACAGATGCATCACGAGCAGGTCCAAGGAGGTGATCCTTCACCTCTATGCAACATTGGTCAGGCTGAAGCTGGAGTACTGTGTCCATTTCTGGGCCCCACACTTCAGGAGGGATGTGGACAGCATTGAGAGGGTCCAGAGGAGGGCCACTCGCACGATCTGGGGGCAGCAGGGCAGGGCCTATGAGGAGAGGCTACGGGACCTGAACCTGTTCAGCCTCCACAAGAGAAGGCTGAGAGGGGATCTGGTGGCTATCTATAAACTTGCCAAGGGGGACCAGCAGGCAATGGGAGAGTCCCTGTTCCCCAGAGCACTATTGGGAGTAACAAGGAATAACAGCCTAGACATCAGGCTAGACATCACGAGGCACTACTTCACAGTTAGGGCAGCTAGGATCACTTCCAAGGGAAGTGGTGCTGGCTCCTACCCTGGGGGTCTTTAAAAGTAGGCTATACATTCACCTAGCTGTGGTCATTTGACCCCAGCATTCTTTCCTGCCTAGGCAGGGGGTTGGACTTTGTGACCTGTTCAGGTCCCTTCCGAGCCTACAAACAATGAAACTATGAGGCATATTAGAAACAAAGTGTATAAAAATAATAAAATAGTCTTTTCCCCCTCTTTTTAACAAGCCCCTCTTGAAAACACATCAATGTTATATTAAAAAATCTAGCAAAATCATTTAAAAACTATTCCTGTTTATGGAAAACTAGATTGGGGGGAGGGGGACAGATTTTCATTAAATAAAGTCAAATATTATTTTATTTACAATTTTGTAAATGTAATGCCTATTCAACCCTGAAAAAAAAATTCTATTTCTTCATGAAATTGATTTTCTATTTTCAATCTACCCTAATCAAGACAAATGCAAGCAAACATAGTGATCTCATGATGCTAAGACTTGTTCCACCTTTCCACTAACCCTCCTACTACTCATTATTTCTTTCAGTGTTATACCTAAATTTTTACCCAGATTCTGCAAGGTAATTTATAGAGATGGACTCTAACTGTGTGGTTCTCACTCGGGTTCTGAAGCATTTGTTGCAGGTCACTGTCAGAAATAGGATACTGAAATAGCTCAACCTTAATTTTGATCCATTATAACAACTCCCTTATTCTTATAACCCCGCCACTTTTATATATGAAAATGCATGATTGGGGACTACATTTGTAAAATCTGGGCAGGGACTATTGTAAAAGGTTAATTTCAAATATTGGACCTGATCTTCCAACACCTACTCACTTTAACTTTAGTGGAGCTACTAGAACAAGCAACGGTAGGAGGAATCATTCTCACGATTATTAGCCTCAGCTAATAATCTAAATAATAATATCTAATTTTAAACCCTCTATCCATTTTGTGATCTCTTCTGTGATTTTCTTTTTATGTGAGAAGCAGATCCTTCAGACTGATACTCATCTTCAGGAGGGGTTTGGGGATGGGTAGCTTTGTCTGTATTACAAAGTTCTGCTAGCAGACCTATACTAGCTACTGATGTGGAAGGCAGACATACCACAACTGGTGCAGCTCTGCCAGCAACATTCCCAGTGTGGAGAAATCTGTGTATACAAAATATGGCTCTTGATTGCAGACCACCCTTGTTCAGAGTGCCTATATAGCTTTGGTGGTAGAAAAAGTCCTTCTGCCAGCAAAGCAGTTTTCATACCAGAAACCGGAGTTAAAATGGTAGTGGCCTCCATAATGTGGACATAGAAATAGATACTGATTCACAGTGCTAAGTATTGCTAAGTGATTATTTCTGTTATTACCTAGTATTAATTAAATTGAGTGAGCTTTTGTTCTAGTATAATAGGACTGTATGAAGAGAAGAAAACTATCTAGTTCTCGTAGTATATTTCATAAACTTAATGAAGATTTTGCAAATGTCTTTCTAGGCTACATAAACCTAATTTTTATATTTGGCATTTTTCCACATCACTAAGTATATTTGTTGTTCTTCTCTGACTATATTTTCCTTTAAAATGAGGAGACCAAACCTGGGCACAGTTGTAGTCTCCATTGTGTTTAAGGTCCTATCTTGTTTTCCTCTGTAGCAAGGGGAAAACTATGGTAACGACAAATATAGTACAGGTATAGAGCTGAGAATCAGGGCTGTAGCAAGCTCTTGTGGCACCCTGAGCAGAGTGGAAGTGGAGAGGCTGAAGCATACCTCATAGGGTTCATACACTTGGAAATTATCGGCTCTAGCTGATGTCCAGAACCCAGGGCCCGGAGGCAAGAGGTGTCTGGGGTCCTGGGAGCTGCAAGATCCAGCTGCACAGAGAGGGGAACAGACACAGTGGATAAAGTCAAAGCAGTTCTAGGGTTCTGGCAGCTATGGGGAAAGTTTCCCATAACCAAAGAGTTAAACATCTTGCCTGCCCCCTGCAGACACTGCCATATGTTATTCTGAGTGAAGATACAAAATCCTAAAAGCCAGTTTTCATCCCCTGCTCCTTTCCTTAAACCTGTACCTACTAGGACCTGAAATCCTCCTTCCCATCACCACTTACTCCTTCTGTTTCTCCACACAGCTAAAGCCTGGCCTTATCTACATGACATGCTGACTGGACTTTAGCCCAATATCATTGTTCAGTAGCATCGTGTAGCAAAAACCATGATGCAATGCTACTGTGCAGTAGTATTAGGCTACTGCTCAGTAGCATAACAAAAAAGGTGTTCATCGGTGCTACTGCACTGAGCAGTCACTTAAGTCATGTTTAGACAAGTACTAAATGACAGCACAGCAATGACTGTACAGTTAGTGTCTCATGTAAATGCGGCCCCTGTAGCTGTTAGTAGCAGTAAAGTGCCCCAATGTCCATTCTTGTGTCCCCTTTAGTTAGCACCCAGGGTTCATGTCCCCTTGCCCACCCTACTTACATTAACTGCTGACAATGATTAATCTGCTACAAGAATAACAAACACTATCCAGCCAACTTGCAGACCCATGATAATAGGATCATAGGAAAGTAGGGCTGGAAGGGATCTCACGAGGCCATCTAGTCCAGCCGTTTACTCAAGGTAAGATTATTCCTGACTTAACCATCCCAGTAAAGTCTCTCTCCAACCTGCCCTTGCAGTTTCTTCAGGATATTATTTTGATAGTCTGTTCCAGTGCTTCATCACCATCATAGTCAAAAAAGTTCCTTCTAATCCACTCTCTGTATTTCCTTAGTTTATTAATAAAAATGTTGTGGCAGACTGTATCAAATGCTTTGCTAAAGTCAAGGTATATCCTTTCATCCACACAACCTTATCATAGAAGGCTGGTTGGGCTGTTCCTGATCACCTGGGGCACATCTACACATGCATTAACATGCTTTAGTTAATGCGCATTAGCCTATCTTAATGTGCATTAACTAAAGAGCATGTTTTTTCAGTGACACTTTAATGCACATTAAAATACGTTAATGCACACAAAAGTGAATGTGTACACATGCCTGTCTTCTAGGTACACCCATTAGATTCCTTGAGGGCCTTCTCCATGATCTTTCCAGGTATTGAGCTCAGGCTAACACATCCTTCTTCACTTTCCTACAAATGGACACTATATTTTCCCTTCTTCTATCATCTGGTGCCTCATCTGGCTTCCCCAAATGCTAGTGGCTCTGAAATTACTTTAACCAATTCCTTTAGTATCCTAGGGTGCATCCTAGTTGGACCTGCTGACTTAAAAGTAACTAGCTTCTCTAAGTAATAACTAACCTATTAGGGACCCTGCTTTTCTTTGGTCTGCCTCTTACTTTTGACATTCTTGTAGAATCTTCTGTATTGCCTTTTATGTCCCTTGCCAGTTGTATCTCATATCATGCCCTGGACTTTCTAATTTTCTCCTTCCAGGCCCGTATGATAATCTTATACTCTTTCCTAGTAAAATGACCAATTTTTGTGCAGGATTCCTTTTTGAGTTTCAACTCACTGAAGAGATTGCTGTCTAGTCAGACTGGTCTCCAATTACATTTCCTATTCTGCCATTTCTTTGGGATAGCTTGTGCCTGCATCCTTAAAATGGCCTCCTAAAAGGTCAACCAGCTCTCCTGAACATCTTTTCCCCTTAGATTTGTTTCCCAAGAGATTCTGCCCACAGATATGCTGAGTTTGCTGAAGTCTGTTTTTCATAGGAGCACTGAAGTCAGTGTCTATATTCTGTTGCTCCCCTTCCTGCCTCTCATTAGGATCTTGAACTTTATCATTCTATCATAATTTAGTTGGCATAAGAACATGAATATTTCATGTCCAGGGGTTGCCAGGAGGTAGTTTCTGGCCCTAGGAGGCACTGCACAACAGTTTCAAACCCCTCACATCAGCTGAGCTGGCCAAACTCCCGGACCCAGCATGTGAGGAAGCAGGGCCACCAGCAACTGCACTCAGAAGAAGACACAGAATAATCAAGGTGGGTGATTCCCTCCTGAGGTGGACAGGGGGTGCAATCTATTGCCCTGACCCTATAGCCTGTGAAGTTTGTTGCCTCCCTGGGGTTCATGTCCATGATGTGACTGAGAGGATCCCCAAACTCATCCATCCATCAGACCACCATCCCATGCTACTCATACACAAGGGCACAAATGAGATGGCTCGGAGCAATCCTGGCTGGATCATGCATGACTACAGGGCAATGGAGGCCAGGGTCAAGGGTCTGGGACTCAGGTAGTTTTTTCCTCATTCTTCCCAGTCATGGGTTTCAGAGGGATAGGTGCATGGGTGAGGTGAACAGAAGACTCCAGGAATGGTGCCATCACGAGGGGTTTGGCTTCTTTGACCATACTCTGAACTTCAGTGAGAGAGGTAGCAGAGTGCTGGGAAGGGATGGCTCACTATGGCAGACCCAAGTGCCTGTACACAAATGCCAGGAGCTTTGGTAATAGGCATGAGGAGCTGGCACTTCTCCTGACTGATAAAGATTATGACCTCGTAGATATAACAGAGACCTGGTGGGACTCCTCCTATAACTGGTCAGCAGGTATTGAAGGCTATACCCTCTACAGGAGAGATTGTGTTAAGAAGAGGGGTGGGGGTGTAGCTCTCTATGTCAAACACAGATGCCCTTCAAACATGGAGGGCATCTTGAGACCCTCTGGGTTAAAATTCAGGGAGAACATGGGGATGGGGATATACTCATAGGAGTCTATTACAGACCTTGCACCCAAGAAGAAGAACTGGATCTTTAATTCAATAGGGAACTGGCCGAGGTTGCATGTTCTCAATATATGATCATCATGAGAGACTTCAACTTCCTAGACATCTTGTGGAAAGAGCACATGGCCAAGTCTGACTGGTCACATAACTTTCTCACCTGCATTGCTGACTTATACCTGATGCAAGAGGTCTACGGGCCAACTATGGGAAAGGCACTGCTGAATCTGGTTCTGGCCAAAGGGGATGATCTGGTGAGTGATCTGAGGATTGAGAGGAAGCTTGGTAACAGTGACCATGAACTGATTACTTCTCTGTCCAATGCAGGGTGGGCAAATCCCTCAGTAAAACAGAAATCCTCAACTTTGGGAAGGCTGACATTCACAAACTCAAGTGATAACACAAGTGATATTTTTTCTGGAGTTGCCTGACCAACCTCATCTCCTTCTACTACCAGGTGAGGCATTGCCTGGACAAAGGAGATGAGGGTGATGTCATTTATCTCTATTTCAAGAAAGCATTTGACTTGGTCTCCCATGATGGTCTCATGACCAAGCTGGGGAATTGTGGCCTTGACTATCTCACCATTCTATGGCTGAGGAACTGGCTCTAGGGTAAGACCCAAAGGGTACTAGTTGATGGGAACAAATCAATGTGGCACAAGGATACTCGTGGAGTCCCCGGAGCTCAGTGCTCAGGCTGGTACTCTTCAATATTTTCATTAATTATCTGGATTTGGATGTCAGATGCATATTGGCAAAGTTTGCAGATAACACTAAACTATGAGGGAAGGTGGTCACGCTGGAGGATGGGGTGGGGATACAGGCCAACCTGGACATGCTTGCAAAGTGGGAAAACCAAAGCCTGATGGCATTCAACCTAGAGAAATGCAGGGATGGTATTCAATGTAGAGAAATGCACCCCACCTTGGGAGAAAAAACAGCATCATAATTATAGGCTAAGCAGTGCTTCACTCGCTAGCAACATGACCGAAAGAGACTTGGGGGTCTCGATTGACTACAAGATGAACATGAGCCACCAATGTGATGCTGTGGCCATCAAAGCAAACAAAACTCTGGCATGCATCCACCGATGAATGTCAAGCAAAACCAGGGACGTCATCCTCCCGCTTTACTTGGTCTCAGTGAGGCTGCAGCTGGAGTACTGTGTCAGCTTTGGGCCCCTCACTTCAAGAGGGATGTGGATAAGCTCAAAAGAGTCCAGAAGAGAGCAACCTATATGATCAAAAGCCAAGAGAGCAAGCCTTATGAGGAGAGGCTGAGGGACATGGAACTCTTCAGTCTGGAAAAGAGAAGGCTCAGGGGGGACTTGGTGTCTACCTGTTAAGTATATAAGAGGGGTGCATCAGGATCTGGGAGAAAAATTGTTCACCAGGGCTCCCCAAGGGATAACTAGGTCTAACAGCCACATACTTCTAGAAGGCCAATTCAGGCTCCATATATGGAAAAACTTCTTTACAGTCTGATTGTCCAAGGTCTGGAACACACTACCCACAGAGGTGGTGCAAGCACCTACTCTGGACTCATTCAAAAGGTGCTTGGATGTTTATCTTGCTGGGACAATTTGATACCTGCAGACTTCCTGCCTCTGGCAGAGGAGGATGAACTCAGTGATCTCACAAGGTCCCTTCCAGCCCCTAATGTCTATAAAATCTAGGAAATATAATAGAATGGGGGAATAAGAAATTACATTTTGAATTAAATACTCAAATTAACTCCCTGTTTTTCATTTTAACAAAAATTTCCAAGGGTAGTTGGTGAATTTTTATAGACAACCAGCACATATGGCAGTATTTGATGGTTCTGGCATGAACTGACAGTTCCCTATAAATAAAGACTTTAGAAAGTTATACTTAGAATGAATAGCTTCTGAAAGTATATAAATAATGAATAGAAATACTAATTATTAACTGAATTTAAGGGAAATATTAAAACAATTTCTAACATCATATGCTTTTGATTAATCCATCTCAAACTTATGAACTGAACATATGGCTGTCATTAAATCCTGGGGTTCTATTAATTTCAGAACTAAAAAAGCAAAGTTAATATAATTTAATAACAGTGAAAATTCTCTAAGACATGAAATGTTTTCTTGATTCTTAATCAGGGATGTTTTATATCTACTGCCTCAAGTTACTCTCTAAAATGCCACATTTTAAAACATCAAACTCTTGAATTAATTTTCTAAAAAATATTATCTGGCTGGAATTTTGATGTTGTAGGAATAAAGAAATTTGGATTTTGATGGGTTATGATAGGAATAGCAATTGTTAATGTCTAAATGCATAATGAAAGGGAATAAAACACATTGTATTTGCTTAATAAAGTGTGTTCGAACCATCTACTGTTGTAATAGCACCGATTTTTTTTTTTTTTAACAAAGTTAAAGTAAATGTGTTCACCTAAGTAAGTTAGATCTAGAAGCAAGAAACTAGAGGCTAGGGAATGGTGTAGAGATAAGAACTAGAACAGGGGTGTTCAACCTACAGAACACATGCCACAAGTGGCATGGGCAGCCTCTGTATGTGGCAGTTTGGAGAGGTGTCATGGAACAGAAAGGGCAGGGGATGGGGATTGAATTTAGAGAGACCACAGTGCTTAATTTGTGGCGCACCTGCCAGAAGTGTTGCTCCCCACTACAATGGAATGAGGACAAGATTTAAAAAGGGCTTGGGTGCTGCAGCAATCTATGCTGAGTTTTACAGTTCCTGACTTTGAAATTATTGGCCCCTCAAGCAGAATTAACAGCTCTGATATTTAACAGTATCTAAACTCTCTCTGTAATTTATAGTGTGTTATGTGCCTTAACAGGGGATCCACAAGACTCATCATATTAAGCAGGGTAACACCTAAAGCAACCACTATGACATTTGTGACAGGCTGGGTGTGTCTACATGCGATGCTTTACTGCACAGTAGAGCAGCTCATCTACATGTGCACATGCTTACTGTGCAGTAAACTGTGCTACTTGCGAGTAAATTTGATACCTGCAAATGCAGTTTACTTGCAAGTAGTTACTGTGCAGTAGTACACATGTAAACACCACCTGGGAGCAAATTTGTCCTGGTCAGCCCTGCCACTGGGGCTTCAGCCTCAGCCTAGCCCTAGGGCCCCCAGGTGGGCGGTGCTGGGCAGGATCCCTGGCAGCCCCAGCCCCAGGCCTTTAAAAGCCTGCAGGCACTGTAAGCCCTGTGGCACGTGTACAGGGAGCCTGAGGTAACGGCTCACCACTGGCTCCCCCTACACAGGCCACAGACCAGCTCTACCAGCCTGCCTGCACCCCAGTGCTGCTCCCTAGTACCTCAGTGCCACACAGCTGACAGAGCCATGCCATTCAGCCCTTCATGGTGCTGCAGGATCCTGCCAGCTTTGCCAGCACCCGGGCCCATCTGCAGCCAGCTAGTGGCCACTAGGCCCAGCTCTAGCTTGATGCAGTCAAGCCCCAGCATCCTGCTTTAGCCCTCAGCCCCCAGAAGCCTGGCCAAATGGTGGTCTCACTGCACAGGTACAAGTCCCATGCTGTGCCCCTGCACTGCATGCAGCAGGCAGCTGCCCAGGCCCAACAGCACCAGGACAGCTGCACAGAGGCCCAGTGAGCCATCATGGGAACAATGATGGTGTCCTTGTTGATCTCACACACCATCTCTCGGAGCTCCAACTGGTCAATGGAGGAAACTGGGGACCTCATAACACTGTGGGGTGAGGCTGAGGTGCAGAGGCAGTTCTCATGGGGCAGGTGTTCCAATGCACATTTGTATGAGGGGCTGTCAGTCTAATTGCAGGAGTGCAGGCATGACCAGTCATTGTGGCAGTGCTGCACAAACTTTAAGGCCTTGAGGGTACAGTGGGTCACCATCACTGACCACAACCATCAGTTGGGCAGTGCCCACAAGTCCATGCCCTTTATGTGGCAACCAGACACCATCGTCACACCCTGGGACCCAGGCTGTATCCATGCTATGTACTGTGTACCCTTTCCCCAGACCAAGACCCTGCCCCCTCCCCCACCCCAGCCTGACCTGGCCACACTCCTTTGGGGCCCTGGGTTTGCCCCTCACAGCATGCAGAGAGGCAGGAGATAGTTCAACACTTTATTGAGCAGCCTGTGCCCCTGCAGCTGGGCAGGCATGGGTCTCTCACATGCAGAGGAATGCATCAATGCCAGTGGTGATGAAGGGGGTAGGGATGTGTAGCACAGTCACAGGTAACCCTCCATGTGACAGCAGAGATTGTGGGGCAGTGTGGGCTTGCCCTCCACACCATTGAAGCTCAGGGTCCTATGCCAGGTGTGCAGGTGTGCCCAAGGCACCATGGCCACCAGCAGAAGCAGGGCATAGTGGATTGGGAACCCCTTGGTCTGTGTAAACAGCTCCTCATACTATACCTGGGTCATGTGCAGCAAGGGCATGCTCAGGGCACAGGGCAGCCATGAGATGGGTCTGGTCCCAGGCACCTCCCTGGAGACACCCACTTTGTGGAGGGCAGGGCTGCAGGCAGCTCCTCATTCCAGTCATCCAGGAGCCCTGTACCTCCTGAGCCCAAGTGCCACGGGCTTGGTGGCAGCACAGGAGACTGACAGGACTGCAGGAGAAGGAGGGGGAGTGGGTCTGGAGCCATGGCAGCAGGTGTTTCCAGGAGCCAGGCCTGGCCTGGTTTGGGAAAGGGTGGGGGAGGCAAGCTGCCAGCACTTGGGAAGTGAGTGGGGATGGAGGGGGGGGTGGGGCTTGGCCAGTGGACACCTAGGCCCAGGCCTGCCTGCCCAACTTACCATGTTCTGTGGGCACCTGTGCATACACAACTCCTGATCTGAGGCTGGGTAGTACATGGCCCCCTGGTACAGAACATCATATCTCAGACATATTGCAAACTCTCACAAACAGCTTTCTCATGGTTCTGAAGACCCTGCAACTGTGCACAAAGGAAAGGCCACAATTGGAAGCCAGGATGCACTGTCAGAGTCACTGCCACCCTTGGCCAGGGCTCTGTGGATGTCCCAGCTCCACAGGAGAAGGACCCAGGACTGGACCCTCCTCCAGGACTGGCTGGTGACATACTTCAAGGACAGGCTGGCAGATTTGTGGGTGTGGCAGGTGGAGGACATAGCCCATGAGGGTGTGTGAGACTGGTATGAGGAGCTGTTGGACTGGCACAAAGAAGTGTGGGACCAGGTGGACTGGTAATTTAGGGCACAGCTCCTGGCTCTGGAGAAGTGGCACATGGAGGCCCTGGAGTGGCATGCTGCACCTGTGGCCAGGGCAATGGAGGCCATGAAGGAGGACTGCCAGGTGCTGGCACTGTCTTGGCCCTGGCAGTCACCTTCATGTTGTTTGTTGCCCTGTCCACAACTGCAGCCCTCCCTGGCTCCTTGCAGCTGCCTGCTGCCTAGCAGCAGCCCCTCTCATGGGCCTAGGCAGAGGTGCAATGCTGTCTCCACAAGCCAGAAGCCTCTGCCCCAGTCCCTGCCCTGGGTCCACTATCCACAGGGATCTTTAGCTTAGGTAAAAGAAGTGTTGTTGCAGAGCAAGTGAGGAAGGAAAGTAAAGAAGGAAACATACACCCAGTTACTACCCGTTTGACTATAAGAGTTATTTATTGCTAAGTATATGAAATATGTAATGGTACTAGTAGTAATAGACATACAAAGGAAAACAAACACAAACAATTACAATACTACTCTGGTTTTACTAAGTATTTGGGGAAACTTAGCTCAAGTTTAACTAATATAATTCAGGTTCAAAAATCGATGTCTAGTGAGAAAAAAAGAAAAGAGAGAGAGAGAGCGAGAGCTGGGATCTCACCAGTCCAAGGCACTCGGGTTCCAATGCTGACATATTTTTTTAAGGAGTAACCAGAAACTTAGGAGCCAGCTTGAAATTCTTATGGATAACAGATATACTGGATGGGATACCTCATTGTTTCTTCAGAACAAGCCTCACCTTAGCATGACTTTTCCAGATCTTACTATAGTTTTTTAACAGACTTAAGGGAATTGTTGGAGTGTTCATAAACTTTGTGGGGAGGACTTCCACCAGTCATCCTGGGAAAAGTATGACAACAATTGTGGTCAGGGCTCCAATGGGCTGGATGCTGTGATGAACCCTTAACCATTGTTCAAATGTTGCCCATACCCCCTCTGACTCGGTCTCTTGCCTCAGCATGCCCTAACCCAGCAACTGAGTTTCAGTCAATCAAGTTTAAATAGGCCTCCCATAGTGGGGCCAGGGAATGTATGGCCCAAGATGCCTATTAAACTTTACTCTGCTTAGTTCTGGTTAGATGAGGTGTGTGTGTGTGTGTGTGTGTGTGTGTGTGTGTGTGTATGGGGGGGAGTCCTTTGTAAATCCAGATTAGAATTGGTCTGATAAATGCTGAGCTGAGTGTGTGTAAAGGTGGGTTGACTAGCATTTGGAGCACAGATTCCCCATCATGCAGTGCTCCCCTGCTTTTCTGATCCCAGAATTCACTGCGGTCTTTGCTTCGGGCTTTCTGTTCTCCATCTCGCATGTAAATGAATTGTCATCTGGTTCCATCTTGGATGCAAATGAGACCTAGGGCAGTTGTTTCACTCTTGTCACCCTTATCTGGAGGGCTTTAGGTGTGTCTCCCACTGCATCTTCATTGTCTTTTGTAATCAGTTCTTGTTCAGGTAGAGGAGGGGGGAGAGGGGGGAATTCTTTGTGAGTCAGACAGGCTGCATCCTGTGCCAGGGTTCCCCAAGAACAAAGAGCTGAGAGGTAACAGCCCCTTGCTGCCTGCACTATCTGGGAGCAATTTGCTCCTGTACAGTCTAAGTATGTTCTTTGGCACATTAGTTTAATGCACCATTTTCTAGTACCTGTATCTTAACAGTTCTAAAAATGGCATAGTAGATTAATATACTATGCAGTAATTGCCACACGTGTAGATGGTGAAGCTTTGCTGCACATTAGATTAGTCTAATGCACAGTAAAGTGCCTTATGTAGATGTGCCCACCATGTAGTGTTTTCTGACTTCTCAGGAACTTTAGCATTTAAAATTTAGGTGGCTCCAAATTGTAGAGACCTCCAGGGTTAAGCAGAAGCTGAACCGGGGGTATCCTACTATCTCAGTTCGACTAGGACCAAACAATGAACAATGAAAATAAAAAACAAAATATTGAACAACTGCTTATTTTAAGTGAGTACTGTACATGTTATCCATGGATGGAGATAGAATGTCTATGGGAAAAATAGCATCATAGGCCACTGGCAGGGGTGGGGTGGGAGGGTGGGGAAATGCACTTTACCAGAAGCATTTGAACACATACATTTGAACACATACATACATACACACATACATACATACACATACATTTGAACACTTTCTTCAAAGTTTGAGGTCAGTTTTGAAATTTTCTAGCTAAACAAAATCTTTGCTCACAGTAAGGCTTCTCTGTTTTTACTATGCGTGATTATAATTTCTTATCAGTGGCATTATAATTTGTCATCACAGAAAAAGATATATATGCCAGTGTCCTGCTGTTCATGTTCAATTTGCAAACAGTAAGAGAAAGTTTGTCAAATTCGAATGTTTACAGCATGCTAGTTTATCACCATCTTGCAGGTTAAAAAGCCACCACATCAACTGCTGCAGTTTTCCCAGCAGAAAACAGGTGTGTGTTGATTACTTCGTCAGCAGGGAGACAGCGATTTAGGCTCTCACTTACCGTGTCATTACAATGTAAACTAGCTGTTGAAAAATGGTGACAAGCTGGTGTGTAGTGAACTAAAGATAAAGTTTCCAGGTGTCTGTGAAGTTCCCAGTGTGAACTGGCAAAACTTTTGTATCCCTGGGAGAAATTTAATGCTATATCACAATTAAGAGTACTTTGATGTCTTTAGTAAAAGAGATGAGAACCAGAAGGGAAAAGCCAAAAAAGACTGAATAAGACTCTGATTTTGTGTAAGGCTCTGATGCAGGCAAACATTACAATACATACTTAATTTTAAGTGTGTAAGTAATCTCCAATGTTAAGGGGATTATGAAGATGCTTAAAGTTAAGCATCTGCTTAAGTGTTTCCCTGGATCACAGACAATGTCTGAAATAACACCACTGAAACCACCAGTGAAAAGTTGAGGAACCTGATAAAGGTTCAGGGCGTTTTGTTTAACCATAAACCATAAACATTTCATCATCTGATAAAAGAAAAGGAGTTATGATTAAAACAAGGGAAAATGGATCATCTACACTTTTCCCAAAGCCTGACAAAGGGACTTTGATCCCGAAAGCTTGCAGAAAAGGATAATTTTCTTGCCATTTTCCAGTTGGTCTACTAAAAGGTATCATTTTGGAACCAAGAGTTCTAGTTTTTTATATGTCTTATTGATTAAACAGTTTTATACATTTCTTCCTAATGTAGAAAGGTTCTTTGAAGATAATTACATGATATAAAAATGATGTAGCAACATAAAAGATATAGTGAGAGCATAATTTATTGATTTTGCTGTACCAGGGTGTTTATAAGCAGTATGACAACAGATATACTTATGCTGCTTGAGATAATTAATTTTGTTTAGAATAAAATTGTAAAAAACTAAATTGAATGATATGAATAAACTCCAGGCATGTAGATTGACTTGGAATGTATTCAGATCAGTGCATTTATTAAAGAAATAGGGCAGAAGATTAAACACGTTAGAAAGAAAGCAATGGAAAATGGACAAGGATAAGAAACACTCATAAAAAAGAATTTAACTTGCTGTGTATCCCACATTAAAATAAGGTAATAAAAGAGAAGGCTTTTTGCACTGTGGCAAACTAAACAAAAATATAAAGCACATACAGATATATCTATGTGACTCATACCTGGAATTTTAGGTTTCATCATAGTACACAGACACATATAAAGCGAGAGAGAGAGAGAAAGAGAGAAAAATCTATCTATCTATGAGCGCTTGTATACGTGATGGTGGGACCATGTACACATAACAAAAAGTGATGAGAAATGATCATTTGTCTAACATAATGGCATAATACATATGCACACTTTTTTCATGTAAAAATGTATTTGAGCATGGCCACTTAGAATACCTCTGATGTATTTCAGTTTGATCAAGACAAATTGTCCTATTGTGGATAAAAAAATTGTGCACTTGTACATGTCTGGTGGCCAGAGAAGGCAGTGAGGACAGTGCACAGGGTTCTGGAAGCCCAGGTGGACTCGCAGAAGCTCGAGCTTGGTAGGCTTCCAGTACCCTGTGAACCATCCCCGCTGCCTTCTCCAGCCACCAGCACACCCAGCCATCTTCCCGCACTGTCCCAGGGACAAGCCAGCTCATTCTCAGGTGGTCCCAGGTGGTGGGAAGGTGGCAGGCACAGTGTATGGGGCATTGGAAGCCTGCCAAGCCTGAGCTTCCCTGAGCATGCCCGGGCTTCCAGCATCCTGTGCACTGTTAGATCGGCCAGGTGCTCCCTGCAAGCTGGGGCAGTATGCACCCAACTAGTGCCCATACAGGTGGCCATGCTGCAGAAGGAAATACCACCCTGCTCCCCCACAAGAGCCCAGGGGCTGCATGACCTGACAGCAGCATACATAGGAAGACTCCACCAGGAAAAAAAAAACAGTGCGAGTGGCCCAAACTTTTTTTTTTTCCTCATGGAGTCTGCCCACCTCCCACAGCCAGGGGGTGAACTGCTGGTGGTCCCTGAGCTGTGGGGTGCCCCAGTCCTTCCCTTTGTGGCAGCAGCATCTTCCAGAGTTGCCTGGGTGGGATGCTAGCAGGCTGGTGTCACCCAGGGGGTACTACCACCTCAGAGGGAAAGTTCGGGGCCCCCCACAACTCAAGGCCACTGGCAGCTCAACCCCACACTGAAGGAAAGGCTGAAGGATCGGACTCCTCGCTGCTCCCCCCCCCGCCTCCCCAGCACAGCCTGCCCATGGTGGGGGGGAGGAGGGGGTGACCTAACAGTGGGTTGTCACTGTTCCATCACAATGATTGAAATGATTGAAATGTTGGGTCACAATTAAAAACCCACAAATTAAAAACCCACCATTTCAATGTAGGGGAACTCTAGGGAACCTCACATATATAAGTGCCTTATCTGTCTGTCTGTTAATAAATAGTAACATATATATACTGTATATATGATACATACATATGTACATAAAAACTCAGTGCTGTTTCACCTGAGTTCTTAAGTCAAGGCTGCAGGGCAGCACTCTGGGCATTCACTATTAGGATTGTCCATGAGCATCCTGATGCTCCCGGTCCTGAAATTTACTGTGTGTCTTCACTGATTTTACTGCAGTTACAGTGATCCTACTGTATGGAGTTATTCAGTCAGGAAGACAGTAGACAGGCTATGTTTAGGGCACTTTTTCTAGCCCCCTCCCTATGTGGGGTGAGCACAGCAGATCCTGAAGAGGGCTGCTCAATTGCAGTTACAGCTGCCAAATCACACTCATGCCTTATCCCAGTGCTAGCTACCCTTCTTGCAACTTCTGTCTTCATGCCAGTTCATGACTAGGAGCATCCAGACCTCACAGTCCTGCTCCCGTTGTCACTAGCTAGTTGCCAAAGGCTTGAAAAATGTGCTGGAACAGCCATTTTAACAGAAGATGACTGCATGTCATTGCTCCAACACTCTTCCTGATATTCCTTACTTATATCTGACCATCAACAAGCTTCCTGTTGGAGTGGATCTAAACTGCCAAATAGATGGTAAGCTATTTAATCTCAGTCCACTGCAAGCCAAAACCAAGACCACCTTGACCTCAATCATCGAGCTCCAGTACACTGATGATGCTTTCGTCTCTGTTCACTCAGAAGCATCATCAATGTCTTTACTGAGACATACAAGAAAATTGGATTGATGCTTAATGTTCATAAGATTTAGGGCCTCCATCAACAAGCTCTTAATAAGCAGTCCCCAGTTCTGGTAACTCAGATTCATGGTGAGACTCTGGAGAATATTAAGTATTTCCTCTGTGTCAGAAGCCATCTTTCACAGAAGGCTGTGATCAACAAAGAAATCCAACATTACCTCAAATGTGCAAGTGCAGCCTTTGGCTGCCGGAGGAATTGGGTGTTCAAAGATCACAACATCAGACATGAAACCAAGCAAGTTTTATTTTCCCAGCTCAGTCAAGACATATGCTTAAGAGGAGGGCAGAGAAAGCATTTTAAAAATGTCATCAAGACCAACTTGAAAAAATACAACATTGAAATCAACTCATGGAGGAACATTGCCCAGGACCACCCTAACTGGAGGAAGAGTCTGCTGCAAAGATCTCAGTACTTTGAAAGCTTATTACAACAGCAAAAGATGGAAAAGCCAGAGTAGCAGAAATGGAGTGTTACAAACTGAATCAAGAATCCAGAGCTAACCACCCCATACAGAAAAATAAGCCTGAGTTACAAAAGAGTCTGTCAAGCCTGGATCAGTCTTGTCAGCTATCTTTGGACCCACAGATAAGACAATCATGGAATACATACAATCATAGAAGTCATATCACAGGCTAAGAGACATCCCCCATCCTAAAAACTTTACAGTTTAAATGGAAAAGACAAACAAAAGTTCATGATGGAACAGACACAAAAGAGGAAACAAGAGTTATCCCAGATCACCCAGCTGTTCTAAAACAGTGGAAGGAATAGAACTCAAGTTTTCTTATTTCCAGTTCCTTGTCCTATTGACCAAAATGAAAAGCTTGCATTTTTCTAAGCAAGACTTAGGAACACATTAATGAATTTCTCAGTCTGCTCCTTCATTATGCCTTCCACTCTTTTGAATTTCCCCTTACTAATGTACTTGTAATAATTCATTTGCTTTTTGACTCCATAGCCTATTCTGAAGGTACTAGCGAATTGCCTGTCAAGAATGATGGGCCAGGGGTGGACCCCACACCACTGCTGCCACTGCCTCCCAGGAGCAGGGTGGGGGGAAGCTTGCCCCACTGTCCCCTCTGTCCTTCTCCAACAGCACCCTGTGCTGCTGCCACCTCCAAGAAGCAGGGCCGGGGGGGGGGGGGGGAGGGGATCATGCTCTGTGGAACACTCTGGTTGATTGTTTCAGTAAGCATTGTGATTGGCTGCCAACCAGAGTTTTCCAAGAGTGTTACAAACAGACAGACAGACAGACGGACAGACTAAGCCCTTTATATATATAGAATTGTGATTGGCTGCTGAGAAAATGAATCAGAGTGCTCCTAGAGCATTATGGACAGATGGACTACAAACCAAATGGAATGGAATGTTCTTATGGGACTTTGGATTCAATAAAATGAATATTGATCAGGATTCAATATATATGCTTTAAGGGTCAAGTTACACATTACACTTAGATCATACTAAGGGCATTTATAATGTAAGCATCTGCACATTAAAGTAACTTATCCTAAGTACCCTCTAAGTGTCTCAAAGTTATGCCACTTCAAGTGAGAGTTAACTCTGGGATGTTACCTAGCTTGTCTTAGGGTAACTTCAGTTTGCTTCATAGAGATAAAATGAACAATTTTCAGTCCTTCAACTGCCTAGGATTTTCCAGCCACCTCGCCCCCACCTGGAGCAGGGAAGGGGCCAGGTATCCTGGCTTCCAGCCATGCCCTTGCTTACCAGACCTCTTGCAACAAGTCAGAGTGGTGCAGGTGAGAAATTGTATTAACCTGTAACGTGACTAGTCACAGTGGGTGCATCTACACGTAATGCTACGTAGCCATAGTGTCATGCTATGGTGATGTAGCATCCATGGGTGTCTACATGTGACCAGCACCTACTTTGCCATAGTGGTGCACTCCACCATTATAGCATACTGACTGCTATGGTGAAATAGCTGCTAAAAATAACCGTGCGCTGCCCATACAGCACAGTACCGGTAGTTACTTCCGGCAGTAAGGAAGTACTAAAGCAGTAAGGAAGTAACCGGCAGTTACTTCCTTTGGAAGTACTAAAGCATGGCACAGTAGCAACATCACCGTAGGGCAACATGTAGATGTGCCCACTATGTTTTAACTTTAACACTGCTTAACACTCCACAGATTGAGTATGGCTTAAGTGTAATATGTAAATTCACCCTAAGTTTTATAAAAGAGATCACATGTTTGCCTTATTGGGGAATAAGCATTTGTCAATACTGATCTTGTGTTCCATCTTGGCATTTATACAAAGCTAGCTTTTTAAAGTACTATATATCGGGGTAAATAATCCTACTTTAAGTGTTGTTAAATATGGTCTGTATTCTTTTCAAGTGGTAGAGATTCTACACATTTTTGCTTCTGGATAGATAACTGTTGTCTCTGGGTAGATAACTGTTGCAGCTGTGCTAGCAGGTGGAGGCTGCCCTTCTTGTGCCCCCTTTAAATGTAGACCCAGGGTTGATGATCCAGTCACCCATCTCTAGTTATGCCACTGCCATTATTAGACATGCTGCAATGAAACAACATGCAAGTCACTGCATGACAGCCATCTTAAAATTCAAAGTAAAACACTGGGTTTTGTATTAATTGTCACATAATGACTATGTAAACAGAAATGTTAATGAAAGATTTAGGAATTGGATCTATTCAAAATAATACAGCACTTCATTATCTGTATCTGATGACAAAGCTTCTCTCTGTCAGTGGTTATTCTATTTCATCTTAGCTGCATCTGAGCTTTTATGGCAGGTTTCATCTCTTTGTTCTATATTTGTCTAGTACCTAGAACAGCAGGACTCTGGAGCCTTTGGGTTCTACAGCAATATACATAAATAAAAGTACTGGTTTATTTTAATTAATATCTATGCATATCTAAAGAAGGAATTATAAATATCAAAAAAAGGTGGCATTACAAATGTGAATACTCATTGTTTAGAAATAGCATTTCAATTTAGCAGTCTCCTTTTATTAATCTGGAGCCACAAGATATGACTTCTGTGCAGATAATTTTTAGACTGGTGAACTCGATCTAAAACTTATTCCATTTACCACCTACTGCTTTGGTGCATTACTTCAGCTAAATGAAGGAGTGTATAAACTGCTAGATATTAGTAAGCTGAAAGCAGACTTATACTATTTTAATGTTTCAGCAGGAGGTCTCTATTTTGCCACTTAGCTGTACACATCATTACACTGTATAACAGCAATTAATATATACGTGATGGATTGATAGCTTGTAGGTAAAAACTGAAAGTTGAGGGTTCATCTATTAAAGATACCAAGTTTTTAAAGTTGTTTATTCTGATGGAACAAATAGACATATGGAATGCACCTACCATTCCCATTGACCTTATAGAAGCAAGGTCAGGCCCATACAACAGATAATTGTTCTGGGTGCTCATCCATTGTTGGTAACACCAGGGAGAATTCTTACAGCAGGAAGCTGCTTCACCTATGTTGATAACGGTTGCATTTTATGATCTAAATTAAAGTGATTTAGTGACCTTGTTCTTTTCAAGTCTGCCCACTAGCACTTAGAATACTCTGGATATGCAGAGAAAAAAGACCATCTATCTTGACAGCTAAAATAACAGCATTAAGCCTGCCTTACTTAAAAGGTCATGTCCTAATAGTCCCCTACTGGTCCTGAACTGGAACTGTTTATCTTTAGAAAAGACATGCAATTTTACTATCAACTCAAGGAAATGTTTTCTTTTCATACTTGTAACACCACAATTATTATTCATATATTTATATTATTCTAGCTCCTCAGAGTCCTAGTCATAGAACAGACAGAGCAAAACAACAAGAAGCCCCCTGTCATAAGTATTTAGGGTATCCCAGTACTCCAAATAGCCATGGAGATAGCACAGAAGTGATGCTATGGGCTAAAATGTAACTGTAGTTTCCATCTTTTTCAGAACTGAATTACCGTTATAGGCATATATGAATCCTCTGGTTACAGTGAGGCCTAATAGAGGTACATTTACTCTCCAGAGGTGAGTAGTAGCAGTCCAGGCTCCAACAAGCCCCGGATTGCCTAGAAAATGTTGTTGTGCTAAAACACGTTAGGCAAGACTTCTTGCTCCAGGCACACTTGCTGAGTCACTGGGGATGACATTCTATTCTTTCCTGGTTATCTAGATGGTAATTTTTGGTCATCTATAGGGCAACCTTTCTATACCTAGATGTATAGCCCTGTGCACCTGGACAGCTGAGCATGACTACCAAACATAGCCTCAGGAGTGAAAAGGGCTGAGTGTATTTATCTACATTCATCTTCTGCTCCCCATAGCCTAGGGTCTAGAGAAATCACATTGGAATCTGAACTTCCTGAATTCTAAGCCTCTATCACCTAAAGGGAGCTTAAACCAGGGATGCTCTCACATCTCAGTATAGTACTCAAACCACCACACCACCAATTAGGCATTACTCTCTTCTCCAGTTCTCCTTATGAAGCTGAGACACTAACATAATCCTTGGAACAAATGATGGAAGGCAGTGCCAAGAGGGAAGCTTCTACTGCACCAGGGACAAAAGCCAAGGCTAGAATCCAGGACCTTATCTCTTCTGGGCTAGCAACCACCATACATCTCTGGATTATTATTTTCTCCTGGACCACAGCCCTCCTTTTCTGACTGCTGGAAATGTGTATGTGGGGGGAGGGGGGGCAGAGGGAGGACAGGAGGTTTGCAGTAAAGAATAGAGAAGGGACTACTGCCACACATATACACCCACCATCACAGCTGTCTGCTTTGTCTTCATTGATAGAGCCTGGAGCTACCTGGCTAGTAAGAGACCACAGGACAGGCTCTGTGCCAAGGTACCTATCCACAATATGACTAGATATGGAGGTGATTTACCATACCAAAATACATTAGAATCAGCTGAGGGTTTGGGTGAATAGCCCTGCTTTGAAGCCCCTAATGTAGCTGGCTGGATGTTTAGCAATGTGTTTGGCCACAAGCAGTAAAGTACTGCAAACAGTTTCTAATGAAGAACTTACCTCTGCATATTGCAGGGTCTATGTGTGTCAGCTGGCTGTGGAGGGGTCTGGCAATAAAAGAGCAAGACTGGAGGGGTATGTCTGTAGTTGTGCATGCCCCCACAGCCCCTCTTGCCCTGGCATGTCCTGCTAGAGTACAATAAGCCCCTTAAATTCAGTAAGCTACAGTGGGCTGCAGGGCTATGGGTTTGCAGCCAGCACTGAGTGAGCAGCAATCAGAACAGATCTGTCTGTTCTAGCTCTGGTTTAGTACATCCCCTAGAGTTAGCATGGCTGTGTGTGGCAGGATGCCCCTGATGGGTGCCAGGTCACCAGGTGCTGAAGGAATACAGAGCCAGAAGGAGGTGCATGTTAAGGAGTGTAGGGCTCCACAGGCCTCTGGTGGTGGCAGGTGACAGGAGTGTGTGCCTTAGTACAGACAGCAGTTGATAAGGAATCACTTTAGCAGCAGGAACTGCACAACTCCCCAGGGGGAGGACATCCATGCACCTGCTCCCAGGAAAGAAACATCTCCTTTCCACTCCCGCAGGTAGTGAGCCCCCATAAGGCCCTTGAACAGTTCTAGGGAAGGAGTCAATAACCTACAGCCTGTGATCTGGATCTAACAAGATACTTGATCCAGCCTGCCAAGCACAGCAAAAAATGAAACTCATTGCTGTTACTTACACTGAAACTTCCTAAACAATATTAATTAAATTTGCATGAGAATGTATCATCCAACAGGTGATTTCCCTTAAAGCCCACCTGTGTTAATTCAGTCCCTATTAATGAAAGATTGCTGAGCCCTGCTCTAGGGCATGAGGGTGTGTGTATTTGATGTGCTTGAGATGGACTTCCTCCCATAAAAGGGTACAGTGCACCACAAGTCTGTAAGGGTGCTTGTGGAGGGGTCAAACATTGAGCAGAGCTTGTGCAGGGCAGTGGCCCCTCCCACCCTGTGCCAAGCAGACCCCTTTCTTCTTTGCAGCAGCTATGCCTTTGCTGCAGAGCAAGTGCTCGTATAGCATCCAGTGTTGCAAGATTAACAGTCTGAGTAACACCACGACAGCGAGTTCTTGGGAGCCATGACAGCCTTGTTCTGGGAGCTCAGCGGATGACCTATCTATTGCAAAGCTGTGATCAAGGTGGTGGGGTCCTACCCAGCTGGGGTAGGGAGCTGTGCATGGGTGCTGATGTTCTTGTGCAATTCACAGCATGTGAGAAAACTCCTTTGTTCCGGGAGTGCAGCAGAGTCCAAGAGTGTCAGGGGTATTCCTTCCTGCAGCCATTGAGAATGGGTTTGGACTCCACACAGCCTGCCCAAGTGCCAGGTAGCTGTCTCTACAGCTGTCCAATGGGGGTGCTCTGCACTTCCATTTCTAATGAACAGCCCCCCAACACCCTTTGCCATGTAGTTGGGACTTGGGCAAAACAGATCCTTTGTGATATGTCCAGACAGGGTAGTAAAATCCCGCCCTTACAGTCTAAAAGTCTGATTACATTGCTATTGACTGTGATTGCTGCACAAACTACACAGATGAGAAGGGCAGCAGAGATACAATAGCACAGATATCAGCATAGGCTAGCAACCTGAATATATGCCCCAGGCCCCCGATACATTTGAGCAGCCCATGCTGAAGCCCATGTCACCACATCTTCACTACTGTTGTTACCTGTGCTAGGCAAATCTAAGTAGCGCATGCATGACTATAATGCTCAAGTAGACATATACCAAGAATAAGACAAGAGACAAAATATGAATACAGTATTAAAGACAAGGCAATAACAAAACTAAATGATTCTTTGTGGTAGGTTGTTAACATGTATTTGCCTATTTGGTTACTACATATTGGGTGCATCTACACAAAACTTCCTGCAGTTGCCTAATTACCTCTGCAGGAAAGTGTCACTATCTACATGAGTGGTGCTATTGGGCTGGAGTAAATTAATTAACTCTGCCACAAGGATAGAACTGCCCAACACAAGTACTGTTCAATGACAGAGTTATTTACTTCAACACAATGCGTGTATAGATGGCAACCGGGGTGGGCTGAGGCATGAGAGTGATACAGTGTTTCATAGTTTCATAGTTGGTAGGGTCGAAAGGGACCTGAGGAGATCATCTAGTCTGAACCCCTACCATGGCAGGAAAGAGTAGTGGGGTCAAACGACCCTGGCAAGATGTTCATCCAGCCTTTTTTTAAAGACCCCCAGGGTAGAAGCCAGCACCACTTGTTTTGGAAGTTGGTTCCAGGTCCTAGCTGCCCTGACAATGAAATAGCGCCTCCTAATGTCTAGCCTGAAACTACCCTCGGCTAGCTTGTGTCCGTTGTTTCTTGTAACTCCCAGGATTGCTCAGGGGAACAGGGACTCTCCCAATGCCTGCTGGTCCCCCTTGACTAATTTGTAGACTGACACTAGATCCCCTCTCACCCTTCTCTTTTGGAGGCTGAACAGGTTCAGGTCCCTCAGCCTCTCCTCGTAGGGCTTGCCCTGCTGCCCCCTGATCATGCGAGTGGCCCTCCTTTGGAACCTCTCCATATTGGCCACATCCCTCCTGAAGTGCAGCACCCAGAACTGGTTGCAGTACCCCAGCTGTGGCCTGATCCGTGTCGCATAGAGGGGGAGGATCACCTCCTTGGACCTGTTTGAGATGCATTTATGGATGCACGACAAGGTATGGTTGGCCTTCCTGACCGCGTCCCAACACTGTCGGCCCATGTTCATTGTGGCATCAATGATGACTCCAAGATCCTTTTCTGTCTTGACACTGGCGAGAAGGGAGTTGCCAGCCTGTAGGTGTGCCACTGGTTCTTCCTCTCCAGGTGCATTACCCTGCATTTGTCAGTGTTGAACCCCATCCTGTTCTCATCGGCCCACCCCATGTAACCTGTCTAGATCCTCTTGCAGCTTGTTCCTTCCTACTAGCGTACCCACTTCACCCCAAATCTAAGTGTTATCTGCAAACTTGAACAGGGTGCTTTCTACCCCTTCGCCCAAGTCAGTGAGGAAGATGTTGAATAGTGCAGGCCCAAGGACCGAGCCCTGGGGAACCCCACTGCCCACATCCCTCCAGGTCAAATAAGACCCATCCACCACCACCCTCTGGGTGTGGCCCTCCAGCCAGTTAGTGACCCATCTGACCGTGTAGGCATCAACACCACTGTCTCCTAGTTTTTTACTGAGAATGGGGTGAGAGACCATGTTGAAGGCCTTCATGAAGTCCAGAAAGACTATATCCACTGCGACACCTGCATCCAAGGACTTGGTGACCTGGTCATAGAAGGCCTCCAGGTTGGTTTGACAAGACCTGCCCCTAATGAACCCATGCTGGTTGCCCTGAGCATAACCTCCCCTGCTGGCCCTTCCTGGACATGTGCCAGGATAAGCCTTTCAGAAAGCTTCCCCAGGACTGAGGTAAGACTCACGGGTCTACATTTTCCTGGGTCCTCCTTCCTCCCTTTTTTGAAGATGGGACCACATTGGCTCTTTTCCAGTCCTCCAGCACATCGCCCAAGTGCCATGAGTGCTCGTAGAGCTGTGCCAGAGGTCCCACAATGACCCCTGCTAGTTCCTTCAGCACTCTGGGGTGGAGAACATCAGGACCTGCAGATTTAAATACATTTAGTCCCTCCAGAAGTTCCCTGACAAGGTTCTCATTAACCCAAGGCCTGGGTGTGCCACCCACAGGGGCCTTTGGGGGTGGGGGGGCAGTGGGGGAGATATCTGGGTCCCTCCTCAGAAATACGGAGGCAAAGAAATTGTTGAATATGTCAGCTTTACTGTCAGGTGAGATGACCAGATTTCCTAATGTGTCCTGCAGAGGTCCCACGTTACTTGACACCTTCTTTTGCCCCCTTATGTATTTGAAAAAGGACTTTTTGTTGTCCTTGATCTGGGTCACTATTCCCAGCTCCATTTCCACCTTGGTCTTCCTGACCACCCCCCTACATTCCTGAGCTACCGAGGTATAGCCCTCTCTTGTGATGGCCCCTCCCTTTCAATGGGTGTACGCCTCCTTTTTTGTTTGGAGACATTCCCGGATGCTTTTGGTGAGCCATGGGGGCCTTTGCGCCCTCTTGCCCCCTTTGATTTGTGTAGAGATTACTTCCCTTTGAGCTTAAAGGATTGTCTCCTTAAGGAGCAACCACTCCTCCTGGACACTCAACTCCCTCCTGCTCTGGGACCTCAGTGCTTTCCCCACTAGTTTTCTTACCTCATTAAAGTCCGCCCTCCTGAAGTCGAGGGTTGGTGCCTTGCTCGAGGCTTTCGCCACCTTGTGCTGAATGGTGAATTCCAGCAGACGATGATTGCTATCACCCAGGTGGTCAAGCACCCTCAGACCCTATACTAGGTCATCGCCTGTGGCCAGGACAAAATCCAACAAGGCATCTCCCCTGGTGGGGCTGTGTACCTCCTGGGTGTGAGGATGCCAGTTGGCTAGTTCAAGACTGTAGAACCCTCATGCCCCAGATAACCCTTCAGCAGTACATTGAGTTAGGCAAAGCAGCCTCAGCTGACAGACTGACCCCCTCGGCTACCTGCCAGCTGGGGCTGTACAATTCTGGCTTAACATGCTGCGATGCCAGGCACACACATAAACTCTGTGCTCATAACCAATAAACTCTGGTGTGGACTGCACCAGAGTGTATTCTGTCAAACTCATTTCACGTGCAGACATGCCCACTCTATTTATTATGTGTGCTTTGTCCAAGTTCTTTCAAGACAAAACAAACTCCTTCTTGATATGGCCAATACTTAGCCACTTAGCCACCAAAAGGAATTCTGGGTTTATCTCATAAGTTTTCTTTCTGTCTTTTCTGTAGTGGCACACTGCTACATTCGCTTCTACATTTTGATCATTTTGCTGTTATACGTTAAAGCTTTCCATTTGCCAGAGTAATAACTATAATTAAATATATCACTTAGAGATTCTGACTAGTGTGGGTCAGGGAAAAGCAAGAAAAAAATAGCTATTATTTTTCCCCTTTCATCTATGATGTTCTTGGATTTTTCAAGCCTAAGCAGAGAAAATGTATATTTTGAAGTGTATGTTTGGGGTTAATTGTAATGAAATTATGTTTTTTATGTTAAACAAATTGGAGTTTGGTGAGAACATAATGTACCTGGGGAATGGGCTGAGAAGGGACAGGAGGATCTATGTGGTCAACCAAAGACTGCAGCGCTGGTGTCTTCAGGAAGGCTTTGGCTTTCATGACCACAGCCGGCTCTTTGGCGAGAGAGGCAGCGAGCTGCTGGGAAGAGATGGTCTCCACCTCTCTCCCCTAGGGAGGAGGCTCTTCTCAGCCAGACTGGCTGACCTGCTCCACCGGGCTTTAAACTAAGCCCGTTGGGGGACGGGGGAACTACCGCCACTGCTGGCCCGCTGAGCAATCCTTGCAAAGCCAGCGGATCACGGCACTCAAGGGAGCCCACCCCGGCCCCAGCCCTGGTAAAATCTGTGGGCAAGGAAGGAGCCCCCCAGGGGGCACTTGCCTGCCTGTACACTAATGCCAGGAGCTTGGGAAATAAGCAGGAGGAGCTCATCCTCCTGCTCAGTGCAAACAATTACGATGTCATAGGGATAACGGAGACCTGGTGGGACTCCACCCATGACTGGACCACGGGGATAGATAGCTATACCCTGTACAGGAGGGATCGTGTAGAGAAAAGGGGCGGGGGTGTAGCTCTCTATGTTAAGGAAAGCTACGCGTCCCTGCAAGCCGATATTGGTGACCAGGGTGGACGGCTGGAGACCCTCTGGGTTAAAATCCATGGGGAACACAGCACAGGGGACACAATGTTGGGAGTCTATTACAGACCTCCCACCCAAAGTCCTGAGCTTGACCAGGAGTTTGCCCGGGAACTGGCTGAGGCAGCTTGCTCCAGGACCATGGTTGTCATGGGTGACTTCAATTACCCAGACATCTCGTGGGAGGATCGCTCAGCAAAATCTGAGCAGTCGCAGAGCTTCCTCTCGTGCGTGGATGACCTCTACCTGACTCAAGAAGTCTATAGGCCAACGAGAGGCAAAGCGCTGCTCGACCTGGTACTGGCTACTGGGGATGACCTAGTCGGCGACCTAGTGATCGATGGGAAGCTGGGTGACAGCGACCACGAGCTGATCACCTTCACCATCCGCTGAAACGCTGGCAAGTCAGTCAGCAACACGCAAGTCCTTGACTTCAGGAAAGCCGACTTTGACAAGCTCAGGAGGCTTGTCAGTGAGGCCCTAAGGGACTGTGACCACAGGGAGAGGGGAGTTCAAGAAGAGTGGTTGCTCCTCAAGGGAGCGATCCTCCATGCACAAACTAAGTCTATTCCATCTCGGAGGAAAGGCAGCAAGAGGGCACAGCAGCCCCCCTGGCTCTCCAGGAACCTAGCAGACCTCCTGAGGCTAAAAAGAAAGGCCTAGAAAGGATGGGGGATGGGAGTCACCTCCAAGGAGGATTATTCTGCACTGGTCCGGTCCTGTAGGGAGCAGACCAGGAAAGCCAAGGCTGCAACTGAACTCCAGCTAGCTTTGAGCATCAAGGACAATAAAAAGTCCTTTTTCAGATATGTGGGGAGCCGGAGGAAAAGCAGGGGCAACGTTGGACCCCTGCTGAACCAGATGGGGCAACTGACAACTGACGCCCAGGAAAAAGCCAACCTATTAAATAGGTACTTTGCGTCGGTCTTTCATCAGCCCCATGGGACGCCCGTGCCCACTACAGGGCCAGGAAGTCCGGGTGAGGGTGATCCCCTACCCTCCATTAATGCTGACTTCATGAAGGAACATCTTGAGAAGCTGGATACCTTCAAGTCAGCCGGCCCTGATAATCTTCACCCCAGGGTACTCAAGGAGCTGGCGAGCATCATAGCCCAGCCTCTAGCACGGATCTTTGAAAACTCTTGGTGCTCTGGTGTAGTGTCCGAAGACTGGAAGAAGGCCAATGTGGTGCCTATCTTCAAGAAAGGGAGGAAAGTGGATCCGGCTAACTATAGGCCCATCAGCCTGACTTCTATCCTGGGGAAGATCTTAGAAAAGTTTATTAAGGAGGCCATCCTGAATGGACTGGCCGACGCCAACATCTTAAGGGATAGCCAGCACGGGTTTGTTGCGGGTAGGTCTTGCTTGACCAATCTCATTTCCTTCTACAACCAGGTGACCTATCACCTGGACAAGGGAGATGAGATTGATGTCATATATCTTGACTTCAGAAAAGCCTTCGATCTGGTGTCCCATGATCGTCTCTTGGAGAAACTGGCCAATTGTCGCCTTGGGTCCTCCACGATCCACTGGCTGGAAAATTGGCTCTGGGGTCGGACCCAGAGGGTAGTAATTGATGGAAGTCACTCATCGTGGTGTCCTGTGACCAGTGGGGTCCCCCAGGGCTCTGTCCTTGGACCCATACTGTTCAACATCTTCATTAATGATGTGGACACTGGAGTCAGAAGCGGACTGGCCAAGTTCGCATATGACACCAAACTTTGGGGCAAAGCATCCACACCAGAAGACAGGCGGGTGATCCAGGCTGACCTGGACAGGCTCAGCAAGTGGGCGGATGAGAATCTGATGGTGTTCAATGCCGATAAATGCAAGGTTCTCCACCTTGGGAAAAAAAAACCCACAGCATCCTTATAGGCTTGGCAGTGCTGTGTTGGCTAGCACTATGGAAGAAAGAGACTTGGGGGTCATCATTGACCACAAGATGAACATGAGCCTGCAATGCGATGCTGCGGCTAGTAAAGCGACCAAAACGCTGGCTTGCATCCATAGATGCTTCTCAAGCAAATCCCGGGACGTCATTCTCCCCCTGTACTCGGCCTTAGTGAGGCCACAGCTGGAGTACTGTGTCCAGTTTTGGGCTCCACAATTCAAAAAGGATGTGGAGAAGCTTGAGAGAGTCCAGAGAAGAGCCACACGCATGATCAGAGGTCAGGGAAGCAGACCTTACGATGACAGGCTGAGAGCCCTGGGGCTCTTTAGCCTGGATAAGCGCAGGCTCAGGGGTGATTTGATGGCCACCTACAAGTTTATCAGGGGTGACCACCAGTATCTGGGGGAACATTTGTTCACCAGAGCACCCCAAGGGATGACGAGGTCGAATGGTCACAAACTACTACAAGATCGTTTCAGGCTGGACATAAGGAAGAATTTCTTTACTGTCCGAGCCCCCAAGGTCTGGAACAGCCTGCCACCGGAGGTTGTTCAAGCGCCTTCATTGAACACCTTCAAGATGAAACTGGATGCTTATCTTGCTGGGATCCTATGACCCCAGCTGACGTCCTGCCCTTTGGGCGGGGGGGCTGGACTCGATGATCTTCCAAGGTCCCTTCCAGCCCTAATGTCTATGAAATCTATGAAATCTATGAAATCCCATCACAATTCTGTATGGACATAATTGGCTTACTTTATTTTAAAGGCAGAAAATGAAGAGCAAAATAATATTTTTTTTGCAGGTAAGGCAGACCAAAACTCCAGAATAAATTTTGGAACTGGAAGACTCATATTGTTTTTACTAAAAAGAAGCTGAAGACACAGTTTGATAAGGTTTTGTTTTGATGAGCTCAAAGGGAAGGAAAGACTGAAAAGAGACAGGAAGGAAATCACTAGCAATGTATGGATCCCGCTCATCTCATAAAGAAGAGTAATCCATCTCACTTTTACAGTAGGTTATATCTTTGCTATTCCATTGAGTCTTCACATTTTTGCTTTGGACCCAGTACCCCTCACTCAAAGTTTCTCTCCTATTGAATCCTGATTCCCCAGAGATGAACATCTATCCCTCATGGGGAAAAAAAATCAGCAGTATGAGTTTGCTGGATCCTTTAGGCTAGCATTGAATGGAATCCCTTATCTTCCACTCTATTCCTGCTCAGATAAACATCAGGCACATCTACACATGCATTTGATCCACGATCAGTTTACTCTGCTCCCAGGCAGGCTTCTACACATTCAAGGAAACAGAAGCAGATTTCCTGCTAATGGCAGCAAACTCCTTCCTGGGGCTCTGGAATGGGCCCCTAATGCCATCAACAGGAGCTTTAGCACCCTCCCACACTAGCCCAGGGGTTGGCAGGGAGCACTGGGCCAGGAAACAGCTGGAACATTACACCCTGCCCCTAGGGGCTGCCTGCTGCCTGGGCAGAGACAAAGTTCCCCTGTCCTAGCAGCAGAGAGCTCCTGACCCTGACTCCCTGATCAGGGACAGGGAACTTGGAAAGAGTTGCAGGAGAGGTTCAGATCCAAACCCCTTGTCCCAATCTGCTGGTGGGGCAGCTAGCAGCTAGCTCACTGCTACCTGCCCCACCAGCAGATCGGGGCATGAAGTTGGGACCTACACCACCACAGCAGCTCTTTCCAAGCCCTGTGCCTCAATCACCCCATTGGGGCACAGGGCTATGACCTGCCCCTGACTGGGACTGCTCCCAGTTCCCATCCCACATGCAGAGCAGAGGATGAGGAACTAGTTTCCTGCTCAGTTCTGTGCTCACAGAGTTGGTTGAGGAATAGGCTCCCCAGCCTTTGCCACCAGGGAGCTTTCAGAGTCATCTCAGCACCATGGGGCCGGAGCTGGGAAACTCTTATTTCCCAGCACAAGCTCCACAACCACGTGGCCAGGGCTGGAATACCCTTATCTCCCAGCATCAGCTCTATGATCATGGGGTCAGAGCTAGGAGACCCTTATTTCTCAGCACCAGCTCAGGGTTGAAGAGCTGGTGCTGGGAGATAAGGGTCTCGCAGTGCCAGTCCTGCGGTCATGGAGTTGATGCTGGGAGATAAGGATCTCCCAGCCCCCACTCTCTGATTGTAATCTCAGAGCGGGGTGAGGACAGGGGGACATAGTCCCTACCTGGCCTCTGGTGGCAGAGCCCACCCTAGCACCAGGCAGCTCCTGGGGCAGGGAGCAGTCTCCTGCCTCTGATGGATGGCTAACTGTGAGCAGATTTACTCCAAGGCAGGCCTCTACATGAGTGCTACTACAAATTTACTCATGATTAGTGAGGTTTTTCTGTGTAGTAAGCATGTGCATGTGCAGATGCACATGGTTACTGCACAGTAAATTATGCTACTGTGCAGTAAGGCATCTTGTATAGAAGTGCCCATTCTTACCCTGTTGCACCAGCACTGCCACATTCAGCATTGTCACATTCCAATGAGACCTCTTGTCTCTCTGTTAATAACCCTCCCATATAGCCTTCCCAATTAAGGATTCTTCTAAATCCCAAATGCCTGCTAGCTTTTCTCACAACTTCTGAATAAATGACAGTCTTAAGCAGTAAAAGAAAAAAAAAAACAACTCAGAAACTCATACTTCTCTAATTTGCATCTATCTTTGGGTTCTGATCTGCAGAAATATTTGAATGGAATTTGTAGCTGTGTAGGCAATTTGGGGTTCGAAAACAGGGTAAACTGAATGGTTTAGGAAGCAGATGTGATAGTGAATATAAGAATTCTCAAGTGCCTGCATGGATATTCCAAATGAATTGTTAACCCAATCTTGGGAAAGATTTTGGACATATTTTTTTACAAGATGATTAGAATTTCTATTGCAGGGCAGGGGCAGGGGGGTGTCATTTTCTTTTAAAGAAGGAATAAAACACTAATTTTCCAAATCAAGAGTAAAATACTAGATCCTTGTTATATTAAAAATGCATGGATTTATTGCTATGGAATATATTTGAAAATGAAAGGGATGTGTGAAATATCTTACATAGTCACAGTGGGTAAATCCTTTAGCTCCATGGTGCTGGTTCTAAACTTCTAATCCTGTGCCCGGATGAATCACATGGAGCTGTTCCATGGACCAGATCCTGTGGGGTTGGCTCACAGAGTACGTCAACATCTGGTGCAATCTGGTATACTGGTGATCAAGCACATGGGCCATGTCATCTAGCCCAGAGGGCTCCCTACAGCTCCAGGAACTTGATGGCATGTGGTTGGGCTTGGAAGTATTAATTGCCACATCTCTGGAAACTGTGGTTATTCAAGTTGTTACTGCTCTCCTGTTACCACATTTCTAGACCCTTGGGGAGTACCATGGGCTGGATTTGGTCTGTGGGTGGGAGGTTAAGCACCACTTCCTTAGCTTACTAGTTGTAATGTGACCATATGAAACTAAATGGTTAACCATATAAACAATTATGTTGTTATATTTAGGCTTCAGAATTAACAATTCAATAAGATGAATGTGAGAAGGTTAGTTTTCTAATTAAAGATATTGTTTCACTCTGCATATAGGAGAAGGTGGCAGTGCAACAGTTTGTATTATTTAGTCTTTTTCTAAAACTTGTTCAAGGATTTTTGTTTTAATAATGAAATCTTAAAGTCTAAAGAATACACCAAAAGCTGCAAGAAGTCCATCGCCCACCTCTAAATCCCTCAACCTAGAAGATTTTATTTGCCTATAGTTTCCTATTGTCCAAAAGCATTCGTAATAAACAGAATGAATTTTAATTAATTATGCTGGAGGAAAAAGTATAAATACATAGCAATTACTGCCCCATTATAGTGGGATGCATCATACAACCAGAATATTAATATGGATTGTTTTGAGAACAAAAATAGGAACAAAATGAGAAGGATCACTTAATAGCTCCATTTCCACATTATGAACATGGTTAAACAAGGCAAGGCTGGAAATAGATATAATTTTTAAAGTTATTTATGTGGGTGTGTGTATACATATATGTGTACACACATGCACATACATATGCGTGCATGTGGGGATGCATGTGCATTTATACACAGACATACACACATATTTCTACAGAACAATTCAAATTTTGGAGGGGGCCCTGGCCTCCACCTCTGATTTTTTGCATCATCCTTTCCATGACCAGCAGTGTGTGTTCAACTACAATAGTTAATATGTTTTTTATATTTTATAGTAGTTTGATAGGTGTGGAAAAATGATGAATAACTGACGATGTTTAGAAAAAGAACAAAAATGTGCTTAAGTGAGAACTGAAGCTAAACGGAGCATTAGAAGGTAAATGTAAATGTTTTTCAAGGGTTAAAGTTAAAAAGCAAATCTTTCTTGAAAACATTCAACATAAATTTTTTGTTTGTTTCAAAATGAAGCTCCTAATGCTGCAAAGCAGTGGTCTCCAACCGTTTTACGGTGAAGATCATTTTTTGGAACTAAAGTGATCTACCATGCCCCCAGTGTCCACCCCACCCCGCCCACCCCCTGATCCCGCCCCCCAGCTCCCTGCCCTGCCCATTGCCTTGCCCCCTCTACCCCTTGCCCCATGAGCAGGCAAAGAAACATGGCATTGGGCCACAGCCTGGCTGGGTCTGGAAGTCTCCACAGTCCAGGGGCATGTGGGGGTTGGATTGTGCTGATGGGCACAGACTTGCAAAGGCCCTGGGGGCCCGTGTCACCCCCAACCTGTGCTCAGGATGAGGTGGCTGCTGCTGTGAGCTGGCCACTGTGCCCCAAGCACAGGTGCAGGGGCACAGGCCCCCAGGGCCTCCGCCAGGCTGTACCCAGTGGCAGGAGTGCCCCCCCCCGCCCATGTGCCCCTGGCTGACCAGATCTTCTCAGACCTGGCTGGGCTGGGTCCACCCCCATGTAATTCCCCACTGCTGAGCTGATCCATGTCCACATGTAGCCAGCTGCAGCAGGATTTGAGGTGCATCAGCAGCCTCTGCCCCTGCAGAGATGGGGAGGGAGCCCCCTGTGCCCCTGCAGGAAGTCCCCCTGGGCTCCAATCCTCCCACCACCCAGCTGGGCTGGGGCCCCATTTACCTTCTTCTGCTCCCGGCTGGACCACACAGTCAGTTGCTCAGTATGGGGGCCTCAATCTCACCCCTGCCCCTTTCCTCTCCCACAGTTTGACCTGCTGGGGCTGGGGGTGGTGGGTGTGCACATGTGCGCACAGCCAGCTGTCCCCTAAGCCCAGGGTGTACCAAAAGAGGCTCCAGATTTTACTTTAAGATCTGGATCCCCAGGTTGGTGACCACTGCTGTAAGGTGTATGTATGTGTGGAGGAATATGGCCATATTGACTTCATAGATTCATAGAAGTAGGGTCAGAAGGGACCTTGTAGATCATCAAGTCCAACCCCCTGTCCTGGGCAGGAGAGAAAACCGGGCTGAAATGACCCTAGCCAGGTAGACATCAAGCCTCCTCTTAAAGACCCCCACGGTAGGAGCCAGCACCACTTCCCTTGGATGATGGTTCCAGATCCTAGCCACCCTGACTGTGAAGTAGTGCCTTTGGATGTCTAGTCTAAACCTACACTCTAACAATTTATGGCCGTTATTCCTTGTTACTCCAGGGGGCGCTAGGGGGAACAGGGTCTCTCCCAAACCCTGCTGGTCCCCCCTGGTGAGTTTATAGATGGCCACCAGGTCCCCCCTCAGCCTTTTCTTGTGAAGGCTGAACAGGTTAAGGTCCCGTAGCCTCTCTTCGTAGGGTCTGCCCTGCTGTCCCCAGATCATGCAGGTGGCCCTCCTCTAGAACCTCTCAATTCTGTCCACATCTCTCCTGAAGTGTGGCACCCAGAACTGAACACACTACTCCAGCTGTGGCCTGACCAGTGTTGCATAGAGGGGGAGGATCACCTCCTTGGCCCTGCTTGAGATGCATCTGTGGATGCACAAAAAGGTACGGTTAGCCCTTATGACCGTGACCTCACATTGTTGGCCCATGTTCATCTTGGAGTCAATAATGACTCCAAGATCTCTTTCTGCCACCGTGCTCTCAAGAAGGGAGTTTCCCAGCTTATAAGTGTGCTGCTGGTTCCCACTGCCCAAATGCAGCATCCTGCACTTGTTAGTATTGAAACCCATCCCATTTTCATTAGCCCACCCCTGTAACCTGTCCAGGTCCTGCTGTAATCTGTCCTTCCCTACTAGCATGCCCACCTCACCCCAAATCTTGGTATCATCAGCAAATTTAAACAGGCTGCTTTTCACCCCATCGTCCAAGTCACTAATAAAGAAATTGAACAGTGCGGGTCCAAGGACCAAGCCCTGGTGGACTCCACTGCCCACTTCCCTCCAGGTTGAAAAAGACCCGTCCACAACTACCCTCTGAGTATGACCCTTCAGCCAATTTGCGACCCATCTGACTATGAAGGCATCAATGCCAGAGTCACCTAGTTTTCTGATGAGAATGGGGTAGGAGACAGTGTCAAAGGCCTTCCTGAAGTCCAGAAAGACTACATCCACCGCGACACCTGTGTCCAATGCTTTTGTCACCTGATTGTAGAAGGCAATCAAGTTGGTCTGACAGGACCTGCCCCTAATGAAACCGTGCTGGTTGCCCTTGAGCATCTTCCCTGCTGCTGGCCCATCACAGATGTGCTCCTTGATGATCTTCTCAAAGAGTTTCCCCAGGATTGAAGTAAGATTAATGGGCCTATAGTTGCCTGGGTCCTCCCTCTTCCCTTTTTGAAGATGGGGACCATGTTGGATTTTTTCCAGTCACCAGGCACCTGGCCAGAGCACCACGAGTGCTTGTAAAGCTGTGCCAGGGGCCCCGCAATAACCCCTATCAATTCCCTCAACACCCTGGGGTGGACAGCATCTGGACCTACTGATTTGAACATGTCCAGCCCCTCCAGAAGCTCTCCAACCCAGTCCTCCCCGACCTTAGGCCTGGCAGCATTTCTCCTGAGTCCATCTGGAATCCTGGTCAGGGAGTCCCAGTCCCTGCACAGGAAAATGAAGGTGAAGAATTTGTTAAAGAGGTCTGCTTTCTCCTCTGGTGCAACCACCAGATTGCCAAGCATATCCTGCAGGGGCCCCACATTACCCAGTGCTTTCTTCATTCTCCCTATATATTTAAAAAAAGGACTTTTTATTATCTTTGATCCTTGATGCTAGCCCTAGCTCCGTATCTGCTTTAGCTTTTCTGTTCATGGCAATATTGAGTCCTACAGACCTTATATTTGTACATTACTTGCAATCTTTTGGTTCTTAGTAATTAGGATTAGGAGAAGATCTGTAAGGAATAAAACAAATAAAAAGACTAATAAGGATCTAAGTGAAATAAGGGTTTTTTAGGGAGGAAAGTCAAAAGAAAATAATGCCAAAATAAAATACAAAATTATGGTTCAGGCTTAACATGATAAACTACCATGAAATTACATTTCTTTACCTAAAAGATACAATAATATATGGTAAAAGAAAGGTAAAGGATATAGTAAGACCTGAGTATGACACCATTATTGAGCAGTGAAAACAGTAGAATTAATATATTGATTTTTTTTTCTCCTCAACCTTTGAAAGAAACAAAAGAAGAAAAGAGATTCGAGCAACAAAAGGGGAAATAGAAAACCAGATTGCACTCAGGTGAAAACAGAAGATGTTGGATTTGAAGTAAATATGAGGGTATGTTAAACAATGTAGAAAGGAGAGAAAGAAAATTCTTGTGCTGAGTGATGCAAATGAATAATTATGTTTAATTACTGAATACCATTCAATCAGGAGTAGGAGCCTTTAATCACTATGGTAGAATTAATCAAATAATCTGAATGACAAAACATCTAAATTTATATAATAAACTGAATAATAAAATGATTGCTTAATATTATTCAACATGCTCTTGAAAATGCCAGTTGGATGATCCCTGGTTTCATTGTCTTCAGTTTTTTAAATGCACAGTTTCCTCTACAGACATTCATTTTATTCTATTTTCCTTTCCCTTTTTTCTTTTTATACTTAACATGTTGGTAATTTCTTGTTCTTTTTTCATTATTAATTTATCCTATTTTCAATTTATCTTATTCATGTTTTTAGCATCTGATTTGAATTGCTCTCAATACAGTAGGAATTGGAAAAGATTTGTTATTACATTCTTCTCTTTTTCTGATTGTACACTTTTATTTAAAAAATAGGTGGAGACCACAAGCTATGTATTTGAAATTCACCTCTATCTTAATACCTTGGTACTTTAAGTGGGGAGGGAGGTTATGGAATCACGCTCCCATCCAAGTTTAACTTTGTTTTGATTTATGAAAAAAAAACCAAACCAAAACACATCCTGGAATCTTATTCTATTAAAATTGTGAGCTCTAGTCTGCTACTATTCAAGTTGGCTGTAGCAAAACTTTCACTGATTATACTGGAATGAAAACTGATCCCAACTTCCTTAGAATTTTTTAATTTTAATATTTTTTTAACTCTGCATTATAAAATAGACCAACTTGTAAAAATTAAAAGTTGAGAAATTCCTGAGTACTAGAAATCCAATAGGAGTAGCGCAAAATACTGAGCTCATCAGAGGAAAGGTACTGTTCAGTGTAAATTAGTTCCCCTACTTTTTATTAATTACGCACCAAACAATGTTTATTCAGGGTTTGTGCCTAAAGTTGCTTTCTTCCCCTCTAAATGGTAAATTCACAGAAACATATGGTTTTGGAAGCTCCAAAACTACTTTGGAATATTGGTCAAATTTGCTGGATAGTTACAGGTAGGAAAAATAGGTCCATATTCATAGAACTTAAAGATATCCTTCAATTCAAGGGATTATATACATACACAAAGGATGTATCTAAACAAGACATGTTAATGCACATTAGCTTAATTTAGCATGCATTAAGGGTATGTATCTACATGTGTACACCCTTAATGCACATTAAAAATGGCTGACTTAGTCTAATCAGGCACTTACACACATGCAAGGAGCCTGCTCTGATGCACTGGAAATCCAGCACATCAAAGCATCAAGTCTGCTGGGACACATAAATCGATGCACTCTGTCAGCCTTGTGTCATATGTATCAGTGGCGCAGTGCACCTCTGCACTGAGAAAATGGCAGTGGTGGTTGGGGGTGCTTGTCCTGAGGTGGAAAACTCTACATCTCTTGATGCTGAACTTTATCAGATTCTGATCCACCCAAGTTGCTAGCCTGTCTAGGTCCACCTGTATCTGTAGCCCCATAACTTGGTGTCATCCACTAACTTGGCCAGTGAGCATTTCACCCCCACATCCAAAATGTTAATAAAGAAAAGTACTGGACCAAGCACTGACCCCTGTGGGACACTGCTGCCCACTTCTCACCAGGATGACACAGATCTGTTCAGTACAACACTCTGAGTCCTATCCTGCAGACAGTTTACCACCCACCTGACTGTCTCAGAGTTAAGTCCACAATCTTCCAATTTTCTCACAAGAACATCATGGGATACTAGATCAAAGCCCTTTTGGAAGTCTAGGTATACAATGTCAACCTGCTCCCTCATGTCCAGGTGGTGACTTACCTGGTCATAGAAGGAGATAATGTTGGTAAGGCAAGACCTGCCTGCAACAAAGCCATGCTGGCTATCATTCAGAATCTTACCTTCTGAAAGCTTATCGCAGATAGATTCCTTGGTGAACTTTTCTAGGATTTTCCCTATGATGGAACTGAGGCAGACTGGCATATAGTTACCTCAGCGGGCACAACATTGGCCTTCTTCCAGTCCTCAGGGACTTCTCCAGAATGCCACAAGTTGTGGAACAGTTTTGCTAGGGGTTCCACAAAGACTCCAGCCAGCTCCATCAGCACTTTCAGATGAAGATCATCCAGTCCCGCTGACTTGTATATGCCTAATATTTTAATTGGTCATACATCAATTCTACGCTAATAGTAGAAAGGCAATTATTCCTACTGTGCTCATCTTGTACTCTACCTGATGTTATTTTCCCCTTGGTCCAGTGAAAGACCAAGGTGAGGCAGTCATTCAGTAGTTCAGCTTTCTCCTGGTACCAGTAATCAGCTCTCCTGAGTTGTTGAGCAATGGCCCCACACCCATTTTTTTTCCTCTTGTTCCCTATGTACCTAAAGAAGGACTTCTTTTTGTCCTTGATTCCCATTGCTAATCTAAGTTCAGTTGCCACCTTAGCCTTTCTTATCTGTTCCCTGCAAATGTGGGCCATTGTGGAGTAGTCCTCCTTGGGGCCTGCCCAAAGCTTCAATTGTTTATAAGCCTCTTTCTTCTTTCTTAAGAGGACTGTGATTGCCCTCTTTAGCCAACAGGGCTTCCCAGCCCTTCTGTTACTTTTTTTTTCAGCATGGGAATGTTTGTCAATGACACTAAACTTTGGGGCATAGCATCCACACCTGATGATAGGCTGGTGATCCAAGCTAATTTGGATAAGCTTAGAAAGTGGGCGGATATAAACCTGATGACGTTCAATACTGAAAAATGCAAGGTACTCCACCTTGGGGAAAAAAACCTGCAGCATGCTTATAGGCTTAGCAGTGCTACGTTCGCTAGCACCATGACTGAAAGAGACTTGGAGGTCATGATTGACCACAAGATGAACATGAGCCACCAATGTGAAGTCGCAGCTGGATAAAGCAAACAAAACTTGGGCTTGCATCCATAGATGCTTCTCAAGTAAATCTCAGGATGTTATCCGCCCGTTGTACTCAGCCTTAGTGAGGCCGCAGCTGGAGTACTGCATCCAATTTGGGGCTCCACAATTCAAGAAGGATGTTGAGAAGCTTGAGAGAGTCTAGAGGAGAGCCATGCACATGATCAGATGGCAAGAGAATAGGCCTTATGAAAAGAGGCTGAGAGCCATGAGACTCTTCAGCCTGGAAACACGCAGGCTCAGGGATGACCTAGTGGCTGCCTATAAGTAGATAAGGGGTGCGCATCAGGATCTGGGGGAACATCTGTTCACCAGAACTCCCTGAGGGATAACAAGGACCAATGGTCACAAACTCCTCCAAGACTGTTTTAGGCTGGACATAAGGAAAAAAAAAGTCTTTACTGTCCGAGCCCACAAGGCCTGGAATGGACTCCCTCCAGAAGTGGTACAGGCACCTACTCTGGACTCATTCAAGAAACATTTGGATGCTTATCTTGCTGGGATCCTCTGACCCTAGCTGACTTCCTGCCCCTGGGGCAGGGGGCTGGACTTGATGATCTTCAAGGTCCCTTCCAGCCCTAATGTCTATGAAATCTATGAATGGACTTCCTTTGTGCTTCAAGAATCGTGTCCTTAAGGAATAACCACTCTTCTTGCACACCTTTTGTCTTGGTCCCTGGTCCCACAGCACTTTCCCTACTAGCGACCTAAGCTTGTTGAAATTTGCATTTTTGAAGTCAAAGACTTCAATCCTACTATCAGATTTGTCTGCCTTACATCAGACAGTGAACATGATGGTTTCATGGTCACTGTCACCCAGACTTCCATCTATATTTAAGTCAGTCACCAAGTCATCTCTTTTGGCCAGGACCAAGTGTAGCAGAGCATCACCTCCTGTCAGGAAGAGATCCTCAACACAGCTCAGGAAGGATCACAACTGATCCAACTTGGCCAGGAGATTTCTGGATAATTAAAATTGCCCATGATGACCACGTCACATGCATGTGCAGCCTCAGTCAATTCTAGGGTGAACTCCAGATTGAGTACCTCCCCCTGGTTTGGTGGTCTGTAGTATACACCTACAGTTAGGTGTCTCTCACCATGGCCACCCTGCAGCTTAACCCAGAGGGTTATGAGCTGTTCATTTTTGGAGCTGATGTCAGCCTCCAAGGAGGTGTACTGATCTTTCACATAGAGAATAAGGCCACCACCTTTCTTCCCCACCCAGTCCACTCTATTCAGGGTGTAGCCCTCTATCACTACACTCCAGTCATGTGAGGAGTCCCACCAGGTCTCCATAATCCCTACTAAATCATAATGTCCACTGGAGAGTAGGAGGTCTAGCTCCTCCTGCTTGTTCTCCATGCTCCTGGCATTAGTATATAGGTACCTGAGTCCTCCTACTGAGGCCTTCGTCTTCCTGTCCTGCTGATGGAGAACTATTCCCTCAGCTCCCTCAAGAGTGGCTCTCTCAATGTCCCTATCTACAGAGCTTACTTGTAGCCATGTCGGGTGGGATGCATGAGACAGGCCACTCCTGGATGGTACGGCAGTGCCACATAAAGATCAAGGCCTTGTGGGCACAGTAGGTGGGCAAGACCAACCACAACTGCAGGTCCAGTCACGGCTGCAAGACCATGCCCTTCATGCAGCTGATCAGTATTTTGGCACTCTGGGACCCAGACCACAACTCTGCAGTTTACACTAGCAGGGGTGGCCTGGCCAAGCCCCCACCCCACCTTGACCCTTCCAGTGGTGCCACCTTGCTGAAGGAGGGGCCCTTGAATGTTCAGTGCTCTGCCACACACATCTTCCAAGCTGCTGCACCCAATAAGAGTTCAGAGATCCCTGGCCAGCAGCTGCTTTAATAGCTCTGAACCCCCAGCTCTGCCCTGGGAGGAGGCCATACTGATTGCAACAGCACCTGACCCCTGTCCAAAGTCCTTGCCATCCATCTGAGACTAGCCCCGCCACTCACTCTGAGCCCATGTGGACAAGGAGACAGAGAGACCAGCTTCAGAACCTCAGGGAGATGCTGGCCCTGCACTCAGGCAGTCAGAGGGGGAGCTGCCTCCAGCTGCATATGAGCCCACCATCTGCCATGGTCACCATAGCTCCTGGACCCACAGGGGGGTGGGTGCCTGCTCATAGCCAGGGTGCTGAGCACCTGCCCCCAGACTCTGCCCCCTAGCTCCCCCACTCCATAGCCCCCCACTTTGGCACTTAAAGACTGGGACTGTTGTAAATAGTTTGGGTGGGGAGGGTGGTGGAGGTGCACTGTGTGTTGGGGAGGAAGGGGGAAGGAGGCTCTTGTTGGTGGGGAGTGGGGAGGGAAGGGAGTTCCATTTGTTGAGAGGTGGGGGTTGTGCAGGGAATAAATCTTTTTTCTTTCAACCATGTGTTTGTCCATAGAGTGGTGCTGGGGGTGGCCAGGGTTGGGGGGAGGGAGAAGTGGGACAGGTGGACTAGAATGGGGAGTGAAGGAGGAGGGGGTCAGGCAGGACCTCCCACACCTATGCCCTGGCCTCCTCTGGAAGGTATGTGGCTGTCCTGGGGCTTAGGTAGGGTGTGGCCTAGTGAGGCAAGCAGTGCCAGCACCATGGCCAGCAGCAGTGTGGGGTGCTGGGCACTATTGGCAGGGGCCAGCCTGGAGTGGTGGGGTGCTGGGTATCACTGGCAGAGGCAGGGGCAAGGGTATTGGAAGGAGCAGCTCTGGAGTGGGGAGGCATAGTGGACAAGGAGGGAGCAGGTGCGTGCTGCCCCTGCACTGGACACGTGGCTTTTAGTAGGGAAGGAGCTAGCCAAAGATCACAGCTTCCGAGACAGCTGCCAAGTGCTGGAAGCTGGTTCTGGTTTCAACATGGTTGCAAGTGCTGACAGCCATGGGCCCAGAGCCTGGAGCTCCATCAGTGGTCACAGGGGCACATGGAAGGACTGGAGGGACTTGGGACTAACTTTAGTCTCAAGTCCCTGTACGTGTAGACACCTGCCAAAACTTGCTTAATGCACATTAACTTAATGCACATTAAACTTAGTCATGTTTATCTGCATGTGTGGACATGCCCAAAATGTAGGTGATCTACTTCATCTTTCAATTTTTTTTAACAGATTTGAGACTGTATTTCCAACCTCCCAGGAGAGTTCACCATTATGGAGTAGTCTGAGTTGGTGTTTTCTTAATTCCTGTAGTGGCTCTTTTCTACCTAGAAGTGTTTACATGAGACTCTTTACTATGCAGCAGACTAATTTTCTGCACAGTAAAGCATTACCATCTATATGTGTGTGACAAATAGGATGCAGTAGACTAATTTTCTGTGCTGGATAGTCTTGTCAGATACAAGTGGTATCCAACAGCATTGTAAATTACCGCACTTAAACACACGTGTAGATGGTGACTTTGGGATTAATTTGTATTAAGTATATTAATAATTAATATAAGAGTTATATTATTAATATGTTAAGAGTATATTCAGTTGCATTAATTGCATGTGTAGACATGCCCTGGAATGATCTCACTTCCATGGTGAGGGTTATCATCAGGCTAGGGAGTCATTCTCTTTCCTTCCTGTTTCTCCTACTGATTATTAAAATATTTTAGATCATAATGGAGCATTGTCAAGACACAGGATATCCAGAACACTCTTTGCTCGAAAATTAACCTAGGAGGTGGACAACTCAAGTTCAAATTTATAATCTGTCTGGGACAAAAATTATCCCTTTCACAGGTCAGTGCCTTCATCACTAGACTCTAAGGTAATCTCAGCTAATCATACATCAGTCTCATCTGTTGATATGGTCCTATTTTAAATATGTAAGAAATCAATGAAAGAGGGCAAGAATACCCTAAGTACCAGGGTATTTAACCTGAGAGGTAGACACCTGGATTTCAATTTACTCTGTAGTGATTGGCTTCTTATTTACACAAGAGATAAGGAAAAACAACCACCTCAGAACATTCTAACACCTGATAGTTATGGCACTTTTCTCAAAGATAGGAAGTGTTCAGCAACAATGAGGAAGTAAATTTAAATTTTATGCAGTAGCATAATAAGAAATGACTGAGTGGGGCACTTCACTCTCCCATTCCTTACACTACTTGCACTTCCCAGCTGTACATTGTATCAGTGCAGACAATGCATGTCATGGAGTGCAAAGATGATCTGAGAATCATGGGTTTGTAGAGGCATATTACAATTTGCAGATCTTGGGGAGACTATTGACATAATTCTTTGCTATCAAATTCAGCATTTTTTTTGCCTTTGTGATGTGAATTTTTGTGGCCAAAAATGAGGTGAAATTTCCCCCCAAAAGCAATGAACTACCATGCTATGTTAGGGGGCTACAATTCCCAAAACACCTTGAATCCATGGCACGCATTGTCCATGAACTGCTGGCTGCAGATCCTGCATACTGTTAGTGGAGAAGAGTAGGAGAGGACTGCCCGGACACTTTTTTTCTCACTTTACACCTCTATTTTAAACACAAGGATATTGGATAAAGGTGTACAGCTCATAGGTGGTCAGTCCAAGTAGAGCATGCTAGGTCAAGAGATTATCAGACTGAAAGCCAAGGTCAAGCCAGGTATCAGTCCAAGTCCAGGATATCAACCTGAAGGGCAAGCCAAGGTCTTGGTCAGGGTAAGCAGTTGATCCAAGCCAGGAAATCAAAGAGAGGAATATGAGCAATCAGGTTCAGAGCAGATAGTTACAATTCAGTGGTTCAGACCATAGAGTCATAGCAGACCACAGTCACAAGTAGGCAATATATTACCCAGATCTCTGTTGTCTGGTTTGGGCTTCTATGGAGAGAAGTAGTAAGTTTATATAGTCAGTGTGATCAGGGATGTCTCAGCCTGATTTTCTGATAACTGTCAGAAGGGGCCTGAGGCAGATTAGCCCCAGATGGGGCTCACTACAAGAAGAAAGTTCACAGATCCCAAAATGTCTTTGGTGTTTAAATGTTTACTGCTGGGAAATGTTTACATATAGCCATCTAATTCTTAACAGTGGTTAGCAGCTAAGCACTTTTTTCCTGCCTATGTCTTACCATGATTTACACAGATAGATATTCCTTTGTCTGCCTCACCTGTGGAATCCAATAGATGAGGGTGAGATTACATGTTAGGGTTAGAAGGTGCTAATTCTAAAGAATGTTATTCTGTGTTAAATTTAACTAGTGCTAGTGATCAGTCACACCGTTGGGTTTAATACCTTCTCTAATGGGCACCGCTCAGACCTGCCACTATCGTGCTGGTTAGCAAAGGCATGGTCAGAGGGGCTGCAAGTCTGTACCATGCCTGCCCTGCCGCTCACTAGCTCTCTAGCCACAGTATAGGTTGAGGAGCAGGGTCAGGGGAATGTTCTCCCCCTGTACTACTTGGATCAACCTCTCTGCCCCCAAAATCACCCTGCTGGCCCCCAGGCCCCTTCTCCCCACCCTCCATCCTTGTATTACCTTTCACCACACTGGAACCTTCACCCCCAGATTACTGCCCTTCCTCTTCAGTTAGTGGTGGCAGTGAGATGGGGGCTGGGGGGGGGCGGGGTTCCTCCTTCCTGCCTTCTCCAGTGCTTCTGGCAGCTCTTGCCTTCCCCATGCCCCCTCATCCAGCCCTCACTGCCTGGTAGCTCCTTGTTTCCCTACACCCTCTCCTCCCTGCTCCCCCTTCAGTTGCAGAGTCTGGTGGGGGGTGGATCTGGGTGCGCAGGAGTAGCCTGGTCTGCAGGGACCCCAGGAGCAGGCAGGGAGAAGGAACCCCTCCCCAGGCACTTCTACCACTCCTGGGCTGATTGGGACAGCAGGACAGCAATCTGGGACTGAAGGAATGACATTTTCCCACCGACCCACTCCCGCCTTCCCCTCACTGCCTCCCTATTCCCCCCTTCAATCCTGTGTCCCACCCTACCCCACCAGATCCCCTACCATCCTTCACCCTTTTCTCTCCCTCCCCACTCACCCCATCCCCACCCATCTGTTTACTGGCTGTTCCCAGTTTTCAGTCCATCTGGGAGCTGTCAGTCTTGGAAGATAATTCGTCCACCTTGGAGCAGTGCCTTCCTGGGATACTAGAGGACTGGAAATTGGTGTTTTTATCTCAGGTGAACACCCAGAAGTTAATTTAACTCAAGCTAGGTAGTGCAGTTCAAAGATAATCCTCACTCAAAGCAGTGCAACTTTAAAATGCATAAAGGGCACTTAGAGCTTGTAAATGAGTCTTAATGTGTGATCATTCAAGTTTTAAGTGCTCTTAACATGGTCTAATTGTAATGTTTACTTTCACAGTAAGTGTTCCCATAGTATACCTACCACTGTGAACCATGCATGAAGTACAGCTAGAGATAGCAATACACTCACCTTAGATGTGGGTGGCTCATGTTTCAATCTCAATATCAAATCCGCTGAACAATGTGAGGGAAAGACTGGTCTGGTACTATTTATTTTCACCCTGTATTGAGAGGGAAATCAAGTCCAATATGGCTCTGTTTCCAGGATAGCAAGCTATGATGCCTACTAGGCAGCATGGTTTGCAAGTTACTATCCTGTGGAAATGAAAGAGGTGAGTATGCTTGTGGCAACTTCATCGCCATGTCTCGAAAGAAAGAAACAAGTATTTATAGATGCAATTCCTCTTATATTTTTAAGAAAAAGCTTATATAAGAACATAGGAATGGGGTTTTTTTTCAGTAAATATCAGTACATTTTCAAAATTTTATCTTTTATAATCCAGCTATGTGTAAAATATGATTTTCTCTTAGAACCCTGACTTTTGTCTCTCTGTTCCTTTCTCAGTACAACGTTTGGTTAGAGATTAAATTTAGACAAGGTTTTTTATTTGATTTGATTGTAATATGGTTCTTACTGGAAGGTGAATTACAGCACTAAGCTCATTGGGTCAAAAAGACTTTCTTAGCTATTTTCCTTTTAATGCTGTTAATTTTAATATACTGTATTAGTGAACATTAAGTTTAATGGGAAAGAAGCATGTTAGAGACTAAAGTGCAGCATTAAAAAGTAAATCACAAGACTGTAATCAAAGAGGCTTAGCTAATGTCTCTAACTTTATTGTGTTTGTTTTCCCTGATATGCATAAAACATTTTAAAACATTTAGAAAATCTTTCTTTTTGTTTTTTTAGAAGCAATGCCATACATCATTCTTACATACAATAAACATTGTATATTTTAATTATGACACTGAAAAAGAGTTATGAAAACATTATCATCACCAAATATTGAGAATAAATCTTTGTGCAGTAGAATCAAAACATCACAAAGATGTAATAGGGTAAGAAGTAGAGCTGAGGCTGATTTTGAGTGTGATTTAGGATGGTCTTGAAAATTTTAGAGAATGTATAATTATCTTGCATGCAACTGAAGCCAAGAGTTATATTTTTCAAACTGCTAAAGTGTTTAGGGTTAAAACACACAGGAGTATAAGACTACACAAACTGTGTTAGTTTGAATCTTGTAATGATTTTAACTTAAAAAAAATATACAGTTGCAAATAGAGACCTAATGATACTCATCCACATCAAACGTGCTAATTCTCTCAAAAATGCACAGGCTCTGGAAGTCTAAGGATGATAAATGAATTATAAAAAATAACTCTTTAAGATAGATTTTGTTCTTCAAATTATTCTAATTATTCTGATCTTCAGCTACTGTAAATCAAACATCTTACCTGGGGCAAATTTCAGTAAGAACTATCAGCTAGTGGTTTTTTGTTGTTTTTTTTTCTGATTATGAACTATCAAACAGAAGACTGAAGCTGAATATGAAAACTGACTCTAACAAAAATAAAAATGACCAAAAATGTTGAAGTTAAAAATTATTCTGAATTATAATCAGCTTTTAGGATAAAAATAATCTCTAATGACAGCCTATTGTATAGTTATTGATATTGATAAATATCTGAAAACTATAAATATTGATGTTATATGTATGGGATAAAGAAAGAAGAAAAATTACTGTACTTGCAGTTCAGGTCACAGATAAGGAAATAGATTTAGGAGAACAAAAAGACTGATAAAATACAGATGAATCCTGAGAGAAACAGAGAGCTGTTATATAGGAAAAAGAAATATACTATCCTGAGAAAGCATGTACATTAAAATAGAAGGGCTGAACAACTGATCTCCAAAACTGACCACAAATTCCCACTGATTTGTGACTAGATGACAGGAAGGAGGGAAAACAATCCAGAGACCTGATAACAGCAAAAAAGCATAGGAAAAATGTTTTAAGGAGCAGGGCTGGCTTTCTGGATTGAAGAGCAAAACTTTATTCATATGATGCTGAGGCAGCTTATGGTTACCCAAGACAACAGTTTTCTGGCCTGAATGAAGGAAGATTATTCACAGTGATTCTCAATTTTTTACCCTATTATATTATTATTATTATATGTATTATACCCTCATTGAATAGAGCCTGACTTCTGACCTTCATGAAAAGCTGAGGTGCTTATTCTTTCCCTTTGGAGAATGGTATGAATGAGGGAAAGAAGTTTATGTGAGATATACTTGAATACTCTTTGGCTGCTCTTAAGCCATTTGTAATTTTACATAACTGTTAAGGAACTGGAATTTACAGAACACTAAAAAGCACAGGGATTCACAAATTAATTTTTGTTGCAGAGCGTATTCCCATTTTTCTCAGGCAATGCCTCCAGTTTACAGTTCTAAGGGAACCTGGAGGACTATAAACACTAAAAATGCCTTTAAAGAGCATTTAACCAATTCTTACAATAAAATTGATTTTAAATGTATCTGCTGTGAGTATACGGTTTTCTATTTAAAGGTGTATTAAAATTGCCATGTAAATCCTACATGGCCAATGCTGTAGATGTTATTGCTTAGCTCATTTATGCAGTTGGCAGCCAGTTGTGAGCCACCTGTTTGGCTGATAATGAAGATTAAAGCTGGATGAACTATTTCTAACAAATTAAATTATTCAGTGACTTTTTTTTCTGTGGGTGAACTATTCCTGCACAGATTTTGATTTTTACAGATTTGTTTCTATTCAGGTGTGTGAAGTGTACTTTAATGTATATCAGTCTTCGGATTCCCTGCAAGCTGCTCATTTTTAATATGGTTTAGACTAGTCATTATTTGCAGTTGGTCAGATGGTATTATCTTTGCTTCCTGGCTCTATTGCCATTTCTTTTAACAGAACAGGAGGTAAAACAACATTTATATTAGCTTCATGATATATTTGCAGCCCAAACTCATTGCAATTAATATTTGGGAAATATCTGGTATATGTGAAAATTATTTTAATAAAAAACATACCATTCACATGAATGCTGCCAGAAAATGAATTAAAATGATCAAAAACACCATTCATCCAGCTTCATTAATTATGTAATTTAAAGAAAAACAATATATTAATGCCTTGATTTATTTTTTGCGATCACAGGTATAAATAAAGTCACATAAGGAAAATCAGTGATATAAAACTGATTTAAGAATAAAATTGAGTGATTACAGTTAAATTTTAAAAAAGAATTAATTATGTTTGATTAAAATAATTGTATTTTTTTAAAATGGAATACCTGATATGATAGCTGAACTCAATAGGTGGGGGGGAGGGGGAGAACAAAACCAAACCTGTGGAAATAGAAGAGATCTATTTTGTCTACGTATGTGACATCTACTTTTGAGTGCAGGATTATTCCCTATAATGAATTTTCAGAAGCTATCATAGGATGTTTCCCTTCATATCCTGCAACAGTCAAGTTCTAGTCTAAAATTATAACAAATAAGCAAGATTTTTTGGTTTTTGAAGACAACAGTAAAACTAGTAAACATTGATATTTGCTTCTAGAATAACATCATAAGGAAAACCTTGAAACTAATATTGAAGCTGATCAGCAAGAAGAGGAAGGTCAGGGAAAGTGTGGGTCCCTTACTGAATATGGGAGGCAACATAATGACAGATGATGCAGAAAAGGCTGAAGTGCTCAGTGCCTTTTTCACTTGAGTGTTAACAGGCAAGGTCAGCTCCCAGACTAAAATACCTGGCAGCACAATTTGGAGAGGAGACGAGCGCCAAACAGTGGTGAAAGATTTCACAGATTTCATAGACATTAGGGCTGGATGGGACCTCAGAAGATCATTGAGTCCAGCCCCCTGCCCCAGGGGCAGGAAGTCAGCTGGGGTCATAGGATCCCAGCAAGATAAACATCCAAATTTCTCTTGAAGGTGTTCAAAGTAGGTGCTTGAACCACCTCCAATGGCAGGCTATTCTAGACCTTGGGGGCTCGGACAATAAAGAAATTCTTCCTTATGTCCAGCCTGAAACAGTCCTGGAGGAGTTTATAACCATTCGACCTTGTCTTGCCTTGGGGTGCTCCGGTGAACAGACATTCCACCAGATCATGGTGAGCACCCCTTATAAACTTATTGGCAGCCACCAAATCACCCCTGAGCCTGCGCTTTTCCAGGATGAAGAGTCCCATAGCTCTTAGCCTCTCATCATAAGGTCTGCTTTCCTGACCTCTGATCATGCACATGGCTCTTCTCTGGACTCTCTCAAGCTTCTCCACATCCTTCTTGGAATTGTGGAGCCCAAAACTGGACACAGTACTCCAGCTGTGGCCTCACCAAGGCCGAGTACAATGGGAGAATGACGTCCTGGGATTTTCTTGAGAAGCATCTATGGATGCAAGCCAGTGTTTTGCTCACTTTATTAGCAGCAGCATCACGTTGAAGGCTAATGTTCATCTTCTGGTCAATCATGACCCCCAAGTCCCTTTCATCTATAGTGCTAGCCAGCGTAGCACTACCAAGCCTATAAGCATGCTGCAGGTATTTCCTTCCAAGGTGGAGAACCTTGCATTTTCCGGTGTTAAACACCATCAGGTTCTCATCTGCCCATTTCCTGAGCCTATCAAAGTCAGCCTGGATCACCCTCCTGTCCTCAGGTGTGGATGCTTTACCCCAAAATTTGGTATCATTGGCAAACTTGGCCAGTCCACTACTGATACCAGTAATGAAGATGTTGAACAAAATAGGCCCAAGGACAGAGCCTTGAGGGACCCCACTGGTCACAGGGCACCATGACGATTTACTTCTGTAAACCACCACCCTCTGGGTCCGACCACAGAGCTAATTCCCCAGCCAGTGGATCATGGCAGACACAAGACCACAGTTAGCCAGTTTTGCTAAGAGGTGATCATGGGATACCAGATGGAAGGCTTTTTTAAAGTCAAGATATATAACATCAATCTCTTCCCCCTTGTCCAGGTGATAGGTCACCTGGTCATAAAAAGAAATAAGATTGGTCAAGCAAGACCTACCCACAACAAACCCATGCTGGCTATCCCTCAGGATGTTGCCATCAGCCAGTCCATTAAGAATAGCCTCTTTGATAATCTTTTCTAAGATCTTCCCTGGGATACAGGTTAGGCTGATGGGCCTGTAGTTTGCTGGATCCACTTTCCTCCCTTTCTTGAAGATAGGCACCACATTGGCCTTCTTCCAATCTTCAGGCACTTCAGAGCACCAGGAGTTCTCAAAGATCCATACCAGGGGCTGAGCTATGATGCTAGCCAGCTCCTTGAGTACCATGGGGTGTAGATTACCAGGGCTACCTGACTTGAAGGTGTCCAGCCTCTCAAGGTGTTCCTTCATGAGGTCAGCATTGATAGAGGGCAAGGAATCTCCCTCAAGAACAGATTAGGGACTATTTAGAAAAGCTGGGCATGTATAAGTCAATGGGGCTAGACATGATACACCCAAGGGTGCTGATGGAGTTACCTGATGTGATTGCAAAGCTGCTAGTCATTATCTTTGAAAACTCATGGGATTGGTAAAGGTCCCAGGTAATTGGAAAAGGGCAAATATAGTCCCCATATTTAAGAAAGGGAAGAAGGAGGATCTGGGAGACTACAGACTGGTTAGCCTCACCTCAGTCCCTAGAAAAACCATAGAGAAGGTCCTCAAAAAATTAATTTCTAAGCAATTGGAGGAGAAGATGATTAGGAACAATGAGCATGGATTCACCATAGGCAAGTCATGCCCGACCAACCCGATTGCCTTCTATTATGAGATGACTGGCTGTATGGATGCAGAGAGAGCAGTAGGCATGATATACCTTGATTTTAGCATGGCTGTTAATACAGTCTCCCACAACATTCTTACAAACAATCTAAGAAAGTATGGGTTGGATGAATGGGCATAGAATATTGGCTGGATCATTGGGCTCAGAGGGTGCATCTTCACGTGCTTTTTACTGCAGTTGGCTAATTAGCTCTGCAGTAAAACATCACAATCTACACATGCACCGGTATTTGGAGGCAGTAAATTAATTAACTCATCCATAAGATAGTACTTTCTGGGACAGTACTAACTTACAACACAGTCATTTGCTGTGCAGAAATGCACGTGTGGATGGTGACTGCGACTGAGGCAGTTTGAGCCAGGTCGGAGCAGCTTGGGCTGGCAGCAAACACAGGGAGTCAGCCACATGGCTCTGCAATTATGGCACTTTCATGGGCCAGCAACCCTTCCACCACCTGATGTTGCCACCCCAGAGCCCAAGGCCAACCCCCTGAGCCTGCTGCCAGCTCAGGGTTGCTCCACCATGGGTGAAACTCCTACAGTCCCAGGTGCATGTGAAGACACTGCATCTGGGAGCAGCTGACTCTGGTGTGAACTGTACCAGAGTTTAAGCCACATTACTGGTTTGTGTAGATGCACCCAAAGAGTAGTATTCAATGGGTCTATATCTACCTGGCAGCTGGTATGAAGTGTAGTGCCCTAGAGTTCAGCTGTGGGACTAGTTTTTTTCAAAATCTTTATCAACCTCCCCTCTGTCTGGATCACGACCTTGTTGTGGTAGAGGCATGTATGTCCCGATGCTCCTGAAAGCAATGCCACCTGGGGATTTTTCCTGGTAGAGTCTCCCATGGTGGTAAACTCAAAGGTGAGGTTCTAGACAAATAGTGGCCCAACCCAAATAACTAGGGTAGGTGGAACTCTTTAGCCCTGGTTTGGCAATCCACCTAGGGAAATGATACTCCAAAACCAAACCTACAACCTGGATATCTCTCTGCCACAGTCCTAGTTCACTAGGCTACAGCACATGCATTTCAGGCCTAATGAATAAGCCAGTCAGCACAAACTGTACCCCACTTAAAAGCTCCATGAGCAGGCAGGAAGGAAACAAGTCCCTCAAGTTTGACAGTGTTGGCATCAGAGTGAAAATGGCAGGTGTAAGATGACACTGGAAGCCACAGTTTGAGGGCAGTGGGCTTATTTAGTCTGCAGAAGAGAAGACTGAGGGAGTATTTGATAGCAACCTTTAACTGCTTGAAAGGTGGTTCCAAAGAGGATGGAGCTAAGCTGTTCTCAATGGCAGCAGATGACAGAACAAGGAGCAATGGTCTTAGGTTGAGGCAAGGGAAGCTTAGGTTGGGTATTAGGAAAAACTGGATAGAGGTGAATATGTAGAAAAACTTCACATACTGGTAGAAGTCTGTGCATGTCATTTGAGTAATATCCAAAATAAATTACTGAGAAAAATGACCTGAACATATGCATTGGAAAAAAAAGAATAAAGTTGTTATGAATGTTAATCTTAATATATGGAAGCATGAAAGCAGCACTATTTTGAGGGGAGAGGTAGCACTTTCCCCCATTTTCATTCACTCAAACATTCATGTCTAATGACATTTCACAATAATAACATTGTAACTTTGGACTATATATATATAATCAAAAAGTGAAAATAAATGCTTGAAAATGAGCTAATTTCAATGAATATATGAAAAAGTTTACTATCAATTGTAAGAAAAGAATATGTGTACCACTGGCATTAATTACATTGAGAATTAATATTGTGGGTTACCCATTTTTCCCCCTGAAATATTGTCCAAAAGTTTAAATCTCACAAAGTTTGTATTGAATGGACATGTTTCATGTGGTCATCAGAGCTTGAGGGTGCTTATTCTAACTAAACTAAACTTGAACTTCCAGATAATTCAGGGTTCACCAGTTATTATAGCAGAGGTATTCTTGGACTAATATTTATGTATATAATTCAAGAATGAAGCAATTGTAATAACAGAAAAAGCAAGGGACTAGTGAAATATCATTGTGTAGGAAAATAAATTTGGAAAGGAAACGGCAAGCTTGGGTATACATGCATTCTAAGTATAGATACATTTTGGAATTAAACACAAAGATGAAATACAAGTGACTAAAGCAGACCAGTAATCCAACAGTCTTCTGTAGTGGAGAAAAAAGTCATATACAGATCTTAAAGAAAGAATAATATCTTTCAGCTTGTATCTGAACACCCAGAAACCAATTTCATAGCATAAAGCAACATTCACAGTCCAGCTAATATCACAGTTGATGGACAAAGCCCTAAAGCAGGTGCATTGTTTTAGATTTTTTGGCATCTATGAAAAGAATGCATATCCATGTGTGTGTGTGTGTGTGTATAAGATAAAAAACATGGAAGAATTTGGAACAGACCTGCTAGATTTCAGAGAAATCAATGATGATTGGACAAAATCAAAACGTTTCCACAAAGACAAGTCATTGACCAGATCTTTTTTCTAGTATAAAGCCAAAAGGCTCCACTGACTTCAGTATGTTTTCTACAGTCTTTCCTTGAAAAATGGTTAACAACAGGTGGCTAGTGACAGAACTATATCAGTAACAGACATACTGTAATGATACTGGCATTTATCCCAGTATTTGAAATGAAGTATACTCATCTCCTGAATGTTGTAGCAGCTGATCAAGGGATATTGTTCAGTCTTCCAGCAAATAATTGATAACATTGATTTATATACTTTAGTTTAAAAATAGGTAGCTATCTCAATTAGAAGCTCTAACTGTTGTAGAAGGAGTCAGCACATATTCAGTAAAAAACATTACTGGAAAAATATTATGATATAAAATATATGTGAGAGGTTTGATAATATGTTAAACAAAATGTTATTCATAGATCCTTTCATTAATATCCAGGCTTGATTTTTAAAGAATCTTTGATGCAGCCTCCCAAACACTAGTCATGTATTTTGTTATCTGTGTATCCAATTGTGCTTGTAAACATGGCACTTGAATCTTGCCTACATGTAGAAATAAATCAGAATGGTTTCTGTGAAATAGCTCCCTGAAAAGGCAGCACTTTTTTTCTGGTTTTCCTGAATCCATCCTTTAAGCTGACCCAGAGAAACAGACTCTTTTTGCTTACATGGAGAATTATTCTGGAATAAATTCATAGTCCTCCCTTAACCCAAATAACTTTCAACCACAGTCAAACCCTTATAGATCTAAATGGCAAAATGATGTCCTAGAATTAGATGTGATACACAACTATTCAGGAAACAAACTCCATTTAAAAAAAAATGTCTCTTATGAAAATCTAACGTTTAGAAGTTTTCTATTTTTCTAAAGTAGGTGAACAAAAGTACCATTCATCTAATTATATAATTGTATCATGCTCACCATGAACATTTTACTTGCTGTATTTATTTAATATTGCATACTGAGCTAGTTAGGAATGTTAATGTTTTAAAGTTTTATCAGAACATTAAAATTTGTCATAAGCAAAATGCTTCATGGAAATATATCAGTTTTGACAAACTTTCACAAAAACCTGATTTAGGTGTTATCATTTTACCTCTCAGATTGTTGTGGAGCCTGGAGTTCCAAGGTTCATGGCTGAAGTTCCCATTCTATATAGACAAACTCATAGTCAGCGATGGCAGAGCTTCCAGATTCCTTGTCATAGAGCTAGGAATCTCATAGGTCTGTTAAATCTCATAGACCTGGTAGCCCAGATTCTATTTCAGCTGAAGGGTGCGGAGCCTAAAGGTCAAGCTTGGAGGAAATAAACAAACTTTTGTTGGTACTACACACACTTCCTTTCAGTGGCTGGAATGAAAATGAATCTCACTGTTCCTTTGCTGTCAGCAAATATCTGTAAAATACACTAATCCGCCTCTAGTGGGAATCTACAAAATGAATGACTACAAATAACTGCTAGTAGTTACAATAGTTGTTTAAACAGCAGAGGGCTATGTAGTTTAAAGGTTTCAAACTTGCTGATAACCCTGGTAGGCATCAATATGATGCCACATGACAGATTTTTTTTATTTCTTTTTTTTTAATATAGAGGCATTACAAAATATTAGGATTACAATCATTTACAATACATTATTAGGATACAAAGTCAAATAATGTCTCCATTTATTTAATATTACCCATTTTACACTTGTACATATCCACTGTGATACAATTCTAGTTACATGATCACACATTATTATTTTTTAACATGACCAAATTAAGTGCATAGGATGGTTGGCAGCCTCCACTTTTGTATTACTTTAATTATGAGTTCTTGATTTTGTGACATTAATAATGTTCTTATAACATAGTTTTTTTTTTTTATTTTAATATAGGCAGAAAGAAACAGTATTATATATAGTGGGCATGTCTACACATTGTTGTAGCTACTGCACCATGCTTTAGTACTTTTTTGGGGAAATACTAAAGCATGGCGCAGTATGGGCGATTACTGTGCCATGCACATGGAGTACAGTTAGATTTCAGTGCTATATTGCCATAGTGATGCACTATACCAGGGGAGTGCAATGCTATGGCAACATAGCTGGCAATCAAGTGTAGACCTATGTGATCACCACGTCTCCGTAGTGTGCCATATGCCAGTGTAGCACATCACTATGTCACCACAGGGCAAATGTAGACTCTCCCATTGTCATATAAAGCCACATAGGCAAAACATTTCCAATGCTAGAAATGAACATTTGTATGCGATTAGCGTCAGCTCAGAATGGAGACCTCTACCTACCCAGTAGGCCTGACAACACTAACTTCAATGTAAAGCCTGCCCATCTTTTGTCCAGTTGTCCAGGAAATGGGTCCTGAATAAGAGGACCCATTCAATTTGAGGAGTTTAAGCCACATGTTCCATATGCAAGGAAACATGATTTAAAATCCCCTCAGGCTTAGTCCTAACTACTGTATTATGGATTCAACAAGGCTGAAAGCATCCTCTGCCTTTCCTGTTGAAGTATTAAAAGCAGGATGAAATAAGTTAGCTCAAAGTCCTTGCAAAGTAATTCTGTTGGTTTCAAGTTTTACACAGCAGTGGAAGGATTGATTAGGCCCAATTTTGGAAAAGGCAGGAAAATGCAATTGAAAAAGTATAGTGACCTCTCCCTCCACATCAGTCTATAAAATGTCATGTTGACAGCTTATATAAAGGGAAATATAGAAGATTACCAGCATGGGTTCTGGAAAATATAGATCTACTGTGGACTGAATATTTTCAATTTGACTATGCAAGAGAATAATGGAATCTGATCAAAATACAGAAAATTTCTATATAGTTTACAAAATTATCACACAGGACAGCATCTGGGCCACAAAGAGAAAACTTGGAACTCCTAATAAAAATATTAGGATGGTATAACTATAGGTTTGCAAAGAGTAGAATACAAGTAAAGTTTAAAAAGCTCTTCCCTATTTGGCATTAATATATATGACTAATGAGATGAACTAACACTGGTGCTGTATAGGGAGTCCATAGAAAAAGCAGTACAATTGTAAAAATGTTAGGATGAAGTGAATTTAAGTGTTCTGCAACAAATATTTGGATATGTTGCTAGCTTGGTTATTGCAAGACAGGCAGAAGATAAGGTATAAAGGAGACTGGAAGAAAATGCCAAGAAAAATTTGACTTAAGATCAATGATGATAAAACCAAACACAGGGTTGTAATCTGCTGAGACCTTAGATTAGTTTAGTTAGCTGTCAATACTCACAGATATCAACAAGCTATGGAGTTTAAATACCTGGAAACATTAATTGCTCATCATAATTTAGTGAAGAATGATATTAAGGTACAGGTACAGATCATGAACGTGATGAAATCCCAACTTATTCAGTAGGCAGAGCATATGGTTATCACGACAGAAGACAAAGCAGCTGAACATCTCCTGAAAGGCCGTTTCACTGATATTTGACTCATAATCAACAAAGAAAAAGACAGAGCAATAATAAAAAGCATGATCTAAGAGCCCTTACTATGACATCAGCAATGAGAAAAATATGCCCTTGCAGACAAAAAAAGTAAGAATGGCCAAGGACTTCTATGGCCTAGAGATTTAGGAAGCACCAAGTAGTAGTAGTAGTAGTATAGAATGTAAGTTATTCTATGGAGATACAGGCAGAAAATAGGAACTACAGAGGATTTCTGAACTCTTTTTGAAAAACCTCAAATACTAATCATATAAACAAACCAAATTAAATCTTCTCATTCCCAATAAATTCTTCAAAGTAGCAAGCCAGTTTCCATTAGGGCTTTTTTGCTTTAAGAGTTGCCCTGTGAAACAACAATGGTTGAAAGACTACTGACAATTTTTTGATAGCAGCAACTCCCACTGACTTCACTTAAGGGAATTTTCTATCTGAAATCTTTTTTTTTCCTTTTCCTGGCACAGAATGACTAATGGCTTTCCTAAGAAATGATGCCAAATCTATTTAACTGAAATACAATTTCATGAAGTTTCAAAAGCAAACAAAGGGTGATCTCATCCCACTTTATCTGTTTCATGCATCGTACTGCAAATAAAGAAGAGTGGATGAGAGTAAAATAACCATATCTTTAACAGGGCACATGGGTATAACAACAAATGGGAGGATATTGATCAGGAAATAGGATCTATTTTAAACTACTTTAAAAACCACAAAGTAGTGGTTTGCGCTTTTTGAGATTTAATTCATATTAGGAAGAGTTTACAAGAAATGTAAAAGTATGTATCATGTTTCATAATAAACTAAACATGATCACACTAATACCCATGATGAATCCTAAGACCCTACTTCAGCAATAGAAAGGGTGTGACAGGATCAACATGCCCCATTAAGATACAGCAAAACACATCTGAACTTTGTTAGTCATGTTGCAAGACAGAAATCATGTTAAACTAACTCAGTTGGTCATCAGGTGCAGTTTATGTACAACTTTTGCTAAAACAATGCAATATAATGGGCAACAAAATTGTAAGTAGTATAATTATGTAATGTATAGTTTTTGCTAAAAGCAGATAACATAAATATAAGTTTTTTACCAGTTTTACCATAACTAAAGCAGAACATAGCATATACAATACAGGAAAAAGGCATAGAAAATGAAACAATGTATATCAATGCAACAGTTATTCCAGTTGATTTTTGGCTCATTTTGCAACTAATACAAATATGCCTAGGCAGGATATGACAGGCTGTGAGTTATTAAGGAAATACCAAACAAATCTTCTCCATTAGTCCCAAATTTAAATTTTTCCACTAATGGAGACACATTTTCCTGGTTGGGCTAATAAAATACAAGAGTGAAAAATTTTATCCAAACTTCTCATTTCTAAAAAGAAAAGATTTGGTAGAAGCTTTAGATAAAAGTGGCCTTGTCTACATAAGATGCTGACTGCTCAGTTGTTACTGGGCAGTCATTTGATAAAGGCTCAGTACTCATGTAAAGGCATACACAAGTACTATATGACAGTGTAGTAACTGGAGTTACTGTGCAGTAGCGGCACTGAACAGCTTTAAGGTGATGCTGACTGTGCAGTAGCTCATTACTACTGTGCAGTAGTGTCACATCACTCTTGTGCCACATGACGCTACTGTGCAGTAGTAACGAGCTACTGCACAGTCAGTGTCTTGTGTAGGTTGTTCTTGCCATCTTACACTGTGTTGCTGGTTCTTATTTATTGTAAACAGTTGGCTTATCTCCAGATATAATTCCACATATGAATGTTTCATCCATGGAGGTCCATCCACTCCTTACCAACAAATCTCCACAGTTGCTGGATGCAAGATGACCATTCTCATTCTCTAGAATCCAAAGAACCTAAAATAAGATCTTATGCCAAAAATTGTATTTCATCTTTCTGTATTCAAGCTCTAGAATTAGCTGGAATACTTCAATGGTTTTAACGTACGTTTCTCACATTGCTGAGATCATGGTTTTCTGAGTGGTCCATCAGACCCATGATCATATGACCTCCATAACATATTGTAAACATTATTTAATTGACTCATATCCAACCCCCCTCCCTATTATTATTGGTGGAATAAAAGTGGATGTTATATAGGCAAAGGATTGCTTTAATTCTGACAATGAATCAGCTTTGCTTTTGTGAAAATGTGTTCATCTTAAAATATTTATATTCAGGCTGTGTACAAAATGGGACTTGAATAAATCAAAACAAACAAAAATAAATACTTAAATCAACAATTAGTGTATTCAATTTATTGGTTTATTTATTTATTTGCTGTGTTAGGTATGTCATTTTGTGCAACTATATTTTCTGTCTCGGCAAAAAAAAAAAACAATTTAGTATAGGTCATCCATTAAAATATATGGCTAATATGTTAATATAGAGATATAGAAAATGATTTAAAATATATATATTTCTAAGGAACTGTATGTCTATTACAAGAGAATATTCCAGTTCCTATCACACTGGCCAATAAGGTTCATTAAACACCAATGGGTCTCTGAGTCTTTCGGAGTCAATGACATTGTAGACTTCACTTGGGATCTCATTTTCCTTTTGTATGAGGTCTGCAGGGCAAAAAATGGAAATGAACTGTGAAAAACATAATCACTTCTTTTACTGTCTCTATTTGTACATAAAATATAAAAAGACCATTTATTTAACTCCATTATAGACCATGTTTAGTTACTGGAATAGGACCTATGTATATGTGCATAAACATATTTCTTTGTCTATAAGTATGGTTATATATAAAGTGGTATTATATGGAGAGATGAAACCTATGTCAAATGTTTCACAACCATGAGATAATTATAGTTATCATTCACCTTTGAACGTATCATCTGCCTTCTGCCCACTAATCCACCTCCCCAGGATATATTCTTATCTTCCTCCCCCATGAGCATTTATAAATATGACATTTAAAACTAATAAAAACCTGCCAGATTAATGTTTCCTCCTTCAAACATATGTGAAATTTCCACCCACCCTAAAAATGTATAGCAGCCCAAAGCCAAAGATAGGCAATATTCAGTCTAGAGTTGTCAGGTGCTAGCCTTCTAATGGTACTTTGTATACAGAGGCACATAAAATAAGTAGAGGCTGATAATGAGTTCATGTTTTCCTTTTCTATAAAGAAGCATGTTTTGTGTGAAGTGTGCATTTTATATCAAAAGGAATAGGGGTCAAATGATCTCTAAGTCATGTCAGACAATATGCAAAGCTGCATATGGAGTACATCGCTTGAAACCCTTCAGGAAAAAAATTGGTACCTTAAAAAAATATAGAACCTCATTCACTGACTTCATTGCAGATAAAAATTACTGAAGCCTCAATATGGAAAATGGGTGTTGCCATCTACAGACATCAAGAACATCCTATTTCCCCTTTATACACCTGAATAACATGTATATAGCCATGGGATGACACTTCTTGGCTTCAGGCACAGTTTGAGATTAAGTATGGGATTAAGCTAAACATTCTCATTAGGCTCCAGGGTGACTGGGCAGCTGCCCAAGGTAATAGACTTGATTTGGTATATGCATACTGCTCGGAAGTTCAGGAACCTTAATAAGAGAATAAATACAATTATTAGGTGTTAAAAGATGTAGGGGCACCTTCTGACCTTTTAGCCTAATAGTTTAGGGTGCCTATACACAAGTACTGAGGATGCTCCAACGTCCTGTAGCTCCAGATTAATAGAGGTTGCTGGAGCGTGGCAATTACCAAACTCTAGCAGCCTCCTGTAACTCATGTATCAATTTCCCCACACTTCAGAGTGGCAGTGGGGGTGCTTCAACTAAAGCTCATTCGATGAGTTTTAGTTCAAGCGCCTCCACCACCAATTGAGAGACTTGGATTCCAGCCCTCTCCCCCTCTCCTCCACCCCCCCCCCCCACACACACAAATTCAGAGGCTTTCAAATCCAAATCCTATTACTTTATAACAATTGTTCCAACCAAGAGGCTACTCATCATCCAGATTATTCTCAAACCCACTCTTTGAAGTTGATCCACTTCACCTCACATTTAATAGTCACTGGATAATTAACACCAGGAAAGGTTCTGCCTCATCAGCTCAATGGTTTCTACCTGAGAACCATGAAAACCATGGTCTTCACTTTCCCAGTGGAGTAGCTGTTTTACTAAACCACACACTTTCTAGGTTGCTTTCTTTTGACTCCACATATCTCCTTCTCTGACCTGCAAGTGACTCCTGTTGTACCACAGAGGGAAAAAGATGCCTAAATTGTATATAAGGGCCCAAAACTACAGTTCGATAGGTACCTACCTGTACTATAGGTGCATTAAAGGTAAACAAGATCTGGTTCTAGGTTACAGAGATATACTTTTTTAATTTGGTCTCTGGTGGACCCCAAGCCTTTGTATTCTTGGCTGCCCAATGGCCTAATTCAATAGTAGGAATGGAGAAAAGATCTGGCCCTATACCTTTATCATGCAAATAAATATGTAAGTGACTACATGTGTGTAGTCTTTCTTATTTGTAATGGTGTAGAACATTCTTGGGTATAGTTACCCATATATGTCTTTGTTATACGACAGCCATTCATTTATAGAAAAATTGCATACCCCATACTACTTTAGTTAGAATTCTGAAAAATTCAACATAGCTCTATAGGACAGCGGAATCTATTCATATTGCAATCTTCAGAAAGATGAGTGGGATTCTCAATCGAAAATAACTTAATAAAGCCAATAACAGTGACCAATTGAACATACAAAGGCATTCCTCTACAATGATGGACAATTTACACGGTTTATTATATATTTTATATGAAATCTAGTTAAATTAAAATGGATATATTTTACTTCCCTTTGCACAGAAAGAACCTGAACTATTTTTGTTACAATGTTCCAAGAAGGCAAGCAAGCAAGCTTCAGGCAGAAATAAATTACCGCAAAATTCAGCCTGAATATAGGAAGTTTGGGAAAATGACACATTTTTTTTTTTAAACTGAGCTTTCTTTTGATTTCAGCAGACTTTGGACAAGACCTGAGTTAGTAATTTTTGTCCCTCACATGCATTAAAGAAGCACTTAATTGTGTTTCACTGAACATCCTATTTCATAGTTTCATAGCTTCATAGTTGGTAGGGTTGGAAGGGACCTAATCAGATCATTTAGTCCGACCCCCTGCCATGGACAGGAAAGGATGCTGGGGTCAAATGACTTCAATGTGGATAAGTGCAGGGTTCTGCACCTGGGGAGAAGGAATCCACAGCACACATACAAGATGGGGAGCTCCCCACTTGAGAGCACACAGGCGGAAAGGGATCTTGGAGTCATTACTGACTCCAAGATGAACATGAACTGCCAATGCCAGACCGCAGCTAGCAAAGCCAACTGCACCTTGTCGTGCATCCAAAGATGCATCTCAAACTGGTCCAGAGAGGTGATACTCCCCATCTATGTGATATTGGTCCAGCCTCAGTTGGAGTACTGTGTCCAGTTCTGTGCACTGCACTTTAAGAAGGATGTGGCCTGCCTTGAGAGGGTTCAGAGGAGGGCCACCCGCTTGGTTGGAAGGCAACAGGGCAGGCCCTATGAGGAGAGGCTGAGGGACCTGAAGCTGTTCAGCCTCAGCAAACGGAGGCTGAGGGGGGATTTGGTGGTTGCCTACAAACTCATTAGGGGAGATCAGCAGCAAAAAGGAAGGGTCCTATTCCCCACAGCACCACCTGGGGTGACTAGGAACAATGGCCAGAAGCTGCTAGAGAATAGGTTCAGGTTAGAGATTAGGAGGCACTATTTCACTGTTAGGGTGGCTAGGATCTGGAACCAACTTCCTAGTGAAGTGGTCCTCACTCCTATCTTGGGTAAATTCAAAAAGAGGTTGGATGAACACCAGTCTGGGGTCGTGTGATCCCAGCATGTGCTCCGGCCAGTGGCGGGGGTTTAGATTAAAGGATCTATTCAGGTCACTTCTGACCCCTAACTACTATGAAACTATGGCCCCAGCTAGGTGGCTGTCTATTCTCGTTTTGAAGACCCCCAGGGTAGGGACAAGCACCACTTCCCTTGGAAGTTGGTTCCAGTTCCTAGCTGCCCTGACAGTGAAGTAGTGCCTCCTGATATCTAGCCTGAATCTACTTTCAGTCAACTTATGGCCATTGTTCCTTATTACCCCAGGTAGTGCTTGGGGGGAAAGGGACTCTTCCATTGCCTGCTGGTCCCCCTTGGCAAGTTTATAGGCATCCACCAGATCCCTTCTCAGCCTTCTTTTGTGGAGGCTGAATAGGTTCACGTCCTATAGCCTCTTTTCATAGGGCCTGCCCTGCTGCCCCCTAATCATATGAGTGGCCCTCCTCTAGACCCTCTTGATGCTCTCCACATCCCTCCTGAAGTGTGGCACCCATAAGTGGATGCAGTACTCCAACTGTGGCCTGATTAATGTCACATAGAGGGGGAGGATCACCTCCTTGGACCTTTTCATGAATGCATCTACGGATGCATGACAAAGTGTGGTTAGCCTTCCTGACCATGTCCCCACATTGGCAGCCCATGTTCATCTTGGATTCAATAGTGACTCCAAGTTCCTTCTCTGCCTCCATGCTGACAAGAAGGGAATTCCCCAGCCTGTAGGTATGCTGTTGGTTCTTCCTACCCAGGTGCAACACTTTGTACTTGTCCATATTGAAACCCATCCTATTCTCATCCACTCACCTCTGTAACCTGTCGAGATCTAGTTGTAGCCTCTCCCTCTCTTTTAGCATGCTCACTTCTCCCCACATCTTAGTGTCATCAGCAAACTTGAACAAGGTGCTTTTCACCCCCTTGTCCAAATCACCAATGACGATTTTGAACAGTGTGGCCCCGAGGACCGAACCTTGGGGAACCCCACTGCCCACATCTCTCCAGGTCGAAAATGGCCCATCTACCACCACTCTCTGGGTGCGACCCTCAAGCCAATTTGCGACCCATCTGACTGTGTAGGCATTGACACCACAGACACCTAATTTTTTAATGAGGATGGGGTGAGAGACAGTGTTGAAGGCCTTCCTAAAGTCCAGGAAGACTATGTCCACCACAACACCTGTGTCTAGGCTTTTATGACCTGGTCATAGAAGGCCACCAGGTTGGTCTTACAGGACCTGCCTTTAATGAACCTGTCTTGATTGCCCCTAAACATAAACTCCCCTGCTGGCCTCTTGCAGATGTGCTCCTTGATAATTTTCTCAAAGAGCTTCCCCAGGACCGAGGTAAGACTAACAGGCCTGTAGTTTCCTGGGTCCTCTTTCCTCCCCTTTTTGAAAATGGGGACCACATTGGCCCTTTTCCAGTCATCAGACACCTCACCAGAGCACCATGAGTGCTTGTAAAGCTGTTCCAGGGGTCCAGCAATGACCTCTGCCAGTTCCCTAAGCACTTTGGGGTGGAGGTCGTCAGGACCTGCTGATTTGAACACATCTCCAGAAGTTCCCTGACTAGGTCCTCACTGACCCTGGGCCTGACTGAGCCTCCCAGTGGGGGGGGGGGGGGATGTCCCTGTCTCTGTTCAGAAAAATGGAAGCAAAGAATCTGTTAAAAGAGATTAGCTTTGTCATCTGATGCTACCACCAGATTACAAAGCATGTCCTGCAGAGGCCCCACATTATTTTTGCACCTTTTTTTTTTTACCCCTATGTACTTAAAAAAAGGATTTATTGTTATCTTTGATCCAGGTCACTAGTCCCAGTTCCATCTCTGTGTTAGCCTTCCTAATAGCCCCACTACAATCTCGAGCCAAGGAGGTATAATCCTCCTTGGTGATGGCCCTCCTTTCCCCTCCCAAAAAGGAGGGTATATGCCTCCTTTTTGACTTCGAGGTGTTTGTGGATGTTTTTGGTGAGCCATGGGGGCTTTTGAGCACTCTTCCCCCCTTTGATCCGCGTGGGGTTTGTCACGCTTTGGGCTTGAAGGATTGTCTCCTTAAGTAACAACCACTCTTCTTGGAATCCTAACTCCCCTCCTCTCTGGGACCTCAGTGCCTCCCCAGCTACTCTCCTTACCTCATTGAAATCTGCCTTCCTGAAGTCCAGGGCTGCTGCCTTGCTGCAGGCCTTTGACACCCTGTGCTGGATGGTAAATTCTAGTAGGCAATGGTCGCTATCACCCAGGTGGTCAAGCACCCACAGTCCCCTCACTAGGTCATCGCCTGTGGCCAGGACCAGGTCCAACGAGGCATTTCCCCTGGTGGGACTGTGCACCTCCTAGATTAGGTGGAGGTCCTGTAACTCAGCTAGGAACCTACGTGTGTGGTCAGACCTGGCTGACTGCTCTTCCCAGCAGATGTCTGGGTAGTTTAGGTCACCCATGATGACCACATCCCTTGATTTAACTTAATTTCAATTCCACTTGTAACTACCAATACAATTCATCTCTGCCATTATTATTGGCATGTATGTCCTTAAACAAGGATATATATTCACCCCAGTTATGATCTTGCATTTTCATTTCTTAGCATTTTTCCTGAAACCTTCCTTCCAGTGTCTCCAGCTCCCATGTGAGCAGCTCCCTAGAACTATGAAAACAGAACTTACTTCCTCTTCATATATGTCCTGAGCAGACTATCTTCCAATAAACTACACATTGGATGCATTCAGTTTATCTGGTCAAATGAAAAGAGGCTTAATGTTCTTTGGCAATGGTTTGTACAGCTGCCTATATATTTTACCCTTTACACTCTTTCATTAGTTTACTCAGAGTACTCTATCAAGAGACCATGTACTGAAGTATCAAGCAAAAAATATCATAAAAAAGACTTTCAGAGAATTCAGTGACCTGAAAAATGCTACTTGGAAAACTAATGACCTAGGAATGCCTCTAAATCTGAGAGCATCCAGCATAGAATGCAGGCCTTAAAGTGGACATGTAACTACTGATCCAAGTAGAAGATTAAATCAAACAGTGATTTTTTGATAAATCTATAAATAAAAATGGTGTCAGCGGTCATCTTTTCCTCTTTAAACACTTCTTTCTATAGCCCACTGAAATATGTAGCTGACACAATTTCCCATGAATGATTTCTTTAATCTTTTCTTGTTTTGGTGTCAGCCTGGGCTACGCCTTCTCTCCATGTTATAGGAATCCAGAGCAATGAATTTTAATAATAATTAAAGTATTGATTCATGGATGTAAAGCATTATGGCACTGGATTTCAATGGGGCTATTATTTTAATCCATGTAATGGATATACTTGATATTCAGACTTATAGATGTTTAATGCCAAATAATTCTCTACTGTCATGTTGGAGCCATTCATCTACAAATTAATTGTGCCAAAATTATTTTTCATAATCATAAACTTCTCAGGCTGAGAATAACTGGAATTAGCCTCATTACTGGCTCAGAATTTCATTGTAGGGTGTCAGTGAATATGAAGATAAATTAAATTTTCACAAGCTCTAAGGGAATACAAATGATTGACTTCCCATTTTGCAGTCAATAACTTATTGACAGTTCTTGGGTTAAATGACAAAACAAAGAGCAAAAATCAATGACAATGGGCCAAAGATCAAATCAATAGCTGAAACACTCATTAATGTAGGGAATGACAGTTTTACTCACATTGACAGAAAAAGCCCAGCCTTTATGTCCTTTTTCATTGAGAACAGAGGGGTGCGGGTCAAATATGCATAATGAATGTGAATTTGTAATTTCTTTAGATCAAAAAACTCTTGAAGCTCTGAAATTCATTTTTAAACAGATATACAATCCCTAGTGTAAAGTCTATCAGCCATCATTAGAAATTATGGATGAGCAGTTACAATGTGCTAGGGATGGCAGAACTGCTTCCACATACTGTACCACTGCATAGTGCTATGCTGTAGTACAAAGCAATATTCTGCTTACATAAATCAACTGCTTGCTTCTGTTTTTATACCCTGTTATCACTTAAAGGCCACTAAAGCACATAATCTTTGAAACACTCTTCCAATTTTCCAAAAGCATATTGTTAAGAGCCCCATTTGTGCCTCCAATAGAATCAAACAGCAGGAAAGGGAAGAAAAAAAAAAACACTTTTGAAAACATGCATTGTTTATAGATGCTTTCATTAACATTCAGTGTATTAAAATATGACAGTTGCCAGCAGAATTGCTTATAGAGGAAAATATGAACCTGACTTAGATGTATTTGCTGAACTTTACTGTGTATGTATATGTGTGTGTGTGTATATTGGTGGAGTTGCAGTTGGACTACTGTGTCCCATTTTGGGTGCCACACTTCAAGAGGGACACAGAGAATCTGGAGAAGGTTCAGAGGAAGGACACTCACATGATTAGTGGCCTCCATGAAAGGCCCTATGAGGGGAGGTTGAGGGATCTGGATCTCTTCAGCCTTCACAAGATGTGACCTTGTAGCTGCCTATAAGTTTATCAAGGAGGGACAACAGAGAATTGGAGAAGCACTGTTTACCAGAGCACCCCTAGGAGAAACTAGGAATAATGGGTGCAAACTAGTGGAGAGTAGATTCAGGTTAGACATTAGGAAGACTTTTTTTTACAGTAAGGGTGGCCAGAATCTGGAATGGGCTTCCAAGAGAGGTAATACTATCACCTAACTTGGAAGTCTTCAAGAGAAGGCTTGTCAGTCACCTGGCTGGGGTCAGACACAATGATCCTTTGTGATCCCTTCAACTCTACAATCTATGAGTCTATGAATATGTATGTGTGTGTGTGTGTGTGTGTGTAGTTACTAGGAACTTTTAGTAACTAGGATAAAATTGGCTCAGCAAAGGCATCCAGGGATGCTTGAGGGCAGAAAAGAAGGCGTACAAATGGTGCAAGCAAGAGACTATCACCAAGGAGGATTATACCTCCATTGCTCAGGACTGCAGGGAGGTGGTTAGGACGGCCAAGGCTGAGATGGAGCTAGGGCTAGCAACCAGAATTAAGAATAATAAAAAGTCCTTTTTCAAATACATAGGAAGTAAGAAGGCACTGGGTAACGTGGGGACCCTACAGGATGGGCTTCGCAATCTGGTGATTGAGGCAAATGAAAAAGCTGACCTCTTTAATGAATTCTTTGCCTCCATATTCCTGAACAGGGACCATGACATTTCCATCACTAGAACTGCGGATGGACCCAGGGAAGGCACCACCATGCCTAGGGTCAGAGGCGACCTAGTTAGGGAACTTTTAGAGGGGCTGGATATGTTTAAATCAGTAGGTCCAGATGCTCTTCACCCAAGGTTGCAGAGGGAATTGATGGGGGTCATAGCAGGGCCCCTCACATGGCTCTAGGAGCACTCATGGGGCACTGGCCAGGTACCAGAGGATTGGAAAAGGACCAATGTGGTTCCCATTTACAAGAAGGTGAGAAAGGAGGACCCCAGCAATTATAGGTCTGTCAGTCTTACCTTGGTCCTTGTGAAGACCTTTGAGAAAATTATCAAGGAGCACATCTGCAAGGGCCCAGCAGGGGAGGTAATGCTCAGGGGCAACCAACATGGGTTCACTGAGGGCAGGTCCTGCCTGGCTAACCTGGTTTCTTTTTATGATCAGGTCACAAAGTCCCTGGACAAGGATGTCAGGGTGGATGTTGTCTTCCTGGACTTTCAGAAGGTCTTTGATACAGTTTCCCACCGCATTCTCTTAAAAAAAAACTTGGTTACTGTGGCATTGATTCCTACACAGTCGATGACAAACAAGTTGTGGGGTGACAAGGGCACGTTGCAGGGGAGGAACAGAATCCAGCTAGATCTAGAGAGGTTACAGAGGTGGGAGAATGAAAATAGGATGCAATTCAATGCAGATAAGTGCAAGGTACTGCATCTAGGGAAAAGGAACCAGCAACACAACTACAGGCTGGGAAACACCCTCCTTGACCATATGGTGGCAGAAAGGTGTCTTGGAGTTGTTGCTGACTCCAGGATGGACATGAACTGCCAATGCGAGGAAGCAGTCAGTAAGGCTAACTGCACCTTGTTGTGCATCTACAGATGCATCACATACAGGTCCAGGGAGGTGATCCTTCCCCTCTATGTGGCATTGGTCAGGCCACAGTTGGAGTACTGCATCCAGTTCTGGGCACCGCACTTCAAGAGGAATGTGGCTAGCATTGAGAGGGTCCAGAGAAGGGCCACTTGCATGGTCAAGGGGCAGTGAGGCAGGCCCTATGAGGAGAGGCTAAAGGGCCTGAACCTATTCAGCCTCCACAAGAGAAGGATGAGAGGGGATCTGGTGGCTGTTTACAAACTCACTGGGGGGGCCAGCGAGAACTGAGGGAGGCTCTGTTCCCCCGAGCACCAGCGGGGGTAACTAGGAATAAAAGCCACAAATTGTTTGAGAGAAGGTTCAGGCTAGACATCAGGAGTCATCACTTTATAGTTAGGGCTGCCAGGCTCTGGAATGGGCTCCCAAGTGAGGTGGTACTCTCTCCTACCTTGCGGGTCTTCAAAAGAAGGCTGGACAGATATTTGGCTGGGGTGATATGACCATGGCACCTATTTCTGCCAAGAGCAGGGGGTCCGACCTGATGATCTGTTTAGGTCCCTTCCAACCCTAAGCACTATGAAACTATGAAACTTTTATTAAACTTATATAGAAATATCTATTGATGTTTTGATAAATAAAAAAATAATAGGAAATCAGTGAAAAAACTAACAGAGTAAGAAACCAAATGAGAACGCCAAACATTAGCTTCATTCAAAGTGTTATACTGAATAATTACTGATTTCTTGAAAGGTCACAAACTTTTCTTTTTATATTAAACTCTAAGTATTGCAAAATCTGAATCATGGAAGTCAGAAATAACAAGGATGAATTCGAACTATTCCTTCCTGAGCTGTAGCTTCACATGGCCCTTTGATTTGCTTACATGTTTCGTCTTAAGGGTACATTTTATAAATACTTTATACTTAGTATAGGGTTACTAAATGATTAGTAGTTGTTTTAGCAAATAGTCAATCATTGTAACTTACTATAGAGTCTGAAAGATCAATATGTTCCTTGTAACCTATGGTTTATAACAGTCTATAAACCTATTTGCATGCTTACAATAATCTATAATACACATCTCCCATGTCTGCAAAATACATTGATTAACCTTTAATATAGTATTTATAGGTATAATGCTTATTAGTGAATTATAAAGTATATTCAGTACAAAGAACTTGAAGAACTACAAGATTCAAATGTTTATTCATCATAAATCATATCACCCTTGAATTAACTCCCCCTCTACACATGCAGGCAAAGGTACAGTGTGCTGTAATATACCATCCACACAATTGCACCTCCTGCCATACCACACATGCATGGCAGGAGGCATGACTGTGGGACTGCACATTAGATTCCATCATGCCTTATTGCTAGTGCAAGGGGAGCCCAAAATTGGGCTCCCCTTGCACTGGCAAGAATCAAGCTTCTACCACCGGGAGCATCCTCAATTGAGTAGCTGGGTTCTGGAACCAGGAGTCGTGCTGCCAGAACTAGTGTCCATAGCTGCAGGACCCAGTGTCGGTGGCTGTTGGGGCTGAGAGTCTCATCAGTTGTGGGGCTCCCAGCTCCAGATGGGCAGGGTGCTCCCAGCCTTGGGGGAGGCCCAGCTAATTAAAGGTTGATAGCAACCAGCTATCCCATTAGTATACATTTTCAAGGTCTAACTTCATAGCTGGTTGGAGTTTTTTATGGCATGATAGGTACTCTGCACATATAGCTGCTCTCAATGTAACTGCACATTTAACCATTTAATTGCATGATAACTGTAATGTGTAGAGAGGACCTTAGAAATAAAACTTAAAAAAATAGCAAAAAATAATTGAAGCAAGTTACAAACACACTCTGGAAATGTGTTGGACAATGTTGCTCAACAAACAGTGGCAAGTCCAGTATCTTTTAATCATGTTTGGATGCCATATAATACTGTGGATGTCACAGGAACATAGTGAGAAACAATCAGCCAAATGGGTTAAGTATTCACGTATATCAAATGGTTGCCATAGCATGTGCAATAAACTTTGCCTTATAGATATAGAAGTGAGTATACTTTGTATGATGAGAACTCCCTGAACATTTATTGATTCCCTCAATTTTTTTTTGATTTCTTCAAGACTTGAGGATATTTCTGATCTCTTAAGAAATGATCAGCACTTTGCTGAAACTGACTGTAAGACTTAGAAATGCAGTAATCATATCCAAATTATTATATTTTTTGCAGAATTTTAAATATCTCTATTTCTTAATTTCTACGGAACTATCCAGTTTAGATACACAGACAAAATTCCTTAAGCGATTCAAACCAAAACAATCAATCTACCTGGTAGCTAGGTAATCGTATCAAGAAACAGAGTTTAAATGATGTCAGAGTGAGGAAAGATGTGAAGGACTTCTAGCACAGGGAGAAGAAAGTACAGTAAGTGAATCAGGAAATCTAGATGGTTCACATCTAGTTGTGGGCAAGACAGGATTGCATAATTTTTAGGACGATGTGATTACAAATCTGAAGATTGGTTCCAGGCAATCAGATCTGATCAATATATGAAACACAGAAGTTTGTTATATTCAGTGTTATTTGAGGCTTATTTCTAATGTCTATACTGTATAAACAAAAATTATAAGTACTGGGATGGGCAGACTACTAATGGCAAAGTGAAAATGCACTCTAAATGTGGTATTTCATCTGAACTTCAAATACTATTCAAATGCTTTTGGCACAGAAAAGTGTTGATATATTTAACAGACCCAAATCTGCACCTGCACAAATCTCCTTATCGCTTTTAAAAAAGGGCAACATGGATGATTCTTATATATACACATAGGAAAATGTATACACTAAGTTTAAACATTAGCTAATAAAATTCCAATCTGCATATGTTTCAGTGATTAAAGAAAACTATTTTAAACATTAACAATTTAATGTTTAAAAGGACTAAAAGGGGAGCATATAAAAAGTGGAAATGGGGAGAGATTACCAAAGAGAAGTATACCTCCTCTGCTCGCACTTGTAGGGAGGCAGTTAGACAGGCCAAAGCTACCATGGAGCTGAGGATGGCATCCCAAGTAAAGGATAACAAAAAATTGTTTTTCAGATATATAGGGAGTAAAAGGAAGACCCAGGGTGGAATAGGACCCCTACCAAATGGGCAGAAGCAATTGGTGACAGACAGGGGGGACAAGGCTGAACTCCTCAATGAGTTCTTTGTCTCAGTGTTCCTAAGTGAGGGGCAGGACAAGGCTCTCACTGGGATTGTAGAGAGGCAGAAGCAAGGCACCAGACTGCCATGCGTAGACTCTGAGATGGTGCAGAGTCACTTGGAGGAACTGGATGCCTTTAAGTCAGCAGGCCTGGATGAGCTCCATCCAAGGGTACTGAACGCACTGGCTGACGTCATTGCACAGCCACTGGTGGGAGTATTTGAATGCTCATGGCACATGGGCCAGGTCCTGGAGGACTGGAAAAGGGCCAATGTGGTCCCCATTTTCAAGATGGGGAGGAAAGAAGACCCAGGCAACTAAAGGCCAGTCAGTCTCACCTCCATCCTAGGCAAAGTCTTTGAAAAAATTATCAAGGCTCACATTTGCGAGAGCCCGGCAGGACAAATTATGCTGAGGGGAAACCAGCACGGGTTCGTAGCAGGTAGATCATGCCTGACTAATCTAGTCTCTTTTTATGACCAGGTTACAAAATGCCAGGATGCAGGAGTAGGGGTTGATGTCGTATACTTAGACTTCAGGAAGGCCTTCGATACGGTATCCCACACCATACTGGTAAACAAGTTAAGAGGCTGTGACTTAGATGGCTACACGGTCCGGTGGGTGGTGAATTGGCTAGAGGGTCGTACCCAGAGAGTCGTAGTGGATGGGTTGGTAACGACCTGGAAGGGTATGGGCAGTGGGGTCCCACAGGGCTCGGTCCTTGGACCGATACTCTTCAGTATCTTCATCAGCGACTTGGACGAGGGAGTAAAGTGTACTTTGTCCAAGTTTGTGAATGACACAAAACTGTGGGGAGAAGTGGATATGCCGGGGGGCAAGGAACAACTACAAGCAGACCTGGACAGGTTGGACATATGGGCGGAAAACAACAGAATGAAATTTAACAAGGAGAAATGCAAAGTGCTGCATCTAGGGAGGAAAAATGTCCAGCATACCTACTGCCTAGGGAATGACCTGCTTGGTGGAACGGAAGCGGAAAAGGATCTTGGAGTCCTAGTGGACTCCAAGATGAACATGAGTCGGCAGTGTGATGAAGCCATCAGAAAAACTAATGGCACTTTATCGTGCATCAGCAGATGCATGACGAACAGATCCAAGGAGGTGATACTTCCCCTCTATCGGGCGCTGGTCAGACCACAGTTGGAATACTGCGTGCAGTTTTGGGCGCCACACTTCAAGAGGGATGTGGATAACCTGGAGAGGGTCCAGAGAAGGGCCACTCGTATGGTTAAGGGCTTGCAGGCCAAGCCCTATGGGGAGAGACTGGGGCACCTGGACCTCTTCAGCCTCCGCAAGAGAAGGTTGAGAGGTGACCTTGTGGCTGCCTGTAAGTTCATCACGGGGGCACAGAAGGGAATTGGTGAGGTTTTATTCACCAAGGCGCCCACGAGGGTTACAAGAAATAATGGCCACAATCTAGCAGAGAGCAGATTTAGACTAGACATTAGGAAGAACTTCTTCACAATTAGAGTGGCCAAGGTCTGGAACGGGCTCCCAAGGGAGGTGGTGCTCTCCCCTACCCTGGGGGTCTTCAAGAGGAGGTTAGATAAGCATCTAGCTGGGGTCATCTGAACACAGCACTCTTTCCTGCCTATGCAGGGGGTCGGACTCGAAGATCTATTGAGGTCCCTTCCGACCCTAGCATCTATGATTCTATGAATTTAAACAACTTAATCAGTTTAACATGAATAAAGAAACACTGTAGGACTTCAGATCCCCAAACCTCTAGCGTCATCTAAAACCAAGGTCTTCAGTTTCACTTCCAACCTGAGGGTGAGATGCTGCAATACTTTTGCATGGAGCCTTTGAAGAAGCAGCAGCTCAGGCTGAAGATAATCTGAACCACTCAAGGGAGAAGCTGGTGGTTTGAAATATAAAGCTTTCTATTCTGCTCAAAGGAAGTTTCAATTCCATTTAGCTCTGAATAAAATAGAGGACACGTTCCCCGCACCCTTCCCACAAGCCCTCATTTTTTCCCTTGAGTAGCTCAAGATAGCTTCAGCCCATTCCATGGTTTCTACAAAGCTTTCATACAGATGTCACTATTTGGGCTAAAGCTGAAACAAAACATTCAATAGATGCTGGAGAGTTCAGGAATCTAGGATGATAGATTCAAGTTGGTCTTGCATTAGGGATCTCAGTATCTAAAAGCTAGGCACCTCAGCTCAAGAAAGCAATCCAGGAGTCCAGATTTGCATCCTTAACATCCTTACAAAGTCAATAGACTACTAAGGTGGTTTTGAAAAACAATCTAGTTTGAAAGAGCTAGCCACAAGTCTATTCAGATGCGCTGCACCTGAAGCCCACCAACAAATCTCTGGGTATCAACAGGCTGACCATGGAATTCTATCATGCCTTCTGAGATGTCCTTATCCCAGACCTCACCACAGTCTGGGCCATGTCCAAAGGGGCTGGGGGTGGAGGGGGAGGAAGGGTGCCCTCTGTCAAGCAGCTGGGCCATACTGACCTTCCTGCCTAAGAAGGGGGACCTTCAGGCCTGAGGAAGTGGCACTCAGTCTCCCTCCTATACATGGACTACAACATGGTAGTGAAGGCCATCTTGCTGTGGCTGAAGTCTGTGCTGGCAGACATGATCCACTCCAACCACACATATATGGTTTCAGAGTGGACCATCTTCAACAACGTATACCTCCTTGAGTCTCCTGGCATGGACTGCCTGTCATTTGCCCTTCTGTTCCTTGACTGAAAGAAGGTGTTTGGCAGGGTGTATCATGGATACCTCACAGGCAGCCTGAGATTGTTCAGCTTCACTTCCTGCTTCAAGCTGTTTCTCCTGGTACCTCCAGAGTGCCTGGTCAAATTCAACTGGATGTTGATGGAGCCCATCCCTTTTAGGCAGGGAATGTGTCAAGACTGCCAGCTGTCAGGCCAGCTCTATGTTATCATCCTCAAGTCCTACCTCTGCCTCTTTCACAAGTGGATTATGGGTCTGGTGCTCAGGGAGCTGGCCATAAGATTAGTCCTCTCAGCATAAACTAATAATGTGCTCCTTGCTGTCAAGAACATGGGTGATCTGGTGAAGTTCACCTGCCAGTTCATATACTCAGTACCCTTCTCTGCCTGAAGTAATTTGGGTCAAGAACTCTGGCCTGCCAATGGGTGACGTGTATCAGGTGGGTATTCAACGCACTCCATGACATTCAATGGAGTGCAGGCTCACTGCTCAATCTGGGGGGGTCTATCTATTCCCACAGCCACTCCCCTCTGACACATAACTGGGATCAGATGAAAGTCAAGATATCTGGGCACCTGCAGGCATGGTGCACTTTGGCAAGTGTTGTACACCTCCACAATAATTTTTTTTTTTTGGCTGAATTCTTGATGCAAGTTACATGATCACACTGGATTGCTCCTGGACATACTTAAAAACCCAAGTGTAACTGCATAGGGAACTTAATAATAGAAAATAGAGGCACTCCATGGACATAGATGCCTACTGATTTGGGTGGTTTGGGGATGTGAGCTTTGGAACATGGTTGCCCATGTTTAGCAAGCCAGTCTCATGCTGCTCTGAGCTCTTTCAGTCAATGCACCACCCACTTTAAATCTGATCCATTATTATATCATATGCCTAAATGCTGAAGGAATCATGACAGCTTGTGATAGTATGCTATCGTACACCTTGCAGAATAAGCTACTGTATAGCTACACTTCCCTTCTATGTAGTCTCACGTTCTCTTTTTGGGAGTATGAGGCTATTGGTAGTGCCATATACTTATTTCTTCCATGTGTACCATGGAGAGAAAATCCTGCCATGAAAAAAACAGAGCAAAAATCATTAATTGTATCTTAGTCTGCGCTAAACTGCTACTAGATTAATAAAGAATAAATCAGTCAGGAACACTTAAGAAATAGGGAGTGCTCAGGGCTTCGCATTAAAATTGTTTATGGTACAATTTGTACAATCAGTTCTATCTTATATATAATCATATTTAGTCAAACTGCCATATGCTGCCTGCACAGACATTAATAACAATTTGTTTTATGGATTGAAATGATCAACTAGTGTAAAAACAAAATCACATTGACATTGATCTTTTGATTTATTTACAGCATCTCATCAAGTCTGGGAGTCCCCTCAAGAGTATGGGAAACAGAAGGCTTGCAGGTATTTGGTTTTTATGTATTGCTATGTTGATTGCTGAGAAAACTGATCAAGACTTCTGAGAGGTTTGTGCACTTCCTAGGTAGTCATCTTTCCTTCAAACTTTGAATAATATTTCCTGTTTTGTTTTGTTAATCCTCTTTAAAAAAAATTAGATTAGCACCTTTTATCTGAAGGGCTGGAGTCTTCCCATTGGTTACTTCTTTGCTCCAGGTAGAACAGTGAGAAGTAGCCTGATTTTAGTGTTTACCTTTACTAAAATACTGAACACTCTTCAGGATTCTTCATGTAGTAGAAAAAGGCCTAACATGATCCAGCACTGCAACAAAAAACAGAGCATGTGGAATATCTGTTTCTTGGTATCTTTCATCAAGACTTAGGAGAAAATAAGCTTTAGTCAAGCACAAATTATTTTGGTTTAATGAAGGGGCAACTGGATGGGATTCTTCTGCCTGAGTTCTGACATATCAGATGAACTAATGGTCTTTTCTGGCTTTAATATCTATGAACTCATAAAGTAATCTACACCATCTCTTTATTAAAATCAGATTGCTTAGCTCACTAAATTGATGTAGCTATGGGTTACTAGTATACTGTATAGGGAGTAAAGGATATAGAGTTGGATTCACAGTGGGAACTTAGTAACTCTCTAGGCATTAAGGGGTTACTAGCATTCAAAAACTTCTGCCTCTACACTCCTATAGTCCCCTAGGACTGTTGCTGCTAGGCATGTTCTCAACTGCCTAAATAATGACATTATTTAGACTTTTGGTTAATGCTGATTCCCATGTAGAGGACTTATTTGACCTTGGATTGTTCTGGTCAGGGGGTTTCTTTTTTTTTTTCTTTTTTTTTTCTTTTTTTTTTCTTTTTTTTCATCTCAAGACTATTTATGGTTGTGAATCTAGAGCAGATACAAGCACCCCTTTCTTTCTTGCTCCCAGTATGAGGTCAGCTCACCTAAGGGAATGGGAAAAGGAGCAGGTGCCTATATCCTGAGGAAGTAGAACTTAAACCATACATTTCTACTTCACATTCTCTGCTGACCACCTTGGACAGTTCCCCACTGAGCATGCTGACCTTTGCAAGTACTATTTTTAAAGACCTAATTCTCCATGTTCATTGTACAAGGAAACCTAGCTATCTGGCTCCCTAGATGACTAGGTACCTACAAGTAAAAAATAGGAAAGGCTTCTTCAGCCACTGGATGTTGTTCCAAGAAGGAAGATTGCCAAGAAGAGATGGGATCTGCCTGACAGAGAGTGAAGAGCATATTCACAGATAGGCTTGCTCACCTAGTGGGGAGGGTTTAAACTAGGTTCACTGGGGGATGCAGACCGAGGCCCTGTGGTAAGTGGGGAAGTGAGTGACCTGGAGGAAGCACAAACAGGAGCAGATAACAGGGGAGTCCTTCTCATTCTTCCTGAGAAAGTAGGGTAATTGGCTAGTTACCTCCAAAGTCTGGACATGAATGCATGGAGACTGAGAAATAAGCAGGAAGAACTGAAAGTCCTCACAGTCTCAGAACTATAATGTGATTGGAATAATAGAAACATGGTGGGAAAACTAACATGACAAGCACCATCATGGATGGGTATGAACAAAGGGTGGGCAATTATTTCAGCTGGAGAGCCACTTAACGAGTTTTGGTGAGCTGTTAAGCACTGCAAGGGTAGCTCCAACTCCTGACAGGTTCCCCACCCCCTGGTTACCATCTTGGGACTGGAAATTCCACCCAAATCCCTGACCTTTGCCACTGGAAGTCCCTGCCTTTGTCCACAGGAGTACTTCTTTTGGGAAGGGAATTTGCCATCTTGGAACTGGAAAAAAAATTATATGGGGTTCATGGGGGGTTGTAGATTCATAGGTGTGGGTGTGGAGGTGTGTAGGGGGTTTCTTGGAGGGTGTGAGTAGATGTGGGGTGCGGGGGTGTGTGTCTTGGCATAGAGTTTGTGGGGGATGTGGGGTGTGTGTGTATGTGGGATGTGGGGGAGGGTGTGGGTGTGTGTGGTGTGTGGTGGTTGTGGATGGCTATAAAGGGTTTGTGGGGATGTTTGTGGGATGTGTGTGGGTGTGTATGGGGTTTGTCGGGGAATGTGGGGTGTGTGGAGAGGGGTGAGGAGAGGTGTAGGTATGGGGTGTGCATGGAAGGTGTGGGTGCATGTGTATGGTGGGGTGTACATGTGAGACCCTCCGTACAAACATGCCTCTTTACACATGCCCTGCCCCATTACACACAGCCCCTGCCACCAGCAGCAGCAGCAGGCATTGGGCCCTCGGGATACTCATGTCCTGCAGCAGGGAGAGCCCACATGGTGGTGTACAGTCACGGTGAACCCCAGAACTTCACATGGCTGGGCAGCCAGCTTCTTTGCATGGGGCTCACATGCCTGAGCCCTGCACTGCCAAGGGGAGCCCCGTGCAATGAAGACAGCTGTGCAGGTCATGGGGCTTGGCTGGGGCAGCTGAAAGAGGGACGGAGCCTACCTGGTTCCATAGTGCAGAGCTCCCCACTGTTCCCCATGACCTGTGCATAGCAGTGAGTGGGCTGGGCCACCGGCTTCATTGCATGGGGCCCCTCCCAGAGGCATGCAGTTAAGGTAAGAACTCAGAAGCTGAATGTGAGTTCCATGCAATGGGTCAGGTGGATCCTGTGCTCCTGCCATCCCAGACTCTGTGCTCCTGCCACCCTGCCCTGGGTTCCTGCCAGCCCTGGCCCCGACACACCAGTGAGGGCCCTGCACTTCCATCTACCTGCTGCTTTGCTCCCACCTGCCACTGCCACCACCACTCCCCCACTGCTGCCATCACTGCCACTACCACATCCTCCACCCCCACCCACTGTCACTGCCACCCTTCCCTGCCACTTCCCTACTTCCACCCCCTGCACATGCCCACTGTTGCCACTGCTACTTCCCCTACTCACAGCCTGCCCGCCACCACCACCACTGCTTCTCTACCTGTGGGGCTGGGGTCAGTGCCATCCTGTGGGCAAGGGTGGAAGCACAGTGCAAGCTGCCTGTGCAGGAGTGATTGGGCTTGGCCTCATGCAAGCACAGCAGGAGCAGCCCAGGGACGGGCTGGATACAATGAATTTGTAGCCACCCACCTATGGGCTGAATGAAATTGCCAGGGGGGATGGATCTGGTCCATGGGCTGTATTTTGCCCACCTCTGGTATAAACTGTTCAGGATGGACAGGCAGTGGAGATTTAGAGGAGGAGTTGAGATTTATGTAAAAGAGTTGTATGGTTGCTCAGAGCTCCAGTATGAAACTGGAGATAGGCCTATTGAAAGTCTCTGGGTTAGGGTCAGAGGGGAGAGCAACAAGGGTGGCATTCTGGTGAATGTCTGCTGTAGACCACCAGACCAGGAGAATAAGGTGGATAAGGCTTTCCTCAAACAGCTAGCAGAAGTTTCCAGATCACAGGCACTGGGTCTCATGGAGGATTTCAATCACCCTGACATCTTCTGGGAGGGCAATATAGCAATGCACAGGCAATCCAGGAAGCTTTTGGAGAGTGTTGGAAACTATTTTTTGGTGCAAGTATAGGAGTAGTCAAATAGGGGCCATGCTCTACTTGGTCACAAACAGGGAAGAATTGATGGGGAATGTAGAGATGGATGGCAACTTGAGCAGCAGCAACCATAGGAGGACTGAGTTTAGGATCCTGAAGAAAGGAAAGTAGAAGAGTAGGGAAACTGGACTTCAGGAAAGCAGACTTTAACTCACTCAGGGAACTGATGGGCAAGATCCCCTGGGAGTCCAGTCTGAGGGGGAATGGAGTCCAAGAGAGCTGGTTGTATTTTAAAGAAATCTTATTGGGCACATCTACAGGAAACCCTACGGTGTGGTAGCAATGAGCTATGGCACCATAGCATTGATATGGCACCAAAGCATTTCTGGGCATGAACCATGATGGCAATGCTACTGCACAGCAATAACAAGCCACTGCTCAGTAGTATCTAAAAATAATTGTGCGGTGATGAGACTGTGCAGTAACACCAGTTACTGTGCAGTCATTTAGTACTTGGTTAAGTAAGTACTGTAGTAAATGACTGCACAGTAACAACTGCATAGTCTGCCACATGTGTAGATGTGCCAACTGAGGAATGAACCATCTTAATGTAGAGGAAGTCCAGCAAGTATGGCAAAAGACCATCTTGCCTTAGCAGGCAACTCTTCAATGAGCTAAAACACAAAACAGAAGCATACAAGAAGTGGAAACATGGACAATGACTAGGGCATGCAGGGATGAAATCAGGAAGGCTAAAATGCAAATGGGTGTTGAAACTAGAAAGGGATATGAAGGGTAACAAGAAGAGACTCTACAAGTATGTCAGCAACAGGGAAAGTGTGGGTCCCTTACTGAATGGGGGAGGTACCTAGTGATAGATAATGTAGAAAAGGCAGAAGTACTCATTGTCTTTTTCACCTCAGTGTTCACAGGCAAGGTCAGGTTCCAGACAATGGTACTGGGCTGCACAGTTTGCAGAGGAGGTGAGCAGCCAAGAGTGGCAAAAGAGCAAGTAAGGGACTTTTTAGAAAAGCTGGACATATTCAAGTCCATGGAGCCAGACATGATGCACTCAAAGGTGCTGATAGAGTTGCCTGGTGTGATTGCAGAACTGCTGGTCATCAGTTTTGAAAACTTTTGGGATTGGGGGAGATCCCAGATAACTGGAAAAGGGCAAATATACTGCCTATATTTAGGAAAGGGAAGAAGGAGGATACAGAAGACGACAGACTGGTCAGCCCCACCTCAGTCCCTAGAAAAATCATGGAGCAGATCCTCAAGGAATCCACTTCTACACACCTGGAGAAGAAGGAGGTGCTTAGGAACAGTAAGTATGGATTCACCAAAGGCAATATCTTGCCTAATCAACCTGATTGCCTTCTATGATGAGATGACTGGCTCTGTGGATGTGGGGAGAACAGTGGATGTGATATATCTTGACATTATCAAGGCTTTTGATACTATCTCCCACAACATTCTCGCAAGCAATCTAAGGAAGTATGGGTTAGATGAATGGACTGTTAAGATAGAAAACTGGCTGGATCATTGGGATCAAAGGTTAGTAATCAGTGGCTCAATGTCTAGTTGGCACCTGGTATCAAGTGCATTTCCCCAGGGGTCAATCCTGGGGCTGGTTGTGTTCAATATCTTGATTAATGGTCAGGAAGATGGGATGGAGTGCACCCTGAGCAAGTTTGCAAATGACACCAAGCTGTGGAGAGTAATAGATATGCTGGAGGATAGGGCTAGGATTCAAAGACACAATAACAAATTGGAGGATTGTACCAGAAAAATCTCATGAGGTTTAATAAGGGGAAGTACAAAGTTGTGCACAATACAATACAATCCCATTCACTGTTATAGGCTGCTAACCAACTGACTGAGCAACAGCTCTGCGGAAAAGGACCTGTGAGTTACAGTGGTCAAAAAGCTGAATCTGAGCCAACAATGTTCCTTTACTGCAAAGAAGGCAAATAGCATACTGGGCTGCATTAGTAGGATTGTTGCCAACAGATAGAGGGAAGTGATTTTTCCCCTCTTTTTGGCACTGGTGAGGCCACATTTGGAGTACTGCATCCAGTTTTGGGTCCCTGATGACCGAAAGGATGTAGTCATCTTTAAGATTTTTTTTAAATCAATGCACACTGTGCAGTGAAGTTGATTACTGAGATTTGTGTGACTTTAAACAGGCCCAGATTCCAATAGTTTATCTGCTTCACCAAGAAGACTCTTACATTGAGGAGTCTCTAACATGCTATTCCCAAACATTGGGCTTAATTTTGATGCATTCCATGTAAAAAGTGCAGTTGATTAATTTAACATAGACAAAGGACAACTCTGTCTTTTGGTCAAAAGTGGTAATTTCAGACAATAATATTATGCCACTAATGAAAATAATATGAAGAATGTAAATAAGAAAATCAGTTAAATTTATATACATTTTCCAAATATAACAATGTTTTTTTACAGCTATCCACTAGTTATTACACAATCCATCATAGGATCCTGTATGCCATGAGTTTGAAGTAGAGAAAAGCTGTATTAATTTTAAAGGCCTGATACATAGATACTGAAGTCAAAAGAAAGACTCCTCCGTGGGCTTTGTATCAGGCCTTTCACTTCTGCAAGTGTTTCAGTTTGAACAATAGAATTCTAATGTACATAAACTTTTAAAATACTAGGGAGTATTTTAAGAGAACAAGAGTTGCACACGAAGTTCATAACTAGAAAACAAAGCAATCAGTTGAAAGACACAGAGGGAGTAAACTTTCCATGATATGCAGGGTGGATTAGCACGCAGCCCTTGTTAATAACAATGGGAATGGAACACTTAATCCATAGCACAAGTTGCTGAAATTTTCATTAAGTACTTGTACTATACGATTGTTCATGATTGTTAAAATTTCAAGCCAGCAGGTACTTTAATTTTAATATGTGAAATAAAATTAGCAGGTCTGAACCTGAAAATAAAACACAAGAAATACACAGAAGAAACAAATCACACATTTCAGAACTCTAATATTAAGTCTTTAAAAAAGAAAATTCTTACCACTCTTTAGAAGCTGAGATATCATCAAAATTTGAAGCACAAGAAATAAACATATAGAAATGCAGACTGCTCCTTAATCCAGAGACTTGAACTGACAGCTCTCTGACTTCCTAAAGCAATGCTCTGATGACCAGTCACAGATTAGGCAGTCCCAACTCTCCTCTTGAAGCTGCCCCCCTTTGCAACCAAAAGAGGTCAATAAATAGGCATGGAAGAATATGTCTAAGTGAGGTGACTTCTGCTATAGAAAGGAGCAGGACCTGGGTTTTACTCTGGACCCAGGACCCTAGTGGGGCAGAAAGTTTCCCAGTACTCCCAGCCAATGGCTACTGGATAGAAGGTACAATAACTAAGCTTCAAGAGGCAAACTGAATAGCGTCCATCCTGTAGCCTGGTAGTTAGAGCTTTGTGCTAAGAAATCGCAGAAACGTCAGATCAAATCCTTTTGGCCCTAGGAGGGGCTAAGACCCTGACACTCCTGTTTCCTAGAAAGATAGCCATACCACTAGTTAAAAATGTGAGACAGTCATCACCCCCCTGCATTTTTCTACACCACAGCTTTGGGACTAAAGCTTTGGGAACATGGAGGCAGAGCTGCGTACCAGCCTGGCCATAGTGTAGTCTACCAAGCTTGCTCAGGAGTCAACCATGTTACTCAGTTTATGCTTGTGGAGTAGGACTGCAAACTGGGTGTGTCAAAATGGTAGTTATGAGGCTGGGTAGGTACCATTCAGGGGCATACAATGAAATAGGATTCTGCCCTTAGTCTCAGAGGCACCACTGAGGAGGTATACATGGGTTCTACAAGATGATTTGTAATTTTCTATTCCTCTGTCACCATTAAAGCCAACATTATTTGGTGATGCTAGACATAGAACAAATTAATATAAAACTCCTACCTGATTGTTCTACTCTAGGACCAGTGATGATTGTTCTAAGGAAGGTTAATGCCATGACATCCTAAAATAAATTGACTAGTAATGAAAGTATGTAGATGTCATGCCTAGCATCCTTCTGTAGGTGCCAATATCTTAAAACAGGTAAAAGGAGCAATTGTGCAACTAAAGCAGGATCTGTCCGCATGGTATTAAGTAGCTCTTTGTATATTCTGGTGAATGTTAGCCCTTGAATAGCATTGTAAAATATTTGCTAATTCCATTGCTTCTTGTAAGATAAGCATTTATCAACCCAATGGAATTAATTTAGATATTCTATGAGCCTGTTCCTTTAAAATGAAATGGATACAAGAAGATCTACACAAAATATCACAGAGAGAAAACTTTCTTAATTTGAAATCTGAGATTAGTTAGTCCTGATATTTCTGAGTGGCCAAAAAGTAGTGATAGAGACAACAAGAGGACTACGGTCACAATTTTCACAGGTCTTATGATATAGTTGGCTAAAACAATGATTATTTGTAAAAGGAACTCAGACATTTCCAGAGGTTGAGGGTTTTATATTGCAGGTTGAGGGGCTTCTCTAATTTGGGTTGTCTATAGGCATAATCCAGTGCCCATGGAAATTGAAGCAAATCTTTCAGCTAAATTAAAATAGGCTTTGTCTAAGTCTTTAAGACCTCACTTAACTTTTCAATTAAATATCTTCTGGGCATAAATACCTTGAATTCCTTTTTGGTATAAATTTTCAAGAAGTCCTTTTTGAGAATAAATACAAATAGTAGATTATATATATTTATACCCAGAAGATATTCCACTGAAAAGTTGTGAGGCCATAAAGACTTAGATGAAGCTGATCTATTATTTTGTGTTCATTCCCATCCCACATAAACCTAGTGTGATTTTTACCTTATTTTAACATTTCACTAATTTGGAAGCCCTATGTCACAAAACAAAAGGTTTAAGTGATGTTATCTAATGCAGTATGTATATTTCCATCCTTCATAGACTATTCTTTTTAGCATATTCACTTTGGGTTTTTCCCCTTTTTTGGAGCTAAAACTGTACAAAATAACAGTTCCAAAGCATGCACCCCAAAGCCTTGAAATGACAAATTTGAAAAATCTACTCGCCAAAGTGATCTACTAACAAGGTGGTGGACTATGGAAGTTAATGTTGTCCACATTCATTGGCTTAATTAGGAGTTAAACAAACTTAGTAACAAACAGAACTGGATATTTATTAAAATGATTCCTGAAGATTCATTCCTAAGCAGCAGACAAATTCCATGTGTATTGAGTGTCATTCTTTCAGATTTCTGAAGAGATGATCAGCTTCTCAAAGCAACAACATAAATTATCAAGACACATTTGTACAAACACTTATTTTGAAAGAGAGACAGAGTCCAGGAAGTCAATCATATTTTTTCTCTGCAGACATTAGAAATAAAGAAAATAAGATCTGACGTTTTATTAATCTTCTAAATATTGCCTGCATTTAATTCAGTATATAACCTTATGGATGCAGAATAATATATATTTCAGGGAAACTTTCTTACAATTGGGATAGATGTTCTGTGCATTGAAAGACTTATTTTTTTTATGTTTCTTTATCTCTGATAAAAATATATATGCATTGATTCTTTGATTTCAAACTCTATCTGTTTAGTATAAAACTCTGAAATTATACCCCTGAGCTGTTTTAACCCTATTGAAGGAAAAGGCCTTTGGATTCTCAAATCTGTTAATTGCTTTGAACATGCTTGCACAGTTCTGAATCTCATCTTCTCCTGTTGTTCAACTGTGGAAGGGGAATTGGAGTTTAAAGAAGGAAGAGAAACCAAAAGATGGAGAAAGAAATACAGGAATTTATTAAGTTTTTTATGGAGTTCTACCCATACCTGGCCAAATCATTCAGAGATAATCAACCAAGTAAACAATAAAAAGATTAAATTAAGGGAGTGTCTACAGAAGATGTTTAACTTCACATTAGGATAGTTTACTGGGAAGTATGCATGTGAGTCTACATGTGCACATGCTTACTTCACAGTAAACCTCCCTAATCCTGAGTAAACTTGCTACCTGCAAATGCAAGTAGCAAATTTACTTGGGATTAGTAATGGTGCCATAGTGCTCATGTAGATGCTTGATCAGGAACAAAATCTGTTCCTGGTCATCCATCCACTAAAGGTGGGAGATAGCTCCCTGCTCCCAGGTGCAGCCTGCTGCCAGGGTGGGCTTTACCACACAAGCCTGGGTGGAGACTATGCCCACCTGTTCTTGCAGCAGGGAGCTACAAGCCCTTTGCTCCCAGATTGCAATTGGGGAGCAGGCGCTGGGAGATCCTTATCTCCCAGCCTGAGCGCTCTGGTCATGGGGCTCAAGATGTGAGATAAGGGACTTCTAACCCAAGCCATGTGACCACAGGGCTCAGGGTGGGAGATATGGGTCTCCCAGCCTGTACTCTGTGACTGTGTAGCTCCCTGCTGGTGGAGGCAGGGGAGCTTGTTTCCTGTCCAGTTCCATGAACATGGAGCTGGGTGGGGAACAGATTCAGAAGCTTCCCTGCATGGGGATAGTTCTCTGCCCAGCCTGGAGCTGGCTGGGACCTTGCCCTGACTGAGACATCCACTGGTGGATCAGGGTAAGGGGCTGGTCCGTGCCCCTCCCATGCAGCTCTTTCCAATCCCCATGCCCCTGATTGGGGTGCTATGGCCAGGAGCTTGCTGTTTTTGGGATAGGGGGACATTTTCCCCACCCCAGCAGCAGGCAGCCCCCCCAGAGCCAGAATGCAGCTGTCTCCTGGCCTGGTTCTCCCTGCCAAACACTGGGCTAGCACCCAGGGGAGCCTGGAGCTCTGCCAGTGGCAGCAGGGGCCCATTGCAGGGCTGCAGAGAACTTAGTGTGAATTTGCTACCTAATCCTTGAATGTGTAGATGCCTGCCCCAAAGCCCTTACTCCAGAGTATTTTACATCAGAATAAATTTGGGCCAGAGTAAATGCATGTGTAGATGTGCCCTAAGAGTCTGAAGGTTAAGCAGTTGGATGTAAGGCAAAAAATATCAGCATTTAAGTGTACCATCTTATGCATGTATATTTTGAAAACACCTTTAATATTATAGTCATGTACATTTCTCAGATGATGCAAAAAATGTCTATTCGGCCATTGACAAACATTTTCTTTAAGACACAATGGGATCTAATCCTCAATCCCAATAATTGTGCCTCCTGCCATGTCACATGTGCATAGCAGGATGTGCATTTTGGGATTGGAGATTAAATCATGACCAATTACTTGCTGGTGCCAGGAGGTACCAGGCTTATAAACCCAGGTTTGCCTGCACCATCAAGATGAGACCAATCAGGTAATTGATTGTCTATTGGGGCCAAGAACCAAACTTGTCCCCAGCCCCAGCCGATAATCAGCTTGCCAGGGAGCCTGGCATTGGACTGAGGCAGCTTAATATAAGGATCCTCATTCACCAAGAACTATAAAAACACTGGTGTCACTCAGCTGGGCAGCCCATGGGTTTTACACAGGTCTAGGGGAGCCCAGCATCAGGCTGCCACAAACTAATTCCAGGCTTCCTCTACATCAGAACCTGTCAAAACCTCATATGCAGCCCAGCTGGGTAGAACACAGGATTTTCACTCATCCCCAGCATGGGACCCTGGGATCTGGCTGCCATAACACAATCCCTGGGTCCCCCTGTGTCAGGACCCATAAAACCAAGTGTGCTGCACAGCTGGGTGTCACATGGGGTTTTGACAGGTCCCAGGTGGCCACATGGTGAATTTAAGATCTGATACAAATGTACCACAAAGTTATTCCACATTATTCCACACTATATGTGGAATTATTTCATGGCCGATTTACTGCATTATCATGATTTAAATTGTAAAAATGTATTGAGGGCTTTAGACACATTTCTTTTGCAAATTTAGATACACACCACTAACATTGTGTAGCACTTTGTGGCACTCCAGATGCCAGACCAGCAAAGCACATAAACATCTTCCCACAGTGAATGAGGCAAGATAACAAATGCAGCACGAATGAAGCAGATCTCCTGGTGTGTTTAGCTAATTCAATCATGTGTAGACCTAAACAACTGTCAATTTCCTGGGGTGCCCTGATGGACAAAAGATGGACAGAGACTTCAGTCATGCAGACATACACGTGCACACCAAACAACATTCGAAATGTTTCTAACATACACTAAAACAAATCTTAACTCAAAGTGCTATCTTAAACTCAATCAAATTAATGTTTGCCAGAAAATTGAAAATTTTCTCAAAGAGAAAGGCCGATAAATTTCTACTCACTTGTTTGGAACTTCTCTACTTTCAAAATAGGTAGACATTTCTACATCTCTCTCTCTCTCTGTCTCTCTGTCTGTCTCTCTACATACTGGGCTTATATATTCTGGGCAAGATAGATAGATAGATAGATAGATAGATAGATAGATAGATAGATAGATAGATATGGGGAAAAGATATGATTTCCCTTCTCCTCCTACTGTCAGATGGTTGAAGCATTTTTGCTGTCAAATTTTTACCAGTTGAAAAAATTTGCTAGGAACAATGCCTTGAAAATTTTAGCTGACATCCTGAAAGTTTGGAGTATCTGATAACAAAGGCTAGAATTAAAACATTTTGATAACCTGCTGTTGTTAGTTCTCCAGTTACAATAAAACAAAAATAAAAAAGGACTAAAATTAAACAAAACAAAAAGTTAAATGTATGAAAGTAAAAGTAACTCTGCTGGCCCCATGTAGCAAACAACAAAGCCCAGAAATATAAGAATTACCCATAAAAGATCATAGGCATAGCTTTGGCTAGATCATCACTAACAAATGCTTGTCAAACCTCTTCTTTAATGTCTCCAATGATGGAGAATCCAGAACTTCTCTAGGCAGTCTATTCCACTGCCTTGCTGTTATAACAATGCAAAAGTGTGTCCTAATATCCAATCTAAACCTAGTTTGCTGCAACTTCAAGCCATTGGCCAACATTCTATACTCTATAGAAGAGAGAAAAAGTGCTCTCTCTCTTCTTTATGACAGTCCTTTAGGTATTTGAAAACTGCTATCATGTCTCCTCTTCAGTGCTTTTCTGGAATACCTATTTCCTTTACCATAGAATCACAGAATCATGGAAGTAGGGTCAGAAGGGACCTTGGAGATCTTCAAGTCCAACCCCCCTGGGTAGGAGGAAAACTGGGCTCAAGTGACTCCAGCCAGGTAGGCATCGAGCCACTTCTTAAAGACCCCCAGGGTAGGAGCCAGCATCACTTCCCTTGGAAGTTGGTTCCAGATCCTAGCCGCCCTAACTGTGAAGTAGTTCTTACGGATGTCTAATCTAAACCTACTCTCCAACAACTTGTGGCCGTTATTCCTTGTTATCCCGGGGGGCGCTAGGGGAAACAAAGTCCCCCCCTAGTGAGTTTATAGATGGTCACAAGTTTCCCCCCTCAGCCTTCTCTTGTGAAGGCTGAACAGGTTCAGGTCCCGTAGCCTCTCATTGTAGGGTCTGCCCTGCTGTCTCCGGATCATGCAGGTGGCCCTCCTCTGGACCCTCTCAGTGTTGTCCACATCCATCTTGAAGTGGGGTGCCCAGAACTGGACACAGTGCTCCAGCTGTGGCCTGACCAGTGTTGCGTAGAGGGGGAGGATCACCTCCTTATCCCTACTTGAGATGCTCCTGTGGATGCACGATAGGGTCCGGTTAGCCCTGCTGACCATGACCTCTTAAGAAGGGAGTTTCCCATCTTATAAGTGTACTGCCGGTTACTACTGCCCAAGTGCAGCACCCTGCACTTGTCAGTATTGAAATGCATCCTGTTTTTGTTAGCCCACCCCTGCAACCTATCCAGGTCTTTCTACAGTTTTTCCCTCCCTACTAGCGTGACCACCTTACCCCAAATTTTGGTATCATCAGCAAATTTGAACAGGTTGCTTTTCACCCCATAATCCAAATCGCTGATAAAGAAATTGAACACTGCGGGCCCAAGGACCAAGCCCTGGGGGGACTCCGCTGCCCACTTCCCCCCAGGTTGAATATGACCCGTCCACCACCACCCTCTGAGTATGACCCTTCAGCCAATTAGATTCATAGATTCATAGATGCTAGGGTCGGAAGGGAGCTCAATAGATCATCTAGTCCGACCCCCTGCATAGGCAGGAAAGAGTGCTGGGTTCAGATGACCCCCAGCTAGATCCTTATCTAACCTCCTCTTGAAGACCCCCAGGGTAGGGGAGAGCACCACCTCCCTTGGGAGCCCATTCCAGACCTTGGCCACTCTAACTGTGAAGAATTTCCTTCTAATGTCTAGTCTAAATCTGCTCTCTGCTAGCTTGTGGCCTTTATTTCTTGTAACCCCCGGGGGTGCCTTGGTGAATAAAACCTCACCAATTCCCTTCTGTGCCCCCGTGATGAACTTATAGGCAGCCACAAGGTCACCTCTCAACCTTCTCTTGCAGAGGCTGAAGAGGTCCAGGTGCCCAGTCTCTACTTATAGGGCTTGGCCTGCAAGCCCTTAACCATACGAGTGGCCCTTCTCTGGACCCTCTCCAGGTTATCCACATCCCTCTTGAAGTGTGGCGCCCAAAACTGCACGCAGTATTCCAACTGCGGTCTGACCAGCGCCTGATAGAGGGGAAGTATCAACTCCTTGGATCTGTTCATCATGCATCTGCTGATGCACGATAAAGTGCCATTAGCTTTTATGATGGCTTCATCACACTGCCGACTCATGTTCATCTTGGAGTCCACTAGGACTCCAAGATCCCTTTCCGCTTCCGTTCCACCAAGCAGGTCATTTCCTAGGCAGTAGATACGCTGGACATTTTTCCTCCCTAGGTGCAGCACTTTGCATTTCTCCTTGTTGAATTGCATTCTGTTGTTTTCTGCCCACTTGTTCAACCTGTCCAGGTCTGCTTGCAGCTGTTCCCTGCCCTCCGGTGTGTCCACTTCTCCCCACAGTTTTGTGTCATCCGCAAAATTGGACAGAGTACACTTCACTCCCTCGTCCAAGTTGCTGATGAAGATATTGAAGAGTATCGGTCCTAGGACCAAGCCCTGCGGGACCCCACTGCCCACACCATTCCAGGTCGATATCGACCCATCCACTACAACTCTTTGGGTGCGACCCTCTAGCCAATTCACCACCCACCGTACTGTGTAGTCATCCAAGTCACAGCCTCTTAACTTGTTTACCAGTATGGTGTGGGATACCGTATTGAAGGCCTTCCTGAAGTCTAAGTATATGACATCAACCCCTACTCCTGCATCCAGCCGTTTTGTAACCTGGTCATAAAAAGAGACTAGATTAGTCAGGCATGATATACCTGCTACGAACCCGTGTTGGTTTCCCCTCAGCATAATTTGTCCTGCCGGGCTCTCGTAAATGTGAGCCTTGATAATTTTTTAGAATACTTTGCCTAGGATGGAGGTAAGACTGACTGGCCTATAGTTGCCCAGGTCCTCCTTCCTCCCCTTCTTGAAAATGAGGACCAGTACCACATTGGCCCTTTTCCAGTTCTCCGGGACCTGGCCCATGTGCCACGAGTGTTCAAATATTACCGCCAGTGGCTGTGCAATGACATCAGCCAGTGCCTTCAGTACCCTCGGATGGAGCTCATCCGGGCCTGCCAACTTAAAGTCATCCAGTTCCTCCAAGTGACTCTGTGACTTAGCAATCCATCTGACTCTGTACCCATCAATGCCACAGTCACCTAGTTTTTTAATGAGGATGGAGTGGGAGACAGTGTCAAAGGCCTTGCTGAAGTCCAGAAAGACTACATCCACAGCGACACCTGCATCCAGTGCTTTTGTGACCTGATCATTAAAGGCAATCAGGTTGATCTGACATGACCTGCCCCATATGAAACCATGCTGGTTGCCCTTGAGCATCATCCCTGATGGTGGCCCATCACAGATGTGCTCCTTGATTAACTTCTCAAAGAGTTTCCCCAGAATTGAGGTAAGACTGACAGGCCTATAGTTGCCCGGGTCCTCCCTCCTCCCTTTCTTGAAGATGAAGACAACATTGGCTATCTTCCAATCATCTGGCACCTGGCCCGAGCACCACAAGTGCTCGTAAAGCCATGCCAAGGGCCCAGCAATAACCCCTGCTAGCTCCTTCAACACCCTGGGGTGGAGAGCACCTGGACCTGCAGACTTGAACACGTCCAGCCCCTCCAGAAGCACTCTAACCCAGTCCTCCTCAACCTTAGGTCTTGAGGCGTTCCCCTCGAGTCCGTCTTGAAACACGGTGGGGGAGTCCCGGTCTCTGCACAAGAAAACGGAGGTGAAGAATTTGTTAAAGAGGTCTGCCTTCTTCTCTGGGGCAACCACCAGATTGCCCAGCGCATCTTGCAGGGGCCCCACATTTCCCGGTGCCTTCTTCATCCTCCCTATATATTTGAAAAAGGACTTTTTATTATCTTTGATCTTGGATGCTAGTCCTAGCTCTATGTCCACCTTAGCTTTCCTAACAGCCCCCCTACAGGCCCGAGCAGTGGAGATATACTCTTCTTTGGAGATAGCCCCTGCCTTCCACCAGGTGTACACCGCCTTTTTGGCAACCAGGCATTCCTGGATGTCCTTGGTGAGCCAGGGGGCTTTTGGGCACTCTTGCCCCCCTTGCTTCTTGTTGGGATCGTCACCCCTTGGGCCCTGAGTATCAGCTCCTTAAGGAATGACCACTCATCTTGGGCACTGATTTCCCCTGCCCTCGAGAACCGTAGCACCTCTCCCACCAATCTCCTCAACTCATTGAAGTTGGCCCTCTTGAAGTCTAGGGCTACCGCCTTGCTGCAGGCCCTTGACACCCTGCTCTGGATGATGAATTCTGGATGATGAATACCATCTCCTTCTATAATTTTTCTTCCAAGCCCTTATCGTTTTTGTCACCAACTCTCGATCCTTTCCAACTTCTCCATGTCCATTTAAAATGTGGAGCCCAAAATGGCACACAGTACTGTAGATGAGGTCTAACCAGTGCCAGAGGCACTATCAACTCTTGTGTCTTGCACATAATGCTTGTATTAATGTAACTCAAAACTGCATTCACCTTTTGTGCATCTGCATTGCATTGCAAACTCATGTTGAGTCAGTGATCCATCAACACTCTTAGATCCTCTTCCATATTGCTGCCATCAATTCATGTGTTACCCATACTGTATTTTTACTTTTGAGATGCTTCCCGAAGTGTAGCACCTTTCTATTTGTCAGTACTGAATTTCAACCTATTAGCTCCAACCCAGTTTTGCAATCTGCCAAGATCATTCTGAACTGCACTCCTGTCCTCCAGCATGTTTGCAGTCCTTCCCAATTTCATGTCGTCTGCAAACTTGCTCAAGAAGCTCTCAATTCCAGGATTAGAAAACACAGATATTTTAAATGGTTATAACTTTCAATAAACTTAATAATAAAGTTGTATAAAATATTGCAGACATAAGATTAAGCTGGTAAAATCATTTACCTTTTTTTTCTTTTTTGAGCACTAGCAGAGGGAGAAATGATTTTTGAGCAGCTTGGTGGCTTTTTCCAAATGTACAGAAGTATTTTTTGCAAATATCAGTTCTTGAACTGTAACACTTGAACTTGAATGCTGAATTCAAATTGTTGCGTTGAATTAGGACCTGTATTGCTATTGCTATACATGTCTCCTCCACCACTGTTTACTTTCATGATAAGCAGATTTTGGAAACTTTATCAGATATTAGCAAAGGAATTTGAGGAAAATCAACAAGAAAAGGAAAAGCATGAATATAAAATATAATCAATAGATGGGAACAAAAGCCCATTATTCTTTCAGTTTTTCCTGATGCAGAAAAGTGAGGAGACAGCTATTGGTTTTGGCCCTCACACAGACTGCCTGCAGCATGTGCAATGAGGAAGCTTTTAAAATCCATCTTGGCACAAGCCACAGTGTAATGGTATCAAATTAATTAACTGACGTACAGAATGAATAAGATGGAAGGAAAGTCCCACAAAATGAAAAACAAGCCAAGTGGGAGATCAAAATCTTTTGTTTTGAGGCTGTAATCTGAAAAACAATAAATCGTCCCTGAATTCTTATGAGATTGTTCAAGATGCAAGGGGATATTAAAGTCTTTCCTACAGACATTCATTGACAAAAGTGGCATTGAGGTTGGCCAAGATGGCTGTTAGCAATATTGCAGACCTGTACAAGTTTATAGCAGTGCACTATAAGGACTACAACAAAAGGGGAGAGTTCGTCCACTCATTCCCATCAAGATGAATTCTACCTGATGTTTATGCATTAGGGCTAATATGCCAGGCCTCACTATTGTCATTGTCTTAAAAAAAGAAGTTATTTATTTTTGCTACTGTTTTCTCTTATCCTTCTAGAAAATATAAGTTTGATTTATCATACCCTAAAAATGCTTTGTAACATCTAACATGATGTGAATGAATAGCAGGGAAGTCCAGCATATCACCAAACCAATGCAGAAGGTTTTCCTGTCATGTAGGGGGTTAGCCAGACATGTATCTGGGATCCTGCTACCATAAGGATTCCTTGTTTTATCTATTATTCTATGATGCTAGGTTATTGCTTTACTCTAACTCTACACACAGATATGCTATAGCAGTAAGGGAAGAAAGCAAGGTAGTCTTCCATGAAACAATAGGCATGTCTACAAGAGATGTTTACTACAGAGTCGACTAATTAGCTGAACAGCAAATGTTGTGCATTTATATGCGTCCCCCTATGAGGCTATGTGAGTGTTAAGCTATGCCCACAAAAATATATCACAATCTCTTGTTTTAATATGAATTGGTTAATTTCCTCTACGTCTTTCCTGCCATGACTTTGATGGAATAAGGTAAGGAAATAAACACGATCCTGAGAGATGAAGATTTCATGTCTCTGGTTCAGCAAAAATAACTCTTCTGCACAGTTAAGTCTGTCTTAGATAACTAACCTTTTAGATATATTTAGTTCCCTCTGTCTTTGGGAGCTCTCAAATTCTTGGTTGCTTGCCTCCTTCTCCTCTGCATGAGTCCCAAGCAAAATGGCAATTCTATGCCATCTTATATTTTCTACTGATATCAAAATCTCTCTCTTTTTTTTTTTTTTCTTTTTTAGGTCTCTGGGACATTACCCAATGTCCTCAAGTATCAGACTCACCAACTCAGAGCTCTCTTTCATTACCTCACTTCAGCTTCCCAGGTAAGTCTCTCTCCAGGACCCTTCTTCTGTTCCCTTCTCTCTGTTGTCTGTTGTCTCTCTCTTGTAGTCTCTCCCTATTTCTTCTGGGTTTCTTTCTTCTCTTCTCCAGAGTGCTCCATTTCTCTTTAAATCCTTCCAGCCATCTCATGCCTCTCTTGCAGCAGGCACTGTCTTCGCTCCCTCTGTACATGCTGCCTTTGTTTTTGTTTTCATCTGGGTCCCTCTCTCCTCCATCCAGGTATCCCCGCCCCTCTCTCCTCAGGCTCATTGCTAAGGTAAGTTTTTTGTTTCCCTTCACTCCCCCAGAGTTCTGTGATACAGCAGACTTGGTGCCCTGTTACAGGCTGGAGTAAACTAATTAACTCCACACCAGCACATGTGCAGACACTGACACATCTGGCTGACATGGGGACTGCCTGCTTGCTAGCTCTACATTGAAGCACCTTTGTGACACAGTCAGCCCCTCTGCAGCATGTTGAGATGTGAGGGGAGCAAACCCGGGCTGACAGGCTGACCCCCTGAAGCTCCTGTCAGCCAGAGTTGCTCTTACCTTGTGCAGCATGCTGTGGTCCTAGGTGCACATTCAAATGGTATGCCCAGGATCAATAAACTCCAGAGCAATAAGCACCAGAGTTTATTGCTTCACATTAATTGAACTTGTAGGCAAACCCAATTTGTTCTCTTCCTTGGTAAAGTGAAACATTGCCTCTTGGAGCATTCTGTGTATTACGACATATACAGGGACAGCAGGAGCCAAACACAGCTTCCATCATGGATTACAACTTCTATTTTCAAATAAGTATTTCAAGTTTTGGCTAAAGCATTTTGGCAAAAATATTACATTTTCACCAAAAAAGTAAGACTTTCAGATCAGTAGTAATAGTTTCTTTACAGCTTTCACCAAAACCCTACAATAAAATAAGCAATAAAAGTATATATAAATAAAATCACAGCATTTATATAAATCATCATTTTTACTGAAACCATACAGTAAGAATTTCCATTCTACCAGTTTACACAAAATTATAACATAGCATATGATGATAGAACTGGTATAATGAGCTATGCTGTGCCTGGCTCCTTCCGATTAGACCTGAGGAAGAATGTCTTGCATTCAGAAGCTTGTCTAACTTTACATACTGGATCCAATAAAAGATATCACCCTAAAAAAATCCTCACCTCTAAGCATATGTGGCCTGAAGGGTGGGGGTCTAATGGGGCTTGGCCCCACCAAATGCGGGGCAGCAGTAGGGCCGAAGGCAGTCCAGTCAAGGGCTTCCGGTGGCTGCAGCAGGGATGGGGAGGGAGTGGGGCTGGCGATGGGGCTGGGGGAGGGGCAGGCAATTGCACAGCCAGTGGGGCATAAGACTGAGCCATGAACAGCTCATCCTGGGGGCATGGCTCCTGCTGCTACGCTCAACCGAAGAGGCATGGGAACATGTGCCCCCTGATCTGCATGGGGCAGGACAGGCTGCTGGCTGGGACTATGGCTGTACCAGACTTTTCCTGCGGGGGGTGGTGGGGGGGCTGAGCTGTGCTTAGGGCAGGCAGTGGTGACACTGGGAGGGGGCTATGGGGGGGCTGCAGCCACACCAAAATGTTTCATAGCCCCCCTGGCCCCTCTCCCAGCACTGCTACCTGCCCTGACTGCAGCCCAGCCCCACCCCACCTCCCACTGGGAAGACCCCAACACAACCCCAGGCCTAGCCTGCAGCAGCAGCCTGCTCTGCCCCATTCAGATCTGGGGGCACACGGGACCTTGCAAGATCATTGGGTCCAGCCCTCCTGCACTAGGCAGGAAAGACAATTGGGGTCAGGTGACCCCACCAAGGTGACTGTCCAATATCCTCTTGAAGATTTCCAGGGTTGGTGATTGCACCACCTCTCAGAGGAGTTTATTGCAGTCTAGACACCCTGACCATGAAGAAGTTTTTCCTTGAGTTGAGCCTGAAGTGGTCTTCCAGGAGTTTGTGGCCATTACTACTGGTTTTCCCCAAGGGTGCCCTGGTGAACAGCTGTTCACTGAGCTCTTGATGTATTCCCCTGATGTAGTGATAAGCTGCTACCAAGTCCCCTCTCAGCCTTCTCTTTTTTATGCTGAAGAGGCCCAAGTCCCTCAGCCTTTCTTTGTATGATCTGCCTTGCAAGTCTTTGATTATACAGGTGGTTCTTATCTGGGCTCTCTCAAGTTTTTCCACAGCCTTATTGAAGTGTGGTGCCCTGAACTGGACACAGTACTCCAGCTGCAGTCTCACCAGTGCTGAGTACAGTGGAAGAATTACTTCCTTGGTTTTACGTGAGATGTATTGGTTAATGCATGTCAGAGTATTGTTTGTCCTGCTGACTACAGCATCGCACTGATGGCTTATGTTCATGTGATGGTCAATGATTACCCCTAGGTCCCTTTCGGTTGTGTTGCTAGTCCAATTGGCACCACCTAGCCTGCAGGTATGTTGGGGATTTTTTGCCCCCAGATGGAGCACTTTACACTTCTCAGTGTTGAACTTCATCTGGTTCTGATTTGCCCAACTCTGTAGCCTGTCCAGGTCTGCTTGAATCAGCATTAGTGTTATTACAATCATTATTAGTATTATGAACTATAATGATTCGGGGTGGGGTGGGTGCAGGGATCTCAAGGGCTCCATCCCTTTCGGCCCAGCAGTGCAGCCGAGGCTGGAACTGCTTTAGCCCTCAGCTCCAGGCTCCCCCAGGTGGTGTGGGGATGGGGCTGGGGCTGGGGCTGGGGCCAGGGCCAGGGTTGGGGCCAGGCCCAGGGCTGGTTCAGGGGACAATCATGGCTGGTATGGGGCTGGGGAGTGGAGGATTAATTGGCATGGAGGCACCAGTGCTGGGCAATGACCCCGGTATTGGGGAAGGGGTGGCAGCACACATACAGTGAACCCCAGCTCCAGCTCACCTCCGCTCCCTTGCAATTCCTGCTCGGTCCCAGCCCCAGTCTCATTTCCTCCTACCACCACAGACTTCCCCCCCACCCACCTCCTTTCCCCACAGACTTTTCTGCCTGGGGGTGTGCGCACGTGCACATGTGCGTGCACTTAGCCCCCCCCCCTTTTTTTTTTCCTTCTGCCTATGCCTCTAAGGTAAAATGAAGCAGTAAAAAAATTAAATAAAAAGTAAAATAAGAGAATTCTACTTGATTTTGACCCTTATTGACCCTTATTCTTTGTGTAAATAGCATAAATACACCTAAGAAGTATAAGAGAGGCTCCAAAGTATTAGAAAGAAGCCAGATTATTTTTTCTTTATTAGCCTACTAATGGAAAGATCCTTTTCCTCTTATTTTTATTAAAGACCACAAATAGTGATTTCAGTCATCTCATTCCTCCCCAAGGCTGTATTCTGTCCAAACATGGAGTCTGACACCACCTGCTCATGACAACTGCAGATCTTTTTGATAAATCTTAATCTATTAATGGCCTCTTGTTGTTTTTAGTTTTGTGCCACAGACAAGTAGGTTTCTAGGTCAAAGGAGTATTTTATTACTTAAAAAAAAGGGGAAGTTAAGACATTCTCTGCCAGCATATCCATCTGTATGATGACATCTTTCATTCTTAAATTTGTCTCATTTTAAATACAGGGAAACTACTGGGTTAATGACTCTCAGTACATTCCCCAGGTCATTTGTCTGGAGCTGAATATAGAAGTTATCTAACCTTCTAAACAAGAGTGTATTTGGCAAAGAAAAGGCTTCTAAAATATGCATCTTAGGATAACTGCTAGGTTTAAAAGATCTAGTTTTCATCCAGTAATTTTGCTAAGGTGCTTACATTTATCAGTTTGGTTTCAGGGCACACGTGCCCCCCATAATAGAATTATGTAGAAATACAAGCAGCCTTAAAAAATAATTAGACATCTTTTCAGTTTTTGTGTGGAATCAGCAACCCAGAGTTCTTCTCCATACAATAAAATGGATTCTATTGTTGATCTATAGATCCTGAGAGCTTCCAGAACCACTCTGCTACCTGACTTATTGTAAAAAGATAAAACTCTACCTAAAGCTTGTTTTGTTCTGGTATCTATACTTCCAATATGTTTATTCCAGCTCAGATTTTTGCTAAAGTATATTCCAAGGTATTTAAAAGAAGACACTACCTTTAGTTTCTTTTCCTGTAAAAATCAATCTCCTTTCACTTCCAAAATACAATACCTTGGTTTTACCTGTGCTGATTTCTTTGCCAAGCTATCTGTTAATGCATCATTTGCATAAAGCAAAAGAGGGATAGGGTTATCCAAAATCATGTGTTTTTGGAATTGTTTCCCTGTTAGCAGCTGTTTTATATCATTCAAAAATAAGTTGAAAAGCAGTGGAGCAAGCAAACATCCTTGTTGTACTCCTGTCTTAGCTGGGAAACTATTGGACAAGGCACCACCAATCCCATAATGCACCCTACATGCTGCATTCTGATCAGTAAAAAAATATTTAGATCAAAGCTCAGTTATCCTTTGAAAATCATTTTTGAGAGAGGAAAAAAAAATGATTAGCTATGTTAACATTAAGGCTAGGAACAGAAATTACATTCTAACCAGTACAAGTTACCAGAAACCGGTTCAAATCTGTAACACAACAGAAGTTCAGTGCACATAAACTGCTTTTAAAATGGCCAAAACTGGTTTAAGATAAACCTGGATGAATGTAGTATCAGACTCGACTGATTTTGGTTAAATCGGTTTAGTGAACTTCTGTCTCAGATCCCTTTCAAATTCTAATTACCTCCTAGTCCCAGGATGCCTTACACTTCTTCCACTTCACAGGGTGGGCAGGCTAGCCTTGGCCCAAACTATCTGCTCCAGCCAAACAAAGAGGTGTGCTCTAGCACCTCACCTCCCCCCCGCCCCAGCTTCTGGTCTAGGCCGCTGCAGTCATGTGGCTTCATTTCCAGAATCAAATGTGAATGTTTGTACACTTGCTTATAGGTTTAATTTATGCAGTTTAGATTAATCTGTGAAGATTGAATAGATTCAGCTTTGGGATTTTTGACTATCTGTACTTAGCCTCTGAGGTGGCTACTTTGTTTATAATATATCTTGAACACTTTGGACATCATAAGCTAACTCATCATCTTAAGTAAGGGAGTGGTGCAGAGCTGCAGCTCTGGGCTGTCTTCCAGTGCAGAAGGAACATGAGGACAATGTTATACACTCCTTTCTTGTCATGGTCCTTTCTTCTTTCCCTACCTCTTTTGCAGGTGTAAGAGTTAAGCCACGCCCACAAAATAAATCACCATCTCTTGTTTTAATATGAACTGGTAAATTTCCTTTATTTCTTGCCTCCAACAACTTTGATGGAATAAGATACAGAAATAAACACAGTCCTGAGAGATGAGGAAGATATCGTGTCTGCAGTTCAACAAAAATAACTCTTCTGCACAATTATCATGTCTCTTTTAGATAAATAACATCTTATATATATTTAGTTCCCTCTCTCTTTGAGAACTCTCAGTTTCCTGGTTGCTTGCCCTGTTCTCCTCCACACGGGTCTCAAGCAAATGGCAATCCTAGGTCACCTTGTATTTAGTACAGATATCAAAATTGTGGGGTTCTCTTCTCTTTGTTAGTTTTCATCCACTCTCATTCCTTTCTCTTAATTTTAAGTCTCTGGGATGTTACTCAATGTCTTCAGATATCAGACTCACCAACTCAAAGTCCTCCTTTAACTCACTACATCTTCCCAGGTAAGTCTCTCTCCAGGACCCTTCTTATATTCCCTTTTCTCTGTAGTTTCTCCCTGTTTCTTCTGGGTTGCTTTCTTCTCTTTTTCCAGCTAAATCTGGGTTACTTCACCTTTAAATCCATCCAGCCATCTGCTGTCTCTCTCACAGCCAGCACTCTCTCCCTTCTCCCTTCCCACCTGCTGCTCTCTTTATGTTTTCATCCCTCATCTGGGTAGCCCTGCCCCTTTTCTCCTGGGACTGGTTGCTAAGGTAAGTTTTCTGCTTTCCTTCACTCCAGACTTGGTGCCCCATCACAGTGGGCTTCAAACTACTTGAAATGAATGGCCCATGTGCTTCAGGAACTTTAAATCTGAGTGATCCTTATTTGGGAGGCACTGAAAAAATAGGGTAATCTACTGGAATCTAAATAAAGCCCAGAGAGAATGTAGCATTTTATTTTTATATAAATTATATACAGTTACAGTAAACATTGTTTTTCCAAGTGCATTTGGAAAGTGCCCTTTTATATTCCATCCTATTTAGTGGGATTTTCTTGCCTCTGCTGCCAGATCTTTCTACATGCAGTGATTATTGATTACTGTTGCTGTCCTTTTAATCTTCAAGGAGGAAGAAAATGTGGCAACAATAATAATAATGGTTAAGCCTAATGGGCTGTGGTATATTTGGGAATGCGTCCATTCCCCTTTGTTTCCAGTATTCCAGATGGGCAGTCTTTCCCTAGACCTGCTCAATCTATGCCCTAGTTTGAGCTCTTCAGAATAACTGCTTGTTGTGTAATCAGCTTGTAGGGACTGCAATTCTCCAAAGCAACAAAGCTCAGAATAACCAATTAGTACTTGGCAGTTACTCTGCACCATCCTGGTTCACAGATGTTCTTTCATATATCTCTAGGCTTGTCAACACTTAAAGGTTTTGCTGATAGAGCTATACCAAAAAAGCCCCAGAAAAGATGCAGCTTAAGTGTTCTTTTATGGAGTAGTCTAAACCAGACCCCCAAATAGAATTGGTTATACCAAAAAATAGCCTTTTGTGCTGGTCTAACTGAATCAGGGATTCTGCTGACATACATATTGCCAGTTATGAGGGTGTTTGTTTGTTTTTTTTTCTCTCATGCTTTCTGTTGACATAGCTGTACCAGGAAAAAAAAAGTGTAGACCAAACCTCACTTTCTTTTTTTGTGACTGCTATTCCTTCTGGTTTTTGGTTTTCACTAAGTCTGTCTCTGACAAAGTCAGAACACTGGCATTGCTGTCATCTACAGGAACCCAGGTACTATTTCTCTGTTCTCCTGCTTTGAAATTGGGTTAATATGACTAAATGTAGGGAGAGAAGGAATGAAAGTGATCTGCTGAAGAAAAATTGGCATGAGTAGCTTCATTCACCATTGAGATGGTAAAGGATTAAGTGATCCTTCCCTTTAAATAAGTTTACAAGCTACTATATATTTCTGGGCAAATGAATATTGTATGAAACTTCACTAAGCATATTTGGATATGCTTTGACCTAGTGACGTAATCACATAGTAAAAGTCTAAGATTAGTACAGGTTTACATTTTAGCCTCATCTTTAAAGCAGACTGTGAATGAAGTTCCAAAAACCATAATATTAAGAATAATTTTCTCTCAGTTAAATAATGATAGATGAGTTGTAGGAATATTCCGGTGCAATAACCCATGTGGATCTCTTTTCTTTTGCCAAGTCTAAAATGAAAAACTCATAATGAAGAACATTGTACTTAACCTCTGTAATAAGCTTTCCAATATTTGGAAATTCCTATAAAGCAGGAATGTCAAAAATAAAATGTGTGTAGTCAGGAGCTCTTCTTTAAACATATTTACGACTTATGGTTTATTATTCATAGCAAAGTATGTATGTCAAACAAAAAGTCAAAAAGGTAAAAAACAACAACCCATAACTATGATTTTAATTGGAATGACTCAACCATTGAGCAGTGGCACAGTGAAAGAAAATAGCCAAGGAGTTCATTTTTAGAGTAATATATATATATATATATCTCAGTATTTCTTAGGACACATTAGGTAGGATTAGCATTAGAAGGAAAACAAGAAAAAATCCACAGGGTGTACAAATTATCTTAAAAAAACCTTAAATGTGCTTACACTAAATTTGTTCTCTTGGAATATAATATAATATAATGTTAGTTTATTTAAGCAGTAGAGTTCTCTTTGGCTGTCAGGCAAAGCGAACTCTGGCAGGTTAGAGCGAGCTAGTCCTGTTAAAAGCCTGAGGTAATACTGAGAGTATTTGCAAATAGTCAGAGCTAGATGCAATAAACTCACTAAGGTGCTTAAGGGTATGTCTACATAGCATGAGGCAGCACTCTGAAAAGATACCCGGACTCATTCTGCACAGGCTGGTTTTAAAATAAGAAGCATTATAAGCAGGATTTTAATCATGATTCTATTTCACCCTGTCTGCTCCAGAAAAAGAGTCAATGCAAAAGGTGAGTGGGTCCTCCTCCTCCTCGTTTCTTTGTGACTCATTCTTATAGATAAGATGAGTGTGCATTACAAAAGTAGATGCACTAATGGACTTGGCCAAGGTGGAATAGATTCTATTTTATGCTCCTAAATCCATCTAGATGTCCAAATGATGCCATACAATCTGGCATTTGGCTCCATTAATATGGTGCTGTTCCATGCTGATTAGCTCTGCTGAAAGTCAGGACTTCTTAGCCCACACATTAAGTGAGTGATTCCTTATATTATTCCCTTGTTCCCTAGTGGCACATTAGAGATGCCCTTGGATTAACTTTATTAGGGTGAGTGATCAGGGTGTGGGCAGTAGGGAACAGTCAACTGACACATGGGTGAAATCTGGGGCCAGGTTCTCAAGAAGCTTGGTGTCTACAGATGCCAAGAGTCAGAAGCAGAATCAGGAGCCAAAGTCAACACCAGGATATGCCAGAATCTGTAGTCAGACCCAGGGTCAGGGTTGCCAGGGGTCAAAAGGAGAATCAGGAACCAAAGATCTGACAGGTGAAGCGAGGATGTGCATGAGGGTCAGGTACAAATATCTGAGTCTTTGGCTTGACACAGTACTGCAGATTGAAGTGGGTAGGGACTGTTGCCTATAACATCAGGGGATTAGCTTCACTGATTGTTCCACTAGGATCAGCAGGGTTCAGAATAATGCTCCGTGCTTGGTTTATGTGGCGCCTATTCCCCAAAATTAGGGGATTCTCCGATTGGGAGTGGCTGGGCCCGGAGCTCTGATCTGACCTGAGTACAATCTCTAGCTTGAACAGTGATTCATCACAGTAGGTACATAATTCACATAGTATTGTTTTCACTACCAGACTGAATTATTATGATATTTTACACAGCAGCATAATGGAAAATAACAAATTAATGAAGGCTGCAGCAGATCAAGGGTTTCCAATCATCTTGGATTCCATGCCAGTGGACTTAGATCCCTATCTTTCAAGGACCGTGCATTTGTTGGCATGCGAGAACATCCTCATGCTAAAAAGAAGTCATGCACAGGCATCTTCGTTATGGGAATCGTACATCTCCCTTGCACAACAGGAAAGTCCTATGGTGATCGGCAAGTGGTGTTGGGGACAGGACTGTGAGAACTGGGAGCTCCTAGTCATGGACCGGCACGTGGCCGGTGGGTGTTTGCTTTAGTCATCATGTTCAAGGACAGAGGCAGTAAGAGCAGTTTGGCAGCTGCACCCACAACTCAGCAGTCCTATTTAGGATCTACTCTGCTCACCCCACATGGGGAGGGGGCTAGAAAAGGTGCCCCAAACAAAGTCTGTCTCAGTCAGTTTCTGACTGGATAACCACATGCAGTGGGATCACATCTATGTGGTCACAAAGAAACAAAAATGATTTTTGGAACCTGGAATGGACGAACCTTAATGGATTATGCAAATAGTGAATGCCCTGAGTGAAGGACAGCAATCATCTCTTGTGAACTGAGGAAGTTCAACATCGACATTGCTGTCCTATCTGAAACTGACATGCTAGAGAAGGACATCTGATGCACTTTCTTTTGGAGAGGGAGAGCAGAAGAAGAGCCATGGACACATGGAGTTGGTTTTGCCATAAAAAACAAACTTCTGAACGGATTCTCAGAACTCCTAATTGGTGTTAATGAACACCTCATGACTGTCTGCTTGAAACTCACCGAAAACCAACAGGCGAGAATTGTGAGTGCATATGCCCTGACTTTCAGTGCTGATGAGATCATGAAGAAGAACTTCTACTCACAACTTGACACCATCCTCTCAAATATCCCAAGGGAAGATAAGATCATCCTTCTTGGAGATTTTAATGCCAGAATGGGAAGAGACTCAAAACTTTGGAATGATACTATTGGAAAAGAAGGCATTGGAAATTCAAATGATAACTGGGTCCTTCTCCTAACAAAGTGCACAGAACATGGACTTGTCATCACAAATACCCTGTTCCATCAAAGGAACAAGTTCAAGACATCCTGGAAAAAAACTCTAGATTAAAATACTGGCATTTGATTGACTGTGTGATTGTTCGGACTTGTAATCACCAGCATGTCCCGATTACAAGAGCCATGACTAGCGCTGATGACTGTTGGACTGACCATCAGCTCATTCATTCCTGTATGTCTACCAGGATTGCTCCTAAATGAAGAATGCAGAGGAAGCAGATCAGGAACAAGTTAAACTTCAAGTGTTTGAAGGACCCACTTCACCGGAGAGAATTCCAGCAATTCCTGAATGACACACTACCAACAGAGTACCCAGAAGGAGTCAAGGAGCACTGGACGGGTCTCAAGAAAGCTGTTCTCTCATCCTCTGAAAATGCCATAGAATACAAGACCAGGAAACACCAAGACTGGTTTGATGAAAATGACACTGAAATTCAAGGTCTCATTGATAGGAAACAGAAAGCTTTCTGTGCCTAGCAAAATGACATCAACTTTGCCATCAAGAAAAATGCACACTAACAAGCAAAACAAGAGGTGCAGAGGAGAACACAAGAACTGAAGAATGAGTGGTGGGTTCATAAATCAAAAGAAATCCAACATTTGCTGATATCCATGACACTCATGGCTTCTGCTTTGCTGCCAAAGCTGCCTACATCCCTACTACTCAAGGCTTTAATCCTCTAGGATCAACACTCCTGAAGGGCAGTGAATCCATCAATGCTCACTGGAAATAACATTCCCAGGACCTTCTGAATTGTGACTCAACTGTTGATGAAGATAAGATCAGAAGCTTTTCTCAAAAAGAAACCAGAAAAGACCCCATTTTGTCACCTACCCTGGAAGAGGTCAGGAGTGCCAACAGGAAAATAAAGAATATCAAGGCAAGCAGTGTTGATGGAATACCTGAAGAGATTTTCAAAGGAGGAGGAGAACAACTTATGTGTCAGCTTCATGTCCTCATCCTTAAAATCTGGAACAAGGAAGGAATCCCAGCCAACCTAGGGGATGCCTTGATTGTTACTATCTTCAAGAAGGGGGACAGAGCTGATTGCAGAAGCTACCGAGGCATATCACTGTTGGCCACTGCTGGGAAAGTCATCACCCATATCCTCACTAACTGCCTTCTCCCACTTATGGAATAAATTCTTCCAGAATCTCTAAGTGGCTTCAGACCATTTTGAGGAACTGTGAACATGAACTTTACAGTATGTCAAATCCAGAAGGAGTGTCGTGAGCAAAATCAACCTCTCTAAAGCCTTCAATTCTGTAAACCATGAAGTCCTATGGAAAATCCTGTCCAAAATTGGCTGCCCAAACAAGCTCGTCAGTGTTCTGAGACTTCTCCATGACAACATGTCAGCAAGGGTTCTCAGCAATGGGAATCAAACAGAACCATTTGAGGTGAAAACTGGACTGAAGCAAGCTTGTATTACCACTCCAATTTTGTTTTCCATCTCCATCTCCACCATAATGCATCTCGCCAACAGAAAGCTGCCACCTGGAATTGAAATTGTGTATAGGATGGATGGCAGATGCTTCAAACTCGGCAGACTCAAATAAAAAGGAAGACCACAACAACATCCATAATGGAGCGTCAGTATACAGTTGACAATGCTGTTATTGCTCAATCTGAAACGGACCTCCAAACCTTTCTTAATTCATAGATTCATAGATGCTAGGGTCGGAAGGGACCTAAATAGATCATCGAGTCCGATCCCCTGCATAGGCAGGAAAGAGTGCTGGGTTCAGATGACCCCAGCTAGATGCTTATCTAACCTCCTCTTGAAGACCCTCAGGGTAGGGGAGAGTACCACCTCCCTTGGGAGCCCATTCCAGACCTTGGCCACTCTAACTGTGAAGAAGTTCTTTCTAATGTCTAGTCTAAATCTGCTCTCTTGCTAGCTTGTGGCCTTTATTTCTTGTAAGCCTCATGGGCGCCTTGCTGAATAAAGCCTCACCAATTCCCTTTGTGCCCCTGTGATGAACTTATAGGCAGCCACAAAGTCGCTTCTCAACCTTCTCTTTCGGAGGCTGAAGAGGTCCAGGTGCCCCAGTCTCTCCTCATAGGGCTTGGCCTGCAAGCCCTTAACCATATGAGTGGCCCTTCTCTGGACCCTCTCCAGGTTATCCGCTTCCCTCTTGAAGTGCGGTGCCCAAAACTGCACACAGTATTTCAACTGCGGTCTGACCAGCGCCCGATAGAGGGGAAGTATCACCTCCTTGGATAAAGTGCCATTAGCTTTTCTGATGGCTTCGTCACACTGCCAACTCATGTTCATCTTGGAGTCCACTAGGACTCCAAGATCCCTTACCACTTCCGGGTAATGTATTCTCAGAAGTCTACAAGAGTATTGGCCTAACTCTAAACATCAGGAAAATGCAAGTCCTTTACCAACCTGCTCCAAATGGAGAAACAAATGCCCTGTCCATTCATATTAATGGAGAATTACTGGAGAATGTGGATCACTTTGCCTATCTTGGAAGCCATCTTTCATCAGAGGCAGACATTGACACGGAAATACAACACCACTTGAAATGTGCAAGTGCAGCCTTTGGATATCTGAGTAAGAGAGTCTTTTATAAAATCATGAAATCCTTGCTGAAATGAAGTTCTAGGTTTATCAAGCCATTGTCATTCCAACTCTGCTGTATGGCTTAGAAACTTGAACCACATACAGAAAATATCTCAAAAGCTTGGAAAGTACCACCAATGGTGCCTTCACAAGATCCTTCATATTAGCTGGGAGGATAGACATGCAAACATCAGTGTCTTGGCCAAAGCAAATTCCAACAGTATTGAGGCCATGATCATCCAAAACCAACTTTGCTGTACAGGTCATGTTGTTCACATGCCTGACACCCGCCTTCCAAAGAGAATCTTTCTCTCAGAGCTGAAAGAAGGTCTCCAAAGTAGAGGAGGGCAAATAAAACACTTCAAAGACACCCTGAAGGCAAACATGAAGATGTGTAACATCAACATCAACACTTGGGAAACCCTTGCTCAGGACCAACCAAAATAGAGGAAGACTCAACACAAACCTCAACATTTGAAACAGATTGTTGACAGGCAGAAGAGGAAAAGAGGAACAGGCAAAAAGAACATCAGAACATCTGATGCAGCAACACAGTGCCCATCCCTCCTGGAAACACCTGTCCTCACTGTGACAAGACATGTGGAGCTAGAATTGGGCTATGGAGCCACTTGCAGACTCACTATTAAGATCCTTTGAAGACAATCTTACTTATTTGCATGTGATTGCCCATTACATGTGGTGCCTGTTCCCCAGCAGACTTAGGGGATTCTCTGATTGGAACTGGCTAGGCCCAGAGCTCTGATCTGGCCTGAGTACAATCTTCAGCTGAAACAGTGACTCATCACAGTGGGTACCTAATTCACATAGTATTGTGTTTGCTACCAGACTTAATTATTTAAATGCTTTAAACAGCAGCATAATGGAAAATAACAAATTAGAAGGATGCAATACACACTACAGGAAAATAGGACTTAGTGGCCTTTATGTGTCCCACCTTCTAGACAACTAAGCCACTGAGGCCACCCATCCAAAATATGCTCTGTTCTCAGGAAAGTAATCCTGTTCTGCCAGTAATGGTGGAGCTGTCCCATTTTTTCAAATGGCAGTCTTCTGAGACTCCAGAGTAGTGAACAGGAAGCCACCTATATCCAGCCAACAGGAAACAACAGGCACAAGTTGAGCCTGAACTCTTGTGTCTAAATCAGAGGTAAGGGAAGTAGGACTGTGTGAAATTTCACTGGTAGTTTCATTTCAACACTGTTTTGACTCATTTCAAGCTTGAAACAGCAAAATCAAAATGAAACAGAGAGTTTCAAATCAACCTCAAAATCAAACATGGCAAGTTAAAATGTTTCAAAATTTTCAAAATGTTTTGAGTTTCAAAACCCAAGCTGGGCTTGCCTGCAGGGAAACAGAAATGAAAGTAAGGAGAGGGAGGGGGGAAGTTGGGAAAAGAACTGCTCTCATTATTTACTGTGTAGCTGGCCAGTGACTGTCATTCTTTCCTGAGGTCCCTTCCAATCCCAGTGCTCTGGGAGAGGGATGGAAAAATTGCATAAAAGACAACATTGTTTGACCTGCCCTGCTTTCTGCCTTGGTGTCAGTTGAGTGAGGGCACACCTTAACACACACACAGTGTCACCCACCCATGTCACAAGTGTTGCCTGTCAGCAGCTAGAGGTGCAGGGCCCCAGAACCCAGGCTCTCCCTGCACCTATCTCCTCAACAGCTGGCAGGCTTTGTGGCTGCAGCAGGGCCTAGCAGGCCTGCAGTTTTCAACCCCCCTGTGCCCCAAGACAGACACAGTGCCACAAGTAACCATGTCACAAATTTTGCCTGTCAGCAGCCAGAGGTGCAGGGCCCCAGAACTCAGAACCCCTGCACGTATCTCCTTGACAGCTGGCAGGCTTTGTGGCATCAGCAGGAGCTAACATGCCTGCAGTTTTCACCCTGCTGCACCTTAACACACACACAGTGTCACCCATGTCATGAGTTTTGCTTGTCAGCAGCTTGAGGTGCAGTTTCCCCCAAACCCCTGCACCTATCTCCTAGAAACTTGAAAGGATTTGTTGCCTCAGCAGGAGCTAGCATGCCTACAGTTTTCACCCTACTGTGGCTTAACACATACACGTGACATGAGTTTTTTGCTTTCAAGAATTTGAGGTGCAGTTTCCCTAAAACTCCTGCACCTATCTTTTTGGAACTTGGCAGGTTTTGTGCCCTTAGAAGGGGCTACCATTCCTGCAAGTTTCATCCAAATCAAGCTAGAAATGACAAAGTTATAGGCTGTTTCAGGCTTCCCCATTATAGCCTATGGGCAAAATGTTGAAACAGCAAAACTGTTTGGACAAGATGAAACAGAACAATGGTTCTGAATTGAAATGAAATTCAAAATGAAATGCCGTTCCATTGAAATACAAGTTGAAACAGAACAATGCCATTTTGCACAGCCCTAATGGGAAGGCATGTCATTTATTTTGGAATATAGCTTACTAGGAAGGATGATGCATGTTTGAACCCATACGGCTAACTGATAACTCACTGACTTCAGTAGAAAGCAGGGGTGGAAAATTATTTCAGGTGGAGGGCCATTTACCAAGTTTTGGCAAGCTGTTGAGGGCTGCATGGATAGGCTTGCCCCTGATCACCATTTTGTGACCAGAAGTCCTGCCTCTAGCCTCTGACCTTTGCCACCAGAAGTCCCTCCCCTTGTCCCTAGTAGTACTCCTTTCATCAAGGGGTTTTGCCATCTTGGAACCAGAAAAATAGCAAATTATATTCTAAAAAGCAACATCTACAGCATTCATTAGTTTGATTGGAAAAAAAAAATTGTCCTGATTTACATGTGTTTGTGTAGTGTACATAGAGGTGATTGCACAATAGCTTAAAATGAAGTCTTTCTCTTGTAAGTTGTGGGGGTTGGGTATAGATTTCTGGGGGGGGGGTATGGGTCTGTGGGGTGTGGGTGGGTATGGGGTCTGTGGGGGTGTATGGGGGAGGGTGACTGGGTTTTGTGTATGGCAATGTGGGTGGGTTGTGGGTGCATGTGTATGGTGGGTTATGTGTGTGGGACTTGCCCTATGAACACAGTCATACAGACTCTGCCCCTCAGCCTGCAAACAGACTCTCCCTTGAGACTGCATGCACAGAATCTCCCCTTTCAGCCTGCATGCATACTTGTCAGTGCGGCCCTGTGCTCTGCAGTCCAGTGATGCAGCCAGGAGCCACGTGGTGCTGGAGCAGCGCCAGGGAAGCACTGGCTGGGGTTGGGGTGGAGATGGGATGTTCAAGCCTGCTAAGGCTCCATCTGGATCCTACTGCCCCTGGCTCCTGTCTGCTTTCACATGGAGCCTGGAGGAAATGCATATTAGTTTATTAAACATTTTAGGAGCCTCGTGGGCTGGATAGAATGTCCTGGCAGGCTGGATCTGGCCCGTGGGCTGTATTTTGCCCATTCCTGGTGTAAAGCATCAACGATGGAACCCACATCCACCCATATAAGGGACAAAAAATCCCCTCAGCCCTGCCTAGCCCCTAGGTAGCATTTACAGCACTCCCACGGGAAATGAGAGATGTGAAGTCAAACCTGCCTAGCTGAAAAAGATCTAGAACCCGAGTCCTACATCCTAGGCAAGTTCCCTAGCTACTATGTTATTCTGAGAAAGGCAGGTGGACCTGCCCCTATTTGCATGATGGCATCTTCAAACAGTTGTTTGGTATGAAGTCTGTCTGCCCATGCATTTCGGTATATAGAACAAGTCTATGTGCTTTCTGGTCTTAACTGGACTGCTACAGAACTCAAATGGGAGTGAGGTATGTATGTCACTATTCTGGTTTGTTTAGAGTATGTGAAGTAGCCCATGTTCTTCTGATCCCAAGCCCAAATATAGTGGTCTAGGGATCTTTTCAGACCAAAACAGACATGCATAGTGAATCTAGGCATCTTAGTGGTTTTGTGGTTGCCGCAAGGGGTGAAATAGGATTTCAGTAGTGACTTATACACCTAAACACTAAGCCAATCAGATGTCTTAGAGGTGGAATAAGATCTGAGCCTACATTTTTTCATATAATATGAGAGGGAAAGGACTACATTACAAAGGCCTTGTTACACGTTACACTGTAAACTTCTCAAATCTTAATTAGTGGTGGCACATCTACATGTGCCATTAGGGGGCATCAATAAACTGTGGAGCTTATTTATTGCTACTGGGAAGCTCCCAGGCATGCATCTGCACACGTGCCTGGACCTCAGCACACTGAGCCGGGTTGCAGCAGCCCCAGCTCGCAGGGTGCCCTGAGAGTCAGCCTGCCAGGCCAGGGCTGTTCCAATTGGGCTCAATGTGCTACAGAGGGGCTAACTGTGGCATGAAGGTGCTTCAGCATGGGGCTAGCCAGCAGGCAGCCCTGAAGCACCCTTGTGTCCCAGTCAGCCACTCAGCATCTACATATGTGCTGCTACACATGAAAAAACTCTGCAGCAGGATAGTACTTGTAAATACAAGTACTACCCTACTGTGGAGTTTATTAGATTTGTGCACCCTAATAAAGGTGCACGCATAGATGCTGAGACAATGACTATGTAGTTAATTAGTCAATTGCACAGTAAACATCTTGTGTAGCCATACCCCGCTAATGCTAGCTTCAGTTTGAAGCAGTCATACGTTCAGACCGACAGGGGCCTGAAGGACTGAAAGGTAAAAATGCCCCTCCCTCCCATTCTGGGCTTCCCCCTACCCTCTGTCCACCTCCCCAGGACTCCCCTGGCTTCACCTGCATCCCTGCTCCACTTACTTGTGGCTGTCTGCACTATCTGTCCCAGGGGAGCAGGCAGGGAAGGGTTAACCTGCCTAACTGACCCCTGCCACCAGCCCTGTCAAACTGCTACTCTTCTCTGGGCTGAACCCAGTATAGAGTGGTTAACCCTTCCCTGCTTGCTCCCCCAGAATAGACAGAGTGGGCAGTCACAAATAAGCCAGGGGGAGGGAGTGGATGGGGCAGTGAACAGGGATCTGAGGTGCTGGGGAGGGTAGGATGGGGGGCAGTGGGCCCAATTTGGACCAGCTGGGGTGGGAGTCAGGTGGGGTGTTTCCACTGTAGCCTAGAGTGGCTACTAGTTAGTGTAATACAAGCAGGGTAAGACGGATCAGAGATAAATCCAGGATACAGTAGTGTAACTTGAAACTGCCTAAAATGTGCTGAAAACTAGTTCCAGCCGGTTAATCAAGGGTTTAAGGGCTCCAGGAGCCCCTAAAACTAACCTGTAACAAGGGCCTCAAGTTTGGTTTTTAATTTGTGATACCTCTTTTTCATTATCTATATTCTTTTGATTTTTCTCCACCTACAAATAGTCCTACCCATGACTGAACTAAGATTTATTATGACGAACAATGTGAAGACCAGCCATTCCCCTAATATGTACAAAAACTAAAAATTATAGACTGTGTATTTTTTTCATAGATAGAAAACAAAATCAAGCAAAAACAACTAAATCACAGAATTATTTGGTGAAAATAATCTGTGAATATATAGTCATAAACTTAATTTTTTCCAGGATTTACCCAGCGATAAACTGAATAATAGGCAAGGAAATACATTTTCCTAATTTTCATGGAAAATATTAAAGTTATCTTTAAATGTTATTGGAAAATATAACCCTTTTTTCTACTTTTTATTAACTTGGTAGGTATAGAGAAAAGTTTAAGAGACAGAAATAAGTATGCAGTCTCACTGAGTACATTGACTTCACTAGACTACTCACTCACTTAAAAATATGAATGTGCTTAAGTGTTTTTTGTTATTAAAGGCTTGCTTCTTGCAGCCAATATAAAGTACCTCTGAAACTAAACAAAACGTTACGTTTACATAAGATAATACTTAAAAAAAAAGACGATATTCAATTGATGTCTAAATATTTAATATAGCTCTGTTTGTTTTTATTCTTAAAAAAAAAAAAAGCCTGGGTACCCAGCGAGAAATCATCAAAAATGTCAATTTATTCTTAAATAGATGTTCAAACTTTAAGAAAACAGTGAATTATAAATATGGCAGAGAACATAATTAGTACAAGACTGCATTGCAGACATTTTTAATTCATTTGTTTCAAATGAACCAATATATAATGTTGGCATATAGCATACCCCATTTTATTATTTTTAGCAAAATGGATTTCTTGCTGTGATAAGTGCTGCAATTGTTAATTTCAGTTGAAAAGTGTATCTAGTAAAGCAGTGGGTAGTGTTTTTATTTAAGCAGCAAAGATGTTATTCAATAACTGTTTTAAATAGTTTGAGATATGACATTAAAAAAAACTTTAAAAAAGATCAATAAAACCCATAGGAAAATTGTTAAGTAAGCTTTGCCATTCATCAAAATTTCTCTCTCTGAGGAGAATTTTGTGGGGTCTGTTAATATTTACAAATGTCAGGAAAAATTCACCAGTAAGAATTAAGCAGATCTTTCATGCAAAGCATCATGTTGGTCAGGCTGACTAATTCATAAGAATACTATCATCCAGAGGATTCTGTTTTCAATCTTCCAACATAGAAATAGTGAATATTATAGGGTCCATTTATTAACTCATTTAAGACCACAGCTGGATGAAATGCTAATGCAGAAAAATGGGTCATAAACTCACAGCAGTGAATGTGCAGTCAATTGGAGCATTTTAAAATGTGGTTTAGATCTTACTGGACAAATCTCCAATTTAAGGTGTTTGAAACAGAGCTAGAAATATGGCGAGTAAACTAGACTTTCTATGTGTGTAAAAAAAAGAGATAAAGATAAATATAAAAATGCAACCTACTGTAGGTCAGCAAAAGTCTTGAAGTTTGGTACATGAAGAACAAGGGAGTATACATAATTATTAGCATTTGGTTTCACTACCTGAAGGAAGGAAGGATTTCTGATGTGCTTCTGGCATGTGCAAAGTAAATGGTCTTATTTTTGGATGGAAGTGAAGTTTTTAATTTCTTTTGGGGGGTATATTTTTCAACATATTCCATGCCCCCCCCCCTACATAGCCACAGCCCCTCACAACCCCCCCAACCCTACTATAAACACACCCCCACACCCCGCTGACACCTCACCACACACACTGCCATGTACAAGACTAAGAATTTATTTTTGAGTTATTATACAATCACCTCTATATACACTACACAAACACAAATCATGACAAAATATTTTTTGTAATAAAATATGTTATAGTAGGTGTTTGACATTTAGTGTGTGGTTTGGTTTTTTTCTGGTTCTAAGATGGCAACTCCCCCCCCCCCCCCGAGTATTTCAGAGGGACAAGGGGGGGACATCTGGTGGCAAAGGTCAGGGGTCACCATCCAGTCCCAAGATGGTAACCAGGGGGTGGGGTAACTGTCAAGGGGTGGGACTACCCATGTGGCCCTTGACAGCTAACCAAAACTAATTAAGTGGCCCTCCACCAAAAATAACTGCCCACTCCTGTTCTAGATGTCCTGGGAAAACTAACTTGCCCAGTTTTTTTTTTTTTTCCTTTTATTATCTTCTCCTTTACTTAATTTCTTTATTGCTATTGGTATTACTACTGTCTTCCTTCCACCACCTGCCTTCCAGACACGCAAGTTGTTAAATGTTTTGATTTTTTCCCCCTACAATATGGCATGGTGAACACATTTGTTCATACACTCCATTATTGCACCTTCTTCTTTTGCCTATTTTCCTATCTACTTTTCCTTCAGTCCGTCTAGGAAGATACAGGCAAATTGATTTTCTTCATCTGTCATTCTTCTCTTTTATCTTCAAGAACTTCTGCTTCTTTTCATTCATATACTCCACCTGGTTAAGGTTCTTTTCCTACAATAATATTTTCTCTATATTTATGCTCTTGACTATTTGTAAGCACTTCCTGTGTTTCCTCCACTGTTTTGATCTTTGTTCCACTTTCATGCAATGCCATAATTCTGTGATCACAGCTTTCCCATCTCCATGCTTCATACGCTCACTCTCATTTCAGTCTAACTACACTTGAACATCCACTTCTATCACCAGAGCTGAAAATGTTAATCTAGTAGTCTCCAACCTTTTTTTAAGCACAAGATCACTTTTTGAATTTAAGTGCAACCCAGGATCTACCTGAGCTGTGCCCCCTGCCTGTCTGGTGTCAGGATGCACATAGTATTGCACGATTCCTGGGACAGCTGCAGCAGGGCTCTGGGCTCAGAGATGAGCATGCAGAGGCAGCTGCCTCCACCTGGCACACAGATCGAGGGGGCATGTGCCCCTTTTGCCTACGCCAGTGTACACTTAGTGGCGGGAGCCCCCTAGCACTCTGGATGAGCCACCTGGGTTCTGATTGTCCCACCGCCCAGCCTGGTTGGGGTTCCACTCACCCCAGCCCCTGCCCTACTCCTCCCCTCACCACAGGGGCCCCTATCTGCCCCCACCCACCTCTTCCCTTCCGCATAGACTAAGCTGCTGGGTGGGAGGTGTGCACACATGCAAAGTCCCTGATCAACTGTCAGAGGCTTCACAACAGACCAGTTGATCGTGATCTACTGGCTAGTGACTACTGTGTTAATCAATGTCAATTTAATGCCATTAACACTATTTTTTTTTCTCTCTCATCTCTCTGTTGCCAATGAATTTTCTAAATGAATTTTCCTCTGATTTTCGACTTCTTAAGGAAGATGCCACCTTTACTGGTGTTGCAAACATGTTGGCAAAATTTAGCGTACACAATTCAGCAGCAGCATCACTTAAATGATGTACAGCCTAGGGACTGACTGAGACCAACTTGTATTAGTCACTGTATAGATACAAATTAATAGATCTTGCCACAAGCAGTTTACAATCTAACCAGAAAGAACTGATGAAAAGGTTGGGAAAGAAGTATATCTCAGAGTATTCAGTTTAATGATAGCAGACATCCCATGTTCCAGTACTGTTGTATAGTTAAGTTGAATGGGGAGGAACATTGAACATAATGAAGATGAGGCAGGAGAGGAAGAAGAACAAGATGAAGAGCAGCCATGGATCAAAATTGAGATGAAGAGCTTCAATGGAATGGAATTCACAAGAGTTTGGCACAAACAGACAAAATAGCAGGAGTAATAGGATTCCTTATCAAAACTGGAAAGCAATTCTTCATATTATTAATAATTGATAAACCAGGAGAGTATGAAACAGAAATCAAAAATCCTGTAAGGATATCTTGGAAGAAAAAGAATACATTAAAAGAAAGTTTATTTAAGCTCTGAAGAAATCTAACATTTAATCAAATCCATTACAGATAACTCAGATGTGTATCAATCATAACTAGCATAATAACAATGTCAGCTAGAGTTAATGTTTTCTGGGTGTCTTAGCTTTTCAGGGGGAGTTTTTTGTTTGGGGTTTTGGATGTTTTTTAAATATTTTTATTTTTCCTGCTTTGAAATTCTTTTAAATTGAACCTTGTATTTGATTTTCTGGATTTGCAATGTTCATTTTTGGGACACCTAAAACATTCTTATAATGTTTTAAAGACTTAAATTTCTGATAACTACTATAAACCTTAATTCTAGGTTAACATCTCTTTTTGTCTAGAAATGAAAACACCTAAAAAATTAAGGGTGTGGGTTTGGTGTGGAACAATTCCCATATTTTCAGCTGTCAGAATTTCAGAGTTAATGAGCTTTAGCATTCTCACCTAGAGCTACACTTAGAACTGGATTTCTGCTTACCTCTAGTAGTAACTGAAAGTCCTGAAAAATAACCCTTTTTATCTACTGGCTAGTAAGCTTTACAGGATAAAATATGAAAAATACACCCCCCCAAAAGAAATTACAAACTTCACTTCCATCCTAAAATAAGCCCATTTATTTTGCACATGCCAAAAGTGCATCTGAAATCCCTTAAAAATGTGTTATATAAAAGAAAGGATTTTAAAAAGATACATCATTTATTTTTACCAAGTACACAGACAGACACAAATGCTTGCTATTTGTTAAACTGACACTTGGGGTAGCACTCTATTTTTCCCAGGTTGTCTAAAGAGCTAGTTTCTAGTCTTTCACAGGGCAGCCAAAGCTATTCTCCTCCCAGTTCAGAGCTTTTGTACTAAAATGGTGATCTGAACCTGGCACCTTTTACACCTGAGCCTTTAAGACATTTTGCTGAGTAACTAAGGTGGCATCTATTCTTTTCTAATTTTCTAAGGGACTATTTACTGATTGTCCTCATGGTATTTTGGATTCTTAGGCATCCAGGGGGTGTTCTATTCCTGGGTGTGTAACCCTGCACACATCATGACTACACAGTTGCACAAATTGGAAGCAACAAAATGTAAGTGAAAGACCTCCTTTCTTTTCCTCTCAAATAGTGGAGTGGGTAGGGCACTTAAGTAGCAAGCTGGAGGTCTTGTATTTTTGGTCCCCTTCAACAAGAGAGGGTTTGAACCTGATTTTGCTGGTGAGTGCCCTAGTCACTGAAGGATGGAGCAAAAAAAGGGGGAACATGCACACATAGATCTTTTCTGTTCGTGAGTCTGTCTGATTGTCACAGATTTTGAACAGCACAATTTTCAGGTGCCTAACTCAGTTATACACACATTCATAAGAGACATGGGTACTGGTTATAACTTCTACTAAGCATGCTCACTAGGCACAACTATGGAGTTAAATCATCATCCATAAACATGGGGCTATGAGCCCAGGAACAGAATATCACTGGACCTAGGGCTCATATACACACCACAATTTTTACTCTTTCATGTGCTGCAACTGCATATCTGCTTGCATAAGTAGGATTTCCCAGCACTTTAAAGGTCTTTCTTGTGCATTAAATTAAAACTCCTTGGCCATACTTTAGTTTGGGTTGGCTGGAATTACAGTGTTGCATCCATGGTCTTTGTTGTGTGCAAACACAAAGGCACACACGAGTGTGCACATGCCTCTTGCCCCACCTGAAACACCTTTGAGGCGGGGCAACAGGCAAGTGCAGGAAAAAAAAAATCCCCTCCCACTGCAAACTTGCATCGTGGGGAGAAAATTAGACCCCTGGATATCCAGGGGTCTAAAAAAAGTGAAGTTTAAAACAGTGGCACAGGCCACGGTCCCCAATCGTGCCCTGAGGCAACTGGAGGCTGGGTCCTCGGTAGAGATGCTCTAGCTACCAGAGCATCTCTATGGTTACCCCTCACCCAGGTGGTAAAACACGGGGCCGGTAAGGCAGCGTGTTTCATCACCAGGGCTCTTGTGCCAGTGAGTAAGTGGTCGGCGGGCTGGAGGAGGGGGGAAGGGACTGTCAGGGGGACCCCAATGGCCCCACCCACTACCCCAGTCCCCTGACCCCTGCCAGCCCCCCCAAGCCCCCTGACTCCTGCTGCAGCTGGGCTCTCCCCCCGCAGGCCCCCGCCCCCCTCCCCCGAGGTCCCCGAGCCCTGCAGGGACTGACCCCTCTGCCCGCCAGCCTCCCTCCCCCTGCTACAGCTGGCTCCTCCCCTTGCCAGCACCTCCTAACCCCCCTGACCCTTGCACTGTCCAGCCCCATCCCCCCAAGCCCCCATCCCTGCCCCCCCACCCCATACTTAAAAAAAACCCCAAAACCCTGGCACTTACCCACAACTGCAGCTGTCCCCAGGCTGCCAGGGGCCCCACCCTCACACTGCAGGGCAGGCTAACAGCCCCAGTGGACCCAGCCTGAGCCCTCCTGTCCCTGCGCTGTCCTATGCTGTCTGGGGGGCTCTGCCAGGAGGCCCTGGAGCCCTCCCACCCCTGCTTCTAAAGTAAGCAGAGGCCTTTTTTTCCCATTTTTTTCTGTTCTTTTTCTGTTTGTTTTTTTAAGTGATGGTGCCTGGGGATGTGGGGGTAGCCTTGGGGGCCTGGGGGTGCAAGTTAGGGGGTGAGGCTGGGTGGGAAAGCCATTGGGGGGTCTGGGGGAGAGGGGGTTGGGGGCAGCCATTAGGGGGCTGCAGCAGCTGGTGGGGGATGGGGCCAGGTGGGGAAACAATTAGGGGGCTGGGGTGGGGCATGTGGGCCTTGCAGGGGGTGGTAGGCCCTGTGCGGGCCATTTGGCTCCCATTGGGGGGCCATACCCCTTGTGAGAGTGCTGTACCCCCTGTTGGGGGTCTGAACCCATTTTGGGGGTCTGAATCCCCTTTTGGGGGCCAAACCCTTTGGTGGGAGACACCCCCCTTTTGGGGGGCTGAATCCCCTATTGGGAGTGTAGCCCTTGTGTGGGGGCTGAACCCCTTGTGTAGGGGTTGAATCCCATGTTGCGGGGCTGTAGCCCTTGTGTGGGGGCCCAACCCCTTATGTGGGGGCCATCACCTGGTGGGAGGGCAGCAAAATATGTATTCATGAATTCATTAAACCTGTGTTTAGAGTTCACTTTATTATTATGATAAAAGACATGCTTTAACACTGTAGATATATCAATAAAACATTGTCCAACTGATTGCTGTCTGTGTCTCACTCTCTCTCTCTTTGCAGTGGTCTTTTGTTTTACTTGTGGAGGAACGTAGATTTGGGGGTATTTGACAGAGTTATTTTGGGATTTTTTTTTTTTTTTATCAGGGATTTTTCAGTTTTCCGATAGGGAACACCAGAATTCCTGCTAGGGAGGCCAGTGGCAGGACCCTGGCTGCTCAGAGGTGGCACCTTGGACCCATCTGGCTGTGGCTGACATCCTGGCCAAATGGGGCCAGGAGGATATGCTTATGCTTTGATAGTTCAAAGCAGGCCACCACACCCAGAACATCTTCAGGGTGATAGCTGCCCAGATGGCCAGGCAGGGGGCACAAATGGCAGTAGTGCCACACAAAGGCCAACCCTGCAACCGCAGTACACTGTCAGCTGGCCCAGAGAGGCAGATGCCTCTACTGGCTGTTCAGTCCCCATCTGAGTCTGGCAGGTGCACAGCAGGTCACAGCCAGGCAGCAGTCCCCACTGCCATACTACTGCAGTGGGTAGAGGGTGCAGGGACCTCTCAGGGCTGCTTCACCAGTCCATCTGGCACAAGGGGTAGTGTCCCCAGGTACCAATTGGCTGGGCCTCAGAAGCTCCTGAGAGCTAGTAGCCCTCAGCTACTTGTCAGGGCAGCTTTTTATACTGCTGGGGCCAGGACAGGGCTGCTTTTTATACTGCTGGGGACAGCACAGGTGCTTGCCCTGGGCTCTAGCTCCCCCTGGCTGAAGATCCGGGAGGAGCCAGGCAGGATTATTTTGCCCCTAGTGGCACAATTTGCTTCACAACAAAGTGCATGTCCGAGCATGTGCGCTGAGGCAAAAAGTCCTGGCTGCAACTTTTTTTTAGTTCATCCCTTTGAATTGCTTTCACTTTTGAATTGCTCCCACTTTTTTTTTTCTTGTGTGCCTTTTTCCTTTTTTTTTCTTGGTTGCCAGCTCCCTGCTTCCACAGCTGCATGGCAGGACATGGGCACGCGGGGGGGGGGGTGGGGGGGGGCTGGGCTGGGGGGTCAGCACTGCAGCACCAGCCAGGGACTTGGTTTAATTTTTTTGAAAACCTAGTACATGTAAAAACAGATGTGATGCTCTATAATAAACAAGTTTAAATTTGATAAACCTATTTAATTTAATGAGGATTAAAACCCATGGTGTGTGCAGGTGCCCATGGGTACCAAGAATATCTGAAGATGAGCAAAAACATTTAGGCAACCAGGAAATAATACAAGGTCCTTAGTTATTCAACTATATATCTTTTAGAATTAGATGAATTAAAATAAAATTTCAGACTTCATCCATGTGTAAAAAATTACCAAGTTCAGGTCACCATTTTAGTACCAAAGCTTTAAACCTGGAAGGGGTTATTATTTCTATATTTTTAAATTTAATTCTAGTAGAAATAAAAATTGCAAGTAGGAAAAAAAAAATCTCATAAGAAAACAAAAGAAACTTTTAAAAGATATCTGCACTGTAACACGTATAACGTGGAGGTGTCCTATAAGAGTTGTGCAATTATGTTGGTTATTTGCTAAGTTTTCTCACATGCATATCTTCTAGTTCTTTCTTCTTAAACCAGTACAATCAATTCATCTTTGATACAAAAAAAAAGGCCAAATTTCAAGCTCATAGTTTTGAATGCCATAGTTAAATTTAATGCTGAAGAGTATACAGTAATTCCACGAAACTACTGTAAAGATCCTTGTAATAGAATTCATTATTTCTGTTATGGTAGAAAAATGCTACAAGATAGCTTGAAAAATGTGTACCTCTTATGAAGTGATAGATAAATATTCTAAACATACGTATTTGACTATCAGACAGCTGTGTGTCCCTCTCCCCACCCGTTCACCCCTAACAAAAGGGCAGATGTGTTCTGTACACTACCAGTCTAAACTATGCTGCTTATAAAAACCATATGACTTAGATCAATTCTGCTTTAGGCTTTTTGAATGTCTGTACTTAGCCTGGAAATCACAACCTGAAATGCCTGACTAGACCAGGGCATCTAAATCATTATCTCTTCTAATACAGGTGACCAGTTGGATTTCTCTTTTCTTTTTAGATGTGCTAAATAGATGGCTGGTTTGAGCACACATTTAGGAAGTAGAAAGTGATTTATAGGCCCTCATCATACTGTGAAGATTCAAACTTACAATTCACACCTTATACAAAAGGACTCTAACCCTCAGGCTATAAACCAAGATGAAAATAACCTTTACTCCTCCAGTTTAAAATGGAACATCATGTGGCAAGGTATATGAGAGTCATGGGGTCAGCAAAAAAAAGGGAACTTGACTTTACAGCCTGGTTATGAAATCATTCTTCTAGGAAGGGTATTGTAATTTTCCCAGAAGCATTCCAAAAAAAATGACTTCAACCACAAGCATGGGTAAACATGCTTCCAGGCTAGCCCATGCAGAAATATATTGGGAATGTAAAGTAAAGCTAGGCATTAATTGCCATCAGCAGATTTCACAAAAAGTAAGTTTAGATTCTTGTGCACATTCAACACATTCACATAACTCATAGTGGATGTCCTAGGTTCTGGTCCTTGCACCTGAGTGTTCTTATGTATTTAACCCATTGTATTTGATTCAAAAAAAAAAAGTGGACGTAGTTCCTGGAACTCAATGCTGTTAGTGGTAAGTATGCAATAAGCAAACCTATTCAACTGAGTCCACTACGGGACTTAGGTTGAATGGCATCAAATTTATAAATCTCACATGACCTTTGGCAGGATATAGATACACAGATGATCAGCAAAGCCAAAATGATCATTTTTTTCTGGGCATGCAGGCTACCTATACTTAGACACTTTGGCAGCCTCACATGCCTCAGTGGGTTAGGCAGGGCTTCAGTGAATCATCCTCTCAGATCTAGGTTCTGCCTAAAATCTGCCTAAGTACCATTTTAAGTGCCTAAGATCCTTTGTGAGTTTCATTTAGATGTTTTATTTTACATTATTTCCCTATTCTGTAATTGACAACTAACTATATTTTTGTGACACCTGGTTTGTTCAATCTTACAGATATAAATTAAGAGGCATCTGAATCAAGAAAAAAAATTCACCTGAACCTGAGCAAACAAAAAATTATATTACTTCTAATTTTATAATCCTAAATGGGGGAAAAATTTTGCAAGCAATTTTGGCATGTTCATACTATAACATGTATCGGTTTGTGCAAAAGTAGTATATCTGTCATTTTTTATAAATCTTTCCATTGTTAGGAAGAAACTTTTCCATCCATGCTCACCAATATGCTAGTTTCAAAGAACTGTCACTAAATTGTTTTTAATCTTTGCCTGCACATGCACAGTTAGTTCAGATGCACAAAAGAAATGAACAAAATGCAGTTCAAATAACTACAAACATTTTTTTTAAATTGAACTTTGGTTGTATCATTGGAGTGGAAACATATAATTTTCTTGTTATTGTTTCTTTTTAACAAACTGAAATCTCTCCCCCATCAGTGTCTAGTCAAGTTTTGAACCATTTCAAATATAAACAAATGTCAGAACACTGAATAAGTTACCCTAGTATTTTTTAAAAGTGAAGATAATGTCATTCTTTAAAACAAAACAAAACAATGAAATACAAAATTGTCTTTTTGCACACAGCGGAGTGTAATGAGTATTCATTTTAGATAAATGCAAGAGGATGGCGGAGTTTGAACCTCACATATTATTCAGGAATTCATAGGAACTGAAAAAAAATGGTTTTCTGTAATTCAAATCAATGACTTGCCCTTCAAGAAGACTTAGATTTTAAATAGTACAGGCAGAGCCAGGACAGCTATGGATACCCAATAAAGACCAAGTGGTGACAGCAGTCCAAAACTAGGGACAGAAGTTACACATAAACTGGTTTAAATGATCAGAAACTGCTTTAAACCTATAACAGAACATAAGTTCAGTGTATATAAACCAGTTTCAAAATGGCCAAAACTTGTTTAAGATAAACCTAGTTGGATGTAGTATCAGACTTAACTACTTTGGGTCAAACTGGTTATGGAATTTCTGTCCCAGATCCCCGCTTCCTGGTTTAAGTTAAATCAAAGTCTCCCAGCATCCCAGCATGCTTTTCAGCCCTGGGCTTGGCTGAGTTGGGCTGGGCTGTCTGCTACAGAAAGCAGGGTTGGCCACACCCCCTCCTCCCTAGCCAGAGCTCCAGCTGGCTGAGAAAAATGGAGACTGCAGCCAGGAGACAGCAGCATCTGCCTGGCTTCCCCCTGCCCCATCCCACCCCATCCTTGCCACTCACTGCTCAAGCAGGGATTCCCCACCTTTCTCAAACCATGGACCCCAGCAGCATAGACCCCAGCTGGCATCTGGTCACAGTCATGTCACCCCAATGCTAGCTAATGCTGAAAGGTGTCTATGGGTGTGCGTTTCCAATTTCATGGGACTAAAGGCAGACAGAACAGTGTTGGCTTAGGGCATTTTGAAACTAATCAACACGTCAGTTAGTAATGTCCCTCTGTTCTTCCTTAGAAATGCTTTGCAAAAAGCTGTTGAACTAATGAAAGAGAGGCTTTGCTTTCTTAATGGGTTGATAAGCTTTGTGTTCTGATAAGCTCCCTGCTGGCTTGCTGTCTGTGCTCAACAGAGGACAGAAAGAGGTGTGAGAAATGACCTGGTTTGCAATGAACGTAGTGCCTGTCAGTTTGCTGCAGACAGTATAATGAAGTAGGGAGAGGGATACTGAAAACTCAGTATCTTCAACAGATGCATGCAGTCCACACAAGTAGACCTCCCGCCCAATTCCCCACCCCGGCCCCTTGCCTCAGAGTGCTAGCTGGGGGGCAGAAATCTGGCAACACTCCCCACCCCTTGAGCAGAGAGTGGGGGAAAGGCCTGGTGAAGGCTGCTTCCCCCTCCCCTCCAGGCATACCCTGGCTGGGGACTGTGTAGGTCAAGGCAGGGGTTTTAACCCCTCCCAATCATAGAGTTTTGCTGGGACTTGGCCATACTCCCCCCCCCCCCCCCCACACAGCTCAGCACTGTGGAAGGCTTCTAGCCTGAGCCGCTCATGTGCCTGCATTTCCTAAATCAGAAGTGATGTCTATCAACTTGCAAATCAGTTCAATCTCTAAAAGTTAGACTAACCTATAAAGATTGAATCAATTCAGGGTTGGACTTTTTGAATGTCTGTCCCTAGCTTAAAGGGCAGTCATCAATGTGACTATCTCCATGAAATTCCATGTAGGCCTTATTATAAGGACATCAGGTCAGAAAACCTGCCTTAAAATGAGCCTATATATGGCTGGGTAATTGATTTCAGAAAAAAAATGCTGTTATTTGAAAACCAGGTGTGTCAGGCCTGAAATTATGTAAGCTAATAGGAAGCAGGCAGTAAATATGTTATGCTATCAAGAGATCAGATGGAATAGTTACAAGCAGGGAAGATGCCAACGTAAAGCCTATACAAGCTTGTGCTCCAAGAGTTGTTCAGCTTCTCAGGATTGCATGGACATAAGTGTGCGCCAGAAGCAGCTAAATATTACAAGAAGATTTTTTTCAATGCCTTATAATGTCTTATCAACAACACGCTGCCTCATGGTAAATAATTATCAGATAATAGTTAATGTATGTGGAACTTGCAGGTCTGGTATAAAACATTACAGAGCACAGTTTTGGAACTAAAAACTCCAAAGGGAAAACAACCTATAAGTTTCTTTGTTACTGGCCTCATTGCAAATACCCACTTTCAGGAGAAGGAAAGCCAAACTGGAATGCATGCTTGCAGTACATGCCAGTCCTAGATTGATTTCTTTTTAATAAGAAATGGAAGGCCTCATTTAACCATTTATAAAGTAGCACCACACAAGTATCTTGTGAGCTAGCACAGACCTTTCTATATGGACTTCAAAGTACACAGACCTCAGAAAGGTCATACAGCTGAGTGTTTAAATAAAACCTTTAAATAAGAAGTAATCTGCAGACTCCTTGACTAAACACAAGGAGAGCAACTCATAAAATAGAAAGATGCCAGTGATGGAAACAATGCATAAAGCCTTAAGAGCTAAAGAATTAGTTCTGATTCAAGGCAGAAGAGAGGCTTGGGATTGAATCTTCAAGAGGAACTTCCAAGAGAATGCTGAATCTTTAAAAAATGGAAAGACAGTGCTTGAAACTGTGAAAATGTCAGAAAGTGATAAAAAGGAGGCCAAAGGAATGCAACCATGGCTGAATACATAACTAGAGATGACATTTATGGTCAATTAGGAGGACACGAGAGCAGTGACAGATGTAAAAGGGCAGCTCTGTGCCCTGGACAGCTACAGTGCACAGGGCAGTACCAGCTGCTATGCTGCCAGTGGCAGAAACATGGCCACCCACCAGCTGTGGGGGTGACTAGGAATACTGCAATAGTGCCCTCTTCTCCTCCCCTCCCACAGTTATGCTACTTCATGAGAGATAAGAAGCCAATTAAAATGAAATAAGAGATAAACTCTTTAAGACAAGAGAATGAATGACTAGTGATCTAAACAACCTTGTTTGCATTAGAAATGGCCATGGCATAGTGCAAATAATGAATTGCTTGGAAAGATTATTTTGAAAGAGGGATGAATGAGGAGAACCAAAGGGAGGAACTAAGCCAAACTAGGGACATTCTGAAATAAAATGTCTCTAACCACTAATGTGGGAAAGAATGCTGCCAGAATGGTAAACACAGACTATACTGAGAACGTAAGCAAAGCTATGCATTCATTGCCACTAACAGATTTTTAAAAAAGTAACATCCCATAGACCAGGCTGGGGATTTTGACTAGAATGTGTCAGTGCTCCTCCTAGTGCTCAAAGCTGGAGATTCCTGGCTAGAGGGCCTTGCCCCTCCACTCAGGGTCAGACTGATTTCCATATTTCAGATCAGGAAGGGATTTTACCCTGCAGTTGGATTAGTATGGATTTGGGGGGTCTTTGCTTTCCCCTGTAACAGGAGTGTGGCCCTCTGCCTGGGATCTCTTGAGCATATATTAACAACCTTTCATAGAACCAAGATGTTGGCTTTACTTGTGGCAGGTTAGGGTGTTATGTCTTGTGCTGTGTCAGGGTTGATGGCAGTTTTACAAAAAGGTTAGATTATGGGTTTGCTCAGGATGGTTTGAATAGGGATGATCCTACCTCAGGCAGGGCATTAGACTAGATGACCTTGGAGGTCCCTTCCAGACATGCTTCTCTATGTCTCTATGATTCTGTGAGTCTAATATAAGATTGTCATGTGCACATTAAGCACATTCACATATCTCACACAAACTAAGTGTTATCAACTACATGAAAGACGAATACATTCCACAAGTACTTTCAAAAAATGGAAAAGGAGACAACACCTGGCTGAGATAAAAGTGTTATTGCAAGTGCTGAAGTCATTGGAAACAGAAGGCATCAAGTACTCTACATTAGGGCTGTGCAAAACAGCACCATTTTGTTTCAACTTCCATTTCACCATTTCAAAGGGACAGTGTTTTGTTCCACTGTTTCAAAGCAAAGTTTTGTTTTGTTTCATCAAAACTGTTTCACTGTTTCAATGCTGTTTCAATGTGTTTTAACATTTTGCCCATAAGGGAATCATGAAAATGCCGATAACTTTGTCATTTCTTTCCTGATTTGAATGAAAACATCAGTAATGATAGACCCTGCTGAGGCCACAAAGTCTGTCAAGCTTCAAGGAGATAGGTGCAGGGGTTCTGGGAAACTGCACTTTGTCACAGAGCCGGGTCCCTAGAGATGGCCATGATAATCCTATGGCCCTGTGATTGTGCCGGCTCTGCTCTGCAAGAGAATTCTCTTCTTGCCTGCCACCATGTCTTGTTGGAAAAGATAATATATGGGAAGGCTGTCCTCAAGCTGCAGCTCAGTCATGGTTCTAATGGCAGCACTAAATCCTATAGATTCTTGGACCCCACTCTAAGTAAGTGACTCAAGGGGACACCCTAAGCCTTATGGGCTAGATGCATGGCTCCAACCATCCTTTACCATATCCCATGCCTTGCAGATAGTATATCAATATTGTCCCTGTAATGAGGTCTTGGGTTCACTCTACCTTCTATTGTCATTGGGCTCTCTATACCCCTGTTGCTGCGTCCTCACTGGCATTGGGGTCTCTACATGACATGGTAGTGCACCCCAATGAGGTCTCCTCCTCCTCTACAGCCTCAGTCTGGTCCACTACTTTAAATAACAACAAGTAAGCAGCACAGTAGCACTAGCATCTCAGGCAACCAAACTGTCACAGAGCCTTTATTTCCTTCATGCAGGAGCTTCTTCTCCAGCAGCTGCCAGAGAACTCTCCCTGCCAGCCCCAGCCCTTGGGCTTAGATGTGCCCAAGGCCCTGCTTCCTTCCAGTCAGCTGACTGGGGACAGGTGCTAGGGGTGTAGGTTGTAGCCATGTTGGTCTAAGGCTATGGAAGACAAGGTTATTTGGGTCAATCTGATATCATTTAGTAGACCAACTGAATAGTTAGAAAAATATCTTAGCAAGCTTTCAGGTTGAAAACCCTTCATCAGGCTAAGGAAGCACCTGCAGTTGGTGTGTTTGCTTTTCCTGGATGGATGGAATAGTAAAGAAGCCAGAGCCTGGCATGCAATGCAGGCAAAAAAGCCAGTCAGTGAAAATGGAAATGGAGGTGTCAGGGGATGAGAGACAAGCTGGGGTAGGGGGAAAGAGGAATGTAGCAGGTAAAAGTGAAGAGGTACCTGGGGAGTCAGATGTCCGGTAGGTTGTAGTGTGTCATAATTCCCATGTCTATATTGAGTCCATGAGTTTCTGTACCTAGGAGGCTGATGAAGTGCAGTTCATAGACTCATCTGTGAAAAGTGGTTTGTAAATTCAAACAAGAACTGAACTTTGCTAACCTCATCACCAGAAGCCAACTTTCTACAGCCCAAAACACACTGAATGGATCCAGAATATGACATAACAAGGCATGCAAAACCTGCCAAAAATATCTCTAGCATGAGATATCTTCATAATACATATCTCCATCAGGGCACCAAATGCCCAGATGAAAAATACATAAGAGACATCAAGCAACAACTGTACACCAGAATGAGAACATACTGAAAATCTATGAAAGACAAGAACAGAACACCACCTGTCTCCAGCCTCCCAGGCCTGATCCTCAAAGGGAATTTACAGACTACTTTTCATAGATGAGTCTATGAACTGCACTTCATGAACCTCACAAGTACAGAAAATCATTGATTCAATATAGACATTGGAATGTCTATGAAATCTATACAATTATGACACACTACAACCTGCCACCTTCCTGCATTGGGAAATAATCTTGTTGGTGGTGCTGGCACTGTCACTGGCAGCCCTTTCCCCCTCCAAGGCATCCCAGATCATGAGGTGGAACTTGTGTGCCATACCACCCAGATGTCTGAGGTAAAGTGTAAGGCCACTTGCAAACCTGCCTTGTGCAGCTCCTTCCTCAAGTACTCTCTGCATGCTTCATACAGGGAGGCCACCACTGTTCTGCTGAAGGTGGTGTGTGCAGGCACTATGTACAATGGGGCCATGAGTGCCATGAGCCACCTGAATCCTGGCCACTCAACAAAGGAGAAAGGCTGGCCATCCACAGCAAGCATTTCCCCAATATGCTGAATGACCTTGCTCACCTTGGGAATGTGCCTTCCTGTGTGCCTGCCTTTCCCCCACTGTTCCAGGGTGGCCTACCTCTGCTTTGGTGGGATGGGGGCATTTGAGCAAGAGGGGAACTTCTTTTTGGGCACACTGCTACTGTTGGCAGGCTGATGAAGAGCAAAGGCAAGGGGATGATGCCTGCAGAGATGCATCAGCATCTCCGTGGTGCTTATGTGTTTTGTTCTCTTGCCCTAGCTGGTTTTGGCTCAGCAGTGCAGGCAGACTGCATATGTGGCATTATCTGCCAGCTCAAAATGATCTCAGACCACCCTACCCCCTGACTTCTAGGGTGTGGGTGCATGTGTGAATGCTGTCTTTTCCCCCTCCTCAGCAGACAGAGGCACAGCAACAGGAGGAGAGGACTCAGCTGAGCCACTTGCCTCAACAAACTCTACCTCAGCCTCCTCTGAAGTGCCTTCTGGGAAAGGAGACCTGGCTCCAGGGGAAACTTGAGGGGTATGGAGCACAAACTCAGATGATTCCCCCTTCTTCCCCAGAATTTCCTTCACTATGGCACTCAGATCCAGCTCTCAGATCCAGATCCAGCTCCAGCTCTTCCTCCATCTCTTCCTCTGGCACTGGAAGGCTCAGGCTGGGAAGTGAAATGGGGGTGGAGGAGACTGTCATGCTGGTGCTGTTCGCTGTCATGGTGGTGATGGGGGGGAGGGTTATGGCTGGTGCTATTGGAGGGGATGCAGACTCAGGCAGTGGCACTGCTCCCCTCTCCTTGCTGCCAGTAGAATCAGAAGCTTCATGCCTGCTAGTTGTAGGAAAGAGGCTGCATCTTAGTTTGGGGGGGAGGGAGGGAGGGGGAACTTACAGCTCTCTCTCTGCCCCCTCTTCCACCCCTCCCTGAAGGCTTGCCAGCTGCCTTTCCAGCATGTTTCATAGTGTGTTTGGTGTGCTAGAAAATCTGTGTATTCTTCTGTAATGTAATATGTATTTTGTAATATATGTAGATAATTGTATGTATGTATTTATGTGATAAATAAAATATATAAATGTATGTATGTGTTTGTGTATAAATTGTATATTATAATATGCAATATATGCTGTGCTTTCCTACACAGTGAATGGAATGCACACTGTCAGAGAAAGCACAGATTTCTTTTCTCGGGGAAAAGAACCAAAATAGACTAGCAAAAACAAAAAGAGGATGTTAGGGGAGAAATAAATTGAAAGGGAATGAATATAATAATAAAAGGTATTAGGAAAGGAAAAGGTATTTAATCCACTTGCTAGGAACAGACTAGCAAGTAGGAAGTGATAGCCTTTCTAATGCTGCTGAGCTACTGGAAGACACAGCTCAGTAACTGACCCCAAGGCACAGAGAAAGCTCAGTTCAAACAATGCTTCTTTTTATGCTGTTTTTCCATCCCTCCCCTAGGGCACGGGGATTAGAAGGGACCTCAGGGAAGGATCACAGTCACTGTCCAGCTACTCATGTCAATATCAGAGCAGTCCTTCACCCGTGTTCCTCCTCCCCCTCCTTAGTTTCTGTTTAGCTGCAAGCAAGCCTGGCTTTGAAATTCAAAATGTTTCAAAACTTTCAAAACATTTTGAGTGCCCTCATTTTTTTTTCAAAGCCTTTCATTTCATTTTCATTTCACTGTTTCGACCTTGAAACCCATTGAAACAGCTTCAAATGAAACATCCATTGAAATTTCGCACAGCCCTACTCTACATGTCTGTTTCGTGATCTTAAGCTTCAACAAGGACAAGTGCAGAGTCCTACGCTTAGGACAGAAGTAATTTTTCCCTTCTATTCTGTACTGGTGAGGGCACATCTTGAGTACTGTGTCCAGTTTTGGAGCCTCCCACTACAGGAAAGATGTGGACAAAGTGGAGATAGTTGAGTGGAAGGCAACAAAAATGGTAAGGGGGCTGGGGTACATGACTTATGAGGAGAGGCTGAGCAAACTAGACTTATTTGGTCTGCAGAAGAGAAGACTGAGGAGGGATTTGATAGCAGCCTTTAACTACCTGAAGGGTGGTTCCAAAGAGGATGAAGCTAGACTGTTCTCAATGGTGGCAGGTGACAGAATGAGGAGCAATGGTCTCAAATTGCAGCAAGGGAAGCTTAGGTTGAATATTAGGGGAAAAAAAAAAAACCCTGTCTCACAAGGAGGGTGGTGAAGCACTGGAACAGGTTACCTAGAGAGCGAGTGGAATTTCTGTCCTTGGAGGTTTTTAAGGTCTGACTTGATAAAGCCCTGGCTAGAATGATATAGTTAGGGCTGGTCTTGGTTTGGATGGGGGGGGGGGGGGGCGGGGGGCGGGGTAGGGGGCGAGTTGGGACCCAGAGGCCTTTAGGCCTGGATTTTTTAACTCTGGCACTTAGCATGAGCACATTCCACTGCAGATTTGACTTCAGCTTTAAACAACTGCAACCCAGCAACAAGATCTGACATAAGGGTCACCTACACTGTGACCCACTCTTGGAGAAAACAAAATCTGGAAACATTCTGTCTAGATGAACAAAATCAAAACAAGTTACCCAACCGAAATAAGGAAATTTGGCTTGGGAAAAGAGGAACAATCAGTAGCAAACTATTTCCCACTTAAGAATGAGAAAAAGTACCTAAGATTGGAAAATTCTAGTAAAGGTTAATTATAAATGGCGAGCAGAAATAGGCTTATTAATATGCATTATAGGGGAACGGCTTGAGCTAATTATATGATAAAGATATGGTAATGATAAGGTATATAAGAAAAGGAATTGGAACCCCTGTCAGAAACACTCCTGAAGGAAACCTGAAGAGATCCTATCACCAATCCAAGATCCTGTGCAGACATCAGATGTATGAGCCGGGAGCCCCAAACAAGCCTGATCAATCAGTGAGGTCATGTTCACTAAATCTCAGGGTGGTGGGTATATTGTATTGATTTTTACAACCTATGTTATAGTATTAGTATTGTAACTGTAAAGGATGAAGTTCTACTTATAAGATAAGATCAGCATTCCAACAATATTCAACAATGGCCTCCCACAGAGTAGTGTTCTGGCACCAATGCTTTTTAACATCTACGTAAGTGATATGCCCTACACTTCATTGTGGAAATTTATCTACATTGATGATATCACTTTGACCACACAAGCAAAACCTTTTCAGGATATTGAAGCTACACTGAATTCTGATTTATCAATAATGGCTGAAGTGGAGACGATGACCAAATCCAACCAAGACTATCTGATGCACAAGTGATGCCTAAAAACCTCACTTGGCTGTGACTGTGGAAATTCTGACCAAACCATGGAGCACATAATAACATCCTGCCCCAGATATAAGTTTGAGGGCAACATCCTGGAATTACACTCACTTTCCAGCAGAGCATTGTCTGGCTGGGGAATTTAGAATAAAACTGTGCATACCTCTTCCTCCTAAAGCCATACAAAAGAAGAAGTATTATAAGTACTGAGGATTTTGATTTAGAATTGTAACTGTTAGGGTTCAATAAACCTGTTTTTAATTAAAGGTAACCATGTCTCAGTCTGCATACCTGGTAAAAAGACCTATAGCATCATTGGACATAACAGATTAGACTAGATGACCTCCTGAGGTTCCTTCCAACCCTAATATTCTATGATTCTATGATTAAGTCAGGGAAACTGCAAGATGGAATAGCATAATATTTTTGCTGTCTACTGCACACGCTGCTGTCTACTCCACAAAATTAAGCGGAGCTATGTGCTGTATCCTAAAATTTTACTTACACAGCATATTTGTTTCAACTACTTCAAATACTAGAGGACCTGTAACTAAAAAGAGTATCTTCAAGGAACATTTTTTCCTAGAATTCTTTCTTGGGTAGTATCTTTTAAACAGTTTACCCACTGCCTCTTACACAGTGCACATTCTGTCTCAATATTTTTTTTAATGTGTTTAGCCCCATTGCCTCTTTCCTTGATTCATTTATTGTACTCCTTACTTTCTGGTGATTGTAAACTTTTTTTATACACTTCCTTCCTGTGATTTACTTGAGTTTTTTATGTATACAGAGCTGGTGACATATCAGAGGTTACAGGAAGATAGTAATTTTTTTAAAATACAAAGTGAATGTCATTCAATGGCATTTTCTTATATCAGGGAAGCTGGACTTTAAGGTAACCTAAGGCACCACTTGGAAAATGCCAGCTCTTAGCTTTCACTCATTTTTTGGCTGTGGGAAATTAATACATCAACTTTACTGCTGCAAGGGACTCAGAAAGACAACAACAGATCAGAATATTTTTAACACTATGGTTTCATATGTGAAACTTCTCCATTTTTCTTGTGAATCATGTGTGCACACCTAAGAGTATGTAGCACAGGTATACTCAGGTATATACTCCCCTTCTCCAATTGAAGGGAATTGTGAGGTGGCAGGTGTGCTGTGGGGGAACTGCAGATCTCTCAGTTTCCCTCCATCCCTGTAGAACCAGGCCAGGACAATCAGGGGCCTTAACTATATACACATTTATTTACATTAACTTTTCACAAGGAAAAGAAACATGGATATAACATACGTACAATATATATATATATACACATATACACATATATATATATATACACATATATACACAACACATATAAATACCATATGAGATCTAAACAAATAAGATAAACCTCCGGGTAAATGCTATAAAACCTTACACCAGTGCTCCAGATACAGGTAAGTCACAGGTAACTATTTGATTAGCAACAGATAAACCCCAAAATAAACATAGATAGCCAACAGATAAACCATGGATAAGTATAGGTGAACAATAAATAAGCCACAAATAAACACCAATAAGCAACAGGTGAAATGATAGCAAAAGGGGGTCCTAGCAGAGCTCTAGGACTCTATTCATCTACTGATTTACAAACATGAGAGTTTACAAAATGTAAGGCACTACATCACACAACTTATGGCTCAAGAACCTCAAAGATAAACTTAATCCCAAAGGGAAACCCCAGTGCCCTAGGGCTTTCTCTCAAATCCTTCAAGGAAGCTGATAACTTCAGGGGGGCCCTCCCAGTGGGGCCTCTGCTTTCAAGAACCCTTAACTAACCAGGGGGGACTCCCCCTCCCCTGTGGGAATCCTTTTTCCCCTAAGACTCACAGTTCCCAGGCCTGGAGGGTGGCCCTCATCCTCTGCGCCAAGCAGCTCTCTTGTCTGTGATGGGCTTCGGGGCGGGGGGGTCGCTGTCCCTTGGAACAGGGCTCCACTATGCAGGGCTTCTGTGGCCTCTGGCTCGGCCCTGTCTGCTGGCTCAGTAGCCCAAGCACCATCTGGCTCCCTGGACTCAGCCTTTTGCTATGGCTTGCAGGCCTGGACTACCTTGTGCAGCAGCGGCCTTGGTCCGCTCCCGGACCCTCCGTGCAGTGCCTCCTGCACCGAGCTCCCAGCCTTGTGTTGGGGGTTGGGGACCTAACCTGCCCAAGCACTCCAAACGTCCTACTCCATGCACCAGCCTGAGCACCATGTCTCTGGCTGCATGTCAGAGGTTGCAGAACTGAGATGCCTCATGTAGCTCCGAGGGTCTGGATGCTGTACACCTTGCTGCACACTGAGAGCCTAGCTCCTGGTGCCGTCCGCCATTCCCCGCTGATGGTAGCCTTCAGGGGTGCTTTTGGGATACTGCTTTGCCCTGTTGAGCAGCTCTCCTCAGCTCTTCTAAGCCCTGCTCTTCTCTCTTCTCAGTCCCAGATCTGTCTCCCTCCTGCTGGGCATACAGCTCCTTTTATACTCTTCAGGGCTCCGCCCCTGAAGTCTTTTGGACCTGACAGTGTTGCAGTCTACAATCAGGTCTGGGGGGGAAGCTCCTCTTTCCCTCCCCTCAGGAAAGGGGTGAGACTTAACTCCTCATGCTGCCTTCTGATTGGTGGATGGGCTCCACCAATCAAAACTGCAAAATCTCAAGCCTGGGACTCAACCCAAGCTCTGAAAGGTACTAACATTGCATAGGAACCTACAGCACCCTTGAAAGGATCTCAAGGCACCCTGGCTGAGAAACACTGCTTTAATCTTTCATCATAAATCATTCATTTTACCTCCCTGATCATTTTGTAGCAGCTCACTGAACTTCCCATTTGTCAGTGTATTTATGGAAATATGATACCCAGAGCTGAATGCAATATTCCAGGTAAGATTACACCAGCACTGTAGAGACAGACTGACTCTTACTTCTCTGCTCTTTAATAAAATGAATATGTAGCCCAATTCGCACTCACTTTTTTATTTTTCTGACATGGTATATCACGTTATAAGCTTATGTCTAATTGGCTGTCCACTATTCTCAGTGTTACTGGTTTCTAGGTTTCTCCATTCCTTTGAGTATTTTTTTTTTTTTTTTTACAGAATCATTTTATAAGTTGAATCTAATTTCCTTCTGCCCATCTTGCTAATTTCATAGTTTCATAGATGTTAGAGTCGGAAGGGACCTCAGTAAGTCATGGAGTCTGACCCCCCTGCTCTGAATTTCCTCCATCCCTTTGTTTTATTTCTCAGACCTCATTAGTATTTGCTGCTCTTCTGAATCTATGATCAGCCAAAATTGTTTACTACTGCTTTTGAAAGCAATTGGAAATTAAACAAGGAGGTAAATGCTTATTTCCTCTAGTCCCTATTGGAGAAACCTCTCCCTTAGGGGAGAGTAACCTTACTTGTTAGGTGATCATTTTATACTTTACATTACAAACTTATTTTTTTTCTGTCAGTTTTTAGTCCATTTGGCAGGTTCCAATCCAAGTAACCTGAAGTACTTAAATGGAAGATTTCATAAGTCACAGTACTAAAGTTCTGCTAAAATTACAAAATCTACCTCTGATACATTACCTCCCACCCCATCCTCTAGTTTTAAAAATAAACGTTTTCCTTCACATAACAGAGCTGTCTTCTTCTTGATCCCAGTATTTCATAATCATCACTGTATATTGCATTGTTCATCCATTCTTCTAGTTTTAAACCCAGGCTCCACTGAAGTCAATGACAATATTTTACTCCATAACTTTCAGGAAAGAGAAAAGGTATCTGATTAGAACAGGGGCAGGCAAAATATGGCCCATGGGCTGAATATGGCCCAGAAGGCAAGTCCATCTGGCGTGCATGGCCCATCCATAAGCCTTCTGTAAGCCCTGGCCCTTGCTGCCCCTCTGCAAGCCAGCACCTCCATGCAGGAGGTGAGGCTTTGGATGCTAAGCAACTACCCCCTACCCCCACCTGGCCTGACCGGCCCCCAGCCCCAAGCCAAGGGGTGATACAGACAAGAAACCTCTACCTGGTAGAGGTTTTCCCCTGGTCACCCTGAGGCTGTTCCCCACCCTTCCTGCCTGTGAGCCTGGAAATCTGGCTATGGGCCCCACCAGGCTGGGGCCAGGGACTCCTGTTGGGGAAAAGGTGGTGGGACCACAGGGAGCTGTGTGCTATGGGGATGGGCAGGGCTGGCTCCACACACTGCAGGAGCACAGGAGCTGCACACTATGGGGCCGGAGAAGACTGGCCCCACACACTGCCACTACATGCAGCAGGATTTGGGCAGGAGTGTAGAGGCTGTGTGCTATGGGGCCGGGCTGTGCTAGCCGCACTTGCTGCTACCACATGCAGCTCCAGGGACTCGGAGGACCACCCCCCGCACACACACACACACACCCTTCCCACCTCCCCACCCACACCATACTCCAAAACATACCCGCATCTTCTCACAGCCCCCAAACACACTCCCACTCCCCCACCCTAGCCCCTACACACCCACAGTCTCCCAAAGCCCCCACCCCAACCATATATCCCATACCCACACCCCTGTACACCCACCCTTCACCTTTCCCCACATATCCGACCCACTATACCCACACCCCCCCCACAAACACCACCTTACCCCCCCTCCACACACACAGTATACAAAATAAGACTTTATTTGGAGCTATTATGCATTTGCCTCTAGGTAGACTATGCAAACACATAAGCATTTGCCTCTAGATAGACTACACAAATACACATAAATCAGAGCAAAATATTTTTTTTTAATAAAATGAAAATAAGTTATGTAATGTTTGACTTTTTTAGTATATAATTTGGTTTTCTTCCAGTTTTAAAATGGTAACCCCCCTCCCAAAAGGAGTACTTCTGGGGTAATAGGAGGAATGTCCAGTGGCAAAGGTCAGGGGTTAGGGTAAGGGCTTCTGGTCCCAAGATGGCATCAAGGGGCAGGGCTACTGAGCAGCCCTTGACAGCTCACCAAAACTTTTTTAGCTGCCCTCTAGCTGAAACAATTACCCGCCCATGGATTAGAGATAGTTTGTGTCACAACCAAATTAAGTAGTGCCCATGTCACAAACAAGTAAAACCATTCAAAACAGTTTTTGCTGCACTAGGTTAACTAAGGGTTAACAATAATGATAGTAACCGCTTTTTTGCTGCACATGTCAAAAAGAAATTTATTGCTGCACCACTAACAGAGATAAAACTTAGCCTTCTGTGCTGTACATAATCATTATAACTGGTCAGAAAAAACAGGGAGTAACCCTATGATAACACCCTAGCGAAGACCGCTAGATAATTGGCAATTCTAATTAAATTTATGACATGGCAAAAAGCAATTGGCTATTACACAAATAAAACCCGTCTTCACTTCTGTGAAGAACGGGAGACCTCCGCGCACACACCTGAAAAACCTCTGAACGTATGCGTGAGAATAACTGACAAATTGATCACTTGTCAGTCTCCCCCATCTCAACTTTATCAGACGTAAATCAATGACCTGCCGGCCCGACTTTTTTCTCTATTTATCTGCCCACCCGACGAACTCTTATGCAGACCAACCTATGACCTACGAACCTTAAGCTGTAACTAACCAAGTATCTCTGACCTCCGCTATTCACCACCTTGACGGCGTGAGTAAATAATCTTGCTTTGCAACCGATAAGCGTCCGCCTAATTAATTCCACTCCAAGCATCACAAGTACCCGCCTGACGGCCTTCTAAGGTGACGGACCCTTAACTGCCCGGGTGGGAGTCAGGGACAGCTGCTGGCCGGCTGCCCTGGGTCCTGACAGTTTGTTTGTTATTGGGGATAGTTTTCATGCTTACTATGGCCACAGGTGCTATGGGAAAAAAAAAATCACAACTTTTAGGCTGCTCCTTACAAATATGGAGTTGCATTATCTAGACCTGCTATTCTTATTAAGGCTTAATGCATTTTTTTATAGATTTGGCTCTTTGTTCATTTCCAATCTACTAGGGTATGGGAAACAATCTCTTTTTCTTAATAGTTTCAAAAAATGAATTTAGGAGTGGATAACCTATTTTATCATAAGAAGATATACCAGCCAGCTTTTATACCTGTGTCTGTGGCACAAGCATTTTGTTGTTCTATTAATTTTGCTGTCTTCACCTTCTTCCTTGGATGTCCTTGATAAATCAATGGCAGTAGTCTGTGATACTTCCAGCTTTAGAGAATGATTGGGACCAGTTCGTCAGCAAATCTTTGTAGCAGTTGAATTTAGGTTCTTTTATACTAACTAAGGATTTTACTGATGTATAAAAATAATTGATATCAGTTGATATAAAAAGAGTCTCAATTTGAATATTCTACTTCCCTTTTCTATATGACTTGAGGCTCATAGTCTTGACCCAATAATTCTGCTTTGTAACATGTTGCATCAAGAGTACTATGGTTTTATTTTAAATGAAATGCAGTAAAATTGAATGTATGAATAAGACAATCCTTCCAGGCTAGAAAAACTCCATTAGTAGGTATTATATATATAAAACATGTTGACAATGGTTTTACGTTAGTTAATACTAGCATATATTTAAAGGATATAGATTTCAAAACTACTTAAAATAACTACCATCTAACTTCTGAAATTCATGTACATTTATGCTATGTTGGTATCTATGCATATATGACTAAGCCATCCATTTATATTATATTAATATTAGAGACATTCATATATCATATGAAGAATAAAGTATAAACATTATTATCTTTGGCTTTCCTCATTCCAAAATTGATTTTACAAGCACTCACCTTTAGATCCATTCTCTTTGGGATTGTGCACATTAAGTAGCATTAACTTTGCAATATGACAGTCATGCAAACATGCTGAGCCACATGGACTCCAGCTGAGAATTGAAGGGGGCTTTGGAGCCTGCATAAGGCACTGAAAAATGTAGTTCACCTTCAAGACTTAGGACATGGAAGCCTATATTAAGTTGCTTTTTCACAACAACAAAAAAATCTTTATGTGCACTGAATAAGTAACGTATCTCAGGCTTTTTGAGTCTCAAACTTCCTGCCATCTTGCCTGCAAGTAATGACCTCTCCAATAGTGACTTGAGCAGCATGCTAGTTATAAAACAGTACACCAGAAAAGTAAAAAAGGAAAGGATGCATATCCATAAAAGCATTCAAAACATTCTTAAAAAGGAAAATCTGACAATTACTATGACCTAAATCCTATTCCACTTTTATATGCCTAAGTGATAATCAGGTAGTCACATAAGTTCATTTTTACTGTACTTTATTTGCATCTGCGTAGGTAGACTTGCCTTGTATTTCCCTTCCAAACATGTTCTGAACACTGAATTAAGACCATATAGAAGCTTATACACGAGTGTGGAGGTTGCTCCGATGTGCTGAAATTCAAGCATGTCAGAGCAGATTCGATTAATTGAATCTACTGGAGCATGGCAATTGTAGCGGGGACACATTATCTAAAGCTCACTGAATAAACTTTAGTTCAAGTGCCCCCACCACCATTTTTAAGTTCAGGGACACTGATATAGCAGACATGTCTGTGCTTTAATTAGAGTGGCTCTTGGAGCCGTTCTAATTATAGCACCATGCCCCCATACCTGGAACATGTGCAAATGTGCCCTTTGACCCTAGGGCAGAATAGAGTAACCCAGACAAATGAGTAATGCTGTATAAGTGCTGAAACTCTGGCCATATGAAAACCATAAGTAGTTGGGGAAAAGCACCTGCACTCCCCCCCCCCCCGCCCCCGCACTCCATGGCCAAATGATTACAGCACATGTTCAAGGGGCTGGATATCCAAATTTCAGGCCCAGAATCTACACCTTTCACCTACCAGCTAATCAGTCTAACCACCAAGCCATAGGCTAGGAATTGCCCAGAGCATTGGTCAGCCACTGTCTTGAAGAAGGTCAACTGGACAGTCAGAAGTGTGTAATGTAATGTTAATTTCCTGTTATATGGGGTACTATGTCTTTAAATGTTATAACTCTTTGTGCCTTTCCAAAATTGCGTTTGCTTTTCAGTCTGGGTCCTTGCTCAAAATAATGAACTCACAAGCCCTGATAGTTGTGTTGTGCTCTCTTCCCTAGGCTACTCTAACCCCAGCAACTGTTGGGTCAAAAATATAACAGAATGGAAGATACATGGGACTAGGCGGATGGTTTAATGTGATGAAAACTACCCTGCAGAAAATGGTATCCTGCTGCCAGTTAAGCATACATTATCCCACATGTGTTTTAAATGTAAGGTGCAGAAAAGTCCTCAAGGTAAAGGCCAGAATACATGCCCCACTGCCATGGAGAGTATCAACTATCTTAGTAACCACATTCCTACTTGAGGCATGACCAACCCCCATGCCATGATATACTTCACCCTCCTAGCTTCCCATTAGGCATATTTACTTGTTAAACCTGTGGTGCAGTGGTTATATCAATTTCCTGTAAAGTAGGTGATGTAGATTCACATCCTTCTAAGTGACAGGATAGCCTTGAACTTGGTCACAGGGCAAGTAGCCATTGAGCTAAGTGATGGGACACCCCCGTCCCACTTAGTCCATTTTGCTTCTGACAGGCATATGAATGCCTGGATTATCCTATTTGGCTACAGAGGGAAGAAATGCAAACTGTGTGTAGATACCAAAAATTGTACTTCCACAGCTATGCAAGTGCCACATAGTCATGAAATGTGAAATAGGATTTAGTCCCCAGTTTCTAATCTTCCCTAGGCAGATAGAGAAGTAAATTTTTCTTATATGAGACAGCATGAGAATAATCCTATTCCTCATAAAGTCAATGATAGGGTCAAACCCTGTATTGCATTGTTTATACCATACTTCTGAGATGAAACAATTTTGAAAAAAGCTTTCAGAAAACTAAACGTATTATACCTTGCTGATAGATTATCAGTAAAAGGATGTGCCTCTGATTCTGCAAAATGCACAAGCATTTTTAACTTTAAGCATGTGAATAGCCACTGGAATGAATTATGTGCTTAAATATAAGCACACTGCTGAACCAGGGTCTGTTCTCCTAATATTACAAATACATTCTAGATATCAGCATAATGGTATTTACATGAGCTCAGTGTTTTGTATTTTTCATGTGGGAACAAAACAGCTCCCTAAAACAATGCAATCATTATTTGTACAACTTCAGGTGTTTGTGACATTGTCATCTTTTGTCAACTAAACACAGAAATCTGAATCAAAGCCTTATCAAGAATCAACTGAAGTATCTTTAAAGGTGCTGAAGGCAATGGGTATTCATCTACCTTATAAAAAAGCCATAAAAATAGGAGTAGGAAGAACTTTGCCCTTCTGAATTTGCAGATCCCAAAGTTAATTTAAAATGGTTGTTTTGTTTTGTTTTGTTTGGTTTTTTGCTTAAAAACACTTCACAGCATACCCAGTATCCAAACTATTGAAACAGTTTCTCAGGAATCTCAGCCATGAATAGATTCAACTGTCTACAAAATGAAAAGGTTGTACAACTGTTCCAGATGGTTTATTGCTCTGAAGTGTTTCTTAAAAGACAAAAGCCATGTGTTAGGAAAGGCAAGACAAGTAATAGAGAAGTGAATAATCCATTGGTGGAAAGATGGCCAAAGGTCAGATAGAGAGATTCAGTCAAAGAGGACTTAGTGCCAGGAAAATAAAAGAAGAACACTTGGAAGTTCTGGTGATGCATCTAGAGAAATTATTCACTGCTAATGTATTGTTGAGAGATCAGGAACGAGTCCTGGTAGGACACTGGAATTTGCCTTTTGTTTTTCAAGTGGGGCAGGCCTGGATAGCACAAGATCTGTACCTGTAAAAGAGTTTGAAATAGCACTTTTTCTTTCCTGACAAAATTGGAGACCAGTGATGATCTGCCATCTGTCGGTTTCAATGTTTCAACTGCCTCAGAATCCTTTGGAAGGGGGGTGGAAAAAAAAAAAACCTCATTCTTGATAGAGGGTTGAATGTACATTCAAAGGTAGCTTCAGCTGAGCAAGTGCCCAGCTAATCCCCTTAGCGCACAGGGACAAGGCTGCCACCAGCTCTAATTGATTCTGAAATGAATCTGTATAGAAAATTAGAAGGTTTGGATTCCCATGTGAGCTTCAATAAAGAGCCAGGATGTAAGCCTGACAGCTGAATGGATTCAAAAATGAAAATCTGATAAGCGGCTTAAAATTGTACTTAAGTTCAGAAATGATTTGAATGCTCTTGTTAATGGCACATTGTATATTGTCACCGAGTTAATTATCTCTGAAGATGAGTTCTTACAGAGAAGAAGATATGCCAGCCTTTCACAAGCTTTCCTCATCACATATTTATTAAATTCCACCCTCCTCCCTACTAGCTGGAAGGTAGAAAGAAAGGATTAGGCAACTGCAGTTCCACTGTGCCTGTCAGTGCACTGTGCCAAACTTCAAATATGAACTGTTGCATGTACTGTCACAGACATTTCCTTTACATCTTAATTTGCAAATGAGGAGCTGACATTTGTTATGCCTTGTATTTGCACACAATTCCACCACATGAAAACCAAACTCTGTCACTGCTGGCTATTTTGTTTATTCCTTTGCAGATAGTATATGGCCTATTTATAAACTTTCTTCAGATTTTTTTTTTAACTGGGATGAATAGTCATAGAGCTACATGTTCTCATATTTTATTCAGCATCTGCAGTTTATGAAGCGTGCCCTGAATTTGAGAGCTATTTTAAACAGTATCTTTAAATCTATTTTCACTTTGCTGTTTTATAGCTATTTGATATATGTTTCTACTTGTGTGCATGCATAAACTATTAAGGACCATGTCCTGTTCCACCTATTGGACACCTAAATGGACTAAGGGGTCCAAGTACTGTTATATTTTGCCCTGTTTGAGTCTCTAAACATCCATTAATGCATCTACTTTTTTAACACCATCATCTTATCCTTAAGAAAAAGCCAGCAAGGAGAAGAAAGAGTCAGCAACCTTTTGAATTAACAGGGATACAAGTAAAGTGAAATAGGATCATTCTTGGGTGCCTAAATTTACTGAGACACCTAGTAGGTGAAAGAGGATCTCTGCCTCCATGAGCATATTTAGATATATTCTGTGTGTATATCAATGTTGGAAAATAAGTGAGGGATATTGTCCCTTTAATCCATCCTATGGTGGCAAAGATACTTTAACTAAAGTTCATTCGATGAGCTTTAGATAAAGCACCCCTGCCACTATTTTGAAGTGTGGGGACGCTGATACACGAGACACTCCAGATACTTAAATTAGAGTGGCTCTCAGAGCCACTCTAATTGAAGCATCCCCCACCCACCCCCAGAACATACGTAAAAATGCCCTCCAATATGAGATACTAAACAAATGTGCATCAGGCTGCCTTAATTCATAGTAATGATTGTGCATGGTTTTTAAATAACATTTAATGCATAGTAGCCTATTTTACTGTGCGTTAAGAAAATAACATGTTTTTTTTTTTATGTGACACTTTAATGCACAGCAAAATAGACTACTGCGCATTAAAGCACATGTGCAAACATGCCCAATGGAGGCAGAACAGTACCTAAAAATTGACACTTTCCTTTGAGGATGGGCTTAAGTACTGAATGAGGGGACACCTGGAACAGAATTCAATTTCATCTAGTGAATGGCTAAAGTATACTTTGAGACTAGCTCTGAGTTACCTTACTGAAGTGTAAAATTGATTCTATTACTTTCTCTGGGCATACAGGTGCCCCCATTAGCGGAACAGGACAATCCTCTGGAGACACATAGATGTATCTCTATTCCTATTATAGGAGAACTGACACACCCATGGTGGGTAACAGAATTGCTACTATAGGAAGCTCAGAGTTAATGCCAAGCCCCATGTTCGTTGTCCGCTAGATAAAAAGAAGAACAAAGCAAGCCGTCCTATGTAATATAATGATACTCAAGTTCTAGATAGCCTGAGTTGGCATAAATGATCCCCAAGCTCTTTTCATGATCTCTCCTGGAATCACGGGCCAAAAATATTTGTCTGGACGTTCCTGCCCTAGGTGCTGTTTTACTCCCACACTAAACTAGTCTGGATTTCAGTAATGTTCTGTTGGGAGTATATACCCTAGAATATGTTTATAACCTCTCTGTATTAGGGATGCTTTCTAAAAACTTCTCAGTAAGTTTACCACTGGCTCAGTTATACCATAGTTTGCAACGTTGAAAGTCTTAATACAGACAGGCTGCTGGCCATCAATAATGTTCTTATGGCTCACATCCCATCTGCTTCTCAGGTACGAAGTGCTGTGGACCAATGCATTTCTCTTCTCCCTTTCCTAATTTTTCCAACTGAAGCAGAGTTACAATTGCAAAAGTCAGCACTCACTGTTGCTTCCTCAATTGTAGAATAAAAGGGACATTGTCAATAACCCAAGCTCATGTCTAAGAAGTAAACAGGGTAGCTAGCCTGGTGATCTTCCAGTTTCAGTGAATGGAGGAGACAGATGAAGTAACTCTTTTATAATTAAACTCTCTTCACAGGGTCTAATTCAGAGTCCAATAAAATCAATAGCAACACTTCTGTAGATTCCCATAGCTTTGGGCAGGGTCTAGAGAGAGGTCTTTTTGGGGGGTAGGGGAGAATTTTTTTAATATAAGATTCCACTTTAGTTGTTAATGTGTTTTGGGATCTAGTGGAATGAAAGAAACATCCTAGAAATTAATATTTTTCTTTTCTTACCATAGCTAATAATAATTCAAGGAACATAAATATCAATTTTCCATTTTCTAAATACAGACCATGTGTTAAATTTACAAAAAAAAAACCCATTTACAATGCCTCATGGGGAGGGCGTATATTATTATTTTTCATTTGTATTTTATAAAACTTGTTAAACATTGTTGGAAAAGAAAATTCGAATTCATACAATGCAAAAGTAAGAAAATATGAAAAGAAACTAGGTAAGTAACTGACCATACCCACATCTATATATAAAGGTACATAGTAGGTCAGATGCTGTGTGGATATAAGTCAGAATAAGTCCATAAACGGAGTTATGTAATTTTACAACGTAGGACTGTGTTACCCAGGCAGACATGTGCTAGATGTCTGGTACAGAGTCAGTTTGTGGGCCAGATCAGCTCCTGTGCATCATGATCAGGCCCTGTGCTGCCTCTACCCAGCCCCACATGCCAGGAACAGCCCCCACACTGCCCCCAGCCCTCTATGACTTGGATCAGGTCCCACACTGCTTCTGCCAGACCCTGCATATGTGGATTGGGCCCCACAAGGCCTCTGCTGGTTCCTGCACATCCAGATCAAGCCCTGAACACTAAGATTGGGACCTGAGGCCCTGTGTCACCCCTGCCCAGTCCTGCATGCCAGGACTCAGCCCCAGGGCCCTGTGCCTGCCCCACCCATCCCCACATGCCAGGATCAGGATTTGCTGCCCTGTGCACTGGTTTTGGACCCTTGCACCCTGTACCATACCTGCCCACCAGGATCAGGACCCACACCAGCCCTGCCTAGCATCGCATGGCAGGATTGGACCCCACATGCCAGGATTAGGCCTCATGCTGCCCTGTGCACACAATCTAGCACACAGAGCTATCCAGCCCACAGGTCTGGAAATTTAGCAGCACAAGGAACTGCACCACCTCTTTTCCAGTGTCAAATTTTCAGACTCATGGGGCGTCCTGTGGGCTATCTAACATCATACCAGGATATGTATCTGGCCTGAGGGCCAGGGCTTGAACACTCCTGATGTAGGATATGGTCCAGCATGTGCATTTTTAATTTATGTCACAGGTATCTATCAAGGCTGCAATCCTGCAAAATTACCAGATATGCATAACTTTACACCTTGTGAATAGGCCTGTTAAATCAATGGACCTGCTCTGTGTGTGTAACATTTTTTGGTCAGAAAGTTCTTACAGGATATGGGCTTCATGCTTTACCTTGATTTATTTGGACCACCGAGAAATGCTCTTCCCATGTATGTGTATCAGGCTTACCTTTCAGAGCTTGGGTTGAACCCCAGGCTTGAGATCCTGCTGTTTTGATCAGTGGAGCCCATCCACCAATGAGCTCATGGCAGCAAGAGAAATAACATCATGCCCCTTTCCTGAGGGGAGGGAGAGAAGAGCTCCCCAGGACCTGATTGTAGACTGCAAACTGTCAAGTCCGGAAGACTTCAGGGGTGGAGCCCTGGAGCGTATAAAAGGAGCTGCGTGCCCAGCATGAGGGGCAGATGCATCAGGGACAGAGAAGAGAGAAGAGCAGGGCTTAGAAGAGCTGAGGAGAGCTGCTCAGCAGAGCAAAGCAAAGCAGTAGCTCAGGAAGAGCCCCTGAAGACTTCTATCAGCAGGGAGTGTGGCACGGCTCCAGCAGTTAGGCTCCTGGTGTGCAGCATGGCACATGGCATCCAGACCCTGGAAGCTGCCTGAGGCGGTTTGGGTCTGCAACCTCTGGCGTGCAGCCAGAGACATGGTGCACAGGCCAGTGCATGGAGCAGGATCTTTGGAGCCTCTAGGGTGGCTCAGGTCCTCAACTTCCAGAACAAGGCTGGGAGCTCAGTGCAGGAGGCTCTGCACGGACGGTGAGAGACCCTGGGAGCCACTTGATGTGGCTTGGGTCTACAGCTGCTGACATGTGGCAGCAGCTCAGTGCAGATGACGCTGCCCAGAGGGTGTGGGAACAGACTGAGCCCTGGTGCTGCACAAGGCTGTCCGGGCCTCCAACCCCTAGCACAATGCAAAGTGCTGACTACACACAGTGGTGCATGTGGCCCTAAGCCAGGATGGCGGCAGCAGAGTCAGGTGGCAGGAAAAACCGGCGGGAAACAGAGCTTGACCTGGAGAACAAGAGGCAACCCTCCAGGACTGTGGAGTAGTAAGTTACCCTGGAGAGAGGGTCCCAACGTGGGAGGGACCCACTGAGGGTTGTGAAGGGGCACCACGTGGACCACTCCTGGGTGATAGCAAGAAAGCTTAGGAGTCTTTGGGGTCTTCCCCTCCTTTTTCTTTCCCCCCCAACCTCCTTTTCTGTAGTGGTACCTTGGGAGTGGGGCCCTTGCCCTGGAGGGGACCCAGGTAGTCTAAGGACTGCTGATTATATTTGTGGACTGTGCCTTATAGTTTATGTGAATAATTTGAAGTAATTGTTTGTATATGAATAGAGTTATAAGGTTGCCCAATCAATATCCTTTGGCCTGGTTTGTTCTATTGTTCATTTGTATTTTAAATGATAACTGGGTGTGTGTATATCTGTGTATATATATATATATTATAGGGTTTATTTTTTTTTTATTTGTACATTATATATATAATATCTATCTATATCATTATATATATTATATCTATCTATATCTATAGATAGATATCTATCTATCTATAGATATAGATAGATAGATAGATAGATATAGATATATATAATCTATGTCTTTACCCTTTAATAGTTTTGTTGTAATAATAAATCTGTATATAGTTAAGTAATTGATTGACTGGACCTGACTCTACAGGGGACGGAGGCAGCCTCTGGGCTGTTGTGTCCCTCTACAGCACACTGCCCTGCCAATAATTCCCTCAGTTGGAGACAGAAGTACAATCCCATGTACACCCGGGCTACATATATAAAACTCACCTTCTGAAATATGAATATAATATTAAAAGAACTTCCATATGGTACTACTTATTACATTAGAGACAGTTAGATCGTGAACGCTGATTCAAGGTTTTTACTCACATATTTGAAAATACTATATTTAGCTAACTTCTAAAGTCCTTGCTTATCTTTGTTCCATTTTATTTTGGGAAGGGTGTTGGCTATTCTAGGTACCTGCTTTCCAGGATAAATTTCATAGCTCTGAGTTAAAGTTCTTGTACAATGCATGGGAACAGTTGTTTCTCCAGATGGAATTTACAAGAGTGAGTTTATTGAAAGAAGGACCAGAGTAGTACCTAAGACAAATAGACTGGTCCTAAGACTAACCACATTAGCCAATAAGAGATTCTGGAGAATAGGATATCTCCTAATTTCCAATCTACTTGGAGCAATAAGCACCTACCTACCTTAAGCATGCAAGGAGGGCTACATCAGATCACCATTCACAGCCTCAAACATTCTGCTGGAGCTAGGTGCAGAAGCAGGGGGGGGGGGGGGTTGTGGGGTTTTTTGGGGTGGGGGGCGGTTATTTTTTTATTTTTTAATGTGAACAAGGAGCAGTTTTTTCTCTTAAAGTATAGATGAAAGCAGGCCTGGTGCCAACTTTTTAACTTTTTAATATCATAATTGATTAGCTAGGTCAGTCACTTGGGATTTGAGGGACTTGGGTTCTATGCCTTCCACAACCTGAAGGATATAAACTTACATTTTCCATTTCCCAGGAGAATAACAAAAAAACCCTGTTGCCGGAAATCCTGGAAAGTTCACTGTTTTCTATTGAAAATGTACCACAAGTACTAAAAGAGAATTCAACATTATTTTCCCTAAAGAAAGGGTTATACCTCTCCAGTCTAATTTTTAGGGCACTTTCCCAGCAGGCCTGTGTTTAGATACCTGCTCTCAGGACTGTTCCTGCACTTTTCCAATGACAGTTTCATGTAAAACACATAAATAGTCCTTGTAGCAGTAATTAGAATCCAGGTCTCCCTTCTCCCAAGTGAGTATCCCAACCATTATACCAGAACATCATGTTCCTTTTGTTCCCTCTCTTTCACTTGCCAGATCTTGAATGTTTTATGCACAATGGCACAACTTCAACAGAACAGGTAGAAAATATTCATCCTTAGCACTGTCTATATCTTGGTTGCCAAGGCGTTCCATTGAGAGTTAAGATATCTGAATTTGAACTCTGGCAGGCAAAGAAAGGTGTAGAATCCAAGTCTTCCGTGTGTTGAGTGACTGCTCTAGTCGTCCTGCAAAGTCAGGGGGTAGCCCATTGTTACAGCAACTGTTATGAGGAAGGAATCTTTAATTAGTGAGGCAAGCCATAGAGTACTCAAGAAACATTTTTTTTCTTCATTATTAGGTGTGTTATTGGAACTACTTTCATTTCCACAGGTGCCAAATATAGAACAGAAAATTCTTGGCCCAGTGCCAATTCAATCATTTTTAAGTAATTATTTCTGGGGCAAAACTATAACTCATTTTTTTTTTTTTTAAGGATAACTGTCAATTTAACATAAAAAAGAAGACATGTTAGATAGCAGGTATTTTTGCCTCCAGGTTTTGTGTCACACAAACACTTTCAAAAGGCTATTGGTATCAAACACAATCCTAGCAAAGGCCAAAGAGTGGGTTTTTGTTTTCCTTGTTTGATAATGTCAAAAACACATCAAAACCCCTGTGGCTGAAAATATCTGCGGGTTTCATTTAATGAACATTCTGTTCATCATGTCATTTGTTTAGCTTTGCAGTGATGAAAACTGTCCAAACTGGCATAGCATTTCATATGCAAAGTGTGCGTAGTTATGCATGAGGGAGGTAATGGTCATCTTCTACTTGTTTAATCACTTTCTCACTGTTACTCTGATAATTCTATTTGTCTCTCTCCCTCATCACCCGATATCTCTGGAAGTTTACAGAGAATTAAAAGTGACAAATTTCTGCCCTGAGTACACTTGATAATAGATATCACATAACATGGGATTACCACAAAGGTTAGAAGAAACAGAATAGAAGGATGAATGAGATAAAAAAGTGAGACAAGTATTTTGTCTGTATCTTGCCAATCCTTTCTTTTTCACTTCTGTATCTTCACTTATAATATATCAACATTTGGAGATAATGTTTAGAACGAAGCATGGAGACCTGCAGCATATGGGTAAATACTGAAAAAAGTGAGTTTTGAGGAAGAACCACCAGATTTTGATTTTATCTTCTGAAATGTAAGCAACCTTTTCAGTTTGGCATTGTCTCTAAATTTGAGGACTATCCCCATATCAAACTCAGATAACGACTCAGTTGATCACTATCAGTATATGAGCCTCATTAATAAAAATGTTAAATAGTACTGGATCCAGAACAAACCCCTGTGACACCCCACTTGCCACCATCTGCTAATCTGACATTAATCCATTAATAGCTTCCCTTTGTTTGCAGTTATGCAGTTAACTACGTATCCACCTAATATGTAAAAGCAAGGATTGTTGTGGGTGATACCTTTTATTGGCCCAACTGTATGATTTGCAGTTGGCCCAATAAAAAATGTTATCCACAAAAATCCTTCCCTTGCATATTGCCTAGACCATGACACCTACAGCATCACTTTCACACTACCCATCTACTCAATAATAGTTCCATACAGTTCACATTTTTCCAGGTGATATATGAGAATAGCATGTGGGTCTTTATCATAAACCTTAATTAAGTCCAGAAAAAGTATGTCCACTTCATCCCCCTTATCTACTAAACTAATTAGCCAATCAGAAAAGGAAATCAAGTTGTCTGAATATGATTTGTCCTTAACGAATCTGTATTAGCAACAAGTGACCAGCCCTTATCCTCTAGATATTTACAAATTTATTGTTCTAAAATTTGCTATAATAATTTCACAGATACGAAAGTCAATCTGACCTATAATTCTCTGGGTTTTCCTTTTTGCCCTTTCCTGGAAAAAAAAGAAAACATTCAATGTCATCTTGCAACATGTTTTGAAGATGAGGTACATTTAATACATATAACTCTGAAAGGGTTAAATTAAGCAGTGTGAAAAATTTTGCACTAGCTTTTCCTTAAATCTGCACCTACAATGTATCCATTATTAGGGATGAGTAATTCCAGAAAAAAAAAGAAACCAAGTTAGCAGGTGCCCAGCAATTTATAGTATGGTTTCTTCAACTTGTTTAAGACAGTCCAGGATATTTCAAGGCTGCATTCAGTACACAGAGTGTCATTTATAAAGGAGAACTAGTAGGTGGAAGAGAAAAGAAAAGTCTGGCAGTATCATGCTGAGGGGGATTGAAAAGACAGACACCCAGTGAGCAGTTATACACAGGTACTGCAGTTAGGGTTCTTCCCACTGCTCATAAATCAGAGGGCAAGTTGTGTCATCTTCTTTTATTCACTTTCAAAGTTTCAGTCTCAGCAGATGGGAAAGTCAGGTTCAGCCTTCAGTTCCCCTCCTGGAATAACATATACTTCACATCAGAGTCAATTGCAGCAATGCACAGCTGTTCATGACACTTCAGTAAAACTGGAAGTACAGTCTGGCCCATTTGAAATCTCATTCTTCTGAGGGTGTAGTTGAGGGCTTGGGAGAGAGGAGATGACTGAGGAAATGTAAATAATTGTAAATGTATTGTGGTCATGTTTTTTCATCTAGACTCTACAGTGTTTTAGTCTGAATCCTTTCCATGTTTCAGATTTGATTAGAGACAATTAAATTTAGATTTAAGTTAAAAAAATATTCAACAAGAGAGTAATGTGTAGTAATTTTTTTAAAGGTTTAATTTTATATTAGCTTTCAGTTTAATCTTCCTCCTTAATCACTAAGTTGCACCTTTCCAATTCCAAGTTTATATGCTCTGATTTTGAGCACCTTCCTCAGGTTTTCTGTGAAAGTGATGGAGAGATCTTGTGACTATGTTTGCAGTTCAAGGTGCTCAGCATCTATTAAAGCTAAAGGGAGTTCAGAGCACCCACAACCCAGTAGAAAAAATCTTTTGATTTCCTTTTTAAGCTTCAGGACTAGTTTTTATCTTCTCTTTGCTGAAAGCTTTGAGTGAGACAGACACTCAGATGAAAAAGGGATTTTGTTACTTTTTCATTAAAACAATGAAAAGGCAAATGTCACTGGTTTTGATTTATCCATGATTATTGTAACAGCTAGATAAAGTATGAAGGGTGAACATCACCATGGCAGAGAGATAATGAATGTTTTTGTTCCCCTCTCTCCGGCCATGGATTCATTTTAAACTGCTGGCCCTGCCATCATTTTTAAATGTAAAATGCTTGAGGGGAAATTAAGAATGCTGCAAAATGAGCGAAATGTTATGATAAAAGATCATGTTCAAATTAACAGTATTCACCAAATCAGGTCAAATCTTTAGAGAGTGTAAACTGGCTTTGCTCAGTGAGTCAACGAATGTGCATTGACTCGCATCCCCTTAGTTTCTTGCCTCTCTTGTGGTTAGAGAAATGTAAAGATTTAACTAGCATCAATAAATGTAACATTACTATACAGGTGGGAGATAGAAATGTATCATTTTCTTCATTTTACAAGTCTATGTGGAGTGGGGGGGAACTGAGGCACAAGTCAGTTAAAGAGGATATTTTCAAAGGCAGAATTTATAGTAGGAACCCTATATCCTCTCATGTCAGCCAGAGTAGAGAGCCCCTAATTGTCATTTGTGCCTTTGAAAATTTGCTCCCATGTGACCTACCCAGGAACACCTGGGAACTGTTTTATAGGACCAGGAACAGAACTCACCTCTCCTAACTCCTGTTCCTGTGCCCCTTCAAGTAGAAAATCCTTCCTCTTTGTTTTAAACCAGAGAGACCACAGTAGTGTCATGTCTGTTCAGATTATTTAAAAGCAGTATAATACAGAGCTTAAAATGGGAAGAGAAATAGACATGAACCAGGAAAATAGTGTCTCACAAAGTTATATCATAGTCAGAATAAATCTCTGCCTTCTGTATGTTTCACATTTATTACTCTATCTTGGTATGTAAAATAGTAGTGTCCTCTGATGCCTATGAAAAAAAATGTGCCTGGGCATTTTAGGTTCAATAAAGACATAGCTAAACAGCTTGACTTTCTATTTTGCAAGAGACATTTCTAACTTCCTTGGCTGTGAATCAAAAGAATGAGATAGTTTAACTACAACCTTTCCGCCTTCTTACTTAGCATTTTTGCACAATATAGTCTTTTGAAAGGTGAGATGTTTGACATCTCTCTCACAGGAAGTGCTGTGCCTATTTTGACAGTTCTATATCTAGCATGTCTTCTTTACCAGGCAAAACTGTCTAGAAGGAAAAATAGAAATAACAACACATCAGCTTTTGTGTCCGTTGCTACGGCTAAACTGCATAGCAACAAGACTTAGGACACTGTCCTATATTCAGGGAAAAAAGTGAAAATTTAGCCTTCAGCATCAGGTGCATAATTTAGGGGGCAAAACTCAGAACCAAATTATGATTTCATTGTTTATTAATGCTTTTTAATAAAACAAAGATACAGGAACCCTAAAAAATAGTTTAGGATGCTTCCTTAGACAACAAGGAATTAATTACAACTGCTCATTGGAAAACATTCTTTATATGAACATTATATTTAATACATGCAGAAAGGAATCAAAACATAAAGAAAGAGACATTGGTTTGAATAACATGGAAGAAGCCAGAATATTATCCTTTCATAGACATTTTGCATACTGAATAAATGAAATCTTATAGCATTTAACTGGAGGTTTAGGTATGGGAAGATCTATTAGATTATCTACTCATCTTTTTCTCCATACATTATTATTACCTACAACACATTTATGCTATATTTTGACCAGGCCTGAAGACTGAAGACTTTTCCAAAATAGCTTTCTTCCTGCATTACACACACAAAATTATCACAGGGAAAATCTTCTCCCAAAACCTATTAGTATACATGCTCAGGACAGCTGTGCAGCATCAGTGGGTAGAGATGGATGAATAGTGTGATAACTATAGAAGGGAAAAAAAAGTGCCCTTATTTTTCTATACTGTCTTGTGACTAGAGATGTATGAGGCAGTTAAATAAAAATAAGAAATCCCAAACTGTTGTGTAACCCCAGAACTAATATGCTCAGACTTGCGGCTTCCATAAGACATGCTCGTTACTAAAGATGGAACCGTATGATATAATATAAAATTCTCTCGGCTTCAGGTTAAACTTAGGGCACCCCTTTGCTTTTTGTTTTAGCCTTTTGCTGCTTTGTTTCAACTACCCTAGTGCATGTTTTCTTTATCTCAGTAGTTCATTTTTACCCACAGACATTGAAAAACTTTCTCCATTCTTTTTCTTTGAGCAACCACAGAAATGAGTATGATCTGCCTACAGTGATTTGCATTTTAAGGAGATTTTGTTCCCTTAAATACCCATCCACATCCTTTCCTTGACTAAAACTAATATAGTAGAAAGTGTATTGTATTTATTTGGACAGATATAAATGAAAACAAGGGAAAAAAAATCACCCATGCTGGGAAACAAGAACATTTCCAAAAGAGTGAGCAGGAGCTATGTAGACAAATCCTATTATTGGTTAATGGGATTTGTTTGGGTACCCGGACACTATTATGAAAATGTGCTTCTGTTTCAAGGAGAAAGTGAAAGGAAAAAACAATCTTTTCAGCTAGGGTCAAATTCTTCTTCCAATAAGGATGTAATACATTCCATAAAAATTAACCTTATTAGTTTGCAAAAATAGCTGAAAGAAAAGAAATAAACATTATTCTCACAAAAAAACCTTTGATGGCTTTGAGCCTAATCACAATCTCTTTGAAAACAACAGGAATATTTTCATTGATGGTTGGAAATAGCATCAGGCCTATAAATTACCGGTCTGCTAAAGCTCTTTTAGTGTGAAAAAGTTTGGGTGTCTTCTCACAAGGGAGAATTTTCATATAAAATAGGGAACGTTCTAAAAAAATAAATAAATAAATCCATCCTCCAACCTTAATGCTAACACCTTTGTATTAGATAAATGTATTGCTAATCCAAAAAGTCAAAAATCACCCCCCAAATATATCAGGATATTGCTTTAGAATATTGAGATTCAAAAAACATAATTAATATTGGCTTCTTTTCATTTGCCTTCTGCTACTGAAGCACTGAAATGCTGATTTTTCAAGCTTTTTTTTCTTTTTTTCTTTGTTTGTAATCTTCAGAGCTAGAAACTTACTTTCCAAATATAAAGGTCAGATTCTCAGGAAGTAACGAAATTCCAGCAGATGGAAACTTAAAAAAAAAAAAAAACTTTCAAAGTCACAGGCTTTGGGAAAATTATAAGATTTGCTAACACTAAGGGTGCATGCAAGTATTTAAATGAATTGGCAGAAGTTTATCAGCTCAGTTTGAGTGCATGGAATCCCTACCAAAAGAGCACTGTACAAGTGTTATAAGAGGGTGGGCAATTATTAGGATCCGAGGGCTACATAGGAAGTTTTGGAAAGTTGTCACAGGCTCGGTCAGCAACACCACTCCCCCCAGTACCACAGCTCACCAAACCTCCGTATGTGGGATGGGACCATGGGTGGGTGGGGAGTTGGCGTGGGTGTTGGCAAGTGGCAGCTTCAGCAGGGGGTAGCTCAGTTGGGGTCCCTGCCACCACCAGCACTGTCTCTGAGACACCCTTCTACCCTGGGGAGGGGCTGGAACTGCTGTCCAGCTTTGCTGTCAGTGGCTCAGGCACAGAGGCAGTGGCAGCGGCCAGGCAGAAGCTGCTGCTCTGCACAAGGAAAAAAAGGGACCTTGCAGCGAGTGCAGCCACCTTCCCCTACCCACTGCTGAGGCCTTCTTACTGCAGCTACCTAGAACCCATGCTGAGGCTACCCTGCAGCCCCTTCCCACCACCACCAATGCCACCACCACCAGCACAGCCTCCAGGCCAGCCCAGGACCGCTGCTCCCAGTGGGGATGAGCCAGAGGAAAGACCCAGCACAGACTCTGGGCAGCTACAGTAAGAAGGCCTCAGCAGCAGTGAGAGGGAGGCAGCTGTGCCCATTGCCTGGTCCTACTTTTTCCTGGTGCCCAGCAGCAGCTTTTGCCCTGCCCTGGGCTGAGTGCACAGCTCCAGCCCCAGCCCACCCTGTTTGGAGTGCCAGGGTCCCTGCAGCGCTCACTCCAGACCTGCCCGCCCTGGCCACGATTACTGTCAGCAATGGTGGCCAGACAGAAGCAGCTGCCGGGCACCAGGAAAGTGGGACATGGTGATGGGCATGGCTCCTTCCACCTCACCACTGCTAGGGTCTTCTTACTGTGGCTGCCCAGAGCTTGCATTGGGTTGCTCCTCCTTGCTACCACTCTGCCAAGCATGAGGGCCTAGGGTGGGCTGGAAGTAGCACTGGTGGCTACGGGGAGGAGGACCTTGGCATGGGCTCTGGGTGGCCACAGCAAGAAGGGCCTGGCAGCAGTGTAGCGGAGGCAGCCATGTCCATTGCCACATCCCACTGTGTCTCAGTGTCCAGCAGCTGCTTCAGCCTGGCCACTGCTACTGCTGCTCATCATGGCCAGGATGGGCAAGTCTAGAGTGGGCACTGCAGGGACCCTGGCACCCTACACAGTGGGGTGGGGCTGGGGCTCTGCACTCAACTCAAGGCTTGGGCCCTGCCCATGTGGGTCCTGGCTGGTTTCCATGGGGCTGAGGCCAGGGCTGGGGCCAGCGGTGGTGGTAGCCAAAAGGAGCCACCACTGCCGGGGCTGCTGGGAAATGGAATCCAGCTACAAGGCTGCCTCAGCCCCACTGCATGCCCAGGTCTGGTGGGACACAGCATGGACCAGATAGCAACTGGGCCAGGTGGGACCAGGGGACCCAATGTGAACCAGACAAAATCCTTCTTTGGCCCAGATCCAGCCCACAGGCCATATTTTGCCCACTCTCATGTTACAGGGTCTGCCTAAGTGCTCTGCAGACATTCTGTGCTACTAATGGTTCCCAGAAAGGTGGCCCTGGTACACACAGCCTGGTTCCTGGGCTAGCTTCTCAGTCTTCCTGGAGATGTCTGACAGCAGACAAGGGCACAGGTCAGGGCTGATTGGCTGGCTGCCCCAGGTAACCAGCCTTCCTCTCCCTGCAACACTCTCTCTTTCTCTAGCCATCAGAAAGCAGACCCAGAGCATGTCTGCAGTCTTTTTAAACTTGCCAATTTCTCCTTCAGCAGCCCACAATGGATCCTTAACCTCTGGCACCAGGCCACTTACCCATTTCCAATTCAAGTTGAGTGAGACTGGTTGTGTTTGGATACTAGCAGGTTGGGTATATGTGGGTTGAGTGTTGCCAGCTTTGGTTCTGGAAGGTTAGGGTTGGTTGCTGGCATGGGTGGGTGGGCCATGTTTATGCTGTTTGGCTTTAATAGGTGAAGGGGAGCTGGCAGCTGCAGTGGCATTGTTTCTGCCAACTGTGCTGCTGGGACTCCCAATGCCCTGGCACTCACCCAATGCCCTGGCACTTCTGGCTAATACAGGAAGCCAAGCCACCACAGCCAGACCTTAAGGCTATCAAGTGCTCTGGGGCTCTGGCATGGGGCACTTCAGAGCTGCAGGCATGGGGCTTGGTATGTGTTATGGGGGGAGGGGGGTGGTAGAAGCTTCCCTACTCTGAGTTTTAAAGCCAGTGCTTACAGCTCCATTCATGGGCTGAGGGTTCAGGACTCTGAAAGTATCGTGGTGGGGGAGATTATCTGCCATGGGGCACATCACAGCTGGTATCCACAGCCCTATGCATGGGATTGCAGGTAAAGGGCTCTCAATTCCTTAGAGGGGGAGCTTTTCTTCCTTGCATCACTTCAAAGCCTGTGCCCCAAACCCCATACATGGGATGGCAGGTGCAGGGCTCTGGATGTGACCACAGGGGAATACTTCCCTCTTCTCAGCACCTTAAAAAGGCAGCACCTAAAGCCTTGCTCATGGTGCTGCAGGTGCAGGACTCTGAAATGTCACATAGGGGAAAGCATCTCCTCCATGAAGCATGTCAAAGCCCCTCTTCGAAGAGCAGAGGGAACAGGGTGCAAAACCCTCAACGTGTTCCCAAGATCAGGTGGCCTCTTGGAGGGTCTAGAACAGTGGAACAAAGACCATTGCCCCTCATGCTGGGGACTTCAGTGTCAGAAGCAGGCAGGGGGGTTGCAGCACTGCTCATTGTTAACCTCCTGAGAAGACTGAGCAGCAAGTCATAGTCCCTGTCCACTCCTCGCACCAGGAACTCTGGTCTGGGAAAGGGGCAGTGGCAACTTCCCCACCCTGATGCTGGTCCCTGGGCTTTAAATGCCATCCCTGCTGCCCACCCCCAAGTGTTGGGGGAAGTTCTGAGATTTCCCAGCCCCAAACCCAAAAGTAGGATGGATCTCTCTGGATGGAAGATGGGGAAGAGCAAGGCACATTGGGATGTCATAGGGAAGCATGGAGGTTTCTATCAGAGAGGTAAGTGTACAAACATTTATTTCTCCAACAGAAACTATGGAAAGTGTCTGCTACTTTACTGGAGAAGGTAAAAGTTTCTAACAGACCACCCATTTTAACCAGGCACATAACTAATTGTACACTTAGGGTTTCTATTGGTGGAACTGTGATTCCACCAGGAGAAACATAACACTTGTATACACCCTCAAATAGGTGAACTATGTTTAAGTTGCAAATACGTGATTGTAGTTTTGGGTATCAATACAACTAGTCCATATACATTACAGATTCATATAATCTACTATTACTAATTAAAAATTACTATATCCACTATTCATTTTTGTGGATCAGAAATTTTGTTCAGGTTTACTTCGTTTTTTGATATTTTTTTAATCCCAAAATGAATTTAAGTGAAATACGGTTCACTTGTACCTTCCAGATGATTTGCATAAATTATAAACGAAGATGAAATAACCAGCGAACAGTAAAGTACCACCATAACCGCACCATCAATAGAAGTTTATAGAAGTTTACATATTTTGTAAATATTTTACCTATTTTTAGAATAGTTTGCAAATGAAAACAAACTGCATACAAATATCCACAGAATGCATTGGCTAAATTGATCACAAAATTCCTGATGGACAGGATTTAGCACATCTTTTCATACAAGGGAGAGCCAGTGTGATTTCAATGAGACTTTTCACACGATTAGGATGCTCATTAGTAAGTGTAGGTTGGCATACTCAACTCTAAAGCTAAATCATTCAATAAAGGCTAGCTTGTGATTATTTACAAAAAAAGTAGGTGGTTTATATTTTATGCAAGCCAGATTTTAAACAGGTCAGCTAACTGTGAATACCCATAGGTGAACAAAATGGACACACATTAAAACACATTTTGAAAAACTGACATTACTGTACATTATAGAAATGTTACAAGTATTCTTCGGGTGGATTGTGCTGCCTGTCAATTGGAGAAGAGAGAGGCCCTGCCATGTAAGGGTGGCCTGACTTATTTTCTTCTGATAACTGTGATGCTACAATAAAAAAAACAAACACTAGTCTGGCCAAATGCTCTAAAATTGCCATCTGGATAGAGAAGTTGGGAAAATCATGGAACACCGATATTCCATCACCAGGTGGAAAATGAGCTCACTGAGTTTTCAAATTGCTATGAGTGAGTGGAAGAATATGTCATTATGTCAGCTATTTTAATATGGACTTGGTCCAGATCTCATGTTCACTGGTATGGATCAGATTTAACTCATTTCTAGTCAACAGACTTACATCAGTGTTAACTTAGTGAAAGTGAGATAAGAATGAAGCTGTGTGCATGTAGGAAAGTATAAGAAGAATAAAATAATGATGTAAAATGAAGGTGTGGGTAAAAAAAACCTTGTGCTTTCACTCAGACTGGTATGATAGCCTAGGAGTGTAAGGCAGAATCATGAAAGCCTAATTAGTACAGCCCCTCTGTTGTCAAGGAGACCATGCAATAACAGGTTTTTATCTGCATCCCTTCAAAAAGCAAAAATACAGAATACCAATATTACCTTTCTTTAAAAGTACCATCCACTATCTCCTGCTACAGCGCTCCAGTTACATGCTGAAGAACAAGGAAAAGCCTATATTCTTTTTATGCTACTAATATCACTAGTTGAAATAGGAGTGGGCTACCAGAGGACTGCTTGCAGGAGTTACCCAAATGGCAGCTACCATTGCTGCTGAGCAAACAACCACAATTGCTACTGCTGCCACCAGTGCTGCCCAGAACACAGAATCTGGTTGTTATGCTTCTTTGACATTACTCTAAGTAACAGTTATAGACAAACCACATGTGTACTCATCTCATACACAAGCAGGCACAAATCAGGAGGGAGGGCCCAAATGTTGGCATTGCAATGCTCAGAATCATAATGACTTTTAGATGTCTGGAAGGTATCTGGACCCTGTACTCCCCCTCCCCCCTGCCTCCACCCACCCCAAACTTTAGGTGCCTAAGTTCTCCATGCAACACATGGGGAAAATTAGGTATCTTAGAATGAGATAATGAGCAGGAAGCTATCTATGGGGAATACTAAAGCAAAAGAAGAATACTAAAGAGAGGGTATAACTTAAATCATACTTCTCTTGGGAGAATTAGATGTTTAACTATAGTTCTAGGAAAGCAAGAATGGAATTCAGAACCCTAAGCTGCCTTCCAGAATGACACATTTAAGTCATTCATTTCTAAACGGGGTGTAACAGGGGGCCAGCTCAGGGCCGATCTAACCGTGGCCCACCCACCTGTTCATAGGCCACCCGCCCGCATTCTCTCCTGCCATGCCTTGAGGTTAATTAGTTAATTAGCTGTTAATAAGCGGGAGGCTGCCCATTTTATGCCCTGATGCCAGGGGATGCTATCTGTGGCTCCATTCCTCCCCTACACTGCAGCCCAAGCCTTGCAGATGGCATCTAGATGTTCTCATCAATCACCAGCCCCTACACTGGGCCCCAGAATCCTTCTATCAGGACCCCTCCAAGATCCCTCCATTCAGGCGGCCTACTCTGCCTTCATTCGGCTATCTAGCTCCCTGAAACTATTTTCCCCTCTCAGGTGTGGTCCCCCCAGGACCTTTAGCTACCAGCCCTGGCCCACCTCCAGGCCATTTGGGACCCCAGGTCCTTGGCTCTTGGGCATCCCTAGCAGTGGGCCCCTCGCCCTTTTGACCATCCTGGTCCTGGCCCCAGCATGGGTCAGTCGAGGGTACTCTCTCAATCAGGTCTGATTCTCCAGCCCCTCCCTCTCTCCTGGGGTCTGCCCCCTGAGCCCTACAGACACGGGGGTTACCCACCCAGTGGTGGGGGCTAGGGGTTAAGGCACCTCAACCTGCCTTTCACAAGGGTGGTAACTGGCCTGGCATTTCCTGGGTGCTCCCGCGCCACTGAGAGCCCCACTAGACCACCCACTCCTGGCAGGGTGCAGTTTTAGGTCATGCCCAGGACTTGGAACCTCCTTACTATCCCCTACAGCTCCTCCCTTACCTCCATATGTAGATTTGCAGTACTCCAGCCAGGTGATGTTGTTGCCTGGACCACCAGCAGCCGAACTGCCCTGTTTATATAGACAGCCCCTGATTCAAAATGGCTGCCCTCATCAGGCACCTGGTGGCTGCCATCTTCAGACCCTTAAAGTGGCAGGCACACACAATGCCCTGCCACAGGGGGTTACTTTGGAGGAAGAGTTGGTGTTGAATAATAGTTCAAGAGATAGGTCAAGAGATAGGTGTGCAAGACCTGGATTTTAGGCCCGCTTCAGCCCTCCTATAGTGTGAAACCACATTGTACACCTCCTGGGAACAATCTGGGTACAAACTGTCGGGGATGGGAGAGCGGGGGGAAATAGCATGGTCTACCATTCCTGGTGAAGCTGTGACAGTGTACAGAAAAGGATTTAATCTTAATTGAGCCAGAGTGTGTGAGCCTAGAAGCCAGTCTTCACTAACCTTGGAGAGGGGAGGCTTGGATTCTGGTGCTTGCTTCATAGATAGTTCATGCATTTTAGCCAATGACAATGCAGAGACTAACAGTCAGAAAACAAGGACTGGACCTCAAGTCTCTCCCCAGACAGCTGGATGCACGAAATCACTGGAATCCACAGTCAAACTTTTCTTTGATCCCATGAACTTTATATTTTTTGCATAGTGGTACAGATTCAACAGGAGATGAAGAGTGTTACCCACTCCATTATCACTATCCCAAATGGCCCAGGTCCCAGGGATGGCCGTGATGCCTCTTGGTGTACCTTATAGTGTATAGGGAGGCTGCCCCTAAGGTCCCAAAGTATGCAATGGTTCTTCAGCCAGCTGGTCTTTCTTATGCCCAGCTGGCCCCAGTCTTTCTCCTTGGGCACTAAAAGGTGGCTCACTAAACTCTATCAGTGCCTTGGGGTATCAGTCACCTTCTGGGCTGTGTTCATGGTCTCCATCCTCCCCTGTAGCCACAACTATGCCTTGCATGTGTTACTCTTGTTCTAATCACCAGCCTGCACAAGCTCCAGCCCTCTTGGCTTTGGTCAGCTAGTTGCTCAAGCTATGGATTCCTAAGCCGAGGCCTAGTTGCTCCAGACTTGCTTTTCAGTCCCAGTCTATCTCCCTCTGCCTTAGGGGTTCAGACTTGAGCCCTTCTGATCATAGCCTGCCCTCTTCCTCCTTCTGTTTCAGGACTCAGGCTTGTATCCTTGTGGGGAGCTTCTGGCCCCTTTCTGGGTTCAGCCCTTTGTGGACTCCAGTTCTACCAGTCCTTGCAGCTTTGGCCCCATCTCTTATCACTTCCCCTTTGCAGGGCTCAAAACCACATGTGCCTCTCAGGAACCCTTGTGTGGCCCCTTAACCAGTCTTTCAACCACAAACTGGACTTCCGGTATTTGTTATCTCTACCACCATGGGACAAAAGACACAGCGCATCTGGGTATTCACAAAACAAAGATCAAGCTGAACTCCAAAATCATCCCTACACTGGGCAAACGTAAAAAGGAGGCTTCTCTGCCTGCATGCCAGGGCTCTACTTACCATCACTCCTGGCTCCACAGCACTGTGCCACAGAGATCCTCTCCCTTCCTCTGACAGGCTAGACCAACGCTGATGACCTGTGGGGAACTCTCTTATACTGGTAAGTCCCTCCCCTTTTGACCAATCCACTCTATCACACAGTGCAAACCCAGGGGTCTCTCATTGGTCCATTCCACCCTGCTTGGTTTTGGTGCGCCTGCCACAGTGCTGTTGGTGACTGAAGAATCCCTGTCTACTCTCCCCATATTACTGTTGTTCTTATTTTCCCTCTTTAAGCCACAAGACCCTGCTCTTAAAAGGCCCTCATAGGCCCTGGTTCTCCCCCAGCCTTCTCCCAGTAACAGGGTGGGTGTTCCCTGGTACAGGCACTATAACAGAAGGTTTGGGATATGGGCTTAAACCCCTTCCAACTGAACAGGGGAATGGCTCTAGCAACTGAGTTAATGTATAAAAAGGAGAAAAGGCAATGCCGGCACCTCCCAGAAACATTACTTAATGAAAATGGCCATTATTATTATACATTGTGTGAAACTAAAAAACTATTGTGGATTATGCATACTTTATTTGCAGTTCCTAAAATTTAGGTAGAGAAGTGCCTTATTTTAGGACACCAGATGGCCTGGGGTATGAAATAAGTGCTAAGCTGTTCAATCCTGTACAAACAAGAGCATTTCTAGTCATGCCTAGAAGCAGAATTTAAGCCTCTGGGGAACATTACTGGCAAAAATATAGGAATCTATGACCTTTAGGGACATTTAGGAACAGTTCCTGGAAACTTTATAGAAAGAATGATTAAAAGAAAATGAGTAATTGTTCAGCACATGGATGAACATGATTTGCTTGGTAAGAATCAGCATGGTTTTGTCAAAGGGAATCATGCCTTACCAACCTACTAGAGTTATTTGAGAGTGTTAATAAGCAGGTAGATCAAGGTGAACCAGTTGACATAGAATATCTGGACTTCCAAAAAGCCTTTGACAAGGTCTCCTATCGAAGGCTCTTAATGAAATTTGGTAGTCGTGGGATTACAGGGAAAAGCTGCTCATGGATTAGAAATTGATTTAAGTGTAGGAAACAAAAAGTGAGTATAAATGATCTGCTTTTGGGATGGAAAGAAGTAAACATGGATCTCTGTTGGGACTGGTGCAGTTTAACATATTCATAAATGATCTGGAAAAAGGAGTTAGTTAGTAGTAATTTGTGGATGACACAAAATTATTGTAAGTAGTAAAGACCAAGGCAGACTGTGAGGAACTACAGGAGAGTCTGTCACTATTGAGCAAATGGGCAAATCAATGGTAGATGAAATTCAAGTATAAAATGCTGCACATGGACAAAAATAACCAAAAATATACCTATACTACGATGGGCTCTTCATTAACATATAGGGAAAAGATTTGGGAGTCATTGTGGATTGTTCACTAAAAACATTAGCTCAGTGGTCAGCACCACTGAAAAAAGCAAACAAAATTAGGAATTATTAAGAAGGGAATTGTAAACAAAACAGTATCATTTTGCCCCTTTACAAATTCGTGGTGCTTCCAGATCTTAAATACTATGCCCAGTTTTCATCCCTACATCTCCAAAAGGGTATAGAAGAACTACAAAAGGGAAGCAAGGATTTTAGAGGTCTGGAGGAGCTTCCATATAAGGAGTGACTAAAGAGGCTAGACTTATTCAAGTTAGAAAAGAGACACTTGAGGGGGTTTACGAAATACTAAATGGTGAAGAGAAACTAAATCACAATTTATTATTTAGTATCTCTCACAATACAAGAACTGGGGTCACAAAATGAAACTTGTAAGTAGTAAGTTTAGCAAGAGGAAGTTATTTTAGCACAGTGTGTAATTACAGTGTAAAAATCATTACCATGAGATGCTGTGGAAGCTAACCTCTTAACCAGATTAAAAAATGGATTGCACAAATTCCTGGAGAAAAAGTGCATCAGTAACGATTGAACTATTGGGCTTGGTAGTTAGGGGTACAGCCTCTGAATCATAACTTCCTAGACATTAAATGTTGGAGTCTGCAAGTGGGAAAGGAATAGGAAAAACCCTGGTCATGCCCTGTTCACTCCCTCTTTCAGCATTAAGCAGGGTATAAAAGATCACATTCTTGGATTTGAGGCACCTAAATTCTTTCTAAATCTTATGTTAGTCATACCATGAATCCTTTTGCAGATTTTGTTCTGATAAACGTTGGGCATGTCTACACGTGCCATTAATGTGAAATAATAAACTCTGGAGCTTATTGCTCCTGGGAAGCACCTGGGTGTACCATTTACTCATATGCCCAGACCACAACACATTGAGCCAGGTCAAAGTAGCAGGGGCTGGCAGGGGACTTAGGGGGATCATCCTGCCAACCCGGGACTGCTCCAACCTCGCTCACCATGTGACAGATGAGCTGGCTGCAGATGAGCTGGTTGGAGCACAAGGGTGCTCCAGTCATGGCTAGCTGGCAGGCAGTCCCCACACTGAAACAGCCTCATGCCTCAGCCAGCTGGGTCAGCATCTACACGTGTGCTGCCATGAATGAAAAAACTCCACAGCAGCTCAGTACTTGTATTTACAAGTACTACCCTGCTGCAGAGTCTATTACAGCTTCCTGCACCCTGATTGAAACATACGTATAGACACTGAGACATTTACTGTAGATCTAATTAGTCAGGTCTGCAGTAAATATCTCATGTAGACATGCCAACTGAGATTCAGATTAGACCGGGCACAGGAGTTTTCCAGTTAAATGATTTTTCATTGGGCAATGCTGATCCTTAAATAAACCAACATTTTTCACAGGAATGTGCATACCAGTGTTGACAAAAGTAGAATTTCTGGTCAAAATGAGTGAGTAAGCATATAAATTAGAGTCTGGGGTATCCTAGGATGTAAAAAATTGAGGTGCAAATCCCTGGTTCCACTTGGGTAGAAGTATATGTCCTTAGCTAATCCAGAGTTGGCTTGTCCTTGACTATTTCTGTTTTTCACAATTTCAGGGTGGAGAAATGACAATACTAGGTTCATCCTAATTCAGATTGAAAAAAAAAAAATCAAAATAATTAACAGGCAGGAAAAAATGCTTCTTTTCCAGATTCAGTTCTGATGTATATTTAGCACTCTGTGCTTTCTGTGTCTGATTCTACACAAAGAACAAAGTTCTTTAAAATGGTTCTGAGCAGTCCCCAAGATTAAACCCAGGGAACCCATCCAAATACATACAAGAGCTGTTCATATGCCTTACATGAGTACAGCTCTCAAGACAAGGAGCACCTGAGGAAGTGCCAGGCTGTGACCAGTTTTATAGGTGGGCTTTTGGGCCAAGAAAGTCTGTGCAAATACAACTTTTATCTTAGTAGGATCACAGTTTCAATTACTTGCAAGGATCCTTATTGCCTGGGAATGGCCTTCCTTTTATATTTGTATATGTTGACATTGAAACAAATATACTCTGCACATTTCTCCAAAGACTTGAATTAATAATATTTTAAAAGATTTTTAGATGTAGTTACTGTTTAATTCCAAAACTGAAGCCAGAGTTCACATTGGTTACTTTGGTCTCTGTTGGCTACTGACAAATTCATCACCATAAAAGAGTGTCTTAACACAGCTGGTTCTACTATGGTTTTATTGGTATATTAACTGATATACCTTAGCAAGCTACTTGTTTGAACTGAAATTTGCCAGCTGACCTCCTTAAATTGTTATTTATCTTACTTTGTAGACTGAGACCTTAACCTCCTCTACACAAAGCTCTTTCAGATTACAGATATCGTTATCACAGTGGAAGGTCACTTGAAATCTGTTCTTTGGTCCAAATGATGCTTAAAATCAATAGTAATTCCTGAATATTTCCACACCCTACTTGGTTCAAAAGATAAATAAGGGGCTCATTCAAAACAACATAGAATTTTTCTGCTCAAAGTCACCTTTTGGAGAGAATGAGAGAGAGGAAGAAAGAGTGAGACACAAGAATTTGTTTCTGTGCTTTCATTTTGGAAATTTTGTGATTTATTCATATCACCTCAACAACTGCTGCTAGGATGCCTCAGGATAAGAGATTATATTAATACATTTCAAAACTGATCTCCATAGAAAGAATGTTAATATTTAGTTTCACATAGATGAGTGGTGTTATGTAAATCTCTGGATGCAATCAATCATTAAGAAAGGGTCAAAGTCACAGCTGGTATAAAAGGGCAGTGCTCCTCTAATGTGAATAATGCTGTGCTTGTTTATTCTAGTGGTAAATACTGCCTGCAGATTTTGAGAGTTCAGAGTATAAACAGTTTGCAGGCTACCATTTTTCTTATACTGAATTGTTTTGCTTGATATCAAAAGTCCCAATTTATTTATTTTTTTCTGATTTTTAAATGCAAACAAAAATAAGAACTACATATGCATCAACCTGAACTACATATATGTCTGTCACAAACAGCAAGCAAGAAAGAGGAAAAGAAAAAGGGGAAAAAAAAGAGGGAAGAGTGAGACACATAAAAGATAAGAGAAGTATAATAATTTAATTACCAAAATACTCTACTTTTTTCCAAACTGCACCAAACTTTTCAAAGTATTTATGCTTGCTAAACATGACTCACTCCATAGATACTAGCTCTTCCATCTCACTGAACCAGATTCTGACTTTTAGAGATAGCCTAAAAAACCCGTTTTATTTACAACTTACAATCCTTTGACTATAGGGCTCCCGGTACTTTTGTAACTATGAAAGGGCAAACATTAAGCTCACAGGCAGGTATATTTCAGAAACTATGATTTGTAATAAACATCAATGCTTTCATAGGATTGATATAGTGCATAGGTCTTTTGTTAATCCCCAAATGGCTATTTGGATGCACACATCATCTGATTTGACAGTCTAAAGTAGTTAAACCCATGCCAGAGTTCCACGGGATGCATGCTGAATGCTGTCCTGAATGATATTTTTCCTGAACCCAGATGTAAAGTGCATATATTTTGCATGTCGATCATTGCAGTGCTTTGATATCCAAGTACAGTAGTAGGTGTAAGGTTATCGGACTTTTAAGAAGCTTGTACTCTTGTAGCCATGTCAGTGGGATAGAACTGGCTATGCACAGTTGCTTAGGAGCAGGGGCTTCAAACAGTTGCATGACAGAGTTGTCTTCTAATTAGATCCCTCTCCTTTATTTCATTGTATTAATAAAGGCCTTAGAAGACTTAGCTCTAAATACATTTAATTGCTATATTTCTGATTATCCATCAAATTGCCCCGCTGCTAGCTTACATTTCAGTTCTTCTCTTTTGAAGAAAAAAGTTAAAAGAAGGAGGTAAGGAAGCAGCTACAGATACTTTTGGACAAGTAAAAGTTTATACGTTTATAAAAACTAAAGGGGAAAAATCTGCTGCTAGTTACAACTATACAATGCATTGACTTCCGTTGGAGCTCTACAAAGGAAACTGAACACAGAATTAGGTCTCAAGCCATGCATCCTAAATGACTGAGCTATTTTTTTTTTCTTTAAAGCCTTCACCACTGCTTAAAAGCTGGAGAACAGTGTCTGCTTAAAATGGGGTTGTTTGTTTTGGGTTGGGTTTTTTTGGTTTTGGTTTTTTGTTTGGGGGTTTTTTGTGGTTTTTTTGGGGGGGGAGGTTGCATTAACGTAGAAAACTTTAACTGCAACTACACTGTTTGTTCCCACAAAAAGCTATAATAAGCATGGATCTAAACTATCTGTTATATCACAGATCTAACCAGAAAATACCTTTTCTTTCTCTTGACCATCACTCTTAATTTCTTAGTCCATTTCTATTATTTATTACTTAATTTTGTTATCATATTATCCACCTCTGTGAAGCCTTTAGGGATCAGCTGGCATGAAAGATGTTATGTACAATAAATTAGCATAATGCTAAGTTATTTATATATATGAATCTATTTTCTATAACCTTAAAAGCTGGGAGACTCATCTGCAATAAAAGCTATCACAGATAAAAGTTGTCAGACTCAAAACTGCCCTGACTTCTGGCTCACTCTACTTGCTGTCCTTTCTGCAGCACTATGTGAAACTGGCCTCTTTCACCTTCCAAGAACTGTAGAAGCTTTTCGTCTTTCATCAGCTACTCAGACTCTTACAGATTTACCATATCCAATGAGCCAAAGTTGTCCAGAGTACATTTTCCAGTGAATTCCATAGGATTTGCAGAGGTATAACTGAAGCAGGATCTCCCCCCCTCTTCCTCCCTCCCCCCCCCCCCCATTCTTAACACTCAGAAAAAATTACTAAAGTGCTTATTTAAAAGTACAAATTCCGAAAACACAGTGAATCAGGCCTATGCTGCAAAAGCAAGAATTATTTGAAAATATTATTAAATTCTTGCTGTGTGGTAAATTAGGCCTAAATTATAAATGATATCCTGGCACTGGGTACATTTATGCTGTTTCTTGTGTTCAAAAATACAAGTTAATCCACCCCTCTTCCCCCCCCCCCATAACTTTTTTTAAAGTAACTGTCCCTTCTTCTTTTCCTTTTTGCTAGAGAATATGAGCTCCTCTTAAGACAGTCCCAACACATTCTGTTGTGAGGGTGATTGGCATGTCAAAATGGAAAAACCTCATACTGCCTTGCTTTACTATTGCTGTAAAATAATACAAATCTGCAGTTTCCAGAACTAGCCATTCTGATGTTCTTAGAAAGCACTAAAAAACAGGACAATGGTGGACTAATAATTGAAAAATGAAAATAAAAGCAGAAGTGCTCAGCTGTTACCAAAAGTTCTCACCTCAAGTAAACTGATTTTTTAAATCTAGACACTGTGTAGAGATTGGCTTTTCTAATAGGAAATACAAAAAGTTAAATATCTGCATGTAGACTTCTCAGAATTGGCCTTGATTTTCATATTAAGAACTATAAGTGCTTCAAGTTTGGGAATGCAGAACTCCAGAACTCTTGGGTCAGAGATGATACCTTTTATTCGACCAACTAAGAAATTGCAAACAAAAAAAAAAAAATCTTTTTCTGCAAGCTTTCGGGCACACACGCCCTTCCTCAGTAAAAAGTTCCCATAGAGAGAACATAAACTTTATCTTTGCACAGAGGAAGTTGAAGGTGGAAGTCTGTTCCTCTGGATCCATGAGAGTGCCCCTCTGCTGCCACCCAGAGCCCGGGGCTGACCTAGGTACATGTTTACATGATGCTCCTGGGAGCAGTTGACTGAGCTCAAACTGTGCCAGAGTTTATTGTTCCACGTTCATTTCATGTGTAGATGCACCCACTGAGTCAGGGCTTTAATTTCTTGCATGATATTAAAGCATTATTAAAGACAGAATTCCTTGTGCATTCAGAACTCCCATGCACCCATCAGATGATGAAGAGAGGGAATTTTGTATAACTCAACTGAGAAGGGCAGAGAAGTCCAGTAATGAGACCTTGTGGCCTAAAATGCAAATACTATATACACTAATTCTTCACCGTTGCTAATAAATTCCTGCTTTTTTCAGAGAATCATAGGTGATATTAGGGAGCTGAAAGGGAACACAAGGGTTAACTCATCCAAACCTCTGCACAATAGGAGGACCGTGGTTCTATAATCATCCCAGACAGGTGCCTCTTCATTCTCTACTTGAAAACCTCCGGTGATGGCAATTCCATATCACTGCTTGATAGCTAGTTCCATTGGCCTCTTCTTCTTATGGTTAGGATTTTTTTTCCTGTGATTGGATCTAAAATCTGCTTTCTTGCAGTTTAACCTCATTGGCATGTGCCCTTCCCTCTGTGACAAGGAGGAACAAAGTTTCTGCATCTTTGTTATGGCAGTCTTTCAATATTTGAAAATTACTATCCTGTACCCCTTAATCTCCTTCTTTTTCTTGACTAAATGTGCTTACAATTCTCTGTCTGTTTTCAAACACTTTGCATCCTAACACCTTTATCATTCTTGTCACTCATTTCTAGATCCTCTCCACTTTCTCTACACTCTTTTTAAAATGCAGCTATGCACATTGGGTCTCCACATATTGCCTGGAGGCATTTTTCCCCTAAATTATCGATTAGTTTTATAGGTAGTTATCTGTATTCTACTGGAATCCTAGATTTTGGGAGAAAGAAAGAAGGTACATGTACATGTTTAGCACTTAAAGATTATTGATCTCATTCTCAGTACCTCAGGAAAACACAACAGAAATAATGAACAAAGCTTGATTCCTTTCTTTTTCTTTTTTTTTTTTTTTTTTTTTTTTTTTTTTTTTTACAATAACGTGCTTTTGTAAAGACAAGCTCTGTGTCAGAGATGGGGAAAACCTATGTCGAAAGACAAAATTGGTAAACTTAGCGTGCAATTAACAATATGTGAAAGTGAACGGTTCTCTCGCTTGGGTGCCTAATGGACAACTTACTTGGTTTACAATAGTCAGTCCTTGGACACTTTCTTAAAGAGATTGCTCAGCTGGAGTGCGCTTGTGCTATCGATCCCTTGTCTTTGAAAATTCAGGCAGAAAGCAACAGAAACCAGGTGTCACTTGCTTCCTGCATTGACTGGGCTCAAGTTCTCATTTCTGGACCTTGCAGGAACAAGTATTTCTAAGCCAAAAGGTATACTTAGACAGACAATTTTGAAATCTTTGTGATAAGCTGAGAAACTGTTTAGACACTGCAATATCCTATAGAGGCACTAAGAACGATTAGCTGTGACCTGTGTGTAAGTGCTGACTTGACATAAACAAAAATGGACTAAAAAACCCCTGACAAAAGGAGTTGAGTTGACAGCAACTTTCTTATCCCTGTGCAGCCACGTCTGCAATGAAACACAGAAGCTGTTTCACAGTTCATAAGGCATAAAACCATGGAACTATGAAGTGAAGGGAACCTTATCCAAACAAACATGAAATGAGAAATATGGGTAAGGCAGAATATAATTATTTGAGTTCATACCCAGAGTTAACCCTATATGCCTGTGAAAAGTGTGATAAGATTTTAAATGTCAACAAAAAAAAAAAAATTATAGGTAAGAAGATATAATTGTCAGGCACATCTTCACACTGAACTTTCTTTCTATGTCTTTTATTGAGAAAAATGCCATATACAAAATAAATAAATAAAAGATGATGATGAGGGGGAAAAGATAAACCTTACAGAATTTAACTGCAACATTTATATATAAAAATGCTAAATTCTACCTGTAATGAGTTTAACTATAATTCGTTCATTTGTTCATAATTCATTTCACAACTAGATTTATTAATATTAAAAGGAATAAGGGATTTTTTTAATACATACATATATAACCATTCTTTCCAGAAGAAATGTATTTGTACAGTTCCATTCATTCATTAACTTCCTATTTGTTCATACCTGTGCCCTTTTCACTGACAAGTTACAAGAAATATTCACTGAAGTCAGTGGGAATTATTTGTGTACAACATTGGGAAAAGATGGTGTCTGGAACTGACTGTTTAATATAAACTATAGGCTTACTTTCTTATAGTGTCATGTTGGATTTTGTAAAAGAATGCATAATGCTGCCAAACTAACTGTCATTTCATTACATTTTTAAGTCAGCCCCTACAACCAAACTGAATAGAATTCACCAGAAATTTTCCCATCTTGGTATATGGACAATGAGTAGCTAATACTAAATTAAAAGGGGGACAGAATTTGAGGCGTGCATCAGCTGCTAATGTGATAATTGTTTTGTGTGTCCATTGAATTAGCTTGCAATGGGATAGGAGAAGACATGCAAAATAGTTAGTGAGGAGTAACTGATTCATGATAAGACCTTCCCATCTTTTAATCTGTTTTAATTTATTCTTCTTTCCATACACTTAGAAGCTAAGTAGCATGAGGTCTGACTAGAACTTGAACAGCAGACCATTTGGGAAGCATGGGCACTTCAGGCATGAGCCAAAGAGCTGAAATTGAACACTTGACAAATAGTAGATCCAAGAAAATAACTGGAGAGGTTTCATTCAGCCACATTGTTCTTCATAGAAAGATAGACAAAAAACATTTGAAGCTGTAGCAATTAGTCATATATGTAGATCAGTAGGCCTAGGGACATTCAGTCTAGATAATTATCCAAAAGATTAGGTCCTGTCCCTCAAAGAAAAAAAAATCTATAGATGTTCCTGTAATTCTTAATCAACATTGTGTCTTAGTCAGGGGCTAGTTAATTAAAAACAAAACTACACATGCTGATTTCCCAGGGAGAAAAAGAGAGTGGCAAATATACATATTTCCGTAAAGTGGCCATTGTTCCAACTTCCTGGAAAGAAAATGCAAAGCTGAAGTGTAAATATTCAGAGATTTGGATGAAGATATAACTATAGTTAAAGTTGTGTATTTGAAGCTCAGGCATCACTCTGAAAACATACTTTACTTAAATGCATCATAATTATAATATAATTACCAAAAAGGACTGTGAATGCACAGAGTGAAGGAACTACAGACATATTTTGCAACTTAAACTGAAAACACCTTCTGGCAGGCAGATGAGAATAACACTAGACGATGGCATACATTGGTTTTTATACACCTTTCAGCTTTATTATTTTCCAGTGTACCCATCATCATAATGTCTAATCATCACACAAGCATTAATTTATTTAAACAGCACATCTGTTTATGAAAAAGTACAGTCATTAAGAGCAACTAATTGTGATGAAATATCATTTACAGATAGAAAATGAAAGACAGAAAAGTCCATGGCTGCTTATACACACCATGGGGGTTTACTTTGGTTTCATTGTCCCTAAATTGAAGCGGTGGGTTTTTAACAACACTACTTCAAATTAAACTGGAGTAAACCCCTGTGGCGTGTACACAAGGGTTGGGCCTGATCCTTATCTGCCTCTCCGGTGAAAGCGGGGGGGGGGGGGGGGGGCAGGGGAAAGGGCAAGCTGCTGGCGGGCTAAGTGGTCCCTGAGTGGGGAGGGAAGGGGGAAGGCAGTGCTTCCCTCCGCAATGGTGACCATGCCCACCAGGCAGCACCCTCCTGCAGGAGCCCAGCCCAGGCAGTCCAGGGGGAACCACAGCCATGGAGGGAAGCACCAGGCCAACACCCTCTGCAGCTCAGGCAGGCAGGCAGGCTCTGGGGAAGGGAGAAAAAAGGTCAGGTTCACCACTTTTTTTTTTTTTTTCTTTTTTCTTCAGTGCAGCCTGCCTGCACGGGCTCCCGCTGGACTGCCTGCACAGCCCCCGAGTTGCACGGGACCTGATGCTTCTCTCCACAGCTGTAAGGTACCAAACTAAAACACCTTGGGCATGTTTTATTTTGCTATGTCCCAAAGTCATTTAATAAGCAATATGCTCCCGACAGTGCAAACAGGAACCCCCCCCCCCCTTAAAGTGGTGCAGAAGGGCATTTAAGCTACTTTAAAGGCCAATTTTGTGGCATGTACAAACCTCATGTTTGACTTGTGGTAGGTGTGGGATTGTGTGGGGCAAGGCTAAGAACAAAACTGAGAACTCTTTCTATTCCTGCATTTTAAATGTATGATTATGCTTTTTACCTGCCAGTAAAATTCACATCTGTGCAAAATATCACAAAAAGGCCTATTACAACTAAAGTCCTCCAAATAGGGGTTACGTAGGCTCTATATGATTTGTCTCTGTAATTCTACCTATGGGGGGGGGGAGGGGGTCAGTGCAGTTAGAGCAGCAATGCCAGCTTGAGCAGCGTTAAGACTGCTTGGCATAGCTCCTCAGCCCAGAACCACTTTGAACTGCATCCCTTCCTCCTCATCACTGATGTCTCGGATTGTCAGCTTACCTATACAAATCTTACACTGACTAGGGGAATGTAATGGGTCCTTTGTGCCGTGATGGCAGTGTAAGATGACAGGCAGCAGGGTAGATATGCACTTTCTAGACTAAGTAAATATGATATATATAGAGCACCAGCTTTAGTGAATTCAAGTTCATGTCATCAGATGCTGTCAAAGGACAGCTCAGAGCAGTAAAAAAAGTCGAGTGAGGGTTTGCTTTTTTTTAATGCAAAAGGAGGGAAAAGAAGAGAAAGAAAAGGGAGGTGGGTAGAGGCAGGGCTGAGAAAGATATAGTGCAGGGAGAGGCATACAAGCAAAGAACCCAAAAGAAGAGATCACAAAAGCATTAGCCCAAGCAATGGGATAAGAATCCATAGTCCCTGTTTAAGCCATACTTAACCCAATCCTCTTTGTGGATGATATCTTGTTCTGCAATTACTGGTTCAAACTGGTTCTTAACATTTTATTGCCTGAGAACAGTGGTCTTGAGGTAAAAGGACTCCACTGGCAGAAAGGATCTGGTCCAGTACTTTTCAAATCTGTTAGGTCTTTAGAATAAAGCCTTTTGGGCTTGGTTGTTTCAGAAAGCAGTCAAGTCATGAGCATTTATATGGCTTGTCAAAATGTATATGCCTTGGTATACACTATCTTTATATGCGACAGAGGGTAAATGATTTTTACAGTGCCCTGCCTTGTCCTATACTTGATTTTGTCAAGTTGACAGCATAAGGCTCTCTCTGAAACAAACACACAGTGAGCTGTGTCTTGTTATATATGTCTGACATTCAAAAGCAGAGCTGGACAAAGCGTGCTTTTTTTAAATGGGCATTGACTAGCAAACACTAACAAGTTTGCCTGTGTTACAAGTATTGTAGCACACCATACATCAAATAGTAGGGATAAAAAGATAAGGCACATTCTCACACAGTGTAAATCAGCACAGCTTTACTGAACCTCCAATGTCTCTCATTTGCTGTACAACACCCTGGCATTGAGAAGCCGCTGATGGCAATGTCGCTTTTTGAACTGTATGTAAATATCTTTATATATTTCTGATGAGACCGCCAGTTGGCGGAAAACTAGAAATCTCATTTAAAAAATCTGAACATTATCTAGAATTCTAATAGCACAAGAGGCACAAGAAAAGACAGTCTTTTCTTATGTGTTTTGTATTATAGTTTGTAGGAGCATGTAGCATGATGATGCAGTAGTCTATATACAATGATTTTCCTGTACAACGGTTCAATTGTCATTCAGATTCTCACTTGTGAGTTACCACCCTCCTTCTGGCTGTCAAAGGAGCTGGGAGGAAGAAAACTTTTCAGCACAATTATTAATTTTGCCCACATAAACTGTAAAAAAAAAAAGCATTGAATGTAAAAGCAATCTGGACCACTTACTATGCAAGGACAAACTTTTATTTGAGGGGGGAGGGAACAACATTCATTCAAAGAAAAAGGAGAAAAAAAAAACTATTGCAAAGGTAAGAGGCCTCATGAATTCAGAACTGATGATCTTATGCTCGAGAAATATGTCTTAACTCACCTTTCAGACTGAATATTAGGAAGCCTGTTTATTAGCCTTAATTTCTATTATGCTTGATCACAAGCATGGCATTACTTCTATTTTCCTCTTCTAGAAGCATTATAGCCCTTGGGAGTTCAAAACTTTTTTGCTTATCTTTGGCTGCAATTCATCTGCCAAATAAACTTCAAAACAAATTTATTCCTCTTTGAAGTACAAAACAGCAGTGTTGAGGTCATTTGCATTTACCCATTACTAGAGTGGGGGTTTTTTTGGGTTTTTTTTAATCGAAATGACAACCATTAATGACAAAAAGCCTATTGAATTTTTCTTTCTTTTTCTGCCTTGCAAGAACCTTACAGTATGATAATAAGGAATAACCTTAAGAAAGCACAGATAAAAATGAGTTCTGCCTGGTACTGTATGTAAGCAGCAAAGCCTTTCCAAACAGCTTTGACGGTTGTTACTTTTTTGCAAGCTTTATCTTAGCCACCAGGTTCTCAACTATATTGAAATATGTTATTAAAAAGTAGTTAAAGTTCTTTATTTTTTTCCTTGAAGTGATTAATCTCACCCCAGCTAATCTCCTCATCCACACTCTGCTTCTAAGGCATAACAGCAGCTACTTTTCATTAGATTTCAGTTGATTGGATGGTCTGATTTAAGGCTAGTTAAGCTGTGTTTCAATTGTGACAGGGCAGTACTCCCTCTCAGTGCCAAAATCCCATTGTACCTTTTTGGGGGTTTTTTGTTTTGTTTTTTGTTTTTATCTGTTGGGCTAAAGAAGAGCCCAGTCCCCGCTGGATGTAAGAGTACATCCTTAGAAATCCTCCCCCTCAGGCTAATGCATTTACTTTCTTGCTTGCTTTTCTCCTTCTAGCTTCCCATGACATTCACGAATAAAGCTGTTTCACTATTTGGAGATAATCTCCCTCCCCCCTTTTTCTTTGATTATAAGTTCAGAGCCAAAAATGTTGGGAAAGAAAAACCCACACAAATAATTAGCATTTGTCAACAAGAACCATTATGTTGCCAGGTGCAGAGCAAAATTGCATTTGCCACTGAAGGACCCTAATATGTCCTGAGGAGGGGGATGAAATTATTGATGCTTCAAAGGCTCTAAGATGCTGAACCCTCTTTTTATTAAAAAATGAATAATATAGAGAAGTTATGAAAAAAATTAAGGCGTAACAAAGACCGTGTTAAAATAGCTACAGTGGCAATGAAGACTAGTCTAGGAAATACTGGGGGAAATTTGAAAGTATACAAATCAAGCTGTCTGAAGGATTTGCATTTTAATGTATTGCAGGCTATTAGCTAATGAACAGACTTTTAAAATGTATTTTGCAAATGCCACAAAGGACTAAGGAAGTGCTTGGAAAATTAATGAGAAGAGAAATTGGGAACTATTTTTGGAGAAAGGCAACAGTTTTGCAGAAAATGTTGAACACTGTGCTCTTGATCTGGACAAGCACAAGGGCAGGTGTATATGCTTATTCTGTTGGTTGTAGATTCTATGTGAGACTCTATGATTAAAGATTAGCATGTGCTATATATACTGCTTTGGAGGATTGTAGCCATTCTGCTCAGCATCTTATTGATGCCCTACCTTTTTGTCCTGCAAAGCTCATGCCTCATTCCTCAAAGCAAAACAACACAACTCACATTAAAAGAAAACATGACCAAACATCTAGGAGGTAATGCAGTAGACTTCATGGATTTGGAAAGCACAGAAGCCTAGTAGATAATTTTTATTATTCTTATTAAAATATAGAAAACCCCCATAAACCTAGAACTACAAAATGAGCGGGGAAGTGAAAAAATGTAGCTGTAATATACTTGGATTTTAATACATCTTAACAAGCAACAACATTAATTAAAGTTGGCTTGATTATAAACTTTTCAATCTATGCAGCAGAGTTTATGAAAGGGCATAAACAAAGGATAATGTCAGCAACAGATGAAGATGGGGAGAGGTGTCTAGTAGGATGCCACAGGGATCTGTTTTAAGTCAGAGCTTAATATCTTGGCTAATCTAGAAGAGAAGTAAATAGCATTAATTGCCTTCATAGATGACACTAAATTAAGGGATGCTATAAGGACATGGAAGTAAAACAAAGAGACTGGATTGTCTTAGAGAATCAGAATATACCTATGCATTTAAACCTTATTCAGCATAACAGGGTATGGATGTTGCCTGAGCCACTAAGCACTACTGCAATATAAAAATGAAATTATAATAAAAGTAATCAACAATATGGCATTCAATTTTGGAAATAAATCAATAAGAGAATACAAGCCTCCAATATTCGGTGGGAGTAGGAAATTGGACAGCAGGAATTCTGAAGACTCTAGATATGAGAACAGAGAGCAATTAAAACAGAACTTCGGAATGCCATATGGCAGGAAAGATATCAATATAGTTTTGAGCTTCCCATACAAACACAGGTCATAAAGCAGGAAAGTAAAGGTCTTTTAGTGTATAGCTGTCATATGTCTATCAATTTCATTTTAATGTTGGGCAAACTATTACCAGAAAAATATCAACAAACAGTATTAAGTGACTGCAAAGATGAGATTTTTCTATGGCAAATGGTTGCTTTATATTATGTATGGGTTTTATATCTATTTCTTTATATACCATTTTTATATTAGAAAAGTATAAAAAATACAAAAAAGGTATCTGTATAATATTCTAGGTACCTAAAATGACCAAACTGAAAATTAGATTATAACGTGTGTGTGTGTGTGTGTGTGTGTGTGTGTGAGAGAGAGAGAGAGAGAGAGAGAGAGAGAGAGAGAGAGAGAGAATAAGATTTAGTATCCAGGAAAAGAAAAAAATATTTATAATAAAACTTTCCACCATGATGTGTACGTTTCCAGATATATAAGAACATGGTATTTTATAATGTTATGTTTGTAATTATTTGCTAAAAGGTGAGACTCATTATATACTTATTACAATCGAAAAACACATAAACACAAAATATGTATTATTTGAAAATATTTAATGGCAGGAAAGTTTCATTTGGATTGTGTAATGATATAGGTTTATAATAGTCACCCAAAATAAGAAAAGGAAAGCTAGGTGAAATATCTCAGAGAAAAATCTTAACTTTTTGCAGTTTAACATTTAAGTGTGTAAATTAGTGGCTCAGTTCCAGCACTTGAGAGAAAAAATGGACAATACACTGCAAACTGAATACAATTATTAGTCCTATATTATCAGTAGGATTGTCTGCATGATTATATGTTTTCTGGATTTATAATATCTATTGTTATTATTAATATACTACAGGCAAGTAAAACTGTAACAACTTATAGCAGGGGTGGGCATGTGGCCCACAGGCTGGATCTGTCTCACCAGATGATACTATCTGGCCCATGGTTCTCCTCTGAAGGAGAACTGTATCCTGGTATTTCTGTGCCCTGGTTTCGGCATCTCTCACCCTTCTCTCTTCCCCATAATGACCAGCTACATCATCAGCAGCACTCCCCTCCCCAGTCTGGCCTGTCCTATCCCACCTCCAGCCCCCACTGTATGCTCCAAGGCACAGGAGACTGAAATCTTGGCCAGGTTTCTGCCTGGCAAGGCTCTCTGTGTACCACTCAAACCCGTGATCCCTTCTAAATGCAGCCAGCACCTAATTGTTGATAAAGTAACTATCGCTTGGTTATTTCTGATATTCTAAATGTGTTTCATTCATACCTTCACTGACAATCATGTTTCTGAACAATTGTTCTCTAGTCTAAATTTATCTCAATAGACTGTTTTTAAGATCTCTATCAATATTACAAGCAGCAGAGCACACAAATAGTGAGGGAAACAAAGCCAACTTGTGTGTGAGATTTTCGAGGTTTTCTGAGTAACGCTGAGTCACTATCCATGTATTATATTATGTATTGTCAAAACATCCTCTACCTAAGAATTTGTCTACTCTAATTACCTTGAGAAAAATACACATCTTTCTGAAAAGATTAGATTCTAGAAGAATAGTATTATGTTTGATTCATTGAAATTCGTATATCCAAAGTGAACCCATTAGGATTAAAAAAAAACAAAACAAAACAAATAAATAAATAAAAGGAAATGAACAAACTAGATAAAAATCTTGAACCTTGAAAACCGTTAAGAATTTTGAATCTTAAAAGATAGTATTGATATCATTTGTCTAAGACAGGGGTTGTCAACCTGGGGTATGCATACCCGCAGGGGTACTTGAGAAGGCCCTAAGGCAATGGTCACCAACTAGTGGACCTTGTTCCACCAGTAGATCTTGGAGCCTCTTGCGGTAGTTCTCAGAGCCTCTTGGAGTCAATCTGAGGCTGGGGTGAAGGGCTGAGTGCCCGCAAGCATGCGTGTGCCCCAGCCCAGCAGATCAGTCCATGGCGGTGGGAAGGGACAGGGATTAGATCGAGGCCTCTGCAGTGAGGGAGTGCTGCAGAGGCAGGTGCAGCGGTAAGTTGAGTGGGACCCCGGCCAGTTAGGACTTAGCTGCTGAGGAGGTGTGCCCCCAAATATTTTTTTCTCTCTCTGCCTCAATCTGCCTCCCGCCCCCCCCCCCCGACTTACCTGCTGAGGGGGCGGGGGGGGGGGGATGGTGGTAGCGCACAGTAGATCTTGGGTTGCCTTTAAATGCCAAAGGTGATCCCCTACTTAAAAAGGTTAGAGACCACTGCCCTAGGGGATATGTGCAGGTGGGCAGGAATGGAGCGCCACCACACCATCCCACACTGCAGCACAGGCACCACCTGCCCAGCTGGATGCAAGGGGCAGGGGAAGCTCACACATGGCAGCTGCACCCACTCTGTGTCTGGCTGTGCATCATCCTCTCCCTGCTTGACATCTGGCTGCCAGGGGTACAGTGATCCAAAATGGTTGAAAACCCCTGGTCTAAGAGATATGGGGCAGACTCTATTCCACTTATTAGGCATGTACCTAGAGTTACGTACCTAGACATCCTGAAGCTGAGGGGCAGACAGAAAGGCTTCAAGGGAAGTAGAGAGGGGGAGCAGAGGGCAAAGGGGCTTCCTGATTCCCTCCCCGTCAATGCTTTTCCTTCTACAACAGTGAAGGAGGGTGGGGGACAAATTTAAGACAACCCTCATATTTGGATTCTATAACTGGAAAACTATAACAAATCTATACATTGTCCATATATAGAATCTAATTACTGGGGAGTCATCTTAAATTCAGGGTCATGTTATATTTAAGTAAATCAGGTAGTTCTTCTGAATAAGTCTTTTTGAAATACATAGAAGTTAGCAATACACCCATTGTTTTATATATATATATATATATATATATATATATATATATATATATACACACACACACACACACACACACACTTTTTTTGCTTTCTTGAATATGTCTTCTGAATCCAAAGCGTGAGTACATCCTTCTACATCAAATGGGCCCAATTCTATTGCATCTTTCTGCCCATTACACAATTGGAGTACCCTGAACTGAAAGCTTGCAGCTTCAGCTCTAGTGTTTGTACTGAAAATGCAGGGCTAGATTCTGTTCCACTTATTAGGTGTTTAAAGGTACATTCAGATGTTACACTTAGCTTAACTTAACTAGGTTTAGGTTGATCTAAGTACTGAACTGTGCATAAGTTCAGGGAGTTTAAATCAGGCAAAAAGTGGCCGACCAGATCTTAGTTCACTTAAGGAGGTACATTATGTAGATTGGCTAACCTGTGTCCAATCTAACTGAAAGTGGGTGTGGCTACATGAGACACTAACTACACAGTAGCATGCAGGCCAAGAACTATGCTAATATGCTACTACACAGTAGTATTAAGCTACTGTACAGTTAGCTTCACTAAAAAGCCATGTGCTGGCACTAGTGTGCCCTAGTGCCAGTTGCTGCACATTGATTTATTACTTGGTTATACAAGTACTAAACTTAATGTGCCATAACTACAATGCATTAATGAAGGTGTAAACACACCCAGTATGTATATGTTTAGTGTGTAGATTCAGGAATAGAAAAATCCAGTTACTTGCCCAAGGCTTGGGCTGCACTTTTTCTTGCAACCCCCATGATAACCAAGCACTTTAAAACCCTCTAGCCCCTCCCCGGATAGACAACACACTCTGTAGTGTGGACCTACCAACCCCCACCTCCTGTGGACCAGCCATCACCCCGATCCCTCCAACTCCCACAGAACTGTTAGCCTCTCTCCTTACAAATGCCACTTGGCCTTACCTCCTCCTGGACTTACTTATATCTAATTCCTAGTGTGGCCCCAGCACTGGAAAATATGTGCACAAGCAGAGACACAATCTACAATCATGGGGCTTAAAGTATCCATGTGACTGTAAATACTGTGAATGCGTGCACATGCCCAAAGTAGAATTAAGTACTTAGGGCAACTATACATGTGATGGATTAATCGAGTCTTCTAGAGCATGCTAATTAATGTGTCCCAGCAGCTTCTGCATTACATGTATTCAGCATCCCCATACTTCAAAAGGGGGGCAGTGGCGCTTTAAATAAATCTCGTCAAACAAGCCATTTTGAAGTGTGGGGTGCTGAATAGACCTGGGACACTGAATACACATGACACTGTGGGCATTTTAATTAGAGCAGTTATCAGAGCCACCCTAATTAAAGCTACCCCAACTCCACCCCAGAGAACGTGTATAGATGTCCTTAAATGTTAATCCCTGATAATCTGTTAATACAAGAGGTGTAGGTGGGTAAGGAAGGTCCTCCATCTCCTAGCTGCTTTTTGTTGACTCAGTCTCAATGGTCAGTAATCATGGTACATAATGTATGTTATGAAAGCAGATGAAAAATGTATTTTCAGGATCTCGAATAAGGAAGATTAGAACCTTGCTTATATGCCTAAATCCACTTGGACTTTCAAGTAGTAGAATAGAAACTGACTCTTTCAGATGAGTAATATTTCATCTGAAAGCATAATAATATGAAACATGAAAAGTCAGCCTATGTGCAAATACATCCCCCCCCCCCCCCATTAGATATCAGCTGCAGATTCAGGTCACCAAAAAAAAAAAAAAAAATCTAATTCAAGATACTATTATGCAATCTGTTATCAAGAAGGAAAGGCGTCTGGGATTGTGTTTTTTAATCATCTTTTAGGATTAGAATTTACACTATTTTCACATTCGGTTTAACAAAGTAGCCTGCTGGTAACTGTTATTTCCAAACGGACAACAAATCAGAGACAGAGGGAGTGTGTACATGTTGCCCTATGGCAACATAGCGATGTGCTACGTCACCGTACAGCATGTTATGGTGATACAGTGATCACGTGGGTATACACATGATTGGCAGGCATGTTGCCATGGTACAGTGTGCTACTATGGCAACGTAGCGGCAAAATCTAACCATTTAGATTAGCTATGTGCACAGATCAGTAACTGCCCATACTGTGCTGTGCTTTAGTACTTCCAAAAGGAAGTACTAAAGCATGACACCACAGCAATGTCACCATACAGCAACATGTAGATATGCCCAGAGAGACCAACAAGACATACTGGGTGCATCTACATGAGATGCTACATTGCCATAGGGATGAGTTATGGCAATGTAACTATAGACATGTAGATGTGCCCACTTTGTTACACTTGCAGTTGCATTATTTCACCCTCAATCTTTGTCCTAGCAATAGAGGAAATAATGTTTGGAGAATAGAACAGAACTTCAAAGAGCTTTTAGAAAGCTCAGTCAAACTATTTATACTGAGTTCTCCAGCAACTATTCTTTATAAATTCTCTTTAGGTAGTTAGAGGAGAGTTGGCCATTTTCCTCATCATTGATACAGACCAAGCATTTGTTTGTCCACTTAGATTGTTTATTTTCATATTTCAATAGCAGTAAAATTAATTACAAGCTTGACATTTATATCTCTCCTACTGATTTAATCACTATTATATTTTTTCTGAGCAGTACCAAAGGGAAGAGGGTGTCTTAAAATTAATACTTTTCTCAGTGTTCCTTTTTCATAATGTTGCTTTGATCACAAAAGAATATTTTATAGTCTATAAGTAATTTTTTTATATGTGATGATGAGTAAAATTAGTGTTTACCCTTTGTCCTACATTTTTCTGAGACTTTGTTACTTTGTAGAATCCTTTGATTAATCACTTAGAAATTGAATTACGCTATTAGTCCACAGAAAAACTAAAATGCCTATGGAGACAGTGTAGAACAAAATATTCACAAAATAAATTACACCTCTCTGCTTCATCTTTAAGTAAGAAATTCTCCATTAAAAATAATTTTAAAAAAATCAGGTTATGCTATCTTTTGCCTGTCATAATTGTGGAAACTAAGATACTAATGGTCCATTTCATTGGAACCACTCTGTCAAGAGAGTGTGGCTGCAGACCCAGGATTTCACTGTAAATGTTCCTGAACTATTTTGAATCTCTTAATGTGTCAGGGTGGGGGTAAAAAGGGAAATTTTGGTTTACTGGTCAATCCTGTGATTGGTTAGTCAAGGAGGACATTTCTGCAGGGGGCTTTTACAGCATGTCTATTCCTTGTATTGCCTTCTAGTGGCTAAACATTGCCATAAGTATTTTAAGTAATACTGAGATAGTAATCTCTGGGGGCTTCTGGTGGGTTGAAGTGGCAACAGCCCTCAAAATATACATTAAGAAATCTGTGTTCAACAGGAGGAAGACTCACTGGGTTTACACAATTCTGTTTTCACACAAGTCTTCCTGAAGTGCTTACTATATATGCAAGATACTACCCATATCTTGTTGCAGATCCACATTAAATATTCTGATAGGGTAAATATATCCATTTCTTCTTTGGGTGGCAGAATAAACATAAGGGGAAAAGACACTATAAAAAGTATAACTTGATATACAACAATATAAAGTATCACATATATCAAATGAAGCATTGTTACAATAAAATTAAGGGGAAACGTATGTTTCTTTATCATATGTTACAATATCCTGTACAATCACCCTTGCTTTATCAAGGCAGAATTGATGCTGAATCAATTCTAATTCAATTCAGAATTGATTATGTAGTCATAATCTATTACTGATTGGTAGTAAGTTGAGTCAAAGTCAGAAAATCCAGGTTTACTCAAACAATCACTTTTTAAATATTTCTTCATAAAAATAGCAGTTTAGGAGTAAAGCCACAAAATTTAATGGAGAATCATTTACTGAAAGATATTATACTTTCATACATGCTTTTAATCTTATATTTAATATATAATATAGACTTATACTTTTAAAGCTAGTTTATATATATATATATATATATATACACACACACACATTTAGCCATTTTTTTAATACAGATGTCAAAATATGATTGAGAGAGATTCTTACCCCCCCAAATATTGTCATGCTGAGTAAAGAAGTTAAAAGTAATTGTTTCTCACTCCTAGAAGAAATGTGTGGGTTCTTAAATGCTAAAGTAATAGACACCTTCTTTAGACTAAAATAAAACCCCTTTTCTCAGGAGGGGAAAACTGTTGTGCCATACAGAAGGTTGCTTTTATATTAAGGTAGTTTCCAGTTTAGAATCGTGTGAGTTCACATGGATGGCATTCTCTTTGAGAAATTAAAGAAATGGATACTGAAATGCAAAGGAAGAAATGGTATCTTTAAGTCCCCCCATTTAAAAATAAACAAACAAACAAAAAAACCCCCAAAAAAACCCTAAAAAAGAAGAACACTAAAGAGAGTTTCCATTTTAGAAATCTCTCTGCTCTGTTCCAATTGCTTATGTCAAGTTTACTGCTTGTTTTAGTCAAGTATTCCAAATAAAGCATTACCTCTATTTTTGGCAGTTGAGTTCAGTGGTACTACTCAAACAGTAAGTTTTGCACATGGTTAAAAGGTTCTATTTAGTCATGGCCTGAGCATGCAGCACGTTTTAAAGCAGGGATAGGCAAAATAGTGGATCCAGCCAGTGGCTGGACTCCATTTCCCAGCAACCCCTGCTGCATTACTGCAGCCAGTTTCCATGGAGACCCCAACAGTTAGGGAGAGGATGGTCCAATTGCTCATGGATCCTGGTACTCATTAGCCAGAGCAAGCAGAGAGCAAACACCAGCACACATTGCTCACACCAGCTTTATTCAGCATGGAGACAGCTTCGGACAAGGATCCGTCACAGACACACAGCCCGTGAACCAGGGGATCTGCATTTAACATTAGTTCTTTTCACATTTATACGCCTTGGTTCATACTTATTAACATTCACCCCACCTATGTCCCTCCTTCGGTTCCACCCATATGTCCTCCCATCTCAAGCTCCACCTCTGTTTACTGTTTGCTTCCTTAGCATAGTATTGCCTATACATTTCATTCATTTACATACCACTCTGCTAAGAGCGCATGCATAAGACTTTGACCCTTATCTTCTTTTGATCACTTGCAGTTTCTTGCTGGTTCTTCCTGGTTTTCTTGCTGACTTCAGCACCATCTCCAAGGCCATATTTCTGCTTTGTCTCCTGACACTAGCTGGTGGGCTGCATTCTGCTTTTACCCAACACATCATGCACTTTGCACTCTCTCCTTTTGTTAAGAATCCATGTAAGCATTAGCCAAGTTAGTTGCTTTTAATATATATCCAGCCTTGTGACTAGCTGCTTTTGCTGAGACACAGGAAAAAACTTTTATTCAGCTGCACACCCAGGACTCCCCAAAATCTAGATCGTTACCCCAACACTCCAAATCCATATCATTACCCTAACACCTATCTCTACATTCTTTGCTATGTTATCTTGTCTCATTATTGGCAGTACCTTGATAGGAGGAGGACAGTCTCCCATTAAACAGGTTCCAGAGAGAGCTGAGGAGATCTGCATGTTCAACTGTAGACATGGCAAATAGTTCCAGGAGGAAGGAGTGTGATCTAGTAACACTGGGTCACAGCTCTTTTCCTTTGTCTCTCTCATCTATCCACCTCCCCAGTGAGGTAAGTTTATTCAACATGGTCAGTTAGCTAGAGCCAAAAGGATGAAGCTCAATGCTGACAAATGCAAGGTGCTGTACCGGTGCTGCACCCCAGACAGAATAACAATATGGATAACAACGAGATGGATGGCATCACTATAGAGAAGGATCTTAAAATCTTGAGGGATCATAGTCTCATTATGAGTGAAGTGTGATGCAGCTGCACAAAAAGCATATGCAATGTTGTGCTGCGTAATCAGGAGAATTAGGTACAAGACACAGAAACTGATAATACCTCTGTATTCAACTCTAGTTAGGCCTCATCTGTATGACTTTCAGGCTCCACATTTTAAAATGGATGTGGAGAACTTAGAGAGAGTCCAGAGGCAGACAACAAAAATGAAAAAGGGCTTGGTAAGCCATATGAGGAGAGGTTGAAGGAAATGAGCGCGTTTAGTTTGCAGAAAAGAGAGGACATGACAGCTGTCTTTATTGTATTTAAGCAAATAGAAGATGGCCATAATTATAAGATGAACCCCTAAAATTAGATTCTATATATGGAAAATTTATGTTATAATTTTCCAGGTATAGAATCTAATTATTGGACGTCTGTCTTGAATTTATCCCCCTCCCACTGCTACAGCAGGGACTGGGGGGTCAGATAGACCCCTTGCTCCCTGCCTCACCCCCAAACTTCTTTGCTTTGCAGCCCCTTCTGCTCTTCCTTACTGTCAGACCCTGCTCTCCCTAAGCATGTGGAAGTGAGGAACACATTTGAAAACAACAGCCTTGAAATTAAACATTGCTATAACAATTTGCATATAGTAGCCAGAACTGATTTATGCTACTTTTTTTTGGAAACTGCTACAAGTTTTATCACAGCTGTTTCATAAAAACAATTTTGAGCAACGCTTTGGCACCAACTTATTTGTTTTTATAATATAGTTTGTGTTCCAGATCAAATTAGCTAAATGAGTTCCAAATGATGTTGACTGAGCAGAACTCAATCGTTTAAAAAAAGATGTCGATTGAACAGGCAGAACTCAATTGTTCTAAACACCATGCATGGAGCTACAAACAGCAAGCATCCTTCATCCCAGACCTATCACCCTGAGACTTCAGATACTCCTAGATCCATTGGCAGGCATCCTACGTGCAGACCCAGGCCTAGGCCCAGATGTCTTGGGGTTCAGATGCCCCCAATTTACATGCATGGTGCTAGTCCAAAGTGAAGAGATTATGATTTACTGCATAATTCACTAGGCTGGACCCTACCAGAGTCATCATCATTTCAAGCCATGGTGAGCTACAACCTTTTGAATCCCTCTGTCATGCCTTCTCTCAGCATGGTACATATCACTAGTGTGCCCCCTCAACGGTGACCCCACAGCTCAGCGCTGCTTAGTATGTGAATATCCTCCACCCCACAAAGCCTCCACGTGTTAATTAGCCACCACTCATGACTGGAACTGGGTGTTCTTGTCTCAAGTCCTGGGATGCTCCAAAAATATATGTGCAAATAAGGGCAATCCAATCCAGCTTCACCTCATGGAGCGCAGGGCCACACTAGTCATATGTGCCAGGCTGATAGAGGGACTGACAGCAGGATTCTTGATATGCAATGTCATGACACATCATGACTTGAACAAGAGACAATGATGGGACTGTGCTTAATGGGCACTACCTGAAGTAAGCCATATATTTTATAGTCATTCTCAATGTTGACTGCATTTAATCAACTTCATAGTTGGCTTCCATTGCTGAGCACATGGCTCCTTTTGGTGGAAGTTAAATGATAGACAATGTATTTAGTGAGATTTTCTTGTATGCAATCATAAGACAAGGGGCTTTTTCCCCTGTGCCAGTGGGGTGGGAGGGGACTTTGCCTTGTATTTGAGTAAATATCTGAAAGGCCTCCATCAAGAAGAGGGTTGTCCAACTGGCAGCTTACAAAGAGTAAACCTGTGGTCCTCAGGCTCCAGCAGATGCCTCTTCTGTTCCTATGTGGCAGGTGGAAGGCATGGAGCTTCTGTATGGCACTGGCAGGGGACCGGGGGGGGGGGGGGGGGTTACTGCCACAACAGCTCTATTGCTTCAGAGTGCAGAATGTGGTCCAATGGCTTAAAGCTGTAGCAAAGTAGGTCTACATTGGCTATCAGGAGATGCATCTACATATGCAATTAAGGCACATGAATAAATTCTGGAGCCTATTGATCCAGAGTTTATTGCTTCCAGGTGTTGTGTCTTCACATGTGCCCAGGAGTGAAACACGTTGAGCCAGGGTGGAGCATCCTTCACTGGCAGGAGGCCCCAAGGGTCAGCCTGCCAGCCCAGGGCTGCTCCCCTGGCTCAATGTGTAATGGAGGGGCTGGCTTCAGTATGGTGCTAGGAGGCAGGCAGCATCTAATGCGCACTGCTGAGGACAGTACTTGCATTAGCCAGTGCTTATCCAACCACTTCTTGAAAACTTCCAGTGATGGAGATTCCACAATTTCCCAAAGCAGACTCATTGTCCTAACAAATTTTTTCATGGGCACATCTACACAAGATGTTTATAGTGCAGTAGAGTAATTAGCTAAGCAGTAAATGTCAAGCATCTACACTTGCACCCCTATTAGGCTGCAGGAAACTAACTGGATAAGCACTCATCAGGGATGATTTAGGAGTAGCTATGCCTGAAGTGCTCTGTAAAAAGGAACAGCCACAAATCCAGGAGCTCACCCCCACACACATGGATTTCTGCATGATAATGAGAACAACTCTAAAGCCTAAAGCAGGTAAATATTTAGAAGTGACCATACTCAGCAGCAGAAGAATGAAGAGGGTGTGATGTATGGAATTCTGCTTGCTATTCCTAGGCTGCAGGGCAGAATACAAAGTGTTTAGTATTTTTCAAGCTTCTGGGCTTTGCTGATTGAAACATGAAGCTGGGAAGGAATATTTTTTCTCCAGTTCCCATGCATCAGTTTTTTTCCCCCCCTCTTTCCTCAGAAGCATTGTGTGTTGGCTGCAGCCAAATCTGGGGATTTTGACTGAGGTATGCAAGTATTTTTACTGAGACTTATACCTATGGGATCATGGGTAGATGGCCTTGCCCTACTGCTCAGGGTCAGACTAATCACCATAGTTGGAGTCAGGAAGGTATTTTAACCTATGGTCATATGGTTATGGGCTCTGGAGCAACTGCCTGTCTTTGTATCAGGGGGCATGTCCCTCTTCCTTGGATTTCTGTAGCTCATTTTAACAACCTTTGTAGGAGCAGAATCCCAACCACCATGGTTCACCTACTTTACCTATGGCAGGTTATGAAAGTTATGCAAGAATGCTGGCTTCATAATTTTAGAAATAGGTGACTAAAATTTGTATGAGATGGTTTATATAGGCATGAGCTTGTCTCAGGTAGGGGGCTGGAAAAGACCTCCAGCGATCCCTTCAGATTCTACTTTTCTATGACTCTGACCTCCAGAGGTCCCTTTCTGCCCTGGTTAACTATGATTCTATAGTGGGGGTCTCATACCATTGGCAAGGACTGGGAATCTGTGTGCAACTAGTGCTCCCAATGCAGTGGTGGGGTATCTCTGGGGCTGTCCCCTTATCAAGCTGCCCAAGTGGTATGTAGATTCTGGACACACTGAAGTTAGACAGAATTTTTAACCTTATTTGTTTAACTTTGTATACAACTATAATCCTAAAAGATGATTTCTCAGGCCCACTCCAGAAGTCAGGAACCTGAAATCTAGCTGTTCTGGATAATAATTTCCAGGTGCTTTCACTCTTGTGGAGCCAACCTAGTGCAATAGCCATTCTTCAGGTCATTGATTGATTTTACTTGGTAAGTGAAGCGGGATCAGGAGAGACATCTGCCAGGACCCATGAGCCACACCTTAACTGTTAATGAGCTGCTAGTTGGACAGCACTGGTTTACAAGGAAATATACATTAAACTTACATTAATCATAAATTGAAATGCAGTATGTAAGGAGGCTTCATTTCATTAAGAGCCAAACCAAGTTTATAAATAAATACTTGGATGTATAAATAAAGTGATCAAGTTGCATTGGTTAAAACCTATCTGTATAGGTATGTAACTGAATCTAAAATATATATTTGGGAGACCAGAACTGGTACCATGATTGTTTTGTTTTGTTTGGAAATGGTTGTTTATCACAATTATATCTTCATGCCATTTTAGGTATACTACTGTATTTAGTTGCCTATTTGGAGAAATGTTGAATCTTTCATTTCTTACAAAAATGAAAGCATTATAAAAATCTAGCTACTTTAGAAACATTTAGGAAATTAAGTATGCTTTAATATGGAAAAGTAATTCATACATTTATGGTAGTCTAAAAATGGGGAGTAATTTTTAGCATGTGTTTGCATCACTCAGAGAGTATTGAATAATGCAAGATTAATGCAAATTATGCTTTATTATGTTCAGAGGCATCTACTGTTAACAATGTTCAGTGTAATAAATGCAAAATGTTGTGCATGATTAAACTAGTCATATACAAACAATAGCTTAAAGAAACCAAACAATTTTTCAATGTGATTGTCTTTTATCCCTGTCTTTAAACACAGAGAAAAGTAAATCAACTAAAGAAGAAAAAGTAAGTAAAAGAGGTTCTATAATTATTTAATATATGTAGTACAGTATATGTAGTTTATGTAACAGGTGAATAATGTAAGCTTTGCATCAATAGTGTTCTAGCTGAATATGGCCCCAAGCAACACTTTGCCTTTGAAATTCTTCATGTTGTTCAAAGTCGTATGATTGGTTTAGATGTGAAGTATTATTAGCTCATCCTAGTGGCTGTTGAGGAAGCATGAAGCTTAATCCAATGCCAGGTGCTGGCATTGTTCCCTTTTCAGAACAGCAGGTAAGAACATGTTGAAAAGTAAGCTGATTTCAAATCCTATTGATTTCTGTGGAATTAGGCAGATGCAAACATGCTAGTCTAAATAAAAACATATTTCCTGAATTAGGGCATATATGTATATGCATATATGTATGAATATGTAATGAAGCGTGTGTGTGGGTGAGTGGGAGGGTGGGTGCTTCTCCATTTCTTTCTTTCTTGTGTTTGCAACAATAAAACAAGTCTGTTATGTGGTCCCCATTGGATAATTTCACTTACAATGACCCTAAGATTAATTCCATACCTCTTCAGTACTTGTAGAACAGGTTTTTAGATCTAATTTTCTGCAGTAAAATTGTAGCCACTGGCTACTCATCAAGGCATTCCATCATTCATTGAACTATAAAAAACTGTGACATTTTCTTTTGCTTCACATCTGGAAAAGTATTCTTCTCCTTTTGTTTGTGCAGAAGATATACAAGCTATTCAGAGACAATTCTGAATATCTTCCAGGCAAAAGGCACCAACTTTGAGATTTGACATTTTATCAGTAGCTACACTCTATTTACATCAGTCAGTTAGTTGATATTTTTTTTCCTTTATTTCTCCATTAGCAGTGCTAATGAACTTTGAAAGATTTGCATTTCTTGGGCAGAATTATTCAGGCTCATTCTCCTAATGTCATCCCTTCTGGGTTTTTTCAACAACCCATTTTATCTATTCATTCAACCTAAATTAAATTGAAACAAGAGGACATCATTCTCTATGAAGATTATGCAAACCTACACAGAAAATTATTTCAATCAAAGTATTTGGCATCTTGCTTTCGTGTTATTATTTGAGCATCCTATTTTTCACTGTGACTAGATAATTAAACATAAACTATGTTAAAATAATATTAATACTCCAACTTTAACTCCCCAAAGCCACAAAACAGAGTAAAGAAATCTCTCTCCTCATTCATTTATACTGTGTGTTTAGGTAACTAACACATATGTCATCTTTTTGACTGTTATTATTATTGTTGTTGCCCAGTGCTTCATAAAATACTATGACCTGTACTGATTTATGGAGGAAATATATAGTTTTCCCTACATAGTAAATATATAGCAAGTTTCTTCATAGAACTTTCCTGTAGCAGAAGTAACTATGGTTCATCTTTACTTCATGGTTTTCAATAACTTTGAGATTAGCCCAAACACTGCCATAAGTAACTGATCAAATTTTAAGTCAATTTTCTTTAACTGTTCTTCATGCCTTCAATGTTCAATTTCCATTAACAAGCAAAAACTGAGTTTTACTTCTGTGAACTTACAGAGGAGGCTGCTTAGGAGACTCATACTTGAATATCACTAGAAGTGATATATATCTGTGGAGCTAAGACCTTGCTTTAAATAGCAAGGGTACAACATTCCCAAACTCACTGACTACAGCCTTAGCAAAGAGAAAAAAAACGGTCAAGATAAGGACCTGAGTGCACCTTTCCCATTTAGTACCACTTATGGATATTCATTTCTCATAATTATGTCATAAGAAAATTTAAGTTCTCCATTTGGGATAGGATTTTCAAAAGAGTTTTCAAACAAGATTTATAACTCGACTTCAGCCAGTAAGTTATACAGTATCCTAATTTTTCTAGTAATTTTGGAGTAAACTATAGAATAGAGTAGATATTTCCTAAAATCCCATCAAACCCCTGAATGTCTGTTTTTTTCAGAGGTTGCTATTCTTGAGGGGTTCGGTACTGTAATTGTTTTGTCAGGGTCTCTTCATTGCTATCATTCATGATAAATTCAGAAAGCATGGGAAAAATAGTGAAACACTCAGTGAATAACTTGAATCCTTATTCTCTAGGGAGGTGGGTAGTACAGGAAAAGCACAGGAGACAAAAGGAGGAGACCCCTTCTGGTAAGTGCTCTGCATAGAAGGATAACAGAGAAAGGATGAGTGGCCAATATACTCTGAGGCAGGGGTGGGCAAAATACAGCTCATGGGCCAAATCTGGCCCATTAGGCCCCTAAAAAAAATGTGGAAAATTAATATTTCTCTGCCCTTGGTTGCTGTCAAAAATGACAGGAACCAAGGGCAGTAGGACTCAGGGGAAGCCCAGCGGGCTCCAACAACAGCAGGGCCTGCCTGGCCCTACCCCACAGCCGGAAACTCCAGCCCGGGGCTTCTGGTCTGGCAGCATGTGGCTGCCCCGGTGCAGCAAGCTCAGGTAAGTGGGTGGGGGGGACCCAGGGTGAGGAAGGAGCATGGTGCGGTGGAAGTGGCCCCTCCCTGCCGACACCCAGTGCCCCGTGCTGCAGCTGCTTGTAGCCCACATGGGGCTGCCTGTGCCCACTCCAAACAGCTTCACACAGGCTGCGAGCACCTGCAGTGTGGGGCACTGGGCATGGGGCAGGGGAGGGGCCGCTTCCCTCCCATGCTTAGATTTTCCCTGGGTTCCTTCTCTGCATGGAGAAAAGCAGCCCCTTGCCAGCCTCATGGCTGGTGCCCTGCGCTACAGGCACTTGCAGCCCATGCAGGGCTTTCTGGAGCAGCCCCAGGCAGGCTATGAGCAGTTGCAGTGTGGGGTACTGGGCACAGGGTGGGGCTGCTTTCTCCCCCACCCCCGCACTCAGCACCACCTTGTAACCCAGCGCCACTGCTAGGCTGGCAGTGGGGCAGGTTACAAGCTGATGCTGAGTGCGGGGAAAAGTAGCCCCTCACCCGCCCCATGGCCAGCGCCCATGCTGCAGCCACTCACAGTCCCCCTGGGGCTGCCTGTGCCTGCTCCAGACAGCCCTGCATGGGCTGCAAGCACCTGCAATGCGGGGCACTGGTCATGGGGTGAGTGAGGAGCCATTTTTCCCCACGCTCAGCACTAGTTTCTTCCCTGCTGGCAAGCAAGGGGTCAGGACTGTGTGCTGCCCCCCTGCCTGTATCGCAGGGCTGGGGGGCACTGGGTATGAGTGGGCGGGGAGCCAGTGAGAGCACAGGGCCCGCACTGGTGTCCCAGGGCCAGTGGGGCCCAGAGCAGGATGGCAGGAGCACGGGGTCCCAGCTGGCAGGGGCTCTATGGAGCCGGGCCAGCTCCCCCCCTCCCTGCTGGTGCAGCCCAGCCTGGCTCCACAGACCCCTGCCAGCCTGCACTCCACTTTGGGCACCACCAGTACTAGCCCTGGGACACTGGTTCCAAGACATTGGGATGGGACTACCCATGTGGCCCTCAACAGGCTGTCAAAACTGGGTAAGTGGCCCTTTGATCAAAATAATTGCCCGCCCCTGCTCTGAGGGAACCTATACTCTGGGGGAACTGTTACCTATCATTTCAAAATAGGAAGGAGATGAAAAAGGTGGTCCTCCCATGACTACTGATACCTTCCCAGGGTACTTATATGAGAAGGTCCTGCTTTGTTTTGTTCTGAGTTTTTCTTCAAGAATGTTTCCGTGGCTGACTTCCTCATGTGTGATATGAGGAATCAAATATTTGCAGTCCATATGTTTACGTATGGAGATACGGTTCTTGGTTGTAGCCACGTTGGTCTAAGGACATGGGCAGATAAGGTTTTTTGGGTAGATGTGATATCTTTTATTAGACCAACTAAATAGTTGAAAAATTGTTCTTTGCGAGCTTTTGGGCACAAATACCCTTCTTCAGGCATAAGGAGAGTCTGTTGGTGTTTGTGTGTTCTCCTTGGTAGACTAGAAGCCAATATGTAAAATGCAGGTCTGCGAAAATGCAACTGCTTCACAGTGAGGACCTGAGGGAATGGGAGACAATAGGCGAGAGACAGGTGAGGGTGGAGGGGAGAGGAGGAATATAGAACTGGTGATAGAATGTAGCTGGTAAAATGGAGACAGGTTACCTGGGGTTATCAGGTGTCAGTCAGGTTATAATGTGCCATAAATCCAATGTCTGTATTTAGTCCATGATTTTTTGTATGCTTATGAAGTTCAGTTCATAGGCTTGTCTATGAAAGGTGTTTTGTGAATTTCCTTTGAGGATTAGAACTGAGAGATTGGAGAGAGAGTGGTTATCTTGTGAGAAGTGTGCACCCACATGTAATTGTGTGTTTTTGTCTTTGATAAATTTTTGATGTGCATTCATTCTGACAAGTAGTTGTTGTTTGGTTTCTCGTACATATGTCCATCAGGGTATTTAATGCACTGGATGAGATATTACATTTCTGGAGGTGTGAGTGTAAGATCTAGGAATGATGATTGTTCTGCTGTGGGGTATGGTTATCGTGGTTATTATTACCCACAATAACTACACCCCACAACAGAACCATCACTATTCCTGGATCTTATACATGCACCTCCAGAAATGTAATATATCTCACCTGCTGGTACTTAAAAAAAGTCAGAGGTACCTAACTAGACAGTTGTGTCTTTCTGTGCAAAGTGAAACTGATCACCAAATGTGGGTGGATGGAATGCTTTTCCTTGATCAAATTGACAAGTAGTGTTGGAGTTTTTGCCTTCCTGTAGGGGCATGATCATCCTTCTATGATCCTCTAAGCATATATTTTCTATGAAGTAGCAGGGCATTGCTAGTGTTCTCATGTCCCTTGATTTTACTCGTAACAAATAGTGTTAACGACTATTTCTGGTTTGGGGTCTTTAGTTGGGTGTGATAGTTTTAAGTAACATTTTTTAGGATCCTTTGGAAAAATGGTTTTCTGTAACTTGACATAATGATTCAGAAGATCCCTTGTATGCTTGTATTCTTATGGGATAAGTTAGGGCCTTCTGATTGGAATATTGGTAATTGGGAGAAAAAACAGAGTTTCCAAAAGCATTGTCTATACAAATCAAGACTGAAGTAATGCAAGTTTCTGCTTGTCACTGTAATTCTTCCTCTGGAAAGGTAGCATCTATTTAAAAGAGTACTTGGGCTCTAGAGGACTTAGGAACACATCCTTAATCATCTATCTTTTTCTAAAGCAGCTTCTGCTACACCTGGGAAAGGCCCAGGAGTTTGAGAGAGTCAAAAAGCACCGTGTGGTTGGGCTTAATGGTGTAGCCCAGAATCTTACCCTGAGACTAGGTACAGAAACTCAAAAAGTCCAAGGTGGAATTGATACAATTTACATGGTTTTTTGTAAGCAACATAGTTTAGATCAGTACCGAACAGAACACACTTTCACCCTTCAGTGAGGGAGGGCAATTCTTAAAAAGTGTCCCCACCATTTTAAACCAATCTGTGTTTGCTGAACTTCTGTTCTGGTATGGCTATAGACTGATTTCCAAGCAAAAGTATAATATCTGTACCTGACCTGGTACCCTGTTTTGGTTTAGACCTGTATCCAATAAAATTTATAAATATGTGTACATATTAACTCCTTTACAGAGGAGTAATGCAAAAATGCACATGCCTCACAAGTGAGGGAGGGCACTAGCAACAATAATATTTAGGTTATTTCTTTAAGTGAGAAAGAAAACATTTCACCAAGTAGTTGAACCTGAGCTCTCATGGATAATTCAGGGTCAAATATTATACAAATATTCCTAAACAGTAATCTGAGTGTTTGACAGTCCTAATTATTTTGGAGAGCAATAAAACTTGCTCACTCAAGCTGAAACTGAGAACAAACAGCAATGTCTCTGCCATTTCTTTATTTGTTATTACAATTTCATTCACAGCCCCTCTGTGTGTGTGACAATTCAGGGGTATAAAAATCAACACAACAGTCCTTTGCAGTTTTAAATGAGAACGTCCAGTGAAAATGTTCACCATAGAAGTCTTACATTAATCCCATTTAGATCCCAGAGGTCACATGTAGATCTAATTGTGCGAGTTAAATATTGACCTTCAAGAAATATGACATGGAAAGTCAGAAAATAATGTGCCCATAAGACATAATAAAAATCGGTTGATAGAGGTACAGAGTCCTTGAAATTTCAAATTGGCTACCACAAAACATAAACAAATTACTTCAGGACAAATACTTTTTGCTTTCTTTGGTAACCTACCAACTCTGTCCATAGATATTATTCCGTTAGGAGTTTCTGCATTATTTGATCATTGATAACCAAATACTTTTGTCCACATTCTAAAGTTTGGTAAGGTAAGGATGAACAGAAATACCACAAAATATCTGATTCTGCCTGCCAGAGGAAGTCCAGAGGATTGTTTTTGGTGATCATTTTTCTGATGCCAAATCTGTTAAGCAGCAAGGCCTGCTATATTTTCAATGTTTTGAAACTTTTCCAAGCTGTCTTTATCCATGTCTAATCAGTGACTGCTCAGGCTGAGCCTTAAGGGTGATGGTGATAGGAATAGGGAATCATTTTAAAGATTTTTTTTTCCTCTGCAGCATCATCCACTATTGAGGATTTTTTTTTCCATTCTGATTATTAAGTTGGTTCAAAGCCACAGGATCCCTTTGAACTCCCCAATCTGTCTGGATGCATAATTAATCATAGTGGTAGGGAGGTTAAAAAAAAAAAAAAAAAAAGCACTCTTTTCCTGACTGACCAGAACATTGTGCCTTATTCTATCAGAGGCAGATTTATCCATGGTAAGCCATGACTGGGCTCCCAGTTGCAGAGGTACACCATGCCCAGCATGAAACCCCCGAACCCTGGGGATCACAGGTGCTGTGATCCCTTAGGCTTGGGGGGAGGGGGGAGGGTGAAACCCCACAGCCCTTGTGGGGCTCACAGTCCTGACTGCACCTCATGCACAGTTGCGATGGAGAGATCCCGCAGGTGACAGGGCGCTCAGCTCTGGCTGCACCGCACATGACTGACTGAGGGATCTCCTAGTTGTATGAGCCTACTTTTTTCTAGTGCAGGAGGAACCCAGGATTAGGTTTCCCCCAAACTGGCAGTAAGGTGCAAATGGATCTAAAGTGTGGTTCCAGAATCACACCTCCTGCCACACATGTGCATAGCATGGCAGCAGGTGCAATTGTGTGGATCATGCATTAGATTCAGTCAGGTATCTAGTTGGTCAAATAAAAGATATCACCTCTACCACAAGTTCTGATTCCTTTAGATTCAGTCATGCCTTTACCTACATGTGTAGAGGGGGGCAGAGGTGTTACTTGCCCTAAATGTTAAAAGGAATCTGTCTAGCAAAAATCTATACATTTTTGCCAAGAGTTTAATAGGTGTAGATTCTCTATGTGATTAAATCTAGGAAGGTACTTAAGTACTCTTATCAAATCAGGATCTCAGGATGTGTCTGTCATATGAGTTATTTACAAGGATAGGAATACTGATATGCTCTATCAGCAATGCATGCCTACAGCAGAATTGTATCCTACTGCTGACATGCAGTTTTTAGGCAGGCAAGTTTCTTTGAGTAGATGTGATATCTTTTATTAGACCAACTGAGTAGTTGGGGGAAAAAATGTCTAATTACTCAGTTGGTCTAATAAAAGATATCACATCTACTCAAAGAACCTTGCCTGCCTATGTCCTTAAACCCAACACGGCTACAACCAAAAACCCAGCATGCAGTTTTTATGCATCCAAGTCATCCAATGACATTCTGCTTCATCTTGAGTAATGGCCTGAATCACATGTGCATGAATAAATGCTTTACTAGACTACAGTTTCATCTACACAATTAAGTTGTCCACCGAGCTCATTCTTGGAAGTAATTCAATATAACACCAGAGACTATAACTTCATGACGGATTTACAAAAATGCAGTCTAAGCCTCCACCCACACCTAAATTTTGTGTGACTATATTTATTATGCACATGTGCCCCTGTAGGTAATATTACACAGCCACAAACCAATATACTGTTCTATGCATTGGGAAGAAATAACATTTTAGTAGAAAAATAGTGGTCAATTTCCAGGCTTCTGACTTTCTTTTCAGAAAAAGATAGCCTGTATGTACACAATACTTAACTTTTCTAAACTTCAGTCACTAGTGTCCCAAACTAGCCTGGTAGGTCACCAGTTACAAAGCACACCTCTACTATGACACCTCTATATCCTGCTTGCAGAGAAGGCTGATGTAGTCATGCTGAGGAATGGGATTGTTTTCAGATCACCCTCTGGATTCTATTTCCCTTTGATTGTCTAAATGGCAGGGGGCTTTATTTACCTTAGGCATTTTTGGGCACCTATGAACAACATAAACACAGAAGGGTGAATGTATATTACTACATGCTCAGACTGAGCATGTACAGTAGGCTATTCACTGGCCAGGTATATGTGGTCCCCCTTTGTAGCCTCAAAGCTGAAAATGCAGATGTCCCAAAACCCATGGCAAGCTGATATGGGTGGGCAGAGGAAAAGCAGACCTCCCATGGTTAGCCCTAATAGGGTAGTGATTAGGGAATTTACATATAAACTGGTATGTGTGCTTCTCACTCAGAAGAGGTTTGAAGCTGCTTCTCTCTGATTTCTAAACAGCACTTATCCCAGATATTCTCTGGTGACCCTTTTGAAGCAGATTATCTAGGCAGTCAGGAGAAGAAAAGTTGTGGGTCCAGGGGAAAGACCAAGCCAGTAGGGTATGTGCTTCACTGGCCTGTTGCCCTGGCAGGAGAGGGCCTTGGTTTGTAGCTCAGTCTTGCAACTGGTGAAGCAGGAACCTGTCAGAACTAATTGTTCATATGCCTATAGTACAGTGGAGAATTCCATACTTTGATACAGAAGGCACAGTCTGTACCTAGAAAAAGTTCCCACCAAATTGCAGCTTCTTTGCACGGTGGAGTTTTCTGCTGCAGAGGAGAACCCCGGGTGCAAAAGAGTTCCCGCCAATTCGTAGCTTTTTTTGCAGGGTGCATTTCTGAGCTGCAGGGAGGAAATGCACGTCGCAGGCTGTTCCCGCCATTTGTATTTAAATTTGAGTCCCGCAATTGGCCAGTTCTAAATTATTAACACGTGGCGGCCAGCGATTGGCTTGCTAGCTGTATAAGAGGTTGAGGCAGTTTCCGCCCAAGTGGGAGAACTCCATACACATCTCGTGGAGACCTCTGAGCACGCTGTGGAGCCTAGCAAACTCCGCATGTGTCTTAGAGAAGAACTTAGCGGCCTGATCAACCACTAAGGACTCCCCGCCACCAACCCAAGGGGGCCTAGCACACCCCCACCCGAGACATAAGACGACTGCCGGCCCGAACACCCCGAACACATTTGCAGACCGACAAACGAATTCTGTAATTTCTGCCCGACCCCTGTACCTGTTTGCAACTGTAATCGAAGCAAGCTTCTGACCTGCACTGTACGAGCAGTGTAAGTAAACAATCTTTTGTTCAAATCAATACTCTTGAGTACCTGATTCCACTCCAAGCATCACAAGTACCTGCCTGCCGACTAGGGCTCCTAAAGCCCCGAACCCTGCGCTGCAGCTCTCGGCGGCGACAGAACCGTATCACTGCATTGTCCTCTGTTGTTTTTTTCAAATACTAGCAAATGGAAGAGGCAGTGGCTCAGCTTCAGAAGGAGCATTGGAGAAGCATCTAGATCAGGGTTTTGGCTGGAGTGCCAAAAAACACCACAATGTCTACCTCAGAAGGTGCCGGAGTGCCAGCATGGCAGAAAAACAAAATAAGGGTAAGGGGTACATGACAGGATGCCCTGCTTGTGCCCCTTGCTCCCCACCCAAAGCCCCTGCCCCACAGCCCAGGCTCTGTGGCTGCCAGCAGCTACCCTGGCTCTGGGTAGATGTTGGAGCCCGGACTGTTCCCAGGAGGGCTTGCAGTGTCCCAGCTGCTTGCTGGGAGCAGCCCGGGATCACGGCTGGCAGCAGCTCCCCAGAGCCGGGGCTGGCTGCAGCTGGAAGGCTCCAAACAACTGTGCCTGGGCTCTGGGCAGCTACAGCAAGCAGCTGTCTGCCACGAGGTGCACACGCAGTCAGTGCCAGCACAGAGCTGATGCCAGAGCTGTGCAGCCTGGTGGAGCTGTTTGCACTCTTCCTGCTGCTTGCTGCAGCTGCCCAGAGCCCGGGCTGCTTCCAAACAGCTGCACCAGGCTTATCACCTCCATGCCGGGAGTGAGGGAGAGACTGGGGCTGCACTGCCTCAGGCCCTTCCCCCACCGCCTGCTCTGAGGCACACCTGCACGTGCCAGCGCGGAGCTGATGCCAGAGCCTGCACAGCTGTTTAGAGCCTCCCGGCTGCAGCCGCCCTGGCTCTAGGGAACTGCTGCCAGTTGGGATCCTGGGCTGCACCCAGCAGGCAGCTGGGATGCTGCAAGCCCTGCTGGGAGCAGCCTGGGCTTCATCACTGGCAGCAGCTACCTGGAGCTGGGGCCGGCTGCAGCTGGGAGGCTCCAAACAGCTGTGCCACAGTGTGCCAAGCAAAATGGCCTCATGTGCCATTCTTGACATGCATGCCAGGGGTTGCCGACCCCTGGTCTAGATAATACCTGACCTTTGTGATGGTAGTCAGAACACTGTGCTGGAAAGCTAGAGCAGTATAGGTTTAAGCCCCTCTAGGTGAGGGGTACCTAGCAGGTAAGTGCCATAACAATTCAGCTATTAGGGCTAAAACATGGGAGAGTCCTCCTCCTTTTTTTTCCTAGGATTTGTACTCTGTAATGTGCATAAATAATCATCTAAGCATGTAAGTGTACATGTTAGGAAAACAGAACCCTTACTTGCATGTTGGTGCCAAAAATGCCACTTATTATTTAAAAAAGCTGGCATTTCCAAAGGGAAATAGAATTGCAATCCTCATGTGATACAAGCTAGAGTTCTGTCCTACTCACATTGATAAAATTCCACTCGGCCATATTTTTTACATGTTTCTAAAATGTGGTCAACCACTTATAATGTGCCACCACTTACAAAAGGCATGGCTCCAGATAAATAACACTCTTCATAATGCATTACCTCCAGCAGACCAACTTTAACAGGAGGGAGGCGGAAAGCTGCCCTTTATACAAGTACAATAAATGCCCTCTGCAAAAGTGAAAAAAGTTATAGTGGTAGAAATGCAGCTCATTTAGTAAGGCAGAGTCTACACCAGGGGATTTTATCAGCATAATTGCATACAATTCCTATTTCACTTCTGCACCATAGATAGATAGATAGACCAATCAATCTGGTGTAAGACATCAGAATTTAAAAGGTCTAAAATAAAAAAAAAAAACCCAGCAAACAGAAGTTTTATTCATCTGATTAGAAATACCTTCCAGTTTGGGGTTCACTACTACCTTTGCTCTTTTGACAGCAACATTTCCTTAGTTCTTCTGTCATCAATACGTTTTTTTAATGTAGACAAAGATTGGATTCATAAAGTTTATTGTTCCTTTATGCTGAAAACTATTAAGATTAGGACCATTCTTTTTTTTTTTTTTTTTTTTTTTTGCAGGTTACTTTTAAATAAAATCTAATTCCTCATCTTGCTGTCTCTTGCCCAGAGGCAAGAAAGGCATTGATAGTAAGTATGAGAGGAGAAGATATTGACAATTGACCGGCCATGATGAAATGACAGGAAGCACTTCTGATGATGTCTGCTTCCTGTAAATTCAGAAACTCTCATGAATGCACTAAGAAACAAAAGCTGAGAATCACCTTGACGGGCATACTCTTGACAGACACATGCTCTCAGGTAATGATGCAGTCATAGCACCTGCCAATTCCTCAGTGAGCTTGCCAACAAGCATTAGTGAAAAAGCCTTGCTTACTCCCAATCAACTAGAGCCATCTAGTTTACTTCTGAGGAAATTTTTGGAAGGGTGGTAAATTTCATGTTTTCAGACTTAAATGAAAATACATAGCTGTGCTTAAGACTATAGTTTGTGTTATGATTCTTTACTATTAAATCAATTCAATGAATCCTCAGAGATACTCAATTGACAAAAACAACATGTTACATACTCACAAATGAATGTTACACATGTGCAAATGTGCCTAAATGATTTTACAGTTTCCTTATCTAGAAAGAATAGAAATTATGAAAATGAATCTATGAAAATGGTAGTAATATCAAATATGACCACAAATTTGGTGTCCATGCACCAAAAAGTATATTCAAATTACCTGATTGAATCAGATCACTGACTTGTTCCTTACTTACTTTCAATACTTCTTACTTACTTATAACAACATATGATTCAAAAGACATCAGACTATCAGTAGTATACATCGGGAAAGATTTTCATTGAACCCAGTTATCAATCCTTAAAATGTGAGAAAATATTACCAACATAATTTAACCAATAGCAAGTTATATTCATGTGTAGTCTGCATGTATGTTAAAATAATAAATAAAAAACTGCTAATCTTCATATGTACTTGGCACCAGATAAGAATAGAGTGAAATATGATGAGACTTTCAAATAAAACTTTTTTCACTTGCTTCTTTCTTCATTATAAAAGTAAAGGTATGAAATTTTCCTGCCAGTAAAATGGACTACTGTAATAAAATTAGCCCTAGTGCCTGCAAATTATAGAGCATTCAACATGCTTCTTCTTTCATTTTTATTTATGAACATAAAAGGTATGCAACTGCTATCAGTGTTATGCAACAAAAGTGCCACTCATGACAGAACAAAACTAAGAATCTTTTCTTTAACTTTCTGGATGTGAGCATTTAGGCCATGTAAAATGTACTCAATGGGTGCATCTATATGAGATGCTTTACTCGAGATTAGAACAAATTACACAGTAACTGTCACTGTCTGATGCTTACTGCACAGTAATTTGCTCTAATCCCACCTAAATTTGCTACCTGTAAATACACATAGCAAATTTTATAGCTCCCTGCCCCTGGGAGCTGGCTGCTGCCTGGGTGGGCTCTGTCACTGGAGCCCGGTAGGGGGAACAATGTTTCCTTGCCCCAGCATCAGGGAGATCCCAGACCCTGCTCCACAATCACAGAGCGGAGGCTGGGAGCTCCCTGATACCGGAGCAGGGGGTCATTGTCCCTGCCCAGGCTCCACCACTGGAACCTGCCCCAGCAGCAGGCAGCTCCTGGGGGCAGGGAGCAATCTCTCAGCCTGCTCCAGGAGACAGCTGTCTCCTGGCCCCATGCTCTCTGCCAGCCCCTGAGCTAGCACTCAGGGGGAGCCTAAAGCTCCCCCTGGCTACTGCAGGGGGCTGATACAAGGCCAATGGAGACAGGAGCAGATTGCTGCCATAAGCAGCAAATTTGATCTTGCTTCCCTGCATGTGTAAACGCCTGCCCGTAATGGGTTTACTCCTGAGTATATTACTCTAGAGCAGAGGTTCTCAAACTGTGGTCTGCGGACCACCACTGGCCCATGAGTTCCACTCAGGTGGTCCACAGAAAGGTTGCAGAACAATCAAGAATATCTGTACTTGTAAAGTAAGACTACTGATATCAAAATATAAGTTGTGTGCTTTGATTTGTAGAACATAAAAAAGTTTAACTGGTCCACCGAGACCCTCTGCAATTTTCAAGTGGTCCACGGAAGTGGTTTGAGAACCAGTGCTCTAGAGTAAACCCACCCCAGAGCATTTACACATGTATATGTACCCAATGAAAGGTCCCAATTGTTATATCCTTTAAACATGTTTTCATACAATACCCAGATACAGAGATGCTGGGTGAGTTTGTCTGTGTATCACTGCAAGATAATCAATGCAGAACTGAGGCAGGCCAGGGAGAAAGAGCTGCATGGTGTCTTTAAGCCACTTATGCACTTCTAGCAGTACAGTTCTGCAAGGGCAGTGAGGGTCTTGGCATACATTACTGCTAGGGTCCATAAAAGTTATGGCAGCTTTCCTGGGCTGCTTGCAGGTTACAGTATTTGTGAATTCTCACCATGGTCCATGATGTGGCCTTGCCTCCAATATATCCTACTCACCTCTTACATAACTTCTCTCACAGGACTTGCAAGATGGTCCTCAAGAGTCAATCTTGTGTTTGACTTCTGCAGTGCCTCTGCACATTAATTTTCTTTGGCAATCTTAGTCCTATTTATTCTACTCATTTATTAGGGGTGGTTCAAAATAGCTACAGAAATGCTATAACTTTCTTTTAAACTGCATATTTTTTCAAGCTATTCCCTCTAGCACTTTTCTATTCCTTAATCTTATACTCAGTCTTCTCATCATTGACTGTAGGTCTTTTGCTGTTTTAGCAAAAAATGGCAATGTTGTCTGATATTGCCTTTTGTAACAACTATTTTTTCAAACCCTTCAAATAAATCTGTTAATATTGGATTGATGGTATATGGTGAAGGGTTAGGAATAGATAGCTTGCACTATCAATTCAAAAAATTAATTTGCAAACTTAGGGCATAAACTTCCCTATACCACACAAATGTAGCACTATAAAGTAAGCCAGAATAAGGAAACACACCCTGAATCCTGCATTGCTGAACTCTTCTAGGCAGCTGCCAATTCCATCCCCCATCCCTGCCTCACCTTCCATTTATTTCATTAAGTAATGGCCCACAAAGGAAAACTCAAAGCTAATTGTCTTTTGACCAGCACTTGTCATGCTTGTTGAGGTTTTGGCACATTGTGTCAAATCTGTCTATTCTGACATTTTCCTTCCTTTTTCTATCCAAAACTGCTGTGATTAAGGGAGGATGAAAGCAAAGGGCTTGAGGGTTTTTTTTCCTCCATGTGGGCACACCTACATATGATGCTGCGTAGCCGTAGCAATGCACTACAGCGACGTAGTATCAGCGGTGACAAACCATGATGCTGTAGCTTTGTTGCCATAGCAACATGCTCCCTTGTTATAGTACATTGCTATGGTGACATAGCCACTAAAAATAACTGTATGCAGCATGCACAGCATAGTACAGGCTGTTACTGCACCAAAAGGAAGTACTAAATGATGACGCAGTAGCAATAGTGCCATAGGGGCATGTGTAGGTACGGCCCATGGAGAACAAGACTTTCTGGGTGCATCTACATGTTTATTAATGCACCTTTGCTATTGTGCATTAAGTTTAGAACTGCTAATATGATAACGGTGCAGTAGCTGCACGAATGCTCAGTAGCAAAGGCAAACCTTTTTGGGTTGCTTAATGCTCAGTAGACTAATTCTACTTTGTATTAGCACATTAGCATGGTTTTTGTTACAACGCACTAATGTGCAGTAGAACAGTCCACTGCGCATTAAGACATGAAGGCATCTCATGTAGATGTGCCCTCTGTATTTACATTCGCACATATGCCTCCGTTCCTGATGCTTGTAAGTAAATGCTGCAAGTCAGTGATTCCCACTATGTAAGAAGTTGAAGCATCAAGGCCAAGTACATATGTATATTTTAAAGGAAAGTAACTCTTATTATTTTTGTTTCTTGAGATATTCAGGATACTTTGGGCTGCAGTTCTGTAAAAACAAACTTGGAACAGCAATAGTATTCAAGATGAACTCTGAATAAGACATTCTCTAACAAACAACATCATCCTCCGGGCATCTCACATTTATCATAAGCACTGAGATAACAAAATAAAAGCTAACAGAATTACATGATAATGAAATAAAGTTTCAACTGAAAAGAATGTTTGTGCCTTCTCACTGTAACTTTATCAATCTCCTAATCTATGAGTGGCTAGTTCTACTCAGTCTGAATTACTGTAATTGCACAATTACTGCATTAAGACTATTCCATTTACCCAGCAAATTGATTGTTTAAACATACCTAAGTACTTTATTATGATATAAAGTTTCATAAGGAAATCACAACAATGTTGAAGTTTATTACAAAGAAAATGTAGGGCCAGATAGTCAGCTAATATAGATTAGTATGGATCCATCAACTTCAATGACGTTTCATTGTTTGATACCAACTGTTTATTTTGCCCATCCTTTTTGTTATATACTTCATACTCTTTACTCATTGTAATTGTCTCTTGACATCCCATATTATTTGTGTAGAGTCATACAGTCATAAAAAAGTAGGGCGGGAAGAGACCTCCAAAAGTCATCTAGCCCAACCAGCTTCATCACCAATAATCTTCATCAGCAACTTGGACGAGTGGGTGGAAAGCACACTGTCCAAGTTTGCTGATGACACTAAGATGTGGGGCGAGGTGGTTGAAGGGAGAGAGGCTGCAACTAGATTTAGACAGACTACAAAAGTGGGCAGATGAGAATACGATGGGGTTCAACGTAGACAAATGCAGGGTGCTGCACTTTGGGAGAAGGAATCCACAGCATACATGCAGGCTGGGGAGTTCCCTTCTTGAAAGCACAGAGGCAGAAAGGGATCTCGGAGTCATTATTGACTCCAAGATGAACATGAGCCACCAATGCCAGACCGCAGCCAGCAAGGCCAGCCATACATCCAAAGGTGCATCTTAAGCCGGTCCAGAGAGGTGATACTCTCCCTCTATGCGACTTTGGTCAGGCTGCAGTTGGAGTACTGCATCCAGTACTAGGCACCGCACTTCAAAAGGGATCTGGCCAGCCTGGAGAGGGTTCAAAGGAGGGTCACCTGCTTGGTGAGAAGGCAGCAGGGCAGGTCCTTCCAGGAGAGACTGAGGGACCTGAACCTGTTCAGCCTCAGCAGGAGGAGGCTGAAAGGGGACCTGGTAGCTGCCTACAAACTCATCAGGGGAGATCAACAGCAAATAGGTAGAGCCCTTTTTTCCCCAGCACCACCTGGGGTGATGAGGAACAATGGTAATAAGCTAATGGAGAATAGGTTTAGGTTAAAGATCAGAAGGCAATTTTTTACAGTTAGGGTGGCCAAAATCTGGAAACAACTTCCCAGGGAAGTGATCCTGGCCCCTACCTTGGGCAAATTCAAAAGGAGGTTGGATGATCACCTGTCTGGGGTCTTGTGAACCCAGCATTCATTCCTGCCTGTGGCAAGGGGTCAGGCTAGATGATCTGTTCAGGTCCCTCCTGACCCTAGCTACTATGAAACCCCCTGCCTAAGGTAGGATCATCCCTATTCAAACCATCCCATACAACTGTAATCTAAACTCTACATAACACCTTAACCTGCACATGTAAAGCAAGGGAAACATGGTAGCCAATGTCCTGCTTCTGTAAAATGTTGTCAATGTATGCTCAAGAGATCCTGAGTAGAGATCCAAGCCCCTGCTACAAAGGAAGGCAAAAACCCCTACAGTCTGTACCAATCTGACCATGGGGTAAAATTCCTTTCTGAGCCCAAATACAGCAACTGGTCTGACCTTGAGCGAAGAAGAAAGATTCTCCAGCCAGGAACCTCCAGCTTTGCTCCCAGCAGGAAAATGTGCACACCCCAGGTGAAGTTCCCAGCCTTAGTTGTAGACAACATCTAATCCCTTTTGGCAGTCTTAAAAACACACTGACACATACAGCAGAAAAAGGGGAATGAGGAGTGGGGAGGGCAGAAGCTACCAGCGAAGATCAGAAGAATGGGAAATATTCATGGTAGCAAATAGGCATAGCTATGCCTAGATCATCCCCAACCAGTGGCAGTCCAGCCTCTTCCTGAACACCTCGAAAGATGCAGAGTCCACAACTTCCCTAGACAGTTCATTTCACTGCCTCACTATTTTAACAGTGAAAAAGGATTTTGTTTTATTTTTTCCAGATATCCAATCTAAATTTACTTTACTGCAAGTTCAAGCCACTGGTCTGTTTCCTCCTTTCTGCAGCAAGAGAAAAAGGTGCTTCTCTCTTCTTTATAGCCGCCCTTCAAAGCCTCTTAAGTGCCTTCTCTACAAGTTGAACAGGGCTACCTCCTTCAGCCTCTCCTTGTATGACTTGCCTTCCAAGCCCTTGATCATCTTTGCTGACCACCTCTGGACCTTCTCTAACTTCTCCACATCCTTTTTAAAATGTGGAGCCCAAAACTGCACTCCTGATGAGGCCTAAGCAGTGCTGAGTAGAGAAGCACTATCACCTCCTGTGTCTTGTACCTAATGCTTCTATTGATGCATCCCAAAACCTCATTTACTTTTTATGCAGCTGCATCACACTGAAGACTCATATTGAATCTGTGATCTACCAAGACTCCCAAGTCCTTTTCCATAGACCTGCCATCCAGTCAGTTGTCCCCATTTTGTATTTGTGTTTTCTATTATTCCTCCTGAGGTACAGCACCTTGCATTTGTCTGCATTGAACTTCATCCTCTCAACTCTAGCCCAACTTTCCAAACTGTCAGGATCCTTCTGAATTGCACTCACATCTTCCAACGTGTCTATAATCCTTGTGAGTTTTGCTTCATCCACAAACTTGCTCAAAAAACAGAGAGAAAATGAACTGAACTCTAGAGGTACACATCTCAGGGAAAATATTTTATATACAGCCCTCAATTTGCACAATCCTATTAAAAATTAAGAGTAAATCCTTCTTGTAAGCAAACTCTTAAAAATGTAGTTGGTTTGTCATGGATCTTACTAAAATAAATTAAAATGTAAACTTTGAACTTACAAGACATTTAAATGATCAAACTTAAGCATTAATGCAGAATAAACTTGATCTTTGCAGTACAGTAATGGGGCTTTAATAGCATGTCTCTTTCAAGAATCAATAAATTTTACTGAACAGTATTAAGCATTGTATTTAGCAGTCAGATCATTTGTCAACTTAATAAGTTAAACTTCTTCATAGTTTTTGAAAAGGACAAAGTATAGTCATATTGGCTTGTGTTTCCATATTTTCTTGGAGTGTAAATTAAAACTCTATTCCTAAGAACAGCTATGTTTGGACTACATGATATAATAGCATCAAGATTAACAATTTATAAACAAGTAAGTGTGTGTGTGTAATTTTGTAGCATAAAAAGGCCAAAAATCAAGATTATGCCACTGTAGTATCTCTAGAATAATGTCATTGCTAATAAAAAGTTGGGCTGACATTCCATCGCATTTAATTAATGACTTTTCTGCTTCCCTCTTGGCCAGCTTCACTGCATAATGCATGGATGTGTTTTGCATCCCCTTAGGGCAAAATTCTACTTGCCTACATGAAACCAAATGGCAATTTTCTAGGTGCCAATATGGCACTTAGACAGAGGTGGGATTCAACTTTCCCTTGCAGTGTGGACATGTAAGCACTCACAGCAGCATGCACAATGGTTGGGTATGTACAGTTACAAGGACACCTTCACCCACAGGAGGTTTGAACCTGCATTTCTCTGACTAGTCATAGAATCAGAATAGGGCTGGAAGGGACCTCCACAGACCATCTAGCCTAGTCTCTGTGTCTGAGGATTATCTCTATCCAAACCATCCTATACAAATATATACTTTAAACTCTTAGTAAAACTAAAGTCAGGCATTATCTATACTACTTTTTCATGATCCTTTTGATGCTGAGCCACTGCCCCTTGCATTTCACAGCCAGTTAATAATGTGGACGGTCCTGGGTATGACCATAAACTGCAATTGACTAGAGGCAATGTGGCGGGGCTACTCGTGGCAGGGTAGCTCCTATAAAATATGTTGTAATATCCAGAGTAAGGCAAGTATAGGGTACCTCAAAAATCCTATCCGCTGCCTTGTGGGTACTCCTTGGTTGAAGGAAGGCTAAGGTACATTGTGCTGACAGAAATGTGCCCTCGCTGAGGCATTAGGCAATCAGCAGCAGTTCTCAGCTACAACCGTAGAGGCACTGAACGTCTGGACTCAGTCTGGCTTTTGGATTCTGTTTCAATGGTCTAAAATGGGGATGGTAAATCTTGAGCCTATCCATATCCTTGCCTAGGCATATGCATCAAAGGTTTTAGTATAATGGCCAGTCTCTTGTCAAGCATCATCTGTTATCTGACCAATGTGACATTCAATGTGGTGGTGCTGAGGTAAGGACTTAATTAGTAAGTTTAATGATAAAATGAAAATCATACTTTCAGTCCTTTCTGAATATACCTCAGAATATTCTTTGACAAAGCTCTTTTCCTTTCCCCACTACAGAAAGGATGTAGGCAAACTGGAGAGAGTTCAGAGAAGGACAACAAAAACGACTGGGGCACATAACTTAGGAGAAGAGAACTGGGCTTATTTAGGCTTAAGTAGAGAAGACTGGGTATGTTTAAAATAAGACACTTTACAGTACAACGAAGTACTGCTTAGTAAGCGTCTGTGTCTACACATACAGATGTGTACTGCACAGTATGTGGTTCTAATGAATAAATTTGCTACCTGCAAATGCAAGTAGCAAATTTACTTGAGATACTGCACAGTAGTGCACATGTAGATGCCCGATTGGGAGCAAATGTGCTCCTGGTTACCTAGGCAGTATGGGGTGGGAAATAGCTCCCAGGGCAGAGAGTAGCCACTGGAGGTCCACCACTGGGCAGGGGACAATGTCTCCCTGCCCAAGCACCAGGGAGCTCCCAGCCCCACTCTGCAATCATGCAGCCCAGGCTAGGAGATCCTTATCTCCCAGCACCAGCTCTGAGGTTGCTGGGGCCAGTGCTGGGAGATTCTTCTCTAGACTAGAACTCTCCCTGGTTGCTACAGGGGCCTGTTGCAGGGCCACAGCAAGCAATAGCAGTCTGTTACTAGGAGCAGCAAATCTGCTCCCGCATCCCTGAACATGTAGACACCTGCCTGGGGGAGTAAACTGCTTCCAAATTATTTTCATATCTAGATGCACCCACTGAAAGGGAATGTCAGAGTGGGTTCAAAGAGGATGGAATTAGACTGTTCTTAGTGGTGGCAGGTAGCAGAACAAGGAGCACAGGTCTCAAATTGCAGCAAAGGAAGTTTAAGTTTGATATTAGGAAAATCTCTCTCACTAGTAGGGTAGTAAAGCACTGAAACAAGATACCAAGAGTTTGTGGAGTTTCCATTCTTAGAGGTTTTTAAGACTCAGCTAGCCAAAGCCTACTATTTATGAAAGGACTATTCTTGTGAAAAGATTTGCAACATTAGGCCTCCTCATCATTTGTATATAATTATTTCAAATTATTTTTATATGGCATATTTATGAAATATATCTTAAAATATAAATGACAGTAACTTAAGCCTAGATTGTGGACAGTTCTGTATAGACTCTTCTACCCAGGGAAATACCTGTTTGGGCAGAAATCTATTTTTAGGTTAGTTTGATGAAAAAAATAAAAGAGATGCTATTTTTTTTCTGGCTTTGACTGAATTGCAAAACCAATAACAAGCTATCATCACTGCTATGTGAGATGGTAGAAATATATTTCAGCCATGATTTATGGCTCTATATCATCTGGTCTGAATATTCCTTGTTTTTTTCTTAAATGCTAAGTACAGCGTCTGTTTAACCAACACAGTATTAGACACTGTACAGACATTTTGTCCAAGTCCTTGTTATCAGTTTACAAATAATTCAGCTTCCCAGACAATGCTATTGGAGTGTTTAGGATCAGATGTCACCAACACTGCCTGCAGTAACTAGTATCTGAGTCCTTAAATGATTCCATTCAGTTCAATACAGCTCCATGAGGAATAAGACGTTTCCCAACCTAAGTAAAATAATCAGAACTGGGCTCAAAGAAACATTACACATCCAGGAAATTAGAGATAAATCCAAAATTTAGACTTTATCTCAATTCCAAACATGCCAATGTCTGTGGGTATTTGGATTTTAGGTTTTAGTGTAAGCTATTACATCAACTCCAACACCTGGGTTCTGATTTGGATAAAGTAAAATTCAATTAAACTTTCTATGCAATTATATGGTAAATGTATATTGGTATAGTAGACAAAGCAATACAATCTGAATTATTTAATTATTTGCAAGTGTGAGCTAATACATATTATTTAAAGAAAATGTAATCCTATGACAACTTAAGGACGGCTTCATTCAGGGTTAAATTTACGGCAGTCCAGCTCATTTGTATGGCCACAGGAGCATGCACAGGTAATAGTTGCAGCACAACAGCTGATGCATGCTCCTGAGTAGAAACCTTCCCTCTCCTTTGGAAGAGGTTAGAAGAAAAGAAACTGCACCACAGAAACAACCTGCAGTTAATTGAACATAATTTTGACTGCTGCGTGCTTGTTTGGCATTCAGCAGCTTTTTGAGGTTTTTTGGGGTTTTTTAGGGTAAACAATAAAACAAGACCAAAAATGAAATCTTCATAAAGCATAGTGTATGTATTGTTGCATGAACTCAGCCTTACAGACCAGAAGCTGCCAGGGCAAAAAGGAGACCCTTTGCAAGATAAAAAGACCAGTGCACCAAAAAAAAACCCCCAAAATCTGGAGTACAATATACAGAGAAAGAGAGAGAGAGAGATTATAAAAGACCCATTCAAATTAGAAATATTAAGCAAATCATAGTTTTAAGTTCAGGGAAAATTTTACCCCAAATCTATGTACGCCATAGCTGCAAGTTTTTGTATCAAGGATAACTTAGACAAAGGTTATCCAGCTTTTGGGCAGCTGGGCTAAGTGCAGACAGTCAAAGAGCTCAAGGCTGAATTGATTCTGTCTTTGCAGATTAATCTAAAATGCAGAGATTAAACTGAAACAGAAGTGAACAGATATTTACCTTTGATTCAGGTAATGCAGTGGCCCAGGCCAGAAGCCAGAGGGGTGCTAGAGCACAGCTGTCTGTCTGGCTGTGTGTTCACTTCTTATTCCTCTTCCTGCTGCCCCCAAGGTCAATGGGATTTGCAGTCCAGGATTACATCAGCAGGATGCTGCAGGGTTGCTTTTCCTGCTTCCAGGTTCCTCTGGGATTTGTAGTTCACAATCCCAGCCAACAGTACATTTGAGTGGGGGAAAGGGTTTAACCCTCCCTCCCTGGCCCAAGACTCCATCTGGGGTTTGCCTGGCAGGGGGCATCCCCCCCTGCAGACTGGACTGTATCCCCAGCCAGGCTTACCTCCCATTTCAGCCAGCTGTCACTACTCCAGCTAGGGAGCACAGGGATAGTGCTAGTCCTGCTCTCTGGAGGAGACAGCATAGCCCAGCCTAGGACTGGAAAGCATGCTGGGGGACTCTGATTTAACTTGGCCCAGGAAGGAGTCTAGGACAGAAGCTTCATAAACCAGTCTGACCCAAATCAGTTAAATCTGATACTGCATTCAACCAGGTTTATCTTAAACCAATTTTAGCCATTTTGAAACTGGTTTATGTGCATTGAGCTTCTGTTTTGTTACAGGTTTAAACTGGTTTCTGATCACTTAAACCAGTTTATTTGTAACTTCTGTCCCTAGCCCTGGAGGTCACACACAGCATGGGCCAAAGATCAACACACCAAACAACAACCCCTCCTCACCTGCCATGATGCTCTGCCAGGCATACCCAGTCCAGTTCCACACTCCCTTCCCACCCCTGTCTGCCATGTGTGCACCTCTCCTTTTGGCCACATGTACTGCACGGGCAGCCTGCTCTGCAACTCAGGCAGCCCAACTCCCCTTGCTGCAGGCAGCAACCCCTATCCCTCAACCATGTGCATTGTTCAAGCAGCCAACATGCAGCATGGACACCCTGGCTCCCACCCTTTTAAGCACGTGACCTGGCCATCTTCCGCTGCACTATCCTACCCCCAGAAGCCTTGGCAGGAATCAGAACCAGAGCTTAGAGACATGGAATACTGCCACCACAAAAGCAATGGACAGAGTATCAGCCATACAGACTATATTAATTCCTTGTGGGCCACATACAGACCATGGGCTGCTAGTTAGATAACCCTGACTGGGAGATTTTGCTCATCCTTCTGTTAGTAGATTGTTCCTGAAATAGATTAGTCAGTCTACTTACTGCATTTGCAATAGTCAGAAGGGAATAGTCATAGTTAGGAAGACTCAAGATCTCCCAAAAAGGTCAAAGGTAACACGGATCTGGGGAGATAGACTCCTACTGCCAGGCCCTTCTCCCCCGGGAGGCAGAGGGTAGATCACAGTCTCCCTCCAGGCCAGAGGAGGACTCTGGGACCTCCTGCTGTGTCCAGCCAGGGGCATGGACCAAGGTGGTCAAGGGCCCTAAGGCCCGCCGCACCAAGGCCCCTGCCCCGCCAGAACTGAGCAACAGGTATGCACCTCTTGCTGCCCCAGCAGAGCCTGCTGAGTTGCCGGCCCCCACAGGCAACATGGGCCTAACTGCAACTCCCGCCCCTGCTCTCCCCAAGACAAAACGTAAGGTGTTCGTTGTGGGAGACTCCCTCCTGAGGGGGACGGAGGGGCCAATCTGCCACCCTGACCCCTTAGCCCGGCAAGTCTGCTGCTTCCCAGGGGCCCGCATCCGGGACATTGCAGAGAGGATCCCCAAGCTCCTCAAACCCACAGACCACTATCCCATGCTCCTTATTCATGTGGGCACCAATGACACGGCTCGGAGCACTCCCAGCCAGGTCATGAGGCGCTACAGGGATTTGGGAGCGGGGCTTAAGGGTCTGGGGGCACAGGTGGTGTTCTCGTCGATCCTCCCAGTCTCAGGCTATGGGCTGAGAAGGGACAGGAGGATCTATGTGGTCAACCAAAGACTGCGGCACTGGTGTCGTCAGGAAGGCTTTGGCTTTCATGACCACAGCCCGCTCTTTGGCGAGAGAGGCAGCGAGCTGCTGGGAAGAGATGGTCTCCACCTCTCTCCCCTAGGGAGGAGGCTCTTCTCAGCCAGACTGGCTGACCTGCTCCACCGGGCTTTAAACTAAGCCTGCTGGGGGATGGGGGGACTACTGCCACTGCTGGCCCGCTGAACAATCCTTGCAAAGCCAGCGGATCACGGCACTCAAGGGAGCCCACCCCAGCCCCAGCCCTGGTAAAATCTGTGGGCAAGGAAGGAGCCCCCCAGGGGGCACTTGCCTGCCTGTACACAAATGCCAGGAGCTTGGGGAATAAGCAGGAGGAGCTCATCCTCCTGCTCAGTGCAAACAATTACGATGTCATAGGGATCACGGAGACCTGGTGGGACTCCACCCATGACTGGACCACGGGGATAGATGGCTATACCCTGTACAGGAGGGATCGTGTAGAGAAAAGGGGCGGGGGTGTAGCTCTCTATGTTAAGGAAAGCTACGGGTCCCTGCAAGCCGATATTGGCGACCAGGGTGGACGGCTGGAGACCCTCTGGGTTAAAATCCGTGGGGAACACGGCACAGGGGACACAATGGTGGGAGTCTATTACAGACCTCCCACCCAAAGTCCTGAGCTAGACCAGGAGTTTGCCCAGGAACTGGCTGAGGCAGCTTGCTCCAGGACCATGGTTGTCATGGGTGACTTCAATTACCCAGACATCTCGTGGGAGGATCGCTCAGCAAAATCTGAGCGGTCGCAGAGCTTCCTCTCGTGCGTGGATGACCCCTACCTGACTCAAGAAGTCTATGGGCCAATGAGAGGCAAAGCGCTGCTCGACCTGGTGCTGGCTACTGGGGAGGACCTAGTCGGTGACCTAGTGATCGATGGGAAGCTGGGTGACAGTGACCACGAGCTGATCACCTTCACCATCCGCCGAAAAGCTGGCAAGTCAGTCAGCAACACTCAAGTCCTTGACTTCAGGAAAGCCGACTTTGACAAGCTCAGGAGGCTTGTCAGTGAGGCCCTAAGGGACTGTGACCACAGGGAGAGGGGAGTTCAAGAAGAGTGGTTGCTCCTCAAGGGAGCGATCCTCCATGCACAAACTAAGTCTATTCCATCTCGGAGGAAAGGCAGCAAGAGGGCACAGCAGCCCCCCTGGCTCTCCAGGGACCTAGCAGACCTCCTGAGGCTAAAAAGAAAGGCCTAGAAAGGATGGGGGATGGGAGTCACCTCCAAGGAGGATTATTCTGCACTGGTCCGGTCCTGTAGGGAGCAGACCAGGAAAGCCAAGGCTGCAACTGAACTCCAGCTAGCTTTGAGCATCAAGGACAATAAAAAGTCCTTTTTCAGATATGTGGGGAGCTGGAGGAAAAGCAGGGGCAACATTGGACCCCTGCTGAACCAGATGGGGCAACTGACAACTGACGCCCAGGAAAAAGCCAACCTATTAAATAGGTACTTTGCGTTGGTCTTTCATCAGCCCCATGGGACGCCCATGCCTGCTACAGGGCCGGGAAGTCCGGGTGAGGGTGATCCCCTGCCCTCCATTAATGTTGACTTTGTGAAGGAACATCTTGAGAAGCTGGATACCTTCAAGTCAGCCGGCCCTGACAATCTTCACCCCAGGGTACTCAAGGAGCTGGCGAGCATCATAGCCCAGCCTCTAGCGCAGATCTTTGAAAACTCTTGGTGCTCTGGTTTAGTGCCCGAAGACTGGAAGAAGGCCAACGTGGTGCCTATCTTCAAGAAAGGGAGAAAAGTGGATCCGACTAACTATAGGCCCATCAGCCTGACTTCTATCCCGGGGAAGATCTTAGAAAAGTTTATTAAGGAGGCCATCCTTAATGGACTGGCCGACGCCAACATCTTAAGGGATAGCCAGCACGGGTTTGTTGCGGGTAGGTCTTGCTTGACCAATCTCATTTCCTTCTACGACCAGGTGACCTATCACCTGGACAAGGGAGATGAGTTTGATGTCATATATCTTGACTTCAAAAAAGCCTTTGATCTGGTGTTCCATGATCGTCTCTTGGAGAAACTGGCCAATTGTCGCCTTGGGTCCCCCACGATCCACTGGCTAGAAAATTGGCTCCGGGGTCGGACCCAGAGGGTAGTAATTGATGGAAGTCACTCATCGTGGTGTCCTGTGACCAGTGGGGTCCCCCAGGGCTCTGTCCTTGGACCCATACTGTTCAACATCTTCATTAATGATGTGGACACTGGAGTCAGAAGCGGACTGGCCAAGTTCGCCGATGACACCAAACTTTGGGGCAAAGCATCCACACCAGAAGACAGGCGGATGATCCAGGCTGACCTGGACAGGCTCAGCAAGTGGGCGGATGAGAATCTGATAGTGTTCAACGCCGATAAATGCAAGGTTCTCCACCTTGGGGAAAAAAAACCCGCAGCATCCTTATAGGCTCGGCAGTGCTATGTTGGTTAGCACTATGGAAGAAAGAGACTTGGGGGTCATCATTGACCACAAGATGAACATGAGCCTGCAATGCGATGCTGCGGCTAGTAAAGCGACCAAAACGCTGGCTTGCATCCATAGATGCTTCTCAAGCAAATCCCGGGACGTCATTCTCCCCCTGTACTCGGCCTTAGTGAGGCCGCAGCTGGAGTACTGCGTCCAGTTTTGGGCTCCACAATTCAAAAAGGATGTGGAGAAGCTTGAGAGAGTCCAGAGAAGAGCCACACATGATCAGAGGTCAGGGAAGCAGACCCTACGATGACAGGCTGAGAGCCCTGGGGCTCTTTAGCCTGGAAAAGCGCAGGCTCAGGGGTGATCTGATGGCCACCTACAAGTTTATCAGGGGTGACCACCAGTATCTGGGGGAATGTTTGTTCACCAGAGCGCCCCAAGGGATGACGAGGACGAATGGTCACAAACTACTACAAGATGGTTTCAGGCTGGACATAAGGAAGAATTTCTTTACTGTCCGAGCCCCCAAGGTCTGGAACAGCCTGCCGCCGGAGGTTGTTCAAGCGCCTTCATTGAACACCTTCAAGATGAAACTGGATGCTTATCTTGCTGGGATTCTATGACCCCAGCTGACGTCCTGTCCTTTGGGCAGGGGGCTGGACTCGATGATCTTCCGAGGTCCCTTCCAGCCCTAATGTCTATGAAATCTATGAAATCTATGAACAGCATGTGATCCTAGCAACAAAAGCAAGCATGCTCCATATTAGGGAGACCCACAGCTATTAGTCCTTGTCTAAGCATTGAGCATGCTTAAGGATTTTGTGGGATCCTGAATTTAATTAAATGCTCTTCCTTGAAGCAGCTGTAGTCTGGGAGTACAGAATCTGTCAAGTCAGACAGCCGCTCAGTCAAAGACTGAGCTAACTTCTCTAGAGGCAGTTGTGTCTTAAAGTGACCACTTTTGGGGTTTCACAAATCCAATGCCCAGTGTATACCTCAGAATGAACCATTTCCAGTTCGGGTTAGTTTAGCCATCTTAATGCAGCCTGCAGGTAGGCTAATTAGCTATGCTGAGAGGCAAAATTAGTTACACTGGGTGCAGCACTTCATAAATATGGTTCTGCTGCTTTTGGTGTAGATAATTAGCTCTCCAAAGAACTAATGACAGTAAAATCCTTATTATCTGACACAATTGGGAATGTGGGGGGGAGCTGGTAAACTAAAAGTGCCAGTTACCTGAGGCATAGAATTTCCATCCGGATGCAGAGCAGTGGTGGTGGCAGCCACATGCAGAACTGTGGCAGTGCAAGGTGGTGGGTGGCAGCGGTGGCTGCTACATGCAAGCTTCCCCCCTGCCTCCCCCGCGCAGTAGTTGGTAAAGCAGTGTGGCGTGGCACCATGTGCATCCCACCACTTTCAGCGGCACAGGAAGAGGCAAAGTGGCATGGTGCAGCATGGAAATTCTGGTTAATAAAGTATGTGAAGTTAATAAGGTTGGTGAAGTACCAGATATCAGAGATTTTATGGTATATTGGTATTGAGTAGTGTGGCATTGCAGCAGGATGCTGCCTGGCATTCAGGGAATGGATGTGATTGTACAAAGGTGCCACTTCCAAGAGTCTTCAGGGACATAGGAAATAGCTCAAATTTGGGGCAGTCCAAAATATTTCAGAACAGTCAGTCATTTTATCATACCCAGTTGTTATAGATTTCCAAGGAAAGCTCTCAGGAGGAATATGAACAAAAAGGTTAAAAAATGCAGTTTCTCTAACAACTTTGAGATTAAGAGCAACGGGGATAGAAATGAGTGATCAAAGCGCAGTTTATTGCTTTTAGTACCTAAATTATAAAAGCATTTGATGTGTAATGTCAGGGATCATTTAATTATTTCCAACTTTTATGGCTGGTAAAGATGCAACCTATGGCCCACCAGTTGAATCAAGCCTGTGAAAAGATTGAATCCAGTCTACAGTGGTGTACAATAGATCAGCAGCACATGACAGCAATGACACCTTTTCTGCCTTGCACTGTGCATTCCTCTGCCACTGCTACTGATCTGCAGTGCCCAGATGTGGAGCTTACAGCTTACAGAAGTGGAGCTTGAAGCTAGATGTGGGATTTTGAGCTCCAAAGTGAGTTGGCCCTCTTGGAAATGGGGTAGCCTGCTGAAAAAGATAAGAATTGATGAGCTAAAGAATGAATACAGTCAAAATATTTTCAACATACCATGTTTCCCCAGCTCCTCCTCTTGTAACAAATACAGAAATTAGACTATAAAAATGCATTGTGAGCACCCCTCACCACCAGCCTTGTATTTATGTGTCTGTGAGGTTCTTGTCCCAGAGAGATCACGCAAGGAAATTTATATTAACAACTAACAAAGGAACTAACTAAGAAATGTTTATTAACAACTAACAACTCCCTAACATTATATGATAAAAGCATCATGGTGAACAGCAACGTAAGTTATTACAATTTGGGCAACACCTGCTGCTGATAGGGTGCAGAACACAAACACAGACATTTAATGCACAACACTTATGACTTTTTGTCTCCCTCTGGCTCAGAGAAGCAGTGGATATGCCCTGAGTATGGTTTTATAGCCTCATTTATGGGCTTGGTCCATATGGAGCAGGAGTGCCAGGGAAGCTGTGAAGACATATGTCTGAATACCATTTATGGGTAGTCAGAAACATTAGCATAGCACTGCACCTACGCTAATTTTCCCATCTCAGAAGCTTGCTCAAAAACAGGATAAATTAGCTGTAGCAGACAGCACCGTGAATATAAATATACTCCATTAACCCAAGCTAGCTAGTTTAGCACTACAGTGCTTTGTGCTGTATAGACATTCTTTATGTCTATTTCCAAGATGCCTAACTGTACAATTTTAGCAAAGAGCTATTTTGCTATAATCAAGCACCTGTAACAAACCACATGAAATAGTGAAGAAAGAAAGAGTTAACAAATGAGAAATTATCTACCATGCTGGGTCTAGAAGATAACATTTTACATTACAGCAGCAGAGGAGAAAGCTCTAGCAACTAATGTAGAAACAATTCTGAAACAGTAGACTGAAAAATTAAAATGGCTTGAAATATGGTTTCAAGAAAGCATGAAGAAAGTTAAAAGCCAAATGCCTGTGAAAAATCTGTCATCTACAAGCTAGGAAATAGAAGAAGGTTTGGGGGGGGGGGTTGCGGGGTGGTGGGGTGTTAAGACTTTAAGTAGTGGGACAGATTGACAACACCCATCAAAAGGACAAACTAAACCAAGGCAGTTTGGTTTGTCAGACTGAAAGTGGAATTTGACAAGAGTACACTGAAAGAGAGGATGGAAGTTGTAATCGATGCAGTTTGCCTGGGACTGAAGCTTCTGGAGCTACTTAGAAGGGAAAACTGATAAAGCCTGCCAAAACTGAAGTAGACGTAACTTATTAGCAGGATGCAACTGAACTTCAGCTGTGGTGCTATGAAGAATAGCACAAAATCAAGGGAGTTACCTCCGGATTTCCTAGTCCAAGAGCTTGATTTGACACACAGTATGGTTTGCTTCACAGGAAATCTCTGATGTAAGAGCCCTGGCCCCATTTAAAATGAATCTCTCAGTTCAGTTTTAATCTCAACTGGACGGCAGAATGACAATACTTGGACATTCATGTGACCTTATTTAAGAGAATGAGATTGCGTCTGAAAAACTGCACAGTACTGTGAGAGGGGGAGAACAACAGAATGTGGGAAACAAGGTGCATGCTGAATCTGAAATGTGTGCAATTGCTTTCAGAGAGTACACACCAGAGTATGAAGCAGCATTTCTTCCTAAAGAAAAAAGCACACTCAAAAGGTATCTTAGTGAAAGGGATTAGGGAGCTAAAGGCTGTAGTTAATGAAATCAAAGATGTGGAAGACAAAATTAACATATTAAAGCAAGCTCTCCAGACAAAAGCATTAATAATGGTATGAGAAGACATGCAAATCGGCAATCCTGAAGAAAACAGAGGATTGGTGTAGGAAATGGCATAGACACTACTTTGTAATTAGTGTTTCAGATGAGGGAGCCTAAGGCATGAGCAATTAGGATACCATATTAAGAAGGATATATCTAGAAACTGTTCCAAAGGAGAAAAGTAGAGGGTCATCTCTACATAGTGAGGTAGCCAGGCAGGAGTTTGCAAAGGTAAAGGAACACCTGCAAGATCCCCTAAATAAAACAGAGATCCCCAAAAGAATGCTGTCCGATTTGTTGTCTTTAAAAAAAAAAAAAGAGAGAGAGAGATAATAGTCTGCAGTGTTTTAATGAAACTGGAAAATTTATAGTAACCATGTACCAAACAGACAATTCCTCATCTTCCATTTACCATGTTCTGAACAGATGTTCAGAACATAAATCTTGATTCTCCACTGTAGAAAATCTAAGTTTGGGAGCTAAATAAAGCCATCACTTCACCATTTCCATTACTCTGTGAGATCTGTCCAACTTGCTATAATCCCATGCAATTTAAGAAATGTACTTGTTGTCTTCTAATGGCCTATGGAACTTGTGGATTAAATGTGTATTTTATACCTGGATGCTGTACTTCTGCATGACACCTTTGAAGAACAAGTGAGGACTGCAGCAATTACAGAAACGTTGATTCAAACTAAGAGGTTCTAAATGTCACCTCTTTAAGTGAGAGGTATTTTACCTGGGGATGGTGGTGTAGTGATTATAAAGTGGATCCTGCTGACACTTCATCTGCTTGTGCTCTTCCAAAGAAACCACAAAACACTATGGGAGAACTTTTCAAATTATTATCCTTCCTCATCTATTTTCAGACTACCTTGAAGACTTTGCTTAAATAACAGACATTTTATGAATATTTGATAGTCCTCTTGCAATCTGACACACAATACAATTAAAAGGCAATTTAAGGAAAAGAAAAGAAAACAACGCCCCCCCCCCATAAGATTTTAAAATGTTAACAAGGAAAACAGAAGATAATGGAGAATAAAGAAGACAGTAGATAAGCAGAGGAAGGAGATTGATAGCCTCCAAAAATCCATTTTTTTCTGTTTTGAAAAGGCTTAAAATGTTTTAAATTAGATGACTGACATTCTGACATGCCTAACACTAATACTTTATTCAAAATTTGGCCCATCTTTTATGTTTCACTAAGGAACTAAGTATAGCCACATACTAATGTCAGAAAGTCATTTTGTTGTGGGTCAAGAACAATAGCTGCATCTGAGAAGAATTAGATTTGTGCCCAAGAAATCTGTTGGGTTTTTTTAGCCTTGAAATAGGTGGTAATTAGTAAATTATGGCTACTTTTACCACACAGAGTCCTTCCGAGATTATGATGATACTCTTTAGTTTATATTTTTTACCATAGCAAGGTTAACTGACACAGCACAAAGCTGGTTTTAAAAATTATCCAAATTCAAGATTAAAGAATTCCATCATGAAAGCAAATGTTTTAGTCAGGATGTCCCTTGATTTGTTAAAAAAAAAGGAACAAAAAGACAAAATACCCAAGAAAATATGTTATTAATGATCTCTTACATGGCTTTTCAAAGAAGTGGCAAAGTATTTTGGTTAGAAGCTATTACTTCCACCAATTTGTCTGCAGAAAACTTTTCCATGGGCATTGAATCCATCATAAAACCTATTCCATCAGAAGACACTTTGGAAGATCTAGCTATTTCTAAGATTCTTCATCATAAGTCTGCAGGGCATAAACCTTATAACCAAGAGAACAGAGATACATGCATTATATGACATGTGAATAATACCACTTGCCTTTGAATAAAGTTGCCTTTATAGAAAACCACATCATGAAATTGCCTGCTATTTGCAGAAAAATAGCAAAATTAAATGTGTCAAGAATAGCTTAAAGTGATTGAACATATAGTAGTAGAACAAGTGATCAGTCTCTTGACAGATCATTTTTTGAGCTGCACATAAAGATGGTTGCACATCAAACATTATGCCACTAGAGTCTGTAAATGTATCAGGCGACAATAACATAAAAAGCCCATCATCAACCTACTAGAATTTAACTAGTTACAAAAGAACCATTTGATCATGTATCAAACACTTTTGCTTCTAAAAAGAAGCAAAAGAAGATGTGTATTCATTTTTCGTCACAGTGGTTCATTCCCCTAGGTTAATCCAAGCCTACCATACTACTAACAATTTCAGCAGGATTGTGCTAAACAAGATCTTCCATTACTATAATTGTTTTTGGTTTTAAAAAAGGATTTATTGCTCTATAAGTGGATAGTTAGGAGAGAATTTATTCAGGAGGTTGCAATATCACTGTAGAATGAAAAATTGTTAGGCAATTTTATACTACAGAACAGAGTCTTGGACAGGTAGAAAGGCTAAACTGAATTCTGCTTACTAGTTTGTGAATCTTTTCAAAAGAAAACAATTCTGACAAGTGCTAAATAAAATTGATGTGATGATAAATCCAGATATTTTATTGGTGAATACAAAAGTTATTGTATCCATGATTATTAATATATTTTTTTAATTATTTAATAGATTTTGTTTTCAAATTTCCAAATGCTGCTGGGTGGGTTTACTCTACAGTAAATTACTCTAGAGTAAAGCCACCCTGGGCAGCCATCTACACATGTGGGGATTTGAGATAAGATTTGCTGCTCCTGGCAGAAGTCTGCTCCCACCCCCTTTGTCCCTGCACCAGCCCCCTGCACCAGCCCAGAGGCTGGCAGGGATCAAGGGTCCAGGAGAGAGCTGTCTCTTGGTGGAGGCCGGGAGATTGTTCCCTACCCCCAGGAACTGCCTAATGCTGGGCCAGGCTCCAGTGGCAGAGCCCTGGTGGGAACAATGCAGCAGGGACCTCCCTGCTGACTAGGGGCAGGGGGCTTGGAAAGAGCTGCAGGGGAGGGGCAGATGGCAGTGAGCCCCTGGTTGGATTCCCTACTATAGGAGTGACCAACCTGTGGCATGTATGCCACAAATGGCAGTGGCAACTTCTCTGTGTGGCATGTGACACATCAGGTAGGGGACAAGCCACCCAGTGGCAAATATGGTAGAAAGAAGAGCAGCAGATAAGGCAGGGAGCCCAGGAAAGAAGCAGAAAGCAGAGTAGTGAACTGGGTAAGAGAAAGGGATCAGAGTGGCACTCAGGAAGGGTGCAGGGCTAATTTGTAGCACATTTGCTCAAAAGCATGAGTCTAAGATTCCCCACTGCCTCCATGTCCTTTCCCTGGCCACCCTGAGTGAGGCAAGCATACTATAGATTTTGGTTATTGCAGGCTATTTAAGTTTGCTAAACTCATGTTTAAAACAGAAGGGAAAGCAGAAAAGTGAAAGCGCCTTCATCCACAGGTCATGCACCCGTTGGGACTCCCTGCTTCCCACACTTTCCTACTGTGAGGCATGCTGAGCTGGGTGCTCACTCCTGCCCATTTGGTGCTGGAGCAATAGCAATTCACAACTGTGAACTAGTTTCCAATCAGTGACTTTTGGGAATTGTTCAATTGTTATGTGTGTTTATACTCTTTGAATTACAAGGTTCATATGACTATCATTTATTATATAAGAAACAGTATTTCCTAAGAAATAACCTTTAAGTTGTAATGTTCAGAGATAAGTTGGACAGGACCCTATAAAATCCCCACTTGATTCATAAAGTAAATTGATTTTGTTTTAACTTTTTGCTGACAACAAACCTTTTTACCTGCTTAGTATGATTAGTGTTAAACTCCTACATTTGAACACAGCCTTTTCTCCCTGAGGAAGGGCAGTGCATGAGAGAAAAGTTACATTTTAAATTAAGTAAAAGATGTATTTGTAAAAACATGTGTCAGTAAAAAAGTTTGATTGCCAGTAAAAAGTTTGACGCTTATAAGTAAAAAATATATATATATTTGGTTGTGAACCCTGAAAATGAGACATTGGCTAAATTCACAATGAGGATCTAAGCTTGGTATGTCAGTGGTTACTCCTTAACCATTCTTTCACCTGATAGAATCTTCAGCCCAGAATTAGGGACCCAACCTCTCTATTTGTATATGAGGAAAGTAAATCACCTAAATATGGTAACCTCAGAAGTCAGCAAGCTGAAGAACCATCAAATGATTATGGGCACAATGTTCTAGTGAAAAATTTTTACACCAAGTACATCAGCTACAGCAGGTGAGATTGTGAGAAACCCCCTGCAGAATGCCCCATAACCTGAAAAACCTTCATGGGAGATCAGAATATTTTTCTTTCCTTCAAATGAGGGTATTTGAACCCAGATCTCTCTCATTTCTATTAAATGTTCAAATATTGGCCTTTTGGGGACGGAGGGCACCATCCGTCTCCTGCTTGTGCTTTATGTAAGATGTTATCCAGTTGGTATTTTGAACAAATGCCTGCTTGATAAGAATGGGATTGGTGCTCAGTGGGGGAGCCTATTTGAGAAAATGGCTAATTGAGGCTCTTGGGTGCTCTGCAGCAATCAGGTTGAATTGTTATGGCAAAAAAACTTACATGCTAAGAGTATTTAGGCACTTCCAGTATTAGGTATAAGCTGAGGGGGAATTTTGAGTTGCTAAATTTTGGATTTATGCTTGACATTTAGATCCCTAATTCTCTTGAAGGCCAAGTACAGAAGTCACTTGGGATTTTTTTTTTTTTTTTTACAATTGTACATTTAATTTGTTTGCATACATACCTGAAGCTTTGTAGTAAAGAAATAATATTTACAAAACAACGCTATGAAATCTTGCTAGAATATTTTACCTGTACCAATGTGATATTCAGTATCTTTTGGGCATCAGTAATCACTGAAAGAAAGAAAAACAGCAAGTCCAAATCAGATAATATCTGTATATATCATGTAATGAGTAGGAATGCAATCAGTTCATTCCTGTTTCAACATGAGATTTCCTGAAAACAACCAGCAAAATCTAATATTAATTTCACAAATGTGCATAATGAAAAAGGAAATTAGCAGAGCTCTGGTCAAAAATATAGATGAATAGATGTTTAAACTACTAGTGTCTAAGCAAAATAATTACCTCCTGCAGAAAGATTGCTTTTATTTAAGGATTGTGTTCTGATGAAATCCCAGCATCCTAACAAGGAGTCATAATTTGATAAAAATTGCTGGTGACTGTATCTGCATTTTCCTCAAACTGCTGCCCTGCTTCTTGCTAAGTGTACTGCTGACATGTTTGATATTGAACTTGAACTTAAAAATTACTATCTCAATAGATGCTTATTAGATTTAGCTGGCTGAAGTAAATCTAGACCTCCTGCCCACAATACAATGCAAAACCAGATCTTATTTGTGTGCTGGGAAATGTTGTACATTTCTTCCAGGAAAAAAGGGAAATCAGAAATAGCAAGAACAAAACACCCGCAAACCAAGACATTATGTATGCTATTATAGCACTGAAAAAATTGCACTATGTTAGACTAACCTAATGTCATATTTGAAAACATTGCAATACTCTGTAATGCAATTTATTTCCATATAACCATCTTAATACATATTATTGGAAAACGCTTGATGGAGAGAACCAGTCATACATTTAGTGCTTGCCTTGAGCAGAAGCAGGAGAATCATATTTTGGGAGTCTGTTTTTCCATAGAAAAAATTTCTGTGCAGTTTAATAGGGATTTTTTTTAGGAGTATTTAGAAAGTATCCTAAAAACTTTTAAAATTTAACACAACTGTAACCTTTTTAAAAGAATTCCATAGCAGTGTCAAACAGTTCTGTTAATTCTAGAGTTGGGTAAAATTATTTTTAAAAAAGCCTATAAAAATATAATTTTCTGGCAAATTCCATGGAAGTAATTCCCTTACGAACTAATAGGGACTATACTAGTTGTAGAAATTGCATATCCCATCTTTTTTCTCCATACTTACTAATATCCCTGCTTAGGGAGATATGTAAGTATACCCATTAAACCAGTTGGACTAGCACATGTTTACCTGAACCAGGACCCAAGCCCTCTGAACTGTCATGTTTGGTGGTAGAATCATCAGATGGGTAATTAGACAGGTGAGTTGCAGTGTCTGCTACATTACTAAGGGCAAATTCCAGGAGTTGCAGCACAAGATAGTGCCTTGCTGAAAGTTGCCATGCTTGGTCCAGGAAGCAGAATAGCCAGGAGCAGTGCAATCACCTTAGTGCAGTTTGTTTTTCAGCAGACCTATTTGGCTTACCTGCAGTCTCACACTAACACAGCTACAATGCTTCCAGGTCAGATGCAAGCACAGCATGGTACAGCTGGGCTCTGCCTTGCCTAGTAGTTGAACAGTGTAGGCATACCTGAAAAGCACCGTGCAGAAATACTATGCGCTTGTTCCATATAGGTCACTGACAGATGTGCAGCTCCCTGGTGCTTCACAGACAGTGCCGTGAGTTAGAGCACGCCTCTCCCCACAACAGATGTTTTCTGTTCGGTTAAGGTGGGGCAGGGATCGAGCTTCACTTTGGAGCCAATCCAGTGGAGAGAAGCTTCCTGCCTGCACCCTTTCTCCCCTAGCACTCCCTGCCCCACTCCCCTCTGCTCCAGTCCAGCCTGGGCAAACCCCAGCCTGGAGTTACCTCACCTCCCTTCTGTCCCCTCCCATCCTGCAGACAGCGCAGTGACTAATAGAAGTTAATGAAAGGTGCTTCTCTTTTGGAGCACCTTCATCTGAATCCTTACTAGCTGAGGGTTAATTTGTCACATGACTGGGCACTTTAAAAGTTCTGTACAGCCATGCACTTCTGTCACGGCATGGCTGTAGAGTGCTTTCAGAGGTCTGATCATGCAACAAATGTCACTTATGTCAACACCCATGGTTGCAACACAAGCAGTTTAGTTTCATTACGATTATGATACAGGCAGGCTAATTAGGCCTATAAGGAAAAGGAAGAAAAAAATGAAGATAGAAGGATTAATAAGGCAGAACAGTAGAAAAGGGAAGAGAAAGAACCCATTGAACCATGGTGTCTCTTAAAAAAAAAAATAAAAAGAAGAGACACAGGGAGGCACTGAACTATGGACAATGAAAGGATTATACAGAAAGACACAGCTCAGTATAGAAGGATACACAAATAATTAGAGCACTGTTCATGTTGCCTCTTCTTCCTTTTGGTAACCTGGGAAAATTGTTCTCTGCCACTTTTACTTGTATCTCTTTGAGTCAACTGATCACTTATTTTGCATGAACTACATGATCACAGTAGGATGCTAAGTGCCAGATAGAGGAGAGTGTGACTTACTGTTTTTAAAAATACATGAACTTGCTTAGGCTCTGGAGGAATGAAGAAAGTATGTGAATGGAGGAAAAAATGTCATCAGTGAACAAGCAGCCAAACCATTGACAAAGCCTTAGTAAAGAAGGAAGGAGATGGGAAGGTTTGGAAGGGTGGAATAAGTACAGTGAGAGCAAAGCAGGACATCAAAAAGGGAAAGTAAGAGCATGTCAATATGCAAGTATGCTTCCATCAGCAAGTCAAACTTTTTCCAGCTCTTGGCTGGTATTTTCCCATTTTGCTTTTTTGCAACAAGGATGCAGGGGAAGGTGGAGAGGCTTGGTTTTGTTTTATATGTTAGTAATTTCCTTCTGCAAACATTCAATGAACGTGTCCTATACTGCTGAGATAATTTGAGAGAATTCTGATGACAAGTAGTCTTTAACACACAAGGATAATTGTCAAGGTCGCCAAACCTACCTAATGATAAAACAGTTGTGTTTGATTGACTTGATGGGACTGGAGGTAGCATTCTCAAAGATAGAAGCTTAATAGCAATACTCATATGTATGTGTGCATCTGTGTGTTTTGTGTGTGCCTAAACTCCATGAGAAGTGAAGTTTTTAAAACTAAATGCTCCAAGCACTTGATGTGCAGCATTTGTATAAGTCCATGTTTGACTCAGTCCTGACAATACAAACTAGCTCAACAGCTACAGTGATTCTTGGGCACGTCTATACGTGTATATTAATGTGAATGAATAAACTCTGCAGCTTATTGCTCCAGAGTTTTTTGCTCTTAGGCATACCTTCTACACATGTGCCCAGGACCACAGCACATTGAGCCAGGTTGGAGCAACCCCAGCTGGAAAGAGGCCTGGGGGTTCAACCTGCCAGCCCAGGGCTGCTCCCCCTGGCTCAATGTGTTGCAAAGGGGCTGGATGGGGCATAAGTGTGCTTCACGGCAGGGCTAGCTGGCAGGCAGCCCTCACAGTGAAGCACCCTCATGTCCCAGCTGGGGCACCATCTACACATGTGCTGTTGTGGAGTAACAAACTCCTCAGCAATAAATACAGTACTATCCTGCTGTGGAGTTAATTAATTTACTCCAGTTTAATAGGGACACACATGTGGACACATGATGTTCACTGCACAGCCAATTAGTCATCTGTGCAATAAATCATAGAATCATAGAAGTAGTGTCGGAAGGGACCTTGTAGATCTTCAATTCTGGCCCCCTGCCCAGGCAGGAGGAAAACTGGGCTCAAATGACCCCAGCCAGGTAGGCATCAAGCCTCTTCTTAAAGACCCCCAGGGTAGGAGCCAGCACCACTTCCCTTGGAAGTCGGTTCCAGATCCTAGCCGCACTGACTGTGAAGTAGTTCCTACGGATGTCTAATTTAAACCTACTCTCCTACAACTTGTGGCCGTTATTCCTTGTTATCCCGGGGGGGCGCTAGGGGAAACAAGGTCTCCCCCAATCCCTTCTGGTCCCCCCTAGTGAGTTTATAGATTTGTGCAGGGGACCTGGTGACCCCTGCACAAATTTCTTGTGCAGATGTGCCTCTTCTCCTTTATTCACTAGAGTGATTCAGGATAGTGATTCCTTCACTTTACTTAGCACTGGAGAGGACTTACCTGGAGTGCTATGTCGAGTTTTGGGCTTCATAATTCAAAAAGAACATGCAAAATTTGAAAAGAGTCTAGCACAGAGCAACAAACATAATTGAAGGCCTGGCAAGTTTGACTTACAAGGAAAGTCTGAGAGAACAAGGGTTATTCAGTCTGGAGAAGAGGATTTGATAACAGTTTTTGAATATCTGAAAGGTGATTATGGAGAAGATGGAGATGTTCTGTCCTCTTTAACCACAGAGAAAAACCCTAGGAGTAATGACCACAAGTTTCAGCAGGGAGAATTAGGTTTGAGGTTGATCAAACATTGGAACAGGCTACCTAGAGAAACTGTGGATTATCCATCCTTGGAAGCTTTCAAGAGTAGGTTGGGCAGACATTTGACTGGGATGGTTTAGTCAAGAATGAACCTGCCTTCAGCAGGGGGCTGGACTGGATGACCTTGGGAGGTCTCTTCCAGCCCTACTTCCCTATGATCCTATAATCTAAATCACTTATAAATCTGATTAGGATCCAGAAACTCATTTAACTCTTAACCCCAGTTAAGAAACTCCAGGATTCAGTTATTTCCCTATCTCCTCTGCAGTGCTCAGTCCAGTAGGTATTATCAAAGCACATCTAACAGAATAAACACCACATAAATTTGCACTGTGGTTATGATTTTCTTTTAAAACATGTCTGGAAAAGGAAACACCTTTTGTCCATTATTTTGCTAGATAAAGCACTCATGGAAACTGTGGAAAACCTAAATTCAATTCCTTGAAAGGATCTAAACTAACATATTCTACTTTTTAACAGAGGGCGTGTATAGACAAAATGGGGGCCCTAAATCGAAGTGGTGGGTTTTAAAAGACACCGCTTCAATTTAGGGCTGATTAAACCCCTATGTAGTACACACACCTTACCTGCCTTTCCAGTGGGGAGGGAAGGGTGAGCTGCTGGTGGGCGGAGCAGTCCCTGGGCTGTGCGGAAGGCTGGTGCTTTCCTCTGTGGCAGCACCCCCCCTCCGCCCCCCCCGGCAGCACCTGCCTGCAGGCACTCAGCTTGGGTAGTCCCAGAGGGCACCGCAGATGTGTAGGGAAGCACTGGGCCCTTGCACAGCTCAGGCAGGCAGGCAGCCTTGGGAGGGAAGAAGATCAGGCTCACTACTTTTCTTGGGTGGAGCCTGCCTTCCAAGGCTGCTGCCAGGCTTCCTGCAGAGCTGTGGAGCTACACGGAGCCTGGTGCTTGGCTCCACAGCTGTAGGAGCAGCAAACTTGCTGTGCCCCAAGTCATTTAAGGTGCATTACACTGCCAAATTTCCTACAGTGGCTGGAATTAATGCACAATATGCCGCCAAGGTGTGCAAACACTGACACCATTAAAACAGTGCAAAAGCATTTAGCCCACTTTAAACTGTCGTGCACACATGCCTCTCATTTTGTCTACACACAGCCAGAGTGACCAGCAGGCTCCAGGTTATTCTATGCTAACACATGCCTTGTATACCCTCTTTTGAAGATGTTCAAGTTTGAAAAAAAAAATCATTATACCACAAAAAGTAAGAGATAGTATAAGTAAGCATAACTGACTCTGTACCTAGAGTTGGGGGCACTTAATTAGGGGAAGAAAATTCTAGATTCCAGTCCTTGAGTGAAAGATTCTTTACACATGACTCTCCAATATGCAATTAGCTAGCCTTGGATTAGAGACTGAACTTGCACACATATTAGGGGCTAAATTCTATCTACCATCCACATACCAAAGTGGCAGATACCTAGCTACCTAACTGCAGTTTTTAGAACTTACACAAAATTTGGAATTTGATTTTCCCCTGTGGTGGAGTAAGATCAACCTTTGTGAAATTATATTTTCCTTTGTGTATCTAAATCAGTGGTTCCCAACCTCACGTTGCGACCCAAATGGGGGTTGTGGGGGCAATGCCAGCAGCACTGCACACGAAGGATGAGCCACACTGCATGCCAGGAGCTCCCCAGCTCCTGGGCCTCCACCACTGCCGCACCTTACTCCCAGCAGTGGGTCGTGGCAGAAAAAGGTTGGGAAACACTGATCTAAATAGCAGTTGTCCCTGCCCTTACACTATAAATAATTACGTGTGTATAGTAGAACTATATTGGTCAGTATGTGCACATGTATCTGAGATAGTGGGGGGTTTCATGGTTTAGCTTTAATAGCTTAGTGGTTAGGGCACTTACTCAAAAAGTTAGGACCTCATGTTCTTGGTTTCCATCTACCAAACTGTAGACTGTTTCTTTTCCTTTTTTTATATAAATTATGGGTAGCTTTGTGTGAGGAACACTTTTCCTTCTGCTTTTAATTTAATTCTAACTGGAAAATGTTATTGTGATCATTAATTCATAAGGGAGAGGACGGAAAGTTTCTTTATCCTTCTTAGCTAATTTTTTTTTTTTTTTTAATACTAGGGCCGTATAACTCCATCTCAAAGTATTAAACAAGCTGTCCTAACTATATTAAAAGTACAGGTTTCACTATGTTCCTTGAAAACTAGGCTGCTACTCCATCACTGTCAATTAACCTGGATGAAATCAAGAATAAGTTAGCAATATGGTTATTTTATTATATTTCTCCGGTTTATTTACACTCGGTTCTGAATATCTTAATTCTTTGGGAGTTTGTTCAAGGAAAGGGTGAAAGTAGGTTTCAGGATTTCATACTGATTGCAGTTGTGAGGCCTGCAGGTATGAGTTTTTTGACGATAGATTTCAGAGGGATCAAAGCTTCTGACAGTCAATGTAATTAAATATTTGATGCTAGTTCTTTTATGAATACAATCTAATTTGAGGTTCAAGTGACAGTGGGGCCTGGTTTCACAAGGGAAGTGACACTGGAACTGGGAAGCAGATGATTTTCCCATGTTGCTAAAATTTTCTATATAATTTTCTGCTGCACATCAGGTTGAAACTGCCACAACAATAAAAGAAGCCCACACAGGTCAGAACAGCCCGTAACTTTGTAATTAGGCCACTCCCTTTAAGGAGGAACAACCTAGATTTAAATCTCTGCGAATGCTCTGGGCTGAGACTTGACCTGGTGTCTTCCACATCCCAAGTGTCCTAATTGTTGCTTACATAGCTGTGGGACTTTTTTCAAACCCATCACAGGGCTGAGAAATCTTAGACTACAAAACCAGTACATTCCCATGACAAAAACTGGTGTCAGTGAAAAATGTTTCAGCAGAAAGTTCCCACCTCCGTTTTTCTTATTGCAGGAGTTAAATCAATTTTCATCAAATATCCCAGAAAGGAAAAGGATTATTTTGGTATGTGTTTGATTCATTGTGCATTTGCCACAAACTTTTTTTCCATTAAACTTAAGACCTACTGGAAATGTGGTAGAACCGAACACAGTAAGTACTTTTGAGGCCTGTGTGTGTGGGAAAAAAATGCAAGGTCTGTGGGGATGCTTATGTTTCTATATTACTATTTTGGTAGTCCTAGCAAAAAAAGAAGAATTATAGTATTATCAATCCTTAATCTCTACTGTTCACATAGCACAGTGTTTTTTTTTAAAGTTGAAATGCATATTTTAATTAATTTTCCTTTGAAAATGAAACAAGGGGGAATGGCAGTAAAGATATTTGTTAACTGAAAAATTGAAAAAAAAAAACCAACACCAACCAAAACCTATCTCCTTTTATTAACCTTAGAGTCTTCCTGAATTCTCCCATCCCTGCTGGAATTTTCTGCTTAAGTTAGATATGCTTTGATTTTATCCAGGCTTCTGAAGCTAGGTACAGACATTCAAAAAGCCTGTGGGAGAATCAATCTAAGTTATGTGGCTTTCTGTAATCGGTGTAGCTTAGCTTGGTAGTGAACAAAACACATATCTGCCCTTTGGTGGTGTGGGAGAAGGGCAAACCTTAGACAAGGTTGTGCCATTTTTAAACCAGTCTGTGCATCCCAAACTTTTGTTTTGTTATGGGTATAGACTGGTTTCTGATCACTTATACCAGTAAAAATGTAATGTCTGTACCTGGGCCTGAATATGTATCTAAATACTCCCCTACCTCTGTTCTGGTTAGGCAGGGGAATCAGCCACATACCAGAACATGTTCCTTACTCAACTCTAATAGATAATTGAATGAGCATTTCTGCTGCTCAAAGTAATATTCATTTTTGCTTCAACCCAGCATCCATTGAGGGGGGTGGACTGGTCTGTAGGTGTTGGTAGATCGAAAGCAATGCTCAAGGAACATCAGTGAATAGCATTCACCTTCACAAAGGTTTTAGCTTCCTTTCCAAGTGTAAGTCACATCCAAAGTCTGAGTTCTTATTTTCTAAGGCCTTTCCCTGCACAACTCCTGTCCTAATGAGGGGAACATTCGCAGAAGAATCCAAAAAGAATAACTAAAAAATTCCTGGAGCCTCTCTCAGGTTTACCATGGGGGAATACAGCTCCCATAATGAAAGATATTGGCATTCAAAACAAATACATTTTTGATGTCAGAATTCTAAAGCAAGTATAGAACTCCACATTCAGCCATGCAATCGCCTTGCTATTAACTGATTTCATGGAGCCCCTGTAAAGTGAACAAGGACAAAATTTGATCTAAACTATTTAGGTTATTGAAAAGTCTGTAGTGGAGAGTACTAAAGATTTTACAAAAATGATGGAGCAAGAAATCTCTAACAAATACAAATGACTGCTGAAAAGTTGTGCCTCTGATAAATTAATTCATACAGCACAGAACAACATGGTTGAAATCACATTTTCGGTGACTTTATTAAGAATAAAGAGGAATGTCTAGATCATTACTGCAATAATGTCACAGAAGAAAGAACAGAGTGGGTGATCTGACGTGCCATTGTTTCAGTAGCTATTTTTCATTTTCTTTGGGCAGGTTTCTTTTTCTCTACTTTAAGATACTGTGAGTTTAAAAAAAGACAGGAACAAGTATTTCAGAAATAAAGCATTTGAAATAGCTTATCATAAATATGTATATTGTTTGTAGGAGTTTATAGTTTCAAATCTTGCTGAAGGCAAGTTTAAAAGGGAAAGATGTCATTAAGGTTTCAGTGTTCTATGCATTTGTTAAATAGAGTGAAATTCATCTCTGAGTGAGGGAAAGGTAGTGTATAATCCTTAGCAAGGACCAAAACATGCTTCAGTCCTGTGTTGAGGGGTTAAGTAGGATTGTGCTAGAATTCAGAAGTAGGAGGATTTATGACATATCCCATAGTTAATGTATTTTAAAATGATAGAAGTAGAACAAAATGCTGAGTATAAATCAAACTCTAATCTATAAATCCTTTTCCCAAATTTGCTATTCTGGAAGCTGAATTTCAAAGAAAGATACAGAGTTTATTAAACTCCTGTTTTACCTGTAGCATTAGAAAGCACAGTCCCTTGAATTAACCATCTTTAAAGAACTGTTCACAATTATGACAACTACACTGATTCTTCTGGACACATCCAGAGAATCACACTTATATACGCTGCCATAATTCTGGTTTGGTTTGGTTAGATCTTAGCAAGACGTCCTTGTATAAACCAGATCTCATTTGCAGTTTTCTAACTGGATGAATGCTAGCAAGGCTGCAATCACAAAGTCTGTTTTGGAGAAAAATATTTTTCAACAGACAACAGTGGGAAATTAAAAGATGTTAGCTTTTCTATACTTATCCTAGAGTAACTCACTTTAGAAAAAGAGAGTTTTTCTTCCTGTAGGGAGAAACTATGTGGACAAACTCTTTTAACAGCATAAACTTACAGTAAACTGATTAGGATCATTCTGAATGAAAAGCCTTAGGCTGGCTTCCCACCTCTCCAGCCAATCAAAGACTTTATTGAAGGGGCTCTGTCAGATGCAATCCTCTTTACTTCACTTTGTCTCCTGCTGATACAGTCTTACATAGGATTGCCTCTACACAGAGTGCTGGAAAGACATGTGTTTAGATTAAATAAACAAATACTATACGCAATCTCTTGATTGTATTATCACCTGTTGTAATACCATGTCTCTGTAAGGATCACCAACTGGCAGCTAGAAAATCATTATTTGCTTTTTTATCAAATAAGCACTATTAATGGCAACAACCTAAATAAAATAATGTATTATAAATTCATTGCTTATTTTGAGCTTGAGAATAGGTTTGTACAAAAGGGACACTTAAACATCATACTATGAAGCCGTGCTTCTATTATTGATACCATTAATGCTGAAAAGTGTAGTCTGGAGGACAGAGTTGTTCTAGTTCCTCACCCTATTCTCATCAGGTCAGATCCTGGTCTGCAGCCAAAAGCCTGTAAAAGTTAAATGCACATCTCTTTTTCAGACTCATAAAACAAAATCCAACCCTTCAAATTCATAAAATAAAATCCAACCTTCCTAAAATCTTGACAATGCATGTAATGCTTCATTGAAATTTATTTCCCCACCTAAGTTTAAGTTCACCTGAGTTAATGTTTTCAGCGAGAGTAAAAAACAGACTGAAATACTGTTAAATAGGAAGCGCATTACAAGGAGCAGCTAACAGATAGCAGGCTTGTTGAAGAAAGGATAGCTTGACTAGTGGATCAGCAAGACCAGTAAAAAGGAGGGAGGGTTGTTAACACCTATGGAATGAATTTTTTAATAGAGATGGTGTTGAGCCATGAAGTCAAGCAAGTCCCTGCTGCCTGAGTAGAAATGCTGCTGCCAAGGTCAAGTAGTTAGTTTTAAACTTTAGGTACAGCAGGTATCAAAGTGGGTGCAACTGCCACACTGTGCCCCCCAGGATCTGTGCCTGATTTCCTCCTCCTAGCCTGGTCCTCCCAGGTGTTCCCCACCAGCCCAGGAGTGGGCCAAGGGAGGGGAAATCCACCTGCCACCACTGTTGTTTCTGGCTGAACCAGCTTTCTACACAACTGCTTCCTGCAGCCCTGGCTGGAGCAGGCCAGGAGCAGGCAGGACACTGCCAATGGCAGGCAGATTTCTCAGACCCCTTCCTGTACCCAGGCGCATAAGTAGAGGGGTCAATGGAGGTGAATGGGAGAAATGTCACTGAGCACTGAGAGGAAGGGAAGGTGGCTGAGAGCAGGAGGGTGGGATTCCAACCTGATTCAGGGATGTAAAATGGTTATGGCTGCCCACACTAGTGGTAGTGAAGCAGCTGGGAGTGAGTGCTGCAGCTGGGAATATTGCATAGCCTGCCCACTCTGGTGGTGGTGGCGAAACAGCTGGGAGTGCAGGGTGCAGAAACCTCTTGCAGCACTGGTCACTACTCGCACCTCCCTTTTAAAAATCCTGGATCCTCAAATGGTCCTAGATCCTGTATCCAATCTTCTAACTTTTGTTTTATTTAATTATGCAAAAAAGATAAAAAACAGTATCATTTCTATTTCTCTTTTGTTCAGCCTAGTTCTTTCCAAAAAGAGACGTGAAATTAATTTGGGGAAGCAATGATAGTGCCAATTAATAAATTAAATGGTGAAACTCAAAACAGGTCAGTTGCTTAGGTTAGATAATATGGTTAAACAGTAACTATGCACTTAATAATAAAGCAAGAGAGCAAAATGTTATACTGGTACAAATAACCTGACTAGCCAACACATGTTGTCATAGATTGTAAAGTGCAAGTGTGTAGCAAGAAATAAGCTTTTGGAGATGAGAAAAGAGTTATGACAGATATCAAAAAATAAATATAAGGGCACTTTCCTGAAGACTGCTGCAGTTAAACACAAGAGTAGCTTGAATAAGTACTGTAGAATCTGGCTTCTTATTTTAAATGCATAATGAATTTTCAATGGTAATCAATCACTGTTTTTTAAGCAGATATGACTAGGAATGAGTAAAAGATGTAGTTTCATTTTTCAGGGTTCATTTTAATATTTCTTTCAGACTTCGCTTCCATAGAATTGCTTGTAGCCCCAGTTTCATTTTAGAAACTGAAAGTCAAAATATCAAAATGACACGCAGTAGAAACATCCAAGTTTCACCTCATAACCATGGTACTTTACATAACAAGTGGATTGTAGTCTCCCCAAAATTGATCCAGCGGAAAATGTGTCTAGATTTTCTTGGAAAAAAAATCATGAACCTTAAAAACTTTTCAAGAAACCTGATCAGAGAATTGAGTTTGTAACAAAACTATAGCCAGCCAATTTTCACTTGATTTGGGGTTTTGTTTTTAATATTTTGTGCATGACGTACATTAATCTACCTGCTGAATATTAAATACCCTAAAAGGGGTTGCAGGGAAAAATAGGAAGTTCACTATCAATGGAATTATAGATGTCAACATGAGAAATGAGGGGAGCATGAACTAACAAACTTATTGTATCAATATAAAGGAATGGACAGAATGTTTCCACTATTATACAAGTGAAAACCACAAGGTTTAGCTGTAGCTTGTTTTTAGAATTTATATAATTTGAAATAAAAACAAGTGAAAGGTGAGAAGTAAAGTAAAATGAAATAATAGGAAAAGACAAAGGTTTTGTTTTATCCATATATAATGCTAATCCATTATTAGCCTTTTCCTAGGAAAAGTTAGGAGATATTCATGTGACTAATATAAACAGAGAATACAAAAGTAAGGAGCTATATTTTTTAAAAGCTACTGCCTGTTGTGGTAAAGTTAAGTACATGTGCGCTTAACTTGTGTGAATCTTTGTAGGCCTGGGCCCTATATGAGTATTATAGTATAAAACCATGTATTTTATAAGTATAAAGCCATGCCAAGCATACTCAAAAGAAGTTTAAAGAAAAAAAAAATCAAAGGATAAAAAACTAATTTTGGATAAATCCACAGATAAAAAGTGATCGATGGAATATATATTATTTCAAATATTTTTTTCAATAGCAGCCAACACAAATCTAAATTTAAACCCAAGACCATTTTATCATTTCAGATGACCAAATTATTTCAGATCACATCTTATCATGTAGCGAGCCAGCTTTTTACCAATCAGTCTTTGCTCTAGTATTTAATTCTATAGAATGTTACCTTCTGAGGCCTTGAAAACTTTCATTCTGGTTCAGAAATAATTGAAAAGGTCCTATGAAATGCAAACCTGGTAATATAGTCCATGCCGTGAGCTTCAGCTGTATTTCCTTTGCCAGCGAGCTAAAGACCAGGGACTGAAACTTTTAGTGAGATGTGGAGAGGAACATCTCCATTTCAAAGGGGATGCCAGTTAACACCAAGAAGAATAGAATTTTATTACTTATACTGCAGCATGATAACTTAATACAGTGACCAGCCAACAATGTACAGAAACCATGGTGTGAGACTGAGGTAAGAAAGGATGGAATAATTGTGTTATGCTCAGTGGAAAGCCTTCATTGAAATCCTTAAGCTTCTGCCACGCTCATGAATTCAGTAGGAAGCGGCCAGTTTCCAGTGGAATCTTTGATTACAAAAGCAAATTAACTGCTTAAGCTAAATCTTGAGGAGATAAGTGTAGGACTTGTGTTGGACTAATATATAAGGGTGAACTTCAAACTATAACTATTCCTACATAAACAAATAATGCTGTGCGATTCTATGACAATATATAGTAAATAAAATGTGACTACAGGACATAGAATATGTTCTCTCTCTCTCTCTCACCTCTCTCTCTCTCACACACACACACACACACACACACACACACACGAGATTTCAGTTCACTTTGCCTTCTTTCATCCTTGCTTAGATAGTTGCATTTTTTTATTATATAGTAACTCAGTGTATGTCTTCAATTTATTTCTCCCTATATTTTTTTCCTATCTGTCATTTTCAGATGTAAATTCAGTGGCTTTAAAAAAAGGCACTGCATCTTCTTACTGCCTGTGAATGTTAAACTGCTTGTTAAACTGACACCAGTCTTTCCTTCATTACCATCAGAATACTTTCTCAAGGTTTATCAAACCTTTAAGAATTCCTGCACCTTCCAATTTCCAGCTTAATAGAAATGAACACACATGCTTTTTAAATGAGCAAGAATGCCGGTTTTATCTTTTTTGGAGAAAGTGACACAGTAAGGAGGAATGACATTGACATTCTTTGATCAATCTCCACTAAATATAAGAGATGTCCTGTGAATATGTTGCATATCAGTTTTGTAAGCATACAAAATAATCTTCTTGGACTTGTGGACAAGTTTAACTGGATTTTTCAAGGAAAAAAATAGAGTTCAGAATTTGGCTTAAAATAGCAATTGGTGTGTTAATCTTCTTTTTCACTAAGGTGTCCTAAATGTATCTTCTAAAAAGCATATTAGACCTGCAGATGACATTAAAAGTATTCAGAAAATAAGAACTAATCTGGTAATCCATTATTTTTTCAGAGAATGTGAGTAGGGCTAACTAGAATAGAAATTGACTTCAGACTGGTTAATCCTAATCAAAGTTTAGCAAAAGATTCCTTTGCAAACTCTCCTGACTTTTTTTATATTAGTCTGAACCAATGGGCCAGATTCTCAGGTACTTATACTGAACAACTATAGGGGAGGAGTAAAATATGAGTTGACAGTAATTCAAGAAAGATCCACATTTTGAATCATTCTAAAACAATCCTGCTATTCACCAAAGTAGTGGGGCAGCACTGGCAATAGCATGATGGGACATAAGGATCTTTCCAGAATAACATGAGACATAGCGGAACCATAGTTATCCTCCACTCAGCTGGGGTTCTCTGTTCTCCCCAATACCCAGTGATTTAAAGCAGTTCTTCAAATACTTTAAACCCCTGCATAACAAAAACTATCTTAAAAGAACCTATACAACTTTATAATAGCTGGATATACCATTCAATTTTGTGCTGCTCCAGACAAATATAGATGCCCTAAACTTAATTTAAGTGTAAAACATGGTTAATGGCTGCTTTTATTTTCTGGAATACTGCTATTTGCTGAATTTAACCCATTATGTCTCTACACACTTCATTTCCTTTCATTTTTTCTGGGTAAGGATATTGGCCAGTGGGTCCACCTTCACATCCCCAAGATGGGAAAAAATTGGCTTGGCAGCCGTTCTGCTGAAAAGGATCCTGGAATAGTGGATTATAAATTGACCATGAGCAAACAGTACCATACTATTGCAAAAAAGAAAACAAAAAACATAGGATATAGGACAAGTAAAGTAACCCTTCCACTCCACTCAGCTCTGGCAAGGTCTCTATTTAGTATTGTGTCCATCTTAGGGCACTGAATATTAGGAGACATGTAAAGTGGTTAGAAGGAGTCCAAAAGGTAATTCTGAGAAGGCTAGAAAACATGAACTATGAAGGAAGGTTGAAAGAGCTGGGTTGTTTAGCTTAGAAAGAAACATAAAGATGAACCTGAGAAGTCTACCACTTCATAAAAATGTTTTTATAAAGACGATGATGATCAGTTGTTTACCCTGCCCACTTGGTGGACAAAAAGACATATCAGCCAACATACTTAGTCTGGATATTATGAAAAAAACTTCTAACTCTAAGGATAGTTGAGCACTAGAAGAGATTATCTAGGGAGTCCATAGACTCTCTATCACTGGTGGGGATATTTTTTAAGAACTGGTCAGAGAAAATCCAGTTCTGGGTGCCGCACTTCAGGAGGGATGTGGACAACACTGAGAGGGTCCAGAGGAGGGCCACTCGCATGATCAGGGGGCAGCAAGGCAGGCCCTATAAGGGGAGGCTATGGGACCTGAACCTGTTCAGCCTCCACAAGAGAAGGCTGAGAGGGGATCTGGTGGCCACCTACAAACTGGCCAAGGGGGACCAGCAGGCTATGGAAGAGTCCCTGTTCCCCACGAGCACTACCGGGAGTAACAAGGAATAACAGCCATAAGTTGACCGAGAGTAGATTTAGGCTAGACATCAGGAGGCACTACTTCACAGTCAGGCCAGCTAGGATCTGGAACCAACTTCCAAGGGAAGTGGTGCTTGCTCCTACCCTGGGGGTCTTCAAGAGGAGGCTAGACAGCCACGTTGCCGGGGTCGTTTGACCCCACCATCCTTTCCTGCCCATGGCAGGGGGTCAGATTTGATGATCTGCTCAGGTCCCTTCCGACCCTACCTACTATGAAACTATGAAATAATTTTTAGGAGTGGTTAAGGCAGCGGAGGCCAGAAGAACAGGCTAGCTGACCTCTCAAAGTTTGTTCCATTCCTATTTTATATGAGTTTGTAAGGGTGACATCCACCTGCCTTATCACTTCTTCTTGAGCTGCCTTCATCCATGACCATCTCATTGCCACACAACAAACTTCTGCCCAACTGCTCCCTTGATTTGAGTCAGAGACCACCATTATTCTCTTACAGAAATTGTCCTCAATTCACAATAGTACTAGACTGGCTCTGATTCATACACAGCTTGCTCTTCCTTGCAGAGAAGAATGGAAGATTTGTCCTTCTAGTTAAATTAAATTAATAGGAGAAGCAAGGCAAAATTAACTTCTTTTAACTTGTTATACCTGACTTTGAAGGGCTGTCACTGTTCGGCTACAAAATTGAAAGAAACTTCTATAATAGAAGAAATTATAGCCATACTCAAAGTGACCTTTAATAAGTAGCTTCTGAAATGTTACAAGCCTTTGGCTTGGTATAAATAAAAGCTGTGGGTAAGAGGTGGGAAGCTTCTCTCAAATGAGTACTCTACCTCAGGTCCTGAAAGGTGCATGGAATCTGTCAAGCATAGATTGTTGGTCTGTTCTGAACCCTGCTGCATCTGTATACTCCATGTATGTCACATCCTAATACAAAACCAGTGAACCCTGGTATATTGATAAATTTTCTCTTTATATAGTTTGTGGTAACTGTATGGAGTACTGGTTCCTGTACTTTTCCTGGTTTTTATACATCTTTGGAATACACTAAAAACACCCTTTGACACATAGAGATAGTGTTCCTACTTTTTTGTAGAAGGCTTTGAGAGATCTGTAAAAGGTCACATGGTGTTTCACTGGGATGGGGGCAGCAAGATCTGGAGCCACCCCCCATCCTGGCATGACACTGGGATGAGGAATAAAATTCCTCAAATCTCAGTTGCACCCTTGTATGAACATCTGCCAGGAGCCAGAGGAAATCTGCAACAGAGGTAAGAGCTAATTGAATTTTCTGAGTCTTAGGCCACCTCTACATGTGAAGATAAAGGGGCGATGGGATCTAATGTGCGATTGACACAATCATGCCTCCAGCCCTGTGACATGTCCATGTAGAAGGTGTGATTGTGGAATCACACATTAGATCCTAGTGAGTTTTATGGCTGATATAGGGGAGAGGAGAGGGGGCAATCCCACACTCTCCCTGCACTGGCAGGAAGCAAGCTTCTGTGGTGGGGAGTCTCATGCACCCCAGTTGAGTGGCTGGAGAATTGCTACTGTGGTGAACTTCCCACCTTTGGGGTGTGAGAAATCCCAAGGAATGGAGGATCACTGCAAAGTGATCCCCTACCCCAGGGGTGTGGGAAACCCCAAAGGATAGAGGATCACCATGATCCATCAGCCCTGAGGATTTCCCTTGCCCTCAGGCTAGGGGGATTGCCCCTACAGCAATCCTCTAGCCCTGGGGTCCAGGTTTTACCAAAGTTATGGAGGCCTAAGGATTGTGGCAGCCATAATCCTGTTCCTGGGGATCATAGCTGCCATGATCACTAGGGCTTAATTTGTGCGGAAAACCCCTGGGCCTTGGGGATCGTGGCTGCCCTATCCCTAAGATGGTGTGTGTGTGATAACCCCAGACACTGGAGATCATGGCTGCTGTGATCCCTATGGCTCAGGGGGTTTATGCTGGGCATGGTGTATCCTTGCAATGGTACCCTGTGAACTGGGTACCCTTGCAGCTGCACAGGGAAGACCCTACTACACATACAAATTAAAGCTTTATAGCAACCAGCTATAAAGTTAGTAGATAGTTTCAAGGTCTAACATTATAGCTGTTTGGAACTTTTTATTGTGTCATTGGCTACTTAGCATGTATAGCTCATCTTAAAGTAACTGCACAATTAACCAGTTAATTGTATAATGCCTGTAATGCATAGAGCAATTGTTTTCTACCTTTTTTATTTGCAGACCCCTAAAATATTTTGAGAGGTGCAGACTCATTTCAATTTTGTGGATATTCACATACTTTCAATGGATTGTAGTAATCTTTGTCAGAACGTTTAAGAGCTGGGGACCCCAAAGGGCCTGTGGACCACTGGTTGAAACCACTGGTGTAGAAGGTACCTTAGTGTAATGTCCTAACCCCAGGACCAATATCTTTAACTTGTATTATATGATATCAAGAAATGTGAAAGCACTGAATTTCATTTGGTTGGCCCCTGAGTATATTGAAGTAGAGGGAATGTACACTAGAGATCAGATTTTGAAAGGTATTTAGGCACCTTTGGCCAGATACATATTGGTAGCCTTAGCATCTATGTGGGACTTAAGCATAATTGAATCACACCTTACAAAAAGATAATTAGTGAGCGGTCTTTTTACCTTTTGAGCCTAATTGAAATCAGAAGTAAACATATTTTTCCTCTACTCTCTTTGGCCTTCTACCTTTACTTTTCTTTAAAAAAAAACAAACAAAAAAACAAGCGAATATATTGAAATAATACTTTTGTTCCAAACTTTCTTATAGTTCTCATAGAGACTAGATAAAACATTTTGTGCATCAATTTTAAGTATCAGAACTAAAAAAAAAACAAGCAGTCAATCAAACAGACAACCCAAGTGATGGTAAAAATATGATTTAAGGCAAAAACAAAAAATCTGTGCCCATTTAATACATGTGTACCTCCCTCCAGCCTACACATATCAAACCAACTGACTGCTCTGCATGTCTCCTAAAATCAACCAACGAGCCAAACAAACAAAAATCTAAGAACAAATCAATCCAAAATATATATACACACTGCATAATTCTGCAATGTTTGTTTTGTTTCCTTCTGTGAATTTTAGGTTGTAACAAATAGGAGCTAAATCCCCTAACCCACAGCTTCCCATGGAATATCTTCTATTTACATTTTCTATTCATTCCTTTCTTCATTCAAGCAGCAATGAAAAGAATAATCCCTTGCTAAGTTTACTGTGGAAAATCACATTGTGTTCCAAAGCAATAATCATTCTAGTCAAAGATAAAGTTTTAAAGGTTGAATTGGACCCCTGTGTTTCTCTTAACTAGACACCTGAGAATGAAAAACACAACTGTCAAGATGTCTTCTGGCTGGCATTACAAGAAACTTAATCCATTTACTCAGTAGTGTGATGTCCTGCTAGCAGGAAGCAAACACATACTAATTAAATGCTTCAGTTCTTTATTTAAATGCATATACTGCATCCCCAAAGAGAAGGATGTCCAGTGCAAATTGTTTTTCTTAAAGAAATTACTTGGTTTTGTTTGGGGTTTTTTTGTTGTTTTTTTCTAAGCCATGGTTGTAACACAAGTATAGCTGTTGTTAACAAATTAGTGGTTATAGTTACAGTAAATGGAAAACACAGAAGCAATTACTGCAACAAATGATTTCCAAACTATTAGGAAAACCAAGATGAGTTACAATGTTACTAATAGAAACTGGATGGAACTTGAGCTGTAAACCTATAAAGCAAAATTAAAAGCGAGTGATTCAGTGTCAATGGAAGTAATTTCATATATCTGTTTTCCAGGTGCTGTGTTGGAGCTGACACTGTAAACTTTTGAGTCAACTAACCAGGTGAAATGTACAGCTTATGGCTGAGATTTAGCCAGGACTTAAAAACAGAATCAGACCCACTGGAGTTTCATGGATATACTCCATGAAACTCCAGTGGGTCTGATTCTGTCTTCACAGATGCTAGGTTTTTAATGTAACTGATTTGATTTCAACAGAATTTAGTTGTTTCAGAGGGACACCCCCCAAAAAAAAATTATAAAAACCAAAAAAACAACCTATGGACTATCTAGCCAAGTGTGCATGAGTGGATATGCATGATACTATATTTTCTGGACTCATAGTTACATATACTCTATTTAGTGTCTAATATAGGGTATTTTACTTATAATTTTGAAATCATTATTTATTTGTTTTAGCTTTCTTTTTGCTTGTACCAATGTATCCAGGAAAATAGGAAATGTTCCTAAAGTCACAGAACATAATAGATTTGTCTAATGAGGGGTGTCTGACATTCTAGATAAAGGGAAGAAAAATGTACTGATCTTGCAGCAAAAATTGTATCAACTGAAAATATTTACTGTTACTATTAAAAATGAATTACCAAAAGCAGACAGCCTTTTAATTGAAGACTTTATAACACTTCCTTCATTTTCATTTAAATGCAAATTTAAAATCTTTTTCTAACCCAATAGAAAGCTGAATCTGAGTATAGCCACTGATTTACTAATGAGGCAATTATGCTGCATAACATTAGTCCCAACATAAAATATTACACATTTGAAATATTAAGAGAGCTAATGAGGATGAAGGGGTTTTTTTTTAGTCCAAGTGGACACATCCATAAGGCTCTGGACAAAACAGCCATAATGTGATGTATCACCTAAATTTGATAAAATGCATATTATCTCCTATTTAACTTTAAATACAGCGCTCTTCGGTAGATGGGGTTGATTCACTCTGGGGCCGCATCCACACAAGCCTGGACATTTGATTCCTTGAGGACAAGAAGAAGCAGCACACCTTGTGCCACTGTTACTTGTCCTTAGGGAACACCTGAGCCATGTAGCCTCTGGCACGCGACAGGTTACCCTGGGTCAGATAGCAACTGGACTGGCCCGGGCAGCCTTATCTGGCATCCTGGGGGCCTCGGAGAATTGCAGCCATGATGCTCCTGCAGCTGGGAGCCTGGCCAGCAGCTGGAGCATGGATCTGGAAGACTGGGCACCACTTTTGGGTGGCATGTGCTACTGTCATGTACACTGCCCCGCTTTTTTAAGGTGCAGGTTTTTTTGACCCCGGGAACTCCTGGGGCCAAAAAACCCCTCTGTACTGCAAGAGGGGAATGCCTGCATGTGTGATGTGATGCCACAGATGGGTCAGTGGCACCATATACTGCATGTCCGTGCTTATCTGGACATGCCCTAGGGTTGAATTAGAGGAAGACATATACACAAACTCCTTCTCCAATTCAGTTGGAAAGAAGCACTCATCTAACTCCATAATATTAAATCCCCTTTTCAGCAATGAGGTTTCTCCATAGGTTCAAGATATGCAATGAAATGAGTGCAAACTGGGTAGACTGGGTGCTGGAGTTAGTATGCTGGAATTGTCATGAGTAAGGAGCATCCCTGGAAGCTTCTCTGGTAAGTAACAGTCCCAGAAGGCATAAGGAAATCACATGGATACTGAGGACCTATCATGCAGACTCTTGTAATGAAGTGACAAAATCTTTCCTCCTAAAGGAGCAAAAGAAACTCTGCCTTGGGACTCTCTGGACATTTCTGCCTCTCCCTGGTAGATGGCTTTTCTATGATAAGGTATTTAATATTCTTGTATAATTATTTGTAAGATTTGGTTAATTGTGCCTTGCAAGTTTTTCTTTTGGGCTCATTTAACTCATTACTTGCTGAGTTACATATGCTTTTTAACTCTATTTTGGTAGTGCCCAGAGACCACAACTGATATTATATTTATTGTTGTGCTGGGCACTGTGCTAATAATTGGTAAGAAATAATCCTTGCCCATATAATACTCCAAACAGAGGCTAGGAAGGGGAAAAGAGGTGCAAAAAGGTTAAATGGCTCATCCAGAGTCACATAGCATTCAGTGGCAGAAGTAGGAAAAGAACCCACGTCTACTATATTTCCATCTTGAGAGTGGATCTTTAACTTCCCAGCTCCTTGGTGTAGTATATGTATGCAGGAAAGAATCAAAATTACCCTAAGGAAACAGGAGTCTCATTTTCAAAAGCAGCATAAGCATTTGAGCTTTCTTCATTTAACTGTAAGCACATAAAATCAAAACTTAGATCTCCTAAACTCTTCCTTTATTGTGTAAAAGTTTTAATTCCCTTTACCCTATGGGTGTTTATAGATGTGCTTCAGAAGGTGAGGGGTACTATAATTAGCACAGCTCCGAGAGGGACACTAATTAAAGTGACCAGAGTGTCATGCGCATCAGTTTCCCTATGCTGAAAAATTGCCACAGGGTGCTTTGAACTAAAGCTGTTTGAATGAGCTTTAAAGCATCCCTGCCACCATTTTTCAGTGTGGTGATGCTGATACACATGATGCTGGAGTCTGCTGGAACACTGTAATTACCACACTTCGGCAGAGTCGATTAATTAATTAATCGAGTCTGCCCTGATTAATCGAGTCTGCTTTGAGCAGCCTCCCTGCAAGTGTATAGGAGTCCAAAGTTGCCACCAGTGAAGTCCCAAACTACCTCAATGTCTGCCTCTGGCTATGTACAGGATTATTCATATCTTGGCAGCCTCAAGTTTATTTCTTACCTATCTTGGTACCCTAGCCCTCACGGGATTTCCAAAGTTGGTGCTTAGAACATAACTAATACCCCACAAAAAAAGATGAAGTATGAGGTGATCCTCTTTTTTGTCCAGTAACATAGTACTGATTCGAGTCCTCCGCTGTGGAAGACCCAGGTTCAAATTTTCCCTTTCCCTAATTCAGTGTAAAAATTTGAACTGAAGTCTTACAGGAATATCTTTACCATTAGGACACTTCTACACATGTGCATTTATTGCACAGTAACTGAAATTACTGTGCACTACAGGCACATGTCTACACATGCATGCCCATACTGCTCAGTAAATATGGTGACTTACGCCAACTTGAGCATAAATTTGATACCTGCATCATGCAGGTATCAAATTTGTGCCCGATTTAGTTACTATGTAGTTATGCATGCAGTAATACTGTGTGTGTGGACTGACTTATTTACTAACTTTAGTCCCAAGTCAGTCCACACAGTGTTACTGCATACATTACTATGTAATAACTAATTGGGCCTAAATTTAGTCCCAAATCAGCCCCCAAACAGCGTTAATGCGCTTTAACACCTGCACAGGTAGACACTGTCCTATTCCTACTTACTGCACAGTAACTTACTGCACGGTAAATTTAAATCAGTGTAAATGCACATGTAGACATTCCCATAGTGTACTGTTGAAGGCCTTCTCCTTACTCTTACACTTTCTTTCAATTTCCATGCAAATTGAAAATCTTTTTTCCTAAGCCAGAGAAAGTTAAATCTGGGTATAGCCACCACTTTACTAATGATGTAATTAAGAAAGGTACTTCTAAAGCTGTTCACTTTGCATATGTTTTCAAATATTCACTGAAGTAGGTAGGTGAACCTGACTCTTTCCTATCTAAGGTGAGTCCTTAACTACTAGATTAGTGAGTCAATCGCTCTGTCCCTCATGGCTACTCCAGTGCATAATCAGCTACTCCAATGCATAATCATTATATCAGTTTTCCATGTCAATCTAAAAATAGGGATATTAACAAAGTCTATGGAAATATTTTTTTAAATGAGAGGATTTTTCTGACATGTATACACATACATTTTAAAATAACCAATACAGACAAAATTTATTCTTACATACACATAGACTATATGGAACCCAAATCCTGATGGTGTGTTAATCAATAAATATTTTACCAAAGCCTCAGTTGCAGGAGAATCAGTCCACTAGGTTGTGTAGTATTGTATAGAGCCAGGATGACTTATCCTTTGCTTGAGTTTTGTATTAAATAAATATGGAAAAGAGAGGCCTAGTTTCATGTGACAATATAAAAGAGCAGAAACAATAGTCACAGCTTGAAAAATCAAAAGATAAGCTGCCTCTAAGAAAGAATGAGACACTTTTTTCCCAGTAATATTTATCCTTTCTCATGATATTAAAGAATATTTCTTTTGGGTTTATCACTTATGTAGTGTACCTACATACCAAAAAAAGGAAAAAAAAGAGAAAGAAAGCAAATATTTCAGAAAGGGACATATATACCTTTAGAGATTCAGTTATCACAACACTTATGCTGCTGTTCTGGTTTATGAACAAGAACATTTATCATTTGTCAGAAAAAAAAACAAACAAAAAACACACAAACCCTTTGATATTCGGCTCTATCCAAAACCCAGGAACTATATAAACAGCATATTCTACATCTATTGAGTTGAAAAGTTCAGGTCAAAAGTGTGGTTCTATGCAAATGATTTTGCATATGAAAGGAAGATTCCTGTGCCTTTCCATATTAACAATCCTCCCTCATTATAATATTAAGTACATTGGGAAGGATGATACATCACACAGGATAATGTAAGTTGACACACATAAAGGAGGCATAAGAAAGCTTAGCTTCAGATAGTGTTTTTTGCTCTCGGGTGCCTCTGAAACGCAGAATAAGCTTTTTATTTGATCTTAGCTTAATGCAAGCATCAGCTGTTTGAAAAGGAGAAAGCTAGGGGGAAAAAAAGCCGTTTATGCATCCCAACACTTGACTCTAAATGGTTTCAAGTAATTGGCCGTCTATTAAAATCCCTCCTAGACTTAATCAAACTGTGATACGCAAGGAATCTCTAGCTCTGTACGTGCAGCTTACCACTTGCTCTGTAAAAGCCTCATTCTCTTAATTTGCTAGCTAACCTAGTCCTTCTAAGCCCATACTACTGCACAGTATGTGACTTTTCACTCCCTACTGCTCTTAGCAGAAACCAGAATTTTTGGGAGGAGGCTGTAGAGTGAGGCCAAGCAGCAGGGAATCTGTAAAGTCTGATTCAGTTCCTTCCCTCTGACTAAGGGGCTAATTAGATTGCCACACAATGAGGTAAACAGATAATGGTAGATGAACTGTCATACTCTTGATTATTCACAAAAAACAAATTCTTTTTGAATTGTAGGCATGGACTGTTAAAAGTCTGCCAGCCTCAACAGCTGGTACATTTCTGAGAGAGCCAGTCAGTAGATGGACGTTCATTTCATTATAACATACTGCCTAGGGTTACCATACATCCTGGTTTTCCCAGACATGTACTCTTTTTTGGCCCCTTGTCCTCCATCTAGGCAGGGGTTTTTTTTTAAATATGAGCAAATGTCCAGGTATTAGCTTTAGCTCTGCTTTTGCTCAGGGCTGGGGGCAGTGGGGAAGCTGTTTGGTTATCAGAAGATCACATGCTGTCTGTGCAGGCCCCTGCAGCTGCTGAAAGTGTGTGTGTGTGTGTGTGTGTGTGTGAGCAAGCTGCTTGGGAAGCAGGGCTAGGGAGGCAGGGGCTGCAGGTCAGAAGTGCGTGTCACCAGCAGCACTGGGTGGAAGCAGGAGGCTGCGGATCGGGAGTACAGGGCACTGGCAGAGCTGGGCAGGCAGGGGGATGCAAGTCAGGGGTGAGGGTCACCAGGGGGAAGCAGGGAGCTGTGAGTTGAGAGTGAGGAGCACCAGTCAGAAGGCTTGGAGGTAGGAAAGGGGCTATGGGTCAAGAGTAAGGGGCGGCAGAGATGGGGGGACAGGAGGCATATCACTGCCCCCCCCACAATCATATACCCCTCCCCCCCCCCCACAGTGGTGTCCTCTTTTTTGAAATTGGAAATATGGTAACACTAATACTGCCACTTCTTGCACCTCTTATTAAATCTCCCTGCACATATTACTGAATATTCACACATTGTTTGATCTCTAGAAGTGTGGATTTCTTTCCCATTTTGTGTTACAAATTCCAAAACCTGCTTGGAGGCTAATTTTTCTTTTTTCTTTTCTTCTTATAATTAACTTACTATTCTAGGGACCAAAGAGTCTGAATTTGGCATATATAGGAAGGTAGGATTTTCAGAAACACTTTGTTCAGTTAGCTCTACTCATATTGGCTGTGTGTAGACGAAACGAGGGGCATGTGGCACAACATTTTAAAGTGGGCTAAATGCTTTTGCACCACTTTAATGGTGTCAGTGTTTGAATGTATCAGTGACATACTGCCCATTAATTACAGCTGGTGTAGCAAATTTCATGGTGTATGACTTGGGGCACAACAAACTAAAACTCCTCCAAGAAGTTTTAGTTTGTTGCCCCTACAGCTTCAGAGCTAAGCACCAGGCTCAGTGCAGCTTAGGAGCTCTGCAGGAAGCCCTGCAGGCAGCCTGGGAAGGAAAATAAAGCTGCAATCCTGATGTTCCCCCACCCCCCTTGGAGCCTGTTTTCCTCCTGAGCTGAGCAGAGGCCCAGTGCTTCCCTCTGTGGCTGTGGTGCCCCCTGGGACTACCTGAGACAGGTGCCTGCAGATGTGTGCTGCCTGTGGGGGGACTGCTGCTGCCACGGGGGGAAGCACCAGCTCCCCACAACAGCTCAGGGGCTGCTGGCAGCTCACCCTCTGCCTGCTGGCAGCTCGCCCTCTCCTCCCTGCCACCGGAGGGGCAGGTAAGTCAGCAGGGTGCGTGCATGACATGGGAGTTTAAAGGGCCCTAAATTGAAGTGATTTTAAAAACCTACTGCTTCAATTTAGGGCCCCCATTTCATCTACATGCAACCATTGAAGGCAATGGTCAAGCTTCCATTGGTTTCAATGAAGCCTCAGTGATTTCATCCCATAAATATGTCTTCAAATCCCATTATACTATAACCTCACAGTTATAGACAGTTAACAGTTAACAGTTTAGTATTGGTGTGCAATAAGAAGTTACAGCAAAAAAAGGGGGAGGGGGTTCTCTCTGTTGCACACATATTCTGTGCAACATTCCATGTATACAGATGCTTCCACAGCACCCTTAGCCATTGAAAGGATCGGAGAAAGGGAACAATATGTTATGTTGGGCTGCCTCTAGATATTTATGTGGTTCAAAGGATATTGTTCATTTTTAGTTTATATACCAAAGACTCATTGGGCACATCTACACAAGACGATACTGTGCAGTCATTACTGCACAGTTATTTAGTACTTGCATTAGCAAGTACCAATTTAAGTGCACATTAACTGGAGTTACTGAGCAGTAGCACCAGCCAACATCTTTTAGGTGATGCTACTGCACAGTAGCCTAATAATACCGTGCAGTAGAGTATTGGCACTGTCTGTGCTGTGATATGCTACTGCACAGTATTTTTCAGCTTCTGTGCAGTCAGTGTCTCTTGGAGACGTGCTCATTGAGACTGAATACAAGTGTATGATAAATATGTTGTTAATATCAGGACTTAGGAAGAAAACCTTACACAATATTTTTTACCTGCTGAGTACATGGCTGTATCAATAAGTCATCATGAACTTGTCAGCTGGTGTTAGGTTGAACAGAACCTGGGATCAGAGGACAGAATGAACAATGTATGCTGATCAATGCTAGTGTGCTACTCTGAGTGCTGCTTTTAGGGTAAGGAGGAATTTCTTGCAGTAACATATTTATAGAACTGCCAGAGATAATCTCATTGCTTGAAGCACTGTTTGCAATTACTGGGTGAGATGTCAAGGGTTTCTCACAGAAAATGTAAATTGTTGTTAACTGTAGAAGGCACAAGAGTCAGGCAATCAGTGCAGGCAGCAGGAGCAACAAAAGGAAGAGGACCTGTCTGCTTCAGCTTTAAGTGGGAGTTATTGCAGAAAGTTTTGGTTTGTCTTGGCATGTGCTCTCAAGGGATTTAGATTTTCAAAGTACTTAGACACTTCAGTGCCCCACTTGTGAGTGCTCTGCTACCTAGTGTTCCAAGGTATTTCATAATATGCAAAAAGGGAATTAGATGTGTAAGGGAGGGACCTTTAGATGCCATCTGATCAATGAGCCACGTAAGCTAGCTTGTCATGATTTGAAAGCAAATAAGGGTAGGGGCTTAGAGGACTAATCCAGTGGATCTAGCCAAAAGTACTTTACTGTCCCTGGCCAAACAGGCACTTTCCTATACTCAGGATATTGAATTGTAAATTCTGAAGTGGAGTTAGCTGCATAAGCCATCTTAGCTGTTAAGGGAATCTATGCCTAGTTTTAATAACCCTCTTATGAAATACTATAGGCAGTAGCCACTTTAGGACATTAACCTGAACCCTAAGGGTGCATCCTTACATTCGGGCACATGCGCTTGCAGCAGCTCAAATAGAAGCAGTGCAAAATTTGAGCTGGGGCTTTTTGGGTGGCTGTGGAGGGATGTGGGGGGTGCATGGGGTGTGTGGGTAGGTGTGGCTGGATTGTGGGGAAACTGTGGGGGGGGTGCTCAGGAGGGGTGGGTCCCCTGCTCCTGCAGTGAGCAGCCCCCCTGCACAGCTCACATGCTGCTCCCCAACAGGGGCTAAAGCCCCCCAACAGGGGTCACATGCCCACTGCAGGGGCTACCACCCCCCACGCAGGGGCTATGTGCCCCCTGCCAGGCCCCACCCACTGCTTTCTCCCCCAGCCCCCCAATGGCTGCCTCACCCAGCCTCATCTCCTGCCTGTTTCCCCAGGTCCCCTGATGGCTGCCCTGCCTGGCCCCAGCATCCTGGCACTCCTCCAGGTCCCCTGATGGCACCCTGTCTGGCCCTGTGCTCACCAGCTATAGCAGAGGCTGTGAGGGCCTCTGGGGCCTCATGACAGAGCCCCCCTGTGCAGCCCAAATGACCCCAAGCTGTAAGACAGTATGGGGCACCACGTGGTGCCCTGCTGAGCCATGCCGTACCTGTGTGATCTGAAGGTGGCAGCATGGGTGCCAGGTGGCTGGGGCCTATCCCTGCTGCCCCCTGCTTCCCCACATGATGTGGGGGGGAAGACTGCCATGAGGCCCCAGAGGCCCCAGTGACCACTGCTACAGCCGGTGAGTTCAGGCCTTTTTTTTTTAAGTGCCAGGACACTTGGGCCAGGCAAGGCACCCATCAGGGGAGCTGGGGGAGCAGGCAGGGACTGGGGCTGGGTGGGGCAGCCATCAGGGGAGTTGGGGAGCGGGCGGGGGGCACCAGGTGCAGCAGTGATCCGGGAGGCTGGGGGATCAGGCAGGGGCTGGGGCTGGCAAGGGTCTCCTCATGGTCCCATCCCCCCTCCTGCAGCCCCTCCTGCCCCACGACTTACCGGCATGGAGCCCAGGTCCAGCTCCCTGCGGCTGGCACGGTGCCTGGCCTGCATGGGCAGGCAGCGTGCTTCAGCACCAGTGCAAGGGCCAGCCATAGAGACATCCTGGCTGGCTGCCAGAGCATCTTAGTGGAGGACCTAAGCCTCTGTTGCCTCCTGGCATGGTTGGGGACCTGCCCTGCTTTTTTTTCCCGGGGTATTTTTTGACCCCTGGATATCCAGGAGTCTAATTTTGCCCCCGCTCTGCATATTTCCAGCACAAGGAACATTTTTTTGTTTCTGCACGTGCCTCTTGCAGCATCTCAAAGGGCTTTGAGATGCTGCAAGAGGCACATATATGCTTGTTTGGATGTGCCCTATGAAGCTAGGTTCAAATCAGTCCTCCTCTGCCTAATACACAATAGGAACATTAGCATGAATTTCCCTCATGCTAGGTGAATGCCCTGATGATAGTTATTGTTTACTCTGGAATATGTGTCTCCATTTCTTTTGTTGGAGTTATTCCACTTTGTAATATATAATTAAATATGTATTGGACTAGAAAGCAAGTGACAGGGAGATAGTCTAAGACTGATCCTATAGCCCAGTGATGGAGATCTCTCCTGATATTTTCAGACCTATTATTCCATGTGACTAGCCATCCTTTGCATTGCACATGCTCCGAGCCTAAATAATGGAGGAACCCACTGGCAAGATGGTCTTTCTTGTCAAGTCTGAGAACTTCTTTCAAGGTCCGTGGAATATCTGCCTAAACTATGGCTTCAAGCAACTAATTAGTTGCCTAGGTGCTTTTGCATATGTCCGCCAGAAGAAATCTAGGCACTTAAGTTGTTAGGCAGCCTCTGACTAGAGGCTTTGAGGTCCTAGAATTTTAAGCTATGCCTGGAAGGAAGGAAAGTTCTTAGTTGGTACAAATAATAAGTTCTTAGTTGGTAAAAATAGGGAGTGAGAACTATGTAAAAAGGCAGTTGTATATAATTTCTATATTGTAAATATTTTCTACTGAAATAGAATTGTTCAGGTTCACCAACCCAACATAGTGGTACAAAAGCAGTCCCATGTCAGAAACCTGTTAGAACACCCCCATGTGAAGGTTCATTTTTGTTTAACAAAGTAATGCATTTCTATACTGTGTCACAGTACTTGATACATTTAATTACAACAACCTACCTTTTACAAAAAGTATCTGAAGCTAAACAAAGTATATTAATTACCAACACCAGTGTTGTGCTTTAGAATTATTAAAGGAGCTGAGAATGTTTGCTGTTCTGTCAAAATGGGACTTTCGCTTAGCTAAGCAATGTGCTGTGACACTGACTTTCAGATATATCTTTTACATCTTGCCCTCTTTCATTTTTTCCTCCTGATGATTAATGTAGTCATAAAGATCATAGGCATTTTCTTCTCAATTAATTTTTGATTCTGAGCAACTTTTTCCTCCTTAACAGAATTTGTGGGAGACAGGACTTCAACATATTATATAAAAGATTGTGATGCTGCAGTATCCTTTTCTGAACTAAAATTCATTTAGACTTAGCGTATGTGGTTACTCTGTGTACAGCAGTGGATCCAAGAATGGGGGAAGGGTTGTGCAACTCCCCCACCTCCCTCCTCCCCACCAGGAGTGCTTCTGAGTCTCTGGAGCCCAGTGAGTGAATGCTGCTGCTTTCACTCATCCCCCTCCTTTCTCCTGCCCCTAGGGAGGTGGAGACAGGGAAAGGGCAAACAGCAGCAGCATTCACCCTCTGGGCTTCAGAGCCATATATTCAGGGGCTCCAACCAGACCCAGTCCCAATCAGCTGGTGATCTCAGAGCTCAGTGCTTACGTGGACCTCTGGCAGGAGCCTGCACTGACCAAGCTGTGACCTTAGAGCATATTGCTCATGGACAGCACAACCAGTGTGTGCAGGCAAGGTGGGGACGGGTGTCACACATCCCATGCCCCATTCCTGGATCTACTGCTGTACACCAAGAGTAACCACAGACACTAAGATTGAGTAAATTTTAGTTCAGAAAAATATTGAGCTGTCCAGAACCAAAAAATAATCAGAAAAAGGAAAAAAAATCTAGTTTCCAGTACACACCTGGGAGCAAACAGCTACAATTTTAGAAGGCGCAGTACATAAAAAGCAAAAGAACGGTAACTTCATATGCTAGAATTATATATTTTTATATGTGGTGTTTGACAGCATAAGACACACCACAATCTGTTGGCTTGATTTTTTTTTTACTGCCTTGCCTCACAATTAGCCATATCCTCCTGTACAAAGTAGCTGCAGAATGTAGCATAATCAAAAACATAGCTATTTATATACACTTTGCTTTAATTTTGCACAAGTAAAAATGACAAAATAAGCTGCAGGGTGAATCAGATCCTGTGCGTGTTTGTAGGAACCACACAAACAACATTTAAATTTTGCTCCCTCATGATGACATTTTAATAGTACAGAATATCTCCATATAAGAGTTTTAGATAGGAAATAAAAGAAAATATCTAGCTCTCAGTGGAATTTAGCTAGACAGAAAACAATATGTTAAGATAACATTTAACTAGAACAATAGTGCTAACTACTCTGGCAAAAAAAGTTCTGTTCATAAGTTCTTCAAATATTACAACAGTCAGGACATGAGTTCTATTGACAAAAGCAAGCAACCCTTTAAACTAGTGTGGTTAAAGCATGTCAGCTTCTATAGATACTAGCACACACTATCATATCCAGATGACTTTAACTCCCCAGCTAAATAAAAGTGCTATATGCAGGCAGATACACTTCAGCTAGCCTTCAGCGAAATACCAAGTCAGACTTTAACTCAATTTTGGAGCAAGAGACATTGACTCCACCATTGTGAGCACTGCCAACGTTTTGTGCCCACATTCTGAATCGGCTGCATCCTAGGTATTCCTTATTGGGTTAGATCAATGCCTGAGCTGCTGTTGCTGAAGACTCTGGTAGATTCAATTTACAGATGCTAGTTTTGGATTTAGCTTCATTAGTAACCATGTGTAGATGAAACAAGAGGCATGTGTGCACGACACTTTAACCCAGGCTAAATGCTTTTGCACCACTTTAATGGTGTTAGTGTTTGCACGCCTTGGTGGCGTATTGTGCATTAATTCCAGCTGCTGTAGGAAATTTGGCCGCATAATGCACCTTAAATGACTTGGGGTGCAGCAAACTAAAACTCCTTTGAGGAGTTTTAGTTTGCTGCCCCTACAGCCGTGGACTGAAGCACCCGGCTCCATGCAGCTCTATGGCTCTACAGGAAGCCTTGCAAGCAGCCTGGGAAGGCAGCCTCTGACCAAAAAAAGCAGCAAGCCTGATCTCCTTCCCCCCACCCTCCCCCACAGAGCCTGCCTGCCTGCCTGAGCTCTGTGGAGGCACGACGCTTCCCTCTGCGGCTGCGGTTCCCCCTGCAACCCCTTGAGCCAGGCACCTGCAGGCAGGGGCCGCCTGGGGACGAGGGCTGCCGCTACCACAGCTGGAAGCACCAGCCCCCCCCCACACCCCCTGCAGCCCAGGGGACCACTCTGCCCACTGGCAGCTTGCCTTTCCCTCCCTGCCAGAGAGGCAGGTAAGTCAACAGGGTGGGTGCATGACACAAGGGTTTAATCAGCCCTAAATTGAAGCAGTGTTTTTTAAAACCCACCACTTCAATTTAGGGCCCTCATTTTGTCTACACACAATTTGATTCCCATTGACTTTCAATGAGACTTGCCTTTGCAAATCTGCCTCTAACATTCCAGCTCTCTTACTTGGAACACAGTGCTCATCCCCCTGAATTCCCGGTTGTTCTAACTCGGATCTATTAACCACCTTCTATAAAATGAAATAAAAATCGTTTTTAAAATCAGTGCTACCATCCAGGTGATAATTAATGTCTACCCCAAACCTAGCAGCTCACAAAGTTAAAGCACACCATTTTCTTATGTAGCCAGCAGCATGCAAAGGAGAGATTTGACTAACATCATGTTCAGTTACCTTTGACTTCCTAGCCTAATTAACCATACATTCATTCACGGCTGGATCAGCTGGGGCAATTTTTGACATGGGTCTGGAAGAGGGATTGAACTCATTCCTCTGGAATTCTAGCAAAATAGCTTAACCATTCTGCCACCAATTTCCTAGTAAGAATGATACTTATGTCTCATATAAGTGCTTCTCGTCTTTAGGTCTTAAAAGAAAGGTAAATATTCCTTTCTTCAGGAAAGCTCACATGGCAATTCAGCTGCGGTCTCCTAAGTCCTTGTCCATTTCTTTGCCAACTAGATACCTGCTTTTTTCAGGTGACTGGACTGGCTATTAAGAATCATCTGACATTTCTTGTACTAGTAGAAAAACTTCCTTTTTTTTTTTTAGCTACTTCTGCTTGGATGCCAATTTTTCTGGCATTTTAACAGAATTTTTTACATCTTTTTCACAACAGTGGAAAATAGTCTTTATGGTTGTGCTTTTATCAACTGCAAATTGCCTTTCCAGCCTAGCAGAAAAAAATACTGTATTCTATTCTACCACATGAATCATCAACAAAATTGCCAGCTAAGTATTTCTTTCAGGTTTTTTATTGTTGAGGATGATGCATGAAGCAGAGAGAAGATATCTTGATTTGCAGAAGCCAAACTAAATTTACAGGAGTGGCAGTTAGAACAATCTTGGTTTCACTTGAAAACTGAACAAATCTCAAATGAAAATCATTTACAAGGAACAACTATGCAGTACCAGCAAGTCATTTGTACAGATACCATTTTCTGACAAAGATGTTGTGTGTGTGCATGTGTGTGAGTATGCATGTGTACTGAATGCTGGACCTGCCATTTGAGAAGATTGAAAGGCTGTAAGTGATCCACAGACCAAATGTTGGTTACTTTTTTTTACTTGCTGTTTTGCATCCTTTTATTTTTTAATTGCAGTATTTAACAGTTATTTTAATAAATACATTTTTTGTTTATGAAATGGGTAGCAATGAAAATCCTAGTTATACTTAGACGCTCAGAAGTGTCTATGTAATTTTGGAGCACAAGTCTTGTTGAAAGTCATTTTGATTACTTTATGCTCGCAACCTGCTTAAGCTCTTTCTAAAAATCCTGTGCCTATGAACTATTATCAGTCATGGCATATTATCACCTTCAGTCCCAATGAGACTGAATAGATGCATGGCTGAGGAATGAGAGCATTACTACCTTAGAGCTATCTTATGGATAACCATGTAAGATTATTTTTATTACAGAAACAATTGCAAATACACACACACACACTTTTGTGTAATGCTGTAGTAGTAGACACAAACTCAAGCCCCTTTAAAGTGAGTGAAGAAGGGAAAAATTATGATGGAGTCATCACAAAGTAGAGCTGAGTCAGAACAGAGTGATGGTGTATCTGATGTCCCTTTTTACTTGCAGACCCTGTGCTTACTTCAAGTGTATTGTTTTCAAGAGCTTTGGTTGTAGGGAAGGCATGTCTGCCTTCCTCTGCTGTAGGTAGTAGATTAAAAACCACAATCTTAATGTTATGATTTGGTTCTTTAGTCCTAGATTAAGACTGTATCATCAGGCCTCTGGTTGTCTGGAGTTAAATATCAAGTTATTTTGCCAACTTGTATCAAGAAAGTTCATCAGAAACATGCATTTGTACAGCATCAGCTTTATGTCTTTGAAGCATTGCTGCTTCAGCCCCAAGTTGCTCCAAGCTGTTAAATATCAGGCTTTCATATTCTTTCATTTTTTAGTCAGCAAGAAACTATTTGCAAAAAAGATGCCGTAATAGATGAGAGCATCTTAAAAGGTTCTGTCATGCTAAACTTTTAAAAGTTCATGATTTAAAACACTGTAACCTTTTGTAGTGCAATAATTTCTTCTTTCCTTCTTTACTTCCTTTGAAGTAACTTTCATGTAGACATTTTCTCATCTTTTCCCTTCTGTTTTCTTCTTTACCACTGTATTTTTCCTTGTCTTTCCTTTTCCTTCAGTTTTTCTTCTTACTTTGTCTCCTTTTCTCATTGTCACCTTTTGCATTTTATATGTTTTTTTTTTCCCTTAAAGATCACACTTTTTCTCAGCTGAGTTACTATTTCGAATCACCCTTAAATTGTTATTTAATCCCCTAGTTTTAATCACCCATTCTGTTTCAGGTAGCCTTTTCTATTAATGACTAATGGGAATCACTACTTCTTATTAGTGAGGGTAGTTGGTAGGCAGCCCCTGCACTAAAGCACCTGCATGCCCCAACTGGGGCAGCTGTGGAGTAAAAAACTCTACAACTGGATAGTACTAGTATTTACAAGTACTATCCTGCTGCAGAGTTAATTGGTTTACTCTATCCTAATCAGGCTGCACATGTAGACGTGTGACATTTACTGTGCAGCTAATTAGTCTACTGTGCAGTAAACATCTCGTGTAGATGTGCCCAGTGATATGTAAATGAAAAGGTATGGAGTCTAATTGAAGGAAGTAATTTCTAGCTAATTCTCAGAAACATTTAGAAAGAAGTCTCAATCAACCTGCATATATTGTTTTTCTAAAAAAAAACTCTTTAATTTTCTTAGCATGTTAAATAAAGATTAGTGCAAGTTGGTAAAAATAGTCTCTACTACCACAACAATTATCTTATAGAATTGCTCCTGCTAAATGGCTACAACTTTTTACATCCTTGGAGCACATTTATTAAAATGAATTAATTATTTAATTAGTTAAAAATAAGTGCAAAGATGCATTTCTAGAAACTGCACATAATTTTACAAGTAAACAATATAATGTACAATTGCTGTATACAATACATTAGGAGCAGTTGCCAGTACTGTCATTACAGATGGTAGCAAAATATATAGTTTATGCTTTCTGCAACAATTAATAGGAAAGCTTTTTTAAAACGTCTTAATACTTTTAAGAGACTTTTTGAGAGGTCTGTGTTTTGCACACGCCACAAACAGTTGGAATTTTGACACATTAATCTATTTCTTATTGTGGCCTGAATGTCAGCAAAAGGTTTGTTTTTTCATTGATTTTTCTCATATAATATGACTTTCAGGATTCATCTCCTATTTATTACTTCAGTAGAAAGAAAACATCCAATTTATCTTTGGAACATTTAGAAATTAATTAGTGATCTTTTCAATGGATTAAACAGATTATAAAAAGTTGTTCAAATTTCAAGAAAGTCACATGCATTTCTGTAAGCAATTTTATGTGAAGTACAGTAATCATTTTTATCCAAAATCAAACTGAAATATGTTAAAACAAGTTAGAAAATGACAAAGTTCAGCTTTCACTCACAATCTTAACTGGCCCTTCATTCATTTCAATAGTGAAAGCTTTAATTACAAAATCACATACTCTGTCACAGTTAATACAATAAAATGCTCTTTTTTTTTTTTTATAAACGTAGATATATATGTATATGTTGTGTATGTATATATTGTATATGTTGGGTTTCTCCTCTGTGGAAGGGGAAACACGCAGACGGGTTTTCTGTTTTGTAATCAGTGACAGCTTAATGCATATGTTTACACAGTCATAGCAACAGGAACTAGAAGGAACGTTTCGTAGGAAGCGGCAGTTATGGATCCAAGTCCCCATAGTATGAGACAGGTTCTACCTGGGTTCTAGACCTATGTGACTCTCCTTAAAAGTGGGACTAGGTACTCTGAATTGTAAGTGAGCAGAAATACCTAATTGACACTACCTAGTAAGTGATGTGAGTCAGGAACCTAAGTGGCATCTGTTAGATATAAGTGCCTTCAGTCTTTCTGTATCAGCTTTGGAGATATTTACATCTCCCTGTTGACTGTACCCTAGGCATCAGAACAGTGTGAGCCTCTGGGCACTGTGCCTGGTTTTAGATATTCTGCTGTCCAAGTGTAAGTTACATGTGATGTCCTGGGGAACCGGTTGGAATCTGGCCATCAGATGTTTTGAGGACCATGGTATAATGGTCTCTAAGAAATCGAATAGAATGTTTACCATATGTTATTACAAAATGATTATTTAAGTAAGGTTCAGGTCTATGCACGTTTAAATAGCATCTCAAAAAGATTAAGCAGCTCTGTTAGCAATGACTCTAGTACTTCAACACTAGAATTAATCAGACAAAGAGGACACAAATATTTATGTCATTATCTTCCTTTGATTGATCTTACCAAATACCATCTGGATCAAGGAAAGACAGTCTGAAACTCAGCCAGAAAAGGCTGGGTGTTCCTCTTATCCTGCCATGCTATTGATACAACAGTGGGAGCCAACTTTATTTTAGTCTGGATGCTATTCTTGCCAAAGAATGAGAAAAATTTCTCACAGCAAGCAACTGCTGACTCAGCCATGAGCCAGAATTAGAACTGAACACTTCTGTCTATCTTGGATCCTATCATACCTGTCACCTTGACATTTGATCCCAAATACCTTCATAGTCTATGACTTTTTGCCCAGGGTCTCTTATGCATTGTTTTGTGCTCCATCAATTAAACTATATAGAAGCACTCTCTATCTATATCTATAGATTCCAAAAACTCATTGTTATATAAAACACTTTGAAAACACTGTTTTGTTCATCCTTTGCAAGCAAAAATAAAGATGACTACATCCAACAGGATGGGGTGGGGAGAGGGGAGAAGATAGAAAGGAAGTGGAAAGAAAAAGGGAGGGGAAAAAAGAGAAAGGGGAAACAAAAGGAAAAAGGAGAAAAAAGAGAGAGAAGGGAGTGGAGGCTAGGTTGCATGGGTATGTAAATGACTTATAAACCCAATCTTTGCCCTGAACAATCTTCTGCAGCAGCGGTAGAAGAGCAACAAAGACTGGACACAAGAGGTCCTTATATTCCTGGCCATGTGCTTCCACACTGCCTCTACCACATGCTGCTGCCCAAAGGCCAGTGTTCTGCTCTGGACTGATGACCTCCAGGATGGATGGTCATGAGCGATTTGCTCCCATGACTCCGGGTTGATGCCCAAACTCTTTAGGGACATCTTTAGGGTGTCCTTGTACCGCTTTTTTGGTGTGTCATGAAAGCGTACTCCATTTCACAGTTTGCCATAGAGGATTTTCTTCTGCAGGCAAGTGTCTGGCATTCTTGAAATGTGGCCAGCCAATCTTAGCTGTGCTAGTTTCATTCAGGTGTGGATACTGTGGAGAGCTGATCCTCTGAGCACCTCAGTGTCCAGAATTGTGTCCTCCCACTTGATCTTTAGCATCTTTCACAGGCAGCACAGGTGGAAGTGGTTTCGTTTCTTGGCGTGATGCTGGTAGACGGTCCAGGTTTTGCAGGCATAAAGGAGGGTCAGGAGAATGATGGCTTTGTAAACCTTCAGTTTTGTTGACATTCCAATGCTTCTGCTGTCCCAGACTGATTTACAGAGTCTGCCAAAGGCCACACTGGCTTTTGCTAGCCTTGCGTTGACTTAATTGTCAATGTGGACAGCACAGGAGAGCGTGCTGCCTAGATAGGCAAACTTGTTGACCATTGACAATTGTTGGCCTTTAATGAGATGTAGAGTTCCTGGGATGCTGTGCCAGGTGGAGGTTGAAACATCACTTCAGTCTTCTTCGTGTTGATAGTAAGTCCAAAGTTGTTGCAGGCTGATGAGAATAGGTCCATGGACCATTGCATTTCAGCCTGTGAGTCTTGCACATAATGCACAGTCATCAACAAAGATGAAGTCACAAAGAGACTTTGAAAACACTAGTTGTGTTTTAAACCTGTAGTATTATCAGAGTCTGAAGGTAATATCAAACAATAATTCTAAGAACTTCAGTAATGATAGTGCCTCTCCTGAAGTATTTTGCCCAGTTCGAGCACCATACTTCAAGAAAAATGTTGACTTATTGGAAAGAATCTAAAGAAGAGAAAAAATGTAAGAGGTCTAGACAAAATGACATATAAGAAAAAGTTGGAACAGGGATGTCATATTTACCCTTTACCCTGGGCTGGACTGGGACCTCAGGGTTCCTTCATGGGCATGGGGTGGTGAAACCAGGCCTGTAAAGGGATAGCAGTGCCTGTTATAGTAAAGGCAGTGATAGGGCAACCAGTGGTGGTACTGGTAAATTCAGGATAAGTGTGGATGTGTTGGTACAGCCCTTGCTGACCCTTCTGCTCTCAATGGTCATGTCTACTGAGGCCCAAGTGCTCTGGATTCTGTGGCAGGCCATAATTTCCTACTTCTGGTAGTTTACAGGAAGCCCAGCAGACCAGATGAAGCAACTCTGTGGGCCAGATAAGGCCTGAAGACCATATGTTTGACAGCCCTACAGTAGAAGAATTGGGATTGCTTAGTCTAGAAAAAAAAGAGAAGACTGAAGGAAGAATGTATACTGGTCTTCAGGTTTGGAAAGAGTTCTTATAAAGAGGATGATGATTATTTTTTCTCTGTTTCCACTGGGCACAGAATAAGAAGAATGGGTTTGAATTTCAATAAGAGAGATTTATGATCAATATTAGGAAGAACTTTCTGACTGGTAGATAGCACAGGACAAGATTATTTAGATATTAATAGTCTTCATTTTTGAAAGCCTTTAAGTTAAGGTTAGACAAACATTTGCCTAAAATAGGTTAGAAACAGGTGACTGCATGGAGCAGGGGACTGGGCTAAAAGACCTATTCAGTTTCCTTCCAGCCTTATTTTTCTAACATTCAAGATATATGAGTTTGCTTTCAGGGCACCTCTACACATATAGATACAGGTATAATGGGATCTAATGTGCAATCCTCACAATTGAGCCATATCATACTTGCATAGCAGGAGATGCGATTGTGGGATTGTACATTAGATCCCATCGTGCCTTATTCCCAGGGCAAGGGGAGTCTAATCCTGAGCTCCCAGTGCCCCAGCAAGACACAAGCTGTCATGGCTGTGAGCCCCCTCAGTTGAGGGGCTCCCAGCTGATGGGGTGCCCCATGCATCCCCATGGCTATGAGACACAACTGCCATGATTTCCCATCCCAGGGTGTGCAGGGTGTGCCCTCAGGATTGGGAGATCACAGCAACCATGGTCTTCCAGTCTTCAGGTTGCATAAAGCCCCAAGGGATGGAAGACCTCAGCAGCTGTGATTTCCCAGTCCTGGGGGTTTCCCATGCCCCCAGGGTTATGAGACTGCAGCTGCATCCTGCCAGGACCCAGTGTCCTACAGCTGAAGTTGTGGGGTGCTGTCAGGATCCAGAATCAGCAGATGCTGGAGCTGAGTGCCCTCAGTTGCAGAACTCCCAGCCTGCAGCTGGGAGCCCCATCAGCTCATGGGGTCCCAGCCACAGGGGAGACCCTGCTACATGTGCCAGGACTAGACTTTAGTTGGTCTTGTAATAATGTAGGAAAGTGGAGCTATGCAGTAGAGCTTTACAGTTTGCTCTAAAGGGATTAAAGTTGGTGGTGATCCTGAAAGGGATGATAATGGTTCTGGGAAAATACAGCTAGCTAACTTGTTTATCCTATATCCTCAGAGCAAATAACTTAGAGACTACTCTTCTGGCCAAAATAACCTACAATATGTGTTTCCCTCGCAGCTGAAGGAATCCTTGTTAAAATATTGGAGATCATTTCCCTTTTTTCTCCATGATTACCCCAGGGCTCTATGACGTCTTATGATAAAACTTCTGTTGGCAGAAAGTTTTCTGTAGGTTATCTAATATAAGCATATTAATGAATGCTACCCATAGACCTTAAATCTGCCCAAGTTGCAGTTTTGATCCCTCCTGAACAAGCTCTTTGTGATACCATCTCTGTTCACATACCAACTCTTTCCACTTCTAAAAAGGGTTGTTAGATTCTTCTGTCTTCCACTTGGCTTTCCTCCAGAACATGTTCATAAATGTCTACACAAATGGAGGTCTGTATAAGAAGGGAGTCTACAGAGAAAATGCTAAATTTGCCCTTGCATTAGATTCGTCTACATGGAGCTCCTGACCTATAGGAGTATTTTGTTCAAATATATCAAGGTCCATATTCAGAAGAGATACTAGTTACTTGGTACCTTAAGTAGTGAAGTCTAAAATTTAGATCCTAAAAAATGGACTGACCCTGAGAAGGACCTAAATTCCCTAGGATCTTAAATTTCCATCAACAAAGTCCTATAGAAACCTAAACTTCTGTTGGACATGTTAAGCAATGTCTAATACATGATAGTGGCAGGTACCTATCTCGCATGTAATCCCCAGCAGAATTAAAAAAATAAACTAGATATTTTACCAATTTTCTTGTCTGTATGTTCCACTCCAATAGGCATGCTCCCCTTTATTGCACATGAGAGGGAGCTACAGAGTCAATTTCTCATTTTTGTTTCTCCCCGTCTCAATGAGTATTTTATTATTTATTCAAAGGTGAAACAACTTCAGTAGGACAGACTCAGAATAACTACTAGCCTAGAGGCACTTTTCTGGGCAGTTGGAGATATGGACTCAATACTATTTAAGTTCTTAGTTTTCAGCATGGAATAATCAAATTGCATTCTGCTCAAGGTTGGGATTCTGCACCTTTAAAAATATATCATCAGTGTCTGGGTAGCAGGTGAAGGAGTTTATGCCTTTACTTGGCAAATGGCTAGTCTTAAATTTGTGTAATGGTTTTTTTTCAACTTTGTATAAACTAGAGACCCAAGAGCAAAGATCAACTTTAACTTTAACCTTTATGAATCAGACTCATGTTTTACACTGCTTCAGTGAACCTAAATATTGTTTGAACGAAAACCTTTCATATAGAACCCATTGCCAGTTTTTAATCTTTTTTTTCTCAAAACATACTGAGAATCTATCATACTTGACCTTTGCTACTCAAGATTAAAATGGAGTGAGAATGCTGATGGCTTAAGGGAAGATTACAATGGACTTGTTTCAGATTTAAACACAAACAATTAACATAGAACATTCTGGTTTCGTTCACTTTCAACATAGCATTTCTGTTCTTTGCATGTATCAGTGTGTGTGTGTGTACATATGTCCTTGGATGCTTCCTGTGGGATCTCCCAGAGCTCTACCTTGTCTTGTATATATGGATCAGATTGTGTAAAGATTTGGAGTGAAGTGCTGATGACACTCAGCTTTACCTCTCTTTCTGCAGTCTCTGTCATTTCCCAATACCTGGCTGTAGTTAGAGATTGGATGCCAGTGAACCAGTTAAAACTGAATCTAGACAAGACAGAGGTGAGGGTTGAGCAGACTGTTTGACTTGAGGGGGATTGAGACACCCATTATTGATAGGGTTCAACCTTCCTTTGTTTCTCAGGTTTTCAGCCTTGGGGTGCTCCTGGATCATCTGCTGCACCTAGATCTTTAGGAACTGCAGTAACCATGAGTACCTTTCACCAACTTGGTGATAAGGCTGTGACTTTTTGTTTCAAATCTGGATCTGGCCACCATCATCCATGTTTTTGCAACCTCAAGACTAGACTACTGTTAGACTACTAGACTACATAGGGCTGCCTTTGAAGACCATCCAGAAGCTGCAGGTCATGCCAAGCATAGATCACCAAACGCACATAATCCCAATGCTCCAGCATTTGCACTGGCTCCCAATAGTTTTCCAGGTCTGATTCTGACCTATAAGCAGTGCTGTACTGACATGACCAGGTACCTGATGCACAAGGGCAGCAGTGACTTCTGGTATCTGCTGCCTCACCACTAGGGTTTTTTTGGTCCACGCTGCTTCCCAAACTAAATTGGCACCTGCAGTGGTTAAGCTTGTCTTCCCACCCATGTTACACCACTGTTTTTAAAATCCTAAAAGGCTTAGGCACTATGTGTCTAAGATACCAACTGCTGCCTCATGCTCTATTGTAGTCTTTAAGATCAGATGAGAGCAACCTCCTGCAAGTACCATCAATACAGAAAGTCTAGGTGACAGAACTGCATGGAAAGTTATTTTCAGCTGTTGTCAACACTGGAACTAGTTGTCAGCAGTTGCTAGCTGTGAGAATTTTTTTTTCAGATGTCACACTAGTTCTTCAGTGATTGTTATTCTGCTCCTATTTAAGTCCAAAGAAATGTTTACGTTTTCTCACTGAAATCATTAGAAATTGGAGCAGAACTCAAGTTCTAGCATCCTTTGTAGGCAGCCTGGTTCCTTTCCATGTTAAGCACATGGATTTTTCTCAAATCCATGCTCTACCTCTCCAAGCCCCATAACCCTATCACACTGAAAACCACCACTAAGCCTTGCACTCTGTGTGACACCACAGTTTCCTTCCACATTCCCAATACCCACATTGGCTGCCTCACTGGCACATGTATTAAGCCTCCCCCCACATTTCAAAATGGCCACAAGAGCACTTCAACTAAAACTCATTCAATGAGGTTTAGTTAAAGCACCCCGTGCCCATTTTGAAATGCAGGGGGGCATAATACATGGGACAGTGAGGTGACACTGGAGCATTTTAATTAGAACATGAAAAAGCATGTCTATAGGCAGCCCTTGTTCTGCAGTGTTATCTCTACTCCAAACCTCCTTTTACTGTTCCTCGTGCTGCTCAGGTTCACCAGGCCTATAAGCAGAGAAGAACAGAAAATGGGGAAAATGTGGACTTTAACAGTTAGTTATATTGAGGAACAGAAATAATAATAAAAAAAACTGAAATGTCGCTAGTTAAGGAATTGGACTGGCAGTGTTGCAAATCAGAAGTAGCTGACAGATTTCATCACCTAGCCTTGGCTAAATTCAAAGTAATTATGATGAATAAGGGGGTAGTGTGTTTAATTTTAACTTTTCAAAAGGCTGCAATATTGTAAGGCTCTGTGTGTGGTTTGAAATTTGTGGGGGCTGTCATTAGATGCCTAGAGGAACCCATAAAAAAAAAAAAAACTCAAGAAAAACTTAAAAAAGGAGACATTTTTAGACATTTCCCTTGCAAATGTTAGCAAACATTTCATAACAAAAATTTACTAAGAAAACTGGGTTGTCTTATAAAGAGATATACTGCCAAACAAAGTGTGAAGCAGAGTGTAATCCTCCTTTAAAAGCAAATATCAATGCAACCTTGGCTAAGGAGAAATAACTACTGATTCCTCCATAATCAGTAGACTACATCCATGCTTACTGAGATTTATATAAATTTTTCTATTTAAAATTAATCTGAACTGACTATATCTTAGATAGGAGCTCATACAAAGTAAAGCTTGGTTCACATTAAAACAAAATCTTTCTGTTGCCAAACTGTTGATATTTTCATTTGTTTCCTGACATTTAAAAACCCATCATCCAAGTATTGGGCGTATGGTGATAACTCATTGCATATATTGCACAACAGAAAAATATGCCTGTTTCCACAGCTGAGCAGAATGATTTTAATGAAATTGAGCCAGTGGTGTATTATCATTTTGAACAAGGACAAGTTGTAGAGCTTTTTTTTTTGCCTGAGCGGCAGGCATACATTAACTTGAGGCTGCTAACAGAATGGTGACAAAAGAGACACAATGCTCTTTCTGATTCTTTTCCTCTACCTCATGAGACTCAGATTCATTTGGAACACTGATGCTTAGCAGACTCTACTAAAAACACAGCAGCTGTTGTGAAGTGAGAAATCTCCATTTGGAAGCAAAAAAAAAAATCAATTAAACAAACACATTAAAAGGAAACAAAAAAGCATTTCATTTTTTGCAATCTGCAGTATATAATGTTTTAGTTTTAAACATACTTTAAAAAAAGAAGTCTTTCAAGAGCTACAGAATCTCAGGGGGGTTTAGTCCAGAACTTGAAAGAAGATTAGATACTTTTTGTTGGCTTTGATAGAAATCTTTTGTCTGTCTGCACAGCCATGGCTTTAACTAATAATACAGGGATGGGAGTCATTTCTAGTACAGTTGGCTCTTGGGTACCAAACAAAACTGAATTTTTCATAGGTTTGTATCTCTGGGAAGGTAAAGGTTAGCTCTTGATGTCTGATTTACTTTCAGTCATTTCAAAGCTTATGAAAAGTGTTAAGAAGAGTGAGATTTTGGTAATCTATCGGGGTAGAAGTTTAAAAGAGCAAAAATGTTTCTTTTCTCTATTTTACTCCCTCTAGTGCAATCTTTTATATAGTGTGGCCAACTCTAGACATTCAAAAAACATGTCAAATCCACCCTTCTTCTGTCTTCCATTCCCCCTTCCAAAATCATGAGCTTAGTACAATTCTGTACAGTGTTAGGATAGTGCTGGATTCTGATTCCTTGAGGTCAGAATTTTTTTTTATCTAAAGGTGATAATGTAGAATAGGAGCAGGTGTTGTCTAAAGTATTGCTACGACTATTGAGCAAGAAAATAATATACTCGTTTTTATTGCAAAACATCCCAGAATCATTGTATGCAAGGGGAAAATGTTTGGTACCTGTATTGTGCCAAGTATTAACTGTTTACAGAATCAGGCTTAGAGTCTTACACCTTACACTGTGATCCGCACAAATATTGATTGGTGTTAGTGCTAGATTGTAGAGCAGTCACACTTCAGGCCTCCAGGGGCCTGAAGGACCGAAGGTAAAATCCTCTCCCCCATTCTGGGATTTCTCCCCTGCCCTCTTGGGCTCCCCTGTTTTTCCCCTTGCTATGGGGCTCCTCCCTCCTCTGCCTACTTGTAGCTGTTTGGCTGTCTGTCCAGGGGAGCAGGAAGGGGAGGGATAACCTGCCTGCTCAGCTGCTGCTGCCTGGCTGCTGTTCTTCTTGGGGTTGATCCTGCCTAGAGAGCAGAGGTAGCAGCCAAGCAGGAAAATTAATCCTTCCCTTTCTGCCCCCTGCCCAGGACAGACACAATGGCGGCCACAAGTATGTGTGGAGGGGGCAATGAGCAGGGATCTGGGGTGCTGAGGAGGGTGTGGGGGCGTAGTGGGACTGATCTTGGACAGCAGGGTAGGAAGCACAGGTAGGGTACCAGTCTAGCCATAGTGTAACACAAGCTAGGTAACACAGATCAGAGCTAACCCTGCCCTGGAGTGGTGGAATAACTTTGAGCTGCATAACAAGTGCTTAAAAGCAATTTCAGGTGTTAATGGGCAGACAATCCAGGTGTTCAGAGCCACCCAAAATTACCGTGTAAAAAGGCACATCAGATTCAGAAAGAGGACAGGGCAGAGGAAACATGCTGCAAGAGGTAGACAGGACTTAGGGCCGTCTTGCACATTAATTTTAGGCAGCTCCTGGTGCTCTTAACCCCTGGACTGTCCATACATTAACACCTATAACTAGTTTTAAGCACACTTCAAGTGACTTAAAGTTACACCACTCTGATCTCTGATCTGTGTTACCTAACCTGTGTTCCATTAAGGCAGTAGCTGGCAAAATACAGCCTGTGGGCCAGATCTACTTCATCAGGCTATTCCATCATGCCCATGGGGCCCTTCTGTAAGCCCTCTGTAAACTGTGGCCCTCAGTGCCCCTCTACAAGGTGGCACCTCCATGCACTATGTGCAGCTCTGGTTGCTATACAACCACCTGCCCCACCCCAGCCTGCACTGACCCACCCCCAGCCCTGAGCCAAGGAGTGCTGGAGACAAGAAGCCTCTGCCTGTCAGAGGCTTTTGTTTGGTCACCCGAAAGCTGCTCCCAGCCTCCCAGCCTGCAAGACTGGGAATTTGGATAGGGGTCCCACTGTGGGCCAGGGACTCCCACTGGGGGAAGGAAGGTAGGAGTGTGAGGAGCCATGAATTATGGGGCCAGGATGAGCTGGTCCCACATGCTGTAGGAGTGCAAGATCTGTGCACTGTGGGGCTGGGTGGGAGCGCAAGAGCTGTGCGCTATGGGGCCTGGTGGAGCTAGCACTACATGATGCCACCACCTACATCCAGGGACTAGTGTGGGAGTGCAGGGAACTGCGAGCTATGGGGCTGGGCATGGCTGGCCCCGCTTACTGCCACCACATGCAACTTAAGAGACTTGCACACTGCAGGGACTCTGAGGAACCCTCACATACACACACACACCCGCACCCTCCCACAGCCCTCACCCCAACCACATACACCACACCCACCCACCAAACCCACACCCCACTCACCCCCCACACCCCACCACACACAATATATGAGAGTAATACTGTATTTTGAGCTATTATGCAATTGCCTCTAGGTACACCATGGAAACACACATAAATCAGAACAATTTTTAAAAATAAAAGTAAAATAAGTTATACCTGATGTTTGCATATTTTAGTATATGATTTGTTTTGTTTCTAGTTTCAAGATGGCAGCCCCCTTTCCCCTGGAGTACTTTTGGGGGACAGGGAGGGACTTCCAGTGGCAAAAATGAGGGATTAGGAAGCGGGATTTCTGGTGCCAAGATAGCCAGGGGGGCAGGGCACCTGCCAAGGGGCTGGGCTACCATTGTGGCCCTCAACAACTTACCAAAACTTGTTAAGCAGCCCTCCAGCTGAAATAACTGCCCACCACTGAATTAAGGTGCTATCATTCTCTACAGATGAGCAGGGATCTGGGTTTTCCATTTCCTAAAGAAAAGTGGGGAAAAAAATGTGAATTTTCCCTTTTAACTAAGAGAAAAAATGGATTTCACATTTTCCACTTTTGCAAAGAGTTTTCTACAGGCTAGCAGAGTTCCACCCTGCAAGGGGCTGGAGGGAGCAGGAGGAGGGTGCTCAGGCAGGTGATGCCATGTGCACATACGCATGAACATGGCCACCAGGCAGCATGGAGAACAGCTCCTCCAGGTAAGTCTGGTGGCGGGGAGGTGGGGATTGAAGTCCCCATAGAAAAGGAGGGAGCTGGGTAGGGCTGCAGCTTGGGCTGATGCCCAGCAGGGTAATGCATGGGGCTTGGGGCCTGGGGCTGCAATGCATAGCCATAGGGCCCAGGTGGGGCATGGGATGGAGCTGTAGGCAGCTAGGAAGCTTGTCTCGGGGTGAGGGGAGGAGTTAGCTCCCTGTGACTGTGTGCACTCTGGAAGAGGGGATGAGTAACAGATGGACTCCATATCTATGTACAGGGCAGGGGTGGAGGCAGGAGTGGGGCAGGCTTTGTAACCTGCTGCCCTCCCCACAGGGCCTCCACAGTCCAGCAGGAGAACTGGCATGGTAATGCAGAGCGAGACTGGGCAGGGAAGCTCCTTGCCACTGCAGGCCCTGTGCCACCTTGGCAAAGTGCCCCCTGCCCACCCAGCAGCAGTGGGAATAGTGGTGAGGAGTTATGCCTGTCACTGGTGCCAGGTGGGCATGGACACCTTGCCAGGGTGGCACATGGCACCCAGTGGCTAGAAGCTTCACTGCCCAGCCTAGTTCTGCCCTGCCAAACTAGGTGCTGCCCATTGGGTTGCAGAGGTCCTGGGCTGTTACAGGGCAGGCAGCCCTTAACCCGCAGCAGGGAGCCTACACCCTCCTCCCCACCCCCCAAAGGCTCTGCTCTGGCTGTGCTGCCTATGGGTGGCGGGGAGCCAGGCTCTACACTCTGTTCCCTGTTTGGGCTGCTGCAGCCACCACCTCCTGTGGGTGGCAGCCAGGGCTTGAATGCTGCTGTGGGGGCAGGGGGCTGTGGACCCTAGTTCCTGGCCCCATAACCCTGGCAGCTGGGGGCCCCCTCTGGCAGAGCTGTGGGGGCAGGGGGCTGTGGGTTGGAGGGCAAGGGTCACCAGCAGAGCCAGGAGACTGTGGGTGGGTAGTGAGGGGAGCCAGCAGGGCCCAGGGGGCTGTGGCTGGGGAGTGACAGGCACCAGCAGGGCTGGGGGACTGTGGCTTGCGAGTGAGGGCCCTGGACCTACATTCTGGTAAGCAAAGAGAGACAGGGGGATTTCTGATTTTCCATGATAAAAAGTCCAAGATCAAATACCAAAATGTATGCATATTTTGAATTTATTTTATTGTAGTGATTGAGGCACTGGTAAGCTTCCAAATTGCTTTAAAATTGTAAATATATCAATAAAACATTATGTTCAATTGATACATACATACATACATACATACATACGTAAATATATATATAGTGATATTTCATTTTAATTGCAGATTTAGGGGGGTTTATCAGAGAAGTTGTGATTTTTAACAGAGAAAACTAGGATCTCTGCAGATGAGCCACCCAAGTTGCAGTCCAACATTCTTGGATGCAGAGTCCTCTCCCTCACCCTTCTGTTCTGGTTCTATGTAGACAAAGTTTCCACCCACTGAATTCTACTGCCAGGGATGCAAGTTATGGCAACAAGCCATCTCCCCCTTTTGCCCCCAAGGGTGTGACCTTCCCACTCCCAGGCATGTAATCCCATGTAAACAGCCTGCAGAGCACATGCCAGTTGCAGGGTATTGACAAGTCTGGAACTAGGATCTGGGGTTGTGGGGGAGAACAAGGTAGGGGGCTAGATCAGGTCCCCATGAGCTGTGGCTTCCTTTCCAGGGCAGGTGCAGCAGCTCTGCCAAAAGTGTCTTCCTTCACTGGTCCCAGCTGCCAGCCACACTGGCATGACCAGCACCCCCAACTCCCCATTTCCAAATACCAATTTATTAAAACATGAGACCTTCTTTAATTGGCTTCCTCTTTACTTCTTTTTAATTTTTTTTCTTACTTCTTTTTATGTTATTCTTTGATGGCTGATGTCCTTTATTTCCCCACCCTTTCCCCACCCCCATTTCCTTTCTACCACCCATTTCAGAACCACCCCCATTAACTCTTTATCTCCCAGCTTCATGTTCCTGTGTCCCAACCCATTTCTCACCCCTACCCTGACACCTACAGCAGGGATAAAAGCCTGCCCTGGCTCACCAACTCTGTAGCAGCTACTCACCACTATAGCTCTTAGACTGGCCCCTGCTTGCTAGCTCTCCAGTAGCAAGTCATAGCCATGCAGCTCAGGGATAGTTAGATGAGATTTTTAGCTTTAAGGTGTGACTGCTTCACACTCAAGGTAGCACCAATACTGATCAACATTTGAGCAGTTCAAAGTACAATGTGTAACTAAAACATTATTTCCAAGGATATGAGTTGAATACATATCCGTTCTTGAGTATTGCTAGATTGTATCATCCCAGACCCAATGTGGGACCTTATCTTTAAAAGTATTGTCTGAAAGATCCATGCACATTGAACTCTGAAGTATTTATTATTTGCATAAAGTTCCTAGAAACCCCGCTGTACTAAGCAGTACACAATCATAAAATAAAGACAGTCCCTCTGTCCGAAGAACCAGATAACCTCTTGCATCATCTTTTTAAAAATCAAATTAAGAGTTATGCCATTAGAATCTTGTCTGCTAAAACATTAGAATGTCAGGAAACTTAAATGTTATGGTAGTGTTAGGGAGTTGTGACCCATTAACTTTCTCACCTGGTAAGGGTTCTTAACATGTGAGTGTCTAAATGTTAAGGTAATAAAAGGTGAGGTAATTGGGCTCTGAGCTTCTCAGAGATAATCCGCTTTGGGGAAGGATTATCTCTAGCTCATTTTAGGTAGCTTATGTTGCAGTAACGTTAGACTGCCACAAAGGACCAGAGAAGTTTCTATCCCATTTTAAGAGCTGTATGGGGGCTGAGCTAGACAGGAACTCTCCTCACTCCCAAGATGGCTCCAGAAGCACAGATGAGAGGGGAGTAATGTGGGGCTGGTGCAGGCAACATGATCTGGGCAGGTGGGGATCCAATCCAGGCAGGCTGGAGTGGCAGGGCCTCATCCGGGCAGGTGAAGGTGACATAAACCCAATCCAGGCAGGCAGCAGCCAGTGCAGGCCTAGTCCTAGAGCCAGGGGCCTGGTGGGACCAGTGCAGGCCCAATCCTGGAACCTATGCTGCCTATACAGAGGAGCCTATACAGCCACTAGAGAGCTGGCAAGCTGGGTAGCCATGGGGCAGACATGGCAGCTCCTAGATATTACCCCTGGTTACCGGGCTTCTTGGAGCTTGCAGCAGGTCATAGTTGTGCCCATTAGAGAAGTTATTAACCCTTAACATGTGACTGCTCATGGCACATGCTAACTTTAATACCACCTTACATTCCTTAGAGTTACTTTATGCTGACTGTAATGTGTATCTATGCCCTAATTAGAATTTTGTTGTACCTGTGATGGTCCTGGAATGAAATGAAAGATGAGGATTTCTTAGGGTGATAGCTTTTACTGGAGCAGTTGCATAGCTGGGATAGAGTTAGATAAGCTTTCAAATGCAAGACATTTTTCATTGGGTCTGAGCAGTAAAAGTCAGCACATCTATGTCAGCGAAGTCATTTTATAACTGGAAGTAGAAATACTGCACAGTATAATACACATAATAGGAAAAATACTACCTAGGCTTCTACTAAATAAATCAACTTATTTTGCTTTGAGGAAAAGAAGCATTATTTCCACGAACAGTTGAATGCTCTTTTCTCAAGAAAAGTAGTCAATATCAAGTTTCTCAGTAAAATTGAATTTACAAATGTTTATGAAGCCAAGGTAAAAATGTGACATTTTTTTACATTACTGGTTAAAAATGCAGAAAATAGCTTTTTTCATACTATGAAAATTTGAAGTCAAAATGAAAAAAAAATGTTTCACTTTTTGGAAAATCACCAAAACATTGTTTTCACCGGTTTTAATAATGGTGAAATATTACTTCACATCCTCAGCTGGGAAAAGTCAGCGGTGTTCCACTGAATTCAGTTCACTTGAGCTGAGAATTGTATCCTTTTTATTGAAATTCTGAGCAGCGATGCCTATAACTTGGCCTTTTCATCCTTTTATGTTGCTTGTAGGAAGATAACAGCAGCTCATTACTAGATCATTCACCAAGAAACATGCTGGATTCTCTCACAATGCATATGCTCTACTTTTAGTAGGCCAATTTTTAAAAAATATGGCAGTATTCTAGGCAGCTGGCATATGGAAGATCAATTTATGACTCAGATAAATGAAAAGTTCTGCTTGTCGTGAAGCTCCTCAGTATTGGTTTATCAAACTTCAGAGGAAATCCTGGACTTCACACCTCATTTTACACTCAGGGACAAAAATCTTGAACCCAGTGAAATCAGTGGAAGTGGCAAATAACTTTAGTAGAGTCATTTTTTTATTCCAAGAGTAACCTGACAGAAACAAATGGATATAATCTGGTATAAAACTGGTATATGAGGAAAATTGGACCTCATATCTTCAAAAAGTTATATCAACTGAATTTTGTGGGATTGATCATCCTGGTTAAAATTTTTATATAAAAAAAAAGCCCCATTAGCCTGCAAGAATGGACTTTCCAAGATGATAGAGCAAATGCAGTCTAGCCTGGGATCAAAGGCTACTACAGGGAGAACAGCCCAGCCTGGGATCAGTGTCCTGAAAGGCTGAGGGCTGGTCAGGAGCATGAGAGTTCAGAGCTCATGAGGGCAAGACTAGGGCCAAGGGGCCCAGAGCCCAAAGGGGTGAGGCTGGAGCTGGGGCCTGGCAGCCTAGAGTCCTGGGACAGTGGATATCTGGCAGAGAGCCCCATCCATAGTGAAGTACCCAAGGTCAGAAGCCTCATCTCAGACAAGGACCTAAGACCTGAAGTGAAATACCCCTGATCTTTAGGAGCAGTCCCTCTCTCCATTTATAACACCAAGATGTGGCAGGAGAGACAACAGGGTGGGACCCCAAGAGGCCAGATGGGGAGAGTAAGATAGAACCCAGATAGCCACTTAGGGGTATAATGGCTGCCCCAAGTCCTGGTCCTAGTGAAACAGAAATGTATTTTATGATGCTTTTAGAGTCTTTTATGTATACATTCTATTCTCTTTAGGGCAAAGACTGACTCGTGCTATTGTCTGTACAATGCCTAGAAAAATGAGGTCGTGAACTGGTCAGTGGTACCAATAAGTAACAAAGTATATTTAAAATGCAAAGAAAATCTTACATCATTTCAAATAAATAATATCTGTGAAATGATAATAACTAGAAGGTCTGTGGAAATAATAATTTCATGATTGTTCCATGTACAGATTAAAAAAACATGTTAGGGAAACTAGAAGTTAATTTTCTGCATCCCCTAAGCATATTTTTCTGAAAAATATTAACTATATACAGTTGAATCCTGGACAGGTAATACATTATGTTTCCAAAGATTGGTGGTGTGTCTAAACTCTACTTGAAATGGATAGATTTAACACAAAATAACTGACAGTTGAATCTCAGTATTATTAGCCACACACACACACACACACACACACACACACACACACACACACACACACACACACACACACACTTTTTGCTGTGTAACTGGATTTTTTTCCTGGTTTTGAGTGCTACACTCACTTGATTTCTAATGGTCTTATCAGACTTGCATTGTAATCAATAGCAACATTCACATTGTCTTCTGTGGAGCAGAATCAAGCCCTCGGTTTCCAGAAGAGATGTGTGTCTCAGAGATTAGTTGCTAGGAACGAACTCATACTTCATTTGAAATACTGAACCTTTAAAAGGCATTATTTGTCCTAAGTAGTTGATTTTAAACTTCTGTAACAAAAATAGCCTATTGTGATGTAGCACAATGAAAATGAACACATCACACATTTAAGAAAAGAGTTTATTTGCTGTTACAGATGTCAGGGATGGTTTTCAAAGTACATTTTTTACTTCAATGCATGAGTAGCACACAAAAGTAATACCAGTACCCACATGTGGCAACTGTATACAATAAAGTATGGATTACTTTGTTTATACATTTTTTTATGAATCCCAACTAGTACTTCAAGTTCTTGCTTCTAGAAATAATGGAGTACAGAAGCAATGACAATGTTAAGCCTGTCACAATCCCTGAAATGTTGTCATTTTTAGACCAATGGCCAAGAATAATTGAAAATCATGAATTGTTAGATACTAATTCTGATCCACACATTATCCTGTACCTCCTGTAATCAAATTTGTACCTGTAAAAAGCTAAAGCTAAATAGAATATAAAAAAACTAAGTGATGTCAAAAGTGAATATGTCCACTCAGCATCCTCAGATTATCAGATGCATATACTCATTTTGCATAGGGACACATCAGTGTGTATCTGTGTGTGTGTGTGCGCACACAGGTAGATAGATAAATAGATATACACACATGCATCTATATACTGCAAGGCACAGAACAATAAAGCTTGAGGATTTAAGGGTTTTAAAAGTTTGGCATCATTATTATGTAAAAGCTTAAATAATTTTCCATGCTTTTTCTGGTCTGGCAATAGGAATAAAATACAAGTGCACATTGAGACCAAGTTAAGGCTGTGTGTGTGTGTGTGTGTGTGTGTGTGTGTGCGTGTGTGTGTGAAAGACAGATTTTTTACTGTTACTTACTTTTTTACCTCTATAATAATTATGCGAGAGAAAAAACACCAAAACTTTCATTAGCGAAAGTAGGAATTCCTTCTCCCTTGTACTCTGTAGTCAAGGACAAAATGAGAGCGTGAAATTACCTGGTTAGGCTGTTGAAAATGAAGCTGGCAGTAAGTGTAATTTTACCTTTTTAAACAATGGCAGCATGTTTGAATATATAGTACGAATTTCTGAAATTTAAACAATGCTGTCAGCCCACATTTGTAAGCAAGTATAGGTTAAAAATACACTTGTGTGTTGTAAGTGTAGTCTTTCTCTGAGGTTGGTGAAATGACATTTTCACTTATGATGTTTTGCTTAAGTCTTTGGTATACAATTCCTGGATGGAGTGATTAACTAAGAGAACTAAGGGAATGAGCAGGCAATCTTTCCATCCTGTGGAAAAATGCCATGTGTCATTAAGCAAGCTGTCTTTGTAGAATGAACAGTGTCCAAAACACCAATGTGTAAAGATGAAAAGAGCCAAGATGCTCCACATCTTATCTTTGGAGAATTATTGACTCAAAGGCACCATATGTGATGGCTGTCTACAGTCAGTGTGGTCAAGATTATCATTAGGCATGCCACACACCCAACACTAATTCCAGTGTCATGAATGTAGTTTAAAAGCAGCTCTGCTGCAGTCAGTTTTTGGCATAACTTCAAAGCTAATATTCAAAGTCGGAAAGCTTAAAACCGTGCAAGCTTATTTAGATTCTTTAAATGGCCTGGGTTAGTAGCTTTGTGGGCATTTGAAGCTTTGTAAACCATTGCAGACTAAAAAAAAGAGGAAGAAGAAGAAGAAAAGTTAATCTTTTCAGCTAAAGTTTTCAATAACGTGACATTGGATTCATTTCAAAGTGTTTCCTCCTTGCATATCAATCCACTGTCCCTAATTCTCAATGGTACTGAAGATCTGTACATTTCTAACAAAATTTGGATAGTGGTCCCTTATTTTGAGGCATTATTTCATTATACATTGTGCAAGTGTCTACATTTTTGATCCCACACAGAGTGTAAAATGAACATTTTTTAAACATAGATCTGTATGTAATTTAAAACGTGTACAGGTGATAAATCAAAGAAGGTCTCTGATAAAATGCACTGGTGTCTTATTTGTATTGTTTTCACTGTATCATTTGCAGATGAATCTCCTTCCTTTGGATTAGCATTAAGGATCCCTCCTTCTAAATTTCAATCAGCTACCTCTGGAAATGAAAAAAATATATATATATATTTTCTTCCTTCTGATATGGAATTTTCCCCACAAAATTATCCCATTAGAGGTCCCAGAATGGGTATAATTTAGTCTTAGGCCACTTACAGTTTTTCAGGACTAAAAATGTCATGACATTAAAATTTAATATCACATATCTCTACAGGGCTTGAAAGAGAAGTGTTATAGCACACCCTCAGGAAGGGGATTTTCTAGCTTCCTAAAGAGCTTCAGAAAGTTCTATAGCATCCAACTTTTTGCTTGTGACATTTTTAGTTATGAAAGATTTTGTTTTAAATATTTTATATTTGTTTGTTTCATTTTTCATTCTGTGATTTGTTACAGCTAGAGTCTGTTTAAGGGTGATTTGGAGTGAAATCTTTGAGGTCAACAGCAATTGATTTAAATCAGGTAAGATGTTATCCATGATAAGACAGAACTAGATTCAGTATGGTTACATTAGTGCATACTCTTCGTGTAAGAATACATAAAAGTTAGGGTAGAATTCTATTTCACGTAGTGGATTACCAGAATGCAGCTTGTCACCAATCTTGATTTGCTTGATTATTGCACAGAAACAATTCTATTACCTCCCTCCTGGGTTCATAAGTGCCCATAATGGAAATAGAAAGGTGTCTGTGGGTCTCCCAAGGGTGGTGATTATATTATAAAAATTTGGGCTCTTATGTACCCAGAGTAGGTACTAAAAAAACCTTCTACAAGCAAGTCAAAGTTAGGGCCAGTTTCTTCTCCATCTATTAGGTACCATCACATTCTAAAAGTGAGTCTATTCCACTGTGCTTGGGTACCTGAAAAATATATTTTTTGCATTACAAAATGAGAAATAAAAACAGTAAGAAGAAGGTGGACCCAGTCATTTTAGGTATTAACAGGTTTTTAGGGACTTGAGTAGGGTGAAATAGGATTACAGTTAAGACTCCTAGCTGGTGAAGTAGGATCTGGTCCTTAGCCTCAAGCTGCATTTTGGTCATCTACTAGGTAAAACAAAATATTGGCCTTAGTCATCTTGCACCAAGAGTGTAATACTATTTGACTAGGTCTAGGCACTTAGCATCCCTTTGCATGTGCCATTAGGAGGGGATTCAGACAGACATATCCTGCTTCCCAGGACAATGCAAAACCGTAAGGCTATGATATGTAATGTATTTGTGTCCCCTACAGCTTTCCCATTGAAAGGCTTCCTATTAGAGCCAAAAATACAGCTGGAAGGAATACAAGGAAAATGGAGCATAAGTAGTTAGGGTAGTCAATAGAAAGGTGAGGTCCTGGGTTTCAGTTTTGGCTACTGGTCAGATTTTAGCTCATATCTGTCTTTTAACCAATGCAAAAATGAAAAATGAGTAACAGGTCCGGTAGCAGGAACCAGAATCTAGGATTTTTTCTTCACAACTGAGGTGCCCATCAGGAGTAAGATGTAGCCCTATGGTTAGAGCATGCTTCTAGGAAGCTGAAAATGTGGGAGGGACTTAACTTGAGCAGTTGAGTACTCTGACCACTAATTATTAGGGAAAAGGTAGGTGGCACCACCACAACTGTGATGGTATTTTTGAGCTGAACTTAATGTTATCAGTGTGAGTTAGATGTGCTTCAACTGCACATAATGGCTTAAAGGAACTCCAGGAACTTATAAACTTCTCCAGTATCAAACTAAATTACAATGGAACTTAGGAAGGACTTAAGTGATAACATTGAATTGCTCCTGAGTATGATCAGAAGCCAAAAACTGAGGAAATTTGGATTTCCAAAATTGAGTCCCTGAATAAACGGAAGTGATTACTGAGTGGCTTGGGGGAAAAGGGACATTCTTGGTTGCTCTTTCAAAGCATTAAATTCCATCTAAATGTCATGGCTTTAAAGATACAGGGAAACTAGAAGTAATTCCCAACTTCCTTTGAAAATTTCTTTGAAAATATCTAACACATACCTGTTGTAGCTTTCTTTGAAATGTGCATATATATATAAACTATGTCAGAGCAACCCAACTCACTTAGAATGAGCTTCAGAAGTCAGTCAGAGAGAAATCAAGATGGAGGCTTGCTAAACCTATATTCTTCAGTTACCTCTAAGGCAATATGTCCTGCTACCACTGGATACTGGCAAATGTCAACAGAATTTACTTTCTGACTTGCAGTACAAGAAATGAGGCATATCCAAGGCAGTCCCGCTGTAGGTTTCCTTCCTTCCTGCTACGTCAGTCACTAGAAAGAGTAGGAAGGCTAAGGGTTTTAGACTTATATTTGGAAAAGATAAAGCATCTCACCATCAAGCCAATAGTGGTATTAGAATAGAAAAATTACATTTCCATGCCACATTGCTGTAAAAGGAGAATTAGAACTGGCACATTTTCTTATCATTAAAGTAGGGAATAAGAGAAGGTCAGACCCTAGTATCAGAGTTAGTTTTAAATTAGGACTCTCAGGCTAGGGACAGACAAGACTCAATTGATTCAATCTTTGCAGGTTAGTCTAACCTGTGGCGATTGAACCAACTTGCAAGTGGATAGATATTCACTTTTGATTCAAGCTAGAAGCTGGGGGATGCTAGAGTAAGCCTTCTCTTCCCTTCCAAAGTGCTGAACTGAGGAGGGGACATGGCTAGGCCCCGACAGGATGCTATGATTAGGGAGGGGTTTAAACCCCAACACTGGCCTGTACAGTCCACAGCCAGAGTGTGCCTGGAGGGGGAGGGGGAAACAGCCCTCACCAGGCTTTTCCCCACCGCTTGCTGCCCAAGGGTTGGGAGTGTTATCAGACCCCAGCTAGCACTCTTATGCAAAATAGGGAGGGAGAGAGGACTGTTTGTGTGGAGTTCATGTATCTGTTGATGATACTGAGCTTTTTAATCTCCCTCTACCTGCTTCTTCACCCTGTCTGCAGCAAACTAACCACAATCAAAGGTCCCATGCATTGCAAACCAGGTCATTGCTTATACCTCTCTCTGTCCCCTCTTCAACACTGTGGGCACATTCAGATGAGTCCACACATGCCTCGTGCAACGTCTCAAAGCAGTTTGAAATGTCTCAAGAGGCACACTGGAAACAAAAATATGTTCCCCGTGCTCCATATTTGCAGCGCCAGCTCTAAAATTGATACCTAGAAATCTAGGTATCAGAAAATAACCCACAAAAAAAAAAAAAGCAGGGCAGGACATGGTCCAGGACTGTACCCTGAGGCAAACTGCTGGTGGGTCCTTCAGGGATGCGCTGGTATCCAGCTGGAGTGTCTCTATGGTGCTTCTGTTGCACCAGCATGCACCCTTCCCATGCAGGGCAAACAAAAGTGGAGCAAGGCTGCAACAGGACCCAGCCCTGGGTGTTGTCCCAGGTAAGCCAGGATGAGAATGGGGAACTGTGTGGTTTCTGGTGGGCATTGTGGGTGTGGGGTGTGTGGCTGGGTGTGTGGGGAGTGGTGGGGGGTATGGGGATTGTGTGGAATGTGGCGGGGATGCTGGGTTTGTGGGGGGGCCACTACATGCCTGCTCCCTCTACTCCCTGCTGCACTAGCCATGCCGTACCAGCTATGCCACTGACCCAACCTGGCCCAGCATGGCCCTCTAGTGCACCTTTGAACAGGACTGAGAAACATGGCTTCAGTACCCAAGGCTCCTGTTCAAAGGTGTGTGCTAGCTGCACAGGCCAGGCCAGGTTGCATTGGGTTGGCTTGGCACATTCTCCATGAAGATCAGCTGGTGATGTGCCATAGCCTGTTGTAGGCACAGTGCTGGGGCTGTACATTGCTACCTGACCCCCATGGAGAATATACCTGGCCAAGCTGGCCTGACTCGCCCACCTAGTGCATGCCTTTGCATAGGACTAGGAGGCATGGCCCTGGGGTGCACAGTTCCTGTGAAAAGGCATGTGCTGGTTAAGCAAGCCAGGCTGGGTCACACTGGGCACATTTTCTATGTGCAGCCATGGCACTGTGCCTACAATGGGCCATGGTGCATTGCTACGTGACCCTCATGGAAAATGTACCCAACGAACTGGATGTGACCCAGCCTGGCCCGCATAGCTACCATGCACATTTGGACAGGAGCCTCAGGTGCCAAAGCCCCTTGTCCTGGTTCTGTGCAGAGGTGGTCTAGCAAGCCATGCTGTGGCAAGTCAGGTTGTGTCCGGCTGGGCACATTCTCCCCAAACAGACCATGGGTCTGGCAACACTGCCACTGGCACCACCCAGCTGCTGCTGCACAGGATGGGGGGGGCAGGTATGTCGTGCTCCCCCAAACCCAATATCCCCTATACCCCACATCCCCCCACCCCCTGCTGCAAACCCCACACTACCCCCACAGCCAACCACCCCCACACTCCCACCCCACTCCTGCAAACCCCACACCACCCCTACACCCAGTCACACATCCCCCACCATCCCGACATTCCCCCACCTCTCTTCTGCATACCCCACATCCCTTCACACCCACCAAAACCCACCCACACCTCTTCCCATCCCCCTCCTGCAAACTTCATATACCCCCATCACACACACAGTGTGCCCCAGCTTCTGGACACGATGAGACCTGCTGGCAGGAGCTGTGGCTGCAGGGGCAGCTGTCCCTACATGCTGGTTAGTGAAGAGATCAGGGGGAACTTTAATTTTTCTATGATAAGAAAGCCAAAAGCAAACATCAAAGAATATAGATATTTAGAATGTATTTTATTGTGATGATAGGGATACTGGTAGGCTTCCAAATTGCTTTAAAATTGTAAATATATCAATAAAACATTACCTAACTGATCTCTCTCTCTCTCTCTCTCTCTCTCTCTTTTGTTTTAATTGTTCAAGAACATGGATTTGAAGGCAGCAGTGCCACACAAAGGTCAACTGCATAGCAATGGCCCACTGGCAGCTGGCCCAGAGGTGCAGACACCTCTGCTGCACCTGTGTGGTCCCCATCTAGGTCTGACAGCCCCTACTGCCAGACTGCTGCAATGGGTAGAGGGTACAGGAAAATGAGTTAGGGCTGCTTCAGCAGTCCAACTGGCACAAAGAGTAGTGTCCCCAGATACCAGTTGGCTCAGGTGGTAGAGTGGGGAGCTCTGCAAGGCTGGGTGAGGTACTGGCCCCACAACAAACTCCAGTGGGCTGGAGGACACGGGAGGGGGCGAGGACTGCCACCACGTAGGACCTGGTCAATGAAGGCAAGGGCACTGAGAGGTAAGGCCTGTTTCACCTCCTGGACCAGGCAGGAGGTTGCATGTGTCATGGGTAGACCCATGCACTGGGCTAGTGCAGCAAGGTCCACCCACACCTGCTTATCCTAGTCCAGGAGGTTTCCAATATGGGTGACACCACCCAGTCCCAGAAGCTCCCAAGAGGAAGTAGCCCTGAGCTGCTTGCCAGGGTAGGTTTTTATACTTCTGGGGCCAGCGTAGGGCAGGATTATTTTTGCCACAAGTAGCACAACTTGTCCCATACCAGAGTGCATGTCCAGACATGTGTGCTGAGGCAAGAATCCCTGGCAGAAATATGTGCCACTCCTATTTGAGCTGCTGTAAGCTCACGTGCCTGCCAGTATGGATGTGCCCTATCAGACTGTGACCTTTGAAGCAAGCCAGCAGACAGCAGGGATCTTATCAGAGCACACAGCTTACCAGCCCATCAAGAAAACAAAAAAGTTCAAGCTCTTCTTAAACAGCTTTTTCCAAAGCATTCATAAAGAAAAATGGAGGAACATTACCAACTGACCTGCTGATTAATTCCAAAAAGTCCTAAGCAGACATCATTCTGTCTGCCTTTGTTCCAGTGAAACTGGAGACACACACACACATAGACACCTCTCAGCATTAGCTAGCATGGGGGTGATATTAACATGATCAGATGTTGTCTGGGGTCCATGCCACTGGGGTCCATGCTATGGGAGAGGGGAGGGAGAGAGGGAGTGGGGATCCCTGCTTGAGCAGCAAGTGGGGCTGGGGGGCAGGAGGAAGCCAGGCAGACACTACTGGGCCTGCTGTCTCTACCTTCTTCTCAGCTAGCCAGAGCTCTGGCTAGGGAGGAGAGGGGTGGGGCAGCCCTGCTTTCTACAGCAGACAGCCCAGCCCAGGGCTTAAAAGCATGCTGGGATGTTAGGGGACTCCGATTTAACTTAAACCAGGATGGGGTCTGCAACAGAAGTTCCATAGTCTGGTTTGATCCAAATCAGTTAAGTCTGATATACTACATTCAACCAGGTTTATCTTAAAGCAGTTTTGGCCATTTTGAAACTAGTTTATGTGCACTGAAACTTACGTTCTGTTACAGGTTTAAACCAGTTTCTGATCACTTAGACTAGTTTATGTGTAACTTCTGTCCCTAGCTGAAGTGTGGTTAGGTAAATTATATCTACCTTATTGTGTTAAGATTACTATCTAGTTTTGAATTTAAAATCCTTTAGAACTCTTTAGAGACAGCCTAGTCATTTCACATTCGTTTACAAAAGGGGTTTTCTGACCAAAATGACCTGATCAAATTATTCCTAGACATTCCCATGCATCTAAAAAACAGGAAATTTTTCAAGTTCTATAAATGGGCTATATTCCTAGTAGTGTGCTCTGTGCATTGCTCTAAAGGATCATGCTATAGTTATGAGACTGGTTTTTCAATTCTTATAATGCGTAGGAGTTAAAATGTTTATTTACTTGGATTATGGTTAATCACAGCAGAGTCAGAAGTGCTCCTCAGATAATCATGGCCATAGTCCCAACTGTCAAAAATCCTCAGACTTGTAGGAAATATAGTAAACTCTATATTATCCCTTTATTCCACTTTTGACTTTCTGGGCTTCATGTGAAAATCCACAGCCTTCACCCATGGCCTAAAAAATAATCTGTAAATAGTGTTTCTGAAAGTTTTGCCTTGAATTTTTTTTTTAACTTTTGTAGAAGCACATAGCAACATCTCTGTTGCTCAAAAATGGTATGATGCTGCATATCCTATGCTACACTACTGTCAAACTGTTAATTTTTAAGCTGTTGCTAGAAAATGCAAAAGTGATTGCTAGATGACTGGAAAATACTTAACTGTAACTTATGCCTTCAGTGGAATATGATATTAAAAATCCAGAAGCAGGTATGTCCTGTCTTTTAAACCTTCATCCAGACAATTTTTTTAAAGGCAGGAGGATAAATCCTATTTCACTTTATGGGCGCATCCGGACAAGCATGTATGTGCAGTATGCGGTGCCGCATACCGCACACACTGCACATGCAGGCATTCCCCATGCTGCTACTCTGCTAGGGAGAGGGAGAGGGGTTGACCCCAGATTTGTATTTTACAAATACTAGGGTAAAAAAAACCCACACCTAAAAAAAGTGGGGCAGCGGACATGGCGGCAGCATGCACTCTCCCAAACCAAAGCTTGGCCAGCCAGATCCAAGCTCCGGCTGCCAGCCAGGAACCCTGCTGCAGGAGTGCCACAGCTGCAGCTTCCAGAGGCTCCCAGGACCCCAGATAAGACTGCTGGGGCAGCACAGTTGCTGGCTCTAGCCTCCCCTACCTCACCCGGGGTAACATGCCACATGCCACAAATTTGCCCCACAGATTTTTGCCTCTGTGCACATGCCTGAACATGCACTCTGGTGTAAGGCAGGTTGTGCCACTTGGGCAAACTATCCCTGCCCAGCTCCTCCTGGATCTTCAATATAAAAACCTTCCCTATGCCGGCCCCAGCAATATAAAAAACCTGCCCTGAAAAGCAGCTCAGGGCTACTTGAGGCCCAGCTTCTGAGGCCCAAGCAGCTGGTATCTGGGGACACTACCCCTTGTGCCAGATAGATTGCTGAAGCAGCTCTAACCTGGAGTGACCTCTGCACCCTCTACCCACTGTACTAGTCTAGTAGTGGGGGCTACTGCCTGGCTGTGACCCACTGCCACCTGCAACAGCATCCTTCCTCTTGAACCTGCAGCCCCATGGCTACACACCTGCCAGACTCGGATGGGGTGCCCCCACTCTGCCATCAGGGCAGATATTGTCCAGAAGATATGCTCCATGCAGTGGCCTGCTGTGAACTGTCAAAGCATGTCCTTTTGGCTACAGATGGCCAGGTCAGACACCTCATCTGGCCTCCAGCTGGCCCAGGACAAGCTCTACTGCCTGGGTCTCGCCACTTGTCTCACCAACAGAGATCCTGGTGTTCCTTGTTTAAAAATGGCAAAATCTTTGATAACAAACCCAAATTTTCTGATTAAAATATCCAAAATAGTGTTCTTTTGCTATTAAAATGAAACACCACTATATTTAGAAAAATCAGTTGAGCAACGTTTTATTGACATATTTACATGTTTAAAGCAATTTGAAAGCCTGCCAGTACCTCTATCATCATAATAAAATAGATTCTAAATATCTGTACACTTTGGCATTTATTTGGAGGTTTTTTGTCATAGAAAAATCAGCTGCTCCTACCCCCTTGGCTCACCAGGATGTGCCCTGCCCCTGCCCTTGCCCCTTACTCTTAACCCACAACCTCCCTCCTCTCTCCCCCAGTGCCCTCACTCCTGACCCACAGCCCCTGCCTGCCTCCACTAGCTCTCTCCCAGCTGCAGCTCTGTCCCAGCATCAGGACAGGAGTCCAGCTGCAGCTGTCCCACCCGCTGCTTTGTGGATCTGAACAGTGCCAGTGGGTAGTGGGGATCTAATCCTAACTCTGGTGGCCTATCCTACTTGGAGCACACCCCAGCCCCCAACTCTCTCTCACACACCCGTGATGCCACCACGCAGCTGGGGCTGTGCTATGGGGGCTGTGCCAGGAGGGCTCTGAGCACCCTGATGGCAGCTGTTGCTGAGCGGGGGCTGTGAGCCATGTGGGAACAGGCAAGGGACCCACCCTTCCCAAGCAGCCCCACTCCTCACACATGGTCTCGTTCACCCACACAGTCCCCTGCATCAGTCCCCTCCACCCCCAGTCCCTACTTACCTTGGATGGAGCCCAGGTCCAGATTGCTGCAGCCTGCACTGCTCTTTGCCCCACATGTGGAGGCAGCATGTTGCAGCACTGGGGCAAGGGGCAGTCATAGAGATGCTTTGGCCAGCTATCAGTGTCTCTTTGGCGGACCCCAGCCTCTGTTTTTTTTAGGCCATACTACAAGAGCATGCCTTGCCCCACTTTTTTCTGTGGGCTTTTTTTTTATATCTGGATTTCCAGTTTTCAAATTTAAAGCCTGCAATGCAAATATGCAGTGTGAGGAATGTCTTTTTGTTCCCAGCATGCCTCTTGCAGCTTCTCAAACTGCTTTGAGATACCACAAGAGGCATATGTGTGCTTGTCTAGATTCACCCTATGTGCCTAATGCCAGGAGCAGATGTTACATTTGTTCTTGGACAAGTTGTGCTTTTGTTTGTCCCAGAAGAGAAATATCCTGGGATTGGCATGCCCACACTTTGCCCTTCTAATCAGGATTTAGTAAGCAGCTGAATGAACTGCTGCTTTTCTACTATTGATTCAATGATGCGATCCCAGGATTCAGACACATTTTGCAAAGTCTAGGGATAAAACATTAGTACTTTTTATTGTGTAAGTCTTTTCAGGTTTTATTACCAGAAAACAGACATGTTTGCCTGAGCCACTGCACTTTATTCCAGGATAAAATGGCTTATTCCAGAATAAATATGACCTCTGTAGCCTAAATGGCAGAGATTCAGCTACATCACTTTTTTGGAAGTTTCTGAATCAGTTCTGCATGTGCACCTGCCCACTAAACCTGTTCAGTGGGAATTGTTCTGGTAAGATAGTTATGTGATAATAGACCCATCCTTACACCTAGATGCATATGTAAAGCAGTGTGAGTCCTGAAACTATAGCCAGACAAAAGGCCATGGCTAACTAAATAGCTAAGGAAGAGGCTTGCACTCCTATGGTTTAGTGCAGTAGTGCTCAACCTTTTAGCCCCATGGGACAAATGAATTGAGTGGGGCTGGTCTGTAGTCCAGATCAGATCCTGGGTCCCAGCAACCCATCCCTGCCCTGCATGCCAGGATTGGGCACCAGTGACCTGGCACTACCTCCTCCTGCCCCCCACACACTGGGACTGGGACTCAGGTGCTTAGCAACACCCTCTCCTCCCCTCACCCCCTTCTCTCCATACTGGGATTGGGCCCATAGACCCTGTGGACTGAGATCAGGTGATCCATCTGGTACTCCAGGCTTGGGGTTCTCCATGGGTCTGGATATTTGGCAGCAGGGAAGTGGTGCCCCTGTGGGAAACCATGGGAGGCCCTGCAGGCTGAATGACACGGCACCATGGACCTGCAGTCTGGGGGTTGAACACCACTGGTTTAACCTAATAGCCTAGTGTTAGTGTTCTTGCTCAGGAAGCAGAAGATCTAGGTTCTAGGTTCTTCCCACCCAGGGGAGAAAGTGCTTAAACTAGTATTTCCTCTTGTCTATAAAAGTGTCCTATCCACAGGGCTACAAGTTTGGCATTACCCTAATAGTACTCCACATGAAATTAATCCCTTAGTATAGGTAGGCAACCTTTTCCAGATGTGGACTACACTGACCAACCTCAGGTCAGAGGTAGACAGGTAGGAGGATGGGTCCTAGGACCTGGCCATTACTGATGCTTTTCTCTTCAGTGGCATGGGAAGAGCACCCTCTGTTGTCTCTTGTCCCTATGGTAGCATTGGGAGAGCACTTGCTGCCAAAGTCACCTGACATTGACTGTAATCAAAGCCAGGTCAAATGGTTCCACAGGTTAGATCTGGACTGTGAACTGTAGGTTGTTAATCCATGCCTTAGGAAGCCAAGACAGGGGACTAAGAGGTAAAGAGCAAGACAGAAGGTGTGGAAGTCAGTAAGCTGGATGCTGCCCTGGATAAAAGTTGGGTCTGGTTTCCAGTATGGACCCTTGGTCACATTGATTTCTAGCTAATAGATATTAAGTACAAGGTACAGTGCCTCTGCTTCAATAAGAGAATTCTGGACAGTGCCTAACCTTTTTCCTAGTGGTTAGAACACCTTATTGAGCTACAGATTCAAATAACCTTCTGGGTGTGGAAGGCCAAACATTTTGTTTTTCCATTCCCCAGGCAGGTTCCCTAGCCAATACTCTATTGGGCTAAAACATAAAAAGGATGAAATAGAATCCAAAACTTGTAAGGGCTAAAAACTGCAGTTGTATACATGCCATTTAGGTGTATAAAGTGAAATAGTATAGATATAGATATTCCCACTGACTCATGCCCCAAGTGATTTTTCCTCATCTCTCTAAAAGTGTGGTATGTTGGGGTTCTGTTAACATGACTTCCTGCTATCACAGCTTCCCTTACAACCATCGATTATAGGCTCCATAGTAAAAATAATATAGTCACAAGTTCTAACTTCATTGTAATTTCTCAGCTGCTGAAAGGGTGATGATATATTTTCTCCAGCAAACCTACTTCTGCCCCTACCTTAATGAGTCTCCTCTCATTTCTCCAAAATAGGCTCTGAAGAGTCTTGTGAGGTTTCTATAGAGTCTTAAGGTGACCAAAGGTGGCTGAGCACTCTTCATTCACACATATTTTGAAAAAGAAAACAATCTGGGAAAAAATGACGTCTTTTTCCTTTCTTTCTTTCTCTCTTTCCCATGTAGCTGTTTTCTGTGTGATAAAATTGATATTTCATCATAATTGGATGACTCTTTCAAGAAGCTATTTTATTATCATTGTGACTAGAAATAGGAGCAGGTAGGCATTCTCTGAATATAGAAACAGAAGTTTCCAAAAGGGGTAGGAAGTATGTATGCAGGATCACACACAATAATGCAAATGTTATGCACTGTGTCCTATTCTGTGGTGCTCTATGGAATGATTCTGGCTTCAGGTATTGTTATTGCTGGAATACTAGCGAGCAGTATAGTGTAATTTACCTGAACAGTAATCTAAAATTAATTCCTTTCTAATTTTCACCCTATGCAGGAATCATCAACATCTTCTGGCAGCAGGGTCAGTGCTAGGACCTGGCCACTACTACTGCTGCTGCTTCTCCCCACTGCCTAGCAGTGGCATGGCATAAGTGAAGCTCCCCACCAGTTAAGTGCATGTTGGTATGGATTAAGCCCCCCGCCCCCACCAAATGTTGCTGAATCTCCCAGTTCCATGGACCAGATCCACTGCTCCATGAGTAGGCCTGGCAGGATTTGATTTTTAAAGGTAAACATTGAGAACTGTCAATTTCATCTCACACTCTCAGACTGGAGAAAAGATATTTCCATTGTTGATAATCAAATTTTATAGAAAGGGGATGAAAGAAAAATGATGGCTGATGGAGTGAATGATGGCAGGGGGAAGCAGTCCTATAGAACTGTGCTGACTGTATTTTGGACAGCAGGGGACTGGGAACAAAGGAAGAGGAAGCAACAAAGTGGATAAGGAAGCTGTGGGGTGGGTGGAGCCAGGACCGATGGCAGCTCTGCCACTCGGTGGCAGTCCTACAGTAGTTAAGTTTGTCATGGTAGATGGTTAAACTGCATTATAATAATAATATACCATCGTTAATAAGTTGTCTGCCCCTCATACCTCTAATGTTGTGCAATCCTGGACATTTAAATCAATAAAAATTTAAATAAATGCTTAAAAATAAATATCAATATTCATCACAATTATCAAAAAATAAAAATCAAATTCTGCCAAGCCTACCCATGGGCCACAGCTAGCCCATGGGCCACAGGCTGCTGACCACTTCATACTATTGAGAGTCCAAGGCTTAATCCATCCAAACAAAACATTTTGAGTGATTTGTTTTTGTTTTGCTTGTTCTAGTACTGAGAAAAACATGTTTCAGCTGATTTCAGTCAGAGAAGAATAAAAATATATTATTCTGATCAAAAAAAAACTTCTGCTACTGAAAAGGTGAAGGGTTAAAACTGATATTTTGCAATGAAATAGTTTTAGTTGAATAAAAAGTGGTTCTGAGCAAGCATGCAAGTGAAAACTAGATTTCCAAGGGCTAATCACACCCAACCAAATCAAATCACACGCTGCATATGTGCAATAGTTGTTCAATAAGTGTGGTACTTTTTACAATAAGTTGAATATTGGAAAGAAAGTTGTGATTTGTTCTTCATGCATGGCTGGGTCATTTAACTGCATATTCCAAAATGTAGTCAAGGTTTAATCACCATAAGTCATTCCCTTATTCCCTACAGATGTTGCAAGGTGTGAAGTGAATGAAATAGACTCAAGAAAATAATCTATTCATCTCATGAAGAAATTACTTTAATTCTTTCTCTGGCATTGTTACATTATCAGTGCAACATAACCAGAGATGTTACATATTGGCATCTTGTACTGTAGAATATTTTGAGCCTTCTAGTACAGAAATAGTCTCAGAAATAGCATGTACAAATGGAACAGAGTTAAGGTTGCATATCAACTGTTTACTCTAAAGTGTTCACTCAGGTTGTTCTTGATTTTGAGTGCTCAGTGGTGTACTTTCAGTGTGCTCTTCATAGAGATTTCAATGAAATAAAAAAAGCTAATGTAGCCTCTGATACTTTGGTTTGAGTAGGCCATATATTTTAACTTATCAGTCACCTAATTAGACAGGTGAGCTTTATCTCCAATTTAAAAAAGAAGGTACTTTCTTCATTGATAATATAAATAGGGCTAAATATGTTTTGTTTTTTTGCAGATGTCCCACAAGAAATGCTGCCTGGAGGCAGCAGTGTAGGACAGTGCCTGAGGCAAACCAGAAACAGTGACTTCTGGTTGCCACTGCATTTGTAATTTGTGAACACATGGCTGCTAGCAACAGCCACTTTTTTCACCCTCTGACAATTCAGTGTCTACGGAGGATGTTGCTATAGCCCCTCCCCAGGATTGCTCCTTTTTTATACAAGTTTAGATATCATATTTCAGAAAGTTTCTCAGGCTTCTTTCTGTTTTTAGGGATACAATTCTGAACTTAGTCTGATGGCTGCTGCAAGAACCAATGGATTAAATATGTACTAAGGCTGAGATATAGGGCAAAATACTGGCTATGCAGCTATCAGCCCCTTTTCCCTTCACTCCTGAAACAGGCAGACAGAAGTTCCAGAATGCATGTTTATATGACAGACAAGGTTCTTTGGGTAAATCTGATATCCTTTATTAGACCAACTCAAATAGTTGGTTTAATAAAACATACTGGATTTACCCAAAGAACCTTGTCTGCCTACTAGGGCTGTGTGAAGCTTCAGGTGCTGATTCGATTCGGAGGAGTTTCAGTCCAATCTGGCAGCCAAACATCTGTATCTGAATCAAATCAAGAGACTAATAAAAATGTCTGAATTGATTCAAAGCTCTCTGAATCAATTTGGGACAGATTTGGAGAGCTTTGGAGATTCGGGCAGTCCCCACAGGGAGCTGGACCTGGACTCTGTGCCAGTAAGCAGGGGGCGGGGGTGGGGGCTGGAGGGGGGAAGAGGAGACCATGGGGGGTACCCCACCCGGCCCCATCCTGTGCCTACTCTCCTAGCCCCCCTGAGCACCCCCCAACCCCCTCCTGCTCTGTCAGCCTCATCGATAGTTGACCCACCTGGCCCCAGTTCCCAGTTCTTTAAAAAAAAGCCCCATACTCACTGGCTACAGTAGCAGTCATTGGGGCTTCTGTGTGCTTGGGGCACAGCCCCACTTACAGCATAGGGCAGTGGGTAGCAGTGGGGATCACCCCTCCCCCCCCAAACCTGGCAGCAGCCAGTGAGTGCTGGGCTTTTTTTTTGAAGAGCCAGGAGGCTGAGGCAGGTGGTGCAGCCATTGATGGGGCTGCAAGAGCGGGTGGGGGATGGGGCCTGTTATATTCAGAGATTTGACTGATTCATAGCAGCTGAATCTCCAATCAGATTTGGCTGAATCGATTCGGGACAGTTATTCAAATAACTGAATCAAATCTCCGCCCCCCAAATCAACTGAATCCAAATCCAAAGCAAATACTAGCCACTTCACACAGGCCTACTGCCTATGTCCTTAGAGCAGCCTGGTTACAACCTACACCCCTGTTTATATGACATCTTTTATATTCACTGAGCATATGTATGTAAGAGTGCTCTCCTGTAAAAATTATCATAAATTATTTCTGCCCATCTCTCATGCCAAGTACTATGCCCCTTTCACGTAAGGATCACTATATGCTACCTATAAACTATCCCAATCTAGTACTGGGTTACCATTTTCAGACCCAATAGCAGCTCTTCTTTGTTCCCACTGTTTCCCTTAGGATTTCTGTCTTCTTTCAATTATATTAATTGGTATGGGTGCATGTGGATTAAAGAACTCCTTCCCCCCCACCTTTGTCTCTCTAATGGCTATCGGGGAGGACTCTGTGTCTGTCTTTCTCACTTCATCCAATGTGGTGCAGGCTTGTCAGAAAACAACATGTTGACATAAAGAAAATGTTGTCAACTCTCTGTCTGTTCCTGCTGAGCATTCACTCAAGAGCTTTGAGAAGGCTCTCGGCACAGTAGATACAGAATGCAGATAGGCTGTTGCTGACAGCTCTGAGGCTGACCTCTCTTCACCTGTCCTCTTCCCTGCCAAATTAGGATAAAAAATAATATTATTTCTTCCATCCTCTCTGACAAAAACATACGGAATGGAGTTATGGCCTCCATTGTCATCCACTATTATAACCCCTTTGGTAAAAGTAGCTATTTTTTAATTTAATTCCATTTTCAAAATTAATATTTTTATTTTATTTTGGAAACTCAAGTTTTCCATTTTTCCTCTTTCTTGTCTTTCTTTCCCCCTGACTTTTTTTTCAGAATTTTTTCAACAAACAATTGAAACTTAAAAAAAATAAAGTAAAATTAACCAATTAACCAAAAAATAAAAAGGTTTTCCAGGTTTACAAAGAAACCTTTTTTAGTTTTTTTTCTGAATCTTCCACCCAATATGGGATATTTCCTTTTGCAGAATCCTTGCAAAGACATCTTCTAAGGAGTTTTGCAAAGACTAGGATGATATTGGTCTCTCTAAGAAGTTCAATTGCTCTTGATCTTTCTAGCAAACTCATAAAAATAGAAATCATTTAAAATGTAAATAGATATTTACTAAACTAAAAACATCAGAAGAACATTTGTCCTGACTCCCTCAACACTAAGACCAAAGTACTTTAGTAGATCATTTGTGGGTGCATGCAAGTTTGTGTAAATTTAATTTGTTTATGGTCCTAATTTAATGTCTATTGAAGTCAGTTAGAGTCATGATAAACCAAAAAGTAAAGAAAAAAAAAAAAGAGAGGTTTGGGATAATTTTCCAGTTATAAACCTATAACTAATGCATCATCACATGGAAGGATGACTATTAACTATAAGATATTATTACAGTCAATCAGCACAGTTTCTCCCTTCAAAAGTACCATAAACCCTTGTCCAGATGCGATAATCATTTCCTCAATAATATGGCAGCAATTATTTAAAATACGTGAATTTTTTACACATTATTTTACTTTAGAAAAACTGAAACAAAAATCCTTCTCTCTCTTTTATTTATTTATTTTCAGTCTTTATTTTACAACAAGAAATTTTATGTTTCTTGTTTAATATTCAGTCTGTGGCATATTTTTATTAGTGCATTCTCCTGGAAGGGCAGGTCATGCTTTTGATTTTTGACAAAGTGTAGTGAGCTCATGTTACAGCATATTAAGATGAATAGGTGCCTAAAGTAGTCTTTTTGAGGTTGTATTCTGAGAGTAGAAAGGGGAAGTGAACTGGATAAATTAGCTGCTATTTGCAAGACCAAGGGAACATCAGTGGTGAAAGAAAGTAGCTGTTTGTTGTGGCCTGAGGGAGATAAAAGGTATATTAAAAAGTGCTTTAAATATCAACAGTGGAAATGGTGAGTAGCAAAAACTAAACAATAAATGTCACTAACATGGTAGTTTCCAGTGCCATGACGCATGACATTTTTCTTGTTTCAAAGAATCAGAAGATGAGTTGAAAAACTAGAGTTGTTCATTGAAGTGATGAGTTCTAAGAAGCTAAGTAGATTGGTTCATGTTTTTATACACTGATTTTCTTTTTCTGATGGCAGTTGAGCTAAGATAGCTGTACTTTAAAAAAAATTAGAGAAAAAATCATGAAAAAACATAAGGCAAAACATTCACTTGTGTCAATGAATGAAAAAAATAAAAATGAATAAATACGGGTTTAGAAAACTTGGTGCCCAGAAAAGAAAGTGACACAATGAATTTTTAAAAAGTATTTTGTGTCCTGATATAGCATAATTATTTCAAACAAAATGACCACTACTTCACTACTGCCTAAACAAACACACACGCACACACACACACACAAGTCAATGGAAGGTCCAACTGGGTAAGGAGTGGAAGACCAAATATGACAAAGGATATTTTGTCAGAAACTCAGGTACTGTAAATTAGCATAATTCTATTCATCTCAGCAGTCACCAAACCAGTGTGTGCTAGCTGAGCATAGAGTCCATGGTCCTTTATGTTTACAAGATGTATCTTGTAACACTTCACAGTGCTGTAAATAGTACAATGAAAGAGCAGGGTTTTTTTTCCTTGCAATTTTACTGCAATGATCTAAAAAGCACATCCAGAAGGTATTGTATAGTGGTATTATATGCTCCCTTTCAGAATGCTTATTTACACGTGTGCATATACTAAGATGCACATCTGTATATGTACAGTTAAGTCCATAGCTGTAGCCTTTATCAAAGCTTTCAGTCAGAGCTACCCAGAACATAAATAACCATATTTCAAATAATGAAAACTAAAAGCACCAGAAAAGACACGCATGACTGCCGAGGAAGAAATGCGAAGAGTTTGCATAAGTTGCTAACTAAAAACCTCTATTCAGTTAGCAATGGCAGTATCTCCATGTTTCTACAGTTTGACACAATGATGGATTATTTATTTACTGAACAGCACTGGTGGCCAGAAAATCTGATTTTCATGCATGAAATCCATGAAACCTCAGCCACTGAACAGCTTCTTTTACACGTGGCAAAGGTCACCTATCAGGGGATTTTCTCACGTTTTGTGTGATTGGTCATGCCTCATTTCCTTCAAGAAAATATGATTTCCCCAAAGTGTGTGCATTTTAAAAGACTCTCAAAGACCCAGAAAGTTGTTTCCTCTCTGTTTGTGATAAGCACAAAATATAGAGAGTAACCTACAGGGAACATCAAGCAACTGTTTGTAGCTGGAAACCATATTTAATCCTATCATTAAGAAAAGCCTCAGAGCTCTCCAGGTATAAAAGGAGAACAAAATTAGACACTTAACCTTGTCACTTAACCTTGCAGACTAGAAAGCATTTTAAAAACTTATCAACATTTTTTAGAGATTTTTTTCTATATTGGAAACTGATTGTTAGTTTGTATCTAATGCTACATTCCTTTAGCAGGAGGAAGTCTAAAGAAGATAAAAAGATTATATAAACACCTTTTCAAAGAGTTGTATACTTCTTCCACATAAGAATAATCATTTTGATTCCCATATTCTATCTACCCAAAAGGTATAATGGGGAGGACATTGTAGTTCATGTTATCCTGCCTAACAGCAGCACCTTTGGAAGAAGGCACTGAAGGAAACTTCAATTGTGAACGCACCAGGGAAGGCAGTTTCTCACTGTGTTTTCACAGAGTGTCTAGCACAAAGGGTCTCTGATCTCAGCTGAAGAAATACAGTTATACTCCTAGAAGCACTGATTTGCTTTCATTTATATAGGCCATGAATATTACCCAAGCAGGGTAAAATGGTCAGTTCATTTTGGAATGCCTATGGGTACTGCCTAATAAATATGTGCATTTCTTCAGTCTTTTAATCTGTCTTCTGAAGTTAGAGGTTAGATGGTTAAAAGTGATGCAGTTTTCAACAAGAGATGTTTTAGGCCTTTCTCTGATGAATTTCCTCCATTTTGTGAGTGCTATGCTTGCTCCATTGTAATGAATGACATGCTGTTCTACAAATGTGTGTTGTATATTGTATCCCATAAAACAATATCATGAAATAATATAGCATCCTTAGTGTATATAATAAAAAATATGGCATCCTTAACCAAATACTTAAATCAACTGAACACAAATGTCAGAAATGGAATATTAAAAACAATTCCAAATATAAAAATATGCATATAGAGGACATCCACCCCCTCCCCCCCACCAAGAAAAACCCAAACCCTATTAAACTAATAAAATGTAGGACATTTAAAAAGCTATGATGGTATCTTTCATTTTTTTGTTTTTAATATCAAAATATAGTCAGTAGCACAACACATAAAGACATATATAGACACAGAAATGTTTGGGGTTAATCTAGAATGAAAGTTATTCCAAACTATTTTAATAAAGTATGCATGATGAGAGAGCTTAAAGTACCTTTTTGTATGCACTCTTTATGTTTTACTATAATGATACCTCTGCTACCTCTGTTGGCTGCAATGTTGACACTTCTTTGCTAGCAAGATATTGACAATTCAATGTGAGTTCATACAAAAGCAAGAAAAGTAATCATGGAGCAGGAGGGATTAAATCATAGCACAGTAGCATTGTAAGGAACTAAATATGTATATTTTACCCAAACAATTGAAGCAGAACATGGTACACTAAAGGTATGCTACTTATAAATAGCTGACATTTAAAAACAAATGAATTTTTTTTTTCTAGAAGATTTGGGGGTTTCGGAGTTCTTTTTTTTCATTTTTACTGTCTCTAACATAAATACTGTAACCAACATATCATGGTTAATAACTAGGAATAATTAGAGGTGAAATTAAGAAAAGGAAAATTTCAGATGAATATAGGTGAGGAAATCCTGCAGTGAGATGTATAAGGCTGTGGTATAATTTACCATGAAAAAGATTGGAAGTCCTGGTGCTTAAGACATTTAAAACTAGTTTGGAAAAAAAAAATCCACTTAAATGTATTATATATGATTTAACACTGGCAGGGAGATGGATTAGATAACATAATATGTCTCTTTTGGTCTAACTTTTATTATTCTCTAGTACTGTACAATAGGCTGTTGTACTGCTTACCACAGTAAATAAAAAACAGAGACAAACGAGTGCTTGCAAGGACATTTCTGTTCCACTTTCCTTTTGGGGGAGATGGGTACATTAGCCTTAATGATATATCATCTTCCACAGTGTCTACAGCCATGCCACTTTCAGGATAAATGTGATTAGATACCGTGCACTGCATTGCCAAGACTGATGCTGTTGAAGGGGTGTGTGTGTGTCTGTTATGTTAATTGAGCTTGCTTGAACTTGGCTGCTGCTCTGGCTGCCACAACTATTTATAGGAAACAAGTTTGTGTTAATAAACCTCTTGCATACCTACAAATTATCTGGAATGCATAAGGCTGTTGTTTCGCTGGCTTGTTCTGGAGCACAGATAAATGTTTTCTGTCCAGATTGTCAGAAGTGGATTTAGTAATCATAACAGGGTAAGGGAATGTTTTGTGACACCCTCCAAAACCCTGTCCCCATTTCCCCTCAGCATTTAGTACCATTTGAGAATATTTATTCCAAGAATTTTTGCATGTCCCATGCTTGTCTTTATATTTGGTAATAATGAACCAGTGATATTTTTGCTCTAGTCCAAAATAGGCTAACATAACCATAGGTGCTCTTCAGTCAATTAATTTATGTAGTATTCCTTTAAAGAACACATGACTTCTATATGGTTAGATTTTCAACTATTTATTTTTTTTATTTTAGAAATTGAATGAGAGGAATTATTTTGAGTTCATCTTTTCTTGTAGCATGTAGAATTCTAAGAATTTGGGAATTTAAATTCATCTTTATTAAAAACATCAAAATGGCATATAAATGTTTCTTCAGTATATCACAGCATGCAGTAGATTGTTGTGGCTATCTGCAAAGCATTATTCTTTCTATACTTCTGAACTGTATAAGTTCTATTTTTATATTGACCATTTCTTGTGAATGTCAGTTTTTAATATTATCCCATCCTGCCCAAAGAATCATTAATATTTAATCTTTAAGCGTATGCAATAAAAACTGGTTATTAATCAAACTCATCAACTCTAGCTGTTAAGCTTTTACTAAGAAGCAGACATGTACTACAACTGGAAAGCAGTTGCATTTCAGACCATGTGAATATTTATTTTATGTTTTCATCACTACAGGAATGATTAGCAATTGTTTCAGTTTCGAAGCTAACTCAGCAGTAGAGAAAGAAAGGGAAAAAATAGAACAATCCCTATAAAATCAGTCCTTTTATGAATTTGGAAAATAACAAGTAATCATTGCTTGTTATAGTTTTTGACAGCTTAAGTATAAAAAAATCAATTACTATGAAACTAGTATCCAGATTAGTGCTGAAAATAAACCTGCTTCTTAGGTACCTGATAACAGAGCATTGATTTTTATTGTTTGAGGGAGGCTGGCTATATTTAATTTCTTTTATTGATTTTTTTTCCTTAAGCCCCTTATTCAATGCATGTGAGATACAATGCAATTTCTTATAGCAAAGTAATGCCAGGCACCAAGCTTGTGAATGAATTTTACATGAGTGAAAGCAGTGCTTAGTAATTTGCTGAGTATTTGAGAGCAAAACTAGTAATTTTCCTTTTTATTATTTATAAATATCAAGAGGTCCAGAAGTAAGCATGGTGATGTGGACTCAAATGAGAAGACCTTGCTGTAATTTCTAATAGCTTGACACTGCAGCACCTCCTGTCCTATATCTCATGTACCTTGAATGCCAGCAATGATTGAAGGTTTGGGGAAATCAGAAAAAAAATCTATCTATCTATCTATCTATCTATCTATCTATCTTGAGAGAGAGAGAGAGAAAGAGAGAGAGAGATCAAAGATATATATATAAAGATATTATACACACACATATATTCAGCAAGATTAGCAATTGGTCTTTGAGACTGTGAATTTCAAATTAGATGCAGTTTTTAAATATAAATGAATGAATCATTTTAAGTTAACCCACATAACAATTAAATACCTAAATACTTATTGTTTGCAGCTTCATGTAATCTTATTCTTTTAGATAAATGAAAATGAACTACATCTTTGAATATATATGAGTTGAATTTTAATGATTCCTATGTCAGCAAAGAGAAGGCAATGTCTTCTTGGTAAGAGAAATGCAAAGGTTTCTATCAAATAAATGTAAAATATGCTAATGTGATGATTCAAAAAGGTAGAATGAAAAATGCGGAGCCCTCAGTATTTCAGTTTGGCCTCTACTGATGCTTGTTTTGTCATAGATTATAACTTTATAGCAGCAGCTCTCCTTGTATTAATATGCTAGATAAGGTGGGTGCTCTCTACAGAAACCAAATATTACTCAGAGATGGCTTAGTAGATAGGTTTCTCAACTTTGAAACAGTACCATATTTAACTGTAAGTGAAAGATGGTGACTTCAGAAAGTGGCTAAGCAAAACCTGACACACAAAGGTACAATAAGGCTCAAAGACAATTAACTATAGCAAGTAATGATCATGCTCTATCTGATTCAAAATAAGGTAAGCAAAGCCTATCATACCTACTCTTAGGAGGTTTGGGAGTTTAATAAAGATGCCATATACCTTTGGTACACCTGCAAAGACTTGATTACTTCTGCACATTGATCTACCCATTGCCTTTACCTGATGAAGTGGGGCAGTGGGTGGCAGTATTACTCTGCTGCTTCCCAAACTGACAAACTCTTATAATCAGGAAAAGGGGAAGTATTGTATCTCAATTAGGGCATTCACTAGTTTGGGAAACCCTGTAATTTCTAATCATGTGATAACAGGTGGGGTGGGGGGGGCGGGTCATCATCTTGTAGTACTCTATTCTCTTCCTCTAAATTCAAATGCTTTCCTTAACAATAATTAGGTGTCAATATATGAAATAAAGCCATATCCAAGACTTTCATTGCATTTTAAAACAGTTAATAGAGAGACTATGCCACTGTATTATGTTTGATTTAGCACAAACTATCATATATACAGTTACATTTTATTATTAATTTCTATTTCAATAGTGTCCAGGAAAGTCAACAGGGGGAAGGTCCATTATATTGGCAGAGTACAAACACACAAGTTTATAATTCTTATACAGTTTTTAAATATTAAAAAAGCATTTCAACAAGTTCCAGAAATAATTATCATGGATTTGGATCAGGTCAGCATAGTTAAACCACCTTCCACCCATTCACTCTCATGCACATTTCTTCCTTCTTGCATCATCCATAATTACTATTACAGGTCTAATCACATAAGAACTACATACAGAAAGTTCCTATTAAAGACCATCATTTTAATTTCAGCAATATGAGTGGGCATACATTGATAGCAATGGAGTTGCAGGGTTGTCACTGAAAATGCAATTTGTCCTGCCATATCGCTGTTACTGGACAGACTGAGAGTGAAGGAAAGATCCCAAATCTTTCCTTCTGAGCTGAGGAAAATTTCAAATGATCTGATATTTTTTTCCTTTGGAAATTTAGCTAAATTGACCTGAGAATCATTGAAAGAAAATAAAATTGGAATGCATGTTGCTATTTCTGAAGCTATCTTTAGAACATGGTTCTGCTCTATAAAGTAACATTTTTTTCATTTTCAAGAACTATCGAGTAGGAATGCATGAACGCTGAGCAAAGCTAACAGATAAACAAATCCATTTTACCTTGTTCTACCCCAAACCCTTCAAGATTGTCAAAGGTGATAGACATTTTTTAAAATCTGGTAAAATTATATATATATGCACATATAGACACCCCCTCCACATATATATAATATCTATACACATGCACACATATATACATGCACACAATTATACACACACATATGTGTGTATGTGTGTGTGTGTTTCTATATTTTTTTTCAGTAAACACTGGCTGTGTCCATCTTATTTCTATAGAGACTTCTCAAGGAATGTTAATAGACTGTGTAATAGGGCTATGAGAAACAGCACAATTTTATTTTGACTTTCGTTTCGCCATTTTGAATAGACAGTGTTTTGTTTCAACATTTCATTTTATTTTGAAGCACTGTTCTGTTTCATTTCGTCAAAACTGTTTCACTGTTTCAACTCTGTTTTCAGGTTTCACCCATAGGCTATAGTGGGGAATCACTGCCGATAACTTTGTCATTTCTTGCCTGATTTGAATGATGGGATGGTAGCCCCTGCTGAAGCCACACAGTTTGTCAAGCTTCAAGGAGATAGACCTCAAGCTGCTGAGCTGCTGACATGCAAAACTCATGATGTGTGACTTTGTGTGTATGTTAAACCACGCCCTCGCTGGCGCTGGGCCCTCTACACAAAACAAGCGGTACATGGCCCCCATGATCTCTGTTGCCATGTGGGACTAATCCATCACCTCAGCTTGAAGGAGAGCCCACCGATGGCCTGACTGGTCGCAGCAGTGCCCTGTGAGGGGGAGGTATGTATGATATCCACCCTGGCTGCTCCAGATGTCCAAGATAGTATGTAAGGCCACCTGCGGACCTGCCTTGTAGAGTTCCTCCCTCAAGTACTCTCTGCATGCCTCATACAGGGAGGGCACCACTGTCCTACTGAAGGTGGTGCATGTGGGTACTTAGTATGATGGGGCCATGAGCTGTCTGAACCCTGGCCGCTCAACTAAGGAGAAGGGCTGGCTATCCAGAGCAAGCATCTTCCCAATGCTCTGGGTGACCTTGCTCGCCTGTGCAATGTACTCCCCTTTCTGTCCACCTTTCCCCCACTGTTCCAGGGTGGCCTGCCTCAGCTTCAGGAGGGTGGGGGCTTTGAAGCAAGAGGGAAACTTATTTTTGGGCTCCCACTGGTGCCAGGCTGAGGAGAAGCAAGGGCAAGGGGGTGGTGCCTGCAGAGATACATCGGCATCTCTGTGGTACTCATGTGTTTTGTTTTCTTGCCTCAATTGGTTCTGGCTCAGTAGTGCAGGCAGATAGCATATGTGGGATTAACTGCCAGCTCAAATGATCCCAGGTCACTCTACCCACTCTCTTCTGGGGTGTGGGTGCATGTCTGGATGCTGCCTTTTCCCCCTCCTCAGCAGACAGAGGCACAGCAACAGGAGGAATGGACCCAGATGAGCCACTTGCCTCCACAACTTGTACCTCAACATCCTCTGAAGTGCCTTATGGGGAAGGAGACCTGGCTCTAGGGCAAACTTGTGGGGTGTGGAGCACAAACTCAGATGTTTCCTCCTTCCCCCAAATTTTCCTTGCTATGGCACTCAGATCAAGATCCAACTTTAGCTCTTCCTTTGGCACTGGAAGGTTCAGCATGGGAAGTGAATGGGGGTGGAAGAAACTGTCATGCTGGTGCTGCCGCGTGGTGTCAGAGTGGTGGTGGGGGGCATTATGGCTGGTGCTCTTGGAGGGGATGCAGACTCAGGCGCAGGCAGTAGCACTGACACTGCTCTCCTCTCCTTGCTGCCTGTACTAGTGGAAGCTTCATGCCTGCTTGTTGTAGCAAAGAGGCTGCATCTCATTTTGTGAGGGCGGGGGAACTTACAGCTCTCACTCTACCCCCTCTTATACCCCTCCCTGAAGGCTTGCCAGCTGCCTTTCTAGCACGCTTCATGCTGTGTTTCAAAGTGTTGTTGCCTTGGTGTGGTGGAAAATCTGTGTGTTCTTCTGTAATGTCATTTGTTTTATGTAATATATGTAGACAATTGTATATGTATGTGTATTTATGTAATGTATGTATATGTTTATATATTTATATAATGAATAATATAGATATAGATATATAGATATAGATATATAGATATGTGTGTGTGTGTTCCTGTATAAGTTGTGTATTATAATATGCACAGTGACTGGAATGCACACTGTCAGAGAAGGCACATATTTCTTTTCTTGAGGAAAAGAATCAAAATAGACTAGCAAAAACAAAAAGAGGATTTTGGGGGAGGAATACATTGAAAAGAATGAATGAATATAATAATTAAATAAAAGGGTATAGAAAGCAAAAGGCATTGATGAATCCGACTTGCTAGGCTAACAAGTAGGAAATGAATGATAGCCTTTGTTGTCTGACACTGCTGAGCTGCTGGAAGACATAGCTCAGTAACTGACCCCACGGCAAAAAGCAGCTCAGTTCAAACAATGCTGCTTTTTATACTGTTTTCCCATCCCTCCCCCAGAGCACTGGAATTGGAAGGGACCTTAGGGAAGGATCACAGTCACTGGCCAGCTACACAGTCAATATCAGAGCAGTCCTTGCCCCCTCTTTCACCCTCTTCTCCCTTCCTTTCCTTACTTTCTGTTTCCCTGCAGGAATCCCAGTCTCAGCTTCAAAACTTGAAATGTTTCAAAACTTTTGAAACATTTTGACTGCCCTTGTTTTGTTTCGAGGCTGTTTCAAAGCCTTTAGTTTTGATTTCGTTGTTTTGAGCTTGAAATGAGACAAGCCAGCATTGAAATGAAACAGCCAGCAAAATTTTACACAGCTCTACTTTGTAACTTTTTATCTATTGGGTGAAAGTTCAAATCCATCCTATATCAATAGTATAAAGGGCCTGATACCATCACTTTGACTTTAATAGGAGCAGAGCAGTTATTTCCTCTGAGGGTATATCTACATATGCAATGTGACTGAATAAACTCTGGCACAATTTAAGCCAGAATAAATGAATCCTGACCTCACCATGACCACATGCATTTAAGCACAATAATTCACTCCACTGTCGGATAGTACTTGTGTCTGACAGGACTATCCTATACCAAAGTAAATTAATCTACTGCACCTAAGTAGTGGTGCATGTGTAGATGGTGACACTTTGCTGAGCAGTAAATAATTGTATTGTGCAGGAAAGCACAGATGTAGACATGACCTGAATGGCTGTTTGTTGATATATGTAAAATAAACCAGTAGTATCATCCCAAGTTTCTGCTCCACAAAGATCAGTCACACTTTTCATTCTTTCTGATGGTCTTGGAACAGAGTCTAGGAATTGTACTTTATTTACCTTAAATTGAGAAACCTACAGGAACAGGGTTTAGACCTGTTGATGGGGCTTGGATATGGGGTTTGCACAGTGGTCACCCCTTGTGTTCCTGTTCTGTATGTATTTAATCTTTTTCACATGCATAAAACTCACCAGACTATAAAAATGCACAGACAAATACGTGAAAGGTTTTATATCAGATAGTGTTCGATAGAGGTCCTCAAACTGTAAACATATTTTGCTATTTGTTAGTACAGTGCTCAGCAAAGAATTATGTTTCACCAAATGCTGGTAGTCATTTCTGTTACCTGCATGAATACAAGTATATTATTTCTATTAATATACTTTGGTAGCTCCTAAAGTCTGTGATGGGTAACTGATGGCCTCAATTGCCTATCATATTCTGTGATAGGCAACTGAGGGCGTATTCAACTGAGAGCAATGTACACGCACATAATGAAAGATGGTCCATGACCCAAATGACAGATAAATAACTGATAAGAAGAGGTTTATGCAACATAGAGTGCAAAGAAAAACTGAAATAACCATATTTACAATAATAATATATAAATCCAACATGACATTAAGATTACGTCTTAATTTAGGTGAATAAAGCATATGTAATCATATGAGACACTCCTTTGCACCTAGTAATGCTTTTAGAAATAAATTGATTACTAGTTGTTTTGTAAGTAAATAGATCTCTATATGTTTTTCTTACATCTCTGGAAAAGTTACCAAAGCAGCTCTTTACCAAGGGAAAGTTTGACTGAATATTCACACGGTACTTTCATGGAATTGGTTTACCTTAAGGCCCCTGGCAAACATTACACTTAAGACATGATTAACCAGTTAATCATGTCTTAAGTAGTAACCTGGCCATATTACAAAAAATGTGTAATAACTTTGTGGCTTGTTCCCATCATTCATAAATTAAACATGCAGCCAGCCCAAGTACCTCCATGCACTCCCACAGCTGGGAGCCCCAGTCATCTTACTGGGGCTCCTAGGCACAGGGGTGCATTAGAGCCAAGGGCTCCCCCTGCATAGATTCCCCCTGAACTGGCAATTGGTTCTATTGGGATATGCTCCCTGATCACACAATCCTATCCAGTCATGCCTCCTGCCATGCTCCACAATAAAATCAATAAGAGAAAATAAACACTGCCTGACATCATGTTACACATGCATGTCAGGAGGTGCAATTGTTGGGATTACAGTTCAGAACCCATCACACCTTTAATATCTGTCAGGGGCCTAAGCCCTCTCCTGATTCCTCTACATATGCAGTACCCCTACTTGAGTCAGTCTTAATTCTTTATGTAGAGGACTTGCAGGATGACGCTAATAGCATTGCATCCTTTAAAAAAAAAAGAAACTTGATTAAGGTTCTGCCAAATTCATATTTTGTGTCAAATTATGCCACATTACAAAAGGTGCTTCTTTCATTCCCTCACTCCGTGAGATGGGCATAAAACATTACTGTTTAATGGGGAAATATGGAGTGATAGCCTGGTCCCACTGGAATCATTTGCAAAACTTGTGTTGGAGTTAATGGGGCCAGGATTTCACTAATGAAATACAAGGAACATTAAAGTCTCTCAAGCTTGAGAAAGTTCATCCTGAGTAGATCTATTTAACAGGGGAACCTGCTAAACTACACAAGCAAAGAAAATGTTTCCTTCATCCTCTTATAGGTGGATGTGAGAAATGTCTAGATTGCTTTACTGAAATAGTTACATATTAAATCTCATATAATCCATTGAGGCTAGGAATAGTCAATCACAAATCCACAGATGGAATTGGTATAAGTTACATAGGTTTTGGTAATTATCGTAGTTTAGATCAGTAGTGAGCAGAACCCACATTCACTCTTTGGTAAGGGACAAGGGAACAAGTCTTAGACTGAGTTCAACCATTTTTAAACCAGTCTATGTGCGCTGAACTTCTGTTCTGTAATGGACATAGGCCGATTTTCTATGCCAAACTTCTGTTCTGTTATGGGTATAAACTGGCTTCCAATCACTAATAGCAATAAAAGTGTAATGTCTGTACCTAGCCAAAGATAGGATGGTGGTCCATGAAGAAATGTTGGAAGGCATCTGAGTCATACTTACAACAATTTAATATTCCAAATAATCAGAATTTCAATAGGCTTGCAAACGTAGCTTTGAAAGAAAATATTGTTTCATTTGCAATGTACCAGCTTGCAAAAAATATTGTAAGATATTTTTAAAAGAATTCCTAAAGGACAACAACCCTTGTATCACTACTAAGTTTTCCCAAACATAGTCACCATTTCACATTATTACAGAAATTTAAGACTGCCTTATACTATCAGTATTATAATCAGCAGTTTTTTCCAGGAATAAAGCTCAATCATTCCAGCAAAGAACATGTAATATTTGGTTATTTCTCATGAGGATTTGCCTCCTTGCTCAATTTTGAAAGAAAGAAATTTAGAAAAGGAAAGAAAGGATATTAATAGATTTAATACTTCCTCCTTTTATGAAAACAGACAAGCAAAACACACATACCTTTTCTCTAGAAATGAGTTTTATCACAGGGTAAGGAAGTGGATTGATTTAGAAGCACAACAAATTATGAAAGGACTTTGACTATAGGTCATTAATTTAGATATTTTCTTACAAATATCTAGTCTGCATCACTTTCATCATATTATATGATGAAATATCTAGATCATCATAAATTTAAACTCACTCCTGAATGACTCCTTTCAGGGCTTTTCCCAGTAGATTTTCCTGTCTCACTATCATGTCAGAAAAGTAGCCAGCCTTCTTAATCCTTCTGAGTTGTAGCTTGAGATTCACCTGGTCTGAATGCTGAATAGTTCTACAAGTACATATAGGGTGCATCTATGCATGCATGTTAAGGCAAAGCAAAAAACCCTGGTGCATATTGCGTTAGAGTTTATTGCTTCTGGGTGGCATGTTTATACGTGTGCCCAGAACCACAGCATATTGAGCCAGGTCAGAGCAGCCCTGGCTGGCAGGGGACCTGGGAGGGTCAGCCTGCCAGCTCGAAGCTGAGCCAACCCCGCTCAACTTGCAGAAGAGGGGCTGGCTGGGTCACCATGATGCTCCAGGGCAGGGCTAGCCAGCAGGCAGCCTCCTCACTGAAGTACCCTCATGCCCCAGCTGGCTGTGTTAGCATCTACACATGCATTGCTGTGTGTAAAAAATCTCCACGTGAGTTTATTAGTTTCCTGTGGCTTAATAGGGTCACACGTGTAGAGACTGAGATGTTTACCATGGATTGAGTTAGTTTACTCTTCAGTAAACGTCTCATGTAGATGTGTCCAAAATACTTTAAGTTTAGGCTACTTACTTTAAGCAGCCTAAACTGGGAACAAAACAAGCAGGCATTTGCCACTGCTGGCAGCATCAAAGGCAGTCTGAGGCTAGTAACATAGGGAGGTGGAAGGGGTTAGTGGAATCAGGTGGGGTGACAGCTAGTATGATTGCAAGGTCTGCTGAGTGGAGCTGCTGGGTTCAGGCAGGAGCTGGCCAGCCTGAGGGCAGTTGTCAGGGGACTAAAAGTAGCTTGGTCAGGGTTGAAGGGTAGGAGCTGTACAACCCTGGAGCCATGCTGTGAATGTGTGCAAATGTTCCCTACATCTGGTTAACCCTTCATATATATATATATATATATATATATATATATATATATATATATATATATATATATGGTTAACCCTTTATTGACCTACAGTTAGTTCACCTCTTGATATGAACTAACTTATACAGATCATGGCTTTTGGGGGGTGATTTAAGTCTTGCAAACACCTGAGCGTCCCAGCATTTAGACTGACCTAATTTTGACCTAGGTTGGTATAAATATAACACATGTATGTAACCACAGTATTTTGTTGGTGACACCGTTGGAGCTAGTAGAGTGGCTTTTTGCTAGGTTTGTTGTTGTTGTTTTAAACTTCCTCTGCCCTGTATGCTTAAGTCATCACATGTAGTCAGCAAAATCAATTGCCTGCATTAGGCAGTAGTATTAACTGCCCTTTGGGATAAATAGGACAATCTACATCTCTCACAGTTATTGTTTCAGGCTGCAGACTAAATAAAACATTACTGTACCCAACATATTCCACTAATATTTAGGAGAATATCCTTATAAGCATACAGGTTAGAAATTTTGTTGATTTCTTTAATGTAAGATTAGATTCTAAAGCCCAAGACACTAGACACAATGGGAACATGGCATGAATTTGACTTTACATAATTCAACAAATGCAGCCGCTAATGACTTAAGCTGAGGGGTAAATGTGACACAATTTTCACATCCAATTTTTTTTTTTTTAATTTAAATGCTCCATATTCCATTCTGGGCCAAAAATGAGATGCTGGGGGAAAAAAATGAGAAAGAGAGAGGTAGGAGGTAGTTTGCACCTTAAAAAGTAAGAAAAATAAAATGAGTACCTGGTTTCATACAAGGAATTTATTTTTAATGACAAGATTGCAAACCCACCCCCCAAAAAACCCTGAGGTCCCTGAGGACTGAAAGAGAGTTAATGTTGTGCCCATCTTCAAGAAAGGGAGGAGGGAGGACCTGGGTAACTATAGGCCAATCAGCCTAACTTCTATCCTGGGGAAGACCCTGGAAAAATTCATCAAGGTGCTTATATGTGATAGGTTTGCAGAAGGTAGGATTCTGAATGACAGCCAGCATGGCTTCATTGCGAGCAGGTCTAGTCTTACCAACCCCAACTCCTTTTACTATCAGGTAACTCGCCACCTGGATAAGGGAGAGGAGGTTGACATTGTATACCTGGACTTCCAAAAGGCCTTTGATCTAGTATTCTACAATGTTCTTGTGAGAAAATTGGAGGGCCGTGGGCTTAACCATGAGACAGTTAGGTGGGTAGGGAGCTGGTTGTGGTGTAGGACCCAGAGAGTTCTAATGAACAGATCTGTTTCATCCTGGTGTGAAGTGGCCAGTGGTGTCCTTCAGGGGTCAGTTCTTGGTCCAGTGCTTTTCAACATCTTTATCACTGATTTGGATGCAGGGGTGAAGAGCTCATCAAGTTTTGCGATGGCCAGTTTCAGAAGAAGAAAGAATTTGCTGCTTGGATTCAGAGCCTTGCTAGTATGCCAGTGGGACAGTATGGATACCCTGAGGACTGTTCTGGAGAGTACTGCATTGTACAGAACTGAGAGTAGCTGATGGTGTGTGCTCAAACCCAGGTTTACCTTAGAAGCAGGGCCAGGGGCCCAGGAAAACTGAGGTAGGGCCAACAGGAAGGTGGCCAGTGGCTCATATGCAGAGGGAGCATGCCCTGGAGAAACAGGGCCAAAATGAAGAAGGTCTTAGACCTGTGCTGAAAAGGAAGCACCCCATGGAGAAACTCTGCTGGGGGCAGAGAAGCCCTGAAGGACTGTACTAAGAGAGAAAGCACTTAAAGGGGCTACTCCATCCTCTAAAGACCTCATCTCAAAATCATTTTAAGATTTAACACTTGAAATGTGCTGGGAAGCAGGATGTGCTGTGGAGGCCAGAGAGAACAGCAGGTAAACCTGATGACCAAGGGCATCACATTTAATGGTTGGAGTCCTGAGCCTGCTACAATGGGTTAAATGAAGAATTTGGAATGGAGCACAAATGCTCTGACTTCCAGGCCAGTAGAATAATACATAGGATACCCAATACACATAGCTTTGGCGTCATTGATGGACAGGGGACTTAGACACAAGGGAGTAAATGTGGCTGAAGTTATACTGAACAACTATGAGGGCCTAATGGAAAGTAACTTATAATGGTAGAGCTTTGATGCACAGAGAGATAAGCTTCTAAGACAAAGAGGTAAAGTGCACACATATGGCATTATGCAGAAGAAAGAGAACAGCATTATGCAGTTTAGAACTGTAGGTTTATTTTTATTAAGACATCACATCTTGAATCTCCTAATCAACACAGTGTAAAGGGGCTTGAAATCATTTCATCCTTCTAAGCCTTGCAGTCTGTTCAATTATCATCATAAAAAGAAATGGGTTTTTGTTCTGCACTTCAGTGCAATTGGTTTCCAATAATTACCTTTATGTCTTTTTACCTATCCCATTTACAGAGAAGATCATAGAGCATGTAAAGTTTACATTTTTTAAAAGTTCAATACCTTTTTAACTGTAGATAATTTATCCCTATGTTCACTGCATGTATTATGGCTTTTGTGCGCTCCCTTTGCCTTTGAATGACACGGTCAGCAGTTCATCACATTTGCACCTCAGAGCCAATTGTTATCCATTCGTGTGTGAAAACAGTAAAGTCTATTTAGATTAAATTGCTCAAGATCATCATAGGTTGTTAAGGGACAAATCGCAACATTTTGGTCAAAAGAAGATTGTTGTTGCCTTTCACCTCACATATACTGTGCTAAATTCAAATGCTATGCAAAGACTTTTTAAACTCTGGGAAAGCATTCAAAATGTGTTTTCTCAGACTCAGGGAAAAAGAAGCCAACTAATTGTGGGAGAGGGAAGGGGGGGTAAGAAATAGAAACAAAATGATTTGTAATGTATTTTTGATTACTCTTTCCTTTAAAATTTCTTAAATTAATATGTTGACATAGGAGATAGTCTTTGGAGCACAATGAATGTCAAAAGTGACACAAAATCATTTCAATATATACACATATATATAGTCTGTACATAGATACATATTATGTATATATTTTAGAATATGTCTTTGTCACTTGAAAACTGTCAGGGTCCTGACTGTGATTTCATTTGAAAAAAAAATTAAATTATTAATAAAGAAAGAAAAGCAAATGTTACGTTTACACTAATTTATAAATGCCTTAATTTCAATTTATCAAAAAAAATGAATTTATGCATTTATCTTTGATTCATTGTTGTGAAGAGTTTGCATTTAATGAGGGGACAGGATGTTGAAAATATATATAAAACAGCAAAAATGATATACATTGTTTTGAACATTTTAGTATTTAATGTAATCCTATATTGGACACAGGATACATTTTTCTTCAGGCTAATCTGACTTTGAAGACAATCTGTTTTATTTCCTCAATGCTCAGAATGATAGTAAACATATTAAAACAAGCTTAAAAAATGAGGAGCTACTAAAAATATTGCATGACGAATTTCATATTAACAGTTTTTTTCCCCTACAGTAAAATTATAAATCTAGGGCAACCTAAATGAGGAGAGAGAGAAACAAATTCTATGAACTCACAAACAAGTATGAAGGTCTTAATTCAAAGAATATTGAAGTATGTATGAGAGAAAGAGCAAAAATGATACATTAAATATTTATTTGAAGAAAATAAGGGCAATTGCATGAAAAAAAATCATTAACATATGTTCTAAATCATTTTATATGAACATTGATTATAAATCTATAAGAAGCAAAAATAAACACAATAAATAGTAAGAGGCCTTTAAAGATTAAGGATGAAATTCCAGCTCTGATAAAGAATATTAAGTTTTGCTACTTAAGTCAGTGCCTTCAGGGCAAGTACAGACATTACACTTTTACCGAGATAAGTGGACGAAAATTGGTGTATACCTGTAACAGAGCAAAAGCTCAGCACACTAAACCAGCCTATACCCTTAACAGAACGGAAGTCTGGTGCACGCAGAGTGGTTTATAATGGACAGAACCCAGTCTAAGATTTTCCCCCATCACTAAAGGGTGAATGTGTGTTTTGTTCGCTACCGATCTAAACTACACTGCTCACAGAAAACTGTATAACGTAGATCAATTCCACCTTGGACTTTTTGAATGTGTGTACTTTGCTCAGGAGCTTGCTATAATTTCACAGTATCTACCTATAGATATGTCAGGGCTCTAAAAATTCTCCTTGTATACCAGAACAAACTTCTTCAAGAAACCTCTCTTCTTTGGGAGTTGTCATCACCAACTTACATTCTCCTTTTAATACCACTCCACCTTGCAATACATCCAGAAAAAATTGGATCTCTTTCTCTTTGGATTGGCAGAACAATTGTTCTAAATGGGAAGTAAAGCATCATTGAGTTTATTTTTCATTATTCCCCCTTTTTATGGAAAATAATTTTGTGATGAAATTTCATCCTGGTAATTTCTGGCCTGATAATCTTGAAAAATAATTTTGGCAATTTTGCATGGCTGTGGGCGCATCTACACGAGAGCCTATGTTGCTGTAGCAATGAGCTATGGCAACATAACTCATCACTCTGGCAACATAGCATCAGCAGGCATGAACCGTGATGCCACTGCTACTGTGCAGTGGCTCATTGCTACAGCACAGTAGAGTTGGAAATGACCCATGTGGCACCAGGACTGTGCAGTTCTGGCAGTTACTGTGCAGCCATTTAGTACATTTAGTACATGCTTTAGCATCACTAAACAAGTACTAAATGACTGTGCAGTAACAATTGCACAGTCAGGCACATGTGTAGTTGTGCCCTGTACATGCGTATGTGTACATAGATATGTATGAAAATATATGTATTAGGAGAATCATCTCAATCCCAAGTGGACTTAGTTCAAAGTACTATTTTCAAGGCCTTGTCCTCTCTGTGATGACCTGAACCTAAAATTTGCTTAAAGACACTGGGACACTGTAGCATAACATCAAAAGCTGCTCAATGTAGTAGGGTGAACAGAATCTATAATAGGTGTAGATTTGCTGTGTCAGCACTTTGCACAGCTGCAAATTAATGTATGGGGACACCTAGACCCCACTTAAATGTACTGTATCATTTTTAACAGTACTGGCTGTCTTCTGCCTTTGAGTATTAGAAGCCTAACAACCATTGCTACTTTTTATAAGGATGAATTGACTGTGGTGGTGGTATGGTTCTAATTTTGTTTTAGCATTACCATACTCCCACAGAAACTAGACATTATTTGACCACTCATTTCCATGGTGTATAAGGAAGAAAATGAATATGCAATATGTAGAGGCTACTTTATCCCACTTTGGTAACTACCCAGTACATGAAGTTGTTCATAAGCAGTCCAGGTATCTGGTAAATTAGAAATGGAAACAAATTAAAAGGAGGAATCTCCTAAAGGGTGTGAGATATTGGGTTGGGATATATGAAAAGTTAGAAAACCCTTTCCCCTTAGCGTTCATATGATAGAGGAAAGTGAGGTCCCAGCAACAATGCAAGCAGAAGGTTAACAACATAGGAGCTGAAGTCAGCCCTTCTCCAAATGGAACAGGAAGGTCAGGAACTGAAGGGAGCTCACCATCAGTTGACAAAGGTCTCTACAGGAAGGATGACAAGCACTGGAGAAGCAATTGAGATATGTTACTTAAATAAGTTGTTGCCTAGCTAAGCCATATTCTAATGCTTGTGTCTTGTCTTTTTTCTGTGATAACTGGGACGGGGAATCTCTGGAGAGAGAGCTCTGATTTAGTCATTTGTATATTTAGATGATGAATGCTGATATCTAGAAAGGAATAAAATCAAGATAGTGTATGCCACATCAAACCTCTGTTAGATGCTCAGCTACTTGTGGCCTTACAGATACAGTGAATGTTAGACGATGTGCTGGATCTTGATACAGGACACATCTAAACATGCAACTGACTGTGCAGTTGTTAGTTCTTGCACAGTCATTTAGTACTTACTGTAGCTGTTACTTCACAGTCCCAATAGCGCACAAGTTGTTTCCAATCTTACTGCACAGTAGCAACATGCAGTAGCGTCAGCATCACAGTTCATGTCCACCAACACTATGTCACCATAGTGACAAGTTATGTCACTGTAGGTTGTCGCTACAGTGATGTAGTGTTTCATGTAGATGCGCCCAGTGTAAAGGAGACTTTCATCTCCATTTTGCTTATAATCTTCTCATTTCTGAATTCTGGGTAAAATTTGAACCTTGTGAGAAAGCCAGAATTTAATTTCCACTTCAGATCTTCTTTGTGGGACTTCACGTGGGATTTTTGATGGTTTTCTGTGCAGAGATAAGTTGAACCCTTTGAGTATGTCTAAACTAGGATAAAAGTACTTATTACTTTCTTGTTTGCTTGCTTGCTTTGTTACTTTCATCTCTTATTTTTAAACTTGTGCAGTTTAAATCTTCATGTACCCAGTGGATGTAATGTTGTATTGTATAATAACTGGTGAAGGTGGGAACACTTTTTGACATCTTTGACCACTGAAGGCATGGAAAAATACAGCATGTTTTGTCCAATGTAGGGTTTCTAAATGCTTTAGTAGTTTAACATATTAGGACCTAATGATTAAGTAATTATGCTAGGGTGTTGTTACAGCATAATTTAAATCATTCTAAATCTTAGACACTGTTAAAGGCACAACAGTTTCAGGCTTAATATTATCTCTGACCTGCACAACTGTGGCTTGTCAGCAAAGGGTCTGGTGAATAGGGGCATAGCCAGGAGCCAGGACTCTATCCCTCCTCTGGGAGGAGAACAGCTGCAAGTCAACTGGGATGATAGTGTGGAGTCCAGGGAAGTGTGCAGCTCTGGGCTTCATGCTCTCACCATCTGGTGGTTCTGCTTCTAGTGTGGAGCTGCTGGGGGTTAAACACAGGAACAGTATGGACCACAGGGAAGCATACTTCCCCAGGCTACATACTCTCACTACACTCAATACTAGGCAGCTTCTTCCCCCCGCTTCCCTCCAGGATGCTGGAAGGAAGCCACTGACTCCCTCCCCACAAATTCCCCTAGCTATGGGAGAGTTGCCCAGCTGTGGGGCAAAGGCTCAGCCCTCTGATGCCTGCCTGGCACCTGGCCCAGATTGAATCTCCTGGGGTCCTTAGAGCTAGCAGTGTGGTTCCATGTAGGTTGGGGTCATATTCACTGGAAGCAGGTGTTGGCTTGGGGCCAGTAGCTCTACCCCATGGACAGTAGGGTTTGGGAGGGTAGGGAACTTGAGAAGGGTAGAAGGGCTGGAAGGCATGGATCTGGGATGCTGGATGACTGTAAATTGTTATATCTCCGTGAAGCAGACTAAGGGTTTTGTTACAGGTTACCTCCTTTAAACCATCATAAAGACACTTAAAAGGGAAGCATTCACCTACTAAAGGGTGTTGACCCATGATAAGTGTTCTCTAAATATTTTAAATTTATGCCATTTGAGGCAAGGTTTATCTTTGAATCATTTTGCCCAGGTTTTTTCAGGGTCTTGTTAGCATACTCTGAGGAGATAAAACATTCTTCTTTCATTCCTCCAGCATGCCAGGATGGACCATTCTCAGTCCTTCCCATTGCTCTGCTCAGTGGGCAAACTTTCAACCCTCCTAAATTTTACTGCCCAGAGGGTGGTGCTGGCTGCAAGCAAACACTCCCTTCCATCCCCAAGAATGTGACCTTTAGCAATGTGAGCACTCAGTCTTCTGTTCGCTCTGAGCACCCAGCTGCAGCTTACCTCATCAGCTTGCTGCTTTCTCTTGTACCTCCCTGCAAACAGCAGCAGCAGCAAGCAATCCCACTACCTACTGCCTCCATAGTACTGGGTCTCAGCTCTGGCCTGGTGTGAGTACTAACCCAATCCCTCCCACCCCTCCCACCATCCCATGTCAGTGAGACACATGGAATATTTTGGTCTTATATGTATTTTGCCCGTCTTGCTTCGAAAATTTGTTCACGTGCTGCCTTGGTGCGTGTGCCTGGTCGGAGATGCAGGGAGGCTTCATGTAACCTCTGGTAGGGGCCTCAATCACCCTGGGGAGCACCCCAGAACTCATCTGCCATGACTCTGGATGTAATTTCAGTGGTGGGATCTCCCGTTGGAGGTCCCTCGAGGTCGGATGTTCCTCCTGATGGATATTCTCTGGGCTCCACTTCCCCTACACCACTTCCATAAGCCAGCCAGACCCAATGTCACTGCAGCTTGCCCTCTGATCTTGATGGTCTTCATGCTCTCTCAAGTACCAAGTCATATTTTCTCCTTAATGACGTACTCTCAGGTCCGTCGGATGTTTGCTTTTTCTGCGGATTCATCTCTCAGGTTCACTGCTGGTTACCGATTGCTTCCCATGACTGGCCCTTGTGGCCTGCTATGTCCCCTGGACCTCAGGGCTCAAAGTTCTCGCCCACAGTGCGCAATGAATAAAAAAAAAATAAACACAAACACAAGGCAACTCTGTGCTGTACTTAAGAAGAAACAATGAAAGAAAATAGACACAACAAAAGGGAGGACGGGTAGGAAAGAGGGAGATCAAGGAGAATGGTCCCTCTTCTCTCTCTGCCCTGTAGCCTGTGCCTGACCGTGTCCCCCGATGCTGCTCCCCTCTTTGCCTCCAGTGAGAGTTCCTTCTGCTACTCTCCCAGTCGATTCCCCTCCTACCATCCCGCGCAGCTGGAGCCCGGAGCGTGGAACTGCCTTGCCTTCCACAGTCTCCACCACTTGCTTCAGGATGGAGTCTTCTCCCATGCTTTGATGATGCCTGCAACTGGTGTGCAGTCTGTGAGCAGCTGCTGCTGCTGCTGTTGCTAGGATCATCCCTACTTGTTCGGGACTTTCATCTGCTCACCGGTGCTACCTGCCACTGGTGCGGAGAGCCCCTGCAGCAGTCATTTTTCACTCCTATTTCTTTACTTCTTCCCCCACCCAGTTAACTTCTGTCTTTTTTTCAAGAATTTTCTCTTCCCAAACCATAGTCCCTATGCTGGTTTCTTCACCTCTGAGCTACATGCCACTCTCCCCCTGCCCCAATGGCAGCAACTCCTTCTAGCAGCTGTTGCTGCTGGTCCCAGGACCACTGACCATCCACCCTGCACCCACCACTGGGGTGGGAGCCACACAGGCAGGACACATGGCCAGGTGGATAGGATGGGGCAGCAGGTGGGTGAGGAGTGGTGTTGGGGAGCAGGATGGGTAGGCAGGGCCAGAATTACTGGGCAGGACCATAGGGCAGTGATGGTGCAAAGCCAGGGCCTGGGGCAGAGCTATGATCTGCTCCCCGCTCATCCTTGTGACAGGCATGGTTTCCACAGGCAGGAGCATTCAGGGAGCAGATCACGTTTCTGACCTGGGTCCCAACCTCGCGCTCTCACCTCTCCAAGATCCCAGACCCAGCCATGGATGCAGCTACCTGTCTGCCTATGGTCACATCCCATCTGCCTGACTGTGCAGGTTGGCTGATCTACATGGGGACCCTGGGATAGCAGGTCAGTGACAGCATGGGACTGGGGTTGGGTCAGAGTTGCAATCTGCTCCCCACATGTCCCTGCCCACAGAACTGGCACCTGTCACAGGAGCATGTGGGCAGTGAATCATGGCTCTGCCCTGGCCCCATGCTGTCACTGCCTTGTAATCCCAGGCCCAGGCCCCTACCTATCCCGCTCCCGCATGCTGCTCCTGGGCCACATAGGGAATTTTGGTGAAATGTTGTGCAGGATAGGGAGGATGCTGACCCAGCCCACAGTAGCTCACCAAAACTCCCTATGTGGCCCTTGGAACCAAATAATTTTCTACCTCTGCGTTAGCCACATCATCTCCTCATACTTTGTTGGATACAAAAACTGGATGATTAATCATGCTCCCTCATGGACCACTTAGGTTTGAGATAGATTGCTGTACCTCTCCTTCACTCATATTTACATCTCCTAAGAGGCAATCAATTAGTTGGAAAACAAAACTAAACTTGTTGAGAAGGATTAGAAGTAATCAACATTCAACATTCTCAAGAGATATTCCAAGCCATGTTTGGCAGCATCTTTTCTCAGTATGATGGTCCATTAATTATATTGGGGATCTTAATCCTAATATATTGGCTAGTAGGACACTTTTAAAGCATATTTTATTCTTAAGATGTTTACCGTTCAAAAAATCACAAGCAGCAGGATTCGATTTACTTTCTAGAGTTTGCAATTTGAACAATCAATGTATATATATAGGAAGTAAGATGTTCACAGTATTATTATTCTTTGGTAAATGAGTATTCTTTTTGTTTGAAACCATGTTTGAATATTTGATTACTGTTGTTTTTGAGACTTATGGGATGTTCCAATTTCCTTTTCAAATAAAAACTGATCAAGGCTGAATATCAAAGGAAATGGAGAAAAATGGTTTAAAAATGCATTCTCTCTCAGAACCTTTCAAAGTATATTGTAATAAAACCTATTTCTAATGAAAATTGGTGTCTGCTATTAGTATTTTAACTAGCATCATCCCTTTCCCCCTGTTATGAAAAGAACACTGAGTTTCAGAGGATTGCTGGATGAATAAAATGTTCTTTTTTAGCCACAAGTGCAGTTCAAAATTAAAACAAAACCTGCATTTGAATTTTTATGCAACTAAGTGATCATTGGTAGTATTTCAACAACATATACTATACAGAGAATAGCCTATTTTTGTGAGGTCTTTGAGAAAAAGTAACAAATTACAATATTTTGTCTATTATTAAAGGATTATGTATTGCAGTTTTACTGATCATTTATTCACAGAACACTCAAAAATGTATATGGTGTTATGAAAGCAAATAAGACAACAGTCTGTGAGCTCAAGATAGTGTATGTAGTACCAGGACTTGAACCAGGCACAAGATATGATTAGGAAGAGCAGCTCGCCATCATGGAAAACTTTGAGTAGGGCTCTAAAGTTTTAAACAAGATAAAAATAAGTTACAGTGACAAATGATGGAAGTGAAATAGAGGAGGAGGAGAACAAGCATGATAAGAACATTTACACATGACCCTTTAAAGCTTCTCTAGGTCATGCTCTTTTTCCTTACGGGGGGCTGGATACTCCTCTGAATACAGTAGATCAGTTCCACTAACCATCTTTGGGGAAAGTGGGATGATGGTGAAACTAATAGCTTTCCCTCCATTGTTCTTGAAGGTGTGTGTACCCTTTTGCAGCAATAGCCCCCATGCTCCCTTGAATTCAGGGGCTACAATGCTGCCTGCCTTTTACATGGGCTGCACAGAAAAGGAAGGTTCTGTACATGTTATCTACCAAGAACTTTCATGAGCTTTATGTATGTGAATAAAGCTCTTGACTCACTTCTGTGAGTGCTTGCAGGATTCATATTTGTATTTTCTTGTGCAATTCCCTGAGCACCACAGCTCAGTGTTTACTTATATTGGTACTACCCATGATGATGGGAATCAGAAGAATCTTGGCTGAGGAACACCTTTGAAACATTTGTCATTGTTTTCTGTAGCAGGGAGAAACATAATTTTTCCTGTTTTAGAACTATTTGCTATTTTCCTTTTCAAAAACATGCAGTGTCTTCCCCTTTCTGCCCCCAGTGCATAAAACACCGAATTTTTTTAAACCACAAATGTGTCAGAAACAAACTAACGGTGAAAATGCAAACTGTCTTCATGTGCTGGCAAGGTGATGATTAAAACAAACCCTCTGATTTCCCCATGCGCAGCAGAGAGCCCGTAAACTGTATGTCTGTTTACCCACCTTCATCCATACAGTTTGGGATTTGGCCAGATTCTAGTGCACAGATATTTGTGGGAAATCCATATGGGCATAAAAAAGCTGTCATGTTTAGCTATAAATATACCTCATAAATGTGCTCAGACTCATATTTAAATATATCTATTCTTGGCATTTAGATTTATTGGCATTAACATCAATAAGCCTGGTTTTCTTATATGCTTTGTACAATTATACACTCTCTGTGAATACTAAACCTTTCCCTCCCCAACTTGTTTCCTTTTTCCCAATAGGTAATATTTATTAGATTATTAACTTTGCCATATAAATCATTTACCCGGGACTCCCTAAAGCAAGGAATCATTGATTGAATAACAATAGATTAGTATCCATTATCCATTATTTTTGTACACAATACAAAATATATTTTATATTGCTGGTATTGTAATATAATACATACTTACATACATAGACACATAATATATATGCATATGTGTATATAAATATATTTTTCCATATTTCCATGAGCTATTTCAATGAAAGGATCCCAGATCTTTGCTTAAATGTTTTTCCATTCCAGTATTTGTGTGTACTTGTCACTGTATGTATAGTCAATGGCAACTGAAGCATTTTCCTTGCTGTAGAAGAAGGTCTGAGTATGTATGTCATAAAGTTCAGCTGTCAGCTGTATTTTAATAACTGAAAGTCCCATCCATTGTGGAACATGTTTTATAATGGTTAAGGACCTCAGTGCTTTTCTGAGGCTGATCATATGGAAATGGCTTCAGAAAGTCGTATTTCAAGTATATTCATTCTATGTGTATTTTTTTACCAAGCAACAGAACAAACATGTAATAGATTATTTCAATGTATCAAAATGTGTTTTTTTTAATAATCAGCCATATAGTGAATGTATGTTGTGTCAGATTGTCAAGGTGAAAAGACAGATGGAGCAATGGACTGCGCTGAATGACAAACACATCTAAAGTGATTGCACAAATTTGAAGAGGATCTTCTGGCTATTTAACATGTGAGCCAATGAAAATGAAACTTTTTTGTACTGCTATGTCACACATTTTCTCTAGGCTTCCTTTTCATCAGAAGCCAATTCTATTAACTTCCTTCTGATAGCAACGAAATCATGTCTGGTGGTTTAATTACTCCTATTACAAACAGATTACAGAACTCACAAACACCAAGGAAGATGGGTTTTTGTTGCCCAACTACATTTATGAATCTCGCAAGTTTACTTCTTACTTGAACTATGTCAAGTTACCGGCAACAATTCAAAATCCAGAATGATTTCAGCAATCTTCAGGAGGTTCTAATAGTATTTATTTTCTTTTTTGGTAGAAGAAAGTGGGTGATTAAAATTGACCTAATTTTACTTATTTAATGCAAGGTTTTGCAATAGCATTTCTTTCAGAAACAAATATTCAATGGATTCATAAATGATCATGTACAGATTAAAGCAAACACTGTCAAATTCCCAAAGTATTTTAACCATTTTAAGATGGATTGATGCAGGGGGCATACTTATGCCTGAATGTTGCATGTTGAGGTTTTGTGTGCATGTGTGTGTGATATTCAAGGCTGAAGCTATATCCCTCAATGTCACAGTGAGATTCAGGATTCTGTGCAGTACTGTCTGGAAAATGTGTTTGACCTTCGCAGCTCTACTTGCTGGAAGCATTCTATTTCATGAAGTACACACAGGGGTGATACTGGTCCCTTTTTAGGAGACCTCAGAATCTAGGTTCATAGAGATCTGGCAAAGTGCTGCACTACGCATCTCCTGACAAATGGCCAAGTTCATTTGTGCCTCCCCTTCCATTTCAGTTATCTACAAGACCAAGTAGATATGTACAACACATCAGGCATGAGAGCATGACTGCACTGCAGTGAAGGTATGTCCCAGTTGGGCTGTTCCTGAATATACCTGCCAACCTTCTGCAACAGGAAATGCATTCTTGAAAATATTCCAAAATGTCCTCCCATGATTGCTTTCAAGAGCTCTCCTCCTCCCTCTTCAGCCAGAAAGACCTGGAGGCTGGGGCCAGCACCAGAGGCAGCCCTAGCAGTCTTATCTGGTGCCTGGAACAGTAGGGGCACAGATTAGGCAGCCTGGAGGCATGGCTGGCAGCCAAGACATTGCTCTGGACAACCAAGCCTCTATGTGTGCTGGAAAAATCTTATACAGTATGCATTGTGTCACCTTTTCTCTGTTTTTTGTTTTGGGGTTTTTTTGCTACTGGGAAATCCCAGTAGCCAATTTTTCCCTGTGCTGAAAATTTGCAGTGCAGGGCACATTTGCGTGTTTTCCATGTGTGGTTTGCAGCACCACAAAGCTTTGTGGTACCACAAACCAAATGTGCTTGCACGTGAGGACCCGCCTATAGTGTCTGTCCCACTGGGGTTATTCAAATACAACAGCTTCTACAGGCTCTGTGGCCACTGTGTAAGTGGTTACAGTGTGTGGGCAATAAGACGTTTCACCTTTGTTTTGTGCTTTAAACTCCCTACCATGTAGCTTTAATTTTATATCTTCATTGAAGGTCTTCCATGGCCATCTGACCTATAGTGGAAGAACTATAGCACAATCTTAAGGCTGAAGTAACTCAGAAAGCTGTGGATAAATTGTGCTCAGTCAAGCCTATAGTAATATTTGAGGCCAGAAAGAGCCCATGCTGACTCCTTCAACTAGCATTGCTAAATCATTCCTTTGTACTGCTAATATTTTTCCAAAAGGGTGGCTAGGATTTCACCTCTTGGATTGAGATAACAGTTTGGTAATAACAGAGTTTTGTTCAAAGATAAAAGTTTGTTTGTCCCCCAACCCCACTCCTCCCTTCCTCCTATACTCCATCAATGAAGTAGGAAACTGTTTATTAAAAGAAGGCCTTGTAGAGAGTAAACCAATATTTGGCTTCATCTGGCACAAAATTGAAGAGATTCAAATGCAATCTATTTTCATTCTAGCTAATTGCCTGAATCATACTACTGAGGAATTTGTATTTATAATTCAAAAGGGAGCTGAATGGAAGGTAAAGTGACACTGCTCATATATCTGTATCCATGTCCTTTCCTACATGCATGCCTTGGTAGATTTTCCTACCTGCCTTAGAAACTCATCACTGAGCTAATTATCCGTCTGCTTTTATCTGGCCAGTCCAGAATAGAATAATAAAAGAAACAAGCCTGTCTTTGTTGTTACTATTATTTAAGCACATTTCCTGCTTAGCAAATTTTCCAGTAAGAAGGAAATCACATTGAGTGCCTTTTGCCAAAGCTTGATGAAAAAATACATTTTATCAAGCCCAATAAAGCCCTATAACAAGAACTTACGCAGTTCCTGAATTTACTTCATTCTATATTAAACAATTGCTAAACAATTTTGGGTTGCAGGGAGAGCTGAAGCAGAGGATGTTATAGTGGGAATTGTTAGCATATGAAATAGTACCTTGAGGTCCACTTGCCTTTCCCCTTTAAAGAGTTATTGGTTCTGTTAACCTCATTTCTTTGGAATTATACTTTCCATCATGTTACTATATACATTTTTTCATTCATGCATGTATTAAAATCCACAATCCTACCCTGTCCTTCAGCAGCCTTACTTCATTCTAAGTCTTAGACAATGCGATTCCTAGACAGTCACTATTCTTGTGACTGTAGTTCCTTGGGTTATCAGGGGATGGCGTGGAAAAGGCTCTTTGGAATTGAGGTGATATTAAACCATCAGCACAGCAACAAACACAGCTAAGTCTTCACAGAGAGGAGCTAATCTACTACTATTCTGCTTTTTTTTTTAAATTTCTTTTGGTGCCTTGACTTTGGGTAGGTGCCCCTTTTATTTATTTATTATTTTGCTTGTTTGTGTAGGTCTAAACGAGTACTGATACTAGAACTGACACCACTTGGAGCAAGAGCAAATCCAGAAGGAATTTTCACTTTCCTAAACACAATGCCATTACATGACACCTGTTCCTATGGGCTAGAAACAATGCTTCAGTCCTTTTGTATAATCTACATCTGATGTTGGGTGTCTAGTTTGAGCAACTTGATAACCGTATTTAGAAGTGGTGATGTTCTGCAACTTCTGAAGAGTGTCCACAGCTCTTAAAATCAGGCACAAGATGTTTTAGGTTGAACATGCAAAAATCTATGCAGACATAATTAGGGAAAAATTCTGAAAATGTGTTCACATCTTCCATTGTTTTTTAGGATAAGATTTTTTTCTTAATTTGTAACAAGAAACCCCTTTGCCTGCATTCCCCTTTGGTGAATGCATCTCTGTATTGGACTGGTCTTCTGAGTGAATGAGAGTGAGTCTGAGTGAATGGGTGATTGAATAATAGGTAGAACAAGCTGTGGTTACAAGTTAACAAGCAGCAATTAACAGTTCCTAGCTACAAGTTGACAAGATGAAAATATCAACATCAGTGCCTGAAACTCTATTCTATGTACAACAGTGTATCCATTTGAACTAAAGCAAGCTGAAGACTGCGTCCTGGAATTCAGCACCCTCCCCCACTATTGACTATTTCTGTAATCTATAACAATACCACTGTTGAATTAGTTAAAATCGGGGCCAAATCCCAAAACTGCACACAGAGACCCCGGTGACTGATACCTGTCATGAAACATTCATTAAGGAGTGTCACATGAGAGTCAGCAACCTCTGGATTGGGCAAGCCCAAAGACTGGGGGATCACAGAAGTCTGCCAGAGAGGGATAAAAGGCAGTGAAGCATGAACCCCAGTGGTGCCCTCTTTCTTCCTTGATCCAATCAGCACCCAAACTACCGACCAGAAAGACAAGCTAGTGACCCCCTTCTGAAGAAGACATCACCTCAGAGAAAGCTTCAACTGGCCATCAATAGCAGACCCCAGCCTCAGATAGGTACAAAACTGACATTGGTACTCCACTATTACTGCAGCAATTGTGTGTGTGTGTGTGTGTGTGTGTGTGTGTGTGTCAGTGCAGGTTAAGGTGACCAGTACCCCTCATGACTAACTCCATGTCCTGTATAATAAATTAGAATTAATGATCCCATGAGTTGCCCCTTTAAAGCCACAAATTGAACAGCTACATACATTTCCTAGCTCCCTTCCTCAAAATAAATCTTGAACTTCTCTTCCACCATATTCATTCTCACATTCAAAAAAGAACTAATTTCCACTTATAAGGTCTGTATTAGTGACTCAATTAAAACCTGTCTGTACCAGGTAATCCCTGGAAGAAATCTCTGCTATATGAGGATCATCAGAGATTAAGTCCAGACTCATTTTTCTGTTAAACAGCTATTTAATAGGAAGCATTTTTTTTTTCCTTTTTTCCCTTTTGTCTGGAGAATGTGAATATTCTCAAATGCATCATGAGCTGCTGGCAGGAAATTTATAGCTCATGCTCTCTTATCTGCAAGTGCCATGCTCCTATTATGGGATAGGTCAAGCATTCTTTTTTTACCCAACCCATATTAGCTTGCTTCCAGGGTTGTCCTGAGGTTTAAGACATTTTTCTTAAGGCCTAATAGAAGATGCTAGAAAGTTTAGAATATTAATAAATAAGAAGTGGAAAGACTTATGGTCAAAATCTTTTCTCAGTTACATTGTCAATTCACACCTCAAGAAACTAAATTGAAATCACAAAATAACTCTAGATTTACAGCACTATAAATGAGAGCTGAATATAAACAGTAGAAGTGTGGAAAAGAAAAAGACAAAAAATAAAGCAAAGAAACTGAGAAGAGAAAATAGCACAAAAAGAAAACAAAACAATTGGACCTCAACTTTTCTATTTAAATGCAAGAAAAGAATCAACCTGAAACTTCACTCCAAACTCAAATCAAACCTAAATCTATAAATTTCCAAAATCTGGAAACAGGTAGGTACCATTTAGTAGGGATGTGTGAAACAGCACCATTTCATTTTGACTTCCATTTCACCATTTTGAAGGGACAGTGTTACATTTCATCATTTCATTTAATTTTGAAGCACTGTTCCATTTAGTTTCAGCAAAACTATTTTGCTGTTTTGACGTGTTTCGACATTTCAATGTTTTGCCCATAGGTTATAATGGGAAATCATGAAAATGCCTAAAATTTTGTCATTTCTTGCTGGATGAAAATTTCAGGAATGGTAGTCCATTATGAGGGCATGAAGCATCCCAAGTTTGAAGGAGATAAGTGCAGAGGTTTCTGGGAAAGTGCACCTCAAGCTGTTCAAAGCAAAACTCACAACACTTGCCAGCACCGGCAGCCTTCTCTCATCCTGCATGAAAATCTGGGGGCCTGCACCCCCGGGAGAGCTGAAGGGCTGTGCTAGACTCCTCCCAGGGATGCGGGCCCCTGGATTTGAATGCCAGATGACAGGAGGCTGCCATTGCTGTTGCCACTTGGGCCCAGCACTGAGCACAGCCCACACCCAGCACCAGGGAAGATTGCTGCTGCTGCTGGCCCCAGGTAGCAGTGGCAGCCTCCTGTCATTTGGCATGAAGATTCGGGTGCCTGCACCCCTGGGAGGGATGCGGGGCTGTGCTGGAACCCTCCTGGGAGTGTGGGACCCCTGATCTGCATGCTGGATGACAGGAAGCTGCCACTGCCACCTGAGACTGGTACTGGGTGCAGCCCACGCCTAGTGCCCTCCTGTCATCTGGTGTGCAGATCCAGGGGCCCACACCCTCAGGAGGGCTGCAGGGCTGTGCTGTACAACCCCCAGGGCTGTGAGCCTCCAGATCTGCATGCCAGATGAAATGAGGATGCTACTGCCACCTAGGATGTTGCTGCTGCTGCCTAGGACCAGCACCCCCATGACTCCCTGCAGGGGAAGGGGACAGCGCACCATGGGCAAAGCCTTTACTAGAGGCTCCCCCATACTTCTCTCTTGGGGCAGGTTTGCTGGCAAGGCAGCGCAGCCCTGCAGGGGTGTGATGCCTTGCTGGCCACCTAGAATTCAGGAATCTTTAGAAGCCTGCACTGGAACTCCCACCCAGGACAGCAGGCAGGATGGGACTGCTTCTTCCCCCAGCGTCCATCACAGATTTCCCTGTTCCACTCATTTCCTTCTCAGGGGGCCTTTCTCTTGAGCTTTGAAAAGAGCCCACATGCCCCCTCTGCCAACTTAGTGCAGACCAACAGGGACTGATCCTGCTGAAATCACCACTCCAGTGCCTGCATCTTGCAAAACAGCACCCACTACTTCTTAGTCTTGGCAGCTTCTGGCAGCAACGTGCAGCCCCACAGGCTCATCTCCAGCCCACTGTCATCCAATGCTGGGGGGGGGGCAGGAACACAGGGAGGGGTTAGAGCCATGGCTGGGGACAGGACCAGGGTAAGGGCTAAGCCAATTGCATCGGAAGGGACTAGAGGCTTCCACCCCCTTGGCCCACACACATTTGCACCACTTGACTATGCTGCCACAAGTTTTGGGGGGCTGTCTAGGGTGCTAACCAGGGCAGGCTACCCACTGACCCACATTAAGGTATCCACATGTAGATGCATGTCTAAATCACCCTAATGTGCCTTAAACTAAGGCACATTAATTTTAGGCGCATGTAAATTCATGTGTAGACACACCCAGAGAAGACCATTTTAAAATTAAACATTATAGGGGAACAGGATAGCTGAGTAGTTAGGGAACTCATTAAAGACCTTGTCCAGAAAAGGTTTGAATATATAACTCCCTCACTTCCAAGCCTAGTATTTGAACCTTTAAATTCAACCCCCTCCCCCAAGGCACTATCCAGGACCTTCTTTGAAATTCCTTTTGAGATTGAGCCACTGCTTCTTGTGTTTAAGGGTCATTGAATAATCTCACTGAACCCTATGCATTCTGACTTACAACTCTACTTCTGGCCTCACATATCCCTCCCTCTCCTGGACACCCTGGGCGGGGGAAGGCAGGGGACAGGAGGAGGTAGGGGGGAGTAATTTCAAAAGGAGTGCTGGAGAAGTGATTGGTTAATGCCTACCTTGTAAAATAGTGGTAGGAGAACTATGCTGGGAAATCAAAGACACGCAGATTTCATAAAAGAAGAACTAGAAGCTAAGTCTGTTGTTTTGTAGGTGAACTTCCTAATCATTCAGCTACTGGGGCTAAAACATAAGAGAACCCTCCTTCTGCACCATTTCCTCAGCTATGCACATAACTGGCCTATGTGTTTGTGTATGTGTTATGAAATCTACTTCTCTCTGATTTCCCAGCATAGTTCTCTAACCACTATGTTACAAGCTAGGCATTATCCAATCACTTCTCCGGCACTGCTTTTGAAACTGCGCCCCTACCCCACCCCGAGCAGCCAAGAGAGGGAGGGATATTTGACACCAGAAGTAAAGGTATAAGTCACAATGCATAGGACTCAGTGAAATGGCCATTAGCTTTTTAAACAAGCAGGCCCTGGGTTCTAGCCTTATGCTGTACTTCTGATGGGGTAGAACCTTTCCCACTGATCTCCATCTATTTTATAGGCAGTGTGCAGGCTTACATGTAAAGTGAGAACCAAACATGGCCAGATAGATGGCTGGGAAACTGCCACATAGATGCACAAAGGAAAATGGAATTTCACCCAAAGCATGCTAGTTTTAGAAAGTTCTCCTTTAATGTATGTGACATTTTAGATACTGTTCTTGGGTATCTACCTCTTTCCAGGCATGATAAAGGAAGCCTCTTTGTTCACATGGTACCATAATGCAGTAGTAGCTGTTGCACTATGTGAAGCAAGTTCCCAGGACATGTTATGATACCAAGGTGTTAGGTGCCTGAGTCCTTTATTTGACATGACCTCAAGCTCTTCCTTCCACCCAACTCCCAACAATAGCAGTGAGACTTAGGTACCTAAAAATGTTAAGGGTTTCATCTGTGAAAAACAGGACAAGAACAGGTTTGAGACTATTTTCTTCAAAGTGTGATTTCTTTTTGCATAATTGTGGTAAACTTAAAAAAAAAAAATTGTTTTAGCTGGTATTTAGTTTTAGATTTATATGATTATTACCCAGACCTAAGGAAGGACATTTTCTGTACAAAAGCTTGTCTAATATCTTTCCCAACAATACAGTTGGGCCAATAAAAATAAGTTGCCAAAGAAATCATGCTTCTTAATGAATTGGGACATTAATCATGAAATCAGCATCCTAACATGGTGTCCCAATGAACTCGTTTAACTTAGTCATCACTAATTTAGGGAATGGTATTGACTCATGAATAATCAGGACAGTATTAGAAAGAATTCTGCTTAATGGGGATAAATATGACTGGGGTCAATGACTCAAATTGTGCTTAGCAGTAGCCAATCGTGCCTCTATTGAAGCCAATAATTTCTGACACTTTAATTCCAAGTTCACAATACATGTAGACAAAGATGAAACTATTAAAAGATAATTCTGATGTATTTTCCTATAACATACTGCATTTCATTTTAATTCTTTTTTGTGGGTGGTTCCACCCCTACTGAAGACAACTAGTCAAGTCACTATAACTTGTCCATGCAGGTGTCCCAATTAAAAAGATCTGAATGTAATAATGTCTATATCGCAACATTGTTGTGAAAATTATTCTGTTTTTGTGCTGCACAGGGAAGAGAATTTAATGATGAATATTATTTATTATTTTTACTCCAGTTTGATAAGAATCGCCAAAACCTTTGAATCGTGTCTATCATTAGAAGATAGATTTATCCCTTTTTCCTTTTTTTTCCATAATAAATGAATAACTGTAATGGAAAAAGCTAATGGAGAAAGATTAGAAATAGGAAGAAAAGGAGGAGAAAAGAGGAAAAATTAATGGTTATGCAAAATTAAGATCATAGGACTGGCAGGCTTTTTATAGGAGCCTGAGCTATGTTTATTCTTATTGACTCTTCATATGTTATTTTTTCACTTCATCTTTCTGATGGAGTTAGGTTTTAAAAATAATAAACTATGCCTGATCTTTTAACTATGAAAGGTTATGGTGAAATTCCCAATGATTTCAACATAGCATACATTTGCTAACCTTTCAAGCAGATTTGTTTAAGGACTCGTTTCAGAAAACCAACCAACCAACCAACCAACCAGCACACAAACATTCAAAAAGGGAGTCTCTAACTTTTTAAAATCAGTTATGCTGATTTATTTTTTTCCTTTGCATGTTACTAGAAACATGATTTTTGCTGATGTCCATTTATGTTATATCTAATTATTTTCACTGCAAAAGGTTTGTTTTGAACAGAGCCAGCAAATACCACAGGAAAGTATTCACTGATACTAGTTACATTTTATTTTTTCCAGGAACAAACCTCTGAATAATATTTTTGTTCATTTCTAAAAATATTTAAGGAAAACAAAAGTCCTTCAGATAAATATTGAACTTCTCATACAATGAACTTCTCAAACAATGAGCAGCCAATAGCCTAAGATATATCCTGGCCAAATATTACACACACAACCCAGAAGATGAAATATATTAAGTCAACACTGTCCAACTTCTAGCTGCATACCATGTAGGTTGCAGATCGATGGGGTTCCCCCTCCAACCCCTGTGTTGCTTGAGGGGGGTTGGCAAACAGGCTCTAGTCCCCTCGGGGAACACAGGATTGCCTTTCCATGCCACTTGACTCCACCCAGGACCCAAAGAAAGTAACTAGTAGGTGCTCTCCATGTCTTTCTAGACTGAGGTAACCCCAGTCATAGGAAGGCATGGGAAGCATTTCCCCACTGCTCATATCCTCCTAGTTCCTAGGAGAAGTCAGGCAGTGGAGAAATGTATAGGTGTTGATTCTTCTGGGAGAAATTGTCCTGATAGTGACATCTCCTGGATTGGAGATGGGTTATTTTTCTCTTGGAACAGCCATTTTTAGACCAGAAGAAACTGTGTGAATGCCGGTACTGTTTCAGGAGCAAGTGTGAGAATGTTTGTCATTTCTATGGGTAGAGTTACAATTCTCCCAAGAGATACACAACACCTGTATAAGGCCACTGACACAGTACCACTATAAAATAATAGCATAAAATATGTCAGTGGGCATAAAGCACAACAAAGAGTAGAAACTATACTGTATTACATAACCAATATATTTTATTTTACCTGTTTCCTCTTTTTTTTTTTTATTTTGACTTTAAAACATTTCACAGTAATTGGAATACTCAGCTATAATATCTTCCATCTCTGAATTTCCTGAGGCATATGACTGCAATCACTCTGTACACCTTATACACCTTCAAACATTACTTTCTCTGGAGGCTCTTGAGGGAAATATTCTTTTCTCATTCCACTTCAATCCAAATTGTCAGCAGTGCCACATCGATTACAGAGATCAGAAAAACTAACCATGCAGCGAAATAAGGTGAGTATCATAGGAATACCTTGCTGGCATGCTGTATTTACTGCTTCATAGTACACTCTCAGGAGAAGGGGACTACAGCCTGATGGTGAAAACCCCTGAGTCTACTGTAGATATTCACCAGTAGCCAGCCAACAAATATTCATTCCAAAAAAATTAACAGATGAACAGGAGAAGTGAAATATTGAAAAGTAAAAATAAATACATAAGCAAAACACTCTAGTAGAAACTAGTAGAAAATTAAACTTTGAAAGTGTATGATTTCATATAAGGAGTAGTTGTCAGGCTGAACATCAATTTCTAAGGCTTAGAATGTACTTTAACATACAGCCCCAAGTAACAGGAAGCATATACAATCCTCCTACCCCCAGGAAACACCATGAATTCAAGGTATCATTCCTCAAGTGCTCTTTGGAGTTTCACTGGATTTGAATAAAAGCCTTTATAGGACACAGCCCACACACTTCCAGACATCTTCATTCACCAACACAATGATACATGGCCCCAAACTCTTCCATTCATTTGCTCATAGAATAATGCATGAAATAGGCAGCCCTAGTTCTTCTAGTTTTATGATCATGACAAATGTCATGTAGAGTTGTTGCCTACTTCTCAAGTGCTCCCCTGCCTTGCCATTAGATCTAGCTGAAAACTAGTCCTAAATTTGTATATCTTTGTTTGGCTTGCTTCTTTACAGATCTCGCTGCCATCAGCTGAATTTTAGATAGTTCTTTATATCCCAACTTTCAGCAGCAGGAGTCAGTGAACCTGCAGACCCAGTTGGCTCCCAAGTGTACACTCTGCTGTGTTTGTGTCTTTCTGTCCATGGTTCCAGGACTGTACAGGCCCAGGAATATGCTCTAAATTGACTTGATGCTATCCACTATATATTACTCAAGAGGCATTCATCAGGGAAATACTTAACAACAGGATGACAGCTGGTACTTCTAGGATACACCTGTCTCCTAGGCCTGTGTGAAGCAGCTAGTATTCACTTTGGATTTAGATTTGGCTGATTCAGGGACAGTGTTTGATTTGGTGATTTTAGTCACTGTCCCAAATTAATTCAAAGATTCAGCTGATTTGGCAGTAGCCAAATCTCTGAATCAGATTCAGTTGAATCAAACAGACTCCATCCCTTGTCCGCTCACTCAGCCCTGGCAATGGCTGCCCTGCCTGGCCCCAGCATCCCGGCTCTTTAAAAAAAAAAAAAAAGCCTCACATTCAACAGGGGCTGCCAGGTGGGGGAGGGGCATCCTCACTGCACCCCACTGTCCCGTTCTGTGGGGCGGGGCTCTGCCATGAGCTCCCATCCCCTGCCCATTCCCCCAGCCCACTCAATGCTGGCACCCAGCCCCAGCATCCCAGCACTTTTTTTTTTTTTTAAAAGCCCTACACTCACTGACTCCTGCCAGGTGCCCCCTGCTGCCCCCCACTGGCCTGTGCTGATGGAGGGCTCTACCATGAACCCCCAGAATCCCTGATGGCTGCTGCAGCAACTGGTAAGTGTGGGGCTTTTTTGGAAAAAAAGAGCCAGGACACTTTGGCTGGGTGGGGCAGCTATTAACAGGGCTGAGATAGTGGGCGTGGAATGGGGGCTCATGGCAGAGCCCTCCACACAGTACAGGGCAGTGGGGGGCAGTGGGGATTGTCCCCCCTGCTTGGCAGGAGCCAGTGAGTGCGGGGGGGAGGGTTGTTTTGTTTTTTAAGAGCTGGGACACTGGGCCCAGGTGGGGCAGTCATTGATGGGGCTGGGAGAGCAGGCAGGGGTCAGAGGGCACTCAGAGGGTTTGGGGGAGCAGGCAGGGAATAGGACCTGGTGGGGGTCCCCCCATGGTTCCCTCCACTCTCCTCCAAGCCCTATTTACTGGCATGGAGTCCAGGTCCAGTTCAAGCAGGGACTGCCCAAATCTGTCCAAAGCACTTTGAACCTTTTCCAAATCAATTCGGAGAGCTTTGAAATTATTTGGACATTGTTATTGGTTCCCCAATTTGATTAGAATTCAGAGATTTGGCCACCAAATCAGACCGAATCTCCTCCAAATTGAATCAGCAGCCAAAGTTTCATACAGCCTTACTGTCTTCTTCTTCCTGCTCATACTCACCGAAGTCCATGTGCATAGGGTTTTTTTTATTATTATTATTATGGAGATAAATGCTGATTCAATGAAATAATGACTTGCCACAAAATCTTAATTCAAAATTAAATCACCCAATTTACAAAATAGAAGGTAAGAGTAGCCATTGCTATTCAGACTATACAGGCTTCTCAAAACTTTTAAGAAGTGGGAAGTCCTCTGAGAAATCTTCTGGAAAGTCTTTTCTTGCAGTAATTCCAATATCTGTATACAGAGACATAGCAGGGCATTTCTGTGCCCAAGACATCTCTGAAGCACTGGGGCACTGAGACACAATAGTGCCTATTTTTGTGCCTCCCTTACAAAAGCAGCTCCCAGGGCAACTGCCCCTGTTGCAACCCCCTCACCTCAGTTGAACTACTGACTGTATATCTTGGTTAGGTTTGGGCTGAAATTAACATGAAAATGTCTTAAAATTAAAAAGAATTAAGCAGTTTTACTTAATAATGAAGCAGACTGAAGCACAAATGAAAATTTAAAAAAAATTAATAAAAAGTTACCTGAGATATTGCAGTGCAACTTTAAAGGATTATGTTTGTTTTCTGTTCATGACAAAGCAAATATTTATGTCATTTCTGATATTTCTGCCTTTTTTTCCTATTTGCTGTCTCCAGTTAATTTATATTTTACTTAGATTTTGTGCATCTGGAATTGATAATAGTGGTAGAGTTAATATAAGTATTTTTAAATGATTATTTTTACACCAAGATATAAACTGAATCACCAGCCATACTTCTTGGATAGTCACATGATCAATAATCATCTTGAACTGTGTTGATATGAGAGGTATGAATGAATAATAAGAGCAACTGGACCTGGACTTCCAATGAATGAAGAAGTGTTATTGGGAGTACTGACTTCAGATCAAGGTGCCCAGAAAAATCATTCTGGAGTCTAATTGATCCCTGACACCTTCACTGCTTGGACACTGAGCCCTTTGCTTCTTCTAAGGGGGAAGGGTGTACCTCTGAGCTCTGGAAATACATGCTGTGATGAGGACCTGAAGTTTTTTCTTCCTGAGCCTCTTCTCTTGGGAACTATCACAAGAAGGTGCTAGATGACCCATAACTACTAATTATTTATGTGCGGGCCGGGAGCAATCCGGGGCCCTTTTGTACATGCGGGCTGTGGCCAGCAGCCCGGGCACGCGGGGTCAGAGAAAACCGGCGGCGAGCTAGAATTAGTCACGGACGCTTAATGGTTGATTTAAAGATTGTTTACTTACACCGAAGATGGTCGCGGTGTAGGCTGGACAGTTTTCCAGGCACAGCTCTGATTAAATCCTCATTTGAGGACTACGACAAGCTCGGTTCTCTCCCATGGAGTTGTTGAAGCTCCGTGGGTCCGTCTCTTTTGCGCGCAGGGAGGGATATGTCTAGGAATCAATCGGCGACGGGGAGAGGCTAGAGGCTGATCAGACCTCTGTTGCCTGCTTGAAATGTGCTGGGTCCGATAGGCTCCGCAGCGCTTAGAGATCTTCACACAGCGTGAAGATCCCTCCTCCTGGTGTTCGTGGAGTCCTCCAACTTGGGCGGAAACCACTCAAGCTTTTTATATGGCTAGCAAGCCAATCACTAGCCGCCACATGTGCATATTTTAGAACTAGCCAATAATGTGGCTCGAATTCTAATACAAATGGCGGGAACTCTTTGCAATGAGCATTTCTCAGATGCAAAAAGAAATGCACACTGCAAAGAAAGCTACAAATTTGGCAGGAAAATAATTTAGCAGTGCCAAAGCACACACAAAACAAGAATTACAACTTTAGGTTGTGACAATTTAGATATTTCTTTTTAAAAACAATTATGTTAGTAATCATAATGCAGAAGCCATGAAAGAATCTCAGTATTCAATACAGAAATTACTGTATCTTTTATGGCTAGCTACAGTACATCATACAAATTGTAACAGCATTACCCTGAGACGCTCTGGAAAGCAGCCACAAAAAGTAGGATACTGTGAATGGAAATCATTAATGCTAATAATCAGACAAAATAAATTTTAACAGACTAATTAAGTCTTGTAACTAACTACAAGATTAACTAAGTCTTGTAATTTTCACTGGAAATTTGTTTGTTTCAGTAACACTGACAGAAAAAGAGGGAAGTTAAGCAAATTATAGTTGATGCCCTCTGCAGATATCTTTTTATATATTTCAAATTATACATTGATTTCACAGCTCCTTTCCCCTATCTGTATGGTTGGCAAGTGTCTCAGTGAGATATAACCTTTCCACTTTTAGCCGTGAGAATTATTTTACATGATTGATTGGTGTAATTAGGCTGTCTAGTGGAGCGGCGGCAGTTCCTTGTGCTGCCAAGCAGGGGAGACCTGGGTTCTGAACTGTCACAGCCTGGGCTATCCAACAATGGCTTTGCCATAGAGAAGATGGGCCTGACCTCTGAGGAAGGTGGTGGACATGTCACTCAAAGTGCAGATCTGCTGACTGTGGGTAGAAAGCAGCTGCTCATGTGCCTCTAATAGCTGGATGCAAACTGGTACTAACATAAGGCCTAAATGTAAAGCAGACAAGGATGATGGGAGACAGTCTGTGAATATAAAGATAAACTATTTTGAACAGCTTGGTTTGGCAATCCACTGTGCAGAAATGTGTCTAAGAAGAAATGTTGTTAATATGTCATTTTTCAAAATTCATGATCTTCCTATTACATCATGTTCAGGATTTTAAATGGTAAAAGTATCTAAATATATATAAGGAATGGACCTGCATATTATATAAGAAATTGTGTCTGTGTGTGTATAATAAGATATAAAAAATTTATTATATTTATATGAAATATAATAAATATGAGCAATGGGCCCATTGCTTATATATATTTATATATTTCTTATTTTCCACAATTCATGGTCTTCTTATTACATCATTTTCAGGTTTTTAAATGGTAGAAATATATGAATGTATATAAGCAATGGGCCCATATCAATTTAAAATCCTGAAAATGATGCAATAGGCAGACGATTCATTTTCAAAAATAGAAATATATAAATATATACAAGCAGTGGGCCCAGTGCTTATATATATATTATACATGTCTTATTTCTTATGAAATATATATATTTATAATAATAATAAATGTCTTGTATATATATATATATATATATATATATATATATATATACACACACACACACATACACACACACACACACACACACACACACACTATTCAATACACTTTCTAAATAACTTAGCCTTGGGTGAATTATCATCACCTTCTTTTCAACCCCCCAAGCAGTGATTTTACCTTCTTCATATTGTTTTAATTTATTGTATTTGATTTCTTTTGATTTGATTGCCTTGATTTAATGACTGTTAAGTTTCAGAAAATAGACACAATTTGAAATAGACTACATAATAACATACTAATACTACTAATAATACCAAAAATATATTAATGATAGTTTACAAGCTTATGGGGAAAAAAATCCGAAACCACCATAATAATAAATTTCTCAGTGAATTATTAAGTAAACATATAGACCTAAGAAGCTGATACTTGTATTAGTATCAACCAGCTCATGTTGCATAGACTCTGTTTTCTTTCCTAGAGGTAGTTATAGCTATAGGTATAATGGAAGAAATGTTTTTGTATGCATCCTGAAATAGCACACATTCCTTTATAAATCAAAGGCAAAAGAAATACAGTTAAAATTGAATCTGACAATGCATTGGCAAGAGTTTTGTACATCTATTTTGGTACATCATTTTAATATGCCTTCATTTCCACTGATATAAACTCTTTTGATTAGGAGCTATTATGTGGACAAGTCTAAAGGACAAGGCTTGGTGTTACTGAACAGCAGGCAGACCGTAGCTGCCGTCCTTGATGCACCAAGCCAATTAAAAATGCAATCAAGTTGAAGAACTGAAGGTTAAAACAGAAGCAGGATGAGTGGACGTGGGTCTCAGAAACTAAACTGTCTGGCTAGAAAACAATCCCTGGAAATGTCTGGGGAATCAGATAATGAAATATCTAAAAAAAGTGCATTTATTTCAACCAATTAGACATATTGTGCATCAAATATTATGAAGTTTGTTTGATTGATAAAGTCACAAATAAAAAATAAGCTTGTTCTCTTCTCTGCAAATAACAGTGAAAAAAAAAGACAAAACAAGCCAAAACCAACCCCACCACTAAAAATGGCACTGAACATTTCCATATCACAGCTGCCCAGAGTGCATAACAAGGAGAATATTAGTAATGTCCAGATGCACATAAATCTACAGGGATGCCTCTTGCCAACAGCAAAATGAAAGGGATGACAGTGTCAATCACATCCAATAGACTATGTTAATGCTTTTCAAACAGTTCTTTCACACTCAAAAATAGTGCTCATTAATAATGTATGGTCCAGTACGAAGGATAAGGAATGTTGCCTCCAAAACTGATAGAATTCATTGTTCATCTCTATACTCGTCTGAACAATAAAGCCACATTTCTGAAGGACAATTTTTCCTTTGTCTTTAGAACTGTGCTGAAATGATTTCAAACCTATTATACTAATTGGCCCCTTTAGTTTTTGAGCATGTGCTGCAAATGTTGCACTTTAAGAGCGGCAGCCCTTCCCCCTACCTTTGACTGACATTTCTGGATTTTGTGAGTAACTTATCAAGCTTTCAGGATTGCTGGGAGGAGGGCAGTGCTGAGTTTTTTTCTCTTCTCCTCTGCTCTGTTGTAGGAGCAGCTGTCAGGAAGGTGGGCCTGTGGGTTTGCAGATATATTTTGAGACTAACAGATTGTAAACTTACAGACGAGAACAGAAGAAATACTTAGAATTTTAAAAGGTTATCCACCCCATGGAGATTAATCTCCTAATATACCTTTTTGGCTGGGAAGCATCTAATTGCTCCACAAACAAGTCCATTATTTTTTGCCTCACAGCCCAATTGTAATCATTTTTATAATGGCCTTCTTTAAAAAAAAAAAAATCTTTTATATTTGTGTGTATGAATATGTGCTTTGTTTACTTTCAGTCATGTCCTCATGTTCTAGCACCTAAGCTGACAGCCTATATTTAAAGCATTGGATTGTTCTGCTCTTCTCTTAAAAGTAGAATCAAAGCAACAGTGGGTCATGATTTTGATGTGGCTCTCCCCTCTCCCAACAAAACCTATCTAAGAAAACTGCCCCAGTACTTTTTTTTTTTTATCTTCCATACAAGTGAAAACAAAATAGCCAGTAAGAGCTTTCCAGTCACCAGCCACTGTCAGCTATGAACTAAATTGAAAGGGGAAAGTAAAAGTCTTGTAACTTCATTCTTACCATCCTTCCTAACCCTACCCCTTCCAACTGCTTCTTCTCTTTCCCTGTAGATGTGTAACAACAGCCAATTGACATCATACTTTACTCAGCTGTTAGACTCCAGATTTTTCCCATGTTTACAGCACTGCCATTTGCTCATAATTACTATTGAAACACCACAGATCTTGGCCTTCCCATCTATGTTGCTTCTAAAAGATTAACAGGCAGCAAAGGTATTTGGCTACCTTGCAGTAACTAATGTCATAATCCTCCAATGATCCTACTGAAATCCATGGAGCTGCTGGCCAAGTAAGGTGGTACTCTATCAAATCTGGCAGTAGTTCCCAGCCAGGGTGTTGCAAGACCCTGGGGATGGATGAGATCTTTTTAAGGGTGCTGCATAATATTTGTCAGTAGTAGGTATAAAACCTCCTATACTTTATTACCCCAGAGATCTCAAACTGGGCACAACTCTACACTTTGTGCATTTACTGCAGTAACAAAAATACTGCACAGTATGGGCATGCGTCTACACGTGCATGCCCATACCGTGCAGTAAATATGGCAACTTAAGCTGACTCGAGCATAATTTTGATACCTGCATCATGCTGCTATCAACTTTATGCCCAATTAGTTATTGCGCTGTAATACATGTGTACTGCACAGTAACCGAGGGGTCCTCCCTGATGGGTCTGCCCAGCCTCTAGGGGGCTGGCCTGAACCCAGCCCCAGGGCTCCTGTTTGGCCACTTCTCCTGGCTTCAATCCAGAACTAAAGTTAGTCCCAAGGGCTGGCAGCCAGATGGTCAGAGGCTGGAGCTCCTTCCAGTGGCTACAGGGGCACGTGGCAGGCTTCTCTGACCTAGGACTAAATTTAGTCCCAGGTTACCTGCACATCACTTACTGCACAGTAAATTTAAGCTAGGATAAATGCATGTGTAGACAAGCCCACAGTTGCCATAGTGTAAAAAACATTCTGACCTCTTGTGGCCTTTCTGAGCTTTTTGCAAGAGAAGAATTGCTCTATTAGCTCTCCTGTAGTCAAAAACTGAGTTAAAGTTAAGAACTGGTATTTTCAGAAGGTTCTTTGAGCCTAAGGACGTGTGTGTTAATTCTAAACAGGTTTGAGAACCACTGAAATAAGGACATTCAAATCTATCAAATTGCTTGCATGTTATATCATGTTGCTTGTTCTATTTTTTTTTCTTTTGCAAAATCTTTCAAGTTAGAACTGTGTTTCCATAGGATAGAACCCCGTTTAATTTTGTGCACGCAAAAAACAGTTTTCCAGTTACAAGCCTGCCACTTTTGGTACTTACGCACAGTTTGCATGTGGATGTGTAAATGGCAATGTGACTCCTAAGCATGCCAAGTAGACTGTCAGGCCAAGAACGTATTTGTATGTACTTGAGCCTAGGTTCCCATAAAGAGAGGAGGAGGGACCTTCTGTGTTTGAGCTCCAATAGTTAAGTTTTGGGGGTACTTGCCAAAAGAGCATAGCTCTAGCCTCCTAACCAGAGCGGATTTGAAAATACACAGACATTTCAGCACAGTACTCTAATGACCACATCACAGATTAATCATTAGCTACTCTGCCCTTCAGCCCTTCTCTTGAAACTGAGTCACTGTACCTTACATGTAACTGCCATTGAAGAAGATGGTTAGGGAGTAGCGTGGAAGCTATTCCACTGACTCAAACAATTCAAGGAGTACTTAGCCAGCAGGCTTACTTCTTTGAACAAATATCTCCCATGAAGAGTATATATATACACAAAAACTCCATCCCTATATTCAGTGTGGAAAAGGTAAGGATTGAGACTATAGTCAGGTGCAATAGCTATATTAGCATAAATAGAAATAAAACTTTATTCATCTGTCTTCTGAAAGGAGGTTCCACCAGCCAACCTGTTGCCCTGAAGAGTCTTCCAAATTCATACAGATTTAGGGGTGACAGATGGCCTGTTCAGCAGCTATGCTCCTTTGCCAAGTGTCAAAATGTGAAGAGCAGGTTAACTGATCATTGCATAGGAGCAGACAGTAGGGAGACAGCTGTACACCCTCCACTAATGCATTTCAAAGGTGATACAAGGTCACTAGTTGCCAAACAGACACTGAAATAAGTGAAGATGCAAAACATTGAAGATTATTTTAGTGCATTGTAATGAGAAATTATGTGCTCATATCATTAGGAAAGTGCTGAATTTCCTTTGAGTTTGCTTAGAGATTTTGGATGTATATGAATCCACCAAGTCCAAATGAGCATCATCTCACCAGTGTCAGTTTGATAAAACTAGGGAAACCAACACCCACAGGTTTCTTACAGCTTTGTGTAATGTGACTGATGCTTCACTCCAGAGGGGCTAACCCATAAACTTCATAGTCTCAGTGTATGTTGCATTAATGATTTCTGATAGAACTGCTAATACTAGCTGGCATATATTTAGAATAATTTATATATTAAATTTGATGGTGTCAGACTTCATTGGTCAACCTGGACTCAAAAATCATTCTTAGTATAATTTATTTATATAAGGATGACCAGTAGTGTAGAAAATGAACAGCTTTGGCCAGATATGAACTAGGACATTGCCTCCAGTTAAAAAATGTGCATGATTAATTTGTTGTGAAATTCATTAGATCATGATCAGAACTTTTATAAAGAATACCACTTAATTTCCACTAGACATGTAAATGGTATAGGATTATAATACATAGTAATGTCTACTCATCCATAAAACCTCACAGGGAAATAATTGTGTAGGAAAAAAAAAATGGAATATACTGAAACATATTGTGGAACAGATATACAAGAAAAGAAAATGAATATCCCAAGAACATTTAATTATATTTCCTAAGTGATACCACAAAGGTTTTATGAACTATGTTTGAATGTATGTAAATTAATTTTCAGGTCCTGGATCTGTTTAGTGAAAAACAAGATTTTGTTAATGATCAGTTTCATGGCAGTAACAATGAATTGGCTTAAAAAAATAAGAGAAAATACATAACAGATGGGTAACAAACCTGACCCAAATGGCACCATATGAAGGGAATGAAAGAAAAAAAAAAAGAAATATATAGGCTGGAGGACAAAGGTGATTTATTTGATAACATCTGGGGGGCATTTACTGACCATATGCACAGGATGCTTATGCATAGAGCTCAGGGATAAAATCCAGTAAATTGCAGACTGTTACCCCATGTGTGGGTTGTATATGGTCAGGATGCCTCATGCAGTTTGGTTTGAACAAGATTCTGTTCACATTATGCTTTTATATTTTTCTCTATCATTTCTTTCTTTCTTTATATTTATAGCAAAATATTCCAGCTGACAGAGGGAGGAGCAGACTCACTGATTTGGAAAATCTGCTGGCACGGTAAGACTCTTTAGAAGAACACAAATACATGCTCTAATTTATTTCTCACATCATGGTGATATAACTTTAATGAAAACTTAGTGATACCAAGAAAAAGCAATGGGGATGGTAGCATTATTTTTTTGGCATGTGGCATGTGTTTTGTTGAAGTCAAAGCATTTCATAAGTCTGAATTTCAGCTGTGCGATGTCAGCAGGATCTATCTTGTGGTATATGTCACAGCCAAACAGCAGGTGTCTGACAAACTTTTCAGATCAACAACATGCCTGCCATATGCCACAAAATAGTTTAGCCATCTCTGACACTTTGTATAAACATTTTCTGTTTTCCTCTGCTGTGTCACATGGTATTCATAATCTGTTAGAAGACAACTGTGCCCAATTTTGTCATCCCCAAAATCTGTTAGCTTCCAAGAGAAAACAAAGCATTATGATTATTATTATTATTATTATTACTATTAATACTATCATCATCATCATCAGGCAGTTATTTAGCACATAGCCGTTTCACTTTGGTGATATTTGAATGCTAATCTGAGTTCCAAGTGACAAATCAAGATGTGGAAACAACTATACTGGTGATGAAGGAACACAACTCCTCTCAAGTTTCTCTCCTGCTGTTTGTGCCTGGTAACAAGTAAAATTGTTGCAGCCCTGGAAAAAGGCTGTTCATAGGATTATAGAAAAGTAGCTCTGTGACCTCACAAAGTCATCTTATCTAGCCCTCTCCTCATGGCAGGATCATTCCTGACTAAACCATCCCAGTCCAGAGTCTGTCCATCCTGCTCTTGAAAATTTCCAGGATGGAGATTCCACAATTTCTTTTGGTCACCTGTTACAATGAGAACTACACTCATAATCAGCCAAGCCTCTACCCATGTCTTTCCCTTCCCTGCCTTCTCCATGCTCACTTCCATGCAGGTGCCTGAACTGAAAAAGCAATGTCATACTGCAAGAGACCCTATCTAGGATGCAGATCATTCTTACTGGGCGCATCTTCATGAGACACTTTACTGCGAAGCAGACTAATTTGCTGCACAGTAAAGCTTCACCATCTATACATGAGCAGCAATTAGGATGCAGTAGACTAATTTAGTGCACTTCTGGATAGTCCCATCAGATACAAGTGGTATCCAGCAGCGCAATAAATTACTTCACTCAAATGCCTGTTTAGATGGTGAGGTTGAGATTAGTTTACTCCATTTCAAATTGAGCCAGAGTATATTGTCTCATTAACTGCATGTGTAGATGCACCCACTGGGAATGTCCAGATGTGTGTGGATGTTTAGTTCCTCGGGGACAAGTAGCAGCAGTGCACCTTGCACTGCCACTACTTTTCCTTGGGGAATATCCATGCCATGAGCAATTTGGCACATGGCAAGTTACCCTGGGGATGGTAGGGGAGGCTGAGGCACACTGCTGGCCCCAGCAGCCTTACTTAGGGATCCTGGGGGCCTCCCAGGTCTGCAACTACAACAATCCTGCTAGGCAGAGCCTGGCCAGCAGCTACAGCACAGCTTCAGAAGGACCAGCTCTGCTTTTCAGCAGCATGTGCTGCTCAGGTATGCGCTGCTCTGGGTTCTTTTTTCACAGGTCTTTTTGACCCCTGGGTATCCAGGCAGTCAAAACCCCAGAGAAAAATAAACCAGAGCAGAGCAGGCTCGGGCAGTATACCCTTGCAGTGCAAAGAACACTGGACTGTGTGGTATGCAGAACTGCAAACATGTTTACGGCACCACATACTACATGGCCATGCTCGTCTGGATACACCCACTGTGTTCAATGGGAAGATGGAAGGGGGAGGAATGCTATTTCCATAGTCAGTTATATTATGGCACAAGTATTTTAATAATAATAGCACAGTAGGTGAAGGTGATCCTTCCTAAGGGTGGTGTAATGTTCCTGAAATGCAAAAAAATTAAAAGATGTAAAACATCAGAAGTTATCCCTTATTACAGTTTTAAAGCAGGAGTTCAAATGTATTTAAAAGGGAGGAAATAAATTAAAAGGGAGGAATTAAATTAAAAATTAAAGGTTTTTTGTTGTACAAACTTTTAAATGATCCTTATTCTTGCTAATTAAATTATTATTTGATCAGGAAATTACAAAAAAAAAAGAGAAGCTTTTAGCTCCTAGTAAAGGGTATGTCATGGATTCTTTCATATTTTTATTCCATTTAAACACACATCACTACATTTGTATATATTAAATGTATATTTTATTATTGAAAGTCACCCTTGCATATTCTGATGCCTCCACCTCAAGGAATATTTCCATGACCAAAGTGAACCCACTCCCAATAACAACTCATCCTCTGACAACATTCAAGAAAAAATCAATGCCAAAAAACCCCAAAAAACATCTGATTGGACACCTTACAGTGGACAAAACCCTAATCTTGACCACTACATTGACTGCTTCAGGGAAAGAATTAACAATGAAATAATCAACAACACGCACCACCACAGCAACCTCTCTCTACTAGAGAAAAAGGCCATAGAGTCTCTAAGATCTAACCATCAAATAGTAATAAAACCAGCAGATAAAGGAGGAGCCATAGTCATCCTAAACCGTGAGGATTACATAAAGAAAGCCAACAGACAGCTTTCTGACACCACCTACTACAAAGAACTACAAGAAGATCCTACTCCCCTTTTCACCAAGACACCCAACTATACCATCAAATCATTTCCATCAAGACTACAAGAAAAACTACAGACCTTGATCCCCCCCACTACCTAACCCGGGGACTTTTTACATGCTCCCTAAAATCCACAAACAAGGGAACCCTGGCAGACCTGTCAAATCCAAACACGGGACCCTGACTGAGGTTTCGTTGAATCAATTCTAAAGCCACTTGTCACCCACAGAGCAAGTTTTGTACAAGACACTACAGACTTTCTACGGGAACTTAAAAACATAGACCACCTTTACCAGCAACACACTCCTAGCCACCATGGACGTTACCAGCCTATATACCAATATCCCACACCAGGATGGCATCCAAGCCTGCCTTACATATCTACAGGAACAAGTTTATAACTCAGAATACAGACCCAAAGATATTACTGAGCTTATACACTTCATCCTCACACACAACAATTTCACTTTTAATAATCAACATTTCCTCCAAATGATGGGAACAGCTATGGGCACAAAAATGGCCCCACAGTATGCCAACCTTTTTATGAGCCACCTGGAAGAAGACTTCCTCAAGAACTGCACCATCAAACCCTTGCTATACTTAAGATATATCGATGACATCTTCATCACTTGGACTGAGAACCTGCAATCTCTGATTGAGTTCCATCAGAAATTCAACAATCACCATCCTGCCATCCAACTTTCTCTAGAATACTCCAGCACCAACATCTCCTTCTTAGACACGATGGTCAGTATCCAGAATGATAAAATACAGACCACGCTATACAAGAAATCCACAGACCAACATACATATCTTCACAGAACCAGCAATCACCCTAAACACACCAAAAAAGCTGTGATATACAGCCAAGCCCTCAGATACCACCGAATTTGCACTGAAAAGAACACACAATATTGCCACCTCACCAATCTTAAAAAGGCTTTCACCCAACAAGGACACTCCTCCAGAGAGATAGATTGTACGTTTGAAAGAGCTACCCAGATACCACGTGAAGAACTGCTGCAGTACAGAAGAAAACCCCCCACAAATCTCACACCGCTGGTTATGACATATCACCCCTCCCTTGAACCTGTACGGAAAATCCTCAAACAACTGCAACCCATACTAGAAAGAGACCCTATTCTTAAAAAGATCTTTCCAGAGCCACCCATCCTAGCCTTCAAACAAGCACCGAACCTCGCTAACCTCATCACCAGAAGCAAACTTCCTCAGGCCCAGAACACACCAAAAGGATCCAGACCGTGACAGGACAAGAAATGCAAAACCTGCCAACACATCTCCACCACCCCCACTATTACTACACCCCACAACAGAGCCATCAGCATTCCTGGATCTTACAGCTGCACCTCCAGAAATGTACTATACCTCATCCAATGCACCAAATGCCCTGATGGAAAATACAAAGGAGAGACCAAACAACAACTGCGCACCAGAATGAATGCACACCGGAAACCTATCAAAGACAGAAATACCCAAGTACCGGTGGGGGCACATTTCTCACAAGAAAACCACTCTCTCTCCAATCTCTCAGTCCTGATCCTCAAAGGAAACTTACAGAACACTTCCCAGAGATGAGCCTATGAACTCCACTTCATCAACCTCCTGAATACTAAAAATCATGGACTAAATATAGACATTGGATTTATGACACATTATAAACTGCCTAACATCTAACTCCCCAGGTATCTCTCCACTTTCATCCCCCTTCTCTTTCTTCTCCCCCCCTTCAGCCTGTCTCTCACCCATTGACTCCTGAATCTACATTTTCACTGACTACCTGTTTTGTATGCATACCAGCCCAGTCGCTGGCTTCTTTACTTTTCATTCCATCCAGGAAGAGCACACATCAACTGCTGAAACTTCCTTAGCCTGACGAAGGGTTTTGAACCCCAAAAGTTTGCTCAATAATTGTTTTCCAACTATTTAAGTTGGTCTAATAAAAGATATCAGATTCACCCAAAGAACCTTGTCTGCCTATGTCCTTAGACCAACACGGCTATAACCTACACCCCTGTAACCCTTGCATATTATTATTTATATTCACAAGTTTATATTATGTCACATATGAATTTACTATTGTGTTCTATTTGTTAAACCTTATGAAAGAAAATCAACTTGAGTAACATTTCTATTAGAATGAAAGAAAAGGAGTAGTCTATATCAGGATTACAATGAATCATAATCTGGTACAAAAAGATAGAGAACAATGTAATTTGTCATTATTTTTTCAAAATAAATAAAGCAGGATTTTTTTTAGTTACAGCTTCAGGGTTTATGATTACAAGTTGCATGGGTCATATGCCTGTTAAAAATGGTCATTCTGGGAGACAGTTTCTTAAATTCATATTCTGAACAAAAACTATTGCATTTCTTTTATTACCTATATAGGTATTAATGTGTGAAAATAATTTATAAGGTCATAAAAATGGGCAGTTATGTAGAAATGATTGGTCAGTTTGTAATAATTCTGTATTTATTCAAACTCCAAAGTTGTCAGTTACTCATATCTTTTTCTAAAGGCACACAGACATGAATTGAAAATACCATAGTTGTGGTGATACAAACCTCCATGTAGTCTTTTTTATTTTGGTTTAAGAATGCCTGTTCGATTTATCGTATACCACTATGAAAGGAATTTAAGCTAAACTGAAAGTGTCATTTATATTTCTCAAGAAAAGTGCTTACCAAGGTCATATGTTGATATAACAACACTCTTCTAGTTGAATTATTATTCTTGGTAACTCTTTCCTGTGCAGACAAGGCCTTGGATGGAGCCATGTGGGCTACATCATCTGCCACACAGATCAAAATATACAGTTCCTGTGATCACTGGAACTAAAAAAAATCATCAAATCATAGAAAATTAGGGTTGGAAGGTACCTTAAAAGGTCATCTAGTCCCTCCCCCAGCTCAAAGCAGGATCAGCCCCAACTATATAATGTAAGCAAGGCCAGGTCTTAAAAACTTCCAAGGATGGAGATTTCACAAACTCTCTGGGTAACCTGTTCCAGTGTTTTACTACCTTCCTCATGAGAAAATTTTTCGTAACATTTCACCTAAAATTCCTTTGCTGCAACTTGAAACCATTGCTTGTTGTTGTCACCTGCCACCACTGAGAACAGTCTAGCTTCATGACCTTTGTAACCAGCCTTCAGGTAATGGAATATCCTCTGTTAACTGCAGTATTTACCAGCTGGTAGAGAACATTTAAAAAGGCACCTTAAAGAATAGTTACAAATAAAACTTTTTGATCCATGATGACAGTGTCCATGATTTCTATTTTTAACTCATTTTGGCAAATATTCACGAACATGAATCTGAGAAATCTTAGCAACATTAGGCTGGGAGGGATTTGAAGATATCATCTACCCTAACTCAACTGAGACAGAGTCAACTATATCTAGGTTATCCCTGAAAGATGTTCATAAAAATCTTCAGTGAAGGAGATTCTACAGCATCTCCAGGTAGGCTATTCCAGCATGTTACACATATCAACATGGTCATACCTTGGCATTTCCCTAAAATATAACCCATATCTTCTTTGTTGTAAGTTAACCTTACTGCTTTCTGTACTTCCCCCAGGAGTCATCCCAAACAGTTGGTAGCTCTCTTCTTCATAGCATCCTTTTCCATAACAGAAGTTTGCTCTCATGCCCCTCCCCTTATCATATCTAAGCACAGTTCATTTAATCTTTCCTTACAGGCCATGTTTTCTAAATCTCTTATTGTTCTTGTTGTACCCATCTGGACTCTCTTCAGTTTGTCAATATCTTTCTTTATATTATGAGCATTATTCCAGCTGAAACTTTATCAAAACAGAGAAGAATATTCACCTTTCATGTGTTACAGATGGTACTCCTGCTAACATAGGGCAGAGGATTTGGGATTTTTTTGTTCATTTTTTTTAACAGCCTTAAAAGAATACAATATATTAGATGAGTACAGAAGACAAATTGCATTGGGAACACACGTGCAATTATAACTTGACATGAATAGTTGCACTGGATGTGCATAGACAAAACATGTTGAGAGGTCTTTGTGGGCGGAGAATTGGAAGAGTGAAATAAGCAACAGCAGCAGGGTGTGGGTTGTTTGCAACCATTACCAAAGAGAACAGGGAGAAGCAGAAACACCCACAGCATGGCAGAACTTCATGTCCAGTGATACATCACTACATCATTAGGTTGTGTGTGTGAATGGGCCATTCAGAAGGAGTGGAACAGGAAAACAAGCTGACTGATACCACTTGGGAATCTTGATAAATATGTAAAATATGATCATATATTGGGTGGAACAAGGAGTCACTTAATATCAACCAGTTCCCTTAGTCCAACCTTGCAAAGGCCTGACAATTAATTGACATATAGAGAACCATATTCTTCACAGCTATAAGTGCATACTACCTGTGACTGATGACTAGTGAAAAGCAGTGCTATCACGATATAAAACGTTGATCCAGTGATTGAGATCTATACACTTAGCGTAAAGTTCAATTTTATTATCTCTGTTTCAAAAAATATATGTGTATCAATAAAAAACTGCTATTTATGGCACACAAAGGAAAATAGAATTCCTCACTAATTACGGTGTGGTATTAGCGTCAGAGTGTTGTTATAGCCATGATGGCCTAGGAAATATCAAAAAGGCAAGGATAATGTAGGATATCTTTGCTCAGACCAATCAAAGTTGGGAGATCTGGTTATGGGCATCAAATGCTCTTCCTCTGGTGGCCCTAACTACCTAATGGATAGCCACAGTGAGCAGTTTCTACCTGAAACGTGACTTTTTGCACAAACTCTAATGAAATCATTATGAACAGAAGACATAGAAGTAATACTCCTCAGCTAATTCACAAATATAAAGGAAGTCTAAATGGCCAAAATAAATGTTCCAACTACTATTATTCATTACAAAGTATTCAATGCCTTATTTCCTCAAAGAAAAAACAGATTAATCTCTTTCTTTTTCTCTTCCTATCTTCCCGTCTCTCCCCTCCCACCACCCTGTATGCAGAAACACACAGATGTAGATGCAAAAGGTACTATTATTCATATACACTAGGGTTTATGCATCACATACTGAACAGCAATAAAGAATCCTGTTTTTTGTGAGTACATATTTAGACGTTATTGGCCAAGAAAATGAATTTTTTTATTCACAGTAATTGCAAAATAAAAGAAAATAGGAGAAAAAAAATGGGTCCATTCCACTAATTATTTTTATTAATTCAATATATTTGATATTAGTCAGTTTTCTAAATTTACTAGTGTTTGCATATGTGATCTATTTCTATTTCTTGACCTCTTATTTGCTATAATTATTGGCCTTTTTGTCACCAACATTCCTCTTAACAGGTTGGCTTATGTTCTCATATAATATAGACATTTCTGCTTGAATAAATCCCAGAGGGCTGACCTTGATATAGCCAACAAACAAGGTTTCAAAATCTGCTTTAATGCAATAAGTATGGATTTCTGTGTGCTAAACAATCTTAAAATCTAATCCTTTCAGTGGCTGATTAATCAATAATATAAACATTAGCTGCTACCACTTGTCTCATAGTATTAGAGAAATAGCTGTCTTTCAGTGTAAGAATTGGGACCCAAGTCTTTGAAAACCTTTAATTAATGTAAGCTCACAGAGAAAAACTATATATAGCTTCAGAAAATGTATTTATATGTAGTCAGAGTTAGCACAATGAAAAGTGTGCAAGCTTTGAAAAACGTAGGATTTAGTAATGTGATTTGGTAACTGCAAGTATTATAAAGTATAATTGCAAGTGACAAAAAGAGACTGGAAAAGAGATGGTGAAGAAGAATTTTTTTATAGTCATATTCTGAATGTTTGAAGCTCCTTCAATTATGAACCATAGTCTTCTCTCACATGTATACACAATCCCCTTAGTAGTCAATGTGAACTGAATGCACAGAAGTGAAGAAAGAATTTGACTTGAAGATATTATCTTAGTCATAGTAGAAACAAATATGTATATTATAACAGAACCTAAGGAAATAATCAATAGGTTTTTAAAAATATAATAACATTGAGCATTACCAAAAATACTTCATTCTTCCAGTGTTGCTCTTGTCAGTTTAAGTTTGCTTATCACGATACTTAGATAATACTCAATGTGATTTAGGTCAGAAGAATTGGACCTCAGCTTAAATATTAAATAAACAAAAGTTACTCCATTATGTGGAAATGTCCTATAGTTGAAAGGTTTGGCTCACTGATAGTTAAATCACCAGTCCAGGAAAAATACTTTCTTTTAGCATGCTTTGAAGATATCAAGACCTAAGTTCTTAGACAGCCCACATGGAATTAGGAGTTTGAATAGGGGAGAGGAAAAGAAAGAAACTATATAACTGCTCTTTCAGAGATAATGCCATTGGGCACATCCAGATGAGCGTGGATGTTTGGTTCCTTGGGGACAAGTAGCGGTGGCACACCTTGCACCGCCACCACTTATCCCTGGGGAACTCCCATGCCACATGCACTTTGGCACATGGCAAATTACCCTGAGTGCAGTAGGGGAGGCTGTGGCCAGCATTGGGCTGGCCACAGAAGCCTTACCTGGGGTCCTGAGGGCCTCCCAGGGCTACAGCAGTGGTGATTTTGCCATGCAGAGCCTGGCAAGCAGCTGCAGTGTGACTCTGGGTGGCCTGGCTCCACTTTTGAGTGGTGCATGCTCCCTGTGCTATAAACTACAATGAACAGAAGCAATTAGCGGAATCCATCAGTTGGTGACTAAAGCTCACACTCATGCCCAAATCTGCACCATGGTACTATGAAGTGAACCGAAAGGAAGCCTCCTTATAAAACAAGTCAGCTGATGCTGTGTAATGTTTCATATTGCTGGACTAGCAATGTATGTATCTTACCTGGAAGAGACATAGGCAGTTCTGAAGGTTATAACATAGCATTTATATCCACCATCATATTGACTGGTTTGAAGCACAGAAAACCAGGCCTATTTTTGTGGCTCTGAATATATGTCATGAGTATACATTGATGCAAACAGTAGAAAACCTGACAGAACAGAATATATTCTTTCCACTTAGACACTCAAGCTCCATTGTATTCATGAAGATAAAACTCACTGTGTGGTTTGACTGAGATTTAGACTGAAGTTACATAGAAATTTCAAGCTAATAAAAAACATTCAACAACACTCTGTAAACTGCTTGTTTCCTCCATATTTTGCCACTCTTCAACTGGGGGAGCAGTTTTAACATGATGCAACATTTTTCCAAGACAGAAGTAAAGACTCATTTTGTCTACATGTCTGCATGAAATGGTAATATTCCAGGTAGTGAGGCAATCTGCACTGATGGACACCACTAATCACAGTTACATTCAGCAATAACCAGAGCACAAAATGGTGTTTAATGTCCCCTGCTGTTGTTTCCAAGGAGTTTTACTTTTGCTGCCATAGTGTGGATGGTTCTTGTTAAAAGGTAAAATGAGTTTAGCAGTTTGACTTCTGCTGAGGAAATATATTCTGACAAAGCTGGAAGTATTCTAGAGAAAGAATGTATCATGTCAAACACATTGACCAGTTGTGTTGACACACCAAATCCTATCAAATCCACATGACAGCATTCCTTCCCTACCAAATTACCCCCAAACCTCTGGCCTTCTGATGTGATTTCCCCCCCCAAAGAATGCCTAAAGTTTGTTCTTAAAAGAATATTTTTGAGTCCAGATGCTGGAACATTCCTGGTCTCTTTTTATGAAGTTTCACTAGTCAGTGTAGTGTATCAAAGAGTTAATTTCTTTATTTAGAACAGTGATTCTCAATCAGGGTGCCAAAAAATCCTAGGGTGCCTTGAGATCCTTTCAGGGGCACCACAGGGTGCCACACAATGTTAGGACTGTTAGGTCTACAAACATGAGTCACAAGTTAAACCCAGGGATTTCAAATAGAAATCCATAGTTATAGATTGCCTGACTTCTTTGCAACAGAAAAGCTGCTCAAATATTTTTCTGTGGGGAAAAAAAAAAAGTGTGGAAATTAAGGGTATGTGAAGATATTGCACTGAGATCAACCTAACTGGATTAGGTTGATCTAAATGCCGATTTGTACAGACCTTCAGGGAGTTTAGACTGGGGAAAAAAAATGGCCAGCTTGATCTAACAGAGTTCACCTGAGGAAATGGGGAGCTAGCCCCTCAACCATCTGAACCACTGCTCTGGCTCTCAGCTTCTCCTCTGCCAAGTATGCATGGCCTGTATGGAGAGATCTGTACATGCTAAGCACCTGGACCCCATTTTGAATGATAGCTTCTGATGCATCATAGGATGTCTGAAGCCCTACCAGCCTAAACAGTGTGTACCTACTCGCTGGCATTGCTCCATCTAACATCAGAAGAGCAATGGCCAGCAGGACAGAATGATCAAGACAAACTGAAGATGAGACACCTGCTGTACAACCATCCCATAATGCACAAACACATGAAGTCCAGCAAGAGGTTCCTTGCCAGCACCCAACCTCTCAATTTCACACCCCAGGAGACATGACAACAGATGTGGAACGAGAGGCTGAAGAAAATATCTGACAGTGAAAAAAATGTACCTTCCAACAGACAAGTCTCTACCATCTTTGCCTTATGAGCCATGGCCAAGGTGGCAATGTCTCAATCACCTACATACCCGAGTCAGATGTTTCAAGGAACTAATGAAGAAGTGGGGCTATACCATTGGTTCAACCACCTGTGACTGTGGCGCGCAGCCTCAGAGTATGCAACACTTATTTCAGTGCCCACTGATTGAAGGCCCATGTACAATGGAAGATCTTGCAAAGTACAGTTAACAAGCATAAGTGTGTATAACAAAAGGGTCAAATGTAGCATAGAGACACACAAAGAAGAAGACCTGAGGAAGTGAACTAAGTTAGATTGGGAACAGGTTAGCTTGATCTACCAAATGTCTGTATATGTTCAGAGTGCAGCCCTGTGGCTGGGAAACCCCAGTCACTTTCCCTAGCTCTGGGGCTGTGCTTTTTATAAACCCACCCCAACCCTATTTTAGCCCCCCAATCCCCACTCCCAGATGGACAGTCTATCCACAGGTGCCTTGAGTCTAAGAAGATTAAGAGCCACTGTCTTATAAAGATGATAAGGAACTAAGTAGTTGGATAGGGATCATATAGACAACGTTGATATAAACAGACTATAAATGTATGAATAAACTATGGTGGTGACAGATTAAAGAATGAAGGTTCATACCATTAATTTTAATGACTGCTAAGCAAGGCCATGTTTTAACAGTGATGGGCAATTATACATCTGATTACAGCTCCTCCTATGTCTCAGCTGTAAGAGTGAGTAGAACATGCACAGTTAGTGTGATTTCTTCTAGAAACAAGAGTCTAAAGAAAAATAGACTACTAGAAAAATCCTAGTGTTCCAGCAGTTTTCAATCCAGGATGTTTGAACAAGATAGCGAGGATGTGCCACCTTCCTCCCAGTCCATAGCAAAGTGAGGCCAGCTTAAGTAAGCAAGCAAAATCTGATGAGTTGGGAATATGCATGAAAGATTTGCTTTATTTTTTTAACATAATGTCCCTGAATATTTTATTCCAGATGACAAGTACATAATGTCTTGTTTTTGTTTTTTAAATTAGTTTCCTGTATCACTGCAAAACACCTGCTGGCTTAAAGTTCCTAAATAGAGAAGTCTCCAATAGCTTCCAAACATATTAGACCTGAGAAACAGGTCCATTAAATCCAGGGACCTAGTCCCCAATTAGTGGAAATGCAGGGCTCTCTATTATGAAACGTGAATGTCCAGCAAAGAAAAAATCATTCCCAGACACAGTTTTTAAATAAAGGCAGAGCGCACAGTGTGAATTGATGATATCATATTACCTAAAATATGTAAAGGAGAAAAATATATTTTTAGCCTCATATATATCGTGTTGTGCTTTTAAAAATGACTAGATATTAAAACTCTTCCCAATGAAATAGAAAAATGTGGCCTGTGGAAGAGACCATGTGCAAAGATTTTTTTCCTCCAGTCATTTGGAAAAAGGTGGGAATTATTATAGAAGTATTGATAAATGGTTCAAGGGGAAAGTTTTTGATGAGTTTTCAGAATATGCGAGTAAAAATCACTTTTAGCAAATTGTAACAAGTGAAATAATAAATGAAACTTTTTGTACTTTTTCTAGGGAAACAGGATTCCAGAACACATCTCGTAACTTCACTGGGTGCATCCTGACAAATGTGCACTTACAGTTTGCAGCACCACAAATCTGTTTGAGGCTCCAAATATGTGCCACTGCTATTTGGACCATGGAAAACATGTGCCCCTGCATGTGTGCGCTCATCTAGACACACCCAATGGGTATGTCTACATGAGACTCTTACTGCGCAGTGTTAGCCTAATAACACTGTGCAGCCAGGTGTCATGGCAAAAAAAACAAACAAACGTACTAATAGCCTACTGCGCAGTGTTATTAGGTTAATGCACAGTAAGCATCACAAATAACCATGCGCTAGCACTAACTTTAGGTACTGTGCATTTAGTTAGTACTTTATTTAAAAAGTACTAAACTAAATGTGCAGTATTTAAGGTGCATTAATGAACGTGTAGATGTGCTCAATGAGTCCAAACCTAAATCTAGCTTTTGACTTCCTCTATCCTGTCATGAAGTCTCCAAAGACTGCACTCCCTTCCAGGGCTATCATACCTGTAACCAAAATACATTGTCCTAGAGTCATAGATTCATAGATGTTAGGGTCGGAAGGGACCTCAATAAATCATTGAGTCCGACCCCCTGCATAGGCAGGAAAGAGTCCTGGGTTCAGATGACCCCAGCCAGATGCCTATCTAACCTCCTCTTGAAGACCCCCAGGGTAGGGGAGAGCACCACCTCCCTTGGAATCCCATTCCAGATTTTGGCCACTCTAATTGTGAAGAAGTTCTTCCTAATGTCCAGTCTAAATCTGCTCTCTGCTAGCTTATGGCCATTATTTCTTATGACCCCCCAGGGGCGCCTTGGTGAGTAGAGCCTCACCAATTCCCTTCTGTGCCCCCGTGATGAACTTATAGGCAGCCACAAGGTCACCTCTCAACCTTCTCTTGCGGAGGCTGAAGAGGTCCAGGTGCCCTAGTCTCTCCTTGTAGGGCTTGACCTGCAAGCCCTTAACCATATGAGTGGCCCTTCTCTGGACCCTCTCCAGGTTATCCACATCCCTCTTGAAGTGCGGCGCCCAAAATTGCACGCAGTATTCCAACTGCGGTCTGAACAGTGCCCGATAGAGGGGAAGTATCACCTCCTTGGTTCTGTTTGTCATGCATCTGCTGATGCACGATAAAGTGCAGTTAGCCTTGCTGATGACTTCATCATACTGACGACTCATGTTCATCTTGGAGTCCACTAGGACTCCAAGATCTCTTTCCGCTTCCGTGCTGCTAAGCAGGTCATTTCCTAGGCAGTAGATGTGCTGGACATTTTTCCTCCCTAGGTGCAGCACTTTGCATTTCTCCTTGTTAAATCACATTCTGTTGTTTCCTGCCCATTTGTCCAACCTGTCCAGGTCTGCCTGTAGTTGTTCCCTGACCTTAGTGTGGCTACTTCTCCCCACAGCTTTGTATCATCCGCAAACTTGGACAGAGTATACTTCACTCCCTTGTCCAAGTCACTGATGAAGACATTGAAGAGTATCAGTCCAAGGACTGAGTCCTGCGGGACCCCATTGCCCACGCTCTTCCAGGTCAATACCAACACATCCACCACCACTCTCTGGGTTTGAACCTCTAGCCAATTTGCCACCCACCGGACTGTGTAATCATCCAAGTCACGTCCTCTTAATTTGTTCACCAGTATGGGGTGGGATACCATATCAAAGGCCTTCCTGAAGTCTAAGTGAATGATATCTACGCCTACTCCTGCATCCAGGTGTTTTGTAACCTATGTCATTGTATTAGACATAGACCAGATTAATAGGTTTACTTTAAAAAGTTGTACAGAATAGAATTTCAGAACAATACATTTTTATGTTTAATAACAAATTTGCAATAATTTGCAGGTAGACCAAAAATGAAAAATCGTAGGTTACTCAATCCTGGGGCTGTTTTGGTAACCATCAGGTTTATGACTGCACCTCCTCTTAGCTTAGAGGCTCTTGCATTTCTCCAATTACTCTACTATAGCTTTCACTCAGACATACACAGATACTATCTCTCATATATATTTCTTTATTTTCTAGTCAGGACTATCTGTGTTATAACAATTATCCAATCACTTGTCAGACCATCACTTCTTAAGTAATTTCTAGAAATAATTAATTTAATTATTCATTTCTATACAGTTTAAGTAACATGCTTTTTTTGCCTTTATTTTGTAACATGCCCACCACTTGCAAGGCTATAATATCATGCAAGTTTAAACTGTAGCTATATTTCTCAGTATTAATACCCAACCATTATGATAGTCAATTCAGCATAACAACCTTTTAAAAATTATAAGCATTTGCACATTTTGTCTTCATAAGCAAAACTAAGAAACCCCCCAGCAGAACACTTTTTAGAACACATTTTTGTTCATGTGATGCAAAATTATTTATTATTCTACAGTTATAATATGCTGGAATTAAGTGCCTCCCCTATCCCAAATCTCAGCCCCATCCTCAGTTTTTGATTCCTCTTCAGAGGTTATTTTTGCACTCTCCCTAGCACCTTCCTACTGAATATTTGTCTCCCAAACTTCTGAGATAGTGTTCTGAGACAGAAACTACAGCACTTTCACAGTTAAAATAGTTTATGTTAGTGATTTCAACAACATTAACGTAAATTATGAAAGGTGCATTCTTACAAACATACTAAATTAGCTCATTACATTTTTAAACTGAAAAGATGTTGCATCATAGCTCCTTTAAGCTGGTATTTTAAAGATGACATTTTTTTACCAGACAAATCATATCTTCAAGAACTCCTTCATTCTCTTACAAGTTTATTCACTCTTTGAATATGTCTCTGTGCATGTGTGTTTAATATATACATTGACTATTTATAAACTTGAATATATATATATATATATATATATATATATATATATATATATATATATATATATTCAATGTTATATATTCAAGTTTACTAAAAGATATAAAAGACAGGTTTTGAATAGCTTGTTGCTGTAAAAGCAGAAATGACTCCACAGGTTTGAAGACAGAAAAAGCATATTAACAATGTTAATTGAATTACTACAGACACATACCTTAATAATCAGCCAACCCAAGTATGCTTGTGGTATGGTGCATAGGTTGTGCTTTGCCATGCACATTGAAAAAATGTTTTTAAAAGCCAATTAAACTTAATATAACCCCTCTACTATGACTGTGAAGCTAGAGGAGTTTTAATACATTCATAGAGCTAACAGTGGTAAAAACAAAAACACTTTCGGAGGCAAACAAATTGAGAGATTTGTGTAACCTCTTCCAAAAATTTAAGGCTGTGAATAAGTCTGGATAGGAAATAATATGAAGATTAAATTACAATTATAATATCCCTTTCAAAATAAGCAAAATGTTTGTCTCAAGCTCCACCTAAAACCTTATTCTCAATTACAGGATATAGGAGCTCAAAATTAAAAACATTGTCACTCTTAATGGTCTTTTCCCCCATTCTGTGAATACACATGCATCTGGGAATTGGTTAACTACCTTTTACTGGAAAAAGAACAAATGTTTCATGAAATAATAGAAATACAATTAAATCAGAGTCTCATAATGTATGTGATGTTTTCCAGACTCTAGAGGATGTTATTATTCACTGGCTATATTGTTAGGACCCTAAAAGACTCATTTCAAGATACCACACCACACTCAGTTCTATAGCTATCAAGATGACATAACAAGGATCTCTTTAGCTCATCTGCTAAGGATTGCCCACATCCACTACAGCCAATTCCACTCAAGTTTGCTTCCTAAGCAGATCCACTCTAGTCTAGAGCTGACTAGTCTGATGAAAGCTTCCAATATTAGTTCCAAATATTCTGGGTCAGGCCTGCTTTAATTTACTATTACTAACTCTGCTAAAAAGCTTAAATCCACTGCCCAATGGAGTCTAGCACTCTGAGATAAATGCACACAAGTGGGAAAAACTATGCAGAATCCTGAATCAGACACTCCTCCTCCATCTCAGGTTCACGCACACAATTTGAGTTCACCAACTACCAGATCTGGGGGGGCATCATAATTGAGAGGACATGCTTAATAATAGTGCATAATGTGTACTCATAGGATGAAGAGAAAGGCTGTTTTTTATTCCTGCAACTCCGTGGCAAATATTGGGCTGATGTACGTAGTCATAATTCTTGTGAATTACAACATTTCAGAAAGTTATTGGGGAAAAGTGTGTCAGTTACTATAGCTCGTCTTTAAACCACTTACCAAACTTCTTACTAAATTTAGAAAATGACTTTTCAAGAGACAGAAGAATTTGGGGTACATACAACTTTAAAAACTTCCTTAATTATCACAAGTTCTCTTCTCTACCACAAACACAACTGTTTATTTTTCCAAACTACATAGGTTTTCTCCTTACTCAAGGAAAAAAATATCCAAGCTAACCAAAGTACAGAGAAAAGGGTTGGTAACACTGTAACAATGCATGCGACTTGCATGCAGCTACTTTCTTAATGAGATATGTTTGTGTCATTCTTGTTTTGTCAGTTCCAAGGAACGTTTTCATCTCCCTACAAGAAACTTAGCCACAGCCAAGTCTTGGCTTCTTTGAGAGTTTAAATCCATTGAATGCAGGTTTTTCTCCAGATGGCTGGGCAGAAGTGCCGATTAAATGGTATATGTCTCTGTGCAGCTAAGTTTCCAGCGTTATCCAATTTTGTCTAGAAAGAAAATGGAAGAGTAAACAACAACAACCTGATTTTCCTTTTTCCATCTGGTATATCTTTTGGGATAGTGATATTAAGAATTACTTTTTAATTGCCTTGTGTTAGGGTATACAGCCACAACACTAAAGTCTTTAGTTGCAAAAATATCTAATGATTTTTTGGCAACGTTCACCTTGAAAATCACCTCTATATTATATCTCAGTAGCCACTCCATATCACTAGATACTTCTGAGATATTAAAGTTGGAATCCTTCCTCCCATTTAGGCATGTGCCTGAAGGGTGATTAGAGAGGGGATGGAGATGGGCTTTTCTCTGTATCCATAAGGGACTGGACTAGAGGCAATGGCCTTAAACTGCTGCAAAAGAAATTTAGGTTGGAGATTAGGCAGAACTTTCTGACTATGAGTGTGATCAATTATTGGAACAGATTACCTAGAAAAAATGCAGAATCTTTTTTCTTGGGGAGTTTCAAAAGTAGGTTGGAAAGATGCTTGGCTGGGATAGTTTGGTCAGAGATGGTCCGGCCTTGAGCAGGGGGCTGGACTAGATGACCTTTTGAGGTGTCTCCCAAACCTAATCTCTTATCATCTTTGTCACGGCGGGGTCCTCACGGAGGGCCGTGATCTCCCTGAGGCCCTCTCACCGCGCTACTCCGGCCCGAGGGCACCCTCCATTCTCGCTCGCCACGTCTTGATCGAATATGTAATAGGGAGGCTGCCTTGTGTTTCCTCGGGCCTGTCAGCTCCTGGACCCCTCGTGGGTCTCCCCGTACAATAGGCGCTACCCAAGTGCCCTAGCCTTATGGGCTATGCGTGGCTCCTACCTCCCCTGATACCACGCCCCAAGCCTTGCAGATGTAAAGGACGTTGTTCGGTCTATATGCCCGCTTCCCGGGCCTCCTCTCTAATGTGGCCCACTCTGGGCTCCCTCTCTCGTGCCCAGCCTCTTGCTGGGACTCCCGTCTAGCCCACTCTGGGCCTCCCCTGCCGGTGTGGTTCCATTTCAGGACTCTCTAGCGGGCCTCCGGTCCTATGGGCCAACCGCACGGATACCCTCCCTGACTCTGGCTCCCCGCGCTGCTACTCCCTGTCCTCTCAGGGGCCACCGCAGCGCACTGCCTTGGTTTGAGGGGGATTGCCGCACTAGCCTGTGGCCAGGCTCGCTATGCCCGTGCGCCCACACTGGGTTACTCAACAAAGCACAATGGCGTTCCCCCTTTTTGGGGCTCGCCGCGCCCACACTGGGCTACTCAATAAAACACAATGGCGTTCCCCCTCTCCGGGGCTCGCCGTGCCCACGCTGGGCTACTCAGTATGGCCCCGCTCTCTAGGGCTGCTCAGTATGGCGCTCCCCCCTTCTCTGGGGCTCGCCGTGCCCACACTGGGCTACTCAGTAATACCGCCCCTTTCCTGGGGTCGGGGGCTATGTTCCCCCCACACGCAATCCGGGGTCTCGGTCCCCATCTGCAACCTACGGGTTGCGCCCACGACCCACTGGCCGCGCTCCTTGCCGCCAGCTGCTTGCGCAGTGGCGTGCAAGCTGCGCCTTCGGGGTCTATGTTCCCCCACACGCAATCCGGGATCTAGGTCCCTGTCTGCAACCTACAGGTTGCGCCCGCGACCTACTGGCCACGCTCCTCGCCGCCAGTTGCTCACGCACTGGCGTGCGAGTAATTGAGGCCTCCTCCAACCCCTACCGCCTCGCCCAAGCCTCCGGGTGTAATAATACAAACACAAAGCAAAACCACAAGCCCCTAGGCTGTAACATAACCACAAGCCACATGGCCATAACTCATTATCATAGCTCAAGCCTCCAGGGCTATCATGAGCTGTACTTGCGACTTAGGCGCCTTCCCATATCTCAGCCGAGGGAGCTCCTGCCTCTCCGGCTGCTGGCAGAGAACTGCCAGCATGGCCTCAGCCCTGCGCTTTATAAGGGCCAGGCCCTGCCCCCTACAGGCAGCTGGCTCCGCTTGGTTGCTCCGGCAACCCACAGCTGTGCTCACTTGGTTCTGCCAGGGCTCTCTCCCTGGCAGTTTCTCCTCTCTTAGGAGCAGGGGTACCGAGGTGCCCTGTGACAATCTTACTATTTTAAGCACTTACATTTTAACAATTCGATAAAGGTGAGACTAAACTTCAATTTATAGTAACCTATGTATGCTATAAAAATAACTTCTCCCCTGGTAGGGTACAAAGGATTTAACTGTAAAAGGAGATTTAGTTTAGTAAAGGTCTACAACATGCAAAAAACTTCTATAGTGTTCCGCATAGTTGTTTACCCTTCCAATATCTAGTGCACACAGACTTTGATTCTTGGCTCTTTAACTCACTATTATAACATTTGTATGATACTGGACATTGGGCACACCAGTTTGGCAGACTTTGAATTTCCTCTGAATGTGCTGATTTTCAGGGAACCCACAGGTCAGTTACATTGTTAACCCAAACCTCATTGAAAGTGCTGGGTCTTGCTATCATAGAGCCCTCGTTCTCAAAAACATTTATTTTGACGTAGTATTTTCTGTAATACTATGAAGTGGCAGCAACATAATTTGCTGTCACCATCTACTTGACATTTCAGAATAAAAGTTTCCAAAAAGATCTGCTTTGTTAAAGTAACATTAAAACTATCTCCATCCCTATACTCCCAGTCCAAGTGCCAAATCTGGTCTCCCCTAAAGTAAGCCCAAACAGTCCAGGTCTGCTTGCTATCTACTTGCTTGTCAGACTCTAGCCTTGAACTTCAGGCCCTAGCTTAGCCATTACATCCACTCAGCCAGGTCTGCTATCTCTCAGCTGACCCTGAAGACAAGGGAAAGTTTTCCTGAAGCCTCCAGCAGGGATGAGTCTCTGCCAATACCCTGTCACTAAAGTGGCTGCTCAGGGTCCCTCCCCACACCTGCCCTGCCCAACTTTCCCCATATAAACTCCTGTGAAAGAACAGGAAGTATCTGGGCAATAGGGTTCAATCTAGCCCAAAACTGCTTTGCTTTTCCCTCCAGCTTGCTTTCTGTCTCTGCCCTCTGCTTGATCTCCTGGCTTCTCAACCCAGCTTGCTCTCTGACTCCACTCCTCGCTTGACCCCTTAGTTTCCCAACTTCACTCATTCCTAAACCCTGCTCTTGGGCTGACCTCTTGGCTTCCTGATTTAGCTTGTCTCTGGATTCTGCTTGGCCCTCCTAACTTTGTTTGGTCCCTTGATCCCAAGACATGGCCATCCGGTGTCCTGGCATGAAGTTGTCTTATTTCAGTCTCCTGTTTTCCTGTTCATTTCTTTCCCAGAGCTACTCTCGCCACTTGCACCCATTACTTCCCTAGTTCTCAGCTATGGCTATCTATCTTCTACTCTTGTAAGACTCAGTGATCTAACAGTCAAAAGGCTGTTAAATTATATCGTTATGAATGTGTATCTCTTCCCTCTTCACCTGGCTCCCAGACTTTCTTTCTTCACCCATCCTTTCAAACTCCCAGTCCCAGCTTCCTTCTCCCCATACCTAAAGAGCTTTAAACACAGTCAGAGATCTCTCCCATTTCTCTCCTGTGTATGAAGTGAATATCCAGTATTTAAATGTTGCTTTTGCCTATATTCTACCATGCTATCTGGGCCATAGTAGGAGGTAATCTAGACTACAACCTGCCTAACCATAGTTCAGGTACTGGACTTGGACCATGCCCCTGTGCTACTGAGAGGTTATTCTCACTGATATGTGGGCAGAGAGTTAGACAGGCTACTGCTCTTGAAAGGGGTGGAATCATATGTTGTTCTTTGTTTTAATATATGTTCTAAGCTATGTTCTCACAGGTCTCTTGTTGTGTTTGCTTTCCTTTGTTAAAGGGGACATTCTTGGAATGCTAACAGATGGAAAATTTGACCTGCTGAAATATTCACTAACTTGCTTGGCATTGTTTTCTCAAGTTTCTAACTGGGAATCTATGAGGGTTGCTAGTCAAAAGAGACTCTAGATAAATGTTTCAATCCTCTTGGCTTCTGTTTACCACCTCGCAAAAAGTTTATATTTAGGTGAAACTTTCTGGTTGTTTAGTTCTACCTTTAATCTGCCTTTCACTGGATATGTCTTCATACTAATTTCCATTTGTCTTATCAACTTACTGTACATATGATTATAGTCCAATCATTTTGGTTGGAAAGCATGAAGAGCATTCCGCTTCTCTGTACCAGACAACTGTGAAAAGAAAACCATGAGCTATACAAAAGAATGGTACCATAATATAGGGTCCAGATTACGTTTTTCAAAATTCACCGTAATATATTACAAAAACTGAAATAAAAATACTAACTGAACACTTTTTGTCTTTAGCCCTCTCTTTATAATTAATAGTTGTGCTTTGATTTTGCACAATTTTCTTTTTGAATGATCATATTTTTTCTCCAAAATGCTTACCAATCCCAAATGAGGGCAGAATATGCCACATCTGTGTAGAAAATGGAACACTAACTATCAAAGTATTACCTGCATGGATAAGAAAATTCCAATATCCACAAACCAATACACTAACAAGAAAAATAAAGCAGATTTAACCTTACTGTTGCAGTCAGGTTTTCTTCAGCAGAATTTTAACTTCAGATACAGATGAATGTGAGTTATACAGGTGTCAGATAAATCTATATGCCATCAGATGTTCGGTTGCTCTCGGGAAGAAACAAGCAAGACACTGACAAAATTAAGATTTTGAGATTCAATAATAATTGAGAGGATTAACAGAAAGAAACAGGCATAGTTTTTTGTTTGTTTTTTTTTCCATTAAGAAAATGGAATTAAATGGAATATCTATAATTATAGTGTAATTAAATGGAATATCTTATGCAGTTCTAAAAATATACATACTGGGTGCATCTACGTATGCCATTTAGGCAGTTTGTGTTGGAGTTTACCACGGTGCCTTAATCACATATGTAGATACTCAAACTGCTGCAGTTTAGGGCACTTATGAAGATGCTGTGCTTGGGACTGCAGCAGTTTGAGTGGGGGTGGAGCAGCTGTGGACTTGCAGGAGGCAGCAGCGCCCGGTGACAGAGGTGCTGGCTGGGGCACAAGAGTGTTCCAGCATGTGGAGCCCTCTGGCTAGGCAGTGGGCAGGGAGCCTGGGCTGACTGGGTGCAATGTATGCCCAAATCAGCATTTACATGCGTGTTTAAGCATAGTAATTTTTGCCATAGTACTAGCTTATGGTGGTACTATCCCTGACAGTGCTATCTTATGGTGATGAAAATTAGTTTACTGCAGTCTAATAGTGTTGCACATATACACTGTGATGCTTTACACTACAGTAATTTAGTGTATTGCACAGTTAAGTGCATATGTAGATGCACACACTGACAGTAATTGTACTTAATTCAATTCTCTGTCAAAAAAACAAAACTATGTAATGTAAACTTAAGTGACCACATCTACATGAGACTCTGACAGCACAGTCATTACTGCCCAGTCATTTAGTACTTGTTTATACAAGTTTGTAGATAGTCACCCTGTAGATTGTAATAGTTTCTGTAGTCATCCATAAAAATAATTTACTCATTTTTGCAACATACTGGCTTCATCTACATGAGACTCTGACTGCACAGTAGCCTGGGACTACTGCGCAGTAGCATCACATGGCTGAAAGTGAGACACAACACTACTAAATGGCTGCGCAGTCAGTTAGTACTTGCTTATACAAGTACTAACTGACTGTGAAGTTACAGGAGTTACTGCACAGTAGCATTGCCAAACAGCTTTTTTGTGATACTTACTGTGCAGTAGGCTGAGACTACCGTGCAGTAGCATCACATCATGCTTTTTGCTACACAGTGCTACTGTGCAGTAAGAGGCTCATGTAGATGCAGCCTGTATGTTGCAAAAATGAGTAAATTGTTTTATGGAAGGCTACTGAAACTATTACAATGTTTTATTATTGTGAAATTGCAGGAGTTACACATTTAGAACTGCTATATGTAGTATGTTAAATATGTAAAAATATAAGGGAATTAATTGAGTGTGACTATCTACAAAAAAAAAAAAAAAAAAGGTTTGTTTTTTCTCAAGAAATCATCCTAGCCACCATAATAAGACAATTCAGGTACTTAAAGTTGGTCTGTACATTTTAAGTGGTTTACTGGGCCAAAGCCAAAATAACACTGAATCAAGCCCTTGGCTAATTAGTGACTCATATTAACTCTGAATCAGGTGTGTGTTATTATTTAGCTTTTATTTCTTCCCTATACAAACAAATCTTCTACAACAGAACATGGGAGACATGACTTTGTATGGCCTGAGCACAAAGTTCAGTGCTTCATTTTCTCTTTGCACATTCACATAATTTTATATTTTGAATGACAATGAACTGATATTTATCTGACTTTGGAAAACTTAATTCCAATGGATCTGAAATTTGCCAGAAAATGTTTGCTGCATAACTTTGAAGAATGCAAATTACAGGTTATATGAATTGTGTTATTCTCATTAGCTCATAGATTCTGCAGATTCACACGTTGCATGGAATATACAAATACTATTTTATAGCTCAGCTGAAACCTTCCATTTTCAGGCCCCATCACAGTTTATGCATAATAACTGATTCCCAAAGAGGTGTATCTGGGTGTTCCTTTATACGTGCAACAAAAACTAAGCCATCCTATAGGAAACAGGGTCATAGATTCACGCACATAATAATTTTAGGATAATTGTTTATGAAGTTCTTAGCAATTGCTTTAAAAGTTGCATGTTCAGCATCTTTTTTTTTTCCCCCAGGGAACTAGAAATTATAGAAATAACTATGCCTGGGTTCATGATTTGCAATCAAGTAGTTATAAGACTAATAAACAAAAACACATGTAGTGCTAGAATAATAACACATAATAAATAAGTCATTTAGGAAGATGCAGGTTTTTATATAGGGCACAGGCCTCAGATGCTGCCTAAAGGAACTGTCAGGGCCTAATGCACCCTCTTTTCCATCTCAGGAAACTTCAGGCTTCTCAGATGATACAGAAGGTTATAATGAATTTGAATTTCTAACCACATCTCCTACGCCACTTCTGCATCTCTCTGTTGGATATTGTTTAAAATGGTGCCTTTCCACAGGGAATTGTACTACCTGCTGTCACTCATGTTGATGCTATCATTCCCATTTCATACATATGACGCATAATTAGTGATGCTTAGTAATATGGATCCTATGTCCTGGCACCATTCTATTTTATACTTCATGGTTTTTCTTTCACAATTCACCAGAGCAGAAAAGAATGATCTCTGTCCTTTGGGTGTAGACTTTCCAATCAAAGTGACACTTGGACATGATCACATGTACAGTAAGTCCTTACTCTGTCAGGAATTTAGAATGCCAATTGGTGGGATCACTTTAAATTAATCATAATTAATTTCTGATTGATTGACAAGGTAATTAATTTATAGAAGAATGTGCAAAGGCAAATGTCAATCAAAGCTAGCCTGGTCTAAATAACTTTGTGATCTTCAGTGTTAAAGTTAAGTTCTAGTTTCCTTAAAATCTTGAACAATGTCTCACAATACAATCAGGTTACTGCTAATTAGCATGATATATTTCATCAAAATGTTCAGGAGTGGGGGTTAGAAATATAGTTAGAAATATAAATTTTAGAATATAAATGTTTAAAATCTGCTGATTTTTTGTTTTTAAAATTAAACCTTGATATTGTCCTTAAAATGTATTTATGTTGGTTAAACATAATTTTGAATGGAGTATTTGGCTATTTCTTCATGGCTAACTTTGTAAAAGGAAATGTATCAACATTTACATGAAAAATAACTTAAAAAATAATAAAAAGCCCAAATCACAGTGAATTACCTTTGAATTACCTTTTCATTTTCTAAGCAAAATATTTTGATCAATACCTTTTTCTTGCTCAGATTTTTGTGTCACAATTTTGTTATTGTTGCTGTTTTCTCTTTTCAGGTGGGGAAAAATAGAATTACAAGTTTTCCCTGCAGCTCTACTTGGAAAGTCTGCATGTAACTAATACTTTACCACAAATGCTGTTGTTGATTATATAAATGACTCAGTTCTGCACATACATAGCACAGGGCAGTACAGGGTGAGGAAATATAGAATAGAATTTGTGCAAAATAAAGACAGTGAGAAAGCTGCTTTGGTTTCAAAGTAGCTGATTGTTCCATATTCTGACTCCCAGGTATGTATTACGCACATGAGACCTTAACTGTCATATTTTCCAGCTAGATGTCTGAATAACACAGAGATATCTGAGGACTGGTACTTCTGGGAGGAGACTCACTCACTGTCCTTTATTTATTTATTTATTTATTTTTGCATCTAAGTGTGTCTATATACAGTGTTAAGGAAGGAACCTTAGCTGGTGTAATTCCATATAGGGCCCTTGAAACCAACAGGGCCACACCAACATATTCCACCTGGGATTAGCTCATAGAGTGTTATTTAGAAACAGATTTCTTATCTATGAACAATCCTAAAAAAGTTTCAAAGGTATAAAAATCTCTATCCTACTAGGAAACAAAAATATGTTCTAATGTAGAACACATTCTCTCTAGAGATGCAGCCTGTCAGAGTTTCTGTAAAGTCACTAATATCATATTTTCCTGCGTACTACACCCACCAAAATAAGATTTACACCTTGTTTGGTTAAGACAGAATGAAGAAAAAAAGATTTTTACAATCGTGGTGAATACCCACTGAAGGGAATCCTGCCTACAGTGTATGTAGCTGTCAGGGAATTAACACTGTAGCTGTGACTCTGCAAGGTGAACTCTACCTCCTTCCTCTCTGAGATTGACAGAGGGAAAAGAATGGCATCAATCTTTCAGCAGTGTCTCCCTACTTCTGTTCCGCCATGCATATACTCCAGAGAAGAAGAATCAGTTTCTCCATTTAAAACATGTATCCCAAAATTTTGAGGACTAATTATTTGGAGAAAGGTGCATATGGCAGGCAAATAAATATGGTAACTAATGAAATAAATATCCTACAAAAGTCATGAGAGTTCTATCATTTTTTCCTTCTCAATGACTTCTGTATTTAATTTATCAAGCAGTTTTGCATTGAAATCTTGCACAGAAAAAGACATCTACTATATTCCAAAGATCCAGCATGTGTTCAATGCTGCAAAAATTACAAAGGATTACAGTAGGACATCAATAGGAGCTTATAAGACTTTACACATGCTGGGAAGGAGTTAAATAAATAATTCCATTGAAGACAAGGTAAGTGGTTCCACTTTCATACCAAGGACAAGACATTCCATTTTAAAAAAATGGAGTTTGGCATATCCAAATTATTTTTCACTTAATCTAAATGGAAGGGTTTGGAGAGACACCAAGTAACAAAATGTTTTGAAACATATAGAGACTCTAGGTTCCATATATCTAACCTGAATAAACAGTTGTGCCATTCTCCCAATATGTAAGCCCAATTTTCTGATAAATGGTGCTAAGCTCTCCTTTTTTTTCCAATTTCCCATTTTAAGCATGACAAAAAATACATAGCTTTCTCACTTGTAATTCAGAGAAATTTAGTATGAACTCCAAAGTTAATCACAGCTTGTATCCTGCATTATATCCTGCCCTCTTGGGTTGTGAGTTTGGGTAAGTACATTTTGATGGTTTTATTTCTTCTTGCTGGATGACTTCCGGGAGGGAATCTTTGGTCTAATAATTTTCATAATCATTTAAAAAGCCACAATATTGTTTAAAGGTGTTTGAAGTCCTTCAATTTACCCCTGGGCCCTTGGCCATCTTTAATTCTCATTTCTAATCCCCTAATGCCCTTAATCAAGGCTTCAGTAGTTTTAATTATTATTCAACATCTTACTTAGGATTATAATTTTTCCATGATTACACAATTTATATAGATCATGAAATATTCATTCTATAATCACAATTAAAAGTATAATCCCCCAAAAGATGTTTAGAGTAATTTAAACTACTCAGGATTTAAGGTAGTTAGATGATAAGAGAGAAGATTTATGGCTTGGCCAAGTGGCCAGAAAATAAAAACAGTTATTTATAAAGTTCTTAGGAACACAGAAACAATAATATTGGATGAGACCTGAGGTATTCAGTTTGATATCTTGTCTCTTTCACTAGAATTTTCAGAAGAAGCTATAAGGTTGTCACCATACGCAAGCATGGAATAACCTTCCTCCTCATCTCCAGTGGTGAGTTCTTATGCCTTAAAGCATGAAAGCATGAAGCTGAAAGTTTCTTCTGCAAAATTGTCATTATATCCAGGAACTCTGATTAATTTTGATATCCATGCTTATGTCCAACACTAGTTTTTTAATTTTGTTAAGATTCAGCATGCTCCAGTATCAAGAAAGGAAAGGAATTTATGAAAAGACTGGAAGCACTGGGTAAAAATCAAGGCTCAGAATGTGTGCACATTCTCTATAATAAAAATGGTAACTGTTTCCATATCTGCTCCTTCTGTATAACTAGAGCTCTGTGTTATGGTAATCATCAGGTAAATGATAATGGGAACTTGTAAAAAGATGGGGGAATTAGAATCCACATAAGATGTCCATCAATGCATGAGCATTGTTAGATAGCTGCGGTAAAATTCTTAGTAACAGGGATAGGGAGAGAAAGGCAGGGGGAATGAGAATTACTACATTATTATGATTTTAATTGTGTTTTGGAGGAGGAGGGAAATGCATACAAACACAATGCATATGTTTTTTGTTGCAAGTTCTCATGAAAACATAGAATGGTTTTCAATGGCAATAAACATTGGTCTCCATCGGCGATGGTTCTCTTATAAAGCAGATATTTGTTATATCACATTATGAAACCCTAAGAGACAAATCAACTCTTTCCACAGGTAAACCTAGATAAAGGGGAAAACTTCAGGTTCAAGTTACATATTCTCTATAGAGATGAGGAGTTTGAGGTCACGTTGAGAAAATTATTATAACCTCCTGAGGAACCACAAGGTAAATTCACAGCTAAGGTAAGAGCTATGGTGAAGGGAGTTCCCTGTTCTGATCCTGGGAAATAGTGAGGTTAGACAGCAGTATCAAGGAGCCAACATATTGTACACATACCTGAGTTATCAGGTATGTGCATAATATGTTGGCTCCTTTATACTATCTTTTAGTAGACCAACTGAATTGTTGGAGAAATATATCTTAGCAAGCTTTCAGGTTGAAAACCCTTTGTCAGGCTGAGGAAGCACCTGCAGTTGGTGTATGTGCTCTTTCTGGATGGAAGGAATAGTAAAGAAGCCAGGAGTTAGCATGCAATGCAGGCAAGAATGCCAGTCAGTGAAAATGGAAATGGAGGTATCAGGGGGTGAGGGACAGGCTGGGGTTGGAGGGAAAGGGGATGTAGCAGGTAAAAGTGGTGAGGTAACTGGGGAGTCAGATGTCCAGTAGGTTGCAGTGTGCCATAATTCTGATGTCTATATTGAGTTCATGACGATGCATGATGAATAGGTCCAAGGAGGTGATACTTCCCCTCTATCGGGAGCTGGCCAGACCGCAGTTGGAGTACTGGATGCAATTCTGGGCGCCACACTTCAAGAAGGATGCGGATAACCTGGAGAGGGTCCAGAGAAGGGCAACTCGTATGGTCAAGGGCCTGCAGACCAAGCCCTATGAGGGGAGACTAGAGAAACTGGACCTTTTCAGCCTCCGCAAGAGAAGGTTGAGAGGCGACCTTGTGGCTGCCTTTAAGTTCATCACGGGGGCACAGAAGGGAATTGGTGAGTATTTATTCACCAAGGCGCCCCCGGGGGTTACAAGAAACAATGGCCACAAGCTAGCAGACAGCAGATTTAGATTGGACATTAGGAAGAACTTCTTCACAGTTTGAGTGGCCAAGGTCTGGAACGGGCTCCCAAGGGAGGTGGTGCTCTCCCCTACCCTGGGGGTCTTCAAGAGGAGGTTAGATGAGTATCTAGCTGGGGTCATCTAGACCCAGCACTCTTTCCTGCTTATGCAGGGGGTCGGACTCGATGATCTATTGAGGTCCCTTCCGACCCTAACATCTATGAATCTATGAATCTATGAATTTCTGTACCCAGGAGGTTGATGAAGTGCAGTGCATAGGCTCATCTGTGAACAGTGCTCCAAGCATACCCCTGTTGTGTGTGCAGGTGGAAGGGTGCCTGAGCCAGTATGTCCTGCTGCTGCTGATCCTCCTGGTGACCTGGCACACCAGACTCCTCATTCAGGACCCTGAGTTATGACAGCATGGAGAACAAGCCTGGAATGCCCTGCAACCTCTGCCACTGCTGGAGGGCTACCTGTGGCAGCACTACATGTTCCTGCCTCCCACTGCTGAGGAGAACACTGCTGTCAACATTGACACCTTCCTTAGGATGTGACAGGCCCATGCCTACCCACTGTGGGAACATGGGCTGCTGAATGAAGCTCTGAACTGTATCCTGCCTCCCTGCATTCTGGGGGGTGGGGAGGGTAGAGGGGGAACCTGGAGCAAAGGAAGTGCAGGTGGGCTGGGGCAGGGAGCAGGAGCAGGGGCCAGGGCCAGGGCCAGGGCCAGGGCCAGGGGCAGGGACTAGGAGGACTCTTCTCCAGTATGGGACTTACCATGTGTCCGGGCCTGGTGAAGCTGGCAGCTCGGCACAGCTCTCCCCATCAGTGACAGCATCCAGCTGAGCCCAGTGGCCTGTGGTGTGCCATGGGCCAGTGTACAGCCAGGGCTCCTCTATCCCAGGGAGGGAGGGCACTACTGGTGGCCAGGGTTGTCATGGCTGGCTGTTCCTCATAGCAGGGTCTGGCACTGTGCCAAGGGTGAGGTAGCTGCTGGCTAGGGCTCCCTGAGCTGTCATCAGATGCAGCAGCCAGGGAGGAGGACAAGGCAGGGTGCTGAAGGCCTGAGGGACCCTTTTCTGGTGACATGTCACCAAAGGGGTCAGGGCAGGGTAAGTTCTCAGCCAGGCCACCCCTGCTAGTGACACTTGCAGGGGTGTGGCCTGTGTGCCAGGTCAACAAAATATGGGTCAGCTCCAGCATAAAGGCCATGGTCTTACAGACATGATCAGACTGATGATTGTAGTCAGTCACGGACTCCACTGTGCCCACAAGGCTTTGACTTTAATGCAGCAGTGCTGTGCTGACGAGAAGTGCCCTTGCTCATGGATACCACCCAACAGGGCCTTATAAATGTGGGTGTTCAAGGCCCTGTGCGAACTTCTGATTGCCTAGATTGCCATGAGCTCACTAACCTTCTTCTGGGACCAGCTGGGAGGCTAGGCGGTTGGCACAGGTGTGTACACTTGGGTGGGCCAGGGCTCAATGGGGAGGATGATGAGGATGACATTCTCATCTGGCACCAGGTCTCTGGGCCCCTGCATGGCTGTCCCTGTACAGCCAGCCCTAGACAGCTCCCAGGAGTGCTGAGCACAAAGGCATGACATGGGACTGGGAGTTGCATGGCAGAGGCACTTCACCACAGCACCTGCAAGGAGAAACTGCTGGGGGTGAGCAACAGCAGGGAGCAGTTGCTGGCCCTGCTGCTAGAGACAGCCAGCCAGCAGCCCTGGAGGGATATCAGGGCTGGGCAAGGGGTGCAGCAAGCTGCAGTCCTTTGCAACACTCACCTGTGATGAAGGAGCCACTCTGCACAGAGAACAAGCCAAGCAGAGGTAGCCTGTGGCCTGTCCAAGGGGCATATGAGGCCTGCTGGGCTCCTGGACACAGAGCAGGCTCCTGGACACAAAGCAGGCTCCGTGGTGTGTGCCTCAAGGCACAAAATGGCTTCAGGCTTTTATATCCTGCAGCTAAGGGCTGCTAGAGAGCAGCCCAGCCCTGGAGCGAGAGAGGTGGCTAGCCAGGAGCTCTGGGCTGGGTTTAGGCTGGCCCTCCAAGTGTCAGGGCAGACCTGGCACTAAAGCTAGCGCTGGGTCACATCTACATGTGAATTACTGCACATTAAGTAGTCATGATTAATTTGATACCTGCATTTGAAGGTATCAAATTTAGTTATGATTAGCCATGCTTACTGTGCAGTAAGGGTGTGCACATGTAGACACATGCCTGTACTGCACAGTAAACAAGGCTAATGCATTATTTACATGTCTCATGTAGATGCACCCAAAGTGTCTGCTTTTCAGCTTTAACTCTTCTCTTTTGGCCAGAAGCATCCTTTCATTCCAAGTTTAGCAGACTCCAAATTGATGGTGTTCATGCAGAAGAGTCTCAATAATCTTCTAGTGAGGAGGACTATATCTGAGAGATGCCACTTATCCCATACTTCCCACTGCTTTCAGAGTTTTTCTTACCCAGTTTTCCACTTTTTTTCTATACTGAGAGAAAGTGTTTTGATATTATCTGCCCTGCTTCAGCCTCTCACATTCTTTATAAAACTTGTGAATAAGGAACATTGTGTTCCTTCCTAAGTCTCTTATCAGTTTTTTTTCCCTGCATTAAACCCATGTAGCATACAACCTTAGCTTTGGTGTGGCCTGTTGACAAAACAGATTGGGAGGGAGGCACACCCCATATTGTAAAAGCAAATTCCCTACAATTGTTGGTTAAGTATCTCAAATTCAAATAAGAAAATGCATTCCCAAATTCTCAGGGCTCACTTGAAGGAATCTTAGAGAGAAGAAATTGTGTAGTTTAGAGGAGAGTTCCCTAGCAGATGGGTCAATTCGTGCCAGTTTAGCAAGGGAGGAGGAAGAGGAGGGGGAAAAAAAAAGATAATTTGTCAAGGTGATTTGTGGGGTTTCGGTTATCCTGAGAGTTGAAGGTTGTCATTAAAGACTGAAATACTAAAATAGTTGTCATGCATTAGAAGTTCTCCATTGTACTGTGCTAGGATACAGCCTAAAAATACTCTATATCAAATAGTAAGGGAGTTTAAAGCTATCTTATGTTGTTTAACTTCAGAGCTCAGTGTGGGACTTCCTGTTAAGTTTTCAAAGACAACGCTGAACCTGGGCATTGTATCCTTTTTAGCAAGTGAGTCACCAAAACCTTGCAGCTGTTCATTACCATATGAATTTAGCACAATTTCTAAATCCCTAGATCATTGTTACCACTGAGTTTATCCTTTGTTGGTAAGAGAGGCAAGTTGTTATTTTATTTATCTGAACATCGCACTGTGATAAGCAAAGTGCCTGGAATAATCATACTGCATTTTCTGTACCATAATTGTATCCCATTAAGAAGAGTTGTGTATATGCATGTGTGTGTGTGCAGGCAAAGACATTTGTTTTATTTTTGGACAGTTGGGAAGGGAAAAGAAAATAAGTTATACAGGCTTTTCTTCTGAAACACTCTATAAATTTCAAACTCTGATTTCATGTTTTATACTTTTTTAAGGAAAAAAATGTTTTAAATTTTAAGCGGAGAAGGGAGACACTTCCATGCTGAAATATTTTTAGGTATAACAGAGGATGATCTGGTAGCTTATGAACTAAATTAGAATTGTATGAAATCTGAATTCAGTTATTAATGATAAGTCTACACTTCAGGGGCAGCTGTGTCCCATGATAACCATTCCTGAGCATACCCCATTAGCCCTCCAACCTTCCGTGCCCTCGCCACATGCTCCAAACTCAAATATACAACATTGAAGAAAATCAGGGGAATCCATCAGCAACCACTCTTGAGCTCTTGGGTTCCAGGAAGCCCAAGAGAGGTTGCTAGAGGTGATCCAAGAGCAGCCTCATCCCTGTTTTCTCAGCTCAGGGCATACATGATGGCATGGGGGAGGGACAGAAGATGCACTTCAGAACTGTCCAGTCAGGCTATGCCACTGCTGCAGTGCAGACATGTCCTCAGAGCACTGAATTCGTGTGGAACACAGGATAAGAACTATACAGAAGTAATAAATCCTTACCTGAATTCTTAGACCTACATTGTAAATATGTGCATATCCAAGAAAAAATGGACTCAGGATGTCTTGAGCCCATCAGGTTATCCTCCTGAGAAAGGGGAAGTTCCCTTAAAACAAACAAAGAAACAGGAAAGACAAGACAAGTGTGGTTCAAAGATGAGCTGCTGAGTACCAAAATACAAAGAGAACATTAAGTATGGAAAACAGGAGCAATTCCTCTCCACATATAGAGAGAACACATGATTGATAATGTTGTATAATTTTACTTCCAAAATGTACTAACTTTGCCTTTTTAAACATATTTTTAATCAGAATTTTTAGGAGGGTTGAGACAATGTCTGTGGACTGCTCCATGAGTTGCTGAGTGACTGATTGACTTGTATGTCTTTGGAGCCGTTAACATTCCAAGTTTCAAGTTAAGGACATTTCTTCATTTACCTAAAGGTGATCTCATTGGACTCCATTCAGTGATGGCAATGATCTCAAAAGGAGCCTTCCTGATTCTGATTTGCCAAAAAAAGGCTCCAGAGAAGAATAAGTTAGACTACTATATAGAAAGTCTTAAAGAAAGGAAGAAAACTCATTATTGGTTGTCACCTTACTTCTTCTGGCTTGTTTGCCTGCAAAAGCTGCTGCCTTTGATTGTACAATGCCACCCTGACATGGCAAAAAAACCTGTGCATCCTTTACCCTCCTCAGTGGATGGGAGCCCAGTAACAGACATCATCTTAGTTTTGACATCAAACAAGAAGGAATTTCCACCTATCAAGTCCATCAACTATAAGCTGCAAAACCAATATAATAATCAGCTAATCTTATCAGCCATGTGGCCATGTCCTGAAGTTGAATGGAACTACAAAGTTCATAAAAATCATAATGAATAAATGTCAATGCTTTTTAAAATAAATATTTCCCAAGTTTTATTAGACGTACAGTAGTAAAGAATGCTACACAGGATTCTTGTACAAGTTGTTAACTCCAGCAGGTTATTAACTTCAAACTGATTATAAGGAGATGCGTGTGTGTATTTATAACTTAGATAATTCATCTGAGAATGATCTTTTATCCAAATGACCGAGATTAAACAAACTTGTTCTTTGAAAGATCACATGCACATATATTGCACAGGTTAGAAATTCTTAAATTCTTAATTGCTTAAGACTCAGGAATCATATTATTGTGACCTAAATTTGTTGTTTGAATATGGAATACAACACACTATTATCTTCAGTTATATGTTTTACTGCACATATATCTTCGATACAGAAGAGGAGACTATAAGCACCAGTGAGTGAAGACAGTATTTTATTTGGCACAAATGCTCCAATCTCGATTTACTTTCAGTCTTAGAATGACTTAAGCTTTACTGTATTCAATTTAATTTGAAACTTAAATATATTGATTGACATTAGTTCTGACAATGCCATGTTACTTTGAGGGTCTATAGCTACATATGACTGTTGTTTTTCCAAATTTTTACGCAGAGCTTATACAATATACAATCAACCTGCTAATTAGATTGATTTAATAGATTTATTTTTCTTTATTTCTTTAGTTTGATCATTGAAATATATGCTCAGGGACCTGAGCGGGGTTGATCTTTCCATCCTACATAACAGGACTCTGAACCAGAAGACTCTTCGAAATAAATTAGATGTATCCTGTGCCGTAATTCGCTGAAGTATTATGACATTCAGCCTTCAATCGCTACCTGAACTGAACTGTTGAAATGCTTGTGTAATTTATTTTTTTTACCAAACAACATGGATTCCTGAACTTTTGAAGACCTGGTATGGTGAATATGAGATGCCCATCTGACCACTTCGCATAATATGCTTATACGTCTCAAAAATGTTTTTAAATACATGTAGTAAATACAGAAGTGATAACCTCATGACTTAATCTTGCTTCTTTGTGGCCAAAGTTGGCCCTGTATAAAAAAGTAAAGCATATGTAGCTTTGTGTTAAAAGATATGGAAGAAATCACAATACTTCTGTGCTCTAAACACTGTTGGGCTTCATTTACATCAGATAAGGATCTGAACCATTATGTTAATCTTATGACATGCTTTTCCCAGGAGCCCCCACTGGGGCAAAACGCCTCTGCACTGCCTCCTGCAGTGGGCTATGCCTTAAAGACACACACTAATCCTTAATTAACAGATTATATTTTAAAAATAAACTGCAAACAGCTCATTACAGCAACATTTAAATCACTCTGTTCAGTTAAATAGGATGATAGTTCATTTAATAATAAATACAATGTTCCTTTTTGTTTTTTTCCTAAACTCTAGCATTCTGCTACAATAATATATTGTTGACAAATGTGATTCAAATCATCTCTTTATTAACAGAAATTGTGCAAATTGATTTGATTCAAATTCTTGTTTCTTGAGGCATTAGCAAAAACAATCTGTTTCTTTTAGAAACTATTTCTTCATGCTTTACTCAGTAAAAATAATGAAAGAAAAAAACCCAGTTTGTCTGCACAGGGATTGCAGGATTGGCCTCAGTTTTCAATTGTAACTGTAATTTTTTTTTTGGAAAAAAAAGAATGATTGTCCCTTGTGAAATGTGGGTAGCAAACTATAGTTTAGGAGCTATTTTTATATAAGGAAGTATCCGTCATACGATCCGCAAATGAAAAGCTGTCATCCGTCTTCTGAATAGGTTTTATCCCTCCTTCAATGGCTAGTTTTTGAAACTGCTGATGACTCCAAGCAATTCTTTATAACTCCCTAAATAAAGACATCAGTCTATCGGCAAAAACAGTACATGAGCAGGAAGGGCCAGCTGTCTCGGGGGGGGGGGGGGGGGGGGGGGGGGGAAAGCACTTACCAGCTTAGTTAAAAGCTGTGAAATGTTATTATTGAGTGTATGTCAATGTGATGTGTCCTTACAGTTTAAAATGCTGCTTCAAGCAGAAGATTTCTCATTTATGATAAATCAGCCTAAGTACATGAACAGTTCTCTGGAAAGAGTCTTACCATTCCATCAAAGGTAATTAAAGGCAGAGAGTAAACTTCAAAGACAAACTGAGAACTGAATTGAAAAAAAGGGGAAAAAAAAGATCCTTTCATTTGGGGATATTAAAAAAGCCATCTTTTGGGAGAACTTGGCATACTAGGTTTTAAGGGAGACCAGAAATATAACTATTACCCTCAATTTATGTTATATATTAAGAAATTATGTTAGGAGATAAGTTAAGGTTGCACTGTTAGGTACTAAGTTGAAAGCCACAGTTGCTTTTATACTGTTAGGTGAATAATATATTCTGCCACCAGACCTGCTATTTATATATAAATTGCCACCTTCCTTTTTTTCCTGATCAGCAGCTTATCTATCCAAATAATGCATTTATTTTTTCATAGTTCTAGTTCACAAATAATCGCACCAAGTTTTCATTCTCTTGTTTTGAAAACACAGGGTATAAAGATATGCCACCTTTGTCCTACCATAATTTTTTTTAGGGTGGCACAAAAGTCAAACAAACAGATGTTCACCCCCTTTGTTGAGCCACAAATGCCCAAAATTCATGGCTATGACATAGATGGCATTATTTTATGCTGCCTTATTGTGGTAGACATCTGTTAGGTTTATGGAGGGAGAGTGAGGTCAGACTGGAGCTGCCCATGCTCTATAGTTACCCTGTGCAAGCACTCCCAGGGCTTCAGGTACCCAATCCTGTTCACTCTGGGCATGGGAATTCCTGGAATACACAGGATTGGCCCCCCAAAGCCCTGTGGGAACCTGCCTGAATTTCCACACTTGGGATTCCCCAGATGCCCACTAACAACCCAGTACACGTGTGTGGTTGGGACTGCCAATCTTCTGATTTGTTTCTCCCTCTTTCCAAAAGCAGTCTTAATGAATATGTTTATGAAATGTTCTAAAAACTTTCCTTTTCCACTATATTTTTTATTTGCCAAAATCCTGAAACTATTCTCACAGAATTTATAGTAAACCACTATTGATCTCAACTGGTCAAGATAAAACTTGGAATCATGATAATCCTTTATATCTGTATTTTTTGCTGCTGTTTTGTATTATAACTTCATGGCCTAGAGCTCAGCATAAGTAATGAAAAAAATCTTGCATTTTCACCCCCCTTTAGAGGAAACAGATCATTAAAAAGTTCCCATTTACTTTGGTCTTGATCCAAAAAACACTGAAACACAATGGCTGTCTTTCCATTGACTTTGATGGCTTTGGTCCAGGCACCCTGGAAGAACAGATACAGTGTACCTCTGTAAGTGAAGTGACACCATCAGAAGAAGTGTGTATTACATTTTTATGGTACTTGACTATTTATATAGGGTAGGAACAAAACTTGGGAAATAGGAAGGGAACAGCTGGAAGAAAGGTATATAACAGATGGCTTCCCAGGGCCAGATTCTATTTCACCTGTTAGGCATCTAAGTGGATTTAGGTGCCTAAGTGCAATTCTATTTCACTATGTTTGACTCCGTGAAAATCCATTAATACATCTACTTTTGTAGCATACCACCATCTGACATAAAATTCAGTTACTCAGAAATCAATGAGGAGGAGCAGGATGACCCACCCCCATTTTGCATTAACAGTTTTTCAGGGACTTGAGCAGGGTGTAATTGAAGAGCACGTAGGTTCCGATGTCTGCTTGCACACCTCATAGGTGGAATAGAATCTAGGCCACAATGCTTTCTATGCATGTGTGTTGTTTTGATCTGGTTTAAAAACTAAGACAGAGAAGATATACAAGTTTAAAACATATATTGTTAAAGCCTTGAGACAGACAATGGTGAGGTTTGTAAAAAATAAATTAAAGCAATATTGGAAATAGCCAGAGGTTAAAAGATCTGGCAACTGAAAACTGGTAAAGCAGTAAAAATAGAAATGGGTAGAGTTTTAATAAAGAAATAAAACTGGAAATATGCAAGGGAAGAGGTTTTTAAAAGAAGACTGAATAAAGGTGTAAGCTTTTAATTTAAAAAGCAGTGGTAAACAACAAAATGAAAGAAAGAGAAAACAGGCAGAGATTTACAAGACACAAATATGAAAATATAGATTAGACAGAATAAATAAATAATAAATGGAACTAATACAAGACAGAGCATTAAAAAGGATTTCTAATTGAATTAGAATACTCAAGCTGCATTTTTATTAGTCCATACACATAAAGTCTATATATATTCAGCCTACAACATACTACATTTTTGCCTTGTACTTTCATTTTCTTATTCCACATTGTTTGTTAAATCTACTTGTGTATTGGCTTAAAATTAGTTTGTGAGCTCTTTGGGATCTTGTCTTATTGCTTCTTGTTTGTCCAGCACTTGATGTGAAATACTCATATACATAAAGTTAGCATATTTGGTATTAAGGGTATGATAAGTTTGCAGGGCTTTTTTCCCATTATCTTTGGCTTTTTGAAGGAGAAAGCAAAAATTTTAATTTATCTCAAAAGCCATTTGGAGTTGGGGAAAAAAAAATCCGACTGAGACTTTGTGATCAGGTATACTCAGAGCCTTTTCGTATAATTTATTATAATAGAATTGTGACTTCATGCTAAATATGTTTTTTGGGTTTTCTAATGGCAACTCCCTGAATAAAGTTCTTTTTTGTGATCTTGTAACAGATCTTGGATAATTGCTTCCATTTTGGGGTAAAGACTAAATATGTTTCTCAGGGAACCTGTGAGAACTGGCTAAAAGCCCCTGTTTTTTTCACCAGCCCTCCATTGTTAGAGGGAAGCAGATTTTGGATTAAGACAGGACCACACTGGATGGGGACAAATGGTCATTTCCTGCCTTGATAATTTATAAATGGCAGCTGCATCTGGAAAATGTCTGTTGCTATAGTTCATCATCAGGACAGAGTACAGATGTGCATTAAATTCTGCCCAACTTGCAAGAGGGACAGTCTATTTTTTTAACAAGGATTTATGGTTGGCCAGTAAGAATACAGAAGGACATCCTGCCCAGAATGGGTAACTATGTTAAGGGCTAGTTCTGCATATGAGCTGCAGCAAATGACAAACTATTCAGGATAGGAATAGATGAAAAAAATAGTGCTACTAATCACTTTACATGACACATTTTCTCTCTGAAATGTCCACTTCCTTTGGATTTCAAATGCACATCTAAAAGGCAAAAAAAAAAAAAAAATGACACGATAAGTATACCTGGAGCACAACAAGCCAAAATCTGCCCTTGGTTAAGCCAATGAAATCTTAGATATAAATTAGAGCAGAATCTGTACAAGACATATTTGTGACTGAAACTAGAATGTGGCTGGTCTCACCCTTTCCCATCTGAAAACAAACAAAAAAACAAAAAGGGACTCAAATGAGTCATAAGAATAAATAAGGTACTGTATTTAACTGGCAATTACATTTTAAAGTATTCTATTGAGATCCATCAACCAAGTAATGAGTGAATATATTAGATGCTAAATAGCTACAAGCATGTTTTTAATAGTAAACTATGTTTAAGTGCAGTGATTGCATATCCCATCATTGTGAGATGCTAAGTGTTGTGGGCATCTTCTATAAAGAAACACTATTTGTACATAAATAAATGTGCATTAGATAAAGTACCACTAGGCACTGTTCAAGAATATGCATCTATTATGGATTGGGCAGTTTGTTGACAGGCTAAGTATGGACAGTTAAAAAGCCTGAGGCTGAATCAATTGAATCTTCACAGGTTAGTCTAAGCTGCATAGATTGAACTGATAAGCAAGGGAACAGACATTCACTTTTGATTACAGAAATGCAGCCACCTGCCTGCAGTCACCCAAGCCAGAAGCCAGGGAGTGCTGGAGGAGACCTCACTCCTCTGCTGAGGCAGACAGCTTGGCCCAGGCTAGTCCACTCCCCCCTCCCCCCCCACTGCAAGCGGGGCTTTTGGGGAAGGTGCAAAGCATCCTGAGATGCTGAAGGACTGTGAGTTAACTTGAATTTGGAGGTGACGTGGGACAGAAGTTCAATAAATTGTTCTAACCAGAATTAGTTCTAAGTCTGATACTACATCCATCCAAGTTTGTTTTAAATCATTTTTAGCCATTTTGAAAGTGTTTTTTTGTGCACTGAATTTCTGTTGTGTTATAGATTTGAACTGGTTTCTGATCACTTACATCAGTTTTTGTGTAATTTCTGTACCTAACCTTAAGGTAGTAAGGAACAGTTAATTTCTTTTATGGATTCCAACAGTTGAAACAAAGGTGTTCCTCTCCCAAAACAAACACCAATAATAAAAGGCACACATGGGTGAAGGTTTCACTTGTAATTACTGATGATCAGGGATCTGGGTTTTCCATTTCCCACTGAAAAATGGAGAAATCCACAGTTTTCCTGCTTTTGCAAAGAGCTCTGCAGGCTGGCAAGTTCTAGCCTGCAAGAGCTGATTGAGAAAAAGGGCAGGAAAGCCCAAACCCTGCCTAGAGGGGCAGGGGGAGGGGGAGGGAAAGGAGGAAGGGCAGGGCCTGAGGCTTTTAGTCAGTTCTAAGGGTTGGGTCAGGCTCACTTTCCTTCTGGAGCCTGTAAGGTAAGTGGGGCTTGGAGGAGTCTGGGGGTAAGTGGGGCAGGGCTGGAAGGGAGTCTGGCTGGGGGCTGAGGCATCAGGCAGGTGTTGGGGAAAGACATAGAGTTCCTGGCCAGCTGCACATGGAACGTGAGTGGCTTGATTGGCTTGACTGGGCTTGGTGGCTCCACAGACTACAAAAGTGGGCAGATGAGAATAGGATAGGGTTCAACATAGACAAATGCAGAGTGCTGCACTTTGGGAGAAGGAATCCACAGCATACATACAGGCTGGTAAGTTCCCTTCTTGAAAGCACAGAGGCAGAAAGGAATCTTGGAGTCATTATTGACTCCAAGATGAACATGAGCCACCAGTGCCAGACCGCAGCCAGCAAGGCCAGCCATACCTTGTCATGCATCCAAAGGTGCATCTCAGGCCGGTCAAGAGAAGTGATACTCCCCCTCTATGAGACTTTGGTCAGGCCATAGTTGGAGTACTGCATCCAGTACTGGGTGCTGCACTTCAAAAGGGATGCAGCCAGCCTGGAGAGGTTTCAGAGGAGGGCCACCCACTTGGTGAGAGGGCAGCAGGACAGGCTCTATGAGTAGACTGAAGGACTTGAACCTGTTCAGCCTCAGCAAGAGGAGGCTGAGGAGGGACCGGGTGGCTGCCTACAAGCTCATCAGGGGAGATCAACAGCAAATAGGCAGAGCCCTTTTCTCCCCAGTACTACCTGGGGTGACAAGGAACAATGGTAATAAGCTGATGGAGAATAGGTTTTGGTTAGAGATCAGAAGGCTATATTTTACAGTTAGGGTGGCCAAAATCTGGAACCAACTTCCCAGGGAAGTGGTCCTGGCCCCTACCTTGGGCAAATTCAAGAGGAGGTTGGGTGGTCAACTGTCTAGGGTCTTGTGAACCCAGCATTCATCCCGGTGGCAGGGGGTCAGGATAGATGATCTGTTTAGGTCACTCCTGACCCTAGCTACTATGAAAGTCTTTGAAAAAATTATCAAGGCTCACTTTTGCAAGAACCCAGCAGGAAAAATTATGCTGAGGGGAAACCAGCACGGGTTCATAGCAGGTAGATCATGCCTGACTAATTTAGTCTCTTTTTATGACCAGCTTACAAAACACCTGGATGCAGGAGTAGGGGTTGATGTCATTTACTAAGACTTCAGGAAGGCCTTCGATACGGTATCCCGCACCATACTGGTGAACAAGTTAAGAGGCTGTGACTTGGATGACTACATAGTCCAGTGGGTGGCAAATTGACTAGAGGGGCATACCCAGAGAGTCATAGTGAACGGGTCGGTATCGACCTGGAAGGGTGTGGGCAGTGGGGTCCTGCAGGGCTCGGTCCTTGGACCGATACTCTTCAATGTCTTCATCAGCGACTTGGACGAGAGAGTGAAGTGTACTCTGTCCAAGTTTGCGGATGACACAAAACTGTGGGGAGAAGTGGACACGCCGGAGGGCAGGGAACAACTACAAGCAGACCTGGACAGGTTGGACAAATGGGCAGAAAACAACAGAATGCAATTCAACAAGGAGAAATGCAAAGTGCTGCACCTAGGGAGGAAAAATGTCCAGCATACCTACTGCCTAGGAAATGACCTGCTTGGTGGCATGGAAGCGGAAAGGGATCTTGGAGTCCTAGTGGACTCTAAGATGAACATGAGTCGGCAGTGTTACGAAGTCATCAGAAAAGCTAATGGCACTTTATCGTGCATCAGCAGATGCATGACGAACAGAAACAAGGAGGTGATAATTCCCCTCTATTGGGCACTGGTCAGACCGCAGTTGGAGTACCGCGTGCAATTTTGGGCACCACACTTCAAGAGGGACGTGGATAACCTGGAGAGGGTCCAGAGAAGGGCTAGCAGGCCAAGCCCTATGAGGAGAGACTAGGGCACCTGGACCTCTTCAGCCTCCGCAAGAGAAGGTTGAGAGGTGACCTTGTGGCTGCCTATAAATTCATCATGGGGACACAGAAGGGAATTGGTGAGGTTTTACTCACCAAGGCGCCCCTGGGGGTTACAAGAAATAATGGCCATAAGCTAGCAGAGAGCAGATTTAGACTAGACAGGAAGAACTTCTTCACAATTAGAGTGGCCAAGGTCTGGAACGGGCTCCCAAGGGAGGTGGTGCTCTCCCCTAGCCTGGGGGTCTTCAAGAGGAGGTTAGATAGGCATCTAGCTGGGGTCATCTAGACCCAGCACTCTTTCCTGCCTATGCAAGGGGTCAGACTTGATGATTTATTGAGGTCCCTTCCGACCCTAACATCTATGAATCTATGAATCTATGAAACTATGTGCAGCTTCCCTTAAGGGCATGGAGGAGTCAAGCTGGGTAAGGCAAATCAAGCCACTTGCGTTCCATGTGCTGCCAGCCGGGCTTCTGTGTCTTTCTCCAACACCTCCCTGTTCCCCACTGGAGTGCCCAGACACAAACTCCCCCCTGCCCTATTTTTCATCTGCCCCCCCCCGCCCCTTCCCTTTCCCCCGCACACACTTACCTACTGGGGTGTGTGACTGTGCCTGTGTATGTGCCTGCATGTGTGTGTGTGCCTGCAGGACTGTTGTGGAGGGGAGTGAAGGGCACCAGCAGAGCTGGGGAGGTTGTGTGGAGGAGTGAGGGACACCAGCAGGGCCAGGAGGGCTTTGCAGGGGGCTTACATTTTAATCACATATTTTGGGGGGTTTATCAGAGAATTTGCAGTTGTTTATCAGGGAAAACCAGGATCCCTGGTGATTATTTGTATGTCTTTGAAAGGAAATCAGAAAACACTAGTTTCTACAAAGAAACTCAGAGAAGCCAAAAAGAACAGAGCAAAAAAAGCACTAGTACAGCATGAACAAATACTGAAAACATGGCCTTAAAAAAAGCCATAGGAAGGTGGAGTTAGGAGGGACCTCACAGAGTCATCTAGTTCAGCCTCATGCTCAAGAGAGGGCTATCCCTGACTAGATTACCCGAGTCAAGTGTCTATTTAACCTTCTCTTTAAAACTTCCAAGGATTGAGCTTCTCTAGGTAGCCTGTTCCAATGCTTGACCCCCTCAGTCAGAAATTTCTTTCACTCTTCAACCTAAATTTCCCCTACTGAAGCTTTAGGCTATTGCTCCTAGACCTCTCCCTTGCAGCCAAAGAAAAGAGCTCATCTCTACCCTCTAGCCCCTCAACTATTTCAAGACTGTTACCAAATCCCCTCTCAGTCTTCCCTTCTCCAGATTAAATCATTCTTCATAGGTCATGTTTCTGAAGCCTCTTATCAAGTTTGTTGCTCTGCAGTGGACTTTATCCTGCAGGTATTAGGTCCCTCTCACCAAACCAGGGGGAAGAGCTCAATCTGGAGTTCTCTCAAGAACTGGCAGAGGCTGTGAATGCAAGGGACATAGTCATCATGGATGACTTCAGTTACCCAGATATTTCTTGGGAGGAACACTGGGCTAAGTTGGATAGGTTGTGTTGCTTCCTGACCTGTATCAAAGAGCTCTACCTGACTCAGGAAGTGCACGGGCCAACCAGAGGTAATGCTTTCCTATACTTGGTCTTGGCCAAAGGAGACAATTTGCTGAGTGACTTGAATATAAAAAATAGCCTGGGCAACAGTGACCATGAAACCTTCATGATCACTGTCCATTTGCAAGGCAGGCAAATCAGCTGGCAGGGTTGAAGTTCTGGACTTCAAAAAAGTGAATTTCAACAGGCTCAGGGCAATAGTAGGGGAAGTGCTGTGGGACCAGGGACCAAAGGTGAAGAGAGTGCATAAAGAGTGGTCATTCCTCAAGGACACAATGCTCGAAGCACAAAAGAAGTCCATTCCTAAGCAGAGAAAAGGTAGCAGAAGGGCTGGGAAGACCTCTTGGCTTAATAGAGATATCATGATCCTCTTGAAAAAGAAGAAAGAGGCATACAAACAATGGAAGTTTTGGACAGTCCTCAAGGAATACTATACAACAATGACCCACACTTTTAGGGAGCAGAATAGAAAAGCTAAGGCGGTGACTGAATTTAAACTAGGAACAGAAATCAAGGAAATTAAGAAGTTGTTCTTTAGGTATATAGGGAACAGGAGGAAAGCAAATGAATGCATGGGCCTTTGCTTAACAACTCAGGACAGCTGGTTACTGACACTCAGGAGAAAACTGAACTCCTGAATGACTACTTTGCTTCAGTATTTCACAAGAATAAGTGGAAAATCATACTAGATAAGTTTCAGAATGGCCTGGTGGGAATGACTGCCTTCCTACTGTTGACATTGAGTTGGTACAAGATCAGTTAGAAAAGTTAAACATTTATAAGTCAGTGCTGGATGAACTTCATCTGAGAGTGCTGAAGGAGCTGGCCGAAGTCATCATGGGACCTCTGGCGAAACTATTCCAAAGCTCGTGGTGCTCAGGGGAGGTCCCTGAAGACTGGAAGAGGGCCATTGTTGTGCCCATCTTCAAGAAGGGGAGGAGAGAGAACCCGGGCAACTATAAGCTAATTAGCCTAACTTCTATCCCAGAGAAAATCCTGGAAAAATTGATTAAGCAGCCTATGTGTGATACGCTTGCAGAAGGTAGGATTCTAAATGACAAACAGCTTCATCATGGGCAGGTCTTGTCTTACCTATCTCATCTCCTTCTACGACCAGGTAACTCACCACCTGGATAAGGGAGAGGAGGTCGCCATTGTATAACTAGACTTTTAAAAGGCCTTTGATCTGGTATCCCATGATGTTCTCATGGGAAAATTGGAGGATTGCGGGATTAACTGCCCAACAGTTAGGTGGGTAGGAAGCTGTCCCCACTACATCAGGGGAATACATGAAGGACTCAGCGAACAGCTGGTCACCAGGGCATCTTTGGGGAAAACCAGGAATAATGGCCACAAACTCCTGGAAGACCATTTCAGGCTTAACACTAGGAAACACTTCTTCACAGTCAGGGTGCCCAGACTGTGGTATAACCTCCTTCCAGAGGTGGAGCAATCACCTACCCTGGAAATCTTCAAGAAGAGACTGGATGGTCACCTTGCTGGGGTCACCTGACCCCAGCTGTCTTTCCTGCCTACTGCAGGGAGGCTGAGACTGATATCTTGCAAGGTCCCTTCCTGCCCATTACAATCTATGAATCTGTGTGTCTGCAGCTCTACTCAGCTTGGTGTTGCCCATAAATTAGCTAATCCTACACTCAGGCTTATTGCCCAAATCATTAATAAAGGTATTTAATGACACCAGACCCAAGACAGATGCTTGGGGAACTCTACCTGATACCTCCTCCCAATTAGATATTGAATCAATGATGACTACACATTAAGTATGATGAACCACCCAGTTATGCATCCACTTTACATTACTTTCATCTAGTCTGTATTTCCATAGTTTGCCAATGTTAATATTGTGGGAAACAGTGTCAAAAGCCTTGCTCAAGCAAGGTATATCATATCCACTGCTCCCCTCTCATCCACACAGCCTGTCACAACCTTATCCGAGAAGGAAATCAGGTTGGTCAGGTATGACTTTTTCTTAGGGGGTGCATCCAGATGATCATAGTCATGTGGTACGTGGTGCTAGAAACATGTTTGCAGCGCCACATACCACACAATCTGGTATTCTCCACACTGCAAAGGCTCACTGGCTGTGTGTGCCGGGTTTTTTTTCCCCGTGGTGTTTTTTTGACTGTGTGGCATGGGCATTCCCCAGGGACAAATACTGTCTGTGAAAGGTGTGTTGCCACTACTTGTCCCTGGGGAACCAAACATCCACAGACATTAGGATGCGCTCAATGAATCTATGCTGGCTGTTCCTCATCGCTTTGTTCTTCTCTAGCTGCTTCACTATAAGTTCCTTGAAGAGTTGCTTCCTGACATTTCCAGATACTGAGGTCAGACTGAATGGTCTGTAATTCCCCCCTGAAAGGGGATCCATGAGCATAGAAATTATCTATTATTGTCTGATTCTTCCTATGAACTTTGTACATTATTTAAAGAGAAATAATATTACATCAAAGATACATTAAGGGTCCCCTTGTCATACATATATTTATACATCATCTATTTCTCTTGCTGATTAAGATCACTTGCAGGACCCCAAACTTGGACTGTTCCCTCAGATCCAAAAGGGTAACAGTAGTATAACTCTTGGGTTTTATAAAAACTAAAAAAAAAGTTGTGAGCTACCAATACCTTCCCTTATACAGTTCAGTCCAGGTAGCTTGTAGGACTAAACACTCAATGTGCTATAAAGCCCATGCATACTTACTGGGCACATCTATATGTTCATTAATGTTTTCATAGATTTCATAGACATTCAGGCTGGAAGGGACCCCGGAGGATCATCGAGTCCAGCCCCCTGCCCAGGGGCAGGAAGTCAGCAGGGATCATAGGATCCCAGCAAGATAAACATCCAAAAGTGTCTTGAAGGCGTTCAAAGTGGGTGCTTGAACCACCTCCTGTAGCAGTCTATTCCAAACCTTGGGGGCTCGAACAGTAAAGTTCTTCCTTATGTCCAGCCTGAAACTGTCGCAGAGGAGTTTGTGACCATTCGATCTTGTCATTCCTTGGGGCACTCTGGTGAACAGACATTCCCCAGATCCTGGTGAACACCCCTAATAAACTTATAGGTGGCCACCACATCACCCCTGAGCCTGCGCTTTTCCAGGCTGAAGAGTCCCATGGCTCTCAGCCTCTCATCATAAGGTCTGTTATCCTGACCTCTGATCATGTGTGTTGCTCTCCTCTGCACTCTCTCAAGCTTCTCCACATCCTTTTTGAATTGTGGAGCCCAAAACTGGAGGCAGTACTCCAGCTGCGGCCTCGCCAAGGCCAAGTACAATGGGAGAATGACGTCCCAGGATTTGCTTGAGAAGCATCTATGGATGCAAGCCAGCGTTTTGCTCACTTTACTAGCCACAGCATCACATTGAAAGCTCATGTTCATCTTGTGGTCAATCATGACCCCCAAGTCCCTTTCATCTGTAGTGCTAACCGGCGTAGCGCTGCCAAGTCTTTGTGCATTGGTTACTGTACATTTAATTTAGCGCTTGCATAAAAAAGTACTAAATAAATGCTCAGTAACTGGAGTTACTGAGCAGTAGCACCAGCAAATGCTTTTTAAGTGATGTTATTGTGCACAGCACTGTGCTGTGATGTGCTACTGCACAGTATTATTAGGCTACTGCACTGTTAGTGCCTCATGTAGACATGCCCACTGATAGAATTTGATTTATAAAATATACTTTTTTTAAGAATCCAGGCAAATAAGATCCTTTTACTTCAACAGCAACTAAATATAAGACTTATATGACTATGCAAACTTAGGTCATTTAGTTGAAAAGACTACTAAAGTCACTGAGAACATGAGGAAAAGAAAAAGAAATGAAGTTTTTTTTTCCTTTAACTACCCACAGATATTTTTTTCCTGAAACTGAATGAAGCCTAATGGCCTTTGAACCTTCCAATTTAATATCTCTGGCTTTTTTCTTGTAGGAACTTTACCTGAATTTTAGGATGGAAAGGCACTTAGACTGATCCTCAATAAAATGCTGTTTTGTGCAGAAGGCTGGAAGAAGGCCACTGTTTAAATCCTACTTAAACCTTCAAAGCCAGATGCTATAAATAGGACTTAAGTTGAGCATAGGCTGGGCACGGGTTCAAGCACAAAGGTCAGGTTCCTTCCTCTGTGATTTCAACCCAGACAAGATTTTGGATGTATTCCTTTTTATGTTTATCCTTCCTCACATGCCCATCTTCTTGATTTAATCTATCCAAGAAATAGACTGTCTTGATAGTCAACTCTTGAATGGATCAAACGTATTATCTGGTCTTGAATAAATAATTATTACACATACACACACATGTGCACACACATACATATGGTATTTATTCCACAGTGTAGAGCAACACAATGGTTTTGTGCCAGTCAAACCACTGACTGGCACAAAACCATCTAAAGACTAGAAAGAAAGTCCACCTCCAGCTTGAATGAAACTGTGTAAAATCTCCAAAGAAACTGAGAAAGCAAATGATGTTAACTTCTTGCCAGAGGGGAGCTGAATGGGCTGGTTCCGCTTTTTTTAAACAAAGGAAATACATTTTGAGTTATACTGCATTCAGAAGCAACTGTCATTCTTGATGTGGTTTGTGCAAATTATTTTTCCTGTTTTTTCTCGCTTGTAATAAGGAGGCTAGCAGAGTAAATTGAGGGAAAAAGGAAAGGAATTTGTCAAAAAGATCTCTAATGATTGCTTACCACAGCATTCCTTGCATGATGGCTATATTAACTACTTACCATATATACCTACCATCCTTGTAGGTTTGTTTTGAGAACAGCTTTGAAAATGTGAGGGGGTTTTTCCCCCCCACAATGCCTTTCCTCTAAAGTTCTTTGCGTTAGGGTCCTAGACCTATTATATTTTGTCTACAAAAGCTATCTGTATGCTATTATAATGCACCACCCAAAAGCTGCATTCCTGAAGTTTGGCATGACTTTAACAAAAGTTCTATACTGAAGGCCTGATCATGGAAGCACTTGTATACCTGAGTTACAGGTCATGTAAGTAATCTTCCTAGGATAGCAAAATTACATGCTACTCCTAAAGCTTTATCAAAAAATTAATGTTTTATTTCCCTTTGTTTTGTTTACCATCCAACATGTCTTTCTTACCCATGGCTACTTGGGTTTTGTCAACATTTTATAAGAATTAAACTGATTCCACAATTTGGCAACAGATCAATTTTTCTCTCTCAGACTGTCAAAAGTGGATAAGGGTAGGATTCCTTATGGACTGAAAATTAAATAAAAGTCCAAGTGTTTTGCTGAATTCATAGCAGGTAGATCCTGTCTGACTAACCTTGCTTCTTTTTATGACCAGGTCACAAAATGCTTAGACACAGGAATCGAGGTGGATATCATCTATTTGGATTTTAAGAAGGCCTTTGATATGGTATCTCATTTTATTCTCATAGATAAACTGAGCAACTGTGATGTAGATGATTACATGGTCAAGTGAGAGGGCCATTCGTATGGTTAAGGGCCTGCAGGCAAAGCCCTACAAGGAGAGATTGAGGGCCCTGGATCTCTTCAGCCTCCACAAGAGAAGGCTGAGAGAGGATCTTGTGGCTGCCTATAAATTCATCAGGGGTGGGACAGCAAGGAATAGGAGATGCTCTGTTTACCAGGGCACCCCTTGGAGTAACAAGGAAGAATGGCTACAAACTGATGGAGAGCAGATTTAGGTTAGACATCAAGAAGAATTTCTTTATAGTAAGGGTTGCCAAAATCTGGAATGGGCTTCCAAGGGAGGTGGTGCTCTCCCCTAGCTTGGGGGTCTTTAAGAGGAGGCTAGACATGCACCTGATTGGGGTTATCTGACCCCAGTGCTCTTTGCTGCCAGGGTAGGGGGTCAGACTTGATGATCTGCTAAGGTCCCTTCCAACCCAAACATGTATGAATCTATGAATCAAGGACATTGTGGGAATATTCAAACTAACTGGTTTGTTCAGAAGAACTTGAATAGAAGGATTCTGATGAAGAAACAATTTGAGAAAAACAAAATGGAAGAGTACACCAATTTACACAAAGACTATTCCACTTGGCTTTTAGAATTCCTTTATCCTAACTGACATTTTATAATAGGATTTGGTTACCAAGGTTAAGTATTCTGCTGTGGACACATTTCATCTCCTTAATTAGGCCTCGTTAACAACAACATAATTTGAGGTTTGAAAATCTTAGTTTATAGGAAAGCCATTTTGAATATCAATTAAATTCTGATAGGCTGTGTATGTGTTGTGTACAGATCAGGTTGTCTCAACCATTTTAGACTTGAGGCATCCCTGGCTAAATTAGAGGCACCTCTCGGAAAATGCCATTTTTTTTCTGACAGAAAAATAAGAGCTGGGGGGTTTTTTTCTGTTGCAAAGAACTGAGAAAGAACATAGCTATGGATTTCTATTTGAAATCTCTGGGTTCATCTTGCGCTTCATGTTTGTAAACCTAACAGTGCTAACACTGTGTGGCAGCTCACAATACCGTTGAAAATATTTCAATGTACCCCAGGGTGCCATGGTGCCCTGGCTGAGAATTACTGCTCTAGATCATTGACATTGGATATACCTACACTTGCAATTACCCCAGCACAATAAACTCAGGTGCAGTTCATACAGGAGTCAGCTTCTTCTGGGTGCAACATTTACACATGCAGCTGGGATTCCAGCAATTCGAGCTAGGGTGGAGCAACCCCAGGTTTGCAAGAGGCCCCGGGCTCAGCCCCAGGCTCTAGATGGCAGCATCAGATGGTGGAGGGGCTGGCTGGGACACAAGGATGTTGCAGTGCAAGGCTAGCCAGCAGACGGCACCTGTATTGTAGCACCCTCAGGCCCCAGCCAGACTCACATGGACTATGGCAAAGTAAATTACTCCACTGTAGGATAGCATATATCCTGGATAGTACTATCCCATGGTGGAGTTAATTAATTTACTGCACCCTAACACCAGAGCATGTGGAGAAAGTTATGCTTTACTGCAAAGCTAATTAGTCAACTGCACAGTAAAGCACTGTACATGTGCACAGTCCATGTAGATGCATCCATTAATAATTTAGTTAATCTCCATAGAAATTTTCCACACATTTCTATTGTATACTTTAATTATTATACAGAATCATTAGTAAAACAGACATTTTTTCAAGATACTGTATTAGCCCTACCTGGCAATATTTCATTTAGTCCATATTCTAGGAAGGCAATAGAATGGACCCAGTGCAAGATACAAACTAAAGCATTGTTAACTTGATTAACTTTGGTGTTCTTTTTAAACCTGAAAAATTTCTGGAGCTCTTCAAAGACAGACAAATGACGGTCTAGATTTCCAGCTAGTGTAAATAACTATAGTTCTTTTTAAATCAATTGAGCTATGTCATTTTACATGAGATGGGAGGATCTGCACCAGTAACTCTGGTTACTGAACCAGTCTTTATATACATGGTGCAGTGCTAGTGATTTCTGAGCTAGCAAGATAATTTAGTCTCCATGCTGCTGAGCCAGACCACATAGGTACCCAAGCTTGTTCTATACTGTGTATTGTTTCTTATAGACATATCCTTTTCCTTAACTGCACCCAGTTTAGTTAAGGAAAGACTAAACTGTACTGAAGAAAGCTACTGAAATAAGGAAGCTACATTCAAGCTATGTCTGTATTAATGACTGTAAACTTGCAAAAAAAGAACTCTGTATTCCTATTAAAGGCAAACCTGGAATCCAAAGTAGGTCAAAAGAAAGAACACCTGACTCAGACCACAGCTCTGAGACTACAGCTAAAAAAAAAAAAACAAAACCAAAAACACTGAACTGTGGAATAGTCACTAATAAAAATCTGAACTTAGGTGGGAAGGTTTCCTTTTGGGTAGCACAAAAGGAATAGGTGGGAGCAGATAAAAAAGAATATACTAGCACAAGCCTACGTTAAGAGTTTCTTATGGCTCAGCTCTGATACCCCTCCATCAATCACAACCAATGTCTGTATTACATTCTAATTCCTAAGACACATCTCCTGTCATCTGAAAAGATCAAAGGAAAGGCTTGCTCAGGGACAATGAAACATGTTAATGGCAATCCATCCCCTTTGTTTGTAAATTCTTGCAAGGCTTTGATTGTGGTGAATTAATTAAATTGATTCTCAGACAATAAGACACACTGATCCTACCTATATATCCTTTTGCTTTCATTTTTATTCTAGTTTTCTTTCTTTAGAATAAATATAAATTACATTCTTTTTAGAACGTCAGTGTTTCAAGGATATGAATATGATCTTGAAGTACGTGTATTTTCTCTCCTTTGAGAACTACATTAACATTTCACTTATTTAACCTCCCAGTAGAACTGTGAGGGTATCATTTATGAGAATTGTATAGGTAGAATAGAAAGGAGAGAGGACTGATTGATTCAGAAGGGAAATCATATTTCTTTCAGGCATATTCCTAAATTGCCTGACACACATTTGCTTAGATGTGAAGGCTATGCCTGAAGGAAAGTTGATAGCTGAGCAGGAATAAAATACATTGTATGTAAAAGTGGTGATGGTTGTACTGGCAATTGAGATTCACATTGGACAGAGGTCTTTTCTACAAAACAAAGTTGCACCATTGAACATAAACATGTTTTTAAATCTAACTCTATTAAATTACTCAAAACCCTAAGACAGATACATATTTCATTTACAGAGTGGCTTCTATCAGTTTACTTTAAACCTATTCCTCTAAACCTGTTTGAAATTGACTTATGATGCAGAACCATAACTCAATTACTGTGAAGTATTTTGATATTACAGTTGAGTCAATTTGCACCCTACTAAGGAGCACAGACCACCAACTCCTCCAAGCTAACTGTACGTGGTCAGTGCTCTGCTAGTTCCTAGCCACTAGGACTAAGTACAGAGGTTCAAAAGGGATGTCCCAGCCACTTCAAGAGAGATGTGGACAACATCGAGAGGGTCCAGAGGAGGGCCACCCACATGTTCCGGGGACAGCAGGGCAGACCCTACAATGAGACGCTATGGGACCTGAACCTGTTCAGCCTTCACAAGAGAAGGCTGAGGGGGGACCTTGTGACCATCTATAAACTCACTAGGGGGGACCAGAAGAGTTTGGGGGAGACCTTGTTTCCCCCAGTGCCCCCTGGGATAACAAGAAATAACGGCCACAAGTTGTTGGAGAGTAGGTTCAGATTAGACATCTGTAGGAACTACTTCACAGTTAGGGCGGCTAGGATCTGGAACCAACTTCCAAGGGAAGTGGTGCTGGCTCCTACTCTGGGGGTCTTTAAGAAGTGGCTCGATGCCTACATGGCTGGGGTCATTTGAGCCCAGTTTCTCTCCTGCCTAGGCAGGGGGTCGGACTGGAAGATCTACAAGGTCCCTTCCAACCCTACTTCTATGATTCTATGATTCTATGATTCTATGAAAAGGCCCAAGATGGAAGCACTCAAAGTTTTGCACTTTACTCTAAGTGCCCTAGGTTAGTGGGGAGGGAATAGAAGAGACATTTGCCCTTCCACAGTGAGGGAAAGCAGGGTGCCTGCATTGACCGAGGCCAGCAGGCAGAGGGCACTTAAGCACGCTTCCAAGCAGCTGAGCCACCCCTGATTGGCCAGTCCAACCCACTCCCCAGGCTCCCCCCCACCAGAGTCACTAGTTGCCAGCAGCAGCGAGGCATGCCCCCCAACCTGTGCCAGCTGGCTCATGTGGAAGCAGGGGGCTGGGGTGAGTCCTGCATAGTAGGGATATCTGCCTCCTCACCAGTGCACCATGCCCAGCGAAAAAACACAAGGCCTAGGGACTACAGAAGCTGCAGTCCACAGGATCGAGGGGGTTTCACACACTCTGCTGCTGCAATCCCTAGGGTTTAGGGGTACTTGAAACCACCAGATCCTGGGATTGCAACTGCTGTAATTCCTAGGACTTTGGGGATCATGGCTGTCACAATCCCTAGGGCTTCAGGTTGTGGGAAATCCCAGGGCTGGAGAATCACTGTGGAGGTGATCACTTAACCCTGGCAGTGCAGGAAACCCCTAGGGAAGGGGAATTGTCCCTGTGGTGAGCCTAGGGGTTTCCCAACACCCCTGGGATGGGGAAATTGCCATAGCAGTGCACCCCTGTGGCTGAGAGCTCCTCAACTGGGGTGTGTGGGACCTGTTTCTTGCCAGTTCAGGGGGATCCGTGCCCTCCTCCATGAGCCAGCACTAGGTAGGGGGTGTTGCCACTGCTGCCTGGCCCCCTGATGAAAGATGCAGGCAAAGGCATGTCCATGGTGCTAGGGGGCAGCAGCTGGGGGATCATTTCCCTCCTCTCTCCCTCCTCCACTACTGACAGCTAATAGGGAGGCAAGGCTATGGAAACATGCCTCAGTGGCCATGCAAGCCAGGCAGTAAGGAAGAGTGGAAGCTGCCTGTATGCACCCATTCCCCACTGCTGCTGCTGTGCTGGCTTTGGGAGCAGAGCAGGGGCAGGGCCTTCTTTCCCATCCTGCCCAGCCATGCAAGCAGGCTCGTGTCTGTGACAACCTGGGGTGGGGATGTCCAGTGCTTGCCGAGAGTAGATGAACACCAGCTGAGGCTAGCACACCACCCTGTGAGGGGGACCTGGGATGCCGGAGGACAGTGAACTAATGTGATTTACTACAGGATCTTGTATAGAAGTTCAATAGACTCATTTAACCTACTTCATTTAAGTCACATACTGTATCCATCCAGGTCCTAGACCAGGTCCTCTCATTTTAAAACTAATCTATGTACTGCAAACTTTTGTTCTGTTACAGGTTTAGACCACCTAAACTGAAAAAAGTGCAATGTCTGCACGTGGCCTAGGTAACTGGGGAGCAAATTTGCACTGAACAAATGGCTACCCTGGAGTTATACTGACCATGGTAGTGGGTAAACAACTTGTATGCTGGAATAACTTCCTCACAAAGAAACTTACTTCTCTCTTCTTCAGAAGTAATTTTACCACTGTGTGAATACCTCACATGCTGCGGCCACATGCGCTGCCCTGCTTTTTTCTGCTGCGGGGTTTTTTTGACACCAGGATCTCCCAGTGTCAAGACCCCACCCCATACTGCAAATTAGCGGTGCAGGGAATGCCTGCATGTGTGGGGTGTGTGGTATGCAGTGCCAGAGATGGGTCTCGCTCATCTGGACATACCCTTTGAAGGTAAATTTACCCTGGAGTAGAGTAACTCACACTATTTTGTAATAAAAGTAGACTTTGCATATCAAAGTAATATATACTGTAGTTGGTATACTTTTAGGCTGTCTACATTAAAAATATCTGCTAGAATAGTTATGTTGGTCAAGAATGTGCAGAGATGTGATCCCTGAATAATCTAGCTATGATAAAGGAATCCTCTATGGTGTTCCTCTCTTGCTGGTATAGTTTGTTTCATCCATGGGGAGTAATTTAAGGTGATGTAGAGCACAACGTTGCCAATAAAGCTTTGTTTCTTTTAGTACAGGTATAAAATACTAGTATCACTATATAATTAAGTAGTGCACATCTAGTGTATCCAGGGAAGATATGGACTAAAGCTAAACTGAAATGAATCCGAGTTAAACCTAAATAAGAATCCTCATCTTTTTTTCATTGTTTTAACTAAGTAAGTTTAAAAACCACGGCTTAAATTAAACAAAGGTAATATAGGCAAGTCCTGATCACTTATGAAGACAAATACTTTGTTAAAAATGAAGAAAACTAGCTTTGAAAGACCTACTTTTTCTGATTAAGGGCTAATAAATATTAAACCTGACTTCTACCATTTTTGTTTGGAGCTATAGAAATTTTCCTTTCAAACTGCTGAAGATAACATCAACTGCCTGGAATTGTGGAGCAGTACCAATGGTTATCAGTGGCAGATCTGGTTCCACATATTTCCCCCACAAACCATGCTGCATTGTTGTTAAATTTATAAACTGAAGTTTCATTATAAAGAACACTAAGGTTTGCACAACGTTTTTACAGGTGTACCAATATGCACTTTTCAATTCTTTTTTTCATATCAAAATGCTGGGAAGGGAAAGTAGAAGAAGGGACAAGAAAATGCCCCATGTGAAATGGGTAAATTAACTCTAAAAAATAAACTCTTACTCTTTCTTAAAGTTTAAAAGAATAGCTTCACTTTGTTAATCGTTTGTAGGTACTGACATATATTTTAAGGGCTTGGTACAATGCCTATAAAAATACATATAAAGCCTACCATTGACTTCAATGGAAGATGGTGCAGACCTCTAGCTTTTATAGTTATTTTTTAAATTACAGCCAGAAGTTTCAGGGGTTAAATGAGTCAGTACTAAGGCTTTTAAAGTTACTTCGCATATCCACTAAAGTGACTTTTTCCAAGCAATTCCACCCCTACATTTTTCTCTTTATTCAACTGATACTTAAATATTTTTATTTTATTATTTTTTTAAAGCCTGAAGAGCTTTTACCTAGTTTTTGTTTGTATTTTTGGGGGGAGAAAGGGGGGCAGCAGTTATTTTATTTATGTATTTATTTATTTATTTTGTAATGCTGTCCAGACTATTCCTGATTACTAGAGCTTTGAAACAAAAACATGGCTTTTACCTTAGTAGGTGACACATTGAGATAAATACCTGAGATCAATGAGGTAATCTCTTATCCTAGTTCAGTGTCTATTGCAAAAATCTAGCCAGGTGGATCTAGATAATGTCCAGAAGAAAGTAAAGAGGTGCAACATCATACAGAGCAAACACTGAAATACAGGCATCCAACTAGGATCAAAGACACGTTGTCTGATAACTGGCATCATCACTTGTTTCAGCACCATGCAATAGGAAGGTATGTGGTAATTGTCCTTCATATTAGGTTTCACCCTGATCTCCAGCAAATAGTTTAAGCTCTTAAGCACAATATTTTAAATTTCTTTCAGTATTTTCATTATTGTTATGATAACTCTGAACAGTATTTATAGCTGTATAAATGTTCAAGCCATGTTAGAATTATGTTAACATTTCTGGCTTCAACAGGTTCCACAGATAATTATATGTAATGTGAAAAGTAGGGTTTCCTGTATTTTCATCACAGGTCCCCTTATCCTTGGGTTATGGAAAAGATAACACATGAAATGCATGCACTGAAGAAGCTAAATGATATATGAATATTTAGATATGTGTCTTTATATTGCAACACTTAAACAAAGAACAATCACCATCAATTTATAATTCCACAACAAACTTAATAGAATAGGTTCCTTTAAAATGGGTTGACTGATGTGATCTGTTGTGGACCATGGTATATTTTGGGGGGGAAATTAAAAGGTAAGACATATTGTGGGAATGTTTACTGTAGGATTGGCGTAAAAGATTGACTTGGATATGAATCTTAAAGGTCCCTTTAAATACTTAAAAAAAATAAACTAACATAGCTCTTGCAAGGAATCTCATAGATTTTTAAAGATCCTCATTCCTCTTTTAAGTAACATAGAATAGTTCTTTTCTTGGTTTCTAAATGTCCCCTATGGAATTTCCATGACTCAGGGCACCTGGTGTTTACAACTTCCCACTTTCAGAAAAATACTAATAGTTCCTTTTTTATTTTACATAAGGATGAATGGGATGCAGTATTTCAGCAAGTGAGTATGTAGAATCTGCTTCCCTTGTCTTCTCTTTCTAAAAGTGAATTTGGGACTGACAACGGAGGCTACAGCAATAGTAGGGTTTTTATGTATAATATTAAGGAACATCAGGTGCAAGAAATATTCAATTTAGGCAGTTTAACTATCCATTTCCAATTATTCCGAAGAGCACCATGCCCTATTTAAACAGTAGTAGAAGTATTCTGATACTATGTATAGATAAGGAGTACTATAGACTTGCTAAGCAAAAGCAAAATAGGTGTGACTGCTATAAGCAGTTTACTGATTCTTTTTTAAATCATCATAATTTTAAGATTTTTATCTACATCATGTTTCAATGTGTTTTAATAATATGTTTTTCTAGTATGCCTGAGGTGATTTGGCAAGTGAATATGATAAGATTAAAGGGTCAAATCCTATTTTCTACCAACAAAGGAGTGTGGCACTGGGCCCAAGTATTTTATAATATAATTTGAGAAGAGAGTGAGTAGCAAAATTCAAATCCAGATCTGGGTTTTGTAACATTTCCCAAAATGAGGTGGTGCTCACATTCAGGATGTTGACCAAGTCCAGCTCTCCAATTTAGTAGTCCTCTGTTGTTAAAAAACTTTACCCCAGATTTTGCTAGTCAAGTTACAATGTAGTGAGAAACATATATAACCAAAAAGTTCCAAAACACATATTTGAATATACCATCAATCAAAAACCAACTGTAAGTTAATGCACAATTATTTCCTACTCAGGGAGGCGTGTCTACATGAGACCCTACTGTGCAGTAACTGGAGTTACTGGGCAGTAGAGCCAGTGAACATCTTTTAAGTGATGCTATTGAGAAATGGCCTAATAGTACTGTGCCGTATTGTATTAGCACTGTCCATTCTGATGCGCTACTGCGCAGTATTATTAGGCTACTGCACAGTCGGCATCTCACGTACACGTGCCCAAGGAGGTAGTATAACATGCAAACAACTTGCCTTAGACATAATTTTACATCTTGCCTTTGAGAAGAAATATAGGAAGAATGTAGGCAAGCCCTAAAACAACAAGAGAAAGGACCACATGGAACTTTAAGCACCTTTGCTTAAAAATTGAGCAACATAACTCAAACTGGCAAAATGTAAGTGGTTATACCTGCATCACCTTGGTGAAGTAGGATCTACTTTCCCAGTGAAAAGTTTCAGTAACTGGACTCTTTTTGGATCATAGCCAACCCTCCAGCTGTGATGGTCTCTGCAGACACTAGAGCTTTGTATATATAGATTGCAAGTCTCTAATTTAACCTGTTCCTGGCTACCTTCTCTATAGGATTAGAAAGAAGACCTTTCCCACAGCACACAGCATATTCTATGTGGTTCATTTTCTTATCCAACCACTTAATGTGGGGCTTAAATAGTGAGGAGGACTTTGAGCTTGCTGTCTATAATTCTAGTGAATTCCATCTACATCTATTGACAACAGAATAAGGGTGTATTTGGTTATTTCATATACACAGTTATTAATCCATTTAAATCTTCTACATTTCAAAAGAATGCATAAGTATTTAGAAAGCCTTTAACAATTTTTCTTACCTCCTTGGGGCTCATAAAAGCTATGTAGTAGCAATAAAAAGCTCTGTACCAGAGGGATCCCTATAATTAAGAAAAGCAGAGATTGCCTAAGTTAGCTGGGTTTGAAACATTGGCTTGACGCCTACTCAAAGCTAAACAAAAGCCTACTCTGGCTTTTAGGTCAGCCCAATACAGGCCAAGCTTGAGGTCTGATTTGCCCCATGCAAGGAAATATAATGGAGTGGAAGCAGCAGCCTCTTAATATATGGGTTAAAATTACCCGTGACTGAAGTGAGCACATCAATCAAAAGTTTTGGCATGTAATGAGCTAGACAAACTGGTGTGGTGAGCGTGGGGGCAGGAAAAGCCTTCACTCTTTATTCAACGGTTTCCAAATTACCATGACATCCCTTTGCATAAACCACCCGACTTCCAGCAGGTGGATTTTACAGGCATTGTGCTGCCAGCACAAAGATGGATCAAATGGGAGCATTCAAGAGAGTTTCCTGTTTTGTGTTCTTAAAATCAGAATTGCATGAAGTCTGCTAAAATTCTTAACATTTTTATAAAATAAGCTAGGAAAGAATCAACTGAACAACATGTAGGTGAAAGAATGTAAAACTTTAAAAATATTATCCAAGTTGCTGTGCTGAATTTCTGTGGCTAAAGACATCCAAATTTCTACTGAAAAGGGCGACAGTAAAATAAATCAGAGATCATTTTTCTAATAAGTAGAAGGATGCTTACCTAATCCATTTATCCGCCTCATTCAATGCTCTCTATAGTAACATAGAGTTCTTCCCTCTTGTCATGCCACCTGAATACCTCCTGCTAAATTTATTCCTGTCATGATGTTTTTCTAAAAGATGCTCACATGGTTACATGTGCCTGGAATCATTAGCAAAATACAAAACAAAACAAAAAAAAAACCCTGTTTCTAAATATATAATGATTGTGTAAGAGCATATAGGCAGAGAACAGACAAATGGTAAGACAAACTTCTCTTCAAACAGCTTACTGAGAACTCCTTACATACATATACATATGTATATATACATGTGTGTGTGTGTGTGTGTGTGTGTGTGTGTGTGTATGTGTGGGAAAAAATTCTTCTCCCAGATACATGCCTTATACCCCAACAGAATTTGGTGATAAAACTAAAGGATCTTACAAGGAAAGATCATAAAACCATGCTTTTTTTAATACATCGGATGCCCATTTTCAGTTCGGTCTTATATTTTTGTTCCTTTAACAGTAGAATTTAAGGTTCATCCTCAGTTATACCAGGACATTATGCTCTTAAAATAACCATATCTACACTGCCTTCCTTCCACCTCTTAAAACAAGCAAACAAAGAAACAAAACTAATAAAGCAATATAGACATATCCTGAAACTAGTTTTAAAATAAGCTGTTGAATTCATGTCTTGAACTGTTTATGCTACATGTGAGAAGGCCATTAATCCATCTGGCTAGATGTTTGCATGGCATCATTGCAAAGTGTGTAGCACAAAAGTTTCTATAATTGGTCTCCAATAGAAAAAATATGGTGTTCAATAGTCCTACAATTCACTCTTCCAGTTGCATAGCATGATGGGATGGTTTTATGATATGTTAGGTTATAATAAAAAGACTAATAGAGAAGATATTGGCTGGCTCAAAATGTTTCAGATGTTGGGGGGGGGGTTAAATTAATTCTTTTAGTTCATACAAGTTAATTTTCAATAATAAGACAAATGTATGCTCCATGAGCAAGTGAAAAGAGCAAGTCAGTTTTTTCTAAAGTTCACTTTTTAACTGTTCTGCTTCAAGATTTTTCTGATGTTTTAGTTTAGCAAATCTTCTGCTAAAGAAACTTGAAGTGAAAATCAAATTTTCCCAGACTTCAGATTAAATAAAGGGAGAGCTTTAGAAACTATAGTACTAACTAGCCACCATGAGGTTTCCACACACAAAAATAACAGGATGAGTCATTGTGAGAAGTCTGGAAGTCTTGTGATTGGCTCATTGGATTGTGGCTGAGGGTATGCCACAGTTTTTGGATGTGACTTTGGAAAAAGCACTTCAGCTCCGTGCCTTTAGCTCCTTACCTGTAAATCTGTTAGAATACCACCTATATCCTTTTACCATCAATTATTTGACCTACCATATTTCACAGTGTATAAGTCAGGTTTTTAAGTCCAATTTTGGGGTTGTAAAATTCAACCTCAACTTATACACCATACCACCTTCCCCCGTGAGTGGCGCCAGGCTGGGTATTTGACTGAAAGCTTCTTGAGGCAGGGGTGTGTCTCACTGAAAACCTATTTATTTTACAGTATATGGCATAATTAGGAGATCATCTTTCACTACAGAGTGGACAGTTTTGTTTTTTTTCAGAAGCTAATGCCCAAACTTAGAACCATAAGTCAATTTTTAGATACCTGGATGAGGATTGAGAAGCTTACTATTAGGCATCTGTATTGGAAAAGTTTGGCAGGTGCAACCCTCCTACCTGATTCGTAATGGTTGGTTTATCCAGAAACAATGTTAGTAGAACTTGGAGAGAGCAGAAAAGTGCTTGGGGGAGAAGGAGATCTAGTAAATCAATAGAAGTCAATGTAGGCAGATGCAAACCCCACCTATAATAAATAGGACAAGCACTTTATATCCTGACCTATAAGTTTCAACTTTAACCTGTTCGGCTCTTGTTACTAGGCTGATGTCTGTTTGTTAATCAGCTGTGGTACAAGAGTGACAAGCTAAGTCCCTGATTCTATACATACTTATTCTATTTGAGCAATTTGACTCATAAAAATAGTTTGACCAGCACACCTGAAGCTGCTCATGTAAAATAATGCACCTGTGTGGTTGCAGAACACAGTCTCAATATCCCATCACTAAAGGATTCAGACTCACTTAGATGTAGGGAAACAAGTAAAAAAAACCTGCCAATGCAAGATCAGGATCTAAACCAAAAAGTTATACAACTGTTTTCCAGCAGGTAAAAAAGAAGTCCTTCATCAGCAGAAGGTTTTTAACTGAAATCAAGTATGCTTATCTGGGATATTTTAACGTGGTCTAGACATGTAATTAACAACTGTAAGAGACCTGGGTTGAAATCCTGACCCCATTTTAAATCAATAGTAGTTTTTTCATTGATTTCAGTGGAGGTCAGGACTTCACCCCTGGCATGGTCTCTTCTGTATATAGCTAAAAACAATCATTCTGTTGCTTCTTCAAAAGCAACAATGCAGATGTCAGCACACAGGAGACAACTGGCTTCTTGCAACTGTTTCAGCTATGACTCACTTCACACTATCATTCCTGTCTCTACCAAAGGAAATTGTTTACATCACACTTTCCGCTTGAAAAAAAGGCCTGCAAAATTCAAAAGAAAAATACCGTTTCATCTATTCAATTTACTATATGGCATAGGAAACTAGAAGCTTGAGATAATAGTTTTTAAAGTACAGAAATTTACAGAAACAGCTGTAAAAACTATCTTCTCTTCAACATTAAAAAGAAGTTCATCTACTGGCTTCTTTTGTTTTCGTAATTATCCCCTTTATTTGGTCCAAAATCGAATAAAGGGAAATCATCCTTAAAAAGTCTTGTGTGTTTGAAGTTTTGCACTCAAAATAATGTATCTGGCTCTTGATCAAGAAGAACCTTATAATTTTTCTCCTGATTTAAAAAAAAAAAATGCCTCTAATAGGATAAAATGACAGTATGCCTGTATGATGTTCTGATTTAAAGCCAAAATCTGTTAGCATTGTGTGTTGTCAGATTGCTTCCTTTTAAGATCTGATGGCAATTTGTTGTTCAGCATATTTCATGCAACTTAAAATGGAATCCAAACAGGTATAATATTTTAATATGGAGTTGTTGAATCCACATAGGAGCCTGATCCTGCTTCCACTGAAATGATTGGGAGTCCTTTCCTTGTTTTCAATGAGAACTGGTTTGGGTCCTTTGTCCCTGGTGCCTAAAAACTTTTTTGAGTCTATTTTATCTACAACCCTAAAATACTGGCCAGGGTGTTACAAAAAATAAATAAATAAATAAATAAAATAATAATATATATATATATATATATATATATAGAAAAGAAAAAGAAATCAAAAGCATGTGTGTGATTCTAAGAATCAAGGTCCCACTGAAAGTCTAGCCCACTAAGTGTTATGTCACTTACATTAAGTCACTTTTAAAAATGCATGTGAGTCTCCAAAGTTCCTCAGATATCTTTGAACAATTTACCTTTAGCCCTTAATGGATTTTATAAAAAGACACGTAAAGAGGTAATGATTTGAGACAAGTTATGGTTGAGTTCTGCCGAAAGGAAAACAGAGGCTACCTACGCTAAGTGTGAAAGTCAGTTAAAAAAAAAATCAAGGCACTAATTAAAAATATAGTTAAGGATCAGAGGGAATCTTAAAGCTAAAAATTCAAAAGGGAAACTCTCCAACAAGACAGGTCAGATAAATCACTTCTTCATTTTCTTTAAAAGGAGCTAGAATGTTATAACTTATTTTTTCCTACAAGCCAGGGATAATGTCTCTTTAAGCTAAGGGAATTAAATGTCTGTTTTTATCCGCCTTTTCCCCCTGCAGTACATAATCACTGTCTGTCACACTTTGATGTCATAATCATCCACTGAAGCTCCACTGTTAAAGAGTAAATCTGCTTAACTCACAAAAAAAAAAAAAAAAAAAACATTGCAAGGAGACACTTGCTTTCCTTGCCTCAATGGCAACAAATTTGAATTACAGAAGAGTGGTATTATGTCAAGCTAGCCTTATTGGTACTCTCAAAAGAAAAAAATGTTTAAGTATATGTCTTAATCAGTTTAAAAAAATGACAACTTTTGCCCATTAAGCAAACATAGGAGGTCTTTTCTTGTGTGTAGTATAATTCCGTGCCAAATAGAAGCTTTTATTTTTCTGCTATCACTCTCCATCCAAGGAAGAGTTCGAAACTTGTGTTATATATTTCCTCCATGGAAGAATTGTAACCTTTTATGCCGCTCTCTTTTCAAAGATTAGTTTACATTTGGTCCGGTTTGTCCAGTTATTTTGTAGAACAATTTTGGCAAATTACCATCAGTGTGAATCTACACTTAAGCTTTAATACCAAGATAAAGGGCTTATTCTCATTTAAAATAATCTCTCATTTAGTTGCAGCAGTCACTGCTCATTTGTCTTCTTTAATTTCCATTCGTGGTTTATCTAACCTATTGAGCCATTTTAAATCTCACATATGATATGCTGCATCCCTCTGATAAGATTAATTACATAATCAATAAAGGAAAAGGCCTCTCTCATTTCCAGTAATACTTGGCCATGCTCCTGCTGCTGGGAGCCATAGCATCTAGTCATCTAGTGCTACTGCTTCCCCTCCCCCCCGCACCAATAAAAAAACTGCATTCACATGCCCAGCATCAGTGATCTAGTTCTTCTCCCAGTATACTGTTGAATTGTTATATGCTCTTTTCAATTTCCCTAAGAGTCAACAAACACAGTACTATTGCATTTTTGCATCATAATGCATCATATCTAATGAAGCAAATCCCCATCCTGCAGCTGGTTTTCTGTTGTTCCACCTCCCCCAATCTATTCTATTTCACCAAACTTTGCAAAAATGATGTAAAAGTACTATATTTTCAGTCATTGTAGATGAGCACTCCTCAGCCAGCGTTTACTGTATAGAGTGAGTTTGCAGCTGCAGTTATGTGCCAAAAATACCTTTTTGCTCTATAGAACCCCTGATGTTCTTTTTATTGTGTTAAGAAGTTGATCATTTCAGTTTAATTATCCCAAGGTAGTGTAATACTTACAGTGTAAACTGCATTCCCTAATATATTACTCTAGTTTTCCTGCCTACTGGGTTTTCAAATGACATTTCTTTGTACAATACAGTGGAAGAAATCATGGCTTTATCTTTACATTCAGCTCAGTTAGTGGATATAAAATCAGTTGGTTCACTCAACAGAGTAAGTAGAAAAGATTGTTGCATTTCATTACCCTTATTATGTAGCAATCTTAGCCTAGTTTAGGCTGTAACTACCTCAGTAACAGCAGTCACAGCCAAAGAAAAGAAGCTCACTTAAACATAGACCTTATATTTGATCAACTACATTAAAAGAGTAACAAACAATTCAAACGAGCAATGGAGAAAGTAGATAGGTATATGTATTTGCACTAAATACATACTTCTAAATATTTATTTCAAATACATTAAACTCCAATATAAACACAAAGTATTTTTTCATTCTGCATTTTTAAATACAAAGCATGAAAGAGATTATATAAGAAGCATGACCACTATAAACACAGATGATGATCTTATGCTTTTAATAAAATGAGGAAAAATTGGAAGCATAATCCAGCACCTTATGGATCAATGAAAGAAGCACTGGTTGTTCTCTGTACAACTGCCTGTCAGCTGGAATATGATGATCTCATTTTCTTTCATGTTCTTCTAAATGCACCAGTTTAATAACATTATGGACACTTTAATGCAAAAGAGTCTATAAAAAGGAAGGAAATAAATTATATGTGGGCATTTTTAAGATCCAGCAACTATTGTTTGATTTCTATGCCTGTACTTTCATTATACCAAAGTGGGTTTCTATTCAGAGACAGTGGGATGATTTGACACAACAAACAGCTTTCTTCCCTCTTCTATTAGGATCATAAGCCACGTGAAGGTCTGCACTGATGCAATAACACAGCATGTTCATAAATCAGTCAGCTCTTGTTTTTCCAGAACAACAAACTCTGAGCTTACTGGTGAATGTTACTTTAAAGTTAGATTTTTTTTTTCTTAGTGCTTATGAATATGAGGTTTGGTTAATATCTAGCATAATGGAAGTAGGCATGCATTAAGCAAACTTGGTCACTGGAAATTTAACCCTTATTTGAAGGGTTCCTTAGATCTTAGCATCAGGACTTTTCCAAAAGATGAATCATCTCGATGATTGTTTATGAACTGCCTGGAAACTTGTAACCTAGCAAGGGAGTCAACTTCTGCCAACTGAATGTACATATTTGACTCTAGTTATAGACAAAATAACAATGTAAGAAGTCCTGTACTGTGTCATCTATCTCAGTATCCCCCCTAAAGCCCAAGCCAAGATCTTAATCTACCAGACCAGGAAGGAGGCACTAGCTGGAGGAAATCTGAGTTACCACATCTTCCTTTCCCTTATCTGTGCGTATGTACTGGTAGAGTTTAACTGAGTAGTGTCCACATCCTCTTTAAAAATGTTTGGGGGACAGTGAGTACTAGCTGGTTTACCCTGCTTGGTTTCTTAGATTCATAGATTCATAAATGTTAGGGTCAGAAGGGACCTCAATAGATCATTGAGTCCGACCCCCTGCATAGGCAGGAAAGAGTGCTGGGTCTAGATGACCCCAGCCAGATGCTTATCTAACTTTGGCACCCCAGGGCTCCTAAACATGTGCAGGGAGCCTGTCCCGAAGTGCTGTAATTCCAGTGTGTCAGAGCAGATTTGATTAATCAAGTTTGCTGGAGCGTGGAAATTAGTGCCCTTCAGCACCTCCGCATGTATATAAACTCCCCCAGTTATTAACCTTTGACCTGAATTCTCATTCCTTTTTTATTATTATTCTTTGTCCTGAGAATGAATTTGCTGTACAGTTAGTAGTTCCCCTCTAACCACTGGGGCGGGGTGGGGCAGGTTGTAGTTTCTGGAGCTAGGCTCCACTGTACATGCCTAACAAGTAAGTCTGTCTCCCTGGCATCTACTGTCTTTGGTTTAGGGATATAAGAGGATATATCTCTTACTGGTCTGCTTAATGGCTTTTAAGAGATAGATCATCCATGAATTTGTCTAATACTTTTCTGAACCTGACTTTACGGTATGTTTCTTCAACCTCCTGTGGAAATGAGTTCCATAAGCAAACTATGTACTGAGAAAAAAGTACTTTCTCTTGTTTGTTTTAAATCTGCCTCCTGCTAATTTCTCTGGGTGTCCCTTAGTTCTAGTATTCTGCGACCTGGTTAATAATAGATCCCTATTCACTTTGTCCAAACCCTTCATGATTTTATAGACCTCTAAAGTATCCCACCTCAGCTTTCTCTTTACTCTTTTTAGTCTCACTTGGTGTGATAACTGCTCCCTAATTATCTTGGTTACCCTTCTCTCTACCTTTTCTAATTATTTTGCATCTTTTTTGAGATGTGGGTATAAGAACTCACAGCATTCAAGATGTGAGTGCACCATGGATTTATATAGTAGCATGATGAAGTTTTTCATTTTGTTTTCAATTCTCTTTTGAACAATGACCTACATTTTATCGGTTTATTTGATGACTACTACATACTGGGATGATGTTTTTAAAGAAAAATCTACAATGACTTCAAAATTACTTTCAAGAATTGTAAAAACTAGTTCAGAGCCCAAAAGTGTGAAGTTATAGCTGAGGTTACATTTTCCCTTTTGCCTTACTTACAGAAGCTAAATTCCACCACTCTGTCCCCCCCAAACATCCCCATTTCTCTTTTACCAGCTGTGGAACTCCACCTACAGGTGTTGAAAAGAAAGGTAGGAGGGGGAGGAATCAAATGTTGACCCTTCATCATATCCACAAAAGTTTTTACTTGAAATTATTCAAACAATTCTTTTTACATTGACACTGAATTCTCCAGATTGAATTTTCAGTTGCTTGGAGTTTACGTCTATTGTTACACGGCACAAAATAGACTTTAACAGACAGAGAATGAGATCCGTGATCCTCAGGCTGTGCAAGTAAGCCCTGTTTGAGTGGGTGAGAGCATAGAGGAGTTATTAGGCAATGTAATGTCTTAAAGGATGTCTGGCAATTTTAACCTTCCTGCTGAAGCCTATATCATTACCGTACCATCTCTTTCTAATTTTTGTATCTAAATTCCTGATTATACAAATTCAAATAAACCCAAGTCAGATAGCTGGGTACAAGCTTAGTGACACAATTCAATGCGTCTTAAAGTCTCTGAAGGGCTGTGTTGTTTTTGGCCCTCTACACATTCAATATCACTTGAATCAGAGAATCATCAGGCATTAGTCCCAGTGGGGACATCCTGTGTCCTAACTAGGTGATTTCAGTTGTTGGAAATTGACATGTGGCCTTGTTCAGTTTAATGGTATTTTTTCTTGCTATTTTCAGTATTCACCATAATCAAGCTTGATATTAAATAATAGTGCTGATCTAGGCTACTTGTATCATCAGCTGCATACTTCCATACTTCCACTCAGTGGAAATTTTGCACCCTCAGGGACACTGGGTATGTCTACACATGCACTAGATCTGGGAGCAGTTTATTATAGTCTAGAAGACAGGCAAAAAATCTGCTCTGCTTTGCTGAATAATTGATCTCCTGCCCCTTCAGTAAACGTTTCACTCCATGTGGATCAGTGGAAATGTTCACTCTTAATATTCACTATCAGCATTTCAGGTTCAATCAGAATCTAAATTCTCCATTTCTCTGTAATTACAAACAGCTTGCTGTCTTTATAACTCCTGAGATATACATGGAGTCACCTTCTTCTTGAATGCTGTAGACATTTTTTTCTTGCTTTTGTTGACTTTTCTTCTTGTTCTGTTGGTTTCTTTTTTCTTTCCTACCTCACTGACAAAGGCAATTGGTCAAGTTTGTTCCTGGTTTAATTCCTGTAAAACATAGGGTCTGGCAATCTTGAATAATATCAGATATTAAGTTATGGTTATTTGTAGAAAACATCTCAAGATTGTCAAAACAATACCATTTTGATGGCTTCTTCCCATTGACATTTATACCAAAGAAATTTCTAAAAGACTCGCTTCAAAGAGAGCAAGACTGGTTCCAAAATAACTTCAGAAATTTAAATAATTTTGGTGCTGATTTGGTGAGGTGATAAGAGACTCCTGAGAAATATAACTAAGTGTTCTCAGCCTAATGCTAAAAGCTCCCTATGGGAGTTGAGAACCATACAGGAGGCTCTAGACACTTTTCAAAATTAGATCCAGTGCCTGAACAGTTCATTCTCAAGTAAATGCCATTTGTGGAATACATGCAATATGGATGTGACTGATGTGGGTAGGATTTTCAGATTTAACACATGACAAAGTGTATGAAAAATTAAAGCCTTTTAATCCTGAATACTTCATATACAGAATTTAAAAGCTTGGAAAGAGAACATTGTAGATATTACTGCAAAATAAATAATAGCAGTGACTAAAAATTTGCTAGAGTATATTTTGTATAATTTTTAGAAGATTTCTTTACTTGTTTCCATAAAGTAAATGAATGTTGCCCAATCATTAGAGTTAATAGATTGCACTGATACACATTAAACTATGTTTTCATACATTAGATCACATGTTCTTAGTAGAAGAGCATCTTTTAGGGGTTCTGAAATCAACAGAGCCTATAGTCTTGTTAATACTGAATAGTTATACATGTTAACAATATATCATAGATTTCATAGATTTCATAGACATTAGGGCTGGAAGGGACCTCAGAAGATCATCGAGTCCAGCCCTCTGCCCCAGGGGCAGGAAGTCACCTGAGGTCATAGGATCCCAGCAAGATAAACGTTCAAATGTCTCTTAAAGGAGCCCAGAGTAGGTGCTTGCACCACCTCTGGAGGCAGTCTGTTCCAGGCCTTGGTGGCTTAGACATTAAAGAAGTTCTTCCTTATGTCTAGCCTGAAACGGTCTTGCAGGAGTTTGAGACCGTTTGACCTTGTCATCCCATGGGGCACTCTGGTGAACAGTCATTCCCCCAGATCTTGATGTACACCCCTTATGTACTTATAGGCAGCCACCGGGTTCCCCTTGAGCCTGTGCTTTTCCCGGCTGAAGAGTCCCATGGCTCTCAGCCTTTTATCATAAGGGCTGTTCTCCTGCCCTCTGATCATGTGCATGACTCTCCTTTGAACTCTCTCAAGCTTCTCCACATACTTTTTAAATTGTGGAGCCCAGAATTGGACGCAGTACTCCAGCTGTGGCCTTACCAAGGCCAAGTACAGCGGGAGGATGGCATCCTGGGATTTGTTTGAGAAGCATCTATGGATGCAAGCCAAAGTTTTGCTTGCTTTACCAGGTGCAACATCACATTGGTGGCCCATATTCATCCTGTGTTCAATCATGACCTTCAAGTCCCTTTCAGCCGTGGTGCTAGCAAGCATAGTACAGCTGAGCCTATAAGAGTGCTGTGGGATTTTTCCCCAAGGTGGAGTACCTTGCATTTTTCAGTGTTGAACACCAACAGGTTGTCATCTGCCCATTTTCTGAGCCTGTCTAGGTCGGCCTGGATCACCATCCTGTCCTCAGGTGCGGACACTTTACTCCGAAGTTTGGTGTCATTGGCGGACTTGGACAGTCCGCCTCTGATACTAATGTCCACATCATTACTAAAGATGTTAAAGAGAAGGCAGATATCAAAAGCACAAGGCAGAAATTATAGTATTCAAAGAGAATGAAACCATAATGTTTCCCAAAACTCACCTATCTAAACAGCAGCATAGGTATATGATTAGATACTTCTGTTCTGAGGCTAGAAACAGACAACCTCTTTGATGTGGCCCTGATTAGACTGGGATATGACTCGCATCAAAATAGGCAGGGACCAGTTGTTTAACACTCTAGGCTAAAATGACAAATAAGTCAAATAAGGCACAATTGTACTGAGGTAAAGTTTTAATTCAAATAATTCTAAAGTTTTTAATGGACAATGGCTTTTGCTGTTTGTAAGGTATGGGTTTGATGTGGCACCAAACACTCTGAAGAGAATCAAACCAGTTGCCTATTTTTCAGCCTGATATACCAGAGGTATCAAATACATGACCCGCAGCCTAGATCTGGCCTATGGAGCAGTATGATCCAGCTCATGTCTTAGACTGACCCTGTATGTGGCATGCAAAGCCAGTCTGGTGCACAGGCTAAACCTGGCACTGTGAACATGATGCAAATCAAGGGCTTGGTCCAGGGTATGAGCTACATGTTGCACCTTTGCCAAACTGACCCTGCTCATTGGTTCCAGGGCCAATCCAGATTGGGCCCCAGGCCCCAGCATGCAGAACCAGCCTGGCAGGGCACCACATGCAAAGCACGCCCTGTACTGTATGTAGCATTTGCAGCACCAGGTCCAGCCCGTGCACTGTGTGCAGCATGTACTGGCCCTGCTCCAGGGCCTGTGGGCTACTGTGCATGTACTGGACTCAGTACCGTGGGGCCTACCCACAGCACAGGGTTCATGCTGAATATGGCAACCCATTGGACCAGTCCTGAGCACTAGCTCAGATCCTTACAGGCAGCCTGGGAGCCAATGAAGACTGGGCCTGGAGCCAGTGCACAGGGCTGGGCTGGTGAAGCAATGTGCTGGCCCACACACTGTATACAAGCCCAGAGACCCTCATCCAGCCTGCAGGGCAGGATCAGCTTGACACATCTGTGATATACAATGCCAACCTTATATGTAGAATAGTCCATGCAGAATATAGAACTTTAGTTATTTTTTTGTTTGATCCCAGGTTTTGAATGAATATTTTTTGCAGACCGAACAAGCTTCTTTTATGAAGTATTGGTATATAGCCCCATATCAGAAACAGCACTTGTTCAATTAGTTTATTTTCATGACTGAGCAGCATTTATTAGAAGTTTTTTCTTGGATTTCCAGTAAGAGTGATTCTGTAGCCACCAGTTCCAGGAATATATATATATACGTATACATACACACGCATATTTTATTCATGCTACTCTTGCAGCTTTGCTAGATTAGAAGATAGCAGTTTCCATGTTCATATCCTGGAAATCTTGATTGGCCTTTGTGATCATGTACAGTAATAGTCTAGCCTGACATTAGTATAATCAGCCGTAGTTTCAGCATGCCAATCATTTTTCTTCAGTGCTAGGATTTTCTCCTTGGTTTATGTTTTTTATCCACCTGTTAGCATATCCATATGGTAAAATGATGTGCTTTTTGGGGCATTCTGTCTTTTTCCTAAGCATGTGTACAGCATCTGGTAAGATGAAGCCTGTGCTCTGACTGAGGTTTCTGTCTGTTATATTACAATAATGAAAGTGATTGTAATAATAGTCCCTTTGCCTATGATATCTGATTCTACCTAAGCAAAGCAGTTTGCCTCTCCCCTCCCCCCCAAAAAATAAAGAAGTTATTTTTCGTTTCCTGCATGCCATTAAAATACATACACATAGAGCCCCAATAGCATATGCATTTAGGAAGAGGTGAGATAGAAAGATTAATTTAGGAAAACAAATTTAATTATCTGAAGCCGAGGGATTCTGTAAATTGCATTTTATGGATATTGAGTAGATAAGCACTTGAGGACTGATATTGTGCTTCCAAAACACAAGGATCTACAGAGAACTGATGGGGAAAGTCCATACTGATTAACTGAATTATACCCTCTCCATTTGCACAAATTGAGAAACAGTATATACAAGATGGAACTTAAGTAATCACTAGAAGTGACTCTTATGTTTTACACTCAATACCAAGGTGCAAAAGCTAGTGACCAGACTCACTAGGGCCACAGTTGGGGCCAGATTAGCTCAGTATTTTTATAACACTGAAAAGGATATTATTTACAACATGGTTCACCCATCAATTTTATACCATAGGGAAAGATCAGCTTATTTAGTAAGGATTCCCGCATGTGAAGAAATTCTCTGGATGTGAAAGCTGACACAGAATCCCATGTGCACATCTGACAACTGACACAAATTTGTTAGTGAACAGATCTGCATTAAAGATGTCAAGCTGGTAAAATATTTGAACAGTCACCAGTTTCTTCTATTTCTTACCAATGTTACTTGTATATTGCCCTGGGCCTTTAAAATTCCATATAGCTTACCAGTAAAGTAACCAATCATTTCTGTGCTTTTTTTTTTATTATGAGTTACTACAATTTATTCCCTGCTTCTGTAAGCAAATGGTATAGAAATCTATCAGTCTATATCATGCAGTAAGAAAGGGGAAGATAATTTTCTACACCAAAAATTAAAGAAGCCAAGTGGTGAGGACTGTGCAAGTTTTCAGCAGTATATAATGCAAGTTTAAGTTATGAGAACAATGGCCATGTACAGACTTTAACACTTACTGTGCAGCAAGCACACAGAAAATGTTCTACAGCTATAACCAAACATGATCATGGCCCATAAAGCCCATAAAATGGGAGAGCCCACTCTAAGGCAGGTAACCATGGATGGATGTGGTATAAGACTACAGCACTATATATTAGGGTGCTGTATCACTGTATGTTAGGGCATATGTGCCAGATCCCATCTTGAGTTAAGGTAGGCTGCATTCTGCCAACATCCCATGGAACATTGCAGCAACCTGCTCAACCCCCTTGACAGGGTAGTGGTCTAAACTAGGCCAGAGCTCATCTCCTCTGCCTGAGCCCAACACCTGGGCTCTCACTGACCTAGATAAGCAAGCCCTTGGTTTCCAAACTTCCCCTTCCCCCACCCCACTTGATCCCTCTGGCCAGCTGTGAGCCACAGTCTAGCTACGGGGGAAAGGGCAGGGGTCTGTGTCCCAGCACCAGCCCTAGCACCAAGGCACGCACATCCCCTGAGCCTTCCTTCCCCAATCCAGCTGAGAGCAGGAGAACCAACCATGCATGGGCAAAACCTTGAGGTAGCCAGGCCCTAACACTGGACACACTCCCAGGCACCCTACAGGGCCATGCACCCTGCCAGTTGGACCCCAGCATGCCCCTCCTCCCCACAAGAAGGACCTGGTGTGGGTTGCTCATGCCTGCTGGCTTGGGGTGGCAGGGGCCAGAAGATCAGGCCTGCACCTTTACAGAGTTTACCCCATGGCATTTGTGGCTTAGGCACTGCCAGTGGGTAACCAGCCCATGAGCATCTAGCATGCTGCAAGGCATTTCTTGGCCTGTAGCTCCAGGATCCCACTTCTTTCATATAGCATTAGATATCAGCTTCCAAATCTATGAGCCATTGTCTGGTATTATCACTCAGTGTGTGGATTTCATCTACCCCATTTGGGCATCTGCAAAGATTGCAGCTTTCAATAATTCTGCCAGCCTTACATTAATGAAAGAAGTCAAATACAAAGAACTGTGTTCTGTGAATATGGATAGAGACATTGAAATCTGACCAACCCCCCCCAAAAAACTAAGACCATACACAGCAGCCTTGTCAAATATAGAACTTTAATCTGAAGAGAAATGTAGTTAGCCATGTTAGACTGAATGCAGGCAGAAGGCAGGGTAGATTTGCACCTTGTAGACTAACAAATTTAGAGATGAATAGCATGAGTTTTGTGAGTCAGAGCTCATATAATCAATGCTATGAAAGGATACACACAGAACAATGTATCAAATAGAAAGAGTGGTTAGAATATAAAAGACAGAGAAGGCAGGGAGAGAGGAGAGAGGGAGGAGAGTGGGCAGTACTGGGAAAGGCAAACTAGTAATAAACACAAACAAAGAGGTCAAAAAACCTAATCCAGATAATGAGGTAAGATTCCATAGGCCCTGTTTGAGGGCTATGTACAAAGCACACAGGCCTGGGCCCTGTCGGGACCAAGGTTCAGCTCTGGCAGTGCCCAGCCTAGGCTTCATAGTTTCATAGTTTCATAGTAGCTAGGGTCAGGAGGGACCTGAACAGATCATCTAGCCTGACTCCCTGCCACAGGCAGGAATGAATGCTGGGTTCACAAGACCCCAGACAGATGATTGTCCAACCTCCTCTTGAATATGCCCAAGGTAGAGGCGAGGACCACCTCCCTGGGAAGTTGGTTCCAGATTTTGACCACCCTAACTATAAAATATTGCCTTCCGATCTCCAACCTAAACCTATTCTCCATCAGCTTATTACCATTGTTACTCGTCACCCCAGGTAGTGCTGGGGAGAAAAGAGCTCTGCCTATTTGCTGTCGATCCCCCTTGATGAGCTTGTAGCCAGCCACCCGGTCCCCCCTCAGCCTCCTCTTGCTGAGGCTGAACAGGTGCAGGTCCTTCAGTCTCTCCTTGTAGGGCCTGTCCTGCTGCCCTCTCACCAAGTGGGTGGCCCTCCTCTGAACCCTCTCCAGGCTGGCCACAGGGTGGCTTCCTCAGGAGAGTCTTCCAGTGGCAGTGATCTGTGATGATGTTGATGATAATGATGGAAACGAGTGTTGCTACACTTATATGTCGGGAGCATGAGGGCCAGAAAACCAACAACAGGTGGAATGGTCAATAAGACCTTGAGCACCCAAAGAAGGGCTATAAGGGCATTTGTAGATGACGTGGTCGGCCATCTGAGCTTGAGCACCACAGTTGCATCCAGCATCACTGGAGAGGCCCCAAGAGTGCATGCTTGCCTTAAATGTCCAATGTTTGTCCAGGCCCTACAGGGCAGCTACCATCCTGTTGGACAGAAGCTGGTGTTAGGCATGTGGTTCTTTAGCCACAATTCTTATGAGGCATAGATCTTTGTTTTGTGGTGACCCAAAAAGGATTTTCACCCATAATCCCATCCCAAACATAGCTCTTTATTCCATGCAAAGAACAGAACACACAGGCCTGCGGTCTGTCAGGATGCAGGCTAGCAGGCAAAAATTGAGTTTTGGGTCAGGCAACACTCTGCCCAGGATTCCTCATGAAGAAGTAAGGAGCAGTGTTTGGGCAAGGATTTTGGATGAAAATACTTTTCAGGTCACCCCAAACCACATGTCTCTGCCATTGGGAGACTCCATTGAAGAAGCCTGGCCAGGGCATTGCATGACCTGAAGCTTGGTTTTTGAGAGCCAGATTGCCAACTGACAGTCCCCCAGGCCTGTGTGCTATGTATATAGCACCAAATAAGGAGCTGTGTTTGGGCTGGGATTATGGGTGAAAATCCTTTTTGGGTCACCCCAAACCATACATCACCATCACTGGGAGACTCTTCTGAGCTCACTGGTCATCTCTGCAGGTAATGAACCTCTATGAGAGGTTCAAAAACCTTTGGGGGGAGTGAAATTAAAAATTTAAAGGAATTGTAGTAATTGAAAAAATACACTATCAAAAGCAAAATGAAATTCAACAAAGATGAATGTAAGGTGTGACACATATGGTAAAAGCAAATGCACATATACAAAATGGAATGAAATTTCCTGGGCAGCAGTACTGCTGAGTAAGGTATGAGAAAGATATCATGAATCACAAACTCAACATGAGTCAATAATAGGATGCTCTCAAAAAAAGAAAAACAATTTTGGGCTGCATTAACATGAGTATTGAATGCAAGACATGGGAACTGATACCCTGCTCTACAGGCTGCTACTGATGCCTTTGCTGGTACCGTGTCCACTTTTGGAAACCATTATCTTTAAGTCATAAAAATGGTCAGAGGTGGAGTGTAAGATGGCTGAGGAAAGGTTGAAAATACTAAGTAGACTTAATTTGAAAAAAAAGGAAATAAAGGGGAATCTGATACCGATTTTCGGATATTTTAAAGCCAAATATATTTCAGCAAAGCAGATTCAGTTCAAATCTGTAAGAAGAGTAGGGCTGTGTAACAAACTGCTTAGAGAAACTTTAGAATCTCCTTCCCTGGAGGTTCTCCAGAAGATGCATCTATCCAGGGTGACTTAAGATTAAGAAATCCTGTATCTGTGCAGAGGTTGGACTAGATGATTAGGCGATTTCCTTTCAAACCTATGATTCTAAGTGCATATAAAATTTGTGCAAATACTATTTTACACATGACTAAACAATTTGCTTCTGCTGAAACAGGAGCATGCTTTTGAACACTCTTCACAGATATACACTCACAAACCTGATATTTAAAAATGTGGCCTATAATTTTTGTCTTTTTGTGCAATTCTTCAGCTCACTCTAGATGGATGCATCAGAAACCATAACAATGGCTGTTTTTTATGATGTTTTTAAGCCCCTTTCAAGACCAAAGAGAGTAGGATAATTGTTGGCTAATCTTCAGATAAACATCCAGACATCTAAAAGAAGCCACTGTGCCATTAGCAGTGTGCCTACTACTAATGTAAACATGATAAATGGTATTTAAGATTTTCTGCTTGAAATACATATTTATTCATATTAATGCAGAGCGCCAAGGAAATTAACTTACAGTAATGGAAATCACTTCATCTTTAAATATGACTGATAGGTATTTTTGTTTCAGTTAATTAACAAATCCTGAAAAATGTAATTCTAACAAAGAATGAAAATGATATTTCTCATAAAATAATATCTCTGGTTTGGTTCTAAATTATGCTTTAAAAAAGTAGAAATAATATTAAAACCTGTACTTCAAATAAAATTGAAATATACATTAGTACAGGAGGTCGAGTTGGGGTTTCTAAATGAATGAAGTGTCATGTTCTGCACATTTATCAATATCTATTTGCATAAACATTTGCATTCATTTAAATGTCACCAGAAACCTGTATGCCTATTATATTTTTACATGCTATTTTATATTAATATAAGGATTACAATTATGCACATTTACTAAATATACAACCATATTGGTCAAATGTCTTTTTAAATTAGCAAATGAAATGCATATTTGTTATATATTTTATATCTATTTCCTTTTGCATGTTAGTCTTAATACATTTTTATATGAAAATGAAATATAATATATATTCCAAAAAAACCCCACTTGGAACCTTTATCATTAAAAGTAGATGGCTATATATGCATACATGTAGGTATATATGGATAGAAATATATATAATTTAGCAGTTTTGGTAGCAAGAATGAAATTCACTTTATGAACACTGCTTTAGCTGAAATTTAGGTGTAATATGTGAAACATATTACAATATAATATAATCTATATAATCATATAATATGTGTGTGTCAGGTATAGGTTATTTTTGTTTATCTTTTATTATAAATTCAATAGGGTACTATTTTAAAATGATAAGCAAATACATACATACATACATACATACATACATACATATATATATATATATATATATATATATAGTTAACAAACCAATTAACTCCTTGCATTTTGATTGTCCTTACCTATTCTTGATTACATTATAAAATAATTTCCTTTAATGTTTTAAGGTGCCTCTCATTATGATAAAGTCATCTGCTATAGATGGCCACTAAAACCTATTGTGTGGTCTTCATTTAAAAAAGACTAAGGCTAGGTACATGAAAGCTAGGTACATGAAGGCTATGACTAAGACTAGGTACACTAGGGCTAATAAAAAATATCACCTCTATCATGAGCCCCGATTGCTTTTTCCTCTCAAACAATATGGCTACAACCTATACCTGACACATGGAAGCTATTGAATTTTGGCCTCATATTTTCCCAAGGAAGAATCAACTTTGACTACTTGAAACCTGGGATACTGCTCCTGCCTTTGTTCAAGCTAATTTGCATCATCACAGAACATCGCAAAAGAGGTATGAGATTTTTTACCAGCTAAGAACTGCCTGTCCAATGGAGTTTTCCATCTATTGACTCCTCTGTCAAATCCTATGAAATATGAACTTTCATTTCTACCCAGGAGAACTTTTACAATCTTATTTCCAATGCCTGATGTAGGGTGTTTGTGCCTGAAAGCTTGCAATTAAAGATTTTTTTTTTTTTTTTTTGTTTTGCAAAAATCTTGTTAGTCTAATAAAAGATATCACCTCTTCCATGAGCCCTGAAGGCTAGGTACAGACATTTAAAAGGCCTGAGGCGGAATTGACATAAATTACATGTTTTTCTGTAAGCAGCATAGTTTAGATCAGTAGCAAACAGAACACACATTCTCCCTTTGGTGGGAGGGGCAAATCTTAGACCGGGTTCTGCCGTTTTTTAACCTTTCTATGTATGCTGAACTTCTGTTCTGTTATGGGTATAAACTGGTTTTGTACACTGAAATTCTGCTCAGTTACAGGTATAGAACAGTTTCTGATCACTTATAGTGGTAAAAATGTAATGTCTGTATGTGACCTAAATGACAATGAAATTCTTTCTAAATTATATGAGCAATTTTTGCCTTAAATTATTGTATGTTGCATGAAATTATATAGAAGACAAAAATACATTATTATAGATGTACCTTCTGGTCTTAAAATCCATAATTATGAATTTCCATTTGTAATTTTCAGCATTCATTTGCAGGTGTTTCTAGCTGTGGTCTGTGAACTAGGTAAGTGGCCTATGGAATACTTCCAAATGGTCCAAATGCCATGGTGGTGAGACTCTTGTCAGTCAGGAATCAGTGGTGTTTCTTGATAATTGTAGGTGATTTCAGGATACTTTTATGGTAGTATAAGCATGATATAGCCATGCTGGTCTATAAATTATGTGAGATGCAAGAATATCTTAAGGTGCTATCTCTTATTGGACCAACTATATAGTTGGGATAAAGTTAGACAAGCTTACAAATGTCTAACTTTATCCCAACTACATAATTGGTGCAATAAAATATATCACCTTAAGAAATTCTAGGATACTTTTAGAAATTCAAGGAGAGTTTTGGTCAGTTAATCAAGGGGCATCACCCTGTTGAGCCCAATGAGTGAGATCTGGACTATGGGGCTTTCAGATGCCTTAATCTCTACAGCTGCTGGAGCCATTGTTTTGGCATGGCTCTGTAACCTCCACCACCTTTTTCACTGCTGCAGATTTTAGTCCCCAGAGGGGTGACTAAACACTCAAATTTCTGTTGTGCATAAGGATGGGAAGAGGTGAGTGGCATTAATTCCCTAGGTTCTGGAGCCAGTCTGAAACAGCAGTGATTAATACCACCACTACCAAAACTCTGGCACCTGCAGTGATGAACCCCATGGGCCAAACCCAGAAAAGTTTCTTGATATAGGCCTAAAGACATTAAGTACATTTCTGTACAAACAAATGTAGTCTTTTATCTTGAAAGGACATATAAAGAACTGGAAAAATGTATTTCTAATAAATTCATTTTTGTCTGCAGTACTGTTAGTATCTTTCCCACAGTGATTTCATCTGATGTATTAAAAACTTTCTAAGTGGTCCACCGCAACCAAGCAAAAAACATGCTTAACAGATGTAGATCAGATAATGCTCATAGGTTACTGAATGCTATCTACTCAGACAAATCAATGACCATTCCTCTTACAATAATTTTTCTCAAGGCTTTTGAATATAAGGAACAGTCATGTTATTGTCTAGAACTAGAAATGTTTGGTTCAAAAGTCTTACCCGAATAGGACTAATGTAATTTGCTTAATTAGCCAAGATTCTATCAATGCCCTTGAATCCAAGTGTTTTTTATTAACTTTGGCTTGGTACAAACATTCAAAAAGCCTGAGGTGGAATCAATTTAAGTTACATGGTTTTCTGTAAGTGGCATAGTTTAGATCAGTAGTGAACAGAACATGCATTTGCCCTTTGGTGATGGGGGGCAAATCTTAGATCAGATTCTGCCATTTTTAAACCAGTCTATGTATGCTGAGCTTCTGTTCTGCTGTGGGCATAGACCAATTTTATATGCCAAACTTCTGTTCTCTTAGGGGTATAGACAGGTTCCTGATCACTTATACTAGTAAGAGTGTAATGTTTTTATTTGGCCTTTCTAATGACTAGCCCCATGGATGGGCTCTGTGCAAGAGTTGACACAGACATGCTTAAATGAGCCCTTTAAGACTCCTGCTCCAGAATTCACTTAAGAATGTTTTATGAAACAGGAGCTAAGTAAGGAGATAGAGTCCAATGTACTTGATTTCAAAATTCTCCTTGCCAATTAAAATGTCCTTTGCCTTTCTTGGATACTGATGGTCTTGGACTTCATCTACACATGAAATTAATGCAAATAAACAAACAAAGTTTATTTCTCCCAGCCATCACATCTTCACATGCACATGAGACTGTAGTATGTTGAGTCCGGTCAAAGCAGCTCCAGCTGGCAGGGGACCCCACGGGTCAGCCTGTCAGCTTGGGGCTGCTCTGACTCAGCTCAACATGCTGCAGAGGGGCTGGCTGGGTCACAAGAGTGCTCCAGTGTGGGGCTAGACAGCAGGCAACCCTGCATTGAGGCACACATGTGCCCCAGCAGCAGCGTCTATACATGCACTGCTGCACACTAAATGCTGCCACAGAATATTTGCATTTAACAGTAGTAACCTGCAGAAGATTTAATTAATTTCCTGCAGAGGGCTGCATGTGTAGATATTGAGACTTTGTTGCAGAGCTAAGTAGGCAGCTCCTCAGTAAATGTCTTATCTGGATGTGCAACCACTGTGTCATAAATAAGATGTAGAAGGTAGGGCAATGTGGAATCTTAGGGCACCTATACACATGCCCGATGCCTGCTCTGGTGTGTGCTAATTAGCCTGTTCCAGCAGCCTCAGCACCACATGCATTCAGTATCCCCTTGCTTCAAAATGGCAGTGGCGGTGCTTTAACTATAGCTTGTCAAATGAACTTTAGTTAATTTGCCACCATCAGGACTTTGAAGCATGGGATGCTATATACACACACTGCAGGTACTTTAATTAGAGATCCTCTCTTATTAAAGTGCTCCCCAACCCCAGTGCATGCATAATGATGGCCTTAAAGACTAGTCAGTCTCTTCATTTTTGTCTGCAAAACTGAAGAGATTAATCAGTTAGACTCTAAGGCACTGACAGATCTGAAAGTCCCTGCTGTAACTCAAGGTGCTTTGCGTAAAGAGCCATGAGTTAGAGCAACTCCCCCCCTACACCCCACCCTGACCCAACAGACAGTCACCTGTTGGGTTGGGGGGGGGGAATTGAGTCTCCCTGTCTGTCCTATGATTGGGGCTGGGCTGATGCATTACCTCCCCCTCCCCCCAGTTCTGGTGCTGTCTGCAGGAAGGGGAAGGGGGAGGGGAAGGGGAAGGGGAAGAGGAAGGAGGAGCTGCGGGCTGAGATTTGCCCAGCCTGACCTGAAGGAGTAGGGGGAAAGGGGGACTGTGAAGCAAGGGATCTCCAATCCACCCACCCCTCCAGCTCAGACTGAGTAAACCTCAGCCAACAGCTCACTCCCACTCCCTTTTCCTTTCTCCCTTCCTGCAGACAGCCCCAGGGATGAGGCTAGGCTGCATCAGCCATGCCCTGGATTGCACAACATATTAAGCCTAGAGAACACAAGTCACCTAAGGCACTCCACTCTGGAGCACCTTCACCTGATCCCTTATTAGATGACAGTTAATGTCACAGTTAATGTCATCAGCCATTTTTAAAGCACTCTGCAGCCACGCATGTGTGTCACAGCACAGCTGTAGAGCACTTTCAGGGGGCTGATCACACAAGTGTATTATCTGTGCCCTCAGGTGTTACCCTGTCATACCTTCTATTTGACTTCTAACTAACATGTCTAACAACTTTTCTATTCAAATAAGATACAGTATCTCACATTTCCTTTCCATTGCAACATGACTGCTTAGTGGTGCTGCCTGAGCTACCAGCATAATTATTCTATAGGCATTTGGGTCAATGAGTTTTCATATTGAGAATACATTGTACTGACAAAGAAAACAAAAAAACTGAAGATACTTTGGTATATGTTAAGTATCACTGATTTTCATACACTTCATCCCGCTCTCACCCCAAGCATGTTTTTCAGAATCTTGTCAATAAACATTCCATCTGCATTCTTTATAGAAGCTTTAATGATATCCATCTTGCATTTACTAACTTTAAAAAATATAAATTAAAAGAAGGATATAGCCAACCTTACTAAATAAGATTTATTTTCACATATGCCTTATTTTTTAATAATATTTTAATTATTCAAGCACTAGCTTTACTACAGGGAACGAGTAAAAGTTAGACTGGATTTGAGGAAAGGTGACCAGCTCTGTCTTCAGCTGTAATTTGTAGTTTGAGAAGTTTCATAGTTTCATAGATTTTAGGATCAGAAGGGAACTATGAAATCATCGAGTCTGACCCCCTACCCCGGGCTGGAAAGAGTGTGGGGATCAGATGACCCCAGCCAGGTGTCTGTCCAATCTCGTTTTAAATACCTCCAAGGAAGGGGACAGCACCACCTCCCTTGGAAGTGTATTCCATATTTTGGCAACCCTCACTGTAAAGAATTTTTTTCCTGATGTCCAATCTGAATTTGTTCTCCTCCAGTTTGTGGCCACTGTTTCTAGTTACCCCGATGAGTGCCCTGGTAAACATCATATCCCCTATTTCTTGCTGACCCCCACAATGAGTGAGAACACATCACTAAACAAACACAAAAACAGTTTTGTGAGTTTCATTCCTGTGAATCTGGAGTCATGAAGTAACACAGAGAAATGATATTTATATCCAATTATAAAAAGTTGCAAAGTGCCTTTGTACACCGCATTTACTGTATATGAATTTATTGCTGACTTTTTTACCTTTTCACCCAAGAAGATAGAGTTTGTTCTAGATTATTACTTCTGGATTGATTATCTGATTGGCAGTTACTCACTGACATTTTTCTTTAAGAATGAGTGATCTGATTAATCTCTGAAGCTTCAAAGCAGGGAGGAAAAGTTTACAGATGGTAGACGCAGTCTAAAAAAGTGTGCAGAACCAGAGATTCATAGGGTTTAAGGTAAAAAGGGATGAGTATCTCAACTGAGATCCCTCACAACAAAGACATTTCTCCCAGTGATTATTACATCTTCTCGCCTTTCTCTTGAGATTGAAATTAAGGTACATAGAAAAATGATAGACAGCGGATGTATGGTCTGTTAATATTGATCCAAAGATGCAACACTGATAGGCCAAACCCTTGCTCTGGATGCCACCAGAAGAAGAATATTCAGATCCAAGGGAAGTTCATTTTCTTCCAAATTTGGCATCACTTTTTATCTAAATTTGGCATCTTCCTTTACCAACTGCACAGAAGGAATGTGTTGTTCATTGTCTCCTTCACAGCCATGGGCTCAGAAACTAGATTTTTTTTTTCCCTGTATTTTCCACAATTTGAATGTCCTGTGTAAGTGAAGAACTTACAGATGTGGCTACCGGAAGAAATCTTCAATTCTTCTTGTACTACAGCAAGAAAAAAATGCTCCAATTTCAGGGGCATAGCCAGTTTAAAGCCAGGATAAATAGCTTTAGTACCACCATAATTTTCTGTTTTCAGTCGTCGGGCCTATGTGCTAGCAAACAACAAGATGTGGCTCACATGTAGAGGAACACTTTAATAAAGAACTTTATTCAAGCTTATTTCATTACTTTTTTCTTGGTAGTGTGAAGTGTGAATTAAGTTGAATACAAAAAGATTTTCACTGCACTGAATTACCTGTTTCACCTTGAAAAGCCACACAAAATGAAGCTCTTAAAGCCTTTTGAAAATGACCTTTTTCCTCAGCAATGATTTATCTTTCCCCTCGAAAATCCCTTTTACAAAAGGGAGTATGATTAAAGGAAGCCAAGCAGCACAAACACTCGCTGAAGATCCTGCTTATCTGGAACTCACTTGACAATGTATGTTTTTGGGGTCGGGAATGCTGCAGGTTCAAGGGATAATTCTGCCTTTCAAGCACTTCAATTTATTTCATGCCTGAGCACTGTCATTGTACTCAGACAAGATGAAACGCATCGTTGTGTAAAGAAATTGAAATGAAATCCTACTTGACCCAGCAGGATGGGGCATTATGTTTGACTCAGTAGTGATTCCTGGGATAATATCTAATTCCAGGAGGAAAATTTCTTGATATGGCCACCTGCTGCAAGTGGCTTTGTCCAGGGATCACAAGTTGTTCTGGGTGACTGGGCTCAGGACATGCCTAGAAGAAAGCAGCCAGCCTCCTGCTGGCATTTAGATCTCTTAATTTTCTCTATGCTTGCTATTCACTGGGAACGAGCGAAAGAAGACTGGGGGAAAATCTGAAGCGCTTCCACAAGAGGACACATGCTTTGGCAGAAATGTGAGTTAAACCCTGCTTGACCTGGAGTTCTCACTGTTTTGGTCTTTTTTAAATATATTTTGGGACACGTCATTACTTCCTCATGGGCTGGCTTTTAATTTTCGTACTGTTGAGGGCCAGCCCTCTGTATGTCATTGCACATTCAGTCCCTGCAAAGTGTTTATTTTAAAAAGGCTGCACACCAACAGATTCAATAAAACGGGAACACTCCGTGTCACAAGAGGGAATCGTGCAGACAGCTTTATTACTTCTGTCAGAGAACAAAGGTTTTTCCCAGCATGTAGGGGATTATTGAGCTAGCAGCAAATACATGGAATGCACAACGTCAAAACTTCAAATGTGACTAAGGAGGTGTGGGGGAAGAGTCCATAATTGATTTCCCGGCTATTACAATATGAACAAAATATAACTGTTCAGGTGCCGTCCCCAAATCAATCTCTATGTGCCTCAGTTGTTGTGGCACAATTTCAATTCGAATACCATGATTCCAAACAATATCTCTTATTATTAAATGATGATGATTTTTGAAGGAGTCTACCACCAATATCAAGTCACCTTTGCATGTATTGGAATAATAGTCATTCCTTCTACAAAAAAAAAGTATTTTGCCTTTGGCACGTCTCTGAAATTAATTCTTGTACAGAAGACAGAATATTTTTTTTCCTTTTAAGTTGAGCAATGGTTTCACATGTATAGAATAAAAATAAATGATAAAATAGCAGATTTTTGTAAGGTGACACCTTGCATCTATTTGCCATATCACCCTCCACTTATTATCCCTTGCAAATGTGAATGCCAATGTCTCCTATCTGGTTTCAGTCAGGGTCAAGGAGTTAGCACCTTCCCATTTACTCTGCAATGCTATTTTCCTTCTTATGAGTCCTAATCCCTTTCTGGAATGGCACCTGCTTACAGTACATTTATCCTGCAGCTGAGAGGGCTGAATGAACAGACACCATCTATTCCACTGCCTAAATGAGCTTGGAGGTGTTGCAAAATGAGGTAGGTTGTGTCTCCCCAGTCTGAGAGACTGGAAATACCGTCTCTGCAGTGCTCCCAGACTTATCTAGCTGATGAACTGAAAGAATGTGATATGACCTCCCTGAGGTAGACACATGCCACAAAACCAATTTTTTTCCTGTAAAGAAAATCTGTAATAAGAAGCATGATAGCAATCACATCTGTAGTTAAGTGGGGAGAGGAATGTGTGGAACAAAGATTTATTGGAACATCGGGACAAATTCAGCTTTCAGTTTCATCCCGGTACTGATGCAAGTGGGAGCATGTAGATGTAACTGAGGGCAGAAGCTAGCCCTTACTATTTCAATTTAAGGCTCTGTAGTTAACACAGCAATTAATAAGTGACTTTGTTGAGGTGTACATTGTTTATCTGTTCTGCATCTCACAAATTCAGGCAGTTGTGCTTATGTTTTAAGGCTTTGTATTTCTACATTTGATTTTACAGCAGCCTGCCAAGTTAAGAACCCAAAATGTAATAAGAGAGGGAATACGTTTTAAGTTATTATTTTGCAAAACGCCAAGAACAGTTTAGAGCCATGAATGCCCTAGGCCATGAAGTAATCGTAGGTCCTATAATGAGCAGCATTTGTCAGACTAAGGCAAGTCAATATACATTAAAAGAAAGGATCTCAGTTGTAGGAGGAGATTGAGCAGTGCTTCCTATAGTTTGGACCCAATCCTGCACCCATTCAATCAGTGAGAGTTTTGCCATCAATTTGAATAGTAGTATGAGCAAGGCCCCTAAGGCCACATTTTTCAGTGCCAGCTTCCTTTGTTTTATGTCAGGGTTTTGCACCCACAATTAATGGTGCCTGAATTTTTGCACCTGCAATTAATGATCTGCATAATAAAGGAGGCCAGGTCAGGACCCCTTTAAAATCTACTCTTTAATGTGCAATTTAAATAATAATAATAATGAGAATTTCCTACTCTGTCTAGCAATCTGGCGCATTGTCCCTTCCTACTGACTGAGCCTTTATTACACATATAAGGGACGACATTATTCTAGTGTCACTTCTGACATCCCCAAGTCTTAATAACATTGGAGAGATCTACATTTGACCATTCAGAATCCCCAAATTATACTGTACAAATCATGCCGTGGAAGTTTTAATTACTGCATGAATAATCCCCTCTCTAAAATACCAGTTCATCAACAGAAACAAACAACCAACCCCTCCCCACCCTCACCCAAAGAAACCACATGAGCAACAAATACAGTCTTGTTATTTAATCAACCCACTACAACACAGCTCTATAGTCTGTGGAATCCCCATTGATGTATATTTTTAAGTCCTGATGAGACAGATATTTGTTGATGATGGTATAAATATGGATGATCCTGCCCTGAGCAGGGACGTGGACTAGATAACTTCCTGAGCTCCCCTTCAGCCCTATTTTTCTAGGTTAGTGTTAGGTGATATGAAGACATAGCCCCTGACCTTAGCAATTTGAAACCTAAGATGAAAAATTACATGTGGTGTGGAGGTGAAAGAGATTGAGAGAGAAGTACTCTCTTAATATGATTATTGTGGTCATATTTTAAATAGTCTAACTACCTCCATCTGCTCCTCAATCCTGTTTTGGATGGCTTCTGATTTCTTATAGGCAGATGGGCAGACAGGGAGAAGATGTCACTGGTTAATGTATCAGCTTAGGACTGGTATTCCATATGCTTAAGTACCTAGCAGTAATTAAGAGTTTTAAAGAGGTCACAAAGAAATTACAGGCCACATTCTGCAAGTATGCCAGGTGCAGAATCTCTGTTTATTTTACTGGGAACGGTACACATCAAGTGGTTGGAAGACTGACCCCTATACTAGAAAATTACCAGATGCATTCATTGTCAACTTATGGCCAATAGAGTAAATAAGAGAAGTAATGCACTCTTAAAATACAAGAACAGACGGACTTGTAATATTTTAATTGCTTTTTTTCTCTCCTTCCTGCAAAAATATATGCAAACCCTGATCTCTCTCTGACAAATGGTAGGATTCAAATAGAGATTAAGAATGGAACCTAAGTGGGAAGCAGTGATACAGATCACCTCTTCACCAGGAAGGAGGCAATATCAATGGCCCAAAGCTGCAGGGGGAAGAGACAGATTCAAATTTGTCAAATTTAGATAAAAAATTTCTACCCCTTTGAAATAAATAGATGGGCCACATGATTCCTTTGCTTATAAAAGTCCCCAGTAATAAAAGGAGGAAGATGAACACATAAATAAAGTGTTGGAACAATATTTCTGAGTCTTTAATCTTGGGAGATATTGCTTTTGGAGGCAGGTTTTTTTAGTTGAGCTATGGCAAGCAGGAAGAGAGTGAAATCAGAAATCAGGAAGAGAAATCAGTTCTCAGAGTTCCTCCCTGATGGTCACCTTTGTCTGAGACCCCTGAAAAAGAATTGTCTGCAGTCTGTTTGTGAAGACCACAGTTACATCACTGGTATATATGTTAAATAAAGGAAGTCATATGTAAAGTACACCGAAACTCTGTAATGCTAGTTTCCACTTCAAGAGGAAGCTGACCAGGAAATATGAGTTCAGAGGGTAAACACCTACAAATATAATTGTCTGCTTTTCAAAAAAGTCCTGTTTTCTCTGAACATGTAGTAGATGAGGGTTTTCCTATGAAAGCAAGACAGGTAGTCCTTAGCAATAGTAATGGATGCATAGAGCAATAGTAATGGATGCATAGATACATTTTAAATGGGGTGCTGCTCAGTTCACAGACATTGTGGAGGGGTACCACTGGGTTAGGAATTCCCTCATATGACTTGAGTTCTATACTGATTTAGAATATGATCCTAACAGCAAAATAATACCCAGTAGTCCCATTATCTTCACTAGGAGTTACTAGAACTTTGTATTTCAGAGGATCAAGCGTTCAGAATTTAAACTCCATCGGAAAAAGAAAACCCTTGTCTTTAATTGTGCCTGTACAGCTCTGTGCACATCTTTGGTGTGCTAATAAGATAATTAATTAATACATCTCTGCAGTTCCCAGTTTAGTCAGGCTTCAGATTGCATAGTGTTCAATTCAATCAAAAACCCTAGAGTGCCTTAGATTTGAATGATTCTGGGGCTTCAGAAATGTATTATACACTTTGAAACAAGAATTTTAAAAGAAATGTTTGAAGTACCAAGAAATTTGAAAGGCACTGCAGAAAAACCAGGCAGAAATGCTTGCAGCCATACTTCAATGTGAATGGTATCAAGGATGGAGGTATAGGTAGATGGGAAGATAAGAGCCAACCTGTACTGCTGAGCTACTCTAAAAGTACAAATCAGAAAGAGATTGTAAATTAATTTACAGGGCAAGGGACTATGGCACTTCACTTTTTTTTTTTTTTTTTTTTTGCTTCAGCTTGTTTCACCATCCTAATTAATACTATAATAAATCAAGGTTTAGGGCCAAATGCTCATTTTTATGCAGTGTAGAAGAAAAGGTCAATTCTGTTTATAAAGACAGAAACATTTTCTTTATACAACAAGGCAGTCTCGGTCAGTAAGCCGTGTAGACATAGTTCAACTGCCTGGCCCCCAGAATTATTTTTCACTAGAATGGACCAGGAAACTTTACATGAGCCATTTTAAATTATTTATGAATATGAACCTCTGTGCCATTATCAACATTTTCAACATTGCCTTCCCTCAAACCTATTACACAAGATAAAATCCATCAATTACCTCTGCCAAACTTACTAATTCTGGTCTGTTTCTTCCTCTAGGCCTAAAACCTTATCTACCTAAGGCTCCTCTAACTCAAAGAAGCACTTCTAGGTCTCTCCCTTCCTTTTATTTTCTGGTTCAGCTAACTGGACCCATGTGCCATCATGACTCAACAGCAAAAGCCTTGATTCTTAAGGCAGATTGAGGCACTTGATTCTAATACAACTCAGCAGAAGACATATGAATTTATAGAAAAGCTGTTAGAGTTTGATGTCATGTTCCTCCACATTGTCCTTGGCTGTGTATGTTGAGGGAAGAATCAAGATTTGCTCTACTGATTTTTTTTTTTTTAACTATTTTAAAACATTAAGCTTTTTTACTGGCTTTTGGTTTTAGACTTCTGTGACTGGAATGAGCATTGGAATTTGGTGTTTATAACTATATTCCTCCTCGATTATAGGTAACTTTATTCAGCTGCTGTTAACATATGTAGGTAACTTATAACCGAAGACTAGAAAATGGCAACTGATTAAATCAATGAAATGACTTTCAAACCATGCTATCAGAGCTACAATAATAATAGAAGTTCTCTATTAACTTTTAACTTTCCTTCCCTTAGTAACTTCTTAGTTACTCCCTCAGGTGCTTCTTTATCATAGCCAGCTCTAGTTGAACAGGATGATGGTGCTAGAAATAAATCTCCTTGTAATAAAATACACATTAAAGTTGTAGTTTACTTGTATTAAGAGTGTCATTTTCCTTGGCATTTGTCGTAGAGTGTCTGTTATTACAGATGAGTAGGTCAAACCAGCAGGATGCCCTAAAGCCATATCAGTGCAGGTGTACACAAACCAGGGTGCGCTAAATCCTCCAGCACTCCAATGGTTAATGTTTCTATGGCTGTGTAGCTGGAAACCCTTATTTTTAAAGCACTCCCTGATTATCTAAAGCGGCTAGGGAGTGTTTTTCTGTACCTGGATGCTTTCCTAAATCTATTCTGCAACCCGTTGTTAAGATCCAGTTATTTCCATGTCTGTATATGTGTGTGTTTCTCTACTTCTGCCAGCTGATGTCCTTGCAAATGAGATAACAGCATATGGCCTCTGGGGTGATACTATAACCGGCATTTTAAAAAAAAAATAGTTCAAACTATTACAGATTTAACTGATAATTAGAACTTTTTTTTTTTGGCAACTGCATCAATCACAGCTTTGTAGCATTTATCAAGAGGTGGGGGGAGGGTAGAGGGGGAGAGAAGTCTTCACTGTATGAGAGAAATAAAAAGGTTGTGCAGGTTTAATCACTGAGCTGAGTGTAAGATCACTTCTGTGTCTAAGCCTGAAAGAAGCTGTGGTATTACAGCTGGTATGTGTTCAGCATGTTAACTAGCCTTCAGATTTGACTTGCAATGTGTATGCATGTAAACTTTGAGAGGCTCCTTCAGGAGTTATATTTAAGAAGTCTCAGTAGGTGTTTGTTCTCATGATGATGATTAGATTTTAATTAGCATAAGAATAGTCAAACTCCTGGTGTACCAATTATATTCCAGCTTGGACACTGCTGCTATTCATGTCATCAATATATCACTTGAAAAAATAAGTCTATGCTGAAAACAAAAAAGCCACTTTTAAAATCAATAAATAATAACCTACAATTATCATCATTTTTAATCCCACAGGATCTCAAAGCACTTGACAATCTGCTGTTAGATGTATCATCTCCTTTAACTAAACCAAAAAGCAAAACAAAAAACCAAACCTGCAGTCAAGACAAGACTCCATGGATGTGCTACAGATTGAGACAAGGGACAGACATTACACATAAACCAGTCTAAATGATCAGAAACTGGTTTAAACCTGTAACAGAAGAGATGTTCAGTGCACATAAATCAGTCTGAGAATGGCTAAAACCGGTTTGAGATAAACCTGGTTGAATGTAGTATCAGATTTAACGGATGTGGCTCAAATTGGTTTATGCAGCATTTGTCGCATACCCCTTGCCGGTTTAAATTATATAGAACTCCCGCAGCATCCCAGCATGCTCTCTGGAATGGGCTGGGCTCTCTGCTCCACAGCAGGGCTGGCCCCTTCCCTCTGCTCCCTGGCTGTAGCTTCGGCAGTCTCTGCAGGCATCTTCCTGACTTCTGCCCCCTCCACCCCCCTCCCCACTCTCTGCTAAGCAGGCATTGGCCTGTCCCTCACAGACAACTCTCAGCATTAGCTAGCAGACCACATGCTGGCTACCTCCGAGCTGTGTCACATGGAACAAAGGCAGAATCAACAGATAGCTGGTAATGTCCCTGTGTTTTCTTAATGGGCTGATAAACACTGAGTTAGAGGTGAAAACATTTCCTACTGGGCTGTTCAAGAGCGGGGAACCCTTCCTAATCAGAGCATCCTGCAGGGACATGGCCATACTGCCCTCAGCTCAGCTCTGTGCACGGGAAGGGAGGGCTGTTCTAACGCCCCCCAGTTTCTAGCCTGAGCCACTGCAGGCATGTGCCTGTATTTCTGGGATGTCTGTCTGGTTACAAAACTGATCTAACCTAACCTGGATAGATTAACCTGCAAAAATTGAATCAATTCAGGCTCAAGCTTTTTGAATGTCTGTCCCTAGCCTAGGTGGAAGACTTTGAAACAGCTCAGCTGTCTCTTCCATTTAGCATGCTCTATAATCAACACTATAGCAACAGATAGGGTCATGTCCACATAGCACATGGCAGAGTTGTATCTGGGTAGTATTGTGCTCCGGGTAACAGCAGGGGCTGGACCAGTAGTGACAGTGGCTAGTTATGTCAGAACCTCAACCTGTTGTCCCATGTCCCCTCCTTGCCCCCTAAACACACACCTTTAATTAGGCTACTTGCATATGGATCAAAATTCTTTAGGATTATAGTATGTAAACTGGCAATAATGTTAGCCTGCTGTCCCAGCACTCTACAACACTTGAACCTTGGTTTTGAAATGCATCCATGGTGGTGGACTCTTGAACTTTCATAGAGGCACAGGGGTCTGTTTACACGGATCCAATCAGAGCTGTATAGACTAGCTAGAAAACATTTCTATTTTAGTGTGACAAAATGTATGTCTTCCTTCAACTTTTGATCTAGTATGACACTTAGCAACAGAAACCAAGACCTCATTTTGCAAATATAGGAACTACTTCACCTGGTGCTGATATCCAATACTCTGAAGTGAAATAGGGTATTTAACACATAAACAACAATTATAGAAGAATAGTAAATAAATAAGAATGTCCAGCAATATCCAAATAAAACGTGAAGGGTAATTTAAGTAAAAAGAATGTGGCTTTTCGACATGACACTAATAGGAAATTGCCTAGTCTTATGAAAATTGCCTTAGAACTACAATTTAAAGACCTCAGATGGTGAGGGCATCGCTTTTGCATGTCAAGTGAGTTTTTCAGAAGCATCTAAGTGACTTAAGAAGAAAAGTTCACAGATTCACACAGATTCACAGAAATTTAGGGCTGAAAGGGACCTCATAGGCGCATCTACACATGCAAGCATGTGCGCTTTCAGCAGCTCCAATAGAAGTGGTGCAAATTTGAGCCGGGGCTTTTTGCTTCAGCACACGTGCTCAGACATGCACTTTGTTTTGGAGCAAATTGTGCCACTTGGGGCAAAATAACCCTGCCTGGCTCCTCCCAGATCTTCAGCCAGGGGGAGCTAGAGCCCGGGGCCAGCACCTGTGCTGTCCCCAGCAGTATAAATAGCTGACCTGTCTTGGCCCCTGGCAAGTAGCTCAAGGCTGCTAGCTCTCAGGAGCTTCTGGGGCCCAGCCAATTGGTACCTGGGGATACTATCCTTGTGCCAGCTGGACTGCTGAAGCAGCCCTGAGATTTCCCTGCACCCTCTACCCAATCTGGCAGTGGGGGCTGCTGTCTGGCTGTGACCTGCTGTGCATTTGCCAGACTTGGATGGGGACTGCACAGCCAGTAGAGGCATCTGCCCCTCTGGGCTAGCTGCCAGTAGACTGAGGTTACAGGGTTGACTTTTATGTGGCACTACTGCCATGTGTGCCCCTGCCCGACCATCTGGGCAGCTATCACCTGGAAGATGTTCTGGGTGTGGTGGCCTGCTTTCAACTGTCAAAGCATGTCCTCCTGTCCCCATTTAGCCAGGAGGTCAGCCACAGCCAGATGGGTCCAAGGTGCCAGCTCTGAGAAAGCAGGGTCCTGCCACTAGCATTCCTAGCAGGAATTCTGGTGTTCCCTATTGGAAAAATGAAAAGTCCCTGATAAAAAAAAATCCCAGTAACTCTGTAAAATACCCCCAAATCCATGTTCCTCCACAAGGAAAACAAAAAACAACTATAAAGATAGAAAGCAAGACAGAGACAGTGATCGGTTGGACAATGTTTTATTGATATATCTTACAGTGTTAAAGCAAGTCTCTTATCATAATAATAAAGTGAACTCTAAATACGTATTTCATGAATACATGTTTTGCCGTACACGCACAGGATGATGGCCCCCACACAAGGGGTTTGCCCCCCCCAAGAGGGGGCTCATCCCTCTCACAAGGGGTATGGCCCTGTGACAGGGGGTTCAACCCCCACACAAGGGGTACGGGCCCCCAGCAGGGGGTTCATCCTCCACACAAGGGGTATGCCCCCCAACACAGGGGGTTTGGCCCCCCAACAGGGGGCCAAATGGCCCCCACAGGGGCCACCACCCCCAAGGCCCACATGCCCCACCTGAGCTGCCTAATGGCTGCCCCATTAGCCCCACCCCCCACTCCCCCAGACCCCCCAATGGCTGCCCCACCCAGTGTCACCCCCCAACTTCCACCCCCAAACCCCCAAGGCTACCCCCACAACCCCAGGCACTGTCACTTAAAAAAAACAAAAACCAGAAAAAGAACAGAAAAAAAATGGAAAAAAAAAGCCTCTGCTTACCTTAGAAGCAGAGGGGAGGGGGCTCCAGGGCCTCCTGGAAGAGCCCCTGGGGCAACACAGGATAGCAGCAGGGGCAGCAGGGCTCAGGCTGGGGCTTCTGGGGCTGTCACCCTGCCTGCTTTGTGCAGGTGGGCCCCAGTCAGCCAAACTGCAGCTGGAGCTGCCGTTAAGTGCCGGGTTTTTTTTTTCATTTTTTTTTATACTATGGGATGGGGGGCAGGGATGGGGGGGTTGGGGGGATGGGGCTAGCCATGACAGGGGTCAGGGGCCTCAGGGGCGCTGGTAGGGGGAGGGGCCAGCTGCAGCAGGGGCCTCGGGCCTCGGGGGGGGGCTGGTAGGGGGAAGGCCCAGCCAGGTCAGGGGTCAGGGGGCTGGGGGAGTGGGCGAGGCCCTCAAAGGTCCCCCCCATGGTCCCCTCCCCCCTCCTCCAGCCTCCCTGACACCTTATTCACCAGCACCAGAGCCCTGGTGCTGAAACATATGGCCTGGCTGGATGCGTGTTTCAGCACCAAGACGAGGGGCCAACCACAGAGATGTTCTGGCAGCCGGAGCGTTTCCATGGAAGACCCAACCTCCAGTTGCCTAACTTGCCTGCTCCACTTTTTTAAACTTTGCCTTTTTTAGACCACTGGATATCCAGGGTTCCAATTTTCTCCCCATGCTGCAAACTTGCAGTGTGGGAAACATTTTTTTGTTCCCACATATGCCTGTTGCCCTGCCTTAGAGGGATTTGAGGTTACGCAAGATGCATGTACACACTCATCTGGATGCCCCCCTTGAGATCATCAGTCCATTGGTATTTTTCAGTGGCAGTTATGCTAAGTCAAAGATGCTTTTTGAATATTCTACCAATGACCTTAAAGGCAGCAGCTGCTGGAGCATAGTTCTTCTATCACAGCACTGAGACACGTGGCCTGTACTAACTCAGGAGATAAGAATGCAACTTGATAAATTATTAGTACTACTTTCTACAGTACCTACGTAGATGCTTGTTTAGATCTTTCCTTAAAACAAGTGGCTTAACTCAGTTTGGCTTATTAGACTGTGAGTTAGACATAGAAACAAAGGTAGGTACCAGTATACAAAAAATTATGAAATTTGATTATTAGCTTGGCCTCTGGATTTAAGATAGCCTGATGTGTAATACTCTTTCCAAATATATATAGCTGACTTTTGTGGCATTTAGTATTAACACTGGGAAATCCCCTCCACTGTACCCAAAGGGGCTGGTAGGGAACATTAAACTTTCTGAAGCAGGTTGGTGTTATATTTCATAAGGAATGTGACTTAAGTTTAACTGAAGCTGGATTGTAATCTTCCAGACAAAACCCTACATTCAGAAAACATTAAGGTTGAGTGCATGTTGAGTATATGTATCCATAATTTAAAGATTAAAAATGATTTTGTAATTATCACCAAACCAAACATAATAAATCCAGCAAATCCAGAAATAAAGGTACAATTAAAATGAATCCAAAGATTTCAAGATAGTGAATTCATAGGTACCCAAATGACCTTAGCTTTAGCCTGAAGTTTTATACTATAACCATACATTTAGTACTATGGCATTTTAGAGTTTGATGGGGAGATAAAATAAAATGGCTTTTAAAGGCAAGTTATATTTCTAAATTTTTCTTTATGATGTTAGTACAGTTTCTGAAAGAACAAATCTCATCTTCTGACTGGATAATTTGAAACTCTCTGAAATGGTCTGATCTGGAAAGGTGAGCACAGATAGATGGAGGAGTTTCAGGGAAAGCAAGAGCTGGAAAAGGAGAGCAGAAGCTGAAGACACATGAAGGATGTCAAGCAGGAGAGCCATTGATAGCAAAAGCTGAGGACCCTCATACAGAGCAGGAAGCTGCACAAGATCTTCCTTGCAGCAAGTGATGGAATATCACAGATGGAGCAGGTTGTGACTTTTCAACAGGATGTCACCTAATTGCCTCAGCAAAAAGAAAGAACTAGAAAGAACACACTAAGTTGAAGCAGCCTTAACTTTCTGTTGGACTCCCCTCTGGGACAAAGTGCGGTAATGTTTTATTATGCTTTACCAAAAAAAGTAACTGCTTAATCTACAACATATAAAATAACTCAGTCCTTCTTTTTCTGTATTTTCACATTAGTAATTTTTCCAAGCATTTCCAGGGGTCCCCAAGTCATAGTGGCATCATTAGCTGAAACATCTACAGTGCTTGCCTTCATGTCTCAGTACTACTTCTTTGCAGTGGGAATTACATTAATTAAACTCTTTTGACAATAAATCATTGTTATTCCAACCCTGTGTCTATTTCTAGGACTTACACCTAGAATCCAACCTAGGTTTAGTTACTAGAGAAATTGCTTCACTCCATGCCGTGTATTACTAAAGTTGAAATTAGAAGTAGTAAAAGAGACAAAGGATCAATTATAAGGTCCTTCTGTGAGGACTTTTCAATTTGGTGTTGCTGGGCATGTCTACACGACATTTACTGCAGTTGCCTAATTAGCTCTTTAGTAAACATCTTGGCATTTATACACCAGCCCTATTCAGCAGCAGGAAATTAAATTAACTCCACAGCAGGCTAGTACTTGTAAATACAAGTACTATCCTGCTGCAGAGTTTTTTACTCTGCAGAACCACATGTGTAAAGACTGATACAGCTGGCTGGGGCATGACGGTGCTTCAGTGCAAAGGCTGCCTGCTGGCTAGCCCTGGACTGAAGCAGTTCTGTGCCCCAGGCAGCTCTTCCACAGCATGTTGAGCCAGGTTGAAGCAATCCCAGCTGGCAGGGGGATGGCTTAATATGCTGCCGTCCCAGGTGCAGATTCAAACAATGTTTCAGGGAGAAATAAACTCTGGTGCTCCAGGGTCTGTGACTTCAGATTAATAGGACATGTAGATACAACCACCGTGATGTATTTGTTAAGTAAGGTTAAGAGTAACAGAGCATATAGATAACCAACCTTTTAAAATATTTGTATAAAGCTAAATAAATCAATAAAATTGACAACCTCTAACTTCCAATGAATTGGTTTGCCAGCATACTGTTTGAAAGAAAATGGTGCTTTGAAAGCAGGGTCCCTTTATACATGCAGGTAAAGGTGGGACAGGATCTAATGTGCATTGCAGAAGGCATAATTGTGAGATCACTAATTAGATCCCGTCATGCCTTATTGCAATACAGTAGTGCACCCCCATGGCTGGGGGATCACAGCAACTGCAGTCTCCCAGCTGTGTTAGTGTGTGGGATGCTCCTGCTGCTAGGAGCTCTGTCAACTGATAGGGCTCCCAGCTGCAGGGCCTTGTGCTCTTATGGCTGGGAGGTAGTATCAGCTAGAAGCTCCCAGGCTTGCAGGTGCATATGCTCCTTCCCCACCCCCATCTTGGATCTCTGACCAGCTGACTAAGCACCTGGCGGGGGGGGAGGGGGCAGAGGCTATACATGCAAATTAAAGTTGGATGGAAACCAGCTATAAAGTTATTACACATTTTACAGCAATAACTTTATAGCTGGTTGTACATTTTTAAAGCACCTTGGTTAATTTGCATGTGTAGCTAGTCTAAAGTAATTGGGCAATTATTAATGGTGTAATACTTAGAACATGTAGAGGGAAGCTGAGAAATCCAGATCCTTGAATAGATATGCAAAGGGATAATTTAGGAGAATAATTACATCTCAGATCCCAAGTGTGGTAGATATAATAATTCTGAGATTTTCTTATGGAGGACCTTATCCAAAAGCTCCTAGGCTGGGTGAGTGTGGTTCTGAAGTGCTTTCTCTTTTAAAGTTTGTGCTATGTGTGCTTGAAAGCTCTTGCAAAGCTTACTTTTTAGTGAGTTGCAGCCAAAATAAGATACCCTTCATCAAAATGGAGACAGCAAAGAAGACCATTGAAAATACACAGGATAGGATGAATATTACCAGATGTATCAAGTTACTAAGTATGGCTTATGATTAGGGTATCCATAATAAAGGGCAAATCAGTTTTTTGCTATTCTGTCCTCTATTGATATGAAACCTGACACATTTATGTCCTCTATTTTTCTCCTCAAGCAAAAAAATGAAGGACATAAAGGCATCTGGTTTCTTATCAATAGACAACAGATGGCAACTGGACCGTCCTCTATGATGGTCACCCTACTTGTCATGTGTCTGTGAAGAAAAAAAAAATCAGGTGAATATAGCAAGTGTGTAGGAGAGAAAGAAAGGCAAATGGCCATAGGGCTGTGCAAGAAGGAAGGAGGTTATCAAAAGGATGTCACTGGGGTTTCATAATAGTAGACCCTGAAAAAGGAATTATAGACCTGAGATGGAAATGGAAGGAAAGATATTATGTAGATGCCATCCTACACCCTAAAGGAGACTGTTGGGACTACATATTCAACTCATTTTTTTTTCACATGCAATCATAATAATGGTAATCATTTTTCATGTTTCTTTATGTTCCCAGTTATTAACATTTTAGAGTAACACCAACAACACCAACAAATAATGTTAAGTTATGCAATGTGGTGCATCTTATTTGTGTGAAGAACCCTTTTTAAAGTAGAGTAGCCTCTAGCAAGGAGCTGAAGGACAAAAGCAAAATATCCAGTATACTTTGTTTTATCTTATTCTTTGAGCTTCCAAAAGTTCCTAGCATTGTTTTATTTTGATGTCTACATATGTACATCTGGTGTATTTGGGGGTTCTAGGTGCTCACATAACACTGTGTGCTGTCAAGTGATCTGGAATTCCAGTGGATGCAGCACTTTGTCACAAACTCAAAGAAGATTTTTTTTTTTGTGAAAAAGGCATTTCATGGCTTTGTTTATTACTAGCAAGAAACTTCACATTTGCCACAGGCAAACAAAAAACAATTATTTTAGCATATCCTTCAATAATTTATTTATATTATAAATTTAATAATAAAAATAGAGAGAATGAAATAGATTTTCTCCCCTACAATCAATCTACATCTCTGTAGAGAGGCTCTGAAGAATACAATGTGGGGAAATGTAACAAAAATCATTCTGATTCTGCCATATCCAATTCAAATCAGTAAAATAAAGGAATTTGGAATTAGTTGTAAATGCAAATGTAAAATATTTAAGATTTGTTAAAGATATGTTAAATATTTAATAACAATCTTTTAATGTTGGATTCAACAGCAAAAGTCAACCTGGCCACAGAAGTGCCACACACCACAGTCAATTTGCCAGTGTGTACATGGCTTTTATCATCACACAAGACTGACATTATGTTTTAATTCTAACTATTAGAGGTAAAATTCCTGATATTAATTAAAGATCCTTCATGTTGTAAGTCTTAAGCATGTAAATGCAAGGCTGATGAAATTTGACTTACCTCAAATTGACCCCACTGTCATCCCTGTTATAAAAGAGAACAGGGCTGAAACTGAAATGCCACTTCTCATCCTACTGTTAAAGATACATGAAGGACAGCTGGAAATGCCATAGGAGGAACGTAGGCTCCTCCCTTCCCCTTCTCCCCATGGTGGAGTTGTAGCTTCTCACCCCAGGTGTTGGCTTTGTGACATGGCTACCCAAATTGAAGGTATGGAGGTTGATCATCAGCACAGGTTTCCCACCAGGCAAGAAAACAGTGAATATTACCACCATGCTGGAAGAGGTATGTGACTGTGGAGTTTAAAAAAGGAAAAGATTTAGCATAAATCTGAGCCAGACCACCACAGTGACATTTTACTATGTATTCAGATCCAAACTGTGCAAATAACATCTCTCTGAAGTCATAGGTGTGGAAATTGCATGTTATTTCCACACTATGGGAAATAATTGGATTATTATACTACAGCACTGTGCATATCAACTATTTGTTTTTTTCTTTCATTGGAAATTCAGATCAGCATTAGGGAAGGTCTGTAGTTCAGCAGAGAGAATTAAAAACTAATTTTATTCATTATATGTTATAAATCTCTGATTTATTAATTAACTTATTAATAAACACGGTTCATGCTTTAAAAGTTATTTTTCTTCCTATCAGATGATTTGAAAGTACAGTTTGCCAATTCTGTTCTTTTGATTTTTGACTAATTACTTTCATTATCAGCCTGGAATTCTGTCACTCATTTTATTTAACATAATCTATATAATGTTGATAATTATTTCTCTATATACTATATATGTAACAAGATACTTATAATAAATACAGGAGGATGTACATTGTCTTTCAAATTGCTTAACAACATCTGTTCTGCAGTCAGAAATATTCTGATGAATAATCAAAAAACTTGCATTTGCATAATAGTATAGTTTTATATAAAATGTTACACTGGGCATAGTTATTATTATATATTATATATGCTAATGTTTAATTTAGCATATTTACAGTAAGGAAGAATGCTTAACATAATCAGGACCCACATCTCCACCCACTCTATGAGCGTTCTCAAAACCAAGATCTCTTCCCAATGAATATGCAATTATTTAATGTAGATAAATGGTACAGTATTAGTAGGAAGGCCTGGAATGATCTGATCACAGAATACCTTATAGCCTGGTGGTTGGAGTATTTATTAATGGAGTAGGAAATGTAGATTCATATCTACTCAGACAATGAAGAGAATAGGACTTGCATGTCCCATGTCCTGGGGAGATGTCACTAAACTTTCAGTAGCTAATTGATAAAAAGGAGAAAAGCAGTATCTCTTCCTCTAGCAGTGTTTTCTGTGCAGCCTGATCTATCAAGTGTTTTCTGAGAATACTAGCAGTTTGGACCTTACTGGAGAGAGAGAGATAAGCCCTTAGTTTGCAGATGTTGATATGGCTTTGGTATGAGCATGGACAAGTTTAGGCAGTTGTGGACATGACATTGCTGGCTAAAATGTAAGGTTGTTTCCTTATGAAACCTCTAGGTGGCAGCTGAGATTTGAGGATCTATGGAGGCAGGGAGTTGACAAATAGGTACTTAAGGATGTGGATACATGTAACAATTTAATTATTTTCAAATTACACTGTTTTGGAACTGGGTCACCAGTGTCACAAATCTGAGGTTTCCACATTCCAGGTAGAATGGGCACCTTCTCTCTTAAACATGAGTTCAGTAAAGTTCAGTAGCCTGCACTTGATTGAACTCTTCAGGGTGCTTGTCTGACCTGGGATGTCCAGGATTACTGCATGGAACCACTTTAGGGTTCTGGAGGGCATAATTAAAACCATTAGATGCATGACAGGAGGTGATAGTGCCTCTTTACTCAGCACTTTCCAGGCCTCATCCTGAGTACTGTGTTCAGTTCTGGGCTCCACATTTTTAAAAGGACATGGAGAAGTTAGAGAGGGCCCAAAGATGGGCAACAAAAATGATAAACGGCTTAGAAGGCAAGTCATACAATGGGAGGTTGAAGGAAATAGGCATGTTCAGCTTGCAGAGAAGGTGCATAAGAGGGGACATGATAGCAGTTTTCAAATATCTCAAGATCTGCCATAAAGAAAAGTGAAAACACTTTTTGTTTCTTTTTTCTTTGCTGCGTAGAGTGAGATGTGGATCAGTAGCATGAAATTGCAACAAATTAGGTTTAGATTGGATAACAGGAAAAACTTCTCTGTTAGAACAGTGAAGCAGTAGAATAGATTGCCTAGGCTATTTCTTGACTCCCCATTATTCGAGATGTTCAAGAAGAGGTTGGACAGCTGCTGGTCAGGGATGATCTAGGCATAGCTATGTTGATGTTCTACTATGGCTATTTCCCAGGCTTCTGTTTTTTGTTGGTTGCTGCATGGGACCAGAAAAGAATCCCTCCTCCCTCCCAACTCCCTCCATAGGCTGGTATGTTATCAGGTTTTGTTTTTAGTCTTCCTCAAATGCATTGGGTGTTGCCTGGAGCCAAGGCTGGGGATTTTGACTCGGGTGTGCCAGTTATCCTGCTGGAACTTAAACCCAGAGGTTTCTGGCTAAAGGGTCTTGCTCCTCCACTCAGGGTCAGATTGATTCCCATATCTGGGGTCAGGAAGGAATTTTATACCATGGTCAAACTGGTATAGATCAGATTGGTTTGGGCTTCAGGGGTCTTTGCCATCCTCTTTAGCGGAGTCATGGCCTTCTTCCTAGGATCTCTTTAACATATCTTAACAACCTTTGCAGCAGCAGGATAGTGGGCACTGTGGCCCCCTGCTTTACCTGTGACAGGTTAGGGTATTACATATTGGATTTGTATAGGATGGTTTGGATAGGTTCCATAAGAATAAAAGGGGCCTATCCTTCAGTATATGTTATAGAACCCCCCCGAGACCTGATCAGTCCATTGAAACAAGGGCATAGATATCGTATTCCAGAATAGGGTTCTGGTATATGGCCCTGGGTGATTACAGCTCTCTGATTGAGGTATGTGGGAAGCAGAAATTTCCATTTTAGCTATCTCTAAGCAAATTCATGCTGATTTTCAACAGCTCCTTACCACTGTTCTGACTGTTTTAGATTCCATTTTGAGATACCTACATTTCCCCATGCACTGTTTAGGGAGACTGGATTTGAGAACCATCTCTGGGGATCAACTACTGTAGCACCTTATTTTAGATATCTGAACCTTTTTATTAGAACTAGCCCTAAGTGCAAAGTTAATTCTATGGTAAATGTGTGTACATTACATTTTCAGTGTATGGTCACAAAGACCAATGAAGATATATATGCATATCAGGGCTTTGTTACACATTAATTTTAGGCAGCTTCTGGAACTCTTAACATTAACACCTGAAACCAGTTTTAAGCACACTTTAGGTGTCTTAAAGCAAAGTTCCCAACCACTGGGCTGCGGCCTGGTATGAGGCCGCAAAGGTTTGGCTGCCAGGTCATGGCAAGAACCCCCTGCTCGGACCCCATCTGTTTGCCCTGGTGAGCGGCTTCTGCTGCCAGCAGTCATGTGCAGGGTTAAAGCTGGGCAGCAGGGCAGCCCTGGGAGGAAGGCAGGTGGCTCCATGCACCCTGTCCCACTCCCATGCCGGTCTGCAGCATAAAAAAGGTTGGAAACTATTGGCTTAAAGTTATGCCACTCCAGGGCAGGTTTATTTCTGATCCAGGTTACCCAGTTCGTGTTTCATTAAGATATGGCCACTCCTCACTGATAAGCCACCTAAGTTGCAGTCCTCTAGCACACCAGGATGTAGTTTCCTTTCCCTCACCCTCCTGTTCTGTGTGGACAAACTTTATACCCCCTGAACAGCACTGCCCAAGGGGCTGTTGTGGTACCAAGCCAACTCCCCCCACTATGCCCAAGGTTGTGACCTTCCCACCCCCAGTGATGCATCCCCATGGAAACAGCCTGCAAAGCACATGCCAGCTAGCCAGGTCACAGGGCACAGACAGGTCCAGGAGTTGGGTCGGGGGAGGTGGAAGATGGAGAAGGTAGGGGTGCAGATGAGGTCCCTATGAGCTGGGACTTCCTTCTTAGGGCAGGGGCAGTAGCCCCTCCAAAAGTGCCTTTCTTCACCACCTCCACCTCCCAGCCACCCTGGTCACATCTACATGTGCACATTTACTGTATAGTAACCTAAATGAATGCACAGTAACTGGAAATTACTGACCAGTACAGGCATGCAGTTACACATGCATACCTGTACTGCACAGTAACTTTGACAACTTATGCCTACTTGGGTATAAATTTGATACCTGTTTCATAGTTTCATAGTAGCTAGGGTCAGGAGGGACCTGAACAGATCACCTAGCCTGACCCCTGCCACAGGCAGGAATGAATGCTGGGTTCACAAGACCCCAGAGAGGTGATTGTCCAACCTCCTCTTGAATTTGCCCAAGGTAGGGACAAGGACCACTTCCCTGGGAAGTTGGTTCCAGATTTTGGCCACCCTAACTGTAAAATATTGCCTTCTGATCTCTAACCTAAACCTATTCTCCATCAGCTTATTACCATTGTTCCTCATCACCCCAGGTGGTGCTGGGGAGAAAAGGGCTCTACCTATGGAGCAAAGATTCGGGATGTGATGGAGGTAATCCAGGCCAGGATCAAGCCCACTGATTACTACCCCATGGTTCTAGTCCATGTGGGTACTAATGATGCGGCCAGGAGAACCCCCAAACACCTGATGGCAGACTACAGTGCTCTGGGCGGCGTGCTGAAGGAGTTTGGTGCACAGGTGGTTTTCTCTTCCATCCTACCAGTGAACGGACGTGGAAGACGGCATGAGAACTGCATCCAAGAGACCAACTGGCGGCTTCGGCAGTGGTGTCTCGAGGCAGGCTTCGGCTTCCTGGACAACGACCCGCACATCACGGCGAGGGACATGCTCAGCTGGGATGGGCTTCACCTGTCCTCCAAAGGTAAGCGTGTGTTTTCTTCTAGGTTGGCGGATCTCCTTTGGTGGGCTTTAAACTAGGCTTACCGGTGGGAGGGGAAGATGAGGGCGGGGGAAGCTGTGGACCACCAAACCATGTGGCACCCACAAGGACAGCCCAGCCTGAAGAAAGAGAGCACTGGGAACCTGAAAGCCATGGGGAGGCCAGCACTACGGCACAGGTAAGAAATGAGAAGGTAAGAATCAAAGGGCCCCTTGGGACTCGAAGCGGGGGGCAGCAAAGGCACCAGTCGCAGGGCTCAAGTGCCTATATACTAATGCTAGGAGCATGGGGAACAAGCAGGATGAACTAGCGCTCCTGCTTGCACTAAACACCTATGACTTAGTGGGGCTAACGGAAACCTGGTGGGATTCATCCCATGACTGGGTGGTACATATTGAGGGTTATAGACTGTACAGAAAGGACAGGGTGGGGAAGAAAGGGGGAGGGGTTGCGCTCTATGTCAGTGAGCATTATACATCAACCCTCATCAAGACAGAATCCAAGGATGAGGAAGTAGAAGGATTGTGGGTTAGGCTACATGGGGGGCAAGGAGAAAGGGATTTGGTGGTAGGGGTCTGCTACAGACCCCCACATCAAGGGGAAGAAAGAGATTTGGAGCTCCTGAGGCAAATCTCGGAGACCATAAAAGCTAAAGAGGCGGTAGTCATGGGGGACCTAAACTACCCGGACATCTGCTGGGAGACGCAGACAGAAAATTCCCACTGCTCACGCAGGTTTCTAACCTGTGTACAGGACCTCCACCTGACTCAGGAGGTACACGGTCCCACTAGAGGGAATGCCATACTGGATCTGGTATTGGCAACGGGAGATGACATGGTAGTGGACCTCCAGATCGGTAGCCATCTGGGGGACAGTGATCACCTAATAATAGAATTCGCCATAAGACGGCGAGTGGGTAAGGTAACTAGTAGGGTGAAAGTGCTAGACTTTAGGAAAGCTGATTTCAATGAACTCAGGCGATTAGTCAAGGACGCACTGCAGAGTAGGAGATTTGAAGAGATGGAAGCCCAAGAAGGGTGGCTGTGCCTTAAGGAAACGATCCTTCGGGCACAAAGCAAGACGATCCCTGAGCGAGGCAAAAGAGGGAAAGGGGCCAGGAGGCTTCCCTGGCTGACCAGAGAAATCCAGAGCAGCCTAAGGGAGAAAAAGGGAGCACGTAAAAAGTGGAAACAGGGAGAGATCACCAAAGATGAATATACCTCCTCTGCTCGTGCTTGTAGGGAGGCAGTTAGATGGGCCAAAGCTACCATGGAGCTGAGGATGGCAACCCAAGTAAAAGACAACAAGAAATTTTTTTTTAGATATATAGGGAGTAAAAGGAAGGCCCAGGGAGGAATAGGACCCCTGCTAAATGGGCAGAAACAATTGGTGACGGACGGGGGGACAAGGCTGAACTCCTCAACGAGTTCTTTGCCTCAGTGTTCCTAAGTGAGGGGCACGACAAGTCTCTCACTGGGGTTGTAGAGAGGCAGCAGCAAGGCGCCAGACTTCCATGCATAGACCCTGAAATGGTGCAGAGTCATTTGGAAGAACTGGATGCCTTTAAGTTGGCAGGCCCGGATGACATCCATCCAAGGGTGCTGAAGGCACTGGCCGACATCATTGCAGAGCCACTGGTGGGAACATTTGAAAGCTCGTGGCGTGCGGGCCAAGTCCCGGAGGACTGGAAAAGGGCCAACGTGGTCCCCATTTTCAAGAAGGGGAGGAAGGAGGACCCGGGCAACTATAGACCTGTCAGTCTCACCTCCATCCTTGGCAAAGTCTTTGAAAAAATTATCAAGGCTCACATTTGTGAGAGCCCGGTAGGACAAATTATGCTGAGGGGAAATCAGCATGCGTTCGTGGCAGGCAGATCGTGTCTGACCAAACTAGTTTCTTTTTATGACCAGGTTACGAAACGCCTGGACACAGGAGGAGGGGTGGATGTCGTATACTTAGACTTCAGGAAGGCCTTTGATACGGTATCCCACCCCATACTGGTGAACAAGTTAAGAGGCTGTGACTTGGATGACTACACAGTCCGGTGGGTGGCGAATTGGCTGGAGGGTCGCACCCAGAGAGTCGTGGTGGATGGGTCAGTTTCGACCTGGAAGGGTGTGGGCAGTGGGGTCCCGCAGGGCTTGGTCCTTGGACTGATATCTTTAATGTCTTCATCAGTGACTTGGACGAGGGAGTGAAGTGTACTCTGTCCAATTTTGTGGATGACACAAAGCTATGGGGAGAAGTGGACATGCCGGAGGGCAGGGAACAGCTGCAAGCAGACCTGGACAGGTTGGACAAGTGGGCAGAAAACAACAGATTGCAGTTCAACAAGGAGAAATGCAAAGTGCTGCACCTAGGGAGGAAAAATGTCCAGCACACCTACAGCCTAAGGAATGACCTGCTGGGTAGCACGGAAGTGGAAAGGGATCTTGGAGTCCTAGTGGACTCCGAGATGAACATGAGTCGGCAGTGTGACGAAGCCATCAAAAAAGCCAATGGCACTTTATCGTGCATCAGCAGATGCATGACGAATAGGTCCAAGGAGGTGATACTTCCCCTCTATCGGGCGCTGGTCAGACCGCAGTTGGAGTACTGCATGCAATTCTGGGTGCCGCAATTCAAAAGGGATGCGGATAACCTGGAGAGAGTCCAGAGAAGGGCCACTCGTATGGTTAAGGGCCTGCAGACCAAGCCCTACAAGGAGAGACTAGAGAAACTGGATCTTTTCAGCCTCCGCAAGAGAAGGTTGAGAGGCGACCTTGTGGCTGCCTATAAGTTCATCACGGGGGCACAGAAGGGAATTGGTGAGTATTTATTCACCAAGGCGCCCCCGGGGGTTACAAGAAATAATGGCCACAAGCTAGCAGAGAGCAGATTTAGATTGGACATTAGGAAGAACTTCTTCGCAGTTCGAGTGGCCAGGGTCTGGAACGGGCTCCCAAGGGAGGTGGTGCTCTCCCCTACCTTGGGGGTCCTCAAGAGGAGGTTAGATGAGCATCTAGCTGGGGTCATCTAGACCCAGCACTCTTTCCTGCTTATGCAGGGGGTTGGACTCGATGATCTATTGAGGTCCCTTCCAACCCTAACATCTATGAATCTATGAATCTATTTGCTGTTGATCTCCCCTGATGAGCTTGTAGGCAGCCACTAGGTCTCCCCTCAGCCTTCTCTTACAGAGGCTGAACGGATTCAGGTCCTTCAGTCTCTCCTTCTACAGCCTGCCTTACTACCCTCTCACTAAGCGGGTGGCCCTCCTCTGAACCCTCTCCGGGCTGGCCACATCCCGTTTGAAGTGTGGTGCCCAGTACTGGATGCGGTACTCCAACTGTGGCCTGACCAAAGTCTCATAGAGGGGGAGTATCACCTCTCCAGACTGGCTTGAGATGCACCTTTGGATGCATGACAAGGTATGGCTGGCCTTGCTGGCTGCGGTCTGGCATTGGTGGCTCGTGTTCATCTTGGAGTCAATAATGACTCCAAGATCCCTTTCCGCCTCTGTGCTTTCAAGAATGGAACTCCCCAGCCGGTGTGTATGCTGTGGGTTCCTTCTCCCAAGGTGCAGAACCCTGCATTTGTCTTCGTTGAACCCCATCCTGTTCTCATCCGCCCACTTTTGTAGTCTGTCTAAATCTAGTTGCAGCCTCTCTCCCTTCAAGTCTGTTTACCTCACCCCACATCTTAATGTCATCAGCAAATTTGGACAGCGTGCTTTCTACCCCCTCATCCAAGTCGCTGATGAAGATGTTAAACAGTGCGGGCCCGAGGACCAAGCCCTGGGGTACCCCACTGCTCACATCTCGCCAGGTTGAGTACAACCCGTCCACCACTACTCTCTGGGTGCGCCCCATCAGCCAATTTTTTTACCCATCCAACTGTGCAGTCATCAATGCCACAGTCACTTAATTTATTGATGAGGATGGGGTGACAGACAGTGTCAAAGGCCTTCTTAAATTCTAGAAAGACTATGTCCACAGTGACACCATCATTCAAGGATTTAGTTACTTGGTCATAAAAGGCAATCAGGTTGGTCTGGCAGGACCTGCCTTTGATGAACCCATGCTGGTTGCCCCTGAACATGATCTCCTCTGCAGGCCCCCCACTTATGTGCTCCTTGATGATTCTCTCCAAGATCTTCCCCAGCACCGAGGTCAGACTTACAGGCCTATAGTTACTTGCATCCTCCTTCCTCCCCTTCTTGAAAATTGGGACCACATTAGCCAATTTCCAATCCCCTGGCACCTGGCCAGATGACCACAAATGCTCATACAGCCGGGCCAAGGGCTCCATGATGACCCCTACCAGCTCCCTCAACACCCTTGGGTGGAGGGCATCTGGACCTGCAGATTTTAAAATGTCTAGCCCTTCCAGAAGATCCCTAACTACATCTGCACTGACTGAAAGCCTGATAGAGCTATCCCCAAGATTGTTCCTACCTCTGGTAGGTGGGAAATCCCAGTCCCTGTTCAAGAAAACAGAGGCAAAGAAACTGTTAAAAATATCAGCTTTCTTGTCTGGCGTAGCCACAAGATTACCATTTGCACCTTGCAGGGGTCCTACATTGCCTGGTGCCCTCTTCTTGCTCCCAATGTACTTGAAAAAGGACTTTTTGTTGTCCTTAATCCTGTACGCTAGCCTGAGTTCCATCTCTACCTTGGCCTTCCTAATAGCCCTCCTACACTCCCGGGCAGAGGAGGAGTACTCCTCCTTCATGATAGCTCCTCCCTTCCACTGGTTGTACACCTCCCTTTTAGTCCTTAGGAATTCCTGTATGCTTTTGCTGATCCAAGGGGGTTTCTGAGCACTCTTACCCCACTTGCTTCTCTCAGGGACTGTTATCCTTTGGGCCTGGAAGATCGCCCCCTTAAAGTATGACCATCCCTTGTGGACTCCCATCTCCTCTACCTTCTGGGCCCTTAGTGCCTCCCCCACTAGTCTTCTAAGCTCATTGAAGTTGGCCGTTCTGAAGTCAAGGGCTTTAGCCTTGATGTGAGTCCTTGATGCCCTGCGTTGGATAATGAAATCCAGCAGGTGATGATCGCTATTGCCCAAGTGGTCAAGGACCTGCAGTCCCCTCACCAGGTAATCCCCCGTGGCCAGGACCAGGTCCAGCAATACGTTACCCCTAGAGGGGCTATGCACTTCCTGGATAAGGTGAAGGTCCTGTAATACAGCCAGGAACCTACGCGAGTGGTCAGACCTGGCTGTCTGCTCCTCCCAGCAAATGTCTGGGTAGTTTAGGTCACCCATGACAATAACATCCCTTGACCTAACTGCCTCCATAAGCTGACTGGAGAAGTCCTGGTCTAGTTCTTCCCCCTGGTTGGGTGGTCTGTAGTAGACACCCACCGTAAGGTCCCTTTCACCATGCCCCCCTTGTAGTTTGACCTATGGTGTCTCTGTCCAACTCTCCTCTAACCCAAAGCTGATCCTTGATGACGTGAGGTGCTCTTTGATATAGAGCGCAACTCCCACCCCCCCCCACCTTTCCTCTCTGTCCTGTCTCTTCTATATAGGGTGTAGATTCATAGATAGATTCATAGATGTTAGGGTCGGAAGGGACCTCAATAGATCATCGAGTCTGACCCCCTGAATAAGCAGGAAAGAGTGCTGGGTCTAGATGACACCAGCTAGATACTCATCTAACCTCCTCTTGAAGACCCCCAGGGTAGGGGAGAGCACCACCTCCCTTGGGAGCCCGTTCCAGACCCTGGCCACTCGAACTGTGAAGAAGTTCTTCCTAATGTCCAATCTAAATCTGCTCTCTGCTAGCTTGTGGCCATTGTTTCTTGTATCCCCCGGGGGCGCCTTGGTGAATAAATACATCACTGTAAAGAATTTTTTCCTGATGTCCAATCTAAATTTGCTCTCCCTCAGTTTGTGGCCATTGTTTCTAGTTACCCCGATGGATGCCCTGGTAAACATTGTATCCCCTATTTCCTGCTGTCCCCCCTTGATAAGTTTGTAGACAGCCACAAGATCACCTCTCAGCCTTCTCTTGTGGAGGCTGAAGAGGTTCAGGTCCCTCAGTTGGCCCTCATACGGTTTTTACTATAGGCCTTTAACCAGACAGGTGGGTCTCCTCTGAACCCTTTCTAGGTTATGTACATCCCTCCTGCAGTGCCCAAAACTGCATGCAGTACTCCAGCTACGGCCTGACCAATGCCACATAGAGGGGAAGTAGCACCTCCCTGGACCTGTTTGTGATGCACCTACTTATGCAAGAATGAGTGTGGTTAGCTTAACTTATTACTTCATCACATTGGCTACTCAAGTTCGTTTTGGAGTCGGCTATAGAAGTATTGATGATTCTTCCATGAGACTTATCTTTGTTAAACTGCATCCTATTCTGTTCCACCCACTTCCACAGCCTGTCCAAATCTGCCTGGATTCACTCAGTGCCCTCTAGTTTTTTTTTACCTCCCTCCATAGTTTGGTGTCATCTGCAAACTTGGACAGGATGCTTTCTACTCCCTCGTCCAAGTCACTAATGAAGATACTGAATAGTACCGGTCCCAGGACAGAGTCTTGATCCACTGGTTTAAAAAAAAAATGAGCAGATTTTCAATAACAAGGAAGTATAAGCCCATGGTAAATCAAGGTTCCTTTCTAACAACCAACAAGACTTAAATGTATTACTTAACGAAGAAAAGCAATGAAGCAACCATATTTTATACCTGAAGCTAGTCCAGCTCCATTTTTCTGTATTCTACTGGCATTAATCAGATGTACTCTTAAAATCATAAGGGAAACAGATAAAATGGTACTTTAAAAGGAGGGTAAGTGTACAATTTACATATGACATCCCATGCCATGGCTACCTACTCATAAGGCTACATTTAAGAGAAGAAATTCCCTGTTTTTCAAAAATTCAAATATATATCTGGTTAAATTACTGACACTGAAAGTAATTGTTGCAGTAAGCAAAGACCTCTAACATCTTTTAGCTATACGATATTTTTGGTGTTCTAGAGACTAGATGATTAATTGTAGCCTATAGGCCGGCATCAGACCACCAAGCCATTGGATTCTAGCCTGCAAATTTGGGATATCATTGGCAGTTCAGCAGCAGTTCAGCACTGCAGAGAAGCTAGGAGTTGGGGCAGGGCAGCAGAAGGGTGGAGAGGTACAGCAGGCTCCCTTTGAACCTAGCTCTGTTAAAACATGCCTGCCACTCCTACAAGCTGACCCCTGGTCTGAAGAGCTTCATTAGGTGTGGTGACATTTTTCTGCACTTGTGTTTTTTGCTTTGCCCAGGGCCATGACTAATCAGGACTTTCCAGTGCCAGGAGAGCCTGTACCAGCAGAGATAGCCTGTCCTTGCTGCTAAAAGTAAAGAATTAGGATACTTTTTTTTTTATTTCCTGGGAGCTAGCCAAGGGTTTAATTAAATTCTTTTAGAAAACAGAAAAGACCAGAAAGTAAAACACTCTATTGTAAATACTAAATAGGTGTTAATTATCCAGAATTCAATACTGATAAATCAACTATAGTGATGCAACCTCTTCACAAAATTATTTATTGTGATAATATAATCCTAAGAACTGGAATAGGCTCCCAGAATCAAGAAATTAGTAATGCTATGGATTTATGCCTCCATGTGGACAACATGGAAACTTCAAGACACATCTTCCTGGAAAGAAGTTTGACTTTTTGATACTGAAAAATCAAGAATGTTTCATACTGAAAAAAAGAACAACTCTGTGATACAGCTGCCCCATAGACTACTGCTTCACATACCAAATTACCCCAATTTATCTGTCTATCAGCAATACTAATCATGTTCAAAAAAGGAATCATCATTAATCATTAAGAATCAAATGCCACTACAAAGGACATCTAATGTTGCATCCTTTTGTGTATCCTTTCTTTGTACTATTATACCTTCAATATTGTCTAATGAATCTAAAGTCTCTGGCTGAAATAATTTCTACACAAAGCAGGTGGCATGAGTATGCCAACAAAGACTTGTTGTTTTTTGTCTCTACTCAGAATAGTGTCTGAATGATATTGTTAGCTGAATTCACTGGAGTTTCATCCTTTCAGCATCAACTGACAGAAATCTTACTTTCTGAAAGGGATTTTTGTTACAAGGGTGCTTTTGATTCAGAAGGTATACTGCATCTTCTACCAAAGTTGGAAAGTTGTTTGTCATATCCCAGAACAACTACTGCTAGGGGTAAACCAAAAGGGAAGTACAGTCACACTGTCCCTTTGTGTGACAGGGGGCCATCTCGAGGCCAGCCACAACATTGGCCCACCCACCTGTCTAGGACAATCCTCCCACCTGACTCACCTGTCACAGATGGCATCCCATCACTCAGCCCATGCTTCACAGATAGCATCCAAGATTGCTTCCAACTCCCCTGGCTCCTTAGCTGGGCCACACACAGCCACTGGCCCAAACTTGGCCTCAGCTGTCCTCAGACATATCTGGGCCACTCTGTCGCCCTCACTGGAGCCACATGCATTCTGCCGTACTCTGTATGCCCCTTCAGGCCTCCTTGGCCCTAATCCATACAGACCTTCAGGCCACCCAGTTCAGGCCCTACTCGATGACAGGGCATCAGGCCTACCGCCCCACACTCTGGGCTAACTCCAGTCCCTGGCCTTCTCTGGCCTCAGGCATCCCAAACTCAGCCTATGACCCACTCAGGCCTCAGGTGTCCGTCGATGTGCCTAGACCCCAAACCTGTCTACTCTACAGGGTAACCCACCAGATCCTGGGGACTGAGGCTTTATGGTGCCCCATCCTTGCCTTTCACTGGGGAGGCACAGGTATGGCATTTCCTGGAGACTTCCCCACCACAGGCAGCCTCACCACACCAACCAACCCCAGCAAGGTGTAGTTTCAGGTCTTACCCAGTACCAGAAACCTTCTCCATTACCATAGTTCCTACCCTAACCTCCAGGTCTTCTGGGAGCAGCAGTCTGTAGGCTGAGTAATGTTGTTCCTCTGGCTCCCTAGATGTAACTGCCAGTTCAGGTCCTAGGGCCTGGGTTTATACCCTGGCTGCCCAGCCCTCATCCAATCCGATGGTCCCCTTGTGGTCATGTGACTGCCTAATTGGGCCTAAACACATCTGCCCCACAGCCTGCTAGAGCCCCTTAAAGTGATGGGCACCAAAGGTACACCACCACACATTGGTTCCTGCTCCATCCAAAGTTTAAAACCATCTGCCAACCAAGCAGCAGGGCAGTGGCATTTTTATTCAGGCAGGCTTGAGCACGTCAGTTTATAGCTCACTATAACCTGATTCCTGCTAATCTCTCTTCACTTCCCAGGTGTTAAAGTCCCTCTTTCCTTTTGAATGGTCTTGATGTTCCGTTAAATAAACTATCCTTTCTTCTGTACTTTGCTGTCTTTTAGCTTCTTCTATTTTTAGCTCTACCTGAAAACAGTAACTTAGGTGAGCATTAAGTCATGTGTAGAAATAACTGTCAGTGAAGTGCTGGATAAAATGCCAAGATTTTCAAGAAGACTAGATTTTGTTCTTGAATTTGAATAAGAAATGTGTAATTCTGAAGACTACAGGATTAATGAAACAACATCTTTTGATTATTTTTGCCTAGTATGTTGAAATCTATACTTAACATACCAAATTAATGCATATACCAAATAAGTTATAGGTTTTTGCTTCAATCTAAACTGGAAAATATAGCCCTAGGCCCCTACTGCATTAGTGAACCTTCTAATAACTTCTAATTTCTTTTATCTGGAAAAAAAAATGTTGTGATTTATGTGATGATGCACAACACAAATCTGCACCCTCTTTTTGAAAAGTCTTTTCAAAATGCCCATGAACACTGCCATTGGAAGTAGAAATCTATCCTTGCAGATCCTGAAGTTAGAGAGAAGCAGAAAAGCCAATCTTCAGGAGTTGTTCTCTGTATTTTGAGTTACCCCTTTATATTTAGAAAATGAAATTACCCAGCTTGAGAATCATGGTAGAGGAGTGAACTTTGAGAATTGTATGAATATAGGAAGAAGAGAATGAAATGCAAGAAATTTCCCACCCTTTTTAATTTGGATAATGAGTGGTTTAGAAGAAAGGAAGAAGATAATTTTAAAAAAAGAACCTAAAACTGACAATAGGTGTTTCTAACACACACAATGCCAAAAGCAATAGGTTTTTTTGTGCAATATTTTAGTCTAGCCAGCTAGAATTAAGGACAACAATGCATTGTACGAAAACTACCAATCACCCTTTGTTAACAATTTTCACTTATCACTAGTGTGGTGTAGAGTGAAGCAATAAGCCTAGAGTACAAAGAAGGAAAGCTGTGGATTTTATCACCAACCTCGCTGATTAAACATGTTTCACCTATTAGAGATCATTGTTTTTAGCAAATAAGGATTCCAAATAGCACCTCACATGATAGTTAATGTTATGACTCACCTCAGATTTGGAATAACAGCCTATACTGTCCCACAAATCTTAGATAATCAGGATCTTCTCATACTGACAGCACATACCTGCTTGTTTACTTACACATCTGTAGAAGTATCTTTGTATAGCTCCAGAAGTATCCTAGGTGTTATTTTGTTGTTATGCAGACTCCCACATATTTAAATCATAGGACTAAGTAAGATTACTAAAATGTTATGCTGCTTCAGCAGCTTGGGAAACAAATATTTGGGAGCTGCAGTTACATAGCACTGGACATGTCTACATGAGATGTTTACTGTGGAAATGACTAGCCCCATAGGAAAGTCTCAGCCTCTACATGTGAGCCCCTATTAGGGTGCAGTAAACTAATAAATGCCTCCATAGTTAGTATTCATAAACAAAAATACTATTCTATGGTAGTATTATTTAGTGCACCACAATGCATGTGTATATGCTGACAGGGCTGCCTGAGGCATGAGAGTGCTTCAGTGTGGAGGATGCCTACCAGCTAGACCTGCATTGAAGCACCCTTGTGACCCAGCCAGCCCCTCCGCAGCACACTGAGTCAGCTGGTCCTACACTGACCCCCCCGGGCTCCTGCCACCCGGGGCTGCTTCAACCCGGCTGAACATGCAGAGGTCCCAGGTACACATGTAAATCCAGCACCCAGGAGCAATAAACTTAGGTGCAAACTGTGCCAGAGTTTATTGTGTTGCACTAATAGCACATGTAGGCATGCCCACTATTGGTAAAATACCATATTTACTCAAATATAATGATTTTTCCCCCTCCAGTAATCATGGAGGAAAGTAGCCCTTCATCTTACATTTGCATACAAGAAAACCACATTAAATACATTGCCTGTCTTTGATCTGCTGTTAAAAGCAGCACATGCTCAGTAATGGAAACCAACTATAAAACTGTTTAAATATAGCCAGCAATGAGCACTATAAGGTACATGCAGCCCATCTGAATAAAACATACAGTAGTGCCCATTAAACACAGCTCCCCTCAACAACAACTTTTTTAAAAGTCATGATAACCCCCTACATTTCATACATTTTGACTTCCTCTTCATTTCCAGTTCCCAATAATTTTTGTTTCTTCACCAGCTTTAAATGTCTAGCAAACATCACTGAATGGGGACCCAAACAGCATGCCCAGAATCCCTCTGTTGGCCTCTCTCTCAGTCTGTTGCATCAGATTAGTATGGCCATGCCTTCCATAAGGTGAAGCCTATGTTTCATATGCATATCAAGTTTTGGAGGATCCCAGCACTCATGACAAGAACACACAATTCCAGTCATGGGTGGGGGCTAATTAGCACATGGATCCTTCATGGAGGATATCTGGAGTATACACACATACTGAGAAGTGCTCAGATGTGGGATCATCATGGTTTCAAATGCTGTTGACTCTGGTGGGGCCAAGCCCAATGAACTATGTGGTAATCCATGAGCCTTTTGACTTTGGACTAATATTGTGCATAGTTTATACTCTCTCAAAGTAGGTACAAAAGGGCTGCTTTAAAATGTGGTTATGGGGTACCTGTGCTAAAACTTGCAGCAGTTTCAAAAAAGGTAAAATGCATCAATTCTAGATTAATTAAGCCTATGGCTACTATATGCAATTTAGCACACCTATGTTTATTTCAAGATCAATTTTTTTTCAAGTTTTTTTCTCACTTCCATGTGCCCAGGGAGAGAAGAGGCTGCAGGAAGAAGTTGGGGCAAAGGCAGGGGGCAAAGGAGCTATCTGACCCCCTCTGATTTATTTTCTCTGTTGTAGCAGTGGGAGACTGAAAAATTCAAAACAAATCTCCAATAATTAGATGCTATATCTGGAAAATGATATTAAATTCATAAACTTTCCAGATATGGTATCTAATTATTGGGGTAGTCATCTTATAATCAGGGTTATATTATATTTCAGTAAATAGGATATATATTATTAATGATAATGTTATCACTTAATGATAATTGCTCCTTATTCTGTGTTTAAACTTCTGATTATACCATATTCTATATTCTTTATGTTGAAGGAAAAAAGGATATAGGAAACCACTTTCCTCCACTCAGAACACCTTTGCTTGATTGTGGCAGCTATTTTTGATCCCTGGCTGCCTATATAATAGGTCAGTTTCCTGCTGGCAGGCCAGGCAGCAACATTGCCTGGCTGCTGGTATCATCCTGGAGGTAATGGCAGAGCTGTAGGGGATGGTTTGGAGGCTCCTGGTCCTGGGCATGACCTAAAACTACACCCTGCTGGGAATAGGTGGTCTGGTGGGGCTCTCAGTGGCACAGGAGCCTCCAGGAAATGCCAGGCCAGTTACGAGCCTGGTGAAAGGTGGGTCAGGGTGCCTTAACCCTAGCTCCCACAACTGTGTGGGTTACCTGTTAGTAGGTCCCAGAGGGCAGACCACAGGAGATAGAGTGGGGCTAGAGAGTCAGAGACCTGGTAGAGACAGTACCCTCAACTGGTTAATGCTGGCGCAAGGACCAAACCGGTCAAAAGGGCGAGGGGCCCACCGCAAGGGATGTCTAGAGCTAGGAGGGCCTGGGGTTTTCCAACTGGCCTTGGAGGTGAGGCCAGGGCCTATATGGCCAAAGGTCCCAGGGGGACCACACCTGAGAGGGGAAAATAATTTCAGGGAGCTAGATAGCCTGAATGAAAGTGGGGTAGGCTGCCAGAATGGAAGGATTTTAGAGGGGTCCTGATCAGAGAAGTCTGGGGCACAGCGTGGGACCGGTGACTAAGAACTATGGAGGCCATCTGTGAGGCATGGGCTGCAGTGTAGGGAAGGTACGGAGCCACAGATAGTGCCCCCTGGCATCAGGGCAACAAATAGGCAGCCTCTTGCCTAATTAAGATCATTAATTAGATAACAACAAGGCGTGGCAGAAAAGAAAGTGGGCGGTTGGCCCAGAAACAGGTGGGCGGGCCAAAGGCAAATTGGCCCTGAGAAGGCCCCCTGTTACACTAACACACCAGCATAACACACCAGCTCACCATGCGCAGAAGCACATATATTCTTCTGAATCTTGTCATGTTTCATGCACCGACCATATTTGTCAACCTATAGAGTAGGTAAAGTATAGTTTTCAGGGAACCCCCTATTCACATGCTGAAGGGCTATATCTGAAATTCCATGTCACTATCTCTGCCCTTGAATCATGCAATATTTCCTTTTTTTGCAGGAAAAAGTATTCAATTATTGAAATAAACACTGCCTCCTTTAACTTAAACTATGCTAAATAAAGGAACTAAATCTTTTATTGGATATGAACATCAAGGTCTTGATTTTGTTAAGTAGTTTCTATTTTTGAATATCAAGTATATGCTCGCAAGGATTTAGACCCACAATTTAACACCTGCAATAAAATATGAAAAGAGATGCTAACCCTTGGAAACCTCACTACCTGACTACACAGCACAGGTTCACTGACTCATGATGTCAGTACCTGGGAGAAAAATGCTTCTGCCCCTCCATCACACAACCTTGTAATGCAACTCCATTATTGCTCCTTGAAGTCAAAGCTGGTGGAGCAAGGGGATAATCTCTTTCATATGGAGGGAGTTCTAACAGGGTCCCCTCCTCTCTTGCAGTCATGGAGGGATGATGCAGCCCAATATTTTGCTACTTTTTACACTGCAGACAAACCAGCATTGAAAAAGTAAACTGAATTCTATTCTGGCCCATACGTTAATAGAACTGTTAACAACTGTATATTCAAGTTACAGAATCTTTATTAACCATGAAGATATATGGTCCAGAGAAAATGCAACTTGAATTTCAAACGTCTAGCTGAATGTTAAGGGATGACAGTTGGGGAAAAAATTTACATAAAATTACTGTGTAAATTTGAATAATTGAAAAAGAGAAAAACAAGGAACCACACTAAACTGCTTTTTCAAATTCTGTTTTCAGAAGATGAGATCCTTTTCTGCTAAACTAAGATTCTTTTTGCCTGACCTTGGTGATGGTAAGCTTTCATGCTGACTCCATTTGGTGAGAAGGCAGTGTCCCAAAAGTTGAACATTAATTACCTTTACTTAATGCATTGTTTGGGGACTTACAAGTAGTTAACCTGATTTAATATTACATCAGCATTTTTATAATGTTCTGCAGAAGTGATTTTCATAGCTTACTTACCAACAATAATAATGTCCATTTAAAATGGATTCCTTTCAAATCTCAGATTTCTTGCTCCTGTTAATAGAAAGAGTACACTGAGCATCGTCCCAGTATTCTTTATTTATTATTCCTTTTTGTTTGCTCCCAAAACTTATTCTGCCTCTACTTATATAGGTTATCACCTCCCTCACTCACATCCTGCACCTCATTCTTAATTCTGGTCAACTCTTCTGGACCTTTTCCATTTCTGCAGTTTCATTTTCAGTTGACCCAAACTGAAAACAGGATTCAAGGTTTACCACTGACTAATATTATAACAGTTCATTATTTTCCATATGTTCTCTATTCCAGACATTACTTCCTGACTTCTAGAATGTCCCAGCAAATATCTTCATTCACCAATCCATAATAATGCCTAACTCTTCTCCTGAGAGGTTCTATATATGACCTTTCATTTTCCATGCTTGTAGCACCCAAGTGTATTACATCCATGATGTATTGTATTGAGACTAAAGTATTCTTTTATGATGTGGGACCTCAAGTCTGAACCTGAATCTTCTACTTGCAATTAGAGATGTGTGAAACTACCAATTTTCACTTTATGAGTATTCATATGTGGAAAATGATGGATTTATGCTTGCAGTTTTTCTCTGTCCAATCTTAGTTCTGCCTAGGGGTTCCTGCAAATAAAGCACTTAAGGTTGCAGATATTTCAAGCATCCTATTTTTGTTGACTTTGGCAGAAAAACATTTCCTGCTGGTCTGGACAACAGGCCTGGTTTCGAAAGTGCCCAGCTGCCTGAGTCTCATGAGGAGTAAATCTCACTAGAGTAAGTGTTTTCTTTCTGAAATAGAAGCTTGAAGGCTTTTATAATGATGGTAAAAGGATGCTGAAATATAAACAAAAGAGAAATTCAATTCCCTCTAGACTGAGGGCTGAATTGCCCTTTTTCCATGAATTCTGATGAGTTATGTTTTGCATGTGGGACCTCAGTCAGTCTAGAATGCTAGAACATATAGCCTCCAGTGGGAGGTAGGCCATGAGCTTTGACACCTCCAGGAAGTTATCACTGAGCAGATCTACACAAGATGTGTACTGCACAATTGACTAATTGGCTGCACAGTAAATGTCACATGTGTACAGGTGTGCCCCTATTAGGCTGGAGTGAATTAATTTACTCTGCAGCAGGATAGTACTTGTAAATACAAGTAACAACTCCACAGCAGTGAACATGTAGACACTGAAAGAGCTGGCTGAGGTATGTGAGTGCTTCAGTGCAGGGGGCTTCCTGCCAGCTAGCCCTGCACTGGAGCACCCTTGTGCCCCAGCCAGCCCCTCTGCAGCACACTGATCCAGGTTGGAGCAGCCCCGGGTGAGGAAGCTCGCCCCTCACCCCACCCTGCCCCAGGTCCCCTGCCAGCTGGGGCTGCTCTGACCCATCTCAATGTGCTGTGCTCCCCGGCACACATGCAGACAGGTGCCAAGGAGCAATAAACTCCAGAGCAATAATCACCAGAGTTTATTCACACTCATTAATATGCATATGTAGATCCACACACAGTCCTTGGCAGAGATGTTAGGCTACTGAATTTGTATCAGTAGTTATATTAGTTTAGCATCAGATTTGAAATCAGTTTAGTATTATGGTAGTCCCTGAAGGCTTTAAAATGATCAGGACTCCATTATATGAGGAAATATATATGGTTGTACTGATAAGTAACTCCCTGCTTCAAAGACCTCATAATCTTCTTATACAATGGGAGATAATTTATTAAGTTACCTGTCCTGCCTTTGGTCCACCCTCAACTGCATGCTAACAAACACAGTCCTATTTAGAATTTGCACATTTTCTGCATGGTGTTCAGGGGAATTCAGCAGAGGATTACATTGGGCATATCTATATATGCAATTATAGCAGCTGAATAAAGTGCAGAGCTTATTGCTCCAGACTTAACTGCTCCCAGGTGCACTTTTTGAAAATGCACACAGGAGTAACTCATTCCAAAGCAATAAGTGCCATGTTTTGCTTAAGCACATCATGTGAAGCCCAAGAGGAGCAGCCCTGGCTGGCAGGGGGCCCCAGGGGTCAGCTGGACAGCCCAGGACTGTTCCCCCCAGTTCACTGTGTTGCTGAGGGGCTGGCTGGGGCATGAGGGAGCTTCAGTGCAGGGCTATCCAGCAGGCAGTCTATGTGCCTAATAATGGCACATGTAGATGCCAAGATGTTTGCTGCACAACAAATCAGTCAACAGCACAGTAAATGTCTCTTGTAGACATGCCCATTTTTTGGTTCAGTGGTAGAGAGAGTTTAGCATGAGTTTCCAACACTTAGTTGAAACATTGTAGCTTATCAGTGTTTGCAGAATGTATCTCATGAAATGGAAATCTTTGTGTGCTAGAACCCATGATTGCTAAATTTTGCAATGTTATAGCTACTTTGGTGAATGCGTTTATATACCTAGTTAGATTAGATTAGAAAAGATTAGACTGCATTACTTGTATAATTACAATTATTATATTTGTATAATCATAATTTTATTAGCATTATATATGTTTTGTATATAATGTAGCCCAGGTAACTCAGGTATATACTTCCCTTCTCCAATTGAAGGGGATTGTTAGCTGGCAGGTGTGCTGTGAGGGGACTGCAGATCGCTCAGTTTCCCTCTGTCCCTATAGAACCAGGCCAGGACAGTCAGGGGACTTAACTATATACTCATTTATTTACATTAATTCATCACAAGGAAAAGAAACATGGATATAAACATATGTACAGATATATATAATATAAATAAATAAGATATAAATATGTTTGTTTATTTATTTATAAGATATTTAAACAAATAAAATAAACAATATCCTCTGCTTAAATGTCATAACACCTTATACCAGTGCTCCAGATACAGGTAAGTCACAGGTAAGTATCTGATCTGAAACAGACAAACCCCAAAATAAACATAGATAGCTAACAGAGAAACTATAGATAAGTATAGGTGAACAATAAATAAGCCACAAATAAATACAAATAAACAACAGATGAAATAATAGCAATAAGGGGTCCCAGCAGAGCCCTAGGACTCTACTCATCTACTAATTTACAAACACAAGAGTTCACAGAATATAACGCATGACATCATACCACTTATGGCACAAGAACCCCAAAGATAAACTTAATCCCAAGGGGAAACCCCAGTGCCCTTGGGCATTTCCCAAGCCCTACAAGGAAGCTGGCAACTTTAGGGGGGACTCCCAGTGGGACTTCCACTTTCAGGAGCCCTTAACTAACCAGGGTAAACTCCCCCTCCCCTGTGGAAATCCTCTTTTCCCTGCAACTCACGGCTCCCAGGCCTGGAGGGTGGTCCTCATCCTCTGCACCAAGCTGCTCTCTTGCCTGCGGTGGGCTTTGTCGGTGTCGCTGTCCCCTGGAGCAGGGCTCTGCTATGCAGGTCTTCTGGGGCCTCTGGCTTGGCCCTGTCTGCTAGCTCACTAGCCCAAGCACCATCTGGCTCCCTGGACTCAGCCTTTTGCTATGAGTCGGAGGCCTGGGCTGCCTCATGCAGCACCAGGCTTGGTCTGCTCCCGGGCCCTCCATGCAGCACCTCCTGTACCAAGCTCCCAGCCTCGTTCTGGGGGTTGAGGACCTGAGCCGCTAAAGCGCTCCAAAGGTCCTACTCCGTGCACCATCTCTGGCTACACACCAGAGCTTGCAGATCTGAGCCACCTCACACAGCTCCCAGGGTCTGGACGCCATGCTGCACACTGAGAGCCTAGCTGCTGGAGCTATCCACCGTTCCCCACAGAAGTCTTCAGGGGCGCTTCTGGGCTACTGCTTTGCCCTGCTGAGCAGCTCTCCTCAGCTCTTCTAAGCCCTGCTCTTCTCTCTTCTTTGTCCCAGTTGTATTCCCTCATGCTGGGCACGCGACTCCTTTTATACGCTCAAGGGCTCCGTCCCTGAAGTCTTCTGGACCTGAGTGTTGCAGTCTTCAGTCAGGTCTGGGTGGTGCGGGGGAACTCCTCTCCCCCTCCCCTCAGGAAAGGGGCATGACTTAACTCCTTTTGCTGCCTCCTGATTGGTGGATGGGCTCCACCAATCAAAACAGCAAGATTTCAAGCCTGGGACGCAACCCAAACTCCAAAACACAAGCCTGCTACATAATGTTAATACAATTATAATTATACAATGTTTATATGTTTTATATATATAGTTATAATTATATAATGTATACATGCTTTGTATATAATGCAAATACAATTAAAATTATACAAATAAGGCAATCTGATATATATATAGTTTGCTTTGGTGAAAACATGTATTGTGCATTCACCAAGGCAAATGAGACACTTTAAAAATATGATGTTCTACTGATTTTTCTGGTTTTCCACCTAGCTTCTAGTTGCAATGATAAGGTACCTATGGGCCACTACCATTCTAACATGCAGCTTTATATTTTGAAAATTAGGTAAAGTGAATAGGTTCTAGTTTATTTAGAACTGAAGCAGATGGGAAATAAGGCTGCTCGGGGAATCTAGGCTACCTGTTTTTCCTTACAAAGAACCTTGTTGGCATGCATAGATGTATGTTGAAACAGAAAGTTAAACTAAAAAAGAGTTCACTTATCTTACAAGCCTCACAATGCTATGAATACTCAGAACCTGCCCAATATATACCACAGAGGCTGCCAACACTATCTGCATTTTTGTGATGATAGATCAAATAAGTTCCATTTTGACCAAGGCTCCTTGATAGCTTTCATTATGATCTGCCTAGAAATGGAAAAGTATCCTTAAGTCTACTGAAGACTGGCAGACTGTTCAATCATTCTGTGGCATGCCTTTTCGTGTTGTGATTTAATTGTTTAGATTCATATCTGCCCATTGATATTCCAATCATCTTTAGATCTTTTTAGGTGTTCAAGAATACCTGCACTCTTCCTTCCACAAATTTACTAGTGCGACTTTATCCAAAGATGGTAGATGATTATAGTGCTGCTAAAAGTAAGCTAGAAAATAATTCCCAACTGTCTGTAGTGCCCAGTATAAGATACTATTCTCTTTTACAAATGTTTCTGTCCATCTCTCTTTTTCTGTCTCTTTGCTCTCTTTCCCCTACTCGGCCCCTCCAGGAAACCAAGAAGTAATCAGAAAAATACCCAAAATAATGATACACAATATTTACACTAATGGCAACTGCAATATTAAAAACTACTTAGTGGCTTTCTTACAAATACTTTAATTTATAACTAAGATGCCAACATATGATAAATCATAACTCCTAAGTGCCTAAGGCCAATAATATATCTAGGTACTAAGTTCCATTTAGAGGACAGTGAAGTTTAAATTGAAACTTAACCAGTTTATGGACCCCACATATAAGCCTTCTTCAGAATGGTATATTTCATTCTTCTAGACTTATTTTTCCTAACAGAAACTAACATTGGTCATCTGTAAGGAGAAAATGATCATAGATGGTCCTGAGTATTACCTTATGCAGGAACATTGTTGGCTTTAGTAAAAAACAAACAAACAAAAAAGCTACACTGTTAATTCAAATTCTACAGCTTTTTACAATGTATCTCATGTACTTTGTAGCTACTGTTGAATGTTGAGGTGCAAACAGGAGTGAAGTAAAAGGAAAGGGAAAAAGAAAGGGAGAGAAAGAGAGAGAGGGAAAATAATCCTGCTTACTTGAAAGACAAATTAGAGGGAATTTGACCCCTGATTTATCTACATTATGAAATCTTTGCAAGGTATTAGAGTTTACAAAGTACATGAAAGAAAAAAAGAAAGGAAACTGAAGGAACAAATGAAGAAAGTAAGAAAAGCATGCCAATCCCATGTCATTAAGTAATTATTTCTTCTACCTTTACAATTCTTTTGTATTTAGCACAAGAAAAATAATTTTATTTGATTGATCATAGAATTATAGAGAAATAAGGCTAAAAGGGACATCCAGATGTCATCTAGTCCAAACCCCTCCCTGAGGGAGGCTTATCTCTATCCAAACCATCCCATGCAATCCGGGCACATCTACAGGTCACCCTATGGCAATGTAGTGATATGTTACAGCACCATATGGCACCATATGTCTACATGTGATGACCAGCTACATTGCTGTAAGAGTACACTCCCCTGGTATAGCGCACTGCTACAGTGATGTAGCGGCGAAATTTAACCATGCACCACATGCATGGTGCAGTAACTGCTCATACTGCATTGTACTTTAGTACTTCCAAAAGGAATTACTAAAGCATGGCACCATAGCAACATCAGTACAATGATGTGTAGATGCACCCTCCATAATCTAAACTCTACATACGACTACTTTCAACTCTGATACAACACAGAGCTAAGACCCTAACCTGGCACAGGTAAAGCAGGGGAACCATGGCAGCTAATATTCTACTTCTATGAAATGTTGCCAGTAGATACTTAAGAGATTTCAGGCAGAAGATTATGCTGCTCACTACAGAGGAAGGCAAACCCTCTCACAGTCAGTATCAATCTGACCCTGGGTAAAATTTAGGGGTGCACTGATAGAGATTTTTTTGGCTGATGCTGATGACCAATTTTTAACAAGCTATATTGGCTGATACTGATCCGATTGCCGATATGTGGCTCAGCAGCACAGAAAGCAACATCTGGCTGGTAAGTCTGTTGTAGGGGAAGGGGCATGGGGGTGCAGATCAAGGCCCACATTGTGAGGGAGGAAGTGGGACTGGTGCTGGGGCAAGGGCAGGGGTTGGAGCAGGTGCAGCATGGCTGGGTTGAGGTGGGGCATGGGATGGAACTGTGGCTCATTTGGGGGGGACAGGAGGGAGTGGATCCCACTACCACACACACCCCGGGAGGGCATGGGGGGTCTGTGCCTCCTGGATCTGTGTATGGGGCAAGGGCATGCTGCCACTGCAGGCTGGAGCCAAGGTTGGTAACAGGCTCTTCCTGGTGGTGGGGAGGAATTGGATTATCTTCAAGATTCACAAAGTCGCTGCTTAAGTCAGCTACGCCACAGAGTAAAACGTATAGCCATATACACACGCTAGCTAATTGCCCATCAAGAATGATGGATTTCAGGGAGTGTTTACATGGCCCCCCTCATCCCCCACTCACCCTTTGGGGACAGCCATGTAAAGACTCCTTTCACTGCCACCACATCCTCCTCCAGCCTCCAGTGCAGGGGCTCCCTGCCCCCGCTACCTCCACCTCACAGCAGGGATTCCCCCCACCTTCCCTCCCTTCCCTGCTCCCCTTCCTCCCCACCATCTCCCGCTCCCTGCCAGCTGCTATTGGGGCCAGATAGCAGGGGGTGCTGCCACCAAGACCCTTCCCTCCCCAATTCCCTCCCTTCCTTCCTTCCCTGCCACCCGGCCCTGACAACAGCCACTACCATGATCCCCCCTTTGCCTCCTTCTGTCCCACGCCCTCCTGGGGCTACATGGCATCTGTTCCTCCCCACTGCCTCCCCCTCCTGGCCAGCTGTTTTGGGGCCCCCTTCCCACTCCTCTCCCTCCCTCCCATCCTCCCTGCTGCCCAGCCCCAACAACAGCCTCCACTGTGACCCTCTTCCCTTCCCTTCCCTCCCTCCCTGACCACCACCTCCCCTTCCCTCTCCCTGCCAGCTGTTCTGGGGGAGCATTGGGGATGGGCAGTGGAGGAGCACTGAACTGTGACCCCCCACTTCATAATTAGGCAGGGAGGCATAGAGAAGCCCAGATGCTCAGGCGGCCAGGGTGTGTTTGCCACTGCCACAAACTTTCCCAGCATCAGCTCAAACTTGGGCCCATGCAGCCCAGGCCCACATAGCCAACCACTGCCCACCCTCTCGGTGGTGCGTGCATATTTGGCCACAAGTGTTATGGACAGACAGACACACAGACAGACAGACTAAGTCATTTCTTAAATTAGAATAGTAACAGGCAGTCTTTGATCACAGTCTTTGAGGCTATTCAGTACAACTTTTATTTGTAAAACATCTTTCTTATGCACTACATTCCTTTGACATTGTGCAGAGTTAAAGAATGTTGTTAATTAAAAGGTGGAGAGAAATAAATAGTCAGAAGTGCAAATGTATGTTGTCAGATGGCATCTCAGATGAACTTGAGAGACACAGGGATACAGAAATGCTCCTGTAGGTTTTAGGAAAATCAGAGGAAAATGTGTGAAACGGTAGGAAATATGTCAATGTTAGATGAATCGAGAGCACGTGTTATAGAGAGCCTCATCATTTCTGAAATGGGAAGAAGCAAGTCTATGGAACATTTAAATAACATGAGATAACTTCACATTGGATATGACATAAAGCAAATAGAGATGTTTGAAACCTGAGTTGATTGGTTAATTTTCTTTATACGTTAAAATGGCTGATGCCATTCTGTAGATGCTGGAAACAAAGTAAGACTTGGGGAAGACCATGAGAAAGATGATGCAATAAAAAATGCATAACGAAACAATCCTTTTTCATCTGGAAATGAAATAGTTTGTGCAACTAAACCCATTCATTTCAGTTAGAGACTAATCCTCTCACATCATGGTTGGCTTTCAGTGATAATATCATCTATTCATATGATTTAATATGACATTGTACTAGGTAGAATCACAGATTCCATTCATGAGTTGAAGATGTGGTCAAATTGGATTATCTTCAAGATTCACAAAGTAGCTGCTTAAGTCAGCTGTGCCACAGAGCTATTGAGGGCTCCACACCATTTCTTTCATTTTGACCAGAGAAGAAATAAGGATATGCAGCATTTTGAAGAATCACATTCTAAACGTCTCACTGGAAGCCACTCTGTTTCAGTGAAACAAGTTGGTGTCTGGAACATATGAATGCATGGAATGAAGTCATGTGTCCTCTAAGTGTAAGTAAATACTGCTTCTTCTAACAAAGATACACTGATTTAAATAAATTTATATGCTTTTATTTTTTCATTTTTACTATACATGGATTTCCATCATTTTTTACAAATACTTTGTAATAATTTTGTTGTGATTTAGTTTCACTTTGTTTTCATGTTTTAATAATAATGAAAACCACTTATGGGTAAGAGATTATTGCACTGTCCTTTGTGTGGTATTTATATACCTTGGACTTGATCCTGTTGTTCTACAAATCATTGGAAGAAAAAAAAAGCAATTTAAGTCTATCCCCAAAGAAACCTAATTTAAATAAAGTAAATAAACAAATAACCTGAAATTGAGTAAAATCCATTTTCTACTTCAGACTGCTAACCAAAATTTTTCAGAGTTTACTTAATCCTTACTAAATCAAAAATTCTTGATTATATTGCCCTTAAAGACAAAGCAACTTTGGTATAGACTGGTTTAAAAAGTTCAAGCCTGTACTAAATAAAAAAATAGTCTCTACCATACTGATGTATTGGCACATTTGAATTAATTGATGAGGCTGATAGCAACCTTTCCTCCTAAGAAACTAGTTACTAAGGCTGTGCGAAAAAGCACAGTTTAGTTTTGACTTCCATTTTGACATTTTGATGGGACAATGTTTCATTTCAAGTTTCATTTCATTTCAAAACCACTGTTCCATTTTGTTTCATTGAAACTGTTTTGCTGTTTTGCTGCTGTTTCAACATTTTGCCCATAGGCTATAATGGGGAAGCACAAAACTGCCTATAACTTTGTCATTTCTTACCTGATTTGGATGAAACTTCCAAGGATGGTAGCCCCTTCTGAGGTCATGAAGCCTGGCACAATTCAAGGAGATAGGTGCAGCCATTTCTGGGAAACTATATCTCAGGCTGCTGACAGGCAAAATTCGTGATATGAGTGGCACTGTGTGTGTGTTAAGGCACAGCAGGGTGAAAACTGCAGGCATGGTAGCCCCTGCTGAGGCCATGAAGCCTGGCATATTTCAAGGAGATAGGTGCAGGGGTTTCTGGGAAGCTGCACCTCAGGCTGCTGACAAGCAAACCTTGTGACGTGTCGTGTGTGTGTGTGTGTGTGTGTGTGTGTGTGTGTGTGTGTGTGTGTGTGTGTGTGTGTGTGTGTGTGTGTTTTCCATCCCTCCCTCAGAGCATTGGGATTGGAAGGGACCTCAGGGAAGATCACAGTCACTGGCCAGCTACACAGTTAGTATGAGAGCACTCCTTCTCCCCTTTTGATTTGGGACTAGCTAGGCCCTGGACCCTCATCTGAGCTTATTGCACATTAGTATAAACCTGAAATATGTGACTTCACTAAAATCAAAGTACTTGCTGTGACAGGTCTGGGCTTTGGTCTCCATCTCTTCCCAAACATAGGGCATTTATCCTGTCAGTATTCCCTAGTCTAATCCAACTCCTGCTTCTCACCTGCTATGACTTGATGGTATGTATTCAGAGGGAGGCTGCCCTTGAGTCTGGGGAAGCCCTTTCCTTGCCACCCCTGTAGCCATACCCACACCTTGCTGATCACTCCCTATCTGCCCCTTTGTAGAGATGGTCCTTCTCACTCTCTCCCTATACAAAATCAGCCCTGGGCTCCTCAGGTCTTAACCCTTTTTCAGACTTCTACATTTTTGGCTTCATCCTATTTTCCTCTAGCTGAGACCCCTTGGCTCAGGTCCCCTGTATTCAGGCCTTGGCTCTTCAGATCTTCTCAGCCCTGTAGCAGAAGGTACCTTCCAGGTACCGTGTTTATGGCCTTCTCTACCCCTACAGCCACCTCCAATCATCTGGTTTACCTTAATTTCAAAACAAAGAATCAGAGTAAGAAAGGGTTAATTGCCTTGTTACACGCCATTCTCAATCCTCCAGGATGACAACAAAAGTTACCACTGTCTGGAGACACTGAGGCTGCCATCTCCAGCTCCTGGGAGTTCCCCCTAGCTCCTTAGCTGCTCCTGGCCTCTGAGCTTGAGCCTATTTTGAGTTACCTGCTTCATTCCCTTTCCCCTGGGAGTCCTAAAAGTTCAGCTCCTGGAAGGAATCTGCTCCCCTCTCCTCTCCCTATGTTGCACACAGGTAACAGGGTTTGGGCTTCCTATTACAGTTTTACTTATATGGAAATACTGTAAAGGTGCTGCACATAATCTGGCTAATTAGTTTACTTTGATCAGGTATGAGCTGCCAAGCTGCCAGGCCATCCTTCAGTTGCTATGTTCATACTGGTTTTCCACTCACATGCATGAATTGCTTGGGCTTCTGAAGTCATATCACATATTCCTGGTAGCTACAGTAAATAGAATTATTCCATAATGCTTTCCTAGTGAATTATGGGAAAACTTGCCTTTTATGGGTAAATGAAAGTAACTGCAGGAGGGCATAGGAGGATGATCGGGTGGTTTAGTCTGTGACATTGCATCAAAACACGTGGATTACTAGCCCAAGCATAAACAGCACCGAGACTTTCACCTACATCCATGGAAGTGTCAGCTACCTTGGATATATACAGCACCATTTATGTATATATAAGGCTTTATGTGTGAACAGAAGCTATGTGATAGGCAATACATGAGTAAAAATAGAGTCCAACCATAGGAATTCAGAATGACATATCTGTTCCTTTAAACTTTACACTCTATAAAAGCAAAGCTACTGACCTTTGACTGGAAAACCCACCAATCATATAACCTTTGCTTCCTCTGAGGCAGAGATTTGTGTTGTATGAGTAACTACACCACGGCTGCAAATTCTGGGAATGAAATCCTTTAGTCTCAGGAACCACATTATTATGTTTAAATTCTGCCCTTTTCAACAATTTATCTTACTCTCCCAATAAGTCTAGAAGATTTGGGAATGGACAAGAAAAAATATCTTATTCCCCAGACACATTTTTCTTTTTGTATGACAGAGCTACATTTATTTAGAGAGCATGGCCCAGTCACTTGACCTATCACAGGCAGACCTTGAGGTTTATGAGCCAAAGAGAACAATTAACAACCCAATAGCCTATCATAAATTAGTAACAAATTGAATTGTTATAATCTACATTTATATTATAGTCTATATATCCAATTGCTATGTTCCTGCTAAAGGTCTTCAGTACTTATGTTAGAACTATTATCTAACCACTATATTAACACAGAAAAAACAATATGAGCAAAATACAATTTTTATATAAAATTAGGGGGAAAATATTTTATGATAATAGTTATAGTGATACTGTAATTACAGCATATATTGAAATATATCTATTGCTTCCTTAGAATCAGGAGAGACATTAATAGTCCCATGCATTCCTCTCAATTATATGCAATGTATTAAATGTATCAATATGATTTTCTGTGATAAATCCAGCTATACTGCACCTAGAGATAGTCAATTAAGCAATAGGACAAAACACAAGGTGTATTACTCTAGCTCATCTTGATCTTGGTTCTTAAAAGAACTGTGCTACTACCACTCCCAGGGGATCTGATGGAATTTGAAGATACTCCATTTCTTAAAGAACCAAGCCTTATATGACTTTTATTTCAGTATGATCTATACAGAGACATCTCCCAAGATCTAAGTTCAACATGTCCAGCTCCTACTGTTTGTCCGTTATTTACTGGTGTTGATTATAATACTATAAGAAACTACTAGTCTTTATATTGTAGTTTAATGACTTATGTGATACATCTTCAATTAATAATCTAATATGAGAGGTAGGCATTAATTTTTATTCCTATTTGTAAACTATTCTCAGATGCTTAGGAAAATCCACTGTGTGAAAGAGACTGTTATCCAGCTATCCTTTCCCTGATTATACATACCAAATATTTGCATGTATATTTGGTTATATGTACCAGATATTTGTGGATTCTCACTATGACCTCATCTATTGTCCCTTTACCAAGTTGAGGCCACATAGCCCAAACCCTATGCTGCAGCCCAGAAGTCAGTGGCACAGTTCTTGTGCATGAGATGCAAAAGTGACTTTAAAACATTTAAACATAGGGCATTTATACACATACTTTTTTTGTCCCATGACATGCAGACTTGATTACTCTAAACTAAACTAATATAAATTAATGTAAAGCACTTCCAATATGTTTTAGTTCAAAAGCACGCTGATGCCATTTTCTGAGCGCTGATGCACATTTTGCTGCTTATACAACTGCAAGTGTGGCAGCACCAGGTGCTTTTCATAGCTCCCACCATTGTGGCATTTGCCTGTGTAAAACTGCCCATAATGGCTAAGTACAGACAGTCAAAAAGCCTGAAGCTGAATTGATTCATTCTTTGCAAATTAGTTTAAACTGCACAGATTACACCGAAACAGAAGTGAACAGACATGTACCTTTGATTTAGGAAATGCAGCCATATGCTTGTAGTGACTCAAGCCAGAAGCCAGGGGTTGCTAGAGTGCAGCTCTCTAGCTATGCTTTCACTTCCTCTTCCTGCTGCCCCTGAGGTCTCTAGGATTTGCAGTCCACAATCAAAGCAGCAGGACTCTGCAGTGTTGCTCATCACTTCCTCTTCCTGCTTCCAGGTGCTTCTGAGATTTGTAATCCACAGTCACAGCCAGCAGTAAGTTTGAGCAGGGCAAGGGAGTTGTTTAACCCCCTCCCTGGCCTCTGACCCTAGCTGGGGTTTTCCTGGAGGGGAAAGTCCCTCCTCCTGCAGACTGAGCTGCATCCCCAGCTGAGCTTGCACCACCCCCCCACCCCCTTGTCAGCCAGCCCTCATTACTCCAGTAAGGGAGCAGAGGGACAGGGACTGCCCTGCTCTTTGGAGCAGACAACAGAGGGCTGCAAACCATGCTGGGATGCTGAGGGACTGATTTAACTTGAACAAGGAAGGCGTCTGGGACAGAAGTTTCATAAACTAGTTTGATCTAAATCAGTTAAGTCTGATACTACATTCAACCAGGTTTAACTTAAACCAGTTTCAGTCATTTTGAAATTGGTTTATGTACGTTGAGCTTCTGTTCTGTTACAGTAGAGGCGGACAAACCGTGGCTTGGAAGCCACATGCAGCTCACCAGCATGGTATGTGTGGCTCACTGAAAATTGGCTGAAGCCCCACCTACTAATCCAGGGACTGCAAGCTCAGGTGCCAGGCTGCCAGGGCAGGGGATGGAGGTACACAGCTAACCCCAGGGCATGCTCCCTGTGCGACAGCTGGAGTGGCTTGAGTCGCTCAGAAAACACCCCCCCACCCCCTCAACTTTCCGGCTCTTGAACTTCAGATGTGGCTCCCAGGGTAAGTAACTCTGGCCACCCCTGTGTTACAGATTTTTAAAAGTTTCTGATCACTTAAAGTGGTTTATGTGCAACTTCTGTCCCAAACCAATGTGTCCATACAACTGCAAATACAAATTGTAGCTACATAATTTCAAGTTAATTTTTGGCCCTATTATTATTAAAAGTATCAGGTTAACCTTTTCTCTTTTCCCCAGGATCTTTTTCACTGAACATAATTGGAAAATACTTTTACCATTTCTTTAAGAACACCCATTTTTTTCCCAAATTCCTAAAACAGTTCCAGAGCCAATCAGAAGAGGATTAGATGCAGGAAATAACTCCTATTAAGAAAAAGTGCTTGAGCAACTGCTTACATCCCATTTGTTCAGTTTATGTATATCATAATGTCACTGCCAATGGTGTTAGAGAAATGGCATATTGTATATGGTTAAGTGTTAAGGATACTTGCTTTATGGACCTCCACTGGGGTGGGAGAAGCAACTTGCTCAAGATCAAAAAGAATGTTGCTAGTAGGGTGATGGGCTGAACTAGGTCCTGCAGGTTTTATGTTAGCACTTTTACTACTGGGCCTTTGGTCCTTCCCAGCTTTATGCAATTTCAAGTGGATTTCAGTTTGAGGTGGTTGATGCCACAACATCAGCTTTCTGTGAATTAAAAGACAAAAACTTCATCTGTGGTTTATCTGATAACACATGCTTATTCAAATAACTACTGATCCTTAGAGAAAAAACACATAATGTGATACATACATTACAGCCCAAGCAAATATGTAAAAACTGCCAAGTCTGCTTTTATAAAACTCATCTGTATTCAATATGTACCAGATTCCAATATTTTTACTCATGCTAAGTAGTCCCTCTAGCAGTTGCACTGATATCAGTATGAATAAGGATATTGGCTTCTGTTCTATAAGGATTCTCTGGCTGCTTTTAGGACACTTCATTGGGACTGGAGAATCTGGTCCAAAAATTCTCATTTTGATTTTTGTGCATTTGGAACAAAACTACAAGTAAATGGATCTGGGAAAGGGGTGTTAGTATATCTTAGAAGCTTTGATTTATTTAAGATATATGGATATAGTTTCAATACTCTCTCTCTCTACACACACACACACACACACACACACACACACACACACACACAAATGATTGTTTGCTAAAAGTTCTGCCTATGGACACAAAGTACGGGACACAAATTTAATTTCAGTAGTTTTGTGTTTCAAGAGCAGCATAGATGCTAAAATTGCATTCAGAGTTTCTTTAGCAAAATATAGCTAAGATAGACAAGACTGGGTTCCTTCAAGGGAAATAGCATTAACTTACTTTCCCTATTTTTTTATAATTATAAAACTTACGATCCAGTTTTTAAAATGTGAATCTAAATTTAGCTTAAAAGCATGAAAGGTTGTTTGCAGTATGGTATACTGTATCATTAAAAAGAAGACAACATGATGCATATAAGTACCTGGGACAAATATGCCACTCTTAGAATAACTCCATTTTAGTCAATACAGTTTTGCCCACTTACACTAACATTGGATTTACCCCACACTGCTTTTTGCATGCTATTAATGGCTCCCCAAGTGACTATATGCATTATAATCAAGACAATGAAAATGCATTAGGCAATACTATCCTTACAGCTGAGGATCAAACAGTCCTAGAAAAGAGCTGCAGGTCATGTCAGAATTGTCATTTTCCTGCTCTCTAGTTCTGTTAAGACATGTTCACATGTTGTCTTATTCAGTGCCCTTCTCTACACACATACACACACAAAGTAAATCTTGTGCCATTGGCCTTTCATAACATAACGACGGACATTACTATTGCCACCTTTTGGTAGAAAATGAGAACTGACTCTTGTTCTAACTTAAGATACTTAATTTTTGTCACACCACCCATAGGACAGAGAACAGAAAGCTCAAGTTCTTTGCTTAATATCATAGAAGGGAATGGAAGGGAAGTATTCAGAGCTATTTTTTCCCCAAATCTTGCAACTTAATTCATGTGGGGATATTATAAATATTTATGAAAATAAAACTTTGCACTTTCAGCAAAGTGCTGATAGAGTCCATCCCTATTTAACAATGTATTTAAGTACTTAACTTGCAAGAAATTTAAGCATGAGTTTAATGTTGAGCAAATCTTTAAATTCTTTTATTGAATTAGGACTAAGCACCAATGCATTTAGTGCAGGAGAAAAAGAAAATGAAATTGGGTAGGAAATTGGTTTTCACTGCCAAATAAGAGAGAAAATTGAATTGTAAAAATACAGAAAAATGAGGATGAATAATAAGATATTGATTATTTCAATATTTGTCTCCTCATTTCTGATATCCTGCGATAGGCTACTTGCTTCTTTGAACAAAGTAAAATTAGCCAAACTAATACAAAACAGATGACCAGAAGTAGCAAAGGGTAGTTACCTGAGGCTCAGGAAGCAGATAAAGATCTTCCTTAAACAAGGTCGTCATGCACATGCCTGGCTTCAAGAAACTGGCAGAAGTGTGAATGAAGTGAATAGAACTATTCATTAGAGCCAGTTGGAGAATGAAGAAAAATAATATTCCCAACACATTTTGAAACTGTTTGATTTACCAAGGTTCGAAACTGACCTGTTTCTTATTTTCCTAGAAATATTATCATTTTTCTAAAAATGATCATGATCTTATAACAAAATATGCTATTACATTGCTATTAAATCTTTTGCCCATTATCTTTTATGTCCTTGTTTTTTATAAATCTGGTAGGGTTTCTGTGTTCTATTCCTTTTCCCACAGAGTGGAGGAAAGATTAATTTTATTATATGTTTTATCCTAATAGGTGGAAAACAGACTCTTTGTAAACCAGACTTGCTGACCAATATCTATGTCCCCTTATTCCCCTATGCCTTAAATGTAAGTGATTATTGGACTGCATATAACAAATTTGTGATGGAGAGTGAGTGATAGGATCATTGTTGAATGAGGGGACAGGTAATATGGAAGAGGAACAGCATGAATCGATGGGGAACAGCAATGATAAGAGAGAGAGAGGAAGATTTATTCCGGATCTGAATCACTGCATAGAGAAGAAAGCAGCAAAGCACATAGACAGAGCTGGAGAGTAAGAGCCTGAGCTTGTTCCTTTTGAAGTCAATGGTCAGGGTCCCATTGACTTTAATGGACAGCATTAGACCCTAATCATGCTGTGTATATTCTACTGACCAGCTGGTATTCTTGCTTCTGTCTGCCTATAATGAGCCTAGAATGTACCTATGCAGTAGGGCAGCAATATCAACCTATTGTGCTTTCTCAGCTTTAGCTAGTGTTTCCCTACCCTTTGCATACTTCTCTCCATGTTTTCCCTGTGGATACTCAATAAGTTTAATTCAGTTGAACTGGCACCTGTGTGTTTGATTAAAGAATAGCTGTCTGAGTTATTTGAAGTTGTGCTAGGAGAGAGACTTCATCACTGAAGGGTTATTATAACTCTGTCTTGTGCTCTATTTTCTCTTTCTCTCTTAAGGTACTTCAGTGCCTATAATGAAGTGAATCCAAATGACTACTTTGAGGCTGGCAAGGAACCTGACATGCACACAAAATATTCTTTTAACATTAGCCCGAACTAATCATCCAAAGGGATTTTCTATTTCATTTATGGGATTTGATTCTCCCAGGTGTTTTTCTCCTAATGTTATTGTAGTGATGAAAACTCAGAAGCACTGGCTTGAAACTGGCCAAAACGTTGGCGCACTAAATACCTTTAAGACTCAGTGATGTCTCTTGGGAGGTTGAACCATATTCTGAGGGAACAAAGGCAAAATAACAGTCTGGAAGCGATGTGTAAGCCATAATACCTGTGGGGCAGATTCCCTGCTGTGTGCCTTTTCTGACTATACGCTGCTTAGAGTTACCTACTCACTTCACAAGGAGTTGGGGTATGGAAATTACAGGAGGTCACACTATATGTGATAAGTACTTCATCTTTTTTCACCACTGTGGCTGTCTTATAAAACATATAAAGGCAAAGAATCTGTCCCTGAATAGACAAAGAGGAGTACAAGGGGGGATACTAACCATATTCATGCTGCCCTTATTGCTGTTTTTTCAAAGAAACAGAAAAATTCACTAAGATTGGGGTTTCATCCTATCAAACCTAATAAAATGGGGAATAGTTGTGTCCCTCCTTTGCTGTCTTCTTCTCTTCCTCCCTCCCTCCCTCCCTTGCTTCCTTCCTTCAGAGGCTATGGAGCACCAGCAGAAGTAGCTCAGTCTGAAACCAATGGACACTGCCTTATCACACAAGATATTTAGTATATGTTAAATCTGTGGAATGTTATGCAGTATTAAAGTTAGAAAATGTTTTGAGTAGTTGCATGGTAATGTTTACTATGAACCCAAAAGGCACAGCTCACAGTCCTCCTCTAGAGAGCTGGCATCCCAGCAAGCTTTTCCTAATTTTCCAACAGCAACCAAAACAGTAGAGTGCAGACAAATGTGCCAATTGGCTAATCGTCTCACTAGGGTAAGGATTCAAATTCAAATCTCTATTTGGACTGGCATGGGATCTCCAATCTCTCCTTGAATAACTGTTCCAGTTTGGATCAGATCTCCAGGGCCTTCCTGGAGATGATGAGTGGAGGAACCAAGCAAATCCTTGCCCTGACTGCTCTCATCCACATGCTTCAGTGCTGTGAGTTCCTGGTCTTGCTGAGGTGTTACTTTGAGGACCCTTATGCTGCCATGGGCATTATGCTGGCCCACTTGCAGAAGGTACAACATGATGCTGTGCAAGGTGGGTGATGTGGGCCTGGTATCAGATGCCACCTCGTTGCTGCCGGGGAATACTGGTGCGAACAGTTTGTGCTCAGAGCCTGGGATGACAAGCAGTGGCAGTGAAACTTTAGGATGTCCCATGGCACATTCACAGACCTTTATAGTGATCTGCCCCGCTACTCTTCCTTCCTCTTTATCTTATGAATCTTCCTTTTTAGCAACAAGAGGAAGGATTAGGGAAAGTGTGGGTTCCTTGCTAAATGGGGGATGCAACCTAGTGACAGGTAATAAGGAAAAGGCTGAAGTACTCAATGCCTTTTTTACCTAAATCTTCACGGCAAAGTCATCTCCCAGACTACTGTGCCAGGCAGCACAGTTTGGGGAGGAAGTCAGTAGCCCTCAGTGGTGAAAAAACAGGGTAGGAACTGTTTAGAAAAGCTGGATGTGTACAAGTTCATGGGCTGGATGCAATGCATCTGAGGGTGCTGAGGGAGTTGGCTGATGTGATTGCAGAGTGGCTGGCCATTATCTTTGAAAATGCATGGCGATCAGGGGAGCCCCCAGATGATGGGAAAAGGTCAAATATAGTGCCCATCTGTAAGAAAGGGAAGAAGGAGTATCTGGGAAACTACAGAACAGTCAGCCTCACCTCAGTCCCTGGAAAAAGCATGGAACAATTCCTGAAAGAATCCATTTGTAAGTACTTGGAGTAAAAGAAGGTGGTTAGGAACAGTCAACATGGATTTATCAAGGGAAAGTCATGCCTGACCAACCTGATTGCCTTCTATGATGAGATAACTGGCTCTGTGAATGTGGGGAAAGCAGGGGACATAATATAACTTGACTTTAGTTAGGCTTTTGATAATGTCTCCTACAGCACTCTTGCAAGAAAGCTGAGGAAGTTTGGGTTGGATGAATGGACTGTAAAGTGGATAGAAACATGGCTGGATTGTTGGGTACAATGGGTAGTAATCAATGGCTCAATGTTTAGCTGGCAGCAGGTATCAAGTGGAGCGGTTCATGGGTGGATCCTGGGGCCGGTTTTGTTCAATATAGTCATTAATGATCTGGAAGATGGGATGGATTGTACCCACAGCAGGTTCATGGATGACACAAAGCTGTGGTTTGTAGTAGATATGCTGGAGGGTAGGGCTAGGATTCAGTGACCTAGACAAATTAGAGGATTGGACCAAAAGCAATCTCTTGAAGATCAACAAGGACAAGTACAAAGTCTTGCACTTAGGTCAGAAGAATCCCATGCACTGCTACAGCCTGGGGACTGACTAAGCAGTACATCTGCAGAAAAGGACCTGGGGGTTACAGCAGACAATAAGATGGATATGAGGCTGTAGGCTGGGGAACACCCTTCTTGTCAATACAGTGGCAGAAAGGGATCTTGGAGTCATTGTTGACTCCAGGATGAACATGAGCCACCAATATGAGGAAGCGGTCAATAAGGCTAACCGCATCTTGTTGTGCATCTACAGATGCATCACAAGCAAGTCCAGGGAGGTGAACCTTCCCCTCTATGCGGCATTGGTCAGCCACAGTTGGAGTACTGCATCCAGTTCTGGGTGTTGCAGTTCAAAAGGGATGTGGCTAACATTGAGAGGATACAGAGGAGGACCACTAGAATGGTCAAGGGGCAGCGGGTCAGGTCTATGAAGAGAGGCTGAAGGGCTTGAATCTATTCAGCCTCCACAAGAGAAGGCTGAGAGGGGATCTGGTGGCCATTTACAAACTCACCAGGGGGGACCAGCAGGAATTGGGTGAGGCCCTATTCCCCTAGGCACCACCAGGGGTTACTAGGAATAACAGCCACAAATTGTTAGAGAGAAGTTTCAGGCTGGACATCAGGAGACATTACTTTACAGTTAGGGCTGCCAGGCTCTGGAATGGACTCCCAAGGGAGGTGGTACTCTCTTCTACTTTGGGGGTCTTCAAGAGGAAGCTGGACAGATATTTGGCTGGGGTGTTATGACTCAATACTCATTCCTGCCCAGGGCAGGGCATTGGACCTGATGATCTGTTTAGGTCCCTTCTGACCCTAAGCACTATGAAACTATGAGTCAAGAGTGTGTTCTTGTTGCCAAGAAGGCTAACAGCATACTGGGCTGTATTAGTGGGAGCATTGCCAGCAGATCAAGGGAAGTAATTATTCTGCTCTATTATGTACTGGTGAGGCCACCTCTGGACTACTGTGTCCAATTTTGGGCCCTCCACTATAGAAAGGGTGTGAACAGTGGAGAACAATGAAAATGGTTCAGGGGCTGGAGCACATGACTTGGTAGGAGAGGCTGAGGGAACTGGGTTTATTTAGTTTGCAGAAGAGAAGACTGAGAGGGCACTTAATAGCAGCCTTTAACTACCTGAAGGGTGGTTCCAAAGAGGTTGGAGCTAGACTGATCTCAGTGGTGACAGATGACAGAACAAGGAGTAATGGTCTCAAGTTGCAGCAAGGGGCATTTAGGTTGGATATTAGGAAAAACTTTCTCATTAACAGCGTAGTGAAGCACTGGAACAAGTTACCTAGAAAGGCAGTGGAATCCCTATCTTTGGAAGTTGTTAAGGCCCAGCTTGACAAAGCCATGGTAAGAATGATCTAGTTGGGGATGGTCCTGCTTTGAGCAAGGGTTGGACAAATGACTTCCTGAGGTCCCTTCCAACCTTAATATTCTATGATTCTATCTGCAAGATGAATATGTGACTATATTATTTACAATAGGGCTTAGGCTGAATTTAGGCACTTAACTTCCAAATTACATTCTATGATTCTATGCTCCTGTACCAGGTATGTGTAGGCCTGGTCATTTGGAAGCTGGTGAACACCAACAACTTTTATTCACTAACCAATTTGGCATGTAGCAGACAATGGTGATGACAGCTGTGCATGAAGCGTGCTACTCCGTATTTGAAGACCTGGGGCCTTGGTTCATATGGCATGGGAACCCACAGGAGGCCATTCCTGTTTTCAAACAGATGGGCTTCCTGAATGTGTAGGAGCCATCAATGGGACACACATACCTATTCTGTGCTCCCCTCACCATGCCTCGGATTACATAAATTGGCAAAAGTGTCCCAGAAGCACAAATAGGAACTTTTTCAGCCATTCCCAGGGCAAGTCACCTTGAGCCATAAGCCACCCCCAGGGTGAGTCTTGAGTCAACCCCAAGCCATGAGTTGCCACCTGAGTGGGTCACAACTGAGCCATCAACTGCCTCCAGATCCCTGAGTCAACTCAGCAGTCACCCTTTCCCTCAGGGTTGCTGAAACTTACCAACAGTTGGTGTTGTGGTTTCTGTGTCCACCTGTTCAATGACAGTCTTGTCCAAGATGTCCCCATCATATGTATCCTGGGTCTGGGTCTGGGTTTGGGTCTGGGTCTGGGTGGAGAACAACTCTATTGAGCAAGTATCCTTGTGCTCCTCCATGACTATTTCGGTAGCAGGAGACAAAAAGTGGACTCCATCATAGTTTTTGCCAACTTCATCATGCTGCACCGGCCCTTTGGGTGTGCAGTGTACAATGTGAACGGGAGCAACAGCATGGTCTCCATCAAGAATCCTTGACAGCTGCTAATGATAGGATGCCATGCAATGGTAGGATCTTCTGGCATGCAATATGTTGTTAGCATCCCTGCCCCAAACATACAATGATTTCATGCACTTGATTTTAGTGCGGCTCTTCTGCCAGTCCGGCTGGTACCACTGAGACACCATTTGGGCACCAATGTGCTTGTAGACTGCCTGGTTTTGTCAACTACGCTTCCCACCTGTAGCAATGGTTCTCTTCTCATTCCAAATAACAATGAGGTCCAATACCACATCACAAGTCCAGTTCACAGCCCTCCTGCCAGTGGCATACTGTGGGTCTCTGGCAGTCAGGGGCCAATGCCTGGATTTTTGCCCTGCCCCCCAGGGGACAATACGAGCAGTGTGCAGGGCCACGTCCTCCCTCCCGCCCCACAGCACTTCCATGGGGAAATTGACATCATGGCATAATGGTGCCAGGGGAGGAGCAGTGGCCAGAATTTCTGGCCATAACAGGTAAAGAGCAACCTGCCAGGTGGGTGGGTTGGCCATACACCAAATGCAGGAGACACTACGGCCTTTTGGCCCAGCCAGCACTGCCCCCCCCCCACCCCAGGCCAGTGCCTGGGGGCCATGGCCCCCTCCTGCCCTCCCCCCCACCAGTATGCCTCTGCCTCCTGCAGGGGTCCAGGTGGACTAGCAAGGTGTTCACTGTTTGCAGTAGAGTGTTCAAGCATAGGTGGCAGGCCTCAGCAAACCTTACGGTTATCAATGGCAGCTATCAGGTGGGTCTCCCCATCTGCCCTCCCCAGGCAAGTGGGTTTGTTCCCTTGGGGTTGGGTACCACCCCCTAGGCAGTTGAGTTTGGGCAGATGGATTAACAAGTCTTTGGAATGGGAGTAGAGGCCTAGAATTGATGTATCCTGTGATGCTGGAACACTGCAAATTACTTGTATTTTCTCTGTGGAGTAGGCCAACAGTAGCTGAACATGTGTTACTTAATACCAACTGGCAAGACTCCTTGAAAAGTTGTAAGCTTGCTATGATAGAAGTGCACTTAGCACATGTTTTACTGATTTAACACATGGGTGCTCATATTTTAAGTGCGTGTAACATGTACTGAGTGTCTTGTGCGACATGGACCTAATAATATTTCCTACAGTTATGGTGGGATTTTCTCTGCTCTGTGCTGATTAACTCCAGTGTCCTCTTGTCACTCTCTCACGGCCTCTTAACCTCAGCCTCACTCATTGCCTACCCTTTGTATTGCATTCCCTCCTTCTTCTCACCTACTCTCTACCTTTCCCCTCTTTTCCATTGTTTTTTCTATTTAGCTCCTACTAAATAAATCTAACACAACAGCCCCCAAAACCCACAACACTTAACTTGACATTTCCTGCCAGCTAACTGATCGCTCTGTTTGTGTTTTATTCTCTTCTCTTCCCCTGTGTCTGTCTTGTCTATTTATAGTGCTAGTTTTTCAGGGCAGGGATTGTCAATATTTCTTAATGTAGCTGTACAGTGCCTAGCACATCTGAGCCCCAACAATGGTTGATCCCATGCCACAGCCCTAGAGACCTGATTAAATATAATAAAACATAATTAGCTTCAGCATAATTAGCCTTTTGAAAGACTTCTGATGACAATTTCTATTTTAATTTAGCTATAGTTTTTTTTCATGGGGAAATGTATATAAAGTCGAAATGGAAGTCAGTTCTACAACAAGCATAAAGGTACTGGTAGAAAAGCAGCACCTAGTCTGCCACTAGGACTATTAGCAAATAAATAAAAAGCTGCAACAGCTCAAAAGCTGCTAGAATCTCTGACTAGATTCAACAGTAAGCAAATGAGTTCTCCCTCCATTACGCTGGTATAGTAGAGTAATCATCAGCGTTAGGTAGCCAGTGAAATCAGAAGTAAGTATGTGGTGCCTATATCTAAGTGTCTTCAATACAAATATCATCTATATGGTTTGGTCTGTTAAAGTGAATATGGGGCTTCCTTTGTTGCTGTTATTAAGGGGCATTGTATAAAGGTAAGTGGACTCATCTCTCAGGCAACTGCAAGCAGTGTTCATAATGCTGCAGTCCATTTAACTGGGAGGTGAGGCTTTCAGAAAACCAGGTAAGAATCAAGAATATCTATCAGGAACCACCACCTACTGAGGTCAGGTACAGGAAGGACAATCTTTCTCTGGAGCTAGTGGAATATAGGGAGCGGACTTTCCTACTCTTCCCCTTTTCCTTCCTCCCCACTCCATTACTGTTCTCCTGGGTTTTTCCCAGAAGAAATGAGTTTTAAAGTATAGTCAGGGCCCAGAGGAGCCCCAGGAATGGACACTACTGGGGACATGGACGAAATTAGCAGAACACATCTATTTTTCCTCCTCGGTCACTTCTGCCCACTTCGAGGGCTGAGGAATCTGCTTGTGGGCCCACTGCCAGAAAAAGGATTATTGTCAGCTTGCACTGCTATATTTGCCTTCCCGATGCCCTTGTGAAGAGCTGATAGCATGCACTAAGATTGAATCAAGGTGTTGTTTCGTTAACAAATATCCGGTGTACAGATACAAGTTAAAAAGGGGAAGTTATTATAGGTATTTGCTTTGAAATAACACTTGAAATGATTAAGTTTTCTACTGCTTCCCCTAAACAGGTCTAGTGGATACAGATTAATTTTATTTAGCATCTGTCAACATGTTCTTTTCACTTTACTTTCCCTTCTCTAAACAAATGTATTCCACTAAGCAACATTTCAGCCCATTGTTTTGGGTTTTTTTTTTTTAATTTGTGCATCAGACACATCAAAGAACAAAAGTCCTGTGGGAAAATTATGCATCTTTCCATAACTTTTATTGTTACTAAATAGAACTCTAAACCTCTTTAATGCCTTTATAAGGAGCTTTGCTCCTCAGATGCATTATCCCACCCACTTCCTCTCCATCTTCTATTGTCATCTCCTTTGAGGTTTATGTTCCTGTTTGTCCTTTTCAAATACTGGCATTTGTAAGAAGGACCTTTCACAGTCCTTGTACTCAGGACATGACGGCAAGGACATTCCTCTCTTTAGTACAACTACCCACTCTTCTGTGAGCCTATCTAAAAAGAAATCTAAAAAATATATATATTAAGTTGTCAGAGTAATTTTTCAAGAAAGAAAGATTTGCCTTTGATTTAAATGGAAACAGGAGCAGGTCCAGATTTGTTTATTAGTAGTGGAATTCAAGGATGTAATAAATAAATATGTACAAGGATTAATGGAAGGTCTAAATAAGAAAAAAAAAGATTAGTTTTTATTATATGGGAAGTGGAAATAAACATATATGTGCAGGAATATAGACAAAGATCCAATTTCTTTTAATAACTAAGGTCTACAAGCATGTATGCATTTATATAACTTCAGTAGTATATGTTTGTAGGAATGGAGCCCAGTGTTAAAAAAGCTGGACTTACCACTCATATGGATCAGCTTATTTCAATGGTAATTTCATTTAATAATTTTATTATTATTCCAGTATAAACCTAGAAAACTATGTAAATGATTATGTTCCATAGATTTGTATCAACAGTAGTTACAATGCCGTGATAGTTAAATGGTTATCAAATAATTCAAAACAAATATTTTGCAATCAAAAGTGTTTTACACAGTGTAATATCGAGAGCTGTTTTAGCAAAATCAATGAAAATTTTGAATTCAAACATTTTCTTGAAATTAGAGAAGCCTGAAACATTTAACACTGTGCTAGTGCCTAAAAAAGTGAGCCAGATGTTTAACTGTTGTAATAGGAGAGAGAAGCAACTCTTCACAGGCTAAGACTATGTCCCAGAAAATAAAAATAACTTCAAATAGAAAGTGAAAGCAGGTGATTCAGTTTCACTATCCAAAATACATTAAATGCATGAATTAATTAAAGAAAAAGAAAATATTAATAACACTGTGTTAAAGTGTTCCAAGGTAATAGTATTAAAATAGATACAAATCTGCTTCTAATCATGTGACAACTTTTTCCCTCACATTTGAGAAAAAACGTCATTAGCATAATTATGTGTGTGTGTGAGAGAAGGAGAATCAGTCCAGTAATTTTCATCTATCCAGTGCCACTTTAACTAGGAAGTTAAAGTAATTTGTAGTTCAAAGAAGAAAATATTTTTTTTGCCTTTGACCTTTTAGTGTTTTGTTTTGTTCTAGCAGTTCAATTCATTCCCAATAGGTTCTTGAAAAAGCTAAAAAGGAGAAGAATGGAATAACAAATTAATGAAATCTAGTTAAGAAGAAACATTAAAAAAGGGAAGGCTCAGTACTGCAGCACTAACTGTCAATATTAGTCCCACTGACATCACTAAAAGTGCAGGACTGGATATTGGTAGGGCCCTGGGACTGGTGATGTGATCACAGAACAGAAGTATTTGAAGCCCCAGTTTCTCAGAGCTAAGATTGCATTCCTCCTTTCAATCATTCCTTTAGGAGAGATCATCAGTTTGTATAGAACAGTATCATTTTTACATTATTCTTTTTTGTTCTTTTGTCATTCCCCAGTATAAACTATCCATTTACTTTCTGGATCTGATAGAGATGCCTCAGATGGTTTCTTCATTTCTAATGATTGTATATCAGTTGGCATTAGCAGGCAACCTTGTCTGTACAGAGGTTAAGATTTATAGAACAAATTTTAAGATGGAACTTGCTGAGTTTATGTTCAGAGTTCGTAATGTGGTTGCCTGTGATAGCTGTACACTGTATTTGATAATAATACAGGAGGTCCTTTTAGTCCCATGTTCCTAACATTTTTGGTACTTTGTGTTGTATGTAAATTGTAAGGCAGCAGGAATATATTTTCCCTATCGAGGACATGGACATATTAAGACATTTGCATATGGAATGGACACCGTGGAAAGGGATAGTGTTGGAATTGGACAGGAAAAATGGCTGGTTAATCACCATAGCATATGGACTACAAGCTTTAGTCAGTGATCCTGCTTCAGTACTCAAAGGGAATGGGGAAAAGTTGACTGAATCCCTTTTGGTTCCACTAACACTTACATGTACATGATACCACTGATACATGTGTGTGTGTGTGTGTCACATGAACACCCCTAGGCCTACACACATACACACACAGAATATGTAAAAAGATTTACTAAATGGCTATATTTCCTTTTTGTAATCCTGGATTCTGACAGGAATTTCAGTATGGGAAAGTTTCACAACTGAATATCATGTAAATACAATAAGAATTGTGTAAACTAAAGGAAAATAATCATGTTGAGAGCAACCACTGACAGTTGAAGGTGAAAGAAAATATATTCTTTCTGTTTACTTATCCTTGGTGGAGTTTAAACTGTTTCAAGATGAAAGAGGTTTTGGGTTTTGGTTTTTTGTTGTTTTTTTTTAAATCAGAACTGAGCTGATTTAAATCTGTTTGCTCTTCTGCTGCTCTTTTTATAGCATCTGAAACATTATCTTCTCCTCAGGTAACTGTTTGTTAATGGGCAATAGACCACCAGCTAATTCCAGAAAGAGCAGGCACAGATATTGTATAATCAATATTCAAGTAGAGTTCTCAATTTCCAGCTCCCACCTGTGACTCAGGTAGCTATATGATATTTGCAACTACGCCACCTGGGCTGTGAAAGGCTGACAGGCTGAGAAGGTAAGCAGAGGTGGACCTGTTCAATAATTTGTGAGGATACCTCCAAGGAAATGTCAGGTTCCTCTAGGAAATGCTATGAATAATTTGATATCTGTCCTTATTTTCTCTGAGCCATTGTAGAAAAAATAACCCAATTAGGAATACTTACAAAAAAAAGTCTCACTCTTTTGTATCTTAAAAACTCCATGAAACTCTGTCCATTGTCCTTGCCAGGTTCCAATTTAGACTGTTTGTATAGATTCTCCCTACAATTTCATTTGACATATATATTTTTTTTCCTTTCTTCCTTTCCTAAACTATAGCTCACTGTCCAGTTAACCAAATAGTTATGGACTAATAGGAAATAGTATTTCAGACTTATCTTAGAGTTTATTCCTTTTAAGTTAACTAGAAATTTTAAAAGGTGATCTTTAACTAAGGTTCTTCATTTCTGTCTTGGAAGTGCAAATTTTGATTAACCAGAAGAATTAGTTCTTGAAGTCAATTGGATTGAGAAACTCAGGGATTAGTGTGTGAAGGAGCCTTCAAATTTATTTCAGTGAAATATACCAAAACTGTCTGGAATATGCAAGCAATTGAAGAAAAAAAAAAAAAAGGAAAATTATCCAGATCTTCCTGGATAGTAATGCTAGTCTGAAGTCAGTCCTTCCACCTCAAGAGGGATATTCAGAATAAGCAGATAGCCTAAAATAAATTGAATCAAGAGCTGATCAGCAAAGAAAGCTATGTCTTAGAGGTTATGAAATGTAGAGATACAGTGGAAATTGCTGAAGTCAGGTTGAATTAAACCTTACAAAAGACATTAAAACAAATAACAAAATGTTATTCATATGGATAAATCAGAGAGTATTGATTGACTGAACTGAATCATCATGGTGGAGGGTGGCCAGTGGTGTCCCTCAGGGTTCAGTACTCGGACCAGTGCTTTTCAACCAATGCTCATCAACTATTTAAATTCGGGCATTAAAAGCAAACAAGCAAAGTTTTCTGACAATACCAAACTATAGGGGAGTGTGGTCAAGTTTGAAGACAGGCTGACAATACATGCCGACCTGGACAGGCTCGCGAGGTGGACAGACCTCAACAGGATGTCGTTTAATACAGAGAAATGTAAAGTGCTCCATCTGAGGAGAAATAATTCACAACACATTCACAGGCTCAGCAATGCTATGCTTGCTAGCACCACATCTGAAAGAGACCTGGGTGTTGTGATAGACAACAAAATGAACATGGGCCACCAATGCAATGGCATAGCTGGCAGAGCTAATCAAACACTGGCCTGCATCTACCGAGGCATCTCGAACAAGGCTAAGGATGTCGTCTTCCCTCTCTACTTGGCCTTGGTGAGACCGCAGCTTCTTTCTGAAGTGTGCCAGTTCTGGGTGCCACACTTCAGGAAGAATGTGGAAAAGCTCAAGAGAGTCCAGATGAGGGCCACAAGCATGAGTAAAGGCCTGTCATAACCAAATGAGTTGAGTGCCCCTGTCACAATAGAACTGCTGAATGACCACAGTTATTAATACCCTTAGTTGGTATTTTACTTTGTGTTTGTGTTGGATGTTGTATCTTGAACACACTTAAGAACTCGAAGGTATCAAATGTAAAACACGAGGGTGAACTATGCTCGGAGTGTGAGGGAGTCATGATGAACGCGTGATCAAATAGCCTCAGCAAATCAGGGGTTACATGAGGGGCGTGACCACACGGCTGGCAGTCACAGCCTCCTGAAAGTCAGCAGATACACGGGACACATTTTGATTGGCTCTGTAGCTTATAAAAAGGGGCAGAACACAAGCACAAGAGGGATCCACGAGTCAGTTTGGAGAGGCCTGATCACCCTTTCCAGGATCCTGCGTCCACGAAATCCCTTCCCCCCGGACGCCCCGATCACGACCGAGTATATCATTCGAACGTGTTTAGAGCTCTCGAGTCACCAGCGAGTTTAATCTTGAAACTGCTGTAAAGGAAACCACTATACGAAAGTGTGAGTAAAGCATTTATTTGTTACACCGCCTCCTTAATTGTTTTTCTGTCAACGGGAAGAGAGATAAGAGAAGGAGAAACAAGGTCCCGTAACCCTTTCATCCCCGGCCTGTTCGCGCAGCACCTTTCTGGGTCCAACCACCCACCGTCAGGTTGGTCATGGCGTCACGAACAGGATCTCAGGGGCAAAGGGAAGATGAGGAGTACCTTGACCAAGTAGTCCGGCATTGCCCGTGGCGGAACCACTATAGAGCTCAGACCACGAACGCCGATGATTTAGCAGGGGTGAAGGTGAAGAAGGCGGAAAATCTGACCCCTGCTAGAGAGTTTGCCCGGGGCACCTGGTACCTGCGGGAAGGAGGGGAGCCCACCCCGCCGGACTGGTTTAACTGTCCGGCTTTAGTGCCTGGATCGCGTGGTCACGAACTCCTTGGCCAGCTCCGGGAAGACCTAAAGACCGAGGGCCGCCACACGACAAAATGGGGAGGCCCAGAATGGAACAAGGAAAACATAATAAACGTGTTATTTCAAATGGTAGAGGGGTTATTGAGAGAAAACGCCAACCTAGAAATGCAATTGCAAACAGCGAGCATGGAGTCACTGGAGCAGGCAGCGGGGGGCTCCGAGCCAACGCTCGAAAATGGCGCCGGCCGCATGGCACCGCTGCCAGAAAATGGTGCCGAGGAAAGTGAAAAGGGCGCGAAAATCCCCCTGGGAGGTGGGCCGGCCGCGTCACTGCCCACGGCCCCGCCCCCTGGAGTCACGCCAAAAGACAGCCCGCCCTCCGGAGTGACGGAGAAAGAAAACCCGCCCCCCCCATGAGGAAGGAAAGATGTATCCAGTGCTCCCGCCCGACATGTTTAACCCTTTCCCGGCCACGGTTCACCCGATAGCACTGGTCAAGCAAGTTACTGATGCACAAGGCGCAACTCGTGCCACCACCACATACCGCACCCGCACCCAGGAAGACATGCAGGAGTTGTGCAGAGGATCAAAAGTGAATCCTGGTGAAACCTTAGCTACGTGGCTAGGGCGCCTAGTAGTAGAATTTGGGTCAGACCTGCTAGACTTGGAAGAGGCTAGCTTCCTAACTTGTCAAGCCTCATGGAGTGGGGGGCATGCCACTGACTTAAACGTGGTAACGGGCAATGCCTACTGGCCCATCCCGCTCCCAGCTTTCGTTGCAGGTCAAGTGTGCCACAAATCTCATGCGTGGCATAATGGACGACCGCCGAACCTGTCCGCAGAGCAACTGCTGCTGGCTATCATCGGAGTATCCTACACATCCTGGAACCCGAGGGTACACCCGTTGGGACTGACACAGGTGCAGAGCAACGTGCCACGGCCCCATTGTCATCTCGGTCACCCTGGGGATGTTCCAACCACCCTGGACAGTACTGAGGCATGTGTAGAGGTTTACGGGGGAAGAGAGGCCGTGACTTTCGGGCTTCTCCTCGGGCCACTGGCCAGTCAGCTGGCTGAAAACTTGCTAAGCCAGATGCCATGGCTACAGGCCCTGATGGATTCCATGGTAAAAGCCTCCGGTGGGATGGAACCACATCCTACGGCGTACCCAAGTCAACGCTGTTACCAACACAACGCCTCATATAAAGACAAGCCCCCCTGGAATGAACCAGCGCTTCAAAAGTCCCAACCATGGAAGCCAAAGCTCACCCCTAGACAAATCAGTCTGAGTCACCGTTCCACACCCTCGTCAACCACATCCGCGAGTGCACAAGAAAGTCATCTGCAAACCCGAGCAGTATCCTGGCACCCACTCTGTGCGATCATGGCACCCCTTTTCTTTGTTTGTTTGTCTGTTCGTCTGTTTTGTTTCCTTGCAGGCCTGGCAGAGATGAAGCGGTGATCTACAGCTGCTCGATCATGAGATCCACCGAGCACCAAACCGCAGCACATCCAAGTCAACGCAGCAATGGCTGCCCGCTTGTATGTCACGAGCGGGGTAGTCACCCTATTCCTGCTGTTCCCGATGGGTTCTTCGGTGAATGGACCTGACTTTGCAACCTCTAACTCGGTTTTGTCCCTTTTATCACTCTGGGTGAACATCACGGGAGATAGTGGAAAGTCAGGACTCACCGCATGTTTACGCCTGCCTCTTTCTGTTGACGACCCAGTGTTAACCCCGTATGTATACCCTCTTAATGTTAGTAAGTGGTTTAAAGCCCGGAGCACCGATCCGAACCAAATATATTATGATAGCTCAACATTTTTTTATATATTCCCAGTGCCAACACACCGTCTATTACCGGTATTCCTGGCCACGTAATTTGATGAACCTCTCTGTCTGCAGATCGGAGGCTATGTTTCCACCTGCCCCCATCCGGCTCTTCTATAACATTGCATGTTCAGAAATACCATGGGGGATTAACCCAAAAGGAATAAAGTGGTCCAGGGATGATAATTCGTTAACCTGGATCCCCATAGCCATCATACCAACATGGTACTTAGCTTTTCCATCAGGCCCAAACAAAACGAGGGCACGAGATGAGTCTGGCCCAGTTCCATCCATCCTTCGGTGGACCCGATCTCTGGTTTCTTGGAGCAAGTCGCTGGCCATCAACATATCGGATGCTCAAGACTGGTGCTCATACTTTTACCCCATCTTAATCGCGGCCTGACTTAGTCAATGGTGCCATGGTTATGACGCACCCGCAAACACAGTCGATCTCCCTCATGAGGTAGCTTTAATCAGATGGAAAGACCAAAGCTGTGCACTGATCAATACACCAGCCCCCATAGGAATGCTATGGGCCTGCTCGGACGGACAGCTTTATACTAACCTCCCAGCTACCCTAACAGGTGTCCAATGTTTTTTGAGTACAGTAATGCTCTGCCCTCCTTTAAGTGTTAATACAGCTCACCCGAATAGCCCGGCCGTACTCCGTCGCCATAAGCAACACATTCCGGTGTGGAGTAAGTTGACACAGGGCGAGCGATTCAGCCAACATTTGGCGTGGGCGCTTGAAGGTTATTTTGCATGGGGAATAGGGATAGGTAAGGCAAGAGTCTCTATCACCGAGTTAGCTGAACAAGTTGAGATTCTAGCCAATAATGCCGAAACATTCCTACGGTTATTGAACCAAAAACTGCAAGCTACATCACATATGACCATGCAAAACTGCTTAGCCCTCAATGCAATATTGTTACACAAGGGAAGCGTTTGTCAGTTTCTTAACCTGTCTGAGGAATGCTGTTGTATTAGCATACCCAACGTTGCTATTCCATTGGAGGAGCAACTCGACCGCATGAAGCAGGTTGCCACAGACACCAATAAAATTGCCGGAATCGGGAAAGGATGGTTAGCCGACATTTTTAGTTGGATAGGATGGGACACGTCATCCTGGTTGATACACTTGTTAACTCCTATTGTTGCCTTGTGTTTACCAATAGGCATTGTTATATGTTTGGGTTGTTGTATTTTACAGTTTGTTAAAGATCGATTTATAAAGTTATCTGCTTATGTATATACCCGTTTACCACTTGAACCTTGCAAAGACAATGGGTTCCTAGACTTGTAACCTAATTCCCTAGTCTATTGTGACATGGTCAAGGGGGCATGTCATAACCAAATGAGTTGAGTGCCCCTGTCACAATAGAACTGCTGAATGACCACAGTTATTAATACCCTTAGTTGGTATTTTACTTTGTGTTTGTGTTGGATGTTGTATCTTGAACACACTTAAGAACTCGAAGGTATCAAATGTAAAACACGAGGGTGAACTATGCTCGGAGTGTGAGAGAGTCATGACGAACGCGTGATCAAATAGCCTCAGCAAATCAGGGGTTACATGAGTGGCGTGACTGCATGGCTGGCAGTCACAGCCTCCTGAAAGTCAGCAGATACATGGGACACATTTTGATTGGCTCTGTAGCTTATAAAAAGGGGCAGAACACAAGCACAAGAGGGATCCACGAGTCAGTTTGGAGAGGCCTGATCACCCTTTCCAGGATCCTGCGTCCACGAAATCCCTTCCCCCCGGACACCCCCATCACGACCGAGTATATCATTCGAATGTGTTTAGAGCTCTCGAATCACCAGCGAGTTTAATCTTGAAACTGCTGTAAAGGAAACCACTATACAAACGTGTGAGTAAAGCATTTATTTGTTACACCGCCTCCTTAATTGTTTTTCTGTCAACGGGAAGAGAGATAAGAGAAGGAGAAACAAGGTCCCGTAACCCTTTCATCCCCGGCCTGTTCGCGCAGCACCTTTCTGGGTCCAACCACCCACCGTCAGGTTGGTCAAGGCCTAGAGACCACGTCATATGAGGAGAGGCTGAAAGACTTGGAACTGTTCAGCCTGGGGAAGAGAAGACTCAGAGGGGACTTGGTGGCAGCCTATAAGTATATCAAAGGTGTAATCAGGGCCTAGGGGAGCATCTGTTTATCAAGGCCCTCTAGGGGAGGACAAGAAATGATGGGCACAAGCTGATTGAGGATCGCTTCAGGCTAGACATAAGGAAAACCTTCTTTACAAGTTGAGTACTGAGGGTTTGGAACAGGCTCCCCCAGAGGTGGTACAGTCATCTACCCTGGCAATCTTCAAAAAGAGTCTTGATACCCATCTTGCTGGGGTCATCTGATCCCAGCAGCCTTTCCTACCCAAGTGCAGGGGGGCTAGACCTAATGATCAGTATGGTCCCTTCCAGCCACTAACAACTATGAAACTATTAAATAAAGAAAAAATAAGGAAAGTGTGACGTCTCTGAACGCATTCATTTATTTCTTGTCCATCATACCATTTTAATGCTGGAGTCAAAAGGAATTGAAGATTACAAGTAATATTATTAAACCCACAGGACTACACTGCTTTCATATGCCCTGGAGAGAGAAACTAGATTACATGCTTAAGGTTATCCAAGATGACAACGGTAAGACAGAGTACTGAGCCTGCATCTCCAAGGTTTCAGAGGATCATCTTTATCACTGGGACATCCTTCCTCCCATGCTCTTCAAGGTGAATAGAGCAAAGATTAAAGATCATTAAAGTGCAGTTTAAAAATTAACTAAATACTTTGCCTCTGCTTTCAGTAAGGAGGATGATGATGGGAGCAAGGAAAGGTAAGATAATTGATTTTCTAGACTAGGAAAATGTGGTTCGTCTTATCTAACTGGACTTCAGGAAAGCATGTGATACAGCTTCAAATGGGAAATTATATAAACAGGAGAAGGAGTTTAGTATAAAAAAGTTATCATCATCATTGGCTGTGCCTTGATACGATGATAGCATTATTCCAGGAAATAAGGAAGTCATTAGTGGGCATGTCTACATGTGCCCCTATGTGCTGTTGTTACTGTGCTATTATTTAGTACTTCCAAAAGGAGTAGTTCCCAGTGGTACAGGGCTATTTTTAGCCCCTGCATTGCTGTAGCAATGTGCTATACCCAGGGAGCACGTCACTATGGTGACATAGCTGTAGCATCATGGTTTGTGCCCATCAATGCTACATTGCTGTAGCATGTTGCTACAGTGATGTAACACCATGTGTAGACATGCCTAGTGAGTCTGAAGGGGCTAATCCAAGACCATGTTTGACTGTAGATATTGCATAATTCTGGAAAAGAGGATTAGATCCTGGTGATGCTGGGTAACAGATCCTGGTCTTTGTCTGTCTTATCTATGCTTCTCCATAGTGAGGTGAGTTTGCTCAAAATGACTGATCCCTTGTTGTACATCACAGCAACAGTGGGGACAATTCAGGGCTTGAGTCTCCCAGATATTGATGTTAGTATTGAACATTTTCAGATTGGCCTTCAAGATGTCCTTGAATCTGTTCTTTTGCCCTCATCTAGAACCGTGACCATCAGTAACCTATTTGGGGAGCAAGTTGTCAAGTATCCTTATGATATTTCATGCTCAATGAAGTTTGTGCCATTTAAACATGGCTTCAGTGCTTGTAGTGTTTATTTGAGTCAGAATGCTGACGTTCATTCTTCTGTCTTTCCAACTGATAGAGAAGATTTTCCAAAGATGTCATTGATGGTAATGTTCCAAAGCTTTTAGGTCTATCTTATATATTATCCAAGTTCCACACTTGTACAGTAAGGTAGGGATGACAACAGCTTGGTAGATAATAAGTTTGGTTTGGGTCCTGATGTCATGTTCATTGAAGGCATGACTTTGGACATGTCCAAAGGCAGTACTATTAGATTTTATCTGGTGTTGAATATCATTGGGCGCGTCTACACAAGATGCTTAACTGCTTATTAATATACTTTAGTGTGAAGTAAGCATGTGCTTCTACGCATGTACATGCTTACTACACAATAAACCTCCCTAACTGGAAGTAAATTTGCTACCTGTAAATGAAAGTAACAAATTTATTTAAGGTTAGTAATAGTACAGTAGTGCTCATGTAGATGCCTGGCAAAAGCAAAATCTGCTCCCAGTTAGCCATCCACCAGGGGGCAGGACATAGCTCCCTGACCCTGGGAGCTGCCTGCTGCTGAGGCAGGCTCTGCCACTGGAGCCTGGGCAGGAATTATGTCCCCCTGCTCTGGCAGCAGGGAGCTCCAGACCGCCTATCCTTATCTCCCAGCCCCCTCTCTGCTATCATGATTGGGGAGCAGAGGGCTATGGAGACCCTTATCTCTCTTACAAGGATCCCTTAAAAGACCCTTATGAGGCTCTCTCAGTACCAGTTGCAGAGCTGGCAGTGAGAGCTTCTTGATGGCAGGGACAGGGGAATCTATTCCCTGCCAAGCTCAAGCATGGAGCTGTGGGGGGGAACTGGCTGGGGAGCTTTTTCCCCACTCAGCTCCACATTCATGGAGCTGGGCAGGGAACATACTCCCCAACCTGTTCCCCCCCCCCCCCCCAGCTCCTCACTCACAGTGCTGGAGGGGAACAAGCCTCCCCAACCTGTTCTCTCTCCAGCTCCAAACTCATGGTGCTGAGTAGGGAACAAGCTTCCCAGCCTCGATCCAGTGTGCCGGGTGGGAGCTGAGAATTGTCCTGGTCAGAGACAGGTCTCAGCCCCATGCCTTGATCAGATTATTGAGGCATGGGGCTTGGAAAGAGCTGCAGGAGAGGGGCAGATGCCATATGCCTGCCCCATTCTGCCAGTGGGGCAGCTAGCAGCTAGCTCACTGCTAGCTGCCTTATCAGCTGATTGGGGCAGAAGGATGAGACCTACCCCTCCCCTGGATCTCTTTCCAAGTCCCCTGACCTTGATCAGGGAACCAGGTCCAGGAGCAACCTGCTGCCAGGCCAGGGGAACATGTCCCCTCCCCAGCAGCAGGCAGACCCCTGGGGTCAGGAGATAGCTGTTTCCTGGCCCAGTGCTCCCTGCCAGCCCCTGAGCTAGCACCGAGGGGGAGCCTAGAGCTCCCTCTCCCCCCCCCCCAGAATGGTAGCAGAGGCCCATTGGAGGGCTGCAGGAAATTTGGTGCAAACAGCAGCGAATCCTCTCCCTAAACTCCACATGTGTAGATGCCTGGCCAAAAGCACCTACTCCAAAGTAGCTCACAGCAGGGTAAACTTAGGCTGGTCAAATGCATGTGTAGATGCACACATTTTCTACATTTATTTTTTTGGGAAAGGTGCCTATCTAGGTAGGGGAAATGCTCAACATTTTCCAATAATTGCCCTCTAATTGTAATATGTGGAGGAGCAGCTCATTGGTTTGGTGTGAGTTGGTAAAGTATCTTATTTTTCATGAAGTTTACATTAAGTCCAATCATTTCATGTGCTTTGCAGAAACAATTAATTGTGATTCAGGGCTCTTCAACTGAAGACCACACATGGCACAATTATCAGCATATTGAATATCAGTGATGCAAGTCTTGATTATCTTGAACTGCGAACAGAACTGGCTGATGATAAAGAGATTCCTGTTCATGTGACATTGGATGCTGACTCCATGTGGAAGTTCATCAGCAATGAGATGTAGAATAGCCATGATCTAAATGGAAAATAATGTTGCTGGAATCACACATTCTTGTTTCACTCCTAATCCAGTAGTGAAAAGGCCTGTTTTCCAAGCCATTGCTTATGATGGTTGCCATCATGTCATTTTGAAGATATATGGTAATGGTTACAAATTTGGTGGGCATCCAGATTTCATCAAAATCTTCCATAAGGCCTCTCTATTGATTGAATCTAAGGTCTTAATCAGGTCAGGTCAGTGAAGGCTATGTAAGGATCATGATGTTGTTCACAGCACTTCTCCTATAGTCGTCTAGCAACAAGGATCATATCTATTGTATCTCTTGAGTACTCTAAAACCACATGGCACTGAGATAGACTCATTCAGTGATGAGAATGAGTCTATTGAGAAGAATGCAGGTGAAGATCTTCCCAGTTATGGGCAGGAGTGCTATACCATAATTATTGTTGCAATAAGATCTGTTTCCTTTCTTGAATATGCTAATGATTCTGGAATAGCTCAAGTCACTGGAAATCTGTTCATGTTTCCAGATTTTCATAATAATGACATGTACTTGGAAAGACAGCTTTTTTCCCACTTTGCTTATACATTTCAGCTGATATTCCACAATTTTTGTTATTCTTTTACTTAATGGTTTTTAAGGTCTCCTGATAAGTTGTGGATCTGCAAGTTAGTCTTTAATGGTATGTTATGGAATGGCTTTGATGGCATTGTCTTTGACATTAGAGGTTGAAAGAATTCCTTCCACCGTGTGTTGGTAGTGGAGCTCTTGTTAAGGAGTACTGTTCCATCCTTGGACCTCAGAGAGATGGTTACTTGTGTACTTGTCCCATAGATAGCTTTGGTTATGCTAAAGCAGCTATACTTGTTATGAATGTTGGGAGACGTCTGAATGTCTTTTGCTTTATGGTCCCATCATTTGTTCTTTAGATCTCAAATGTTTATCTCGGTTTCAGCTTTAATGTGGAGATAAGTGTCTTGCTTCTGTTTGGAGTTGATGCTATTCTGCCAAGTTTTGAAAGTTTTCCTTTCTCTGTGAGAGCTTGAATTTCCCTACGTTATAAAAAAAAAAAAAAAAAATGCCCTGAACCCTTCTTTGTTGAGAAGCCTTGAGATTACTTGCATGCTTCATTGATGTCTTCCTTGAGGCTCTCCCAGTGATCAGTGGTGTCAAGATGGTTAGGGAGGTTACAGAGTTTCTCATTGAGGCACTGCTCGATTTTATCACTTTTAGCGGGGTCTTTCAAGCCCCTGATATTGAACCTCTTCCTTGGTTGTTTCTGTAACCTGGGTGGTATGCATAAGGTACCCCCACTCCAATTGAAGGGATTCAGCAGGTGTGTGTATTCTGTGGGGAGTGTGGCTGCCTAGCTGCAGGCCAGATCACCTTCTTTTCCTACAAAGCAGATCAGAAACCAAGGATACCCAGTGATATTTAACTATTTACAGATTTAGTGATACAGCATTATAAAAAAGTTGCAATCATGAACTTACGTGCATAAGTCTATCTATCTAGATAGATATAGATGTTATTTACAGATATAGGTATACACAGTCAATAACTCTTATTAACCCCTTGATTCAAGCACAGGCCTAGTCCTCTTTGGACTTCCAATTCATCTGGAGCCTCTGCCCCCCTCGACAGGCTTCCTCCAGGCAGCAAACAAAAAAGCATTTAATGATCAAACACAAGTTAATCAACGAAACAATGACAAGAATATCTGGCAATGATGGGACAATAATTGTACATACACAATCAGGTTTCATCAAATGAATCCTTATATATACAGGTAACCCATACAATGAGTTTAAATATAAAACAGCTTACAATTCTCTCCTGATACAACAATAAGGATGCAAGGTTTACAACAAGAATCCCAATGGTGTAAAGAAACAGACCATATCAATGGCACAGCAGCTGTGCCTAAAGAAGAAATAGCACCCAGGGAAAGATCCCATTAAGTAACAGAACATTATTACCCTCTCCTAGGAAACCACCCTTAACAAACAGGGGCCCTAGACTCCTCTCTTTGTCCCAGGGCAAATCGTCCTCTCCCACCAGAGGCTTCCAATTGATTGCCTGCAGTGGGGACGGCTCCTCTTTCTTCACTGTGGAAATCCCCTTTCTGGGTGACTCATGATTCCTGCAGGTTTTGGAGTTAGGCTCATCTCCAATGGTGGGTTGGGAGAGGCATCCTCCCTCACTAGATCAAGCCATGCCACTCACTGCAGGAAGGCCCAAGCTGCTTCGTGCAGCCACCTGGCCTGTCAGCCCACTCTCAGCCCCGTGCACAACCCTGTGAACCAAAGGGGACACCTGCCTCTTGCAGGGATGGGGTCCAGCACTGCCTCGTGCAGCCACCCCAGTCCTAGTCATTCTCCACCAGCTCTGTGCACCATTCTGTGCACTGGAGGAGCTGGGCCTCTGCCTCATGCAGGGTTGGGGACCTGTGCTGCCTCATGCAGGTACTGAGGTCCCATCCAGTCCTGGACCCTCCATGCACCAATCTGTGCACCAATGCTGCAGCACCCTCCACAGCAGGGCTGGGGACGCAGCCACTTACTACTCCCCACTAGGTAGCGGCATCTCCTGGGGGCTTCTGGGGCAATTGCACCACACCACTGGTCAGCTCTACGAGCTCTTCACAAGCCCTCGTCTTCGTCATACCTCACCAACAGCTCCCCGTGTGCTAGGCATGCAGGCTTTTATCCCTTCTGGAGGCTCCACCCCCAGATTGAAAATGGACCAATAGGAAAGCCTGAGGGGTTAGTTCACCCTGAGGTCCTCTTCTTTACCCTGTCCCTGGCTCCAGGTGGGCCAAGCTTGCTTCCTGTCTTCTCCTGATTGGTGGAAATGCTCCCCAAATTGTCCTGAGCCATTTTGGACTCAAGTTAACAATCCAGGCTTCCAGTGAGCCCACAGGCCAGCCTGCCACACTTCTTTTGTTTTGGTTGTTTTTGGGCAGTATGAATGCATATGATAGACTGCATCAAACAGTGATCCATTTAGTTGTCATCTAATCATAACTCTAATGATATGGACATTGCAATAGTCTTGGGTATGCACCATTCATAGTATCTGATGAAGTAGGTTGTTGCCTAAAAAAGCTCATGTCTCTCTGAACCACTTAACTTCTAAAGTGCTACCCTGTCTTTGTGCCTGACTTCAGGCTAATACCCATCGTCACTTATGTGACTTATTTTATAAAAGGACAGTAAGGGAATGAAGTCTGAATCATAACATACTTGCTCTATGTGAATGAACAGAAGCAAGGTCTGTAACAGCATTAATGATTTAGTCAGTCAGGTGCTAGTGTTCTGAGCAGGAGAGAGTCCATGATATCTTATTTTGGTTGTTTGGTGGAATAAGGATTTTGTGATGATGAGATCATATTCTAACATGATCAGGAGATGTATGAGCATTCTTATGAGAAGAATTCCATTTAATTGACTTTCTGCATGCCTTCTTTTCCATGGCTCAGAGTCTCTACTCATTCTGGCATTGAAATTGCCAACAGTTATCTTATCTTCTTTGATAGGTGACAGGTTGAGTTTAGAAAATAGTTCTTCTTTTGCTTTGGCATTCAGGGTCAGGGCATATGCACTGATGACTTGCACATTTCATGTTGCTCAGCTGAAGACAAAGGGTTATAGTGACTCATTGATGCCAACTGGACATTCTGGCTTGGTAACAATCTTGGTCTTGGTATCAGAACTAACACGGTAGATATATCTGCCCTTTTCATCTTTCCCTTTCCAAAAACATGTTTAGCCACCACCATGACTGCCCCATTCTTATCTGTCTGTTCTCACTAAGTGCAGAAAAGTTGATATCAAATCATGCAAGTCCCCTGGCCATCAGTGCTGTCATTCATTCCTGTCAGTCACTGTTAGGGTTGTTCATCAGAGTGTGGATGTTCCAGGTTGAAAACTTCATTACTTGATTTGGACTACAGATAGGATGACCCCACTGGACATGGTTTTCCAGTCAGGTGAAATGAGACAGTATGCTTAGGGCACTTTCCCTGCTCCTTACTGGGCAAGTAGAGTGGATCCTAAAGGGATAAGCCTCCTCAGTCATAATTCCAGCTGCCAAATTGCACACATCTCAGTTTCAAGTACAAAACAACCATCATGCAATTATCACCTCCATATAGGTCTGTGATTAGGGACTTTCAATAATGATTAGTATCTGCCCCGTCACTACTCACCCATTGCCATAGGATATGCCATGAAGGAAAACACCTGTGCATTTTAATGTGGGGAGGCCTTTGCTCCCCACAATACTTCACAGGGAGGAAAAAATGCAATAGCAAGGAAAACCTAGATGACTAGAGGCTTCTATTCTGCTCCAGCCTTTGCAGCCACTGTAAAATTTTCCTGCTTCATCAACCTGCTCTGCCATTTAGGACTTCTGTTTTTATTTTTGGATCACTATTAGTCTAGAAACCTCTGTAATGGATGGTACCATTCCCAGAAGGCTGCTGGAGGAAGAGGAAGAAAGTGGAGGGGGAGCTGCACATGAAGAAACAGATCAGTGTGGAGAGAGAGGGAGAGAGAGAGTGAGAAGCAGTAGCTGGCATGGGCAAGACACATGCTGAGACCCAGGAGCTGCAGCTGAGCTAACTCTGCAAGCCACAGCACTGGGGCTCAAATGAGGAGCTGGGGCACATGGTAATCGAGTGCTCTGTGAGACTAAAGACTGGTTTGAGAATCCCCTGGAGTTGAGACAGCTTAAGGTTTCTTCAGTGTATTGTGTCACATTGTTATTTGTTATGTTGCTATCTGTCCCTTAAGGGTTTTATCAATCAGTCAATCACTGTTATTGTCTGTTATGCATATTCTAAGTGTATGTACATTCATGTTTGCTGTCACATGTTTTTTCCCAGTCTCCATTGGCCTGTGACTCTATCCCCCCAGAGTCCCCTGTATAACTCTGAGAACCTTCCTTTTGGCTCCTATGCAGTTTATGGGGTCTGGTACACCTCAGTCTCAATCTAGCCACCACAGGTGACTCTACCAGGAGCACAAAACTCCAGATGGCATTGCTCTCAAGGTCATTCATAGCACAACAGCCTCTTCACCTTGTCAAGGTTGCAATCTTTGGGAGGATTGTTAGGGTAAGAATTAAATATAGAGGAGATGATACCAGGTAAGGTTGAATGAGAAAGTCTTGGAAAGGAAGTCACTAATTGATTTCCTCAAGGAATAGAGAGCCTATCTTACAAGAGGCAGAAGACAGGGCAGACAAGCACCTTAGAAACTAGTTCAAAGACGCATGAGCTTTTGTAGGCCTAAACCTATTTAATTAGATGCCCATTCATAGCATCTGATAAAGTAAGTTGTTACTTAATAAAGTTCATGCCTCTCTGAACCAGCTGACCTCTAAGGGTACGTGTAGATGTTATGTTCTGATTGATCTAACTAGGTCAGTGCAGACCTTTGGGGATGCTAACCCAGGAAAAAATGGCAGACCCAAACTAAATTAGTTCACTTGCAGGGGGAAACTAATTTAGACTGGGAATGAATTAGCCCAATCTAGTGAATATTTGCATGTGTTTGGGGCATAGCCCTGAGGCTGAAAACCTCAGCTGCTTGATCCATCCATGGGAATACACTTTTCTTACCCCCTCCTGCCTAACCAGGCCATTTTTAGCCTCCCACTCCTCACCCTCCCTGAGGTCCCAGCACCCCCACCTCTGCCTGCAAACCCATCCTGCAGACCCATCATCCTTTCATTTCCCCAATCCTGCCAACCCCCCTTGGACCTGTCAACAGCCTCCAGCCCCAAAACTGCTAGACCCCCTCAATCCTGCTGGTCCCTTCCCCCCCACCCTGGGGTATTTACACCGAGTTCCTGACATGGCTTCCAGTACCAGCAAGTGTCTACACATGCTGCTCTCAATCTATAATCACATAGCTTAAAGTAAGGTGCAAGATCATATACTGGGTGTAGCAAATGTCTGCATATACTTTAAAGTGCCATCCTATCCTAGTTTATGCCTGACTTCAGGCTAACACACATCCCCACTTCTGTGATCTATTTTACAAGAAGAGACTACAGGAATGAAGGCTGAATCATAACATGATTGCTCTATATGAATGCACAGAAGCAAGATCTGTAACAGCATTAATGGTAGCAGTAGAAAAGGGAGCTAAGAAACTTCTTTTAAGTTGGAGTTTAATCAGAGACTATATGACACAGTTGCCTGCAGTATCAGTGGCCTGAAGTTAATGACCCAGAAAGCCTTTTCTATTCCTATGTTCATAAGTAGCTACAGACTTGTCAATAAAACCTTATATCACTAACAGCTATAAAATAAGTAGGAACACAGGACCTCTATCATTCTATGGAAAGAGGCCATCAATCAGCAAAACCAGTGAATTCTCCATAACATTTCTGGCTTAATATCAATTCATTTATGATGTTCATTGATTTTAACACAGTTGCTGGTAAACGGGTTTCATTGTTTGCCTCCCCATTCTCATACCACACTAAGAACGGTAAGGGACATAGAAATCTGAGAAATGGTATTCCTTTGCCACAACATTTTCAATCAATTCTCAATTTAAAAAAAAGGAAGGACTGTATGAAAGAACATTAACTGGCAAGATTACAGGTGTGAAGAGTCTGTCACAATGTGTTATTTTAAGATTTTCCAGGGACACATGTAAGAGCTGTATGTCCCATTGGGAAGCTGGAAACCATCTGTTTTTAATGGTATAAAGCTTCTGTTACTAGCACTGCAGGTTTGCAAGATATTGGTCCTATTGTCTGTTGTATGCCTAGAGCAATGTAAATAGGTAAGGTAAATTCCAAATTTAGGCTGAAAACGGAAATATTTTTCTGGCACTATTTTTCTTTGTAGTTACCAAAAGGTTTTGAATGATAGAAACAATCCAGCTACAAAGGCAAAAAGAGACTGTAAAGTCCATCATAAATGAACTTTATCACACAGATCTGAAGTTTTGTACATTATATATCTGAAGTTCAGTTTATTATATACCTATCACACACAGATGTGGTATGAGTGTTTTGATTCAAGATGCCCAATTTTAGAATTTAGCAAATTCATAATGATGGGAAGGAGAGAGCACTATGAACAAAAAATAAAATAAATAAAACTATGTAATGTTGACATGTTGAAAACTTATTTATAAACCGTCATTATGTCAGTTTGATTTTTTTCAAATATGAAACGTATATTCATTTAGAACATAGAATGAACACAAGATAAACTGTGATAATATATAAAGTGTATTCCATATGTGTGTGTGTTTATTTATATGTATATGTATATATGTGTGTGTGTGTAAGAAAGAAGATAAAAAGAAGATAATTATGTAATATTTTTTCTTTGAGGACTTCTGCTGATATTTGATATTATGCAATGACATAGGGGTAGGGGTTCCCTATTACACTATTACATGTAAAGAGTGCCCTGTATCTTTAAGGATGCCAGTCCAGAGTGAAGGCCATACCTCCCTCAGGCAAAGCCCAGGCAGCGTACAGAGCCCTGCCTCTTAACAAGGCCAGGGACTATGGGAAGGTGAAAACAGACATACTGGCCCAGCTGGAGATTTCAGAAGAAACATACTGGCAATGGTTCTGGGCCTCAAAAACCTAGGGACCACAAAGACTCCCATTATTGTGTCAGTTGCTCCAAGATGATGCATGGAAATGACTCCATCCAGATGCAAGGACAGCTGAAGAAGTGGTAGAATGGATAGTGCTAAAGCAATTTGCTTGGGATTTGAGAAATGCCACTAGAAACAGGTGAGAAGGCACTGTCCAACCACCTTAGAAGAGGCTATAATATTGGCTGAGGATTTTGCGACAACAAGCATTGTTAGTAAGATAGAAGGTAAATGGAGCTGAGGTGGGGGAGTCAAAGTGAGTCAGGCCCCAGATGGGGGAAGAATCAAAAGGAAGAAGGGGTGGCCAGACAAAGGATGTCCCAAAGACTGCTTCCTTCCTTCCCTCTCCCAGTAGAAGTGAAGAAGATTGGTTCTGCTATGGCTGCCCAGCACATTTTGCAAGGAGGTGGAGCCTGAGGATATGGTAGACCCTCATTCGCTCCTCATTAGCACAAGCACTAAGAGCAAACAAGGGGTGAGGACAATGAAGAAATGGATTGCAATTACAGGGAATTTGAGATGGTAAAGACTGACAGGGAAGATCTAGAGCTCTATCAACTAATGGCAAGGGTGAAAATAAGTAAGGAAGAGGTAGGTGCCCTCATAGACTCAGAGTATGAGCAACCCCTAGTAAAGACAGAATTAATCCCAGAAGAAAGATGGCAAATAGAAGGGTGACACACTATTGTGTGCTTAAATATAGAAGCCAGGACCTATGACCACATAAAGGTCAAGATGACTATGGGAGGGCACACCCTGAAATATTAGTGTGTTTGGTAGATGAGCTGCCTTACTTAGTCTTGCTGGGAAGAGACTGGTCCAGTTTTAAGGAGCTCCTAAGGAGGGTCCTGGGAAAAGACCCTCAGAGACCCTTGGGGCAAGGGGACCATGAGGAAACACACCAAAATAAAGTCCAATAGGAGTTATCTGCTTCTGATAAACAGGCTAAAGTCCTCATAGGACAAGAACAAGTGAATGAGGCAGAGGGACTGAGACAGGAGGGTGAGAATTGGGGGGAGCAATAGCATCAACCAGAGTTGATTAAAGGTCAAGCAGTGAAGAGAGGACAACTTCAGCAAAATCTATAAGGAACTTTTGGCAAATGTTCCTACTAAGGGTTTTTTGGCCTGTTGTTCACACAGACACCAGATTCTTCAAATTCTGCCTGGACTGTCAGCTAGTGGCCCCTAGAAAAACCCCAGTGGCCCCACTTATTCCAATGCCAGTAGTAGAAGTGATCTTTAACCAGGTCACAGTAGACATCAGGGGCCCCATAGAAAAGAGTGTCAAAGTGTACCAATATATTCTAGTCCTACTGGACTACGTGATCAGGTACCCAGAAGCAGTTCCCATATGAGCAGTTACAGCTCCTAAGACCACGAGGGAATTGTTAAAAATTTTCACAAGTGTTGTCCAACCAGGCAGCAATTGTATATCAAGGATCAAGTGGGAGACCTGTGATACCCTTAGAATAAGGCAGAAATGTGTCTCAGTGTACCATCCACAAGCTGATGGCTTAGTGCAGGGGTGGGCAAAATACAGCCCACAGGCTGGATACGGCCCATGAGCCCATTCTATCTGGCCCATGAGGCCCCTAAAATATTTAGAAAATAAATATTTTCTGCCCTTGGTTCCTGTCAAAAATGAAATCCTTCCTTAGGCTTTTGGGAGAGAAGCAGACACAGCAGCAAAAGCTTGTATAAAACTTCACGTATAAGCAAAAACTTGACATGCGAGAAATTATCAGGTATCCAACAGGCAGGAATGATAATGAGTTTGGCAAGGTTAGGGGACACTTTGAAGGCCAGTAGCCAGGGCCTAGTGGGTTGGGTGGAGGTAAATATTGTTCTCAGGGTCTGGAGAGGGAGAAAGATCTGGAGAGAGGGGAGATGGAAAAGCCCTAACTCAGTACTTCACTGGTACTTAAAGTGGAACAAAGGGTTTGTATACTGTAGGATCCAATAATAAAACTCTTTATCCAGGTCAGTCTGTTTTTAGCTTGTGAATTGCCTGTGAGGAACCAAAACAGAACTTCTCCCCCTGGAACAACTAGGAACTAATTCAAGTTAATTGCCATTGATGCTGCATGTGTAAAGCTAAACATAGAAGACCAATTAATCTTGGGGCTGATGTCTCAAGCTTGACTCAGAATAAAAGTCTGTGTCTTAGGGAAAATCAGATTGTTTGATTTTAGCATAAATGACAAGCTTTAGATAAAGCGTCCCCACTGCCATTTTGAAACATGGGGACGTTGACTACATGAGACACTGGAGCACACTGGAGCATTCTGTTTAGAAAGCTCGACTTTAGAAAGCAGACTCGATTAACTGGGCCTGGTCGGACATGTTCTAATCAGAATGTCTCAGGGCATGTGTAGAAGCACCCATTGATTTCATTTTGGAAGACTTCACTGGATTTAGATCTAAACTGAGGTCATACATCTCTGATCAACTTTTTGTCCTTGTTGATCTCATTGGCTTTAGTCACATGATTAAGCTCAAAGACAGGGCCTCAGTTTGGAAATGAGAAAAGTAAAAACAGATATGCTAGAATTATGTAAAGGAATGCCTGAGTTAAGATAAGGCCAGACAAGGTTCTTTGGGTGAATCTGATATCTTTTATTAGACCAACCAACTGAGTTACAAGTCAGATAGTTCTATTTATACTTAAACTACAAGGAAAAGATGGGACTCCATAAATTCAGAGCTAGTAAATTAAAATGAAAGGAACTATAGGTTAGATTTGCACGGGGAACTTAGGCACTGCAATCCTGTCACCCTGCAGTACCTCCATTTTAGGTGTCATGCTATCTGTTGGGATAACAACCCCAAGTAAAGTATCTAAGTTCTCTATGCAATGCCTAGGGAATGTTCAAGTATACACAACATACTGAACCATGCTATGGAGTGACAACGTGCAAACACACCCCTCCCACTTGTTCCTTTTCTGCACTCACCAAATGCTGAAGAAATATTATGTAGACACTTTTTGACATGCACCCAGAGTGTACCCAGTATCAATCTTAGGCTCTTAGAGTGGGTTCTGGGTACTGGTGATAGATGTGGCAATCACCATTCCAGTGACAGCTCCATGTATTTTTTTTTTAGTATGGGTTAGATGTAGAGGGGGAATGAGGGAGCAAAGTATGGTTTCATGGTTGTATTCTTACCATCATCCAGCACAATGTAGACATGCCACCAGGTGCCTAAAATTATAAGGTATATAGAAGGCAGTACTCTAAGTTGCTATGCTAAGCACTAATAAATTCTCAGATGAATTCAGGAAATTCACCTCACTTGGGGTGGTTTAGATAACTAATTCAGGGCCACTTAGGTTTACCAGCTGCAAAGCTTTGCCTGGAATTAAATACCTATGTCCTTCTTTCTAAAACCAAACAAGATTCAGTCCTTTCTTTTCTCAATGGCTTTTGTAAAACACAGTAGTGCATCATCCTCATCAACCCTAAATTTGGTGATTAGAACATAATCTATAAGAGAAAATAATCTATAAATATAAAAGACCATAGTTTAGCTGTTCCCACTCTCATTCCCCCCTGTGAGGGCATTTGAAGTCACAGTTCTCACATAAGTGGTCTAATCACCAAACTATATAGTGTTCTGGAGTGGACTTCTCTCAGTCTTTCCTGTTGAACCTGTTCCTTTTGGTATGAATTGCTTAAATATTCACAAAAGCAGGAAATAACATCATGTTTTCCTCCTTTCAGGTGAATTCTCTAACCACGAGGCAATAGAGTCATTCTCACTCTGGCTCGAAGATGATACACAAGCAGGTGCCACATGCTGCATGGGTCAGACCAGTATGAGCCGTGGTCCTCTTGAGCTGCATGTTGCATGGAACCCCTCCACTATACTATGCACATGCACACCCTGCCTGCTTCACCATGTATACAGAAGCCCCCTCCCCACTGCCTGAGCATGGGTGGACTCCACTCTCATCTCTCCAGCTGTGCACTGAGCCATGTGGCTGCCAATGGGAACCAATGCTACCTTGTGTAGCCGTGGTGATCCCTTCAGCTCACCAATCCCTGTGCACAGTTCTGTGCACCGTTCTATGCACCAAATGGGGCTCCTGCCCTGTGCAGAGATGGGGACCTGTGTTGCCTTGTGCAGCTACCAAGGTCCCATCTGCTCTTCGGACCCTCAGTGCACCGAACCGTGCACCATCGCCATGCTCTTCTGCCTTTCCCTGATTGGTGGGGAAGGAAAAACTGCCTCCACCAATGGAGCCTAAGTCTTTCAGGCTCAAGCTAACAATCTGGGCTGCTGGTGACCCCAAAGGCCAGCCTGCCACCCTGCTATGAAGCTGTGATGGAAAAAGGGCATGGCTTCAGGCAATTAAGTCTAGGTGTGATGTCAAATTAAAATCCCATATTAAAAGAAATGACTAACTTGGAACAACAATAGTAAGACCAAAAAAACAGGAATTTTGGTCAATTCAAAAATTTAGATTTAACCCATCTTTACAATAAAATTTTCAGCACAAATATTCAGTTTGTCTGAATAAACATTTTTAGAAAAGGTAGGAGGAGGAAAGACTAGCTGTAATGTCCATTAATATGACACAGATCATACCGTTTTATTTTTTTAAAACTATATTATGAGTCTAAATTACTTGAAAATGTCTCCCATGTTTGCTGAGTTGCCGGCTCCTGCAGGCAACATGGACCCAACTGCAGCTCCCACCCCTGCTCTCCCCAAGACAAAACATAGGGTGTTTGTTGTGGGAGACTCTCGACTGAGGGGGCAATCTGCCGCTCCGACCCCTTAGCCCGGGAAGTCTGCTGCTTCCTGGGGGCCCGCATCCGGGACATTGCGGAGAGGATCCCAGAGCTCCTCAAACCCACAGACCACTATCCCATACTCCTAATTCACGTGGGTACCAATGACACGGCTTGGAGTGCTCCCAGCCAGGTCATGAGGCGCTACAGAGATTTGGGAGCGGGACTAAAGGGTCTGGGGGCACAGGTGGTGTTTTCGTCGATCCTCCCAGTCTCAGGCTATGGGCTGAGGAGGGAGAGGAGGATCCACGTTGTCAACCAAAGATTGCGGCGCTGGTGTCGTCGGGAAGGCTTTGGCTTTCATGACCACAGCCCGCTCTTTGGCAAGAGAGGCAGCGAGCTGCTGGGAAGAGATGGCCTCCACCTCTCTCCCCTAGGGAGGAGGCTCTTCTCAGCCAGACTGGCTGACCTGCTCCACCGGGCTTTAAAATAAGCCCGCTGGGGACGGGGGCACTACTGCCACTGCTGGCCCGCAGAGCAATCCTTGCAAAGCCAGCAGGTCAAGGCACTTAAGGGAGCCCACCCCTGCCCCAGCCCTGGTAAAATCTGTGGGCAAGGAAGGAGCCCCCCAGGGGCACTTGCCTGCCTGTACACTAATGCCAGGAGCTTGGGGAATAAGCAGGAGGAACTCATCCTCCTGCTCAATGCAAATAATTATGATGTCATAGGGATAATGGAGACCTGGTGGGACTCCACCCATGACTGGACCACGGGTATAGATGGCTATACCCTGTACAGGAGGGATCGTGTAGAGAAAAGGGGCAGGAGTGTAGCTCTCTATGTTAAGGAAAGCTACACGTCCCTGCAAGCCAATATTGGTGACCAGGATGGATGGCTGGAGACCCTCTGGGTTAAAATCCATGGGGAACACGGCACAGGGGACACAATGGTGGGAGTCTACTACAGACCTCCCACCCAAAGTCCTGAGCTTGACCAGGAGTTTGCCCGGGAACTGGCTGAGGCCACATGCTCCAGGACCATAGTTGTCATGGGTGACTTCAATTACCCAGACATCTCGTGGGAGGATCGCTCAGCAAAATCTGAGGGGCCGCAAAGCTTCCTCTCGTGCGTGGATGACCTCTACCTGACTCAAGAAGTCTATGGGCCAACGAGAGGCAAAGCGCTGCTCGACCTGGTGCTGGCTATTGGGGATGACCTAGTCGGCGACCTAGTGATCGATGGGAAGCTGGGTGACAGCGACCATAAGCTGATCACCTTCACCATCCGCCGAAAAGCTGGCAAGTCAGTCAGCAACATGGAAGTCTTTGACTTCAGGAAAGCCAACTTTGACAAGCTCAGGAGGCTTGTCAGTGAGGCCCTAAGGGACCATGACCACGGGGAGAGGGGAGTTCAAGAAATGTGGTTGCTCCTCAAGGGAGCGATCCTCAATGCACAAACTAAGTCTATTCCATCTCGGAGGAAAGGCAGCAAGAGGGCACAGCAGCCCCCCTGGCTCTCCAGGGACCTAGCAGACCTCCTGAGGCTAAAAAGAAAGGCCTAGAAAGGATGGAGGATGGGAGTCACCTCCAAGGAGGATTATTCTGCACTGGTCCGGTCCTGTAGGGAGCAGACAAGGAAAGCCAAGGCTGCAACTGAACTCCAACTAGCTTTGAGCATCAAGGACAATAAAAAGTCCTTTTTCAGATATGTGGGGAGCTGGAGGAAAAGCAGGGGCAACATTGGACACCTGCTGAACCAGATGGGGCAACTGACAACTGATGCCCAGGAAAAAGCCAACCTATTAAATAGGTACTTTGCGTCAGTCTTTCATCAGTCCCATGGGACGCCCATGCCCGCTATGGGACAGGGAACTCTGGGTGAGGGTGATCCCCTGCCCTCCATTGATGCTGACTTCGTGAAGGAACATCTTGAGAAGCTGGATACCTTCAAGTCAGCCGGCCCTGACAATCTTCACCCCAGGGTACTCAAGGACCTGGCGAGCATCATAGCCCAGCCTCTAGCGCGGATCTTTGAAAACTCTTGGTGCCCTGGTGTAGTGCCCAAAGACTGGAAGAAGGCCAATGTGGTGCCTATCTTCAAGAAAGGGAGGAAAGTGGATCCGGCTAACTATAGGCCCATCAGCCTGACTTCTATCCCGGGGAAGATCTTAGAAAAGTTTATCAAAGAGGCCATCCTTAATGGACTGGCCAATGCCAACATCTTAAGGGATGGCCAGCACGGGTTTGTTGCGGGTAGGTCTTGCTTGACCAATCTCATCTCCTTCTACGACCAGATGACCTATCACCTGGACAAGGGAGAAGAGATTGATGTCATATATCTTGACTTAAAAAAAGCCTTTGACCTGGTTTCCCATAATCACCTCTTAGAGAAACTGGCCAATTGTCGCCTTGGGTCCTCCACGATCCACTGGCTGGAAAACTGGCTCCAGGGTCGGACCCAGAGGGTAGTAATTGATGGAAGTCACTCATCGTGGTGTCCTGTGACCAGTGGGGTCCCCCAAGGCTCTGTCCTTGGACCCATACTGTTCAACATCTTCATTAATGATGTGGACACTGGAGTCAGATGTGGACTGGCCAAGTTCGCTGATGACACCAAACTTTGGGGAAAAGCATCCACACCAGAAGAGAGGCGGGTGATCCAGGCTGACCTGGACAGGCTCAGCAACTGGGCGGATGAGAATCTGATGGTGTTCAACGCCGATAAATGCAAGGTTCTCCACCTTGGGAAGAAAAACCCGCAGCATCATTATAGGCTCGGCAGTGCTATGTTGGCCAACACTATGCAAGAAAGAGACTTGGGGGTCATCATTGACCACAAGATGAACATGAGCCTGCAGTGCAATGCTGCAGCTAGTAAAGCGACCAAAACACTGGCTTGCATCCATACATGCTTCTCAGGCAAATCCCGGGACGTCATTCTCCCCTTGTACTTGGCCTTAGTGAGGCCGCAGCTGGAGTACTGCGTCCAGTTTTGGGCTCCACAATTCAAAAAGGATGTGGAGAAGCTTGAGAGAGTCCAGAGAAGAGCCACGTGCATGATCAGAGGTCAGGGAAGCAGACCCTACGATGACAGGGGGACTTTTTAGCCTGGAAAGGCGCAGGCTCAGGGGTGATCTGATGGCCACCTATAAGTTTATCAGGGGTGACCACCAGTATCTGGGGGAACGTCTGTTCACCAGAGCGCCCCAAGGGCTGATGACTAGGTCGAATGGTCATAAACTACTACAAGACCGTTTCAGGCTGGACATAAGGAAGAATTTCTTTACTGTCCGAGCCCCCAAGCTCTGGAAAAGCCTGGCACCGGAGGTGGTTCAAGCGCCCACATTGAACACCTTCAAGAGCAAACTGGATGCTCATCTTGCTGGGATCCTACGAACCCGGCTGACTTCCTGCCCTTTGGGCAGGGGGCTGGACTCAATGATCTTCTGAGGTCCCTTCCAGCCCTAATGTCTATGAAATCTATGAAACATTATAGTGGATATAATAGTAAATACTACAATGTGAAAGTTTACATATGTAAATGCTACAGTTTTATACTATTTGTATATGTGTTTCTTAGGCCACTGGTAGCCATTGCAGTTATTGTATGATTAATGGGATAAACCCATGATAAAGTGTAACATGCCATATGTTCAACCAATTAATCATGCTATAAAAATGGCAAACTAGCCACAAAAATGGTCCAGCTTTGATGTGGAACATCTTTGGGCCTCGTTTGCATCACGCTTTAATTCAAACGCACTGCATGGAACTATATGCTCCTCAGCTGTCCAAGCCCACAGCATGTGCATTAGGTGCAAGTGCACCATTTAAAGGTCAGTGGCACAGGCAGCTAGAAACTGGGGGAGGGGCTCCCAACCCCTAGCTTTGTGCGCCATTAATAGTCTACCCCTTAGTGTGCCAGTGCAGTCAGCTGCATGCCCCAGCAATTGTGGAATGGTATCTGAGAAATTTAACCCAAACTCCAACAACTGCAAATCCTAGCAAGCAAGATGCTAAATGTCAGGCATGGTAGGACGTACAATTTTTGGGATCCAGGATAAAATTCCTTAGACCTCATTGCACTATTAAATTAATATCTGTCAGTATCCTTCCATATCTACCCAACTCCTACCTCCTGCAATTTTTCCTGGTATGAATCTGAGTGCAAATTTGGCTTATGATTCAGCCTGCAAAAGCATGAAGAATATTTTTTCTAATTCAGCTCCCATGGACAAAGATTTGGGTTCTTGTTTACTCTGGATCTATCAATGTAAGATGTATGTCTACCAAGCAGTTAGAAGTGTGACTACAGCCAGGTAGACAAATCTGAGTTATCTTTTATCTAACTAGCTGGGATAACAATAGCAGTGAATGGATAGTGGCACAGGCTATAGATTCCAATGTAAGTATCCAAGTGGGCTTGTACAGCCCAGTGAAGCCTGTAATTCTGCATCTGCACTGCTTTTGTTACCTATGCTGCAATAATACCTCTTGACTGTATTGCAGACATGAAATTCATCCCTTACCTATTATGATGAAAAGGTGCATCAACAATACGTCAAAAGACAGTTTTAAATTGTTTTTATTATTATAGAACCAGTCAAAAGTCCAGCCTGATTTCATTTTATTTTAGAGATTTCTTATATAGATGTAATCATTATAATCAGTGATATTGACAATCCTCTAGCTTTCCTGTGAACCTCCCTAATATAAAACTGCCTGCTCATTAACTATCATGTATGCACTGAAACACCTGTGCACTATTCATACACAGCTGTATGCGTATCACTGCTGAGCCATCTGCAGAATTTCCATATGGCAAATTCTCAGTTAGAGTGGGCTGACAGACAAATCCATTCAAGTGGGGGAGCAAGGGAGTGAAAGAAAGGTAGAAAGTCCACAGTATAATCAGAAAGACTATATTTTGACCTACTGAACATAAGAACTGACAAAACTTATGACCCACATGAGGTTTTCCCACTACTGTTTTACATATGATAGAGGTTAGTGACTACACACACTCAGGGATCAGAGCTCCATCTCATGTAAATGTGTGTAAAACCAATCACGATTCACTTCGGCACTTTATAAAAGTGAATGCTCTTGCGATAAGTATGCCTTTTCTCGTTTACCTGTTATTTTCTTTTTGGATTTTCACCATTAATTTACTACATTCTGACTGTAATGTAAACCTACATTAGAAGCAGCACCATAGTTTTTACCTACCTACTCAGAAAGCACAGAACGGCTTCTCATCAAGGGAGAACTGCCAGCAATGTCTTCCCCTCCTCTTCTTTCCTTCTAGCACAATTAAGAAACAACATGTTTTTCTTCTCAGTGCTAGCCTTTTATCTATTCTTCTCATGTTTCTCTGTTATTTTTTCACTTTCATGTCATGGCTGTGGTGCTGAATGCAGATTCGTTAATGCTAAATTTAACCCCAGACAGTTATTTTTCCAGTTTCTTTAAGTACTAGAAACATGGTTTGCACTTTTGCTGGTGCCGTATATGTCTGGCAATCTGATCAATAGCTTGTGGTAGCCACATTTACTCCTGGACACAAAAAAAAAAAAAGCAGTTCAACTCCAACTCACCTGCACTGATGAATGGAAGGTTGGAAAACAACTTATATTTGTACCAAAAACAACCGACGGAGATTACATATATTTTGATGGCTTCTAAATTAGTTTCTCTGCAAAACAGTGCAGCATTTCCTCAAGACAATCAATGTTGCACAGAAGAGGTTTATTTATCATAGCTTTATTTTAAAATGTTGAGATATTTAATGGAGCCCATTGACTCTACCACCATTGCAATCAACCTAGCAAATCTTTCAACAGTTAATTGCCTTACTTAAGACAATTTGCCACTATTTCTACGTTCACCACTATCACCAAGGATATTCTTTCAATTGTAACTTTAATGGGCATTTATTGCTTTAAAGGCAAGTAAATAAAATACATTAAAGAAAATATGATTGCTAAATCTATAAAAGTAATAATAAATAGATACTACATAGGTTTGATAACAGTCCCAAATATCTGTAATTTTTTATTTCAATTAAAGTTTGACCATATTGATTTAATGGTCAAGTCATAAAAGAATAATGTCTTTATGTTCATAGTGCTGTGGCTCAGCAAAATTAGGTCAAATAGACTGTTCAGTTATTGGAAAATGTGCCCCCTTTACAGTGTCTTATAAACATAGAGTCTCCAGAGCTAAACCTACACCTGGATTTGGAAAGTTTTGTTGGTTGTGCTGTTTGTACCTATGAAATTGTGGTGGCTTCCTGATCTGTGTACTGTCCCTTTAAAAGTATAAACCCTTTGCATGAGTGTAAAGTTCACTGGACATTTTTTTCAAATACAAATTCAGACTCAAGCCTTTCCTAGACTAGAATTTTTAACTGGACACCAATAACTCCTGTTAACTAACATAGTTTTAAATACTCGTGTGTAGACACTTCACAAATATAATTTTCAATGCAATTAATACTGGCTATGTTTCTCCTCTGGGGTCTAAGAACTACTTCTGATCCTGGGTTATCTGCAGGGATCCAGGTCTTCTGTTCACCACTTAAAAACATGGTAAAACTTGGATTTTCTCATTTTAAGGAGAAAAGCTGAGATTTTCTCCATTAAAAGAAAAAAAATGCAGAAAACAGTGGGTTTCCCCTTGCAGGATGTCAGAGTTCCAGCCTGCAAGGGGCTGTGGGGAACAGGGCAAGGGCAATCAGCAGGGGGTGCCGTGTGCATTTACAAATGCACATCGTCTCCAGGCAGCCTGGAGAGCATCTCCTGCAGGTAAGTCTGCTGGGGAGGATGGGAGGGGGGTGGAATTGAGGCCCCAACAGTAAGGGAGGCAGGCTGAGGCAGGGGATGCTGTCCAGCTGGGGCAGTGCATGGGGCTTAGGGTCTGGGGTCAGAATGTGCAGGCACAGGGCCCGGGCAGGGATTGAAGCCATGGGCAGCTCATCTTGGGGAGGGCATGGGGAACATGTGCCCTCCAGATTTGTCTGTGGGGTGGGGGTGGGCTCCCCGTTGTGGGCTTGGGCTCCTCACCCTCCTGCTTTCCCCCCAGGTCCTTTTCAGTCCAGTGGGTGAGACCTGGTGCAGCAGAGTGGGGCCAGGTGTGGAAGCTCGCTGCTGCCGCTGGGAGCTCCATGCCACTGTGGTGAGGCATCCTCTGCCCACCCAGCAGCAGCAGGGGTGGTAGCATGGAGTTGTGCCCCCTGCTGCTGCCAGGTGGGCAGGCGGTGCCTTGCAATGGTGGCACAGAGTTTCCAGCAGTGGCAATGAGCTTCACCATCCCTCCACCCCAGGTATCACCTGTTGGGTTGCAGAGACCTTGGGGGGAAAGCAGCAGGGTGGGGAGCCTGAACCCACAGCAGGCAGCCCACATCCACCCCCACAATGAGCTCTGCTTTCGCTGCACCACCTGTGGGGACAGGGAGCTAGGCTCCATTCTCTGCTCCATCACAGCAGCTTCCATGGGGCATTGTGGGCCCAGGGGGCTGTGGTTGGGGAGTGAGGGCCACCAGCAGGGCTTGGGTGGCTGTGGGTCAGGAGTGAGGGGCAATGGCATGGGCAGGGCATCAGCATATCAGGGCTGCTAAGCACCACAAATCAGTGGGGTGAGAGCAGCCATGGCTGGACCCCTGTCCTGCTGCAGGAAGATAGCAGGGGGAGCTCTGATTTTCTATGATAAAAAATCTTCCAAATTGCTTTAAAATTGTAAATATGTCAATAAAACATTGTGTTCAACTGATACCTATACACATAGTAGTGTTTCATTTTAATCATGGAAAAACACAGATTTGGCGGGGTTTAATCACAGTATTTGCAATTTTAATGAGAGAATTTGTGATTTTTAAACAGAGAAAACCAGGATCTTCAGTTATCTGTATGTCATGCCAATCTTCCTGGTATTCTAACTTGTGCTAGTTGTCAGTCACCCCAAGTAGTTGATACAACAATTAGAGATACTAGAGCTTAGGCAAACCCTGAAAACATTACCTTTTTTTTCCTATCTAGGACTTAGGATAGGAAATTTGCACAGGTTCTTACCCCCTGAGTGGTAGCTATTTTTAGTCCCCCCCCCCCAACCCCTCCCAATACATAGATGAACAACTACCACCCCATGGACCAGCTCTCCCCTGATCCCACCCACCCCTCTGCTCACCCTGACTTACTTCAATTGGTCAGACACTGGTAACACTGGTGGTAGTTTAAGTGCATGTGTGTGTGTGGGGGGGGGAAGGATTGACAGATTTTGTGGGGGCTACCTGTCTGTTGGGGGGTTGTCCATCTGGGGGTGGGGAGAGGTGGCATGGAGGCTATAAATAGCTCTGTGGCAAGGAGTGGTGGTTAAGAAAAACATAGTCCCAGGGCTGGTGTGTGTGGATGGACTTTCCCAGCCCTGGGGCTGCACTGCAAATGTGTACAGACATTTGGTTAGATCGGTCTAACCATGCCCAATCTAACTTAGTGTACCTTTCAGGTGAACTAAATTTAGATCAGGCTGGCCATTTTTTAACCAATCTAACCTTCAGATAGTAACATCTGTGCAGCTTGGCACTTAGATTGACCTTACTAGGGAGCTAAGTGTAACGTCCACACATGGGCAAATTAAGTTAGATTGGGTGGCCACTTTTAACCTCATCTAATATCTCAAATCTATATACATATCCTCAGTCTCTCTATCTAAATATAAATATGTGCTCCATTTTTCATGCTCTAGAGCATTGGAACCACATTCCTGAGTTCAGAAGCATATCAAAGCAAACCTCGATGGATTTGTCAGGTGAAGTTTGAATGCAATGAACAGTCTTCCGCAGCTTTTAAGAATGGATTTGTACAAACATGGAATAGTTATCTGGGTATCAGGTAGTAGCATTACCTGGCAGCAGAGCTGTACTGCTAACCAGCATGTCCACAGGCAGCGGATAGAGGAATGACCTGCAGGGAAGTCTAGCTGAGAAATAAGGAGGGGGTAACTGATGAATAAGCAGTCATGGACCAAGCTGTGGTAGCACCACCAGGATGTGGTAGAGACAACAGATAGCAATGCTTAGCTTCCTGAAAAGCCACATATATCCTTTGATAGTGTTATGACAAGTACAGGTCACCACTATAATAAGCCTGCCCCAGCCCCTAGCCATGGACCCATGTATCCTCAACACTGGAGAAGACAGAAGATTTAAAAATCTCATCAGCTGTGAAAGCAGACAAAGGCTGCAGCAGACCAAGATCTCTGATTGCCTTAGCCTCATTGCCATTGGATAAAGGTCCCATTCTGTCGAGAACCATGTGGAAGCTAATGTGCAGCAGCTTCTCCACAATAAAAGAAATCATGAACAGGCATCTTCCTTGAAAATGATTTTTCCAGCACATTTTTCAAGCCCTTTGATAACCAACTTGTGATGATAGAAGCAGGGTTATGAGGAACTAGTCATGAACTGACATGAAGGTGGCAGTTACAAGAAGGCTGTCTAGTACTTGGATAAGACAGCAGTGTAATTCAGCAGCTATAACTGCAACTGAGCAGCCCTTTTCAGGATCTGCTCTGCTCACCCCACATGGGGATATGGGTAGAAAAGGTACCCTAAGCATAACCTGTTTACTTTCTTCCTGACTGGATAACTATGTCCAGTGGGATCACTTTTACTGAGACTGAAATCAATGAAGACAAACATTCAAAGAGATACTTGGATTCTCTACCAGGAAACATCAATATTGGTTTGATAAAAATGACTGGGAAATCCAAGAGTTGATTGACTGCAAGCACAAGGCCTTTTGTGCTTGGCAGAATTATATCAACTCCAATCAAAATAAAATTGAATCCCCAACAAGGCAAGGCAGAGGTTCAAAGAAGGACCTGTAAGATGCACCACAGATGGTGGGAAGACAAGGCAAAGGAGATTCAACATCTTGCTGACATCCATGATATGTGCATTTTTTTCAGTGCCACCAAAGCCATGTATGGTCTGAGCACTTAAGGACCAACCACCTTGAGACCTAAGGATGGAGGAGACCTGATCAAAAAAGGGGGAGCCATCAATGCCTGTTGAAAGGAGTGTTCTGACCGCCATCCCAAAACACCCAATCAGTCTTGGAATCCCTCCAACCTTTGACAAGGTGAAGAATTCCACCAAGCACATGAAGAATGACAATGCATCTTGAGCTGATGGAATTTCCACTGAAATCTTCAAACAGTGGGGAGAGGAGCTCACATCACATCTCCATGCCCTTATCTCCATGCCTTCCTTGACCTCAACACAGCTACATGCCCTCATCCATCATTTGGAATCATGAGGAAATTCCTGATGACTTCAGGGAAGTCATGATCATGACAATCTTCAAAAAAGGAGACAAATCCAACTGTGGAGATTACAGAGGGTTTGCCTTGCTGTCCACGCCAGGAAATATCATTGCAAGAACTCTCCTGAACAGTCTCCTTCCACTTGCTGAAGAGCTCCTCCTGGAATCTCAGTGTGGGTTTAGGGTACCCCTAAACAGGCACAACTGACATGATCTTCACACCTTGCCAGCTGCAGGAAAAATCTCAGGAGCAACATAAACCTCTCTACATAGCCTTCTTTGACCTCACAAATGCCTTTGATTGTGTCATCCTAGAAGTGCTGTGAAGGGTCCTTCTGAAGTATGGATGTGCACCAAAATGCATCTCTATTCTTTGCTGGCTCTGTGATGGTTAGCAAGCAGTGTGGTTCTCAGTAATGGCTCTATTGCAGATCCCTTTGAGGTTAAGATGGATGCAACCAAAGTTATGTCATCATTCCAACACTCTTCTCAGTATTCTTTACTGTCATGCTACCTCTTACTACCAACAAGGTTCCAGCTGGAGTGGAACTAAACTACCAAATGGATGGTAAACTGTTTAATCTTAGCCAGCTCTGGACCAAAACCAAGACCACCCCAACCTCAGTCATAGGGTTCCAGTATGCTGATAATGTTGTAGTATGTGCTGACTCAGAAGCAGCCCTTCAGACAGTCGTCAACATTTTTACTGTGGCATACAAGAAAATTGAGACTGATACTTAACGTTCAGAAGACTAAGGTCATAGATTCATAGATTGTTAGGGGCTGAAAGGGACCTTGTAGATCATTGGGTTCAGTCCCCCTGCACTAGGCAGGAAATGACAACTGGAGTCAAGTGACCCCAGTAAGGTGACTGTCCAGTCTCCTTTTGAAGATTTCCAGGGTAGGTGACTACGTCACCACTGGAGGGCCATAGTCTGGATATCCTGACTGTGAAGGAATTCTTCCTGGAATTGAGCATGAAGTGGCCTTCCAGGAGTTTGTACCCATTGCTCCTGGTCTTTCCCAGGGGTGCCCTGGTGAACAGCTGTTCACTGAGTTTTTGATGTACTCTTGAGGTCCTCCATCAACAAGCTCTTAATGAGCAGTCCCCAGCTCTGGTCATTCAGATTCATGGTGAGACTCTGTAGAATGTTGACTATTTCTCAAATCTTGGAAGCCAGCTCTCATAGAAGGATGAAATCAATGGGGAAATCCAACATCACCTCAGATGTGCAAGTGCAGCCTTTAGACACCTGAGGAAATGGGTGTTCAAATATCAAAACATCAGATTTGAAACCAAATTCATGGTTTATCAAGCAGTTGTGATCCCTACCATACCATATGGAGCTGAACATGGACAATATAGAAGAGACCTCAAGCCATTGGAGAAGTACCAGCAACACCAAGGACCGAAGATCCTTCAAAACCCATGCCTGACTTGCAGCAGAGTCTGCTGATCCTATATTGGCCTTATCAACCATCTTTGGACCCACAGATAAGACAATCATGCAAGATAATCATCCTTGACTGTGAGGGGTTGTGGAAGAGAAAGAGGAGTAGCAGTATATCCCCTGGAGGAAAAACAGTAACATCATATGTATTCCTAAATGTTTCCAAGTTTTCTTTATAGTTAGTAAAGCCTACTGGCTTTCTGTCTATTAGATGATAACTTCTACTGTACAAATATCTGTTAATAAAAAACTGCAGACAGTATAATTTGTTGATAAGGGACACAATCTGTTTTCACTGTCCCTTCTGTGGGCATTGAGAAAGCTGTGCTCACTGAAGTCTCACTCAAACAGGGCTTAGTGCCAGGTAGAAACTATCATCTTAACTAGCTTAATAATACAGGATATTGGTTTCAGATACACTGATGACAGGTTGGAATCTAATGGCCTACGGGTGATAATGTGAAAAAATAACAACCTGGATATGTAACAAAACTTGAACATATTGCCACAACCACTCCATCTGCAAGAGAAGACAAAGGGAAAACAAAGTAAATCAACCAACAGCAAGGTATATTTAGAAAAGAAAAGAAAAGAAAAGAAAAGAAAAGAAAAGAACTAGCAATATTGACAGTGTGATTAGAATGGGAATTCTGAAGCTACAGTATAATTAATTTATGTTGTGCAGATGTTAGAGAAAATCAACCAGCCATACAGGAACAATGGATCTTTAGAGAATGAAACAATTAGTTATTATTCTATTTTCCTGGTGAGATTCTATAAAAATAGTTATTTTGAAGAATAAATTTCAACTCTCATTTAAAAAAAAAAAGCCTGGCACCTTATAATTAGCAAAACAGAATCTATGCACTGAATTATTGTAATGTACATATTCATTCTATTAGGTTCACACCACCGTGTGGTGTAAGGCGGGAATAATTAAACACCAGATGGTGATGTAAACTCCAATAGAGAGAGTACATGCATTATTCATGAGAAGGGGCTTTATTGTTGATTTTATCCATTTTGTGCCATTATGCTTCTCTTGGACCCCAATCCATGTCTCAGAAAAAAGACCTCACTGGACTGAGAATTCCTCTATGCTGAACAATTTGTTCATTCACTTTGTCATATTCTCATCAGTTATCTTCCTGCTCAACATCCAGAATTTCCAAGAGCACATTATTTTCTGGCTGTGCTCATAGAACAACTAAGCTTTTCCATCATATAGAAGCATCTGAGCTTCCTAGATATAATTTTATGTTTCTGCCAGCAGTATAAAGTTTAAGATTAGGACCTCTAGAAATTGAATCTGATTTTTAATGATTGTAGTGTCACATTTCCAGCCTGAAATATTTTTTAAATGTCATTAACAGATATACCATTAATCATTTAGATTTTTTTTTGGCCATTAAAATACTTTTTTTCATTAAAGAAATAATGAATATAAAAGTGAAGATAGGATATATAGTATTTTAATGGCTGGAACAGAGATCAGATTAATATGCTTAATTCTCCTTCACTCATGACATTCCACTAAGGTGTTTAGATTACTCCCATGTAAAACAATGGTAGTTGAAAAACAAATGAGCAGTTTTTGCCTTATCCAATGCCTTCAAGGGAAACATGGCCACTGACAATGGTGTACTCTACTGCTTGAAATCTACCAGTCAGGGAAGGAAGGAAGAACCCAAAATGGGGGACACTTTTTTTTTGCTTGTATATGAAGGAAAGTGTCCTAGTGCTTGGTTCACAATGTAGCATCCACAGTAGTCCATTGGGGACTGGTGTCCAGTCTGTTTGGCCTATGGAACCATCATGTCTCAGTGCATATAGGAACTGGGCTTTCATTCTATTACTTGCTTAATTGCTATGGATGAATTCTACTTCATTGTTTCTAAGGCTTCCTTTACCACCTGTTCTCCAGCCTATCTGCACAAGAAAGAACAAACACTAGACCTAAAATCCTAGCATCAATGTATTTTTCAGGCTTAGGAGCTATATGTATATATATTCAGAAACTGATATAGTATTGACTCACAATAGATCTTCGTGGGGGAAAAAGATCCAGGTTCTAATTTGAATTCCATTTGTCTAAGAAAATAAAGAGCATGATTCACTGGTCTGGTCATGTAGCACAAGGAGAAGGCAGCCAACAAGAGAAAGACCAGATGGGCTGTGCAAGAACAGACTTTAAGATACCTTTTCATCCTAGGTCATCTGATTGCTGGTCTGGTCAGGGTCTTAGTTAAATATCTAGCTGCCCTAGAGGCCATTCCACCAAGGCGGGTAAAATATCTTAGGCCCCTGTGGCACACTGTATATATTATGAAAATGAATGGGTTTATTTTGCTATAAATTTATACCAGCCACATGTGTAAAGTAAGACCAGCCACAAGTGCAAAGTAATTATCACACAATTAACTAGTTAATTTTGCAATAAATTTAGACCATCCACATGTGCAAAGTAATTATCATTATCACACCATAAAAATGACTATCCAGTTATGAAAAAGAATTAAGCAGCTATAAAGTTAGTGCTTGAAAATATGTAACAACTCTATAGCTGGTTTCTATCCAGCTTTAATTTTAACATGTAGCAAGGCTTTTAGAAGTGGGGCCTGAAAGTAATTGATAGAGTGATTTCTGCTACAGTCTGCAGAAAGCCTGAAACAATAGTTCTGAGAAATGTAAATTGCATTTCAGTGCAGTATGTACTATAAGACCTACTGCTAAGACCAACTGCTAAGCCCCTCAAACACTACCCTAAGACAGTGCATTGTGTCTGGCAGGAGGAAATGAGTGCTGACAAGCTACCCAGACCACCCAAATAGATACATCCTAGCTTCCTAGCTTAGGGAAAGACTGCAAGCAGGAAGGAGGCTACTGTCATCTCTACCTCTACAGAGGAGAAAGGAGAGCCCTACTTCTGTCATGAACAAGTAGGGATCCCTTTGCTGATGGTGCTCAGGGAAGAAAGACACCCTGAGACCTTTGGAGAGGACAGCAGGACCTAGCATCACCATTCCTGCCAAGGCCATGGTAAGAGGGGAGAGGTCAGTGTGGTCATGTGCTTTGGGCACATATTGACTTAATGGGGCCCTGTTCCTCTTCAAAGGTTGTTATACATCTCCCATACCCTCTCACACTCAAGCATAAATATCATATTACTAGCGTTGTCTTTCAAGCCCTGAACGAAACCTTTTTATTTTCTCTTGAACCAGGCATGATAGCTGCCTACAGTTCCACTCTGCTTGGCAGCAGGTTCCCAACCCACTTGCTTCTCATCTGATAATTGCTGAGTCTGAGTTCACACAATTGAATGGGAGATGGATAGCACTGGCAAGCTGACCAGAGGTGCTTGTTTGATAAACTGATACAAATCTCAAATATACAGAGAGATATTTGAGACCTCCTAGCTACCTTTTTTTGGATTACAAGGGCAACATGATTTTCACTGAAATTGCAAAGTGGAAAATTCAAAATAGGCTCCTTTCCCCCCCCAAAAAAGTAGTTTGATTATCCTGGGGAACTCATTGCCACTAGATAATGTGGCATGAATTTTGCCACGTTTAAAATAAAAGTAGCTGTACATAAGAATAACAATAATGTAAAGTTGTGTTTATAAAGATTTAAAATGCAAGAATTATGGAAAAGATTTAAAGCTAAAGCCTGTCATGCTTCAGGGCTTGAGCAAAACTTTAACGGAAGTAGAAGTTTTCCTGTGGACACAAAAGTGCCCTTATATGCTCACTTCAATGCTTCTTAAACCTATTTTGAGATGATCTTTAATGATCTTCTATGGTCTTTAACTACATTACACGCATAACATCCATCTACCAATATTGTTTACCATGACAACTTAGCATCCTTTCACAAGCACCATGTTATATGGACAATGGACTACTTTCAAGGGCTATCTGAAACAGTTTAGGTGGAGTTTGTTTGAATTCAGTATTTCTGTGTTCAACCCAGAATGGAACTTTGCATTGTGTTCATGATGTATAGGTCACCGATTTTGATTCAGGAAAGCATCCTTATTCCTAAAAGTTCTTACCTCATGTTTAATTATATGCTTAAGTGCTTTCCCAAGTGGGATGGATTTAATCATGAACATAAGGCTATTTCTGAATCAGGGATCCTGGGAAGCACATTGAAAGAATCATCTAAAAAAAATCCTCAAACTATCCTGTGGGGGGATCATTGCTATATAGGTGATTCCCAGAAATAAAAGGCAAAGTTCAGAGATCATGTTGGAAAAGGAGTGAATGCAGGTTATGTAGGGCAGAAATGGGAAAGGGGCTATGAAAAATGCATGTCTATGAAGAGCACTATTTGGTCAGACTTGCCAAGCAGGAAATTAGGATAGTATTTTTTGTCAAGGAAGCCTAGATTGTTTCCCAAGCCATTCAGCACTAGAAGAATTACAAGCTGAAGCTCCTAGTTATTAGGAAGACTGTATCACTATCTTCTAAATTATTAGTGGAGGAGTGCTAATTTTAGGTCTTTCAGAATTCTGATATATCCACCACCCATTTATCCATGATGTATTAAAGTTGCCTATAATTATGTGCATGGTATCTAAGCATATAGATTGTTCTCTCGGGCAATATAATATAGTGGGAGTGTCAAAGATACAGTCTTCAGGTGGTCAGATCCAGCCTGCAGAGCTGCCTGCAGTGCTGCTTGTGGGTCTTGGATCAACACACTGCACAGGGTATTCACTGGTCCCAGCCTCACTTGCTGCACACATCCTGTTGCCTCTCACTTCTCAGTAAAGTGCCCAAATCACCAGACAATGCACAAGGCATTGCCAAGAACATTTTCCTTTCCTTTTCTTGAAGTTGGCTTGCTGAACAGCCAAGAGGAAAAGATATGTAGGGCAGAACTAAGGCAAACGAGAGGAACTGTGCCTCAGTGAGGGGGATGCTATCTTTGTAAGGAGGATGTCCTGGTTTTTGTCCCTTATCTGCCCCAGAGTCTATTATGTGGCCTTACTGTATGCTGCCTTCGGAGCATGCTTAAAAGGGTAAGGCAGGATGAGTAGCCACACAAGTAGAAACAGAATCTAAAAATGTTATGAGTACCAAAAATTGTACTTACATGGCTATGTAGGTGTATAAAGGTGAAATAGGATTTGTCCATAAAGCTACATAGTATACTTAACGAACAAATTAATCTTCAGAATAATCCAGCAAAAAAGATAAATATTCCACATTTTATTAATAGGAACAATGAAACAAACAGGTTAAGTAACCCAGGCACAGAAGAAATCAATGACAATGATGACCTTATAACTTCAGGATGCCTGGCTCTCACAGTGGTACTTAGATTATGAGACTGTGTTCCTTTCTGAAGGATTCAAGACAGCAGCAATCCAAGGCTATAACAGGGATCAGCTCAGATATGGTACTTGAAAATGAGGCAATAAGGTGAGGGATGAAACTAGGTTTGTAATGTAAGGCTCAGCATGTGCTCCAAAACTACAGAGGTTGCTATATTTATAGGGCTGCTAGCCACAAACAAATGTGCTGACCACAGAGATATTTCTATTCCTATGTCAGGAGCATGGAAAAAACATCACAATTGCAACTGAGAGTCAGCAGAGGATTTCATTCACAGCATGTTACCTAAAGGGTTGCTGATAACACAGATGTCCCACAGGCTGCCATTACACTTTATTACAGTGAGGCCTAGAGTGGGATCAAGCAATTAAACATCCAGGGATGTTTTTTAAGGGTGCCACTGTGCAGAAATGGAGAAGAGTGGTGGGGGGGGGGGGAGGGGGGAGTCTTGTGAATCTGTAGCTTGCCAGCAGAGTGCATACACTGGACAAAGTTAGAGTTGCATGTAGAAATAATGTAGATTGCAGGGGTATCTTTATTAGACAACTAGTTTTGTATGTGAATCACCTGGACAATATCTGGAAAATTACACTTCAGTGTTTGTATTCTTATCTTTATCAGTTCTACATTAAAGTCCATTGAACTATGAATTTGTGCCAGATTTTAATGGATTTTATTTTCTGGCTACCAAAATTAATTTCCTGTGTTGCATACTCCACAAGTTTTATAATAAATAACCTAACTGCAACTAAAGACATCACAAATTTTGTCTTATCTTCCAGGCCTGAGATTTACTTAAACCTGATTTATTGACAGTCTGTTTTGGAAAAAGTGGAGGAAAAGTATGCTATTAGCATCATTTGCACACAATCTTCAAGCCACAAGGATGCTGAATGTTACAGCAGGCAAAAAAAGACTATTTCTTGCAGAGAAGTTATAATACTGCAAAATAGGCAGAACAGGTAAAAATCCTAAAAACTCCTAAGTAATATAGGACCCTTTCCACCTTTCCATGTTCAACCAATGGGATTTAAGCTTTAGGCTTTTTAACAACGGGACTTGGGTATCTTTGTAACCATTTATGTACTTGATTGCCACATTCAGCTATTTTCTTCCCCTGATTGGAAAAGTTACAAACTGCAAAAGCAGTTATAGAAAATGTAGATACTCTGATATCTTGTCAATAAATCTGGTGTGCTCCTACTGAATGGACTTATACTGATTTATGCCAACTGTAGTCCAGAGGGAATAGGGAAGTTTGCTTTGTTTTGTTTCCCTCCAAGAATTGGTTTAAGAGGAGGTTGGTGATCTGACTCCAGTGGTCATTTTCCCTAGGACACATTTGGTTAAAAAATATCTGCTTTTGGCTTTGCTAGAATAAAATCTGAGTCACTTAATCACATAGGAAGGGGAGTGATTGGTTAAATAGCAAATTATTTTTCTAAAATATATTTTACCAGACTATTCTGACACTCTGGTCTTTATTTTACTCTAACTCTGGCCAAAATAAAGAAGAAAAAAAAAAAGCCTAAGAGCCAAACCAGATTGAGAATAAGGCACCTAAGTGGAATTTATATAAAACTTGGTGACCTAGGTTATAAAACTTATTCAAAATAACCCCACTCCAGCCAGAAGAGCCCTTAGGCATCTATGTTAATTCATAGCCCTGATCTGAAGGTTATTTCTGGAAAGTGCATTAACAGGACCCAGAACTTCCAGTTCCTGAAGACTGCCCTCATTTCTGGGGTTTCTACATGCTTGCTTCCCTTTTGGCTCCATAAATGTTGCATTGTTTTCTGCATAGTCTCCTCAACAGTCCAGCTTCAGCTGAAGTGGTGAAGAGTGCCATCCTGTGTACTTAATATACCATTGTGGTTACAGCTTCATCTCAGTGGGGGCATTTACACATGCACTTTACTGCATTTACGTAATTAGCTCCACGGTGGCTGCATCTACACAAGACACTGGTAAAAAGTCCCCAAAGACAAAAAGTCACAAAGACACTCTCATGGACCTAGAGGAAGATAGCCCTCCATCTTTAGCTCCCTTTGTGCAAAAATGAAGTTTATTTCCTACCTATAGGGACTTTTTACTATCTTGTACCATCTTGTACCATCTATGCTTTTCCCAGAGCCTGATGAAGGGACTTTGATCCCAAAAGCTTGCAGGAAAGGACAATTTTCCTGTGATCTCTCAGTTAGTTTAAAAAAAGGTATCATTTTGGAACCAAGAGTTCTAGTTTTTTGTATGTCTTCAGAACCATAAGAGGTCCTACTACCAGCAAACATCCTCCACCCACACCTGGGTCTTCAGATGTTTTCAAAACCTTTGGCAGGCATCCTACGTGCAGGCTTCCAGGCTTGGGGTTTGGATGCCCCCGAGTTTTGCTTGCCCTTAGCCATAAGGCCCTCGGAGCAAGCACGGGAGGAGACTCCCATTTCCATAAACTGGGCGTAAAGCCGCTGCACCTCAGCGGGTACTGAACCATGCCAGAAGAGCAGTTCTCCCAGGGCATGCTTCAGGAAAACTGCCTTCTTGGACACAGATACATGGTATTTCCCCTGCTAGGTTAAGAAGCCACTACACTTGTCCTGAGCCTTCAAAAAACTGCATAGTGCTCTAACCAATAGGCAACAAGATAGACATCATGCATCATTCCTTTTCAAGCTGAGCTACTGCCCCTTACATATACTAACCATTAAGTAAAATGGATGGACACCAGTGAGAAAGTTTCTGCCCCTTTGGGAGAAGGGGCCCTCAGTAGAACATGGGTCCCTTCTTATTTGCAGGTAATCATGCATCTCACACTCCTTCTGGATTATTCCTCTCCTCCTGATCTCACATATCTCCCTCTCTTGGCTGTTCAGGGAGTTGAAAAGCAGTACTGCAAAGGGTACTAGATAATTTCTAATCTGCTTTAGGTTAGGCACTCCTATATTTTAGCCCTAATGGCTGAGTGGTTAGAGCATTTGCCCCCCTCACCCATACATAATCTGACATCCCAGTATAAAGCTCTAAGCAATCAGCTATAGGGACAAAAGCATTTAAGGGTACTTCTATCACCAAATAGTTATAGGATTATGGACAACTGCATCTCAGGGATTTAAATACAGATACACATGCAGAATGGATGCTTGTACATTGCAGTGAAAATGCCCAGCCATCACATAGGCACATGCTATACAGGCATTATGTTTTACATAGTGCCAAGAGAATCACAGCTCTTCTGGTAGAAACTACAAGTGTACAGACATTTTCACCATTCTTCCTGGAACAAAAATGTCAATTCTGGGATAAAAATAACCCAACTCCAACCTAATATATGTTGCCCCAGGAGAGTTTCTCCTAAGAGAACAAGAGTCCGTAAGCTTACTGGCCACTTGACTCTTCCCAGTCCTGGAAGCAGTTGAGCAGTGGGGAAAGGTTCCCTGTGACACTTGAAACCTCTTAAGACTGGGGTAATTCCAGTCTGGGGGAAACATAGGGAGCTTCTCATCTCCTTCTAGTCCCATGAGGATTTGAGCAGTGGGGTCATCTAGTGTAAAGACGGTGCAGGGAGAAGCTGATTCCACCCCTCCCATAATACTTTACTTGATTTCTGTCTATTCCTTAGACTGGGGTCCTCAGTATTAGGAGCAGGAAGGTGTTTTGCCTGCTGTTCCAGTCTTCCCAGATCACCCAGTCTTAACAAGTTGCAAGGATCAGGAAAGAGAGGGTAGTTGCAGGCAGAACACCTCTCCTGCAAATGATTTTTGGTCCCAGGACCAGGACTGCACTGAATCCAGTTCAAGGGGACTGAAAATCAGCTTATTGTTGGTCGCAGTCCTGTGACTACACTATAATCTACAACCAGCTTACTTCTGGGGCACTGGCAAGATCCAGTAATTGAGACAAAACATACACAACTTATGCCACAGATGAACTGTGAATGTTATGAGACAAGAGTAAGCATTACCATATGCATAGGAGATGTGTTTTGGGGAGAGGATGGGGGAGCATATGTCCCCCCAATTTCTGAGCTGAGTACAGGGTACAGGGATGCAGCCTGGCTGAATCCAGGGCCCAACAGCAGCAGGGACGGTGGTGGTGGTGTAGAGTTGTGCTCCACCACTGTCAACACTCATACCATGCAACTGCTCAGAACTTTAACATATTCTGACTTTAATACATGCTATGTGTCCTGGGCAACAAGGCCTTCATGTTGCTGTATCATTATGACCAGGAATCCAGGTTTTCTATTTGCAACAGAAAAATGGAGTAAAACCTAGATTTTCTCATTTTAAGGGATATTGTGGGGCTTGGGGCCCAGGGCTGAAATGTGCAGTAGCAGGGCCCAGGTGGGGAGCAGGAATGAGCTTTGGGCAGCTCATCTGGGGGATAGGGTGGTGTCCCAGCCACCTGTGGAGGGTTCAGGATTGAGAGTATGGTCGGGGGTAGAAAGGTAAGAAAGGTTTATTGACTTAACAAAAACACAACTATGCGTAGTAACAAGACAAACAATGACAGACAAAAACAATTTGCATTGGCAACTTATCGGCAGTCCCCTTTGATGCCTGATGCACAGCAAGTTTCTCTTCCCACAAAGCTCAGCAAAGTCAGGAGTCCCCAATCAGCACTGTCCGAGAGGTACAGGGAACGACCCTGGAATGCAGTTCTTGGGCTCTTTGAGGTCCATGGGCCCACTGATCGAGGCTAACTAATCCTTTTCACAGATCTGTATCTTCTTTCTGAATGGTTTCCAGATATTCCAGCTAATTTATAGCTTCTGAATGGTTCTGATAACGTATAACCACTCAGATTCCTTTTACTTCAACTGTCCTTAGACTGACCAATAGCAGTACAAGCCTTGCATTCCTTTGATAAGGCAATTTTAACTGTGCCACAGGGCCTTACTACTTCTAGGCTTTGCTAAATTTACTAGGCCTTACTTTATACAAGGCCTCACTACACCTTAAACTTGAATTAGGCTTTTAGCAACAACATATAGCTTAATATCTAAACAAATACAGAAAAACACTAAGTCTAATCTTCATAGAGCCTTCAGCACGCATCTTTATCACACAGACATAAATTCAGCTGTCACAGGTGGGGGCTGGCTCCCCATCATTGTGCACACTCCTGGGGAGGCCATGGGGGGCATGTGACCCCCAGATTTGTGCGTGGGGCAGGGGCAAGTGCAGGGGAGGACAGATGCCCACTGCAGGGTCTGGCTCCCCACCCTACTGCCTTCCCCCTGGGGCCTCCACCACCCAGTAGGCAGGATCCAGTTCAGCAGAGCAGAGCAGGGAAGCGCAATGCTACCACTGCAAGCCCCACACTACCATAGCAAAGTGCCCCCTGTCCATCTGGCAACAGTGCGGGCAGTGGTGCAGAGTTGTGCCCTTTGCCACTGCTGGTTGGGCAGAGGGTGCCTTGCAATGGTGGTGCACAGCTTCTAGTGCTGGCAACAAGCTTCCCTACCCATTCCTGCTCTGCCCTGCTACACAGGGTCTCACCCACCAGGCTATGGATATGCCGTGGGGCCCTAAGTGAAGAAAGAGCCCAGTTGTGCTTATTTTACATATTATAATTATTAAATGAAAAATTGGGGGCTCATGAGCTTGTTTGTCTAGGGCCCACTAAAGGATTAATTTGGCCCTGGCTGCAGAAGCCTCAAGGGGGTGGGGGCAGCAAGGAAGGGAACCCCAAGCCCGCAGCAAGCAGCCCGCATCCACCCTCCCGTGGCCTCTGCTTAGGAGGAGAGGGAGCTGGGCTCCACGCTCCACTCTGCTGCAGCAGGAGCTGTCTCCCACAGGTGGCAGCCAAGGTTTGGGCAGTTGGGCACTGCTGCAGGGGGTAAGGGGCTGTGGACTTGTGTCCCTGGCTCTGTAGCACTGGCATCTGGGGGCCTGGGGGCTGTGGGTGGGGAGTGAGGGGCACCAGGAGGGCTGAGGGGCTGTGGGTTTGGAATGAGGGGCAATGATATGGGCAAGGTACTGGCATATCAGGGCCACTTAGCACCACAAAGCAGGGGGGTGGGAAGCACCTGCATCTGGACCCACATCCTGATAAGCAAAGTGGGCAAGAGGAGCTCTGATGTTTCATGATATAAAACCCTAAATCAAATGCGAAAATCTAAAGGTATTTAGAATTTATTTTATTTTAGTTATTGAGGCACTGGCAAGCTTTCAAATTGCTTTAAAATTGTAAATATATCAATAAAACAGTGTGTTCAACTGATACCTATATATATATATATATATATAGTGATGTTTCATTTTAGTCATGGAAAAACACAGATTTGGGGATTTTTAATTAGAGAATTTCCATTTTTATCAGAGAATTTGCAGTTTTTAAACAGAGCAAACCAGGATCCCTGATTATGATTAATTGCTGGTTGTTGCAAAAGCATTCAGTCTCCTCCATACTCTTTACTTTCTGCTCCTGAACAAGAGACATGTCTTTAGAATGGGTCTACTCTGTGTTTTAAGAACAAATTTTGGTCAGCTGGACCAGCACATTAATAAGGTCTTGAATGTTTCCTGAAAGAGACAGGATGTGATGAATAATATACTAGCAAGAGATGTTAGTAGGAATGCTGTCAATTTTAGCCAAGTATTCTATTTTTGTATCTATTAGATAATGTCAGATTGTTATCCAGACTCTGCTATAATTTTCACGGGTATAAATAGGGATTACCTAACATGATTTAGATGCACTTCCTCCAGATTTATGCCAGTATTAATGACATCAAAATCTGGCTCTCTATGAAGCAATATAACCAACAACTTTTGTTGATTGCTGGAAATCTCACCTCTTCCAGGAGGCATTCCAGGAATCATATAACAATAGCAACCAGTGTTCTAATTTGTTGCAATGTCTCATTTCTAAAATTACCTCTTTTAGGCCTGTTACTGGAAAAGTAACAAACATCATTTAGCTCTCATGGCAGGAACCCATATTTGTACTATTGTACTATCCCATTCCTTCATGTAAATTACCACTTCCACTTAAAACTAATACTCTTTTTGAGCCCAATTCACAGGTCTGACAAATGTGCTTGATGCCAATCTACATAAAAGAACGAAATGCATTATCCCCATATTAGCACCAGTGTGGGAATAATGCAGCTAGGATACAGTAATTCTTACAGCACCTCTCTCCCAAGTCCAGGTTCTCAGGTGACATTCTAAGAGGGGAGGAAGGGCACACCTAGTATATTTTTGCACCCTAGTAGGCTTTAGTTCCTAAAAGAGCCCTGAGTCTTTTGCAAACCATGAAGTAAATGAGCCCGGCACGGAACTTGTGTCTCTCTCATCCCTTTATGCATCCAGTTCTCCTTAGGCACACATATCACCCTTCATGTTGCCCTCAAACTTTCAGTTGTGAAACTGCACATCTGTTTTGGATGTGGTTTATAAGTAATTATTTAACAACTTTGTAGCTTTTCATTATGAGTTTGTTCCACTACTTTTCATTATTCTATAACAAATGTCATAGATGTTTTATCAGAGCCTAATAAAAAAGAGAAGAAAGAAATGGATCAAAGATTGCTGCAAGTTTCGACCATCAGGTGGACATCTAGATGGATGTCACTCGGCACTAAGTGACAGTGAGTTGCCTTGTGCTGTTCACTGAATGATGGATGGCAAATCTTATTGTTTTACAGATGCTTAACTCAGTGGTGTGCATTATAATTTTGAAGATGCCATCTGATTTGCACAGATTAGTATGTCATACAGCTAGAAAGATGTTACAGGGAATAGAAAACTGGCATTGGTTTATTTTTTCTGTTGTTTGTTGCCTGACAGATTTGACTCCAAGACCCATTTATTATAAAACTGAATTTGTAGACGTTTGGACTTTGGCGTTTGCTTCCCACAAAGAGAGGCAGGTTCTCATTCATCTATTTTGCAATATAGTTATGATATCACTAGCACCTTCCCTGAGATATACTTGGTAGAAAAACTTCAGGAGAAGACTTTGATGTGATTGTGTTAAGTGGCACTGGGAGGGGAATTGAACAATGTGTTATGAAAATGTTTTGTATGTCATGCATCTAAAAATGCCTCCAAGTGTACTAATGTCCCCCATTCCACTTGGCATGGGTCTTAGCAGCACCGTATAATGGGGATAAATTCCCAAACAATGTGGGAAAGAACATCTGCTGAGGGGTTTATGTAATTTTCCAGTCAATTTGTTCTGTCAAGAAGATAAAGTATTTCACTCCTTTGAAGAAACCAATATTATGGGTTAAAAAAAAAAGATAGAAAGGAAGAAAACTTAACATGGCAGAATTTCAGTACAGGAAAAAGTTTTTTTTGTTGCATCTGTTTTTCCCATATATTTTTCTGTATTAAAGTGAATTTAATTATATTTTTGACCCATCCTTTGATTTCCATTTCACTTGGTAAATGTATGACACATAGGACTAGGGAGAGGATTGTAACATCACCTACTATATTTCATTAACACTGAATGTGCTTCTGCTAAAGCATTTGTACAATAGTTGATATAGGTAGGTGTTTCTTTGCTGGCTTTATTGACTGTATAGTCCTGTATGCCAAATATAACACTAAAATTGCACTTTAAGGGGCAGCATCATAGTCTACAAATGTACTGCACAAAATGTGTGAGTTTGTGCCTTCTATTTTTCTACATCATAGCAGACCAAGTAGAACCATTAAATGCATAAAACTGAAAGGCTTCTAATGCATTATAGGTTTTCAATATAGTATATTTAGGGCTCCCCAAACAGCACAGTATGATTTATAAACTGTACTGAAAGCTTTCTCCTGTAGTGCATTGGCTCTTATCATTGGTCTCCTTATTCATATTTCCTGTAGAGGAAATAGCTGGTATCAAATAGGATAAATATTAAATAATATCCAATTGTAAATCCTTTAATGCCTTTAATGTGAACACATTGTTCTGTATCTGATTCTTTATTTTACTGTATTTATTTTGCTCGTGCGATATCAAAGCTAATGGAAAAGGATTTTTCCTTTTAATAACAGACAGGTACAATATTAACATTGAATATAAAAAGAGTTTAAAGTGATGAGCTTTACAGATAGCCAGCCCAGCAAATACCCTTAGCATTCCATAAAAGTGGCATGCTCTCACTATTGCATTATAGCACACCTTAGCAGGTGCCTTAGTGATGCTCAGAGAAATGAGTGAAATGGGTGAGATAAAATAAAAATGGGCTTTTAGTTTCACCTCTTCTTGGAACTTCACTGCAGTCTTAATCCTCATAACACCTTCACTGGGAGAAGCACCAGAAAGTTTTAATAAACTTCAGGAGGGCTGAGAGGGTTTTATGTGGAAGGAATTCCATGTAATTAGTAGAAATACTAGGAGAGAAGATATTTTGGCAGTATTTCCCTCCCCCCCAGGAAGTGTTGGCACTCTCATAAGTATCTGTGAGCGTAAGATTCCCAAGCACAACAAAGCTGTCAGGTCCCCAGATATTTGCACCAGAAAATAGCCTTTTTCAGGTATGCCCATACTGTTATTTAGAGTTGATTGCAAGGGTCAGTCTTTACTAGCCCAAACTACATATGCTACCCTTTTCCATCTACATTGCTTTGACACACTTCCATGCCAAAAACTGAAGAAGAGACAAGTAGTGGGCAGATGATTCCTAGAAGAGCTCAAGCAAAGCCCAATTAAGAATTAGTCTGCCCACCACATGTCTCTCCTTCTGTGCTTGGTTCTGATTATGACCAGAAGAGACATGAAGTATGGCAATCACATGCTGACAGACTTTCTGTTCTAGGCCCAGCAGTGCTCAGGCAATTACTGGACAAAATGAGGGTACAAATGTGTGGGAGGGTCACACTAACAAGAAACTCAGCCTCAGGCCTTGATGTTCAGGAGAACCTCTTGGGAGCAGGCTGGACTGCAGTTGAGGGACAAGCTAATGGGATTTTAAGGTGGATGGTTGGTGTGTTATGGATGAAGAGTGGGCTTGGGAACATCCCTAGGAAGCAGTATAAACATACACTTAGAAGCTGCTTGTTGGATACTTGCTGAAACTTGAATAATAATGACCCAGACATCTTCTTGTTGAATGACTGACAGAGCCCAAATCAAAACAAGAATCAGAGGACTTCCTCCTACCTAAAGAGTTAGCAATGCTTGAAAATTGCAAAGCTGAATCTCTGCACTTCCTCTCTCCTTTAGACAAAGGGAAAAGAAGAAATCTATTGTTAAGATTTCCTTTCCCTGTTCTCTAGAGCTCCCACCTGGATGTATTACACAGGAGGGACAGATATAGGAAAGAAAATTGGATTTACAGAATTCAAGAAAAATTTAAAAAAGATGTACCCAAACCAAACATAAACCTATAAACTCTATAGTAACCCACTTTAATATTATACTTCTCTGAGTTCAGTTTAGATGTATGTATTTCAGTAACACAGTATATACATCATCTCTAAGCTTCTGTATGTTTTATGTGTCATCAAGCAGATGAGATCATACAGCACACAAGTAGTATATTTCTATTTCCAGTGAGCTTCATGAGGTGATTAAATTCTTCTATTACAAAATTTGTTGTTGCATACTGCGAAATGGCAAATTTAAAGTTGATACCTAAAATGCTAGGGTCAGAATTCTTTGAGATTCCTATTCCCTGTGTTTTAACCTGTCACTTGAAATAACATAAACACCTAATTTACCCAGGCTTCTTAGAATCAAAGTGAGGGAAAATAATCTCATGGAGCCATACCAACCCTTTTCCATGATTCTCTTGGGGGAAATGGAGAGTGTGTAGTAAAATACCAGTCTAGTCAAGGTTTCAAGCATTTAAAGATGGTAGAATTGTAGGATCTTTAAACTAAAAATGGGGGGAAAGCTGATGGGGCAGAACAGCACACAGTTTGGATTGACACACCTAACAGGGGTGAAACCATAGAAAATGAGGATAAGAAACAGGGTGAAAACAAGCACAAGCAAATACTTTTAATGAGTAAAAGGTCACCCAGAAGTAACCAACCAGACATAAAAAGTACACACGCTTTTATATTCATTCTGGTAGTCTAAGATCAAAGGTGAGGGAACTTAGTAAATAATGGTATTGATGTAATAAGTATCTCTGAAACATGGTGGGATGAGAAAAAGCAATAGCATGCTGTAATACCAGGATACAAACTATGCAGGTATTATAGAGTAGGTTGTAGGTGGGAGACTGACACTATATCAAAGACTGCATCAAATCAAATAGGGTGGATTTTTCAACTGATAAACAGGTACCATAGTATCTTTGTGAATAGAAATCTTGGGTTTCAATAGAAAAAAAAGGTACATCTAGGGATATACTATTGGCCCCCAGACCAGGATGGCAGCAATGAACTAGAAATGCTAAGGGAGTTGAGAGAGGTGACAATGGCGGAAAACACTATAATGATTTGGGACTTCAACTATTCACAAAGGCTAGGGACAGACATTCAAAAAGCCTAAGCCTGAATTGATTCAATCTTTGTGAGTTAGTCTAACCTGGGTAGGCTGAACCAATTGGAAACTGGATAGACATTTTCTCTGTACTGAGGAAATTCAAGCACATGCCTGCAGTGGCTCAGGCTAGAAGTCAGGGTGTGCTAGAGCAGCCCTTTCTTCCCTTGCACAATACTAAGCTGAGGCCAGGCTTTGACAGGACCTTTGATTAAGGAGATCTCCCCACACCATCCCAGGCTTTTCCCTGCTGGCTGCTCAGGGGGCAGGAGTGTTGCCAGACTCCAGCCACCTTAGTAGCACTCTGAGGCAAAGGTGGGGGAAGATGCAGTGCATGCATCTGTTGATGATACAGAGCTTTTCAATCTCCCTCCCTGCTTCTTTATAATGTCTACAGAAAACTGACAGGTAAGCAAGGCAGCAGGGATCTGATAACAGTGTTTATCACCCCATCAGCCAAACAATAGCCTCTCTCCCTTAGTTCAAACTCGTCTTAAACAGCTTACCAGCTGACCTGTTGATTAGCTCCAAAATATGCTAAGCAGTCACTGTCCTGTCTGCCTGTCCCAGTGAAATTGGAGACGCACACACAGAGACACCTTCTGTTCTTATGTTTTAGGACACTTAGAACAATTTGGAAATATGTTATAAATATGTTTTAATTTCTGGTTATGGTTCACTGCATATTTATATAGTTCTTTTATGCCACCATATTTTGGGCCTGGCTCTCAGCCGTTATCTTGTTTATCCCAGTTTTTACAGTTCTGTGTGTCATGTAGCATTTTCCTCATTCAGTAGTGCCACTTTACTATACCATGACTAAAACCATCCTTTCCTATTTTGGGTTGTGCCTAATTCTTCAGGACAGAAATTAATAGGAACTGGTGGGAATTTCTTTTCCCCTTCTCTATGCTTTCTTCAGTTCACAATAAACTTTCAGATTCAACTCAGATCTGTATGCTATTGACTCACAAATCTTTCTGTCCATGTCCTGGCTGCCGCCATCTGCTATAAACTGACTGTCTCTCTCTAATATATCTTCTTCAGTGTCCTGTTGCCCAGTCAAGCATAACAATGTAGCCAAAACTGAACTTCTTGTTTTATTTTCTTCTCAAACACTCTCCCCCTGTCTTTTTCCATTAATGTCCAAAATTTCTATCTTTCTTGTTAATGCATATCACAAACTTGGGCTTGTTTTATTTCCTGCTCTGGCACGTCCAGATTGTTAGAGTCTGTCTGCTTCTTCCTTCATAAACCATTCCTGTCCATCTATCCTGACAGCCAGAATGCTTGTCTAAGTCCTAGTTATTTCCCTCCTCAATTACATGAAACTCCTCCTCTATAATCTCCTTGCCTACCCTAAAACTTCCTTTCTTGATTAGTCTAGGATGCAGCTGCCAAACTTTGTCTACCCTGTCTTCTTGTCAGGCAATGTCAAAGCCTTTTCTTTAATTACTCCTCTGACCACCCTTATAATCTGTGAAATTTGAACACGTTGTCCAGATTCATTACCAAGCTACCCTACTTCTACATCAGTGTAACTCTACTTCTCTCAAGGTTTTATACTAAAGTAAAACTGGAATTAGATTGAGGCCCTTTGTTTAATCCTTAAAACTCTTCACAACTACAACCAACTCTTATTTCTTATATTCTTTAGTCCATCGGTGATGCCACCTTGATACTCCTTTCCTTCTCCCACAACAGCTTTTATGCCTTCTCCCATTCTGTCCTTTTGTCATAGAATAACCTATTATGCCTTCATCTTCTCCACAATAAGATCCCTGAAAGACGCACAGTTGTTCTTTTGTGCAGTAGACAAACCTTAAACCATATCAACTAACTGCCAACTCTACCCTACCCTGCAAACACCAGACAAATGGATTATCTTCTCCTAAATCTTTTTGGGACTTTAGATTAGGTGCCTCCTAAATGTCAAGTATTTCTGAGCAATGGCTGATTTTTAAATATGGCTATGATTGCATCATCAGTGATTACCAAATAAATAAAAAAAACAACAATAAACAATAATTTCCTAACATGCTAATATGATCAGGTACTTAAACTTCAGAATGAAAAAAAATAAGGGATGAAACTATATGAACCTATAACCAATGGATTCAAAAGTAAATTCTTGCTTTTAAAAAACTCAGCTCCTTATTGATGTAATGCATATATCAATACACTATCAAATTGTGTTATTTCAATGAAAGTGTGGACCACAGTGTCCTGAATTCCAAACATATTCTATTTATGATGTAGGTTATTAAAATGAAGAATATTGGCTGCTGGTCCAAGAAGGCATACAAATGTGCCAAAAGCTGGAGGTGTTCTTGGAACAATGAAAGGAGTATTTATAGAGTTATAAATCAATTAAGGGAATTCCTTCTTGATTAAAAGGAGATATTCTACAGGATGTTGTGAAGGGGATACTGATGCTGCCCTAAACCACAAAAGTAAAGTTCAAAAGCTTAAGCATGAAGAAATATTAAAGTCCTAGATAAACAATGAACTTTTAATTAAATTCAAAGCAATGTTAAAATTGAGGCTTTTGATGTACTGCCAGCACCTAGTATTAATGGAGCCCTATGTAAGATAAGACGTACTGGCCCCATCCAATAGTCTTCCCAACCCAGGTGCTGCAGCTTCATGGCTATCCCATTGACAGACACATGAACAAGAAGAGTGTTGGAGCATGTATAAGTCACCAGTCATGCTGGCCGCATACCTCTCTTTTTTAGAAGGCAGCCCATTTGAAAAGATCTTTGCTACAATGAGTTGTTAGCCTTTGCTACTGTTGCCAAATTGTAGGGGGACTAGAAAGAAACAAAAATCCTGGAGAGAGGAAAATTCTTCAAGGCACAGAGGAAGTGATTATTCCATGGGTGACTTTATCTGTCACCTCTATCCCCCCCGCACCCCTCATTATGATCAGGTTGCAGAGACCTAAGGCTGTCACTGTTTCAAATCAAGTTAAATGCCACAATTGATATACAAAACTTTTCAAGAGGACTGTTCTGAGGCAATGGAATTAACTCATCCAGAAATTTAAAAACTTCATAAACTTTACTCTCTTCCACTCCAAGTGGAAGGTACAGTTTATCAAACTTCCCTCATTTATATAAATCTGTAACAGGGAGGCACTGCCGTGTTATGGGAACGTTCGGGAAAAGCACCCAATTTGTTGTGAACTTTCTCTCTGTAACAGGGAGAGACTGCTCCTGTTATGGGAACGTTAGGGAAAAGCACCCAATTTGTGGAGAACTTTCTGTCAGACCTGTGGAACTGGGTGACATATTGACTGTTCACCCATCCAGGACGCTAAATACCTGCTATGGACTTTGTTGAAGAGTCCATTACTAGCTGATAGTGACAAGGTGCTCAAGCAGATGAGATAACTAAAGGCTTAGTTGACAATTAAGTTTTTGTGGCTGGCAGCGGACAACCAGAGATTGACAATAGCTGGGTGGAAACATTGTATAAAGGACTGTCAGTGCAATCAGCTGTTCCCCAGAAGGGGAAGAGTAGCAAAGGCTTTAGACGCCAGAGATGGCAAGCCGCCTGTGCAGAGGTGCAGGCTATGAGAGAGAGATTCACCAAGAAATTCTTGCTGAAGCAACGAGTTTTGGCCATCCAACCCGTTGGAAGACAAGGTACTGATTCAGCTGGACAATTGCAGCTCTGTCTGGATCTGTGACAGGGACATTGCTGCTGTGAATTGATAGGCAGGGCAGGCTTGCAAATGCCCACCCGGTGAGTGTTTATTGCGGGACTGATACCTGAATTGGGAATGAGTAGGGAGAGCTGGCTGAAGGACCTATAGCTGGCACCTAGTAAAGTTGCACTTCTTTTGAGCAGGCATTGTTGATGCTCGTTATTAAACTTAAGTGAGCACTCTTCTCATGGGGTGTCCCATTCTAATCACCCCCATCAAAGTCATGGCAGGTGAGATTGACACTGAAAAGAGGGAAAATGAAGCTATAACATCTTGTTTTGTGCCTTAGAAGAACACGCTCGCAAAATCAATAAGTGTTTTCACATACATTAAACGAAATGATATTTTAAAAAAAATTCTGACTGTATACACTCAGGAGACAAATGGGAGGTTAAATATAAAAAGTTACACTAGGACAATATCCATCTTAATGTACTATAGTCACATACTGTTTCGACTGGGAGAATTGTTGGTCTCCCAGTAAAAACTATGGGCTCATCCAGATAAGCGCAGTTGTGCAGTATGTGGTGCTGCAAACACAGCTGCAGTGCCACATACTACACAGTTTGGTGTTCTATGCACTACTAGGGCACACTGCCTGAGTGTGCGCTGCTCCATTTTTTTTTCTGCAGTTTTGGGGGGGGGTTTATCCCAGGATATCCAGGAGTCAAAAAAAAAATGCTGGGAAAAAACCCCAAAGCCTCAGGCAGCATGCACTGCTAAAAAGCAGAGCTGGGCCACTTGGAGCCATGCTGTGGATGCTGGCCAGGCTCTGCCTGGCAGGATCACCATGGCTGCAGTTTCAGGAGCCCCCCAGGACCCCTGGTAAGGCTGCTGGGGCCAGCACAATGCTGGCCCCAGTCTCCCCTACTGCTCCAGGGCAACTTACCATGTGCCTGGGGACAAGTAGCTGTGGTGCAAGGTGCGCTGCTGCTACTTGTCCCAGGGGAACCAAATATCCATGCATGACTGGATGCATCCTATGAGTATATGAATGTACAATTTCTCTTAGGGGAAACATGCCCCATCTGAGAGAAAGATCTTCCAGGTATCAAACACCCTTTCAAGAGTGAACACTTGTACACTCCCTTCCTGGTCTGGTCTGGGAGGAAGTGAAGCAATGTGACAATGATCCCTGAACTTCCCCAGACTGGGAATTGCCCACTAGGGTAAATGGGTGAGGGGCATGCTCCAGTATTATCCCAGAACAGACCAGGAGGGGAGCATACAAGTGTTCACTCTTGAGAGAGTGTTTGACACCTGGAAGAGGGAGTCTCAGAGGTGAGTAGAACAGGGGGACAAACCCTTACCCACTCCCCAGACCAGGGTCCCCAGTCAAAGGAATAGGCAAGGGGGTTGCCACACTGCTCCCTCCAGTTGGCTCCCAGTCACCAGGAGCTGAGCAGAGGTGTAGCTGCTCCTTGTTTCTCACCTGCTCCTCAGACCAGGGAGGCTTTGCCCTGCTGTTCTCTTCTGCTCTCTGGGAAGGGGGGGGAGGAAGGGGTGAGGAAGAGGTGATGAAGCAGCAGGGCAAAGCCCCCATCATGTTCCCAAAGCCAGCATTACCTGGCTTGGGGAAGAGGTGAGAAGCAGCAATGGCTGTTCCCCTATGCTCCCAGAACGGATGACACTGCCCAACTTGGGGAAGGGGCTATGGTTTTTGTTCTGCTGCTCCCTCCATTTTTCTCCCAGAGTCTGGCAGTGGAGCAAAGGAGGCTGCTCACTGCCCATTCCCCAAATTCCTGTCTAAGGAAGGGGCAGGGAATCTTTCCCCATGAGTCCATTCCCCAAGCAGCCACTTCTCCCCATGCCTTCCCCAACCCAGGCTCACCCCAGTGTAGTGATAGCATGGAGAGAGGGTGAAAGCAGGATGGATCCTGGCTGAACACCTATATGCTTCCTCTCACAGAAAGATTTCTGAGAAATTTCACCTGCTAGAAAGGAGCAACTGCTTGTGGCCTATGATACAAGGTGTTTATAAAGTTCTTGTGCAACTTTAAATTTAAACACTTTGGATATATGCATGACAGAAGCAAACTGTAAATGGCGATTTGAAAGCAAAATTCATTCAGTTTTTTAGCATCGTGTAAGCATTTTTTTTCATTTTATTTCAAACCCCATAACTAAACAGTAAAATAACTTCCAAAATGAGTCGGAAAATCAGATTGAACAATGCATCACAAAAGATGGCAGTTATGTTGAAGTCTAGAAATTTGAGCTTCATTGTGTTAAAACATAATGGATTCTGCTTTCAATTGCTGTTTACAGTTTGCTTCTATCATGTGTACATCCAAAGTTATTAAAGTTTAAAGTTGCACAAGGACTTTATAAACACCTGGTACCATGACTTAATTCCACTGTATCAGAACAATTCCCCCTGAAGGGTTTTGTCTCCTGTCCAAATGTTATTTGACTCTTAGACAAGAGTAAAAAAGAGTGTTGTAAGTGTTGCTTCTGGAGTAGAAAGCTTAATGTGGCACTCTAAACTGAAAACAAACCATTTACAAATGGTCATCACTTCATGCAGCATGTCTGCTCTCCTTGATACATTCAAAACACATCTTTTTGTTAAGAAATCTAATTTCTCCTTTTTAGTGTCAGTCCTACTAGTACCACAATATTCTGAGAAAGTGATTTTTTTTCTGCCTCATTCATTGTGAACACAATCACTTACTAAAAGCGTGAGCACATGAACAAGTTATCAAGAGGTGAACAAGGGCAGGGACACTGCAAATGAAAGCTAAGCTAAGGAAATAACATATTTTATACAGGACTAAGCTAGTATGGTTAGATGTCATTTGTCCTGGAGTAAGAAGTTCCACACAGACATTGACCATGAAGTAGCTGACATACTCCAAATCCCTGCTGCACTTTCCCTCATGGGACCTTGCTTGCTTTCCCCTATCTTAAACTTCAATAGAAGGGTCAACTCTTCAGCCCACATGTGCAAATTATAACCTTGGTTATATATAGGTATGCAGTCCCACCAAATTAGTGGAGTTGAACAGATGTAATCCAGACTGCAATTTGAAAATAATAGCTTCCATATAAGACCACATTTCACTTACACAATATTTATTAACATTATAGAATATTTGTCTTCTTCTGTATAAGCTAAAAGAAAAGAAAAGTTTTGATTCTCAGATTCCAAGCTTAATTTGTCAGGCTGACAAGCAGAAAAAATGTTTATTCATTATGTTTTGTTTTGTTCTGTTTCGATAAACTGGAATAATCAAAACCCCCAAAATGTGGAATCTCACAATAATAATAATACGAAGTCACATTTTCTAGTGGAATCATTTTCTTTTGAATGTGTGGCATGTTGATTTCAAGTCATTTTTTCCTCCTCTTAAATTAAAATAGATAAATATCTTACAAAATATCCTCACATTATCATGATCACACATTTTGGTACCACTGGATTGCTTTAAATTGATTGTGCATAAACATCCTCGAGATTGCAAAAATCTTGTGGCAGTTATATTATAGAACTTGCTTTCTGTGCGGTTGTAGAATTGCTTTTTGTTTTAATGTTTTCTGAAATGTGCCCGTTTTCCATTCCATGTCTCCATGGTACAGAGAATAATCTGTGCCAGAGGCAAATTTGCCATAGCTTGGCCAAAGGAGTCTACTTTTATGTCTACTGTGACTGCTATTGTGTAGAGAGGTCACAAATTACAAAATTTTAGCGATAATTTTAGGATTGGACCAGAAGCAGTTTCTACTCTTGGGTGTTATACTCACTGTATTATATAAATCTGATCTTGTGTTTGGTCACTAACTGTAAGACACAACACAAAGTTTTAAATAGTTTTCCCAAATGGGATTTATAACTATTTTAATATTTGAGCATAAAAGGACATAGAAAAGGAGAACAGAAAGAAGTGTATGAGTTATGTTTCTTTCAACAAATAATGACTCACACTTGACCAAGCTGTGAATAAGCAGTAGCGATCATACTTATAATGGTAATGGATAGTACACTGTATCCACCCCAAGTGCGTGTGAATCATTAATGCTCAATCATTCCTCCATTCTAAAACCACAGGATCCTTCTGTATTCCCAAAGAGACCTCAAAGCAACCCATGGAGTTGAGCATTATTACCCAACGTCAATCATTCTTTGTAAGGTAATAGATTTCCATTTTAAAGTAAGTCCATTAAGTATAGCCAAAATCCATTTCATTAAACCCCTTGAAAACCTTCGTGTTAGTTTCATTTAAGCTAACATCCTGATCTGGCTTAAATAAACACTTATGAGTCAGAGTGAGAGCTGGGACAAGTATGGCTCATAATAAAGAACATCAGAGAAAGTATACCAAATTTTGGCAGATGCTCATTTTCACTGTTAACTTAGACAAGGTATGTTTTCCTCCCAAGTGAAATCATATAGAAAACATCCATGAATGTTCAGGCGCAAGTCTATGCATCTACACATACATTAAGGTGCTTTTCCTAATGCACATTAAATTAAGTATCTCTAATGTGAGGTATTAAACAAATGTGCATTAGGCTGCCTTAATGCATGGTAATGAATGTGCATGGTTTTTTAGTGACACTTAATGTGCATTAACCTATTTTACTGTGCATTAGCATAATAGCACTGATTTTTATGTGATGCTTTAATGGGCAGTAAAATAGGCTACTGAGCATTAAAGAGCACATGTAGACATGCCCAGTGTTGTACATAATTTTTACATACGTATATAGAAATTGATATTCAATATTCATTTAATTTGTATTATCTTTTTTCCTAGAAGCCTAACCAAACCATGTTTTGCCAGGTGCTGTACAAACACCTAACAAAAAGATGATTACTGCCACACAGAGATGAATCTTATGCATAATACAATGGATGGAAATAGATACCATGCAAATATCAACAAACAATAAAGTCCAGCATAATAATCTGTGATCTCAGCACACTGATGTCTTATCAAGATTTTTGTACCAAATGGAATTTTTAAGTAGGGTTTTGGAGGAGAATAGTGATATAACTGTGAGGGTAATTATGACAGAATATGGAAAAAAAGGGCAAAAAGTTTTTGACTGAAAACTTAACAAGTGGATGATGGATACAAGTGCCCTAACTACCATCTACTAAAGTTAAAACATCAGAAATTATTCCTTCTTCAGTATCTAACACCCACTAGTCATGGTCCTTTGTCTGGCTATAGTTTCATGACTTACATGCATATACTGAGTATACAAGCTCCCTAACCACTCAGCTATTAGGGCTAAAATATGGGAGGGCTCTCCTCCTTATCCTTGTGAGGCTAGGGGTCTAACCTCCTTTCAATAGAAAAAAAGGGAAGATAGGATCATGAAGAGCCTTGAAAGTGAACAGAAACAGGGACTAGAAGAAGGAGAACCAGTGGAAGCATTCATAGATGGGGATAACATGTTAATGCTGATGGGCTAGTAAAATAGCCTTTGCAGCAGCATTCTAAATTGATGAGAGAGGGACAGGACCACCAAGTGTTATTTTTGGTGTAGTTCCTGCATACACTAGTAGTTTTAGCTCCCTCATCCCCCAGAGACCTGTGGAGGTACCATGGATGGGCTGTAAAGGCTGGTGCAAGAGGGGGTACCAGGGGAATGGCCAACATCCCAGCCCTGAATGCTCCAACAGCATAAGACAACTTTTTGCTAAGATACAGCATCATCCTACAGATGTTCCCTACTGAAATGGAGATAGTTTGGGGAAAGAGGTAGGGAGGGACTATTAAACTCTGCTGAGAAGAACAGCTAATTAGCACAAGCACAGTGGTGCATGAGCACAGCTATGCTACTTACAGCCCAGGAGGCAGCAGGCACAGAGCTAACACCAACAACTCTGCATGGTGCTGTTTTATGTCAGCACAGCAGCATGGTTAGGTGGCTACATTACACTATATCTGGTTCTGACTAAACTATTCCTCATTCTATGGGTCACTTTGCAAGGCTGCAAGATCAAAAACTTAAGAACCACTTTCCTTATAGTGTACAAAGGCAGACTGTTATTATCTACTGTGCTCCTATATGGTACTAACTTAGCCATGCAAGCGGTGCTTGGTGCACTTACACAGTATGATTCTGTTCCCCTTGCAGTGTAGGGGCCCTTGGACACATGATGAGGGTTTAGTCCCTCAGGATTGCATTCTATGCCCCTTAAATTGAAAGGGTGGGTTTTATTTTTCTGTCACTGTTTATGCATCATCGGTCTTAAATCTCATGAAATGCTCAGTACACTATTCACAGTAAATTACTGCAAGGGGCACCACAGAACAATCCACCTTGCTGATCTCTCTGTACTAAATAACAGCAGGAAGTGCCACACACCACTAATTCCCACTACAGACCAGTGATGTCTATAGCTCACGGCTCGCTGATATGTACAGATGACCAGACGTGGTGTGATTTCATTAATTTAAGTAATTTAATGAAGCATCATTTCATTAATGTAATTAATTTTACACATATTTAACACATTTTTTTATTTAAAAAAATTATACACATATTTTTAAAATATTCTTATTTTGTTCTTATTCTTTTGATTCCTATCTTAACTTTTATTCTTATCTTATTTTTTTTCATTTTCCTATTTCTGTGTCATCAACTAAACTTTATTTCACGTGTAAATCCACTTGTTTTGTTTTTTTTTACTCAACCACCGCTATGAACAGGGCACTGAAATTCTCTCAGCACTTGTAATATGTGCACAAATCTGCACCCCGTGAATTTCTTATATATGTCTTCGCACACATATTGGAGCATTATGGTGTGCTAATTGGGACACCAATAATGCGCTCCTTCCATTATCTCACAGAGGGTCCTAATTCAGGAAGATGCTTGGAACCCCCACCTTCTTCACCCACATTCCTGCATTCACATTCCTGCACTGTTGGGGGTCATTGTTTCCCTTCTTTCCCCAGACACTGCTCACCACATCTTTGTTTGGATCTCTGTTCCCATAGCTCCCCAAGTCCTGGTTTCCTCCGGCTGTCCCCCATGCTCTACCCTCCAAATTCAAATTGACATACCAACTATCCAAGCTCCCCCCACAGGCTAACAAGAGATAGTGGGGAGCCTGGCCTTCTGACTGGACATACCTCCCCGCTTTCCCCCTGGGAGACAGGAGCAGAGAGCTGCTTCATTATCACCTCCCCCCCCTCCAAACAGGGCACTGAAATTCTCTAAGCACTTATAATATGCACATGAATCAGCATCCCGTGAATTATTTCTTTGTGCACATATTGGGTGTCAAGTTAATGTAATGCATTTTAATGTCCTTGCCGCTTTTCACACCCCCGCCCCTCCATACACACAAAGCAAAGGAAAACCTGTAGACTTCCACCCTCTCCAGCTCCCCCACCCACCACCACTATCACTGCAGCCTGATCCCCCCTTCCCCCCACCCCCAACAACATACTTATGAGATGGACAGAAGTTTTGCAATTATTTTTTTAAATTTTATTTATAGAAACACTCAGTGGTGACTGCTGAATGGTTTAGCATGCAGTGCTGATTGATTGGTGTCCTATAGAGCACCCTCTCCATCTGCAGCAGCCAGAATGTGTGCAGCCACGCAATTCCACACAATGGCTCCCTGACCAGTATTTGCATGCTGATCATATGGGGCACCATGCCCTGACTGCCCATGTCTCTGTCTGGCCACTGCCTCCTGCACTTAGTCAGACCAGGACTCACTGAATACCTCCCCCTTGGTCTCACAAATATTGTGGAGCACACAGGCTGCCACAATAAATGTCTTAATGTTTTCTGGCTCCACCATGGTCCTGTAGTTCAGTGGCTACTTTCAGATGGCCAAAGATTCATTTAAAAGTCATCCAGTATTTGCTGAGGTAATAGTTGAATACTGTCTTTTGCCAGTTAGGAACTTCATGAGCCAGGGCAGAAGGGGGTAAGTTGCATCTGCAGTGATAAGCAGGAGCACGGCAACACCCTGGAACGCTGCACTGGGGACCCCTGGCACATACTGTCTTTTCTCCATCATGCCAGGCAGCAGCAAGTTTCAAAAGACATACACATCATTTGTGCTGCCTGCCCAGCCTGTATAAATGTTAGTGAAGCATCCTCAGTAATCAACTACAGCCTAGAGGATCACCGAGGGAAATCCCTTCCTGTTGGTGAATGATAGGCTCTCCTGGGATGGGGATAGGACTGGGATGTGTGTGCTGTCAAATGTACCCATGCAGTTAGGGAACCCCAAGGCCTTGAAGCCTTCAACAACTTCCCTGGGATTATGGAGGCAGATGAAGCTGTTCACCGTGATGTCCTGAAACAACTGGTACACCTCATATATTGCCACCCTGGACATGCAGGGAGCCTTGCTTAACTGTTTCCTGATGAAGTGGAGACTGGTAGGGATGGCCAGTTTCATGATAGCTATAGCCACCCTCTTTTCTGAAGACTAAATGGAGAAGAAACCCTGACTCCCCACCCCCCCTTCACCCCCCCAAAAAAGACCAAATAGACCCCCAGGAGCACAGTTGAGGATTGATAGGTCGGACAGTGTTGCCAGAGGGCAGAGGGGCTGTGTGCTTGAAGGAACAGCTGCAGTTCCTTCGAACGGCAGTGTAAGCAGCCAGGCAAAACGTTTCGGGTTTGTGCAGCAGCAAGCCATTAACCACTCTCCTTCTGGACAATGGTGGATTTGGAGGACAATTTGGGGCAGGCTATAGATGTCACAGGTGTTTTGTTAGGAAAGGTCACATGAGCAGATTTCCATGAGTGCTGGTACGGAGACACGGTTCAGGCCTGCACAGTTATGAAAGTATGCTGCCACAACTGTGACTGGGCACATGAATGGCAGAATTAACTCCAGGAGGTGTATAGAAAGGCTGAAGAATGAGAGGCAGCAGCTCACCAGGATATCATGGCCAGAACAAGGACATTCCTTGACCTGGCCAAACAGTGCCATCAGGATATCGCAGAGAGTCGGTGAATGGAGGGCATACTTAGTGAGGAGTTCCTTAGTTGAATGACTCTGGCCCCCATTCATGAGCTGCCTCCACCCAGGACAACCCATGCAACATCCAGTATGCATGCTCCTATCCTTGAGCTGACCCTCATAGAGACCCCTATCCATGATCAATCCCCCATAGAGACAACCTCAGAGACAGCCACTTTGCCTTATGAGTGAGTGATGTCCCTACTCTAGCAGGCCACTCTGCTTCAGGTATGAAGGGGAGGGTGAGACAGAGGAGGCACTGGGGAGGAGGGGAAGAGGAACCTATGACAGGTGATGGGTTATTAGTTGTTAGTGCTCTTGCTTCTGTAGGAAATTGGGGAGTGGGCACTGTGTTCCTGCATTATTTCAATTCTACTTTGGTTACTGACAATAAAATAAATCCTTTGGTGAAATTAAAATTAATTGTTATCCATGTCTGTCTGCTGTGATGATAAGGGTTGTAGAGGTGTGCATTGTGGGGGGAGGGGGTAAGCTAAACCAAAGCAAACCAGGCTTGTTTCAGACATATTGCACTAATGAAGGAGGACACACCCACCTCTGGACTGAAAGGGGACAGTGTTTCCCCAGAATGTGGGTACTGCAGGGGTATGGCAATGAGCAGTAATTGGGGGTGCTGCACAGAGCCCATAATATTTCCTCAGAGTGCATGCAGATTCTCAGTGCTCCCCAGCCTATGCTGTCCCCCTTGCAGTGGTTGGCAATATCTTAGCAGGGAAGGATGCCCTGGAGGCTTCTGTCCTTGTGCATTCACGATGATCCAGTACCTCCATTCATGTCCAGAGTTATCTGTAATGGACCATGTCACACAGTGGGGTTCCCTCCTGTTGTGCTCTGGTGGCATCCCTATGGAAAGCAGCCCACAGCATCTTTGCCTTGACACGGGACTGGACCACCATCCTGCTGTGCCCGCATTCACCCATTCTCCTGGCAACATTAAGGTAAATGTGCCAGTTGGCTAGCGGGCTGCAGACATGCTGGTGCATGACCTCAAGGTGCCCCAGCACCTGCACCGGGTTCTTTGTTTCAGTGAAGATCCAATTGGACCTAGAGCTATACACAGGTCTGATTCATTCTCCCCTGAATATCAGACATCTCGAATCAATAAGGGGTACCCTGGTGAGCTGTGTGCTCAATGTATAAGTCTTAAGGTGACAGAGCCAAGGGAAGTTCACCCCCTTCCCACTCTGTTGTAGCTCAGTAAAGTGTGGACATAAGACATACTGGCGCCAGGTAGGGTCAAGGCAGGGAGAGGGGCTCTGCACCAGTGGCAATCTTATAGGCATACTTGTTCTGGATGTCTTTTAGCCCTGCTAGGTCTTTTGTATGCCATGGCACAGTAGCAGGCTAACCAATGAGCCATGTACTGAAAGTTAGGCCCTCAATGGGTACCCACAGGCTGCTGAGTATTCAGACATAGCCGATGAGGGAATGAGTGTTGACAGAACTCACCCACTGTGCATAAAGTAGGTTCATTTAATACTCACAGAACTCCGCTTATCTGGTTTACGTAAGACCGGTGAGCAAATTAATGGCATTGGGGTAAAAATTACACTGCAGTGAGCCAAAAAGTGATGTTTTAGAGGTGCAGGGTGGAAGGGAGCAGGGGTTCCTCATGGCTGTTGCTGGGCAAAGTGTAGGGATTTTTGCTGGGTATGCAAGAGCTATGCTCTGCAATTGTTGCAAATTTTGATGCCAGTCAGTGGTGTTCACCAGGGCTCCCCCCTGGCCTGCCAAAGGTATCCTAAAACATTCATTACACACAAATACTTGCAACTTGTAGTGGCGCTTGGTGGACAAGGGGGCTTGCTAGACAAAAATTGTAGCAATATCCGATGGACAAAGGGGCTCACCACACACCATTCAGTGAATTACCATATACACATGACAGTTTAATGGTTGTATCACTCCAAGTTACATCATCACAAACTAAACTACATCAGGATGGGGATTAGTTTATGATAATGAAAACTCATTTAAATCACCAAAAACTCACATACATGTAAAGTGTAACACCATTAAGCAACACAAAAGGTCAATTTTCATCACATGTACAAATGTCCTAGGTACCTATATTGCACATGCTAAGTAGACTCTTCATTGACCAGGAACCCATGCAGCTATGTACACACATAGCTGCACATATTTTGTCCTAAGACCCAGAAGAAACAGGATCTTTCTGTGTTTTAGCACCAGTAGCAGAACAGTTAGGGCACTCAGTTTCATCTATTTTGAAGTCGGGCCCTTAAATCCCACATTTAATGGCCATTGACTAGAGTCAGTCATGGGAAAAGTTTATTAAATGTAACTAGTTAAAGTTAAAAGTTAGCAGCCTTTAAATTTAACTTGAGTTAAGTTAAAAGTTAAATATTTCCACTTTCCACTAGTTAAAAGTTAAGTTAAAAAGAGAGTAACTAGTTAAAAGTTGTTGATTCAAGAGAAATGCATGAAACATGGTGAATTGCCTCTTAGCATCATTTTTTATTTTCAAATGCAATGACTGGGTTTCTTTTCCATAAGCCCACAGAAGCACACTAATTTATTCAGAACTCACTCAGCTTTATCTGAAAACAATGTTATACTTGTCATATAGTTTTCAGAATAACAATTTGCCAATACCTATGTAATGTTAGACCCTTCTCACCCTCTCCATGTGAAGTACTTTGTAAAGGTCAATGCATCATATAGGTATACCAAAAAACACAGAAAGGATATATTCATAGCCAGGTGACAAACAAAAGCTGTTTCCACAGAAAACCTCTGTTGTTACAATTTTTATTGCTCAAAAGGTAACAAAAGGGTATGAAATACATCTGAATTAGAAATAATGAAAGTGTCTGAAAATTAAAATTAGACTGAAATGAGAAAATCAGTTTAAATGAAAAAAAAAGAATGTTCAGTTGCATAGCAGAAACTGTTTAAACATGCTTATTGAACTTCAGGAAAAGCTTCATTTCAAAATTTACATCTGGCAATTTTCCTCTTCTGTCTTGCAAAAGTAAGCTCCCACTACTGCACAATCACTGTACATGGGCAGATGAGGGAGGGAATGCTTGTGTTATCTCAGATGAATAGTTTATTCATAGTAGGTGACATCTTAGATAAGTTTCTCAGAGATAGGAAGTAATGCTCAACTTCTTGGTCCCTGGGCTGCTGGTTCTGATCTTCATTAAAATTTTTTAAAAGTCATCATCTGCTTCACCCTAACTATTTACTCGCACTCTTACCAGGATCAGTGTCTCTGCTTGCGTGTGCTTGTTCCCTCTCCTGCAGCCGACTGGCTGCCCTGTTCACTTCTGCAAATGCACAGAAAATGCCAGCATGAACTAAAGGAACTCTTGGACTTATATTTCTTAAAAGATCATATTTCATAGGAAGGCACATTACCCTCTGTCTCTCAAACAAGAAGTCCTAGAGTTTCAATAAAGAAATATCTTTCCATGTAAGTCCTAGAGAGTGACTGTATCAGGAAAAACTATGGGAAAGTCAGATTTCTTTCTCTCTCTTTTTTTAAAGTATAAGTTAAAATTAAAAAAAAAAAAAGTTAACCTTTTTTAACTAGTTGAAGTTAAAAGTTCACAGCTGAAAAAATTAAATAGTTAAAGTTAGCCATTTCTTTAACTAGTACATTAACTAATTAATTCTCATAACTGGCTAGAGTGTAGCAGGGAAGCTACGCTCTCCACTGAGGTCCAGGTTAGAACACAAGGCTTGGCCCTCAAGACAACATCAGCCATTTCACTGAACCACACCTTAGCTGACTTGCTTGGATGTTGAGGGGGGGAGGGGGTGTTCTACCTCATATATCCCTTTCTCTGGTGTCCCAGGGGGCAGCTTCAAAAGGGCAGCTGGTCAAGGCTGCATGTCATGCCTATGCTATAGTCCAGTACTTAATCCATTGTGCCACATTGTCACAGATTTTTAAACTCAAAACTTCCCCTGGGTAAGGCAGGGACTACAGCTCACATCTCCACCTTCCTTTGTAAGTGCTCTAACCTCCAGATATTGAGGCTAAAACACGGGAAGCACCTCCTACAGCATCTAACACCCATGGCCATGAATCTTAGTCTGGCTGCAATGCCATGATTTACATGTTGCATGTACAATGCATTGCATTGTACAAATACCCTAAGCACTCAGCTGTTAGGGCTAAAATGAAAGAGCTACATATATTCTTGGAGAGCTGCCAGCCATAGACTTTGTCCAGTTTGTCTGACAGGGGTTTATATTGTCATATATTTATAGCGGTGTACCTGCCCAGTTAGTATGTAGCCTACAGTGATTGCTCAGTATAAATATATACACTTACATGACCACACTGCATAGGTAATACTGCATAAGTGTCAAGTACACCACTTACATGGCTGAAAAATGTTTGTGCCATTTAGAGGGACAAAAGGTAATAAACTTTTGCCCCTAGCATCACACGAAAGTCATAAGTTCTCTGTTTTCTCCTTAATGTATGTTACCCATGCACATACTTTTGCTTGACCACCCAAAAGAAACAGATCTAAAAAGTCCTTGTATTTATTTTATGAATTTATAGAATCATAGAATCATAGGGCTGGAAGGGACCCCAAAGGATCATTGAGTCCAGCCCCCTCCATGAGCAGGAAAGACACCTGGTGTCAGATGACCGTCCAGTTTTCTCTTGAAGACCTCTAGGGTAGATGATTGCACCACCTCTGGGGGTAGCTTGTTCCATAGTCTGGACACCCTAGTTGTAAAGAAGTTTTTCCTAATGTTCAACCTGGAACTGTCTTTCAGGATTTTGTGGCCTTTATTTCTAGTTTTCCCCCAGGGCACCCTGGTGAACAGTTGTTCACCAAGCCCCTGATGTACACCTCTGCTATAGCAGTAAGCTGCAATCAGGTCCCCTCTCAGCCTTTTTTTCTTTAGGCTGAAGAGTCTGGGATCCCCCAGCCTCTCCTCATATGGTTTGCCATACAAGTCCCTGATCATGCAGGTGGCCCTTCTCTGGACACTCTCAAGCTTTAGCACATCCTTGTTGAAGTGTAGCACCCAAAACTGGATGCAATACTCCAGTTGTGGCTGCACCAATGTTGAGTAAAGTGGGAGAATCACTTCTTTGGATTTACTGGAGATGCATCGATTAATGCATGCCAGAGTTTTATTGGCCCGAGCGGCTACTGTGTCACATTGCTGGCTCATATTCATGCTGGGGTCTATTGTTACCCCCAGATCCCTTTCATTTGTAGTGCTGGTCAGGTCAGCGATGCCCAGACTGTAGGTGTGCTGGGGGTTCTTCCTTCCCAGATGCAGCACTTTGCATTTCTCCATGTTGAACCTCATCTGGTTCTGTTCTGCCCAACCTGTCAGCCAGTCTAGGTCTACTTGTATCTGAAGCCTATCTGCAGGTGTGTCCACACAACCCTGTATCTTGGTGTCATCTGCAAACTTGGCCAATGGGCTTTTCACCTCCTCATCCAGGTCGTTGATGAAGATATTGAACAGCACTGGACCAAGTACCGACCCCTGGGGTATGTCAGTGCCCACATCTCACCAGGATGACACCGATCCATTAATTTGGACTCTGTGTCATATCCTGCAACCAGTTTCATACCCACTTAACAGTCCCCATAGTTGAGCCCAATATCTTCCAGTTTTCTGATCAGTACCTCATGGGATACCAGGTCAAAGGCTTTCTGGAAGTCCAGGTATATGATATCATCCGCTTTTCTCTCGTCCAGGTGATGCTTCACCTAATCATAGAAAGAAATGAGGTTGGTCAGACAAGACCTGCCCACGACAAAGCCATGATGGCTGTCATTCAGTATCATGCCTTCTGCAAGTTTGTCACGTATAGCCTCTTTCATGAATGTTTCTAGGATTTTCCCTGGAATAGAAGTTAAGTTAATTGGCCTGTATTTTTCCGGGTCTTCAAGCTTCCCCTTCTTGAAGATGGGCACAACATTGGCCCTCTTCAAGTCCTCTGGAATTTCTCCAGATGCCCATGATTTTTGAAAGACCTTTGCCAGGGGCTCTGTGATTACTTTGGCCAACTACAGTGCATATTGTGTATCACCCATGACCACAATATTATGCATATTATGTATCACCCATGACCACGATAACTGAGTCTCATGATCTTTAATATATTTATTCTCACTAGAAGGTAAGAAAGTGCTATTATCCCCATTTTAGAGAACTGAGACACAGAAGTATTGAGGGTTGGAGGAAACTAAAGTGCCTTACATGCCTTTAGGTGTTAAATAATTGACACCAGGAAGGTGATTCAAATAAACAACTTTAGACTGGGTGTATCTACATGAGAAGTTTACTGCCGAGCTGCCTGTGATGTAATGCTAGGGGTGAAAGTTTATTAGCTCCTCAGTAAAGTCTCACCATCTACACATGTGGCCCTATTAGGCTGCAGGAAACTAATTAACTCCACCACAAGTCAGTACTTGTAAACAAAAGCACTATGCTATGGCAGAGTTCTTTAGTGTTCAACAACACACATGCAGACACTGATGGGGCTGGCTGGACTGTGAGGTTGCTTCAGTATAGGAACTGACTGCTGGCTAGCCTCACACTGGAATACTTCGTACTCCAGCCAGCCCCTCCATCAGAGGTGCCAAATACATGGGGGCCTGAAGGCCCTGACCCCCCTTGGGAAGGAGGCTGTCTCCTGAAATGCATAACACTTTCCACATGTCCATCATTTTAGTGCCCCCCACCCCAGCAAAAATAAAAGTTGGCACCTGTACCCTCTGCAGCATGTTGAGCCAGGTCAGAGCAGTCCTGGGCTCATAGGCTTACCTCCCTCCCGCCCCGAGTCCTCTGCCAGATGTGGTTGCTCCAACCTGGCTCATTCAAATACAGCATCCATCAATAATAAGCTCCAGCGCAATATGCACTTGAGTTTATCGCTCCATGCAAATAACACATGTAGATGAACCCACTGTGTATTGCCTTGAATCTAGGACTCCCGTTTTCTGTATTAATGCTCTAATGACTGGACAATCAGGCAAAAGATTGGCAACCTTAATGAAAATAACTATGACTTTACTCTTACTAGGTCATGCCTCTCTGAAGACTTGTGAATGTTGTTCCCTCATATCTAGATCGCAACTGAGCTTATATGGAAGTACAGCACCTACCTAATAGGGCACTCCTGTATGTGTGGAAGCCTACATTTAGGTTCCAAGGGAACTCTGCTATTCAAAATATAGGCTCCAAATTAATGTAACTGACTTCATTTGGATCATTTTTTGAACTCAAGCACTCACAAGCTGCTTAAGTAACATTTTAGGAAGATAAAGTGACCCTAGGCAGATAAAGTGACCCTAAGTGATTTTGCAGGGCAACACAGGAAGCTTATTTCAGAGGAAGAATTTAAGTAAAATCTCCCAAGTCCAACTCAAATGCCCTAACCACTGAGTATATTGAACATATATGTGATAGATCTCACTTCCAGGAGCTGTGTGCTCTCTGCAAATATGTATGGTACATCCTATTGGCAGTTATGTGCCTATGCTTTGGACAAAGAAATTATACGCTTGAATCATACATGGAATCAAAGTATTCCTGTTAGAAGTATTTATTTGCTTAGCAAGAGGTAGAAAGCAACCTGCTTCTATTTTGTAATGGTATATGGAAGCTGGGATTCTTCAAAAAAGAGACTAAATTAGGTGCCCCAATCCCAGTAGATTTGAGTGTATAATATCCCTTTAAAATTACAATTTCTTTTTTTCTTAAACCATAAAAATTATCAAACCACAAAATGTCTGCATGCATGTGAAATAGTTTAGAATATTGTTTCTCCCAAGAGGCAAAGGGGGGTTTCCATTCAGTCCTATAAAAGTTTACCTTTGTTTAAATGTGCAAACAGAATCACCAAATACAGTGGGGTAATGTCTGCTAGCGTGCATATGTGATTAGCCTGATAATGAGAGGAAAAGTTCTTTTTATTCAGTTTACTCTCCATTCAGTTGGCTTATTGGCCATATCAAGTTAAATGTTAATTGCAGGCTACAGAGAGGTTACTTATCCTTTCGTAATCAAATATCTCATTCATTAACTACCTATGCAATAGAATATCTGCTGCTGAATATCTGACTGAACCTTTTGTTTTCATAGCATCCAGAAGAAAAAACAAGGGAAATATCACCACTCTGAGTTAAAAATGTTTTTAACATTTAAAAAAAAAAAAAAAAAAAAAAGGAAATTTAAACTGTGGTATAAGAAAAAAATATACAAAAAGGCTTTTAGTCCTCTGTAAAGAGGTTTTGGACTGAATTAATCCATAAGGATTAAATATACCCTCTTTTCGTCTCCTCGCTCATTATTATTTTCTCATTACATACTGACTTCCCACATGACCTTAGGCAATTAATTTACTCTGGCCACCTTTTTCAACTTAGATATGTAAAATTAAACACCTAAATCTAAATTCTGATGCCAAACTACACAGTCCAATTTTTAGAGGTCATTTGTACCCAAAACACTCATTAAGTCAAAGGAAGTTATATATGCTTTTTGCCTCTGAAAATCTTTTCTGAGTGCCTAAATATGGATGTAGATACTCTATTTTGGGTACCTAGTTAATAAATGTTACTCTCTGAGCTTGTTTCACTATATTTAAAACTAGGGTGATGATTGCCTTTGGAATTAAACTATTTTTCACCAGATATTCAATCCTGTGTTCAACAGTTTTTTTTCAAATTCAGACAGCCAGAAAACTGTCCTCCTGCATCAGCTGCAGATTTCCTTGGTATAGAGGAATCCCTAGATGGTATAAAACTGTCAAGACAACTCTGCATCATGTACTTTCAGCCTTGCAGTAGACATATCATGAATAGGCTGGAGGAAACATGTTTGAAGATTTGTGGTGACTTGTGGGAGGATCCCTAGGGGTCTATTATGGCTAGTGTAATTTAAAACAGTCCTTAGACTTTAAGGACAAAATCCAAATTGGGTCCTAGAGGCTAAGAACAGACAGTCAAAAAGCCTGAGGTTGAATCAATTCAACCTTCTCAAGTTAGTCTAAACTGCATAGATTGAACTGATAAGCAAGTGAACAGACATTCACTTTTGATCCCAGAAATGCAGCTACATGCCTGCAGTGCCTCGGGCTACAAGCCACGGGGTGCTAGAGCATGCCTTTCTTCTCTGCTAGAACAGACAGCTTGGGCCAAGGCTAGCTCACTCATCCTGTCGGGAAGAGGGTTGCGGGGGAACAGCAAAGCATCCTGGGATGCTGGGGGACTGTGAGTTAACTTGATTCTGGAGGTGATCTGGAACAAAAGTTCAATAAACTGATTTAACCTAAAACACTTAAGTCTGATACTACATCCATCCAGATTTATCTTAAAATGTTTTCAGCATTTTGAAAACAGTGTATGTGCACTTAAATTGTGTTGTGTTACAGATTTGACCCAGTTTCCAATCACTTATACCAGTTTATTTGTAATTTCTGTCCCTAGCTTAAGTGCTTATGATGTAGCCATCATAATGAATTCAAATTAGGCACCTGGCCCAAGAACAACATTTGAAACAGATGGTGTTAAGTGTGTACTCTCCTTATAGTCATTGGGGCAACTGGTCACCATAGTCACCTCTGAAGGGTGATTAAGAGGCCCAGATGCCGAGTAGGGAGCGGTTTAAAGTTAGCCAATAGGAAATTCTGAGCACAGGATTGTGTCTGAGCCCCTACCCACCTCAGATGCCTAAGGCAAGGCTGCATATGAGCAAAATCAGTGTCTCTCATAGAGTGTAGGCGTGTGATGGTGACTGCAGAGGTTTTACACGGTAGCCTGGTGATCAGAGCCCAAGAAGTGGAAGACCTGGATTACAGGTCTACTGTTCCCCTTGGGAACTCACACTCACATCTCTTACTTCCCTTACCTCCAGGCTATAAAATAGTCTGCATAAAGGCACCACCTTCCATTTCCATTAGAGATGGGCCACTATGCAACTAGGAATGCAAGATTTATGGGGAGAGAAGAAGAACAAAGGAGCAATGGCCTCTATAGCCTTATGTAGAAGTGAGGACCTTGGTGACATGGGGGAGTCCTGAGGTCTGAACCCTGCTCTCAGGAGTCCTTCTGAAGGAGTCCTTATTGAAGTGTAACATAAAATGCTTAAACATGTCAGGGAGCATAAGCTGGAACCCAGGAGTCTTTCCTCCCTGTTGCTTGACCCAACTACAAGGCTATAGAATTATGTTCCTTTCTTCAAAATAAAGGTATCTTTACTAGGCCAGTGGTTAGGTGCTTCTCCTAACAAATAACATGTATGGGTTTCGAATTCCTGAAGTTGAAATTGGTGGAGCCACCATGACAGTATCACAACCATTTACCCCAAGAGATAATTGCTGTTGCAATTTATACTGAACTCAGTGCTGTCAGTGTTTGTTAGTCAGGTGTCATGGCGGGGTCCTGCAGGAGGGCCGTGATCTCCTCAAGGCCTTCTTCCCGTGCCAAGGTGGCCCAAGGGCACCTCAAATTCTCGCCCGCCACATCTTTGATGACACCATATATTTGGGAGGCTGCCTTTTACGCCCTCTTGGTCACTTCTCGCTGGTTACTCGGACCCCGTGGTTTTCCGGACCCCTCGTGGGTCCCGCTCTACAATGGGTGCTTCAGGGGCACCCTAGCCTTATGGGCTATGCGTGGCTCCAACCACCCCTTTACCATGCCCCAAGCCTCGCAGCTGGAATAGACATTCTTCAGTCTAGGTCTACACCCTCTCTCTCTGGCACTTTTTTTTTCCATAGATTTTATAGACATTAGGGCTGGAAGGGACCTCGGAAGATCATCGAGTCCAGCCCCCCGCCCAAAGGGCAGGAAGTCAGCTGGGGTCATAGGATCCCAGCAAGATAAGCATCCAGTTTCATCTTGAAGGTGTTCAATGAAGGCGCTTGAACAACCTCCGGCGGCAGGCTGTTCCAGACCTTGGGGGCTCGGACAGTAAAGAAATTCTTCCTTATGTCCAGCCTGAAACGATCTTGTAGTAGTTTGTGACCATTCGTCCTCGTCATCCCTTGGGGCGCTCTGGTGAACAAACGTTCCCCTAGATACTGGTGATCACCCCGATAAACTTGTAGGTGGCCATCAGATCACCCCTGAGCCTGCGCTTTTCCAGGCCAAAGAGCCCCAGGGCTCTCAGCCTGTTATCGTAGGGTCTGCTTCCCTGACCCCTGATCATGCGCGTGGCTCTTCTCTGGACTCTCTCAAGCTTCTCCACATCCTTTTTGAATTGTGGAGCCCAAAACTGGACGCAGTACTCCAGCTGCGACCTCACTAAGGCCGAGTACAGGGGGAGAATGACGTCCCGGGATTTGCTTGAAAAGCATCTATGGATGCAAGCCAGCGTTTTGGTCGCTTTACTAGCCGCAGCATCGCATTGCAGGCTCATGTTCATCTTGTGGTCAATGATGACCCCCAAGTCTCTTTCTTCCATAGTGCTAACCAACATAGCACTGTCGAGCCTATAAGGATGCTGCAGGTTTTTCTTCCCAAGGTGGAGAACCTTGCATTTATCGGCGTTGAACACCATCAGATTCTCATCCGCCCACTTGCTGAGCCTGTCCAGGTCAGCCTGGATCACCCGCCTGTCTTCTGGCGTGGATGCTTTGCCCCAAAGTTTGGTGTCATCGGCGAACTTGGCCAGTCTGCTTCTGACTCCAGTGTCCACATCATTAATGAAGATGTTGAACAGTATGGGTCCAAGGACAGAGCCCTGGGGGACCCCACTGGTCACAGGACACCACGATGAGTGACTTCCATCAATTACTACCCTCTGGGTCCGACCCCGGAGCCAATTTTCCAGCCAGTGGATCGTGGGGGATCCAAGGCGACAACTGGCCAGTTTCTCCAAGAGACAATCATGGGACACCAGATCAAAGGCTTTTTTGAAGTCAAGATATATGACATCAATCTCATCTCCCTTGTCCAGGTGATAGGTCACCTGGTCGTAGAAGGAAATGAGATTGGTCAAGCAAGACCTACCCGCAACAAACCCGTGCTGGCTATCCCTTAAGATGTTGGCGCCGGCCAGTCCATTAAGGATGGCCTCCTTAATAAACTTTTCTAAGATCTTCCCCGGGATAGAAGTCAGGCTGATGGGCCTATAGTTAGCCGGATCCACTTTCCTCCCTTTCTTGAAGATAGGCACCACGTTGCCCTTCTTCCAGTCTTCGGGCACTACACCAGAGCGCCAAGAGTTTTCAAAGATCCGCGCTAGAGGCTGGGCTATGATGCTCGCCAGCTCCTTGAGTACCCTGGGGTGAAGATTGTCAGGGCCGGCTGACTTAAAGGTATCCAGATTCCCAAGATGTTCCTTCACAAAGTCAGCATTAATGGAGGGCAGGGGATCACCCTCACCCGGACTTCCCGGCCCTGTAGCAGGCACAGGCGTCCCATGGGGCTGATGAAAGACTGACGCAAAGTACCTATTTAATAGGTTGGCTTTTTCCTGGGCGTCAGTTGTCAGTTGCCCCATCTGGTTCAGCAGGGGTCCAACATTGCCCCTGCTTTTCCTCCAGCTCCCCACATATCTGAAAAAGGACTTTTTATTGTCCTTGATGCTCAAAGCTAACTTGGGCTCTCTGTGGCCCTGTCTCTCTCTGCGCCCTCTCTCTGGCATTTCTTCACAATGCTGCCCCCTCTCCCGGGACTTCTCAAGTGTGGCCCCCTTCTCCTGGGGCTCTTCACTGCCCCTTTTCTCTAGGGCCTTCTCCGGAAAGCTGCCCCCTTCTCTGGGGCTCACAACACCCACACTGGGGCTTCTCAGCAATTCCCCCTCTCTGGGGCTTCTCAACTGCCCCTCTCTGGGGCTAGGGTCAGTGCACCCCAAATGTTGTGCCCCTGCTGGCACTGGGGTTCCCACATGGCTGTAGGTCCCCTATGAGGCCTCCTCCAACCCCTAACAGCCTCACCCAAACCACCGGTGACAAAAAGCAACATAAATGCAAGCCCCTTGGCTATAACATAAACGGAAGCTGCTGGACCATAACAACATTCAAGCCTACCAGGGATTCTTCATCTCACAGCCGTCAGATGCTGCTCCTACATCAGGCTTCTCCTGTCTCCCATAACAGGAAACTCTTTCCTCCTTGGCTGCTGGCAGGGAACTGCCTCTGGCCTCAGCCTCTAGAGTTTATAAGGGAGCCAGGCCCTACCCCTTCTGGCCAGCTGACCTCCTCTGGTTACCCTGGCAACCCACAGCTGGGCTCGCCCCTCACTGCTAGGGCTTCTTCCCTAGCAGTTTTTTCCTCTTTAGGAGCAGGGCACCTAGGTGCTCTGTGACAGCAGGTTCTAGCCATACTTAGTGAGTTAGGCCCTTTTGGGAACTTAGATAGAGCTAAGCCCAACGCTCAACCTGAAGTATTTCTCCATAGGTGTGGAATGCTAAATTTAGGTTTTTGGGTACAGACAGAAGTGACAATTTTTCTCCAATCTAGCTCCTGAAAAAACACTCTACAGCCATGATCAACCAAACAAAAGTGTATAGCTGCAAAGTGCTTTAAAGGGGCCTGATCCCATGAAAATCTGAACCCTCATTGCATGAGGGTTCAGATAAAGATGTATCAAAACATAGCATCTTCAGTAACTTGTGTCTGCCTGCCTCCAAGCCTCTGAGTTGTTTTCAGAATGGGAGGGGGGAAAGGGAGCGGAGGGAGTTTGGTTTGCGGGGTTTCAGCTAGCACTGGAGGATGGGGTGAATGGATTGGAGCCCCTCTATCTCGGGGAGGGAGGGGCTCCAATTCACCTGCTCCACCCTCTAGCACTAGCTGGGGAACCCCTAAAATGAGCTCCTTCTGCTCCCTTCCCCCCTCCCATTCTGAAAACAGCACCCTGGCTAGGAAGGAGAAGGGGCCATTACTAGGGGAAACCAGCTGCAGGCTCTCAGCCAGCAGCTGGATTCCCCAAACCCCTTTTGCACCCTGGACCCGACAGGGAACTTCTGTTTGTAACTCAGAACGCTTCCTGCAAAGTGTTACAAGTCACAGCAGGGAGCTGTTTTTTTGTTTGTGCTCTTAAGGATCTTTACAGTCAGAATGTTGGTGCTAAATACATTTAGCTACCAAAGAAATTTTATGACTACTGAGTTATTCTGAATCACTTTGGTTTTTAAAATTGGTCCTTAAATGCTGCTTAAGTCTCATTTATGGGTATAGGTTACCATCCTGAGTCTGGCTCTTTGTTGTCCCTTTTTGGATTCATCCCTGTGTTATACAAAGGGGTTCAAATGGTCTCAGGATCAAGGTGCTAAAAGGTCATTAGAGTCACCTACCCTGATAGTATCCTTCTCCCCACATGTCTTAAATTGTGGAAAGTTGCCTGCGTTAGGGAATCTGGCCCCTAAGCAATACTTTTTTTTATACCAGCAATTTAAAGAAACATCTTGCCAATCTCAGGATTTAGCTTCCCAATTTTTTTCTCAGTTACACCTGTGGAAATTTGGAATTAACTCTATTGGCTTTAGTACAGGTATTCTGGTTGTAAAGCACCGTAACTAGGAGCAAAACACATCCATTTCAGAACAGATGATGCATACAAAAATTATACATACAAATATCGCAATTTTAACTTAATCCTAGAAATCAGTACAAGAAGTTAGAGTCTACTAGATCGTCACTGAAAATAGTTCAATCCATGGTATTTTATGCTTTATTCACGCTTGACATACTTTGTTTGAAATTAGAAAAACAAATGTTCCGTTTTTCTTATGCCATCTGTTGCTTATTACTTGACCCATACAGAAAAATGAACATTGTAAAATTATATTACTTTTCTGGATTCCCTGTCATCTCAGACCCATATCAGTATGTGATACATACTGTTATTATCATTATTATTAACTATATGAGGTCAATAGCCTTAATTGGCCTCTGTTTCTTGTGCCCAGAGTTATGAAGGTGCAGTTTGTATTTCCAATTATTTGCTGAAGAAATTAAGCCACATTATATACACAGAACCAGGTACTTGCATTCAAGTACCCTGACATTTGCTGGAATAAGACACTTACAAAAATCTTCTTAATTGTTATACAGCTTCACTCAATAACTACTACATTGAATGCATTTAAAATCTGTAGTTAACTGAAGGTTCTAAGCTCTAAGGAGGGATGACAATTACTTAATGTGGTCAGTCAGGTAGAGCTATGAGCAGTGGAATTAAATTAATGAACAGATATTTTGGGAGGAATGTCAGGAAAAACCTGATATGAGCATTAGCATGTCGAATATTGTCCCTAAGGGAATGGAGAAAATCCTGTCAATTAGGGTTTTTAAAGCTAGAAAGAGAAACTATGTACCACAGTATACCCTATAAACAAAAATCCCATATGGGGAAAGGGATGGCTGTACGCTGACTGTTTTTTCTGTGATAATTTTTTATGATTCACTGAAAAGTGTTAGAGATCTACCAATTACCAGGGAGAAAGCTGTGGTATTCTGTAACTCTCAGATTCAGTTTAAATTTAGTCACTGATTAGGAAAGAAGAGGAGTGTTACAACTTATACTATGGGCCAGAGTCTAAGTGTCAGGCACGTTGTTGCATAACTGTCTTTTTAGCACTTCTTGAAGCTGTCTCACTGCACCTTTTATTTAATATTTGCTGGCAAAATAACAGTGGGATAATCTTTTTCTCTACTGGGAGCAGGGACCCCTTCCATTCCACAGCAAAAGCCATCTCACTGAGCCATATACCTGCTTGCTTCTTCTGCTCCTACTTGCCTGATATATCTTTCCTTTTTAGCTCCCTAAAATGAGGCTTTAAGAGAAAGGCAGAACAAGGTTTTAGGTAATGCTCATCCCATGACATGGTGGTTACTGGGAAACAGGAAACACAGTTTCAGATCACCTCTCAGTGAGAAATCTCTTGCTTCCTGGTCAAGTACCCTAATCATTATGCTACTAGAGCCTGAGGTGTGAGGGCCTTCTTCCTCCAGCATCATGATTTTTCTTCATATAAACTTTCAGGACTTTGGGGATATTGTGATTCTACCTGGGTGATTTTAGTTCTCCATGGCAACTTCCCAGCCCAACCACAGCCTACTGAGTCTGTTCAATAGGCTAGCACAGGCTACACTAAATCACAAATTATGCAAAGTACCTGCCACTTAGGAACATAAAGGGGAGACAGGATTTGGCCTAAATAGTTTTGTGTATATTTATTTAAACACATCATTTAAAACGTATTGGGTTATAAATCCTATTCAGTATATATATTTTTTCTATTATTTTATTCCGAGTGTGGTATTTTCATTCACATCTGCTATTACCTACTTAGGGATATATTATTTATATATAGGTCAGAGAGAAAGCACTTTGAATTTCATGGACAGGCTTGAATTCAAATTGAACTGTATCAGAGACTTCTCACTGCATAAATACAAGCCATGTGCCATTTTTGGTGTTAGCACATGGGAGGTCTCCTAGGGGAATCTCAGTGCACAGCCAATGAAGAAGAATGAATTATGAGAGCGAAAAATGAAGACACAGAGAGAGACTTATCAAGTATGACATGAGAGTCAGTTAGCAGGTAGATCTACTTGTTTTAATAAATCCCAAGAGAAAAACCATTCAAGCCCTACCCTGACATTTGAAGACAAGAGAAAAGAAATTGGCAAAGCTTTTCTGTCAATGATTTAATAAACAAAAGAAGAGGTAAATGGACATGGTTAAGTAAGTACTGACAGAAAACTCACTTAAGAAGCCTGCTATGCCAGTCTTCTATAGCTAGTGAAGGAAACCAGTTTTTTAGTTGACAGTTCTCTGTCACAGACTGGTAGACTACAAGGAATTGTTACAGGTCAATTTTCTGGATTATCAAAACTGAGAGAGTCAAGTCGGAGCAAAGTCAACATTTAGCCATGTGGAATCTTCTGTAAATTTTCATCAGGCATCCAGTAGAGGTACTTCTATTCGGTGTAAAGTATGCAGTGTAAAACTCCACATATGTTTGCTCTGTAACAGGATGGAGCCACATGGTTTCCATGTGGATGTAGCCACATAGTTTACATGAAGCATTGTACTAACGAGTTTATATAGCATTGGGTCCTAAAGCTAATGTGAGGAGCTAGTCCAGGTTAGATCCGCATGGCATTGCTTTATGCTGTGTACCCATACCTAAATAACTGAAGGGAACATGTCATATTTCCAATGATCTTATTAGACTCTTACTACTAATTCACCTTCTTAAGATATTAATACAGAATGAAATAATAACCTTGATCTGAAATAGTAACTTGAAGATTAAGTTGCACTGGATGTAACAGAACAGATTCTTTATTCCAATTTAACTGTCAATGGTGCTCCTAGAAAGGAGTCTTTATCTCCAGAACTGTAAATAGGCTAACAGAAGCCATTTTGATACAGCAGAAAAGCAAAATAGGAGGAAGAAAGGTGTTGATTTCTCCTGAATTCTTGGAATTAAAGAAAAATCTGTAGGGAGTCAAAAAATTACTGAAATATACAGAAACATGAAAATGCTCCTGCTTCTGCTACGCATCAGCTGACAACTCAGATCAGGAAATCAATATGTAACTAATCCCTACTTCAGCTCTCCAACTTAGTTATAGAAGCAGAAATTCAAAACACTTGTTCTTCTTTAAAACCAAATATAAAGTAGAAGTAATACAGAAAAACTCAAGTTTTTGCTGCAAACAGATGCTTTGTTCTTTCAAGAATCTTAGCAAGTTGCATAAATATGCAGTGGGTGAGCAGGGAACCAGCCCCCAGGCACTGTCTTAGAGGGAGCCCCTCGCCTCAACCTAGGAGTCATTGACATGGCAGGAATATCTCCAGGCTGCCCAGCCATAGGACCTGGGCAAGAACAGTCCTTCACCCAGCAGTGCATTTGGGAGGCAGGGGTGCAAACAATGACATTCCTCCCTACCCCACCCAGAGGAGTCTTTGCTATGGCAGGCATAGCCTTGTGTCCTACAGCTATCTGGATGGAGGGGAAGAATGAACGGGGTACCAGAAGCAGGTTCTGGAGAGACCATAGGGCTTCTGCAGCCAGTGTGCAGTGAGCCTTCTCCCAGCAGCAGCAATCCCAGTCCATGCTGCTACAGCAGAAGCCATCTCAGTAGTAGCTGCCACCTGAGTGCAGAGAGCAGGGACTGGTAAGACTGTCTCCCTTCCCCTTAAGTCCTGCCCTCCAGTGCTTTGCATAATCCCCTACCCCACAATCTGCATAGGGGCTCTGAAGGAGGTCAGTACACCTCTGGTTTTATTATCTAGTCAATGGTATTATAGTAACTTACAATAACTGAAATTATTTTAGAATTGTGGCTGTTGGGCCTTGAACACCCAGTCACAAGTGGCTTTACCCCATATGGTGGGTGATGTTCTCCTCACCCACTCTGTTTGTTGCTCGAGTAGTTGTTCCCTCCCGAGGGGGTTCACCCATATCTCACCTGCCACGACTTTGAGGGTTCCCAGTGGGGGCTGCCTCCTCAGGGTCACTCGGTCGGGTGTGGTCTGCCCGATGGTCACTTAGGGGACTCCGCCACCCCTACACCCCATCCTTACTCCACCTCACCGGTTGGATGGGCCAAGTCGCTCCTCTATGGTGAAGTTGAGGATACCAGGATAATCCCTGATCTGGGTCTATTCACCTGCCTGAATAATCTCCATGTGGTTAATGCCCTTTTTTGGCCTCCTGGCCTATATCCCAAGGGGATCTCTAATGCTCCTGCCTTCAAGACACCAGGGTATCTGGGCCCCTTTTCTTAGCTTCCCAACCCCTTCATTAAGGGAAAAAGAAAAGAAAAACCACGACCACGCTGGTATCCTGGGACCTTAAGCTCCTTCCCCTTTTGAAGCCGATCTGCTTCTACTCTCAATCCCTCCACTCAGGGAAAAAAAAAAAATGAACCTTGCAAAAAAAAAAAATGTTTAACTTAGCGTCAACCTGGGACTCCCGGTAGTCCCCTATCTATGTCTCTGGGGTCCTCACGTCCTTGAGGTTCCTCCCCGTAGACACGATTCCCATGTCATCCCTGCCGTCTCCTCTCTCTGGACCAGCCTGAGCCAGGTTTCTTGGGTCCTCCCCACCTGCCTCTATTCCTCTTCTGTCTTTAGGACCCCTGTCCTGTTCTTCCAAGGACCTCCCCACTGCTCCTCTTGCAGCCTTCCCCACAAGGTTGTTTCTTCCTCCTCCCCGTCATTCCTCCCCGTCTCCAACCTGATATCCTGTGGGTTGCAGCGGGCTTGTTCCTCTTTTCCTCATTTGTGGCATCTCTTTTAATTCCTTTATGTATCTGCCAGTGCATTCTCCGCCATCGTCGGCACACTCCTCTTCAGGAGCCTCCTCTAGCTCCTTCTCTGAGGCTTCGTGCCTCCTAAGCCTCTCTGCGTGCTTGTTTGTCTCCTGCATGCTTCTCCCACTCTCTCCTTCCCCTTCCTCACTGCCGGTCACCATCTTTATCTTCGCCAGCCAGCGTTTGTTGATGACGTCACCAGCTGGTCTTAACTGGATAAAGACGCAGCTGATGAGCCATGTGGGTTCCCCCTCTTGCTCCTTCTCCACTGCTGCTCCCGCCAAAAAAGTGTTTTTTCTTTATTTCATTTCCTTGTTTTATGGTGTCCCCTCCTTACTCTTCCCTGTGACAAGAATCAACATCTGATTTTATTCGCACTCTAAAATAATAGCCTACATTATACAAGTCAGTATTAGTTTACTATGAATCACTGAACCAGGCCCCAAACTCCACCGTGTCCCAAAGCAGCAGACCCAGTTTTAGTGTACCACAAGCACTAGTCATCCCTCCATTAAGGGTTCCCACTTGTTTGAAGTGATGGAAAATTATTATAGCACCAATAAATGCTATCTTACCAATGTAAGATTTGGAAAATAAGAAAGGGGGGGGGGGATTCTCACTTAGAAGTGGAGATAGGAAGATATGCAAAGAACTACATTTTTCTCCCACAGAGCAACAAGACAAGAATGGTTGTTTTCCTTGTCCTTGGGTGAAATGGTCCCATGTTGATCTTTCCTCCCTTTCTGATGAAGTGGAAGCAAAGAAATAGATCTCCTGACAGTCATTCCTTCTCCTGTGTCTTGGCAGCATAAAAAAAAAAAATTATAAGTTTGATGGATGGAAAAGAAAAAAAAAAGGGCACCACACTCAGAAACTTGAATGGATATCCTGGGAGAATTTTCTTTTTTCTTCTGCTTGAGGTGTCTCATCTCACATTTTCTAGCATTCTGGGTTGCTCCATGTAAGACTTGCAGCAGTACTGGAGTGAGAAGATCTTACTAGAAAGCGTAGGAGAAATAAAAGCAAATAGCAGCATGACATGAATTAAGAACTGCTCAATCAGATATGAAATAATGAGGTACCACTTGAGAGGTACAATCACCAGATCCATTACAGATATCACCAATTAAAGCCTCCTACGTGTAATTCCCTTTCATCTGTAGAAGGATATTCCCTACAAAGAAGGTTCAGAACAAGCAGATTTTGAAAGAAAGGAAGAATTTATTCCTTGGATTAATACTTGGATTGATACGTAGCTCTTTATAAAGTGATTGTCATTGGGTTGAGGGGTCATCATTCACAAGAGAGCTGCCTGTTTTGTTGCTGTTGCTTGTTTTGTGGGACAATGGCATTTTCATTAGAACAGGAAAAATAGCTTCATCTAGTGCAGAACTTTCTTAAGATACTGGTCAGTCCCATAAATCTTTGTGTATTAAATAAAAATGATTACCAGTATCTTACTGTTTAAATACCAAATCACGTTGCTTAAAATAATTTTTTGAGCATTCTCTGCATGTCCTGTTGGACTCCCTTCTTTCTGATGCCATCTTCTTTACCCTCTTTTCACCTTCAAGATCGCACATCATGAATGCAAATTATATTCATTCAGAGATAGATTTTCTTTTTTTCCTTATTTCTGGCCAATATGAGAAACTCCTGCCTCCTGTTCCTTTTCAAGAATTGAATGTGTTCCCAAATACAGCTTTCCCAGTCCTTGTCATTCAGAGACCAGCTGTTGAGTCCAGACCTCCTGATGCATTGTTACTAGGCCACCAGATCAGCCTGAAAAACATTTGCTAGTGGCACGTATATTATCACTGGCTCTCATGTGTACTACACTAGCATAGCAACATTTACTTTTGTAAATGCCATTCAAAGATGTCACTTGTGCACATCAGGGCACCACCAAAAGATTTACAATGGAGAAATTGAAAAGACATTCTTACAAACGTACTCAAGTTTCTTTTGGTGGCTCTTTTCATATTATTTTACTCAGTAAGATTTTGGAATGTTTATCCATTTTTGTAGACTGGCTCATCCAAATGTTTTTGTAACTTCATGAACATGTCAAAGGTCCTCTGCAGGAATTCTGTGGGAAATATGCAGAATGACCTGCACATAAGGAACAAGGAAAACATCACAGCATGTGATGGTGTAGAAGTTAAAATGAAATATTTGCAGCTTCGTATGTGAAGCTTGAAAGACTACAATAAGAGGTCTGGGCTCACAGAGTTGCTGGGTTTTTATGGTTAGAGCCCAGATTAACATTATATTTCATTTCAGCATAACTTGATAGTCCACATACAGAATGCATTAAACTGCGTAACAAAGGAAGAGTAGTATGCAAGACCTTTCTTGCATACATACATTTTCTTTCATAAGCTATCAAAGCAAATTCTCTCTCCTCAGGCTTCTGTTAGCTGGTACTTTCTAACAAATGGAAGAAAAAATGTACTGTCAGAGAGGCATGTGGAATCTCCATGCTGCTATATGATTAGCTGACAAAACTGTCACCAATTGTTGCCCTTAACTATAAAGAAAATAGAGATGTGAAGTTTCTGAGATAACCACTACTTGCTTTAGTTCTCCTTGTTCAAACAAAATGAATCCATTTTTGACATGTTACAGTACCTGAACTGCCAAATACTAACAACAACATAAACCACTTAATATTAGGTTCTACTTTCCTAGTTGGGTATATGCTTATCATTCTACAGAGGACCACATGGTATCACAAATTGATAGGATATTGTTGAATTTAAGGGGGAAAAAAACTTTGCAATAACCCCCTTAAATGAATTAAAAATAAAGGAGATCACAAGATAAGCCTCTTAGTCCATGAGACCACTGGGAGAGATACTTAAGTTGTGATCAGTTAAAATACAGGAAGAGTTATTTGCAGAAATGCTGAATATCCACAACATCAATTGCAACTAAGGAATGATGGAGGCTGAGCATCTCAGAAAATCTTGAAATAGAGGGCAGTTTACACAATCAGAGATGTATATGAGAAATATATTTATTTCCCCATATTTTGAACTGTTCTTGGTGGTAGAGATGGAAGAGTGTATAGGCCTCATCTGAATGATTCGTAGTTTCAGGTAAAATAATTGACTTTTACCAGATGTTTTATGGACCATCCCTTACCAACCAATCTTATCGGAGTCACAGATTGCAATCCAAGGCCTGAAACCAATAACAGAAATTCTATTGGGCCCATTATGGTCCACAGAGTCTGCAAAGGATTGCCAAGAGGATTAGATTTCTCTGAAGTCCTCTGTGGGCAAATTCTATTGAATCAGGCATCCAGATCCCTGGTGCTCCATTCCCTTTTGTGGTTCCCTGTCTTTTTCTTAGTTCATGTCTTCAACTTTTTTTGACAAAAAGTGGAGGATGCTGAACTTCCTGACTCCACCGAAGTCAAAGAAATTTTAGAATTGTGTGTTCATCTGGATGTTTTTTATACCTTAGACACACATAGAGCCTATTCTTGATGCTAGGTTTTTGTATATAGAAATCACAAGTTTTAACACTGGGAGAAAACCGAAAAAGAAAATCAACAGATGCATTAGTGACAACAGTTTTCCTATAGGTCTTTTAAAGTGTGATCACATTCATTATTCTCTACAAGAAATTGATATATTCTTTCACTACCACTCAAGAGATTTTTTTCTTATTTGTTTCAATTATCTGTTTATGCAGTTTGTTGTGCAAGTGGAAAGAGCTATAAGTAGCAAACTTGTTTCTTTAATTTAATTCTATCAACAGACCATGAGTTACTAACATATTGCATACTCAATATTGTGAAAATAATTTCAATCATGTGATAAATGTCTCAACAGTTGTTCTATTTTAGCAAATAAAGAAGTAGGATCACTGATAAAATCGATGCAGAATTAGTATGAAAGTGTAAAAAGAAAAGAAAAAGGGAAATGTATACATACAAAGCCAATTCAGAATACAATACTGGCTTTTTTTGAATTCTGTCTTTCTATGACTCACCTATGAGACTGACTCATACATAGTTTTTTGTCTGTTTGTTGTTTGTTATTCAATTCTGGATTGAAGTCCACTTGCCTGCAAAAACTGCATGAAGACCAAGATTCTCAAAAGCATCTAGTAATGTTCGGGTAGTACAATGTTTGGGTGACCAAATTAAGAGACCTAGAAGATACCCTAATTTAAGAGAGTTGAGCATTCATCCTCAGGCCTTTTCCATATATCTTGTTAGGCTCCAAATATTTTGATTCTAACAATCACTTGTCACTTTTGAAAAACATAGCTGTCTCCCTCTTGGTTGCTCTGAGTATTGAGCAGTGTTTTTTTGCCTCTGAAGAAATACAGTCACTTTAGAGTAGATTTTGTCATATGACCCTGCAAATAGAGTGCACACGGAGCTCCTACTGACTTCTATAGACATTTCACATGAAAATAACCTAAAAGACTATTGTGTGTTGTTTATGCAGCATTATTACACAAGGATAACAAACCAATAGTAATAATAATGTTTGCCTTTCAACAGAAACATTTTATACTAATTTAGTTTTATGGCATAATATGGTTTTAGATACCTACTTGCCTTTGGCCAAATCTACATGAAATGCTTACTGTGCAGTAGCTCATTACTACTGCATGGTAGTTCATTAGTACCGCACAGAAGTGTTGCAGGGCACGAACTGTAATGCTGCACTATTGCACAATAGTAATGAACTACTGCACAGTCAACATCACCATGAAAATGTGAAGGGCTGCTACCGTGCAGTAATGCTCAGTACTGTGCAGACATTTAGTACTTGGGTATGCAAGTACTAAGTGACTGTGCAGTAACAATTGCACAGTCACTGTCTCATGTAGACACAGTCATTTTGTAGTAATTCATTTAGGCCTCTGGCAGATGTTACCCTTAACATATGGTGTGACAGGGGACCATCCTCAGGGCCAGTCACAGTATCGGCCCACCCACCTGTCTAAGGCAGTCCGCCACCTGCCTCACCTGTCATGCCTTTGTTGTGATATAATAGGTAGTTGTTTCTAGGCTGGAGGCTGCCCATTTTAAGCCCTGATGCCAAGAGCATAATACGCAGCTCTGACCTACCCTTTACCATGTCCCATGCCTTGCAGATGGCATCCGAAATGACTCCTAGGTCCCCCGGCCCCATTGCTGGGCCACTCTCAGCCTCTGGCCCAAACTTGGCCTCAGGCACCCAGAGACTTGCTTTGGCCACATGCCCCCTCACTGGGGCCTCAACTCAGACTCTGGGCTCTATGCCTCTCAACAGGCTTCTAGATCCCTCTCTGGGGTCACTACTCTGCCCCCTCACTGAGGCTGCAGGGCCTTAGGCCTCAGGTGTCTGTTGATGTGCCTTGGCCCCACCTCAGGCCCCACTCAATAAGCCTGGGACCCTCTGCTTTTCTATTGGGGTGTGCTGCTTTAGCCTTTCCCCTCCAGGGGGTACCCACAAGACAGTAGGGCCTGAGGCTTTCTGGTGCTCCATACTCACCCTTCACTAGGGAGGCACAGCTGTGGCATTTCCTGGAAGCTGCCCTGCCACAAGCAGCCCCGCCACACCATCCAACCCCAGCAGGGTGTAGTAATAGATTAATCCCCAGGACCAATATAGGCTTACCTGCCCTGGCCTTCTTTTCACTGGGCTCCTATATGTTGTACCAGGGCTGCTCTCTCTCCTGGGCCCTCTATTGCACCTTCCATCTGCTGGCTTCCTCTCATCTGGCCCCAATTCTCCAGACCACTCATCAGATGCCTCCCAGCCAGAGGCTGTGCTTTAGCCTCCTTCATTGCAGCTTGCTGTCCCACTGAGCCTTCCCTTCCTTCATCCCCAGGCATCTTATATAAGGCAGATCTTCACTCAGCAGGGCTCACCTGAGCCTGTGTCCTCACCCCTGCCAGTTTTAACCAGGGGATTGCCTAGCCCCTGTGTAGGCCCACAATTCTAAGGCTCTTTTGGACAGCTGGCCTCACTCTTCCCTAGGCCCAAAGCCTTCTCCATGGGGCTTGGGACCCCACAGAGTTCCTAGGAACCTCCTCTATCCCCATAGTTCCTACCCTGGACCTCTAAATGTACCTGAGAGCAGAAGATCTCAGCCTGGTAATGTTACCTCATTGGGATCCCTGCAGCAACTGCTGGCTCTACTGCTCAGGGCTTGCTTTTATCTTGCAGCTGCATAGCCCTGCTCAAATCAGGCAGCCTCCTGATGGCCATGTGTCCCTCCTGGTTAGCACTGCAGCCACCTGCATGCTGCCCTGCTGCCTGCTCAAGCCGTTAAAGTGGCAGACACCAAAGGTACACTGCCACACATGATTTACCAATCATATCTATAGTAACCTGGCCACACATGCATACATTTAATCATGTAATTAGAACAGGGAATAGACCACAAAGTTATTACACCCTGATGCATCTCCAAGGCTGGGGGTGGCAGCCATCTGATTGGTGCTTTCAGCCTCAGGGGGACACTAGAGCCCTTAGATCCAATGTGCCCTGGAGGCCCAGGAGCAGCAGTCAGGTGATCAGAACTCCCAGCCTCTAAAGCTCATTGGAGCCCTTGACTCCAATGTGCTTCCAAAGCTGGGAGTGCTGATCATGTGGCTGGTTTGCTACTTCCTGCTGGAACGGGAGGCCAGGATCATGATCCGATGCTCCCCTTGAATTGGCAACATGGCGCAATTTGGATCTGGTCCCCAGTCCTACAATTATGCCTCTTGCCATGCATATGTGCCATGACAGGAGGCACAATTGTTATGATTACAGATGAGATTCTATTGTGCCTTTAACTGAATATCTGCTAGGAGCCAAATTTTCATCAAAATATTTATCCAAGCCATAACTTATAATCAGCCTTTTTTTTCAGTTTAATTTACTTCTAATAACATGTAATACACCAAATTAAGAAAACACATTGATGTGATGAGTCTCATTCTTTTCTAATGCCTGCCAGCTGAACCTAAGTTCATATTCTTCTTAATGCTTATTTTAAATTGAACTTGGAATCTTTTTCCTTTAAGAAAAGAAAATTACATTAGCACAAGCAAAAACTGTCATGAGGAAAGAATGACTCTTTTTCTTTGCTTATGGGTACCACCTTTAATAGGCTTGTGATCTTTATGAATTATGGGGCCTGCACATTAGGGATAAAAACACAATACTTACTCTTTTCCCATGAGGTGTATTAATAGTAGATTCAACTTGACATTATGGTCATCAAGGCCCTCCGGAGCTGTACTATAAATGTCAGTAGATGTTGTCAGAGAGTTAGAAGTTTTGTTTTGTACAGGAAGTAATAACCACATTTTATTATCTATCATGTTATTTCCAGCAAATATATATATTTGTCAAGTATATCTATATATCTCTCTCTATATAGATCTCTCTCTCTCTCTCTCTCTATATATATATACATATATATATATATTTTAACTAAAGTGATAAATATTTATTAATAATGTTAAAAGAAAATATAATATTAACCTTGATCCCCTCACTTGACATTTAAGCAGCAACTCAGTTTGCTGTGATACAAAGATGTGTCTACACAAGATACTTTACTGCACAATAGACTAATCTACTGCTCAGTAAAGCATCACCATGTACACATGCATGTGCTTACTGCACAATAAATTAACCTACTGTGCAATACATTTTATTACCTGCATTTGCATGGTAAAGCCAAATAGCATTAATTGGACATGTAAATGTGCCTAAAAGGAGCAAAATAGGAAGCCAACAACAAAACTGATATATTTCTAAAGGATCATTTTCACTGGTGTTACTGTACTCAGATACTCTTAAAGAGACGTGGTATTAGCTAATGTTTACCATCTCATTGAGCTGTTGAGGAGAAATATAGTAAGCAAAATTATAATTCTTAAATTATAGTACTATAACTGTCAGTGGGTTCAACACAAACAACTAATTTATCACACACTTGTTGAAATTTATATTAGGTAAATACACTTGCTAGTTTCAGTTGAGTTAAAACTTTATTATATTGCTCAATAAAACACGGTATAGCTGCTTGCTGTGTATCATTAACTTGTTTTCAGACAACAAGTAAAGTCAAAACCAAGCAGAGATACTTAACAACTTAAGCATCTGAATGAAAATGAAGTACTAACTTTCAGAGAACAGAAGCAACACTGAATAATTAGGGCCAGAGATTTGCTATCTTCTAGAGAGGTACGTCATATTTCCCAAAAACATAGGATTACCTGTGTTTAAATTTCTCATCACAGTTTTTAAAAATGAGTCCTGCTGGCAAGTCTTGCAATTATATTGTGCATTTCAAAATGTCAGCCTGGAATGTCTTCTGTTTGGAAGTACAAATATGAACATGTAAATCCAATACAATGAAACTAAATAAAAAGAATATTATGTCCTTTCCATGCAAAGGGTTGATTCTCCTCTTAAAAACATTAAACTAGTGTAAACTGGGAAGAGCAATCCCATAGAAATCAATAGTGTTTTAGAGAGCTGTCATGTCATTTTGATGGTTCAGAAATAGTCTCAGAATTTAAGTCTTTTTTCCCTCAATGACCCAGTATCTTTTTAAATACTGAACTCCAACCCCCATTTTTAATATACCAAAAATTCCACTAAAGTTAGCAAATGTTTTGGGTATGAAAGAATGATCTAACTGGTCCTCTAAACTTGTCTGTCTGTTTTAAGAAAATAGGGCAACACTCCTTTTTCACAAGACTGTTTACCAGGTTCTGATAAAAACTGAGTGACTTTCACCGTATTTCTTTTAAAGGTTTAAAACCACAATCAATACCATATATATCCTTACTATAATTGCTATTTTCTGTGATTTATATTTTGTGAAAATGTAGTATAGTAGTACCCACAGACTTTAAGAAATATAGCATATGCTGCTCTGGACTATCTTGCCTCTATATGGAGGCTTGGGGGCTGTTTATAGAGTAGAATTTTTCACACTTAAGACTACAGTTGCCATGCAATTTTGTTCAATTAGTAAGCTCCGAAATATGTTAATACAATCTATACGTGGGAATCCCTATGCAAAGTTGAAGGATAATGAGTCTACCTCAGTGGTGCTCAATCATTTTTACATGCAGGCCAAATCTTCAAATCAGAAATGGGCTACGGGCCAAATAGGAAAACATTGCCAAATCCCCACATTTACAGTGAGTTATCTAAGAAAACCAGGTCAAGGCTTTGGCCAAAGCAGAATTCAGCAGCAGGGGAAAAGAGGGAATAGAATGGTGGTGGCATTCACCCTCTGAGCTCTAAAGTGAAAATGGTGGTTCCAGCCAGGGCCCACACTGACATGCCAGTAAACTTAGAGAGCTCATGGTAGATGCAGGCAGATGACAGGCAGTTCACACAGGCTTCATGGGCCTCATCCAACCCATGAAATTGATTGGGCACCACGGGTGCCTATACATGTGCATCGAGGCCGCTCTGACACACTGTAATTACAACGCATTGAAGCAGGCTCCGTTAATCAATTCTGCTGGAGCATGGTAATTACTGTGTTTCAGCAGACTCCAGCGTCACATGTATCAGCGTCCCTGGACTGAAAAATGGTGGTGGGGATGCTTTAACTAAAGCTGTATTGACAAGCTTTAGTTAAATGCCTCCACCTCTATTTTTCAGCACGGGGATGCTGATACATGTAATGCTCCAGGCACGCCCTGACACCTCCATTTCCATTTTGCTGTTTCAACGCTGTTTCAACATTTCACCTGTAGGCTATAATGGGGAAGCATGAAACTGCCTATAACTGCCTATAACTTTGTCATTTTTTGGTAGATTTGGATGAAAACAGTAGGGGTGGTAGCCCCTTCTGAGGGCATGAAGTCTGACATGTTTCAAGGAGATAGGTGCAGGGATTTCTGGGAAACTGCACCTCAAAGTCTTAAAAGAAAAACTCAAGTCACTTGTATGTGTGAAGGCACAGGGATGTGAAAACAGCAGGCATGGTAGCCCCTGCTAAGGCCACAAAGCCTGCCAAGTTTCAAGGAGATAGGTGCAGGGGTTTCTGGGAAACTGTACCTGAAGCTGTTGACAAGCAAAACTCATGATGAGCAACTTTGTGTGTGTGTTAAAGAGCACCTGCACTGGCACTGGGGCCTCTACAGGACACAGTCAGTTCAGATAAAAGTGGAGAGGTACCTGTGGAGTCAGATGTCCGGCAGGTTGTAGTGTGTCATAAATCCAATGTCTATGTTGAGTCCATGAGTTTCTGTACCTAGGAGGTTGATGAAGTGAAGTTCATAGGCTCATCTGTGAAAAGATGAGCTGCTACATCCCCCTCCCCCCTTCCCCCACCCCAGCCTGTCCCTCACTCCCTGACACCTCCATTTCCATTTTCACTGGCTGGCTTTCTTGTCTGCATTGCATGCCAGCCTCTGGCTTCTGTACTATTCCTCCCACTCAGGAACAGCACACATACCAACTACAGGTGCTTCCTAAGCCTGACAAAGGGTTTTTGCATCCCAGGCAGCTAAGCTGAGTTCACCTGGAGCCTCACAACTCCACTGCAAAGAGCAAGCCTCAGACCTGTCAAAGATGTGACAGGTCTGAGCTTTCTCCAGCCAGGACTGTGTACATGCGTGTGGTGGCACAAGGTTATGGTGCCTTCTCCCCACCTTTCGCCAAGGGGATCCTCAGTCCTGGTATTTCCTGGGGCTGCGGCAACACCAGCAATCCCAGCAGACCTCCTGACCCTGGAAGAGTGAAATTTTAGTGGTCATGCCCAGGACCCGGGGCCTCCTCCTTCCCCATCTTATACCTCCAAGTTCATCCTGGCATAGGAGCTCATCAGGGATATGTTTTTCCCTTGGTGGCTGGTGATGCAGTGAGTGCCCCCTCCAGCTCTGAGAGCGGAGCATTAAATGTTTTTTTTTTAATGAAAAAAGGAAACAGGTGTGGACAGAGTAAGGAGGGTGGCATTCACTCCATCTGTACCTGGAGCTTGAGGAACCCCAACAGTGGGAGGTTCACCAAGCCAGGAAACAAGGAGGTATGGTGGGATGTCATTACATCACCAGCAAAGCTGAATACCTTCTCACTTGGAACACTGGTCAGTGGACAGGACAGGTATTTCTAGGCAACCATGCCCAGATCCAGCCACATCTGGCTGCGGCTTGCCCTGTAGGCCAAGAGCTCACAGCAATGGCTCCATGTCCTTGGGGAGATAGGCAGCTGCCAAGGCCTGAGCGCTACCTGCCTGATGGTGGGGTCTAGTGCCTCTGGACCCCACCATGGAAGCCATGCCCTTGACTCACATTGGCAGCACTTGTGGTGGAGGAGGAGACTGGCTGGTGGATGGTATGCTGACATGGGACAGTGGATCTTCCTCTTCCACATTCGCCTGCCTACACTGTTCTGCCTCCCAGACTCTCTTTACCAGCACCTCCATTCACTGATTTAGGCTTTGGCTGCTCCACCCTGATTGTTCCAGATGTCTGAAGTGAAGTGTAAGGCTGCCTGTGGACCTGCCTTGTGCAACTCCTCCCTCAAGTACTCCCTGCATGCCTCATACTGGGGGGGGGGCACTACCATCCTGCTGAAGGTGGTGCATGTGGGCACCTGGTATGATGGGGCCATGAGCACCATGAGCCACCTGAACCCTGACCACTCAACTAAGGCGAAGGGCTGGCTATCCACAGCAAGCATCTCTCTAATGCTCTGGTGACCTTTCTCACCTTGGGAATGCCCTCCCCCCACCCCCACCCCCGCCTTTCTCTCTACCTTTTCCCTACTTGTCCAGGGTGGCCTGCTTCTGCTTCTTGGGGACAGGGGCTTGGGATTGACAAGGGGACTAATTTTTGGTCATGCTTCCACTGGTGCCAAGTGGAGGAGAAACAAGGGCAAGGGGGTGCTGCCTCCTGAGATAAAGCAGCATCACTGTGGTGGTGAATTTTTTTCTCATCTTTGCCCCAGCTGATCTGCTTTTGACAGTGCTGGGGGCATCTGTGCCATGCACTGCAAATTTACAGCATGGGGGCAAAATTTGCTACTGGGATTTCCCTGTATCAAACCCCACCCCCCAAAACCCTGGGAAAAAAAGCAGAGTGGTGCATGCAAAGATAGCATGCACCAAAACAAATGAAGGGTTGGTCCTTCAGTGAAACTATCTGGCTGCTGGCCAGAGCACATACTGCTCCATTTGTGTCCTGGCTGTTCACCAGGAAGAGCTGGGCAAAGGCAGTTTGCTCAAAGTGGGACTATGTCCCACAACAAACTTACATGCAGGGTCATCTGCTGAAACACAAAATAGCATCACAAATTTGTGCTGCTACTGTTTGTGCCACTGTAAGCACACCCCCCTGCTCATCTGGATGTTCTGGACTGTGGGCTCACTTCACCCTATACCCCCCAACTCCCAGGTATCAGTCACAGCACTTTAATACCTAAAAGGCGACCATTCTACCTGGCATGCTAAAATCATAGAATCATAAAAAGTTAGAGTTGGAAGGGACCTCAGGCAGGTCATCTAGTCCAACCCCCTGCTCAAGCAGGACCAGCTCCAAGAAGTGTGGACACACTATCTATAAGCAGGACCAGCTCCAAGAAGTGTGTCCCACAGTATCTATAAACTGGTTCCCAGTGAGTGACACTTGGGTTCAACTGGTTCATGTGTCCACACCCTAAAAAGACATAGCTGGGCTCAGGTGTACAGAACAAGTCTTGCCTAATTGAAGTCTGGAAGAATTCCTAAAGTGCCTATTCATTTTCATAAAGGGTCTTCAAAACTCCTACGAGCCCTGTCTGGGCATACCCACTATGTGCCCAGTCTGAAAATTGAGATCTGAAGTATATTGGAACAATGCACTGTTATTTAGGAACACACTGTGTGAAAATATTCTTTCTTTAGATAGCATTCCATGTCCAAAAAAATCAAGATGCTATAACTAAGTAGGAAATATTTTTACCTCCTGGCAAAAATTTGAAAGAGAAAATTTGCCCTGTCCTAAATAAGGACAAAAAGTCTTAACATTTGTTGTAAACTGGAAACACTAATAAAATTTGGTTTGCTTTTATACCTTAAAAAAACACTTAATTCTCTGTTGTTTATTTTTAGTATTTAGTATTTTTACTCTCTCTGGCTTAAATTTCCCAGTCAAGAGGTTTCCAAGATAGAATTTTTCTTTCAAAAGTTCTGAAAACAATTTTTAAAATTACAATTAAATAATTTTAAAATTTTACTATTTTTTTTAAATCAAGAAATTGATCAAAACTTCCTCTGTAGGAGAGAGCATGATCTTTTTCATTGGATCTCTTTTCCTTGCAATGGCAAGATATTGTCAGTGCTCTTGTTGCCCTGTTTTATCTGTGGCAAATTAAAAGGTGCTGTTGATGTTTCATAGGCAGACAAGTTTCCTTGGGTAAATCTGATCTCTTTTATTAGAGTAATTCAAATAGTTGGAAAAATTCTTCGTAGCAAGCTTTCAGGTTTAAATACTCTTCATCAGGCTGAGTAGGTATCTGCAGTTGGTGTGTGATTTTCCTATGTCTGGTAGTTGTGCAGGAAGGTTGTTTTCAAAAAGGAAAAAAAAAGGCTTAGAGAGGGATGATCCTGCCTTGAGCAGGATGTTGGATTAGATGACCTCTTGATATCCCGCTTCAGACCTATTTTTCTATGACTATATCATACTGTGACCCCTTTTCACAAATAGTTTAGAAATGACAAGTTTGTAGCTTCTTGCAGCAAAATTTTTCTATTAAGTTTCACCAAGTAATTTCTAATTAGCTCTCCATCTTGCCCCTTTCTAAATAGAAAGTATTTAAATCCTTAAATACATATATACAGTCACAAACAACACTACTCAAGGGTATCAGTGCAAACAAGGATAACATGAAATCTAATATAAAGGCCCCACATCTCTCTGCAATTGATTGTACAGATTGACTATATTGATTCCATAAGATTTACTTCTGGGCTAACCTGGTGCAAGAGAAGATGCAAACCAAAACTTTTTTTTACACTTTTCAGTTATCACCAGAAAACAAATGTTAAGAAACAAGCCTTTAATTATTAAACTCATATTTCATTGGAAAAGTTTAGTTGATTTGCATATTAGGTTCCCCACTCCCCACATCAGAAAATATATTCTATATAATGAGACAATGGCTTTGAATTTTCAGGTTGATTGTTTGGGGTTTGGCTGAACTAGAGTAGACTATATAATGGATGGATTGTTTTGGCCCTAAATGATGCAGAGACTCATATCTTTAGATAATCACAGACAGCTGCAGACTAGGAGGTCGTGAAGGTTACAGGTGGTCTGCAGGAAGGTAAAATGAGTGGGTCTCTCTGAGAGAATGGAGCTGCTAGGTCACTCTCTAAGATGGAAAATTGCATGTAATGATCTCACAAACAGGAAACATGTTAGTGTAAAGGGGAGAATTAGTGGGATGTCAAGGTGCTCTGTCACAAGGTAGCCATGGTTACAATGGTGTTGCTCTTGCCATATGTCATCGTTGCCTTATCCAATGCATATTTTGAATATCTCCTGACAATAAGGGAAATGTGCATACTGTGGGCCTGATAACTAATATCAGCATCCTCTCGGCATAGTTTTTGTCAGATTACATAGTTCAGAGCATCACTGACAGTCATTCTTATCCATCCGGCAGTTAAAGGGACAGCTGCAGTCATGTGTTAATCACTTAACCTTTCAGGCACAACAGAAAGTATTTTTTCCCTGTCACTTAGTCTCTGCTGTACATAAATATTTTCTTTTCCCCTTTCCTCTTTTTGTTGGATGACAAACTGTAGTGGTGACCTGCTGCCTCCAAACATTGCGTAGCAGGGGATAGGGGATTCTCAGCAGTGTCTGGAGTTAGTAGCTGACACAAAGAAGAGATGTCTTAGACTAACAAACACACATCACACTACATAGCTCCACCAGCAGTTAAATGAGGCCTTTATCTTTTCTATGACAATGGGAGGCCTGGACCTGAAGCTGCTATATAAAATATGGCAAAAATCACTGGAATCTGAATGCAGAGACTGTGAAGCAGCCAAGCTTTTCACAACCTGATTCATGCTGTGCCCTATACTTTAGTGACCATCTTTAGGTTTGAAATGAAACAGGAAAAAATTGCTCAGAAATATTCCCTTAGCTAAATAGCATGAGACAAGGTGTGGTATATATATATTCAAATATAACGATAAGATTAACTTTTTTCTGTTCATCTTCTGAACTCACCTGTGATAATTGTATTGCAGATAATATACTACAGTAGGCTTGATTGTACAGCTTTTTCTGTTGGCTGCTTATGAATATCTTAGATGCTAAAATGTTCAAAGAAATATCCTTGGTAACTGGGTGTGCTTATCAGCACATATTCTTAAGAAAAGTTTTCCTTGTTAAAGGAGGAAGAAAGAAGACAATCATCTAATCTCTTGCCTCCTCTCACAGCCTACAATTGTTCTCTATGCCACAGCAGCACTATCTGAAAAATCTGCTGATTTTCAGCATTTATCTTTTAATATGCTCATCACCTATAAAGAGCTAGTTGTAACTTTGCAGGTTTGTGTTAAATTGGAGAACACCCCTCATAATCCTGGATGGATTCACAGCGCTTGAATTAAATATGGTCTCCAAAGGTTACAAACTAAAATAAAGGCTTCAAGTGATCTTAATAAAGGCATCAGGGCCTCCACGTTTAAAGATGATTTCTGCTACACAAAGACCTTCCTGTAGTGGGAAGGTTGGGGTCAGGTCTCTGTAAAGATTTCTACTGCACTTCTTAAAAGGGTGCCATGAATGCCTCTCTGCTAACAGAAATTTTAGCTGCACAATACCATCAGGAATATATATATATATATATATATATATATATATATTTTAGCTGATGAACCCTGTCAAGACTTCACGCAGTCCAATATGCCTGTCTATACGGAATAGGGTTTTTCATGACTGCTGATTACTCACTATTGCATATCAGTTTGGACATCTGAGACCACAGAATGAGTTTGTTGGAGATGTGATAACAGAAGTCAGTTGTGCTCTTATGCTGCAGAATGTTCAGGGAGACAGGCTGGCAGCTTCTGGGAAGGGCTCTTAATGTATTTTGAGGGAAATGGGAAACACATCCCAGTATACCAGGTCCAGAAAAATAATGAATAGACTAACAAAATTATCTAGAATTTTGGGGGATGGCAGAAGCAGGCCAGCCAACTATTTCTTTTTCCACAATAGGCACAACCCCGCCCGCCGCAATGTTCCTTTGATCAGAAAACACTTAAAAGTAAGAAGGAAGAGAAAACAATTTTGGTGGGAAAAATTCTAGTGGGAAGAAAAAAAGAGTTTATAAAAAAATGAACAGAGAAAAGTGAAAAGAGAGTTTCAATGGCATATTGGGAAGAGGGAGTGATGTGAGCTCATAGGCAACACGTAGGAGGGGCACGGGGGGGGCATATGCCCCCCTGAAATTGTCCCTTGCCAGTTGGGGAGTGGGGAGCATGGGCCAGTGCCCCCTCCCCCCCCCCCCCCCGAGAAGCACTGGCAACACTTTCCGGTTTTGCTGGCGGTACTTCCAATTTGCCATCGGCACTTCCAGGGGTCAACAATCGGCTGCTAGGGGACCCTCCCCCCCCCATTGGCAATCAGCCACTGGTGCCCCCCCAGAGCTAGCAGGCACCAGTCACCCATACAGTAGCTCATCACAGCATGGACAGTGCTAATATGCCACTGTGAAGTATTATTTGGTTTTGTTAGAAAAAATTAACAGACATTCGCTGGTGCTGTTGCACAGTAACTCCGGTTACTGCACATTTATTTAGTACTTGCTTATGCAAGTATTAAATAAATGTGCAGTAGCTACTGCACAGTAGCATCTCACGTAGACATGCCCAAGCTTTGCTTGAAGTTTGGGAATCTGAATGTCTGAGGAAATATCAAGGGATTCAAATTCCTGTTTTAAAACTGTACCTAGATTTGTCCAAAAAACTAAGCTAAAAAACAGGCAATATTGACATAAATTCTACTATTTTATGGCTATTTGGAGATATTATTTTGGCCACTGGAGGGCTCCCATATTTTTCCTTTAATGCAATAATATATATATTAGAATGGATGAAAAGGAATATATTGATTATTTTAATAAAATGTCCTTTCTTCTTCTACATATACTTTTAACATGGATTTCCTCTATATTGTATACATTTAAAAAAATATTGTTGTTTTCATAATCATTGATAATTATAATAATGCCTATATCTAATATAACAGTTTTTGTCAACTGATTCAACAGGAATCAGGATCATTTATACATAGGGCAACTGAATCAGTTGCTCAGGTCACCCAAAAGGCCAGTAACATAATCTGAACTAGAATGCAGTTCCAGTCTAGTGTTCTATCAACTGTAAGTAATATAAGAATCATTAGGACACAAAAAGCCCACAAAAATTAAAGTATGGCTGCTTTGTGTTTCCAGGAAGATATGCTGGAGTTCCTTTGCATACAGAGATCAATAGAAATGTTAATACATCTGTGGTGTGACATACCATGACCCTAGATGCAGCCAAATATGCCTTTGGCATGCACTCCAGGGGCGCATTCAGACAAGCGTGCATGTGCCTCTTGCCCTGCCTCAACCCCTTTGAGGTGGGGCAACAGGCACATGCGGGAACAAAAAATGCTCCCTGTGCTGCAAACTTGCAGTGCGGGGACAAAAGTAGACCCTTGGAGTCTAAAAAACTCAAAGTTTAAAAAAGCAGAGCAACTCGAGGCTGGGTCCTCCATGGAGATGCTCTGGCTGCCAGAGCATCTCTGTGGTTGGCCCTCGCCCTGGCGCTGAAACACGTGGCGAGTCAGGCTGCATGTTTCAGCACCAGGGCTCCAGTGCTGGTGACTAAGGGGTTGGGGAGGGGCTGGAAGAAGGGAGAGGGGACCATGGGGGGACCCCCAATGGCCCCGCCCACTCCCCTATCCCTCAACCCCTGCTGTGGCTGGCCTCTCCCCCTGCCAGCCCCCCCGAGGCCCCCGACTCCTGCTGCAGCTGGGCCCTCCCCCTGCCAGCCCCCCGAGGCCCCTGAACCCTGCCAAGGCCAGCCCCTCCCCCTGCCAGCCTCCCCAAGGCCCCTGCCCTGGCTGCCCCCCCCACAACCCCCCCCTCCAAGGCCCCTGACCCCTGCCCTGGCTAGCATCATCCCCCCAAGCCCCCTGGATCCCTGCCCACCACCCCATACTTAAAAAAAAATAACCCAGCACTAACTGGCAGTTGGAGCTGCCATCTGGCTGACTGGGACCCCACCCACACAGTGCAGGGCAGGCTGACAGCCCCAGCAGCTCCAGCCTGGGCCTTCCTGTCCCCCCTCACTGTCCTATGCTGCCTGGGAGGACTCTGCCAGGAGGCCCTGGAGCCCCCTCACCCCTGCTTCTCAGGTAAGCAGAGGCGCTTTTTTTTCTTTTTTTTTTCCTGTTCTTTTTCTGAGGTTTTTTTTTTTTTTTAAGTGACGGTGCCTGGGGTTGTAGGGTTAGCCTTGGGGGTCTGGGGGTGTACGTTGGGGGGTGAGGCTGGGTGGGGCAGCCATTGGGGAGGCTGCAGCAGCTGGTGAGGGATGGGGCCAGGTGGGGCAGCAATTGGGGGGCTGGGGTGGGGCATGTGGGACTTGTGGGGGGGTGGTAGCCCCTTCAGGGGCCATTTAGCTCCCATTGGGGGGCTATACCCCTTGTGTGGGGGCCAAACCCCCTGTTGGGGGGATGAACCCTTTGTGTGGGGGATTAACCCCCTGTTGGGGGGCCGTAGCCCTTGTGTGGGAGCCATTGCCCTGTGGGAAGACAGCAAAGTATGTATTCATGAATTCATGAAACCTGTATTTAGAGTTCACTTTATTATTATGATAAGAGACTTGCTTTAACACTGTAGATAGATCAATAAAACATTGTCCAACTGATTGCTGTCTCTGTCTGACTCTCTCTCTCTTTATAGTGGTCTTTTGTTTTACTTGTGGAGGAACATGGATTTGGGGTTATTTTACAGAGTTACTGGGATTTTTTTTTATCAGGAATTTTTCAGTTTTCCAATAGGGAACACCAGAATTCCTGCTAGGGAGGCCAGTGGCAGGACCCTGCCTGCTCAGAGCTGGCACCTTGGACTCAGCTGGCTGTGGCTGACATCCTGGCCAAATGGGGCCAGGAGGACATGCTTTGACAGTTCAAAGCAGGCCATCACACCCAGAACATATTCCGAGTGATAGCTGCCCAGATGGCTTGGCAGCGGGCACACATGGCAGTAGTGCCACACAGAGGCCAACCCTGCAACCACTGTCCACTGGCAGCTGGTCCAGAGGGACAGATGCCTCTACTGGCTGTGCAGTCCCCATCTGGGTCTGGCAGGTGGGCAGCAGGGCACAGCCAGGCAGCAGCCCCCACTGCCAGACTGCTGCAATGGGTAGAGGGTGCAGGGAACTCTCAGGGATGCTTCACCAGTCCAGCTGGCACAAGGGGTTGTCCCCAGGTACCAATTGGCTGGTCCCCAGAAGCTCCTGAGAGCTAGTAGCCCTGAGCTACTTGCCAGGGTGGCTTTTTATACTGCTAAGGCCAAGACAGGGCAGCTTTTTATACTGCTGGGGACAGCACAGGTTCTGGCCCCGGGCTCTACCTCCCCCTGGTTGCAGATCCAGGAGGGGCCAGGCAGGGTTATTTTGCCCCAAGTGGCACAATTTGCTCCACACCAAAGTGCATGTCTGAGCACGTGCGCTGAAGCAAAAAGCCCCAGCTCAAATTTGCACCAATTCTATTTGAGCTGCTGCAAGTGCACGTGCTTGCATGTATAGACACACCCCAGTGGTGCATCCAGACTAGCACTGACATGCAATATGTGGCACCACAGACCTATCTGCAGCACCACACGCTGCACATGCAGGCATTCTCTGTATTGCTACTTTACAGCACAGGGTGGGGTTTGACTCTTGGAGATTTGGGTGCAGGTAGCAAATTAACCATGGAGTAGTTATTGCACAGTAAGGTACATGTAGGTGGCCAACCAGGAACAAATTTGGCAGATCATGGGTTGGAACAATGTCCCCCTGCCCTGGAAGCAGGGAGCTACCAGCCCCAGCTCCACAATCACAGAGCTGGGGGCAGGAGCTCCCTGCATGGGGTGAGTTCCCCACCCAGCCAAGAGCTGGCTGGGACTTGCCCCTGGCTGGGGCAGTTCCTGGCCAGCCCCAGGCTGTGTGGGGAAGTCTGCATATTCAGCACAGAGCTGGCTGGGAACTGGCCTGTTTCGGGGCAGGTCCCTGCCAACTCCGGGATGCACATGCACCCTTTCCCACCCAGCCTGGGGCTGACTGGAAACTGTCCCGGTCCGGGTTGGTCCCAGCTCCGTGCACGAAGTGGGCAATTGAGGCAAGGGGCTTGGAGAGAGCTGTGGGAGAGGGGTAAGTTCCAGCCCCCTGCCCTGATCTTCCAGTGGGGTAGCTAACAGCAAGCCCATGGCTGGGCAGGGAATCCCCACCCAGCCAGGGGCTTGCTATTAACTGCCTGGTGGTGGGACAGCTCCCAGCTATGCCTGGCTGAGTGGGGAATCCCCACCCAGCTGAGGGCTCATTGCTAGCTGCCCCACCAGTAGTTCAGGGCAGAAGGCTGGTACCTGACGCTCCCCTGTGGCTCCTTCCCAGCCCCATGACACTAATCACAGAGCTGGGCCTGGGATGTCCCTGCTGTCAGGGCAGGAGGACAGTGTCCCATCCCAGGCTCCACCATCAGACAGGAAGCTCCCAGGGGCGGGAAGCAATCTCTGAACCCCACAAGCAGACACCTGTCTCTTGGCCCTATGCTTCCTGCCAGCTCCTGGGCTAGCACCCAGGGGTAGCCTGGAGCTCCCCCTGGATACTGCAGGGTGGCAGAGCAGAGTAGGAGCAAATCTGTTCCCAAGAGGCAACACGAATAGATGTGCTCCCTTGTAGGTTTACTGCACAGTATTTTTACTGCACAGTAAGCCTATGTGTTGCACATGTAGATGCACCTAGTAGGACAGAACTTCTCTACTGTCCTCTCTTCATCTTATCCAGTGAATATTAAATTCAAGGTGACAAAGGACTTCTGCAGAGGATGCATAAAATTATGTCCTAGATGACTTGTTCAAGGTCATGTATGATGTTTTGCTTAGAACAAAAAATTACCCAGCTCTTCCAAGTTTTAGTCTGGTGTCTTCACCACTAAATCATTTCGCCAAGAATTATATTCTAAATGTAAAGCACCTGGCCCACCGTTTATATTTCTAAACTACAATAACAATAGTATAATCCTCATCATCATGGCCTGAAACATGGGTAGGGATATCACATAATGTAATTAATTTATCTCTAAATAATGTTGGAATTTTACTAGCTGAGCTGAAAAGGCTGCTGAATAAGGCTTCAGTCATGGATTCAATAAAATTCTATAGCTCTCTGAATCCACCGTGGGGTGTAACATTGTCCTTAAAACTATCAATAGATTTTAAGTTTCATTACTCATTTATAAGGTACTTAAAAGCTGTATTTAAATACCTCTTTCAGACCTTTTGTCACATACGTCTTCAGTCACTTTTTAAAGGTCAGAATCAGCAAGCTATTTAACATGTCCAATATATGATTTTAAATTCTGAATACAAAGCTTTGGTGCAGCTCTGCTGTCTACCTGTGGAACATGCCTTTTATGGAACTTCCCTTTTTAATGCTTTAATCTGTCTTGGCATTTAAAGTTAAGCACAAGAAATATCCACTTGCTTCTGAGTTTGGCTGCTTTTAAAATATGTTTTAAGTGCCTTAATACCCAGAGATATGTTTAACACATGACGGACCAGGAGGTAGTGTACAGTAGGCCAACACTGCTGTTTCAGAAATCTGCCAAAAAGGCATGAGCTATTACTGAAAATAAGATCTTCTAGCCTTTTGCAAAATACTTAGCTTTTTTGAAACAAGAACATGGGGAGAGGAGAAAAAGGTACATCTGTCCCAAATATATTTTGGAAAAGAAGCAAAATATTTTTTCTGGCAATCTTTAGCATGTACAGGTCATACGTATCACATAGAATCATCATTCAGAGATTTGTATTATTGCAAAGAGAATAGGGGAAGGGTATACTAACACAGCAGGTCCCTAGCATTTATAGTTGCAAGAGTTCGAATCCTAGTTTATGTGACAAATGACATTGAACTTGCCGGTATGCTGTTGGTTTTGAGAGGACAATCACACAATGTAGTGCTATCACTTTAAACAAGGCAGAAAAAGCAAGGTTGTTTCAAAATAAACTGACTGTGCAATGAGAAACAGCTGAGAGTGGATCCTGCCAGAGTTTTTCAGGCACGCTAATTTCACGTGTAGTTGCACCCATTATGTTCTACTACAATATTATTTTTTTAATCAACCTACACTGAGCATTTGGCACCACCATTTAGTACAAAATATATCTTTCTGTTTTCTGAGCTGAACTGGCTGGTGAGATCAACTGCACTCTGCTCTCCTTACTGCTGCCAGAAAGCTACCAGCCAATATTCAAAGTGCTGAATATTATCTATACAATTTTAAATGGCCTGGGAGACAACCATTTCAAAACTCTCTTTCCATTTCCTCTCTGCTATGGAGTTGTCATTTATTTGTAGATCCCAAGTTAAACACCTCAAGAAAATGGCTTACAGGAGATAGTGTTAACTCAGCAATGGACTCTTAACACTGACATTCATTTCCAATTTAAAGTTGCCTAATATTCAACCTAGCCAACTTCAGGCTAGGTTCAGCAAATACTTGAAGACACCTTTCCATAGTCAAGTTTCTCCACAAAAGCCGAGTGTTTTGCTGTCATCTACTGTCAGTGAATTTCCAGTTAAATATTTTCTTAAAACCGTGCTGCTATATGGGTTGTAAAGGATTAGCTCCCTCCACTCTCAGATATGCCATAAAAGTATACTAATAGCAATGCACACTAAATTAACCATCTCTGAGTGGAAAAAAAAAAGAGATTTAATAACTTGTGTCTTGACATACCCACAACAAAAACTTTTTTTATGGGAAAATATGGTGGCTCACCACCTTTTAGATTAAGTAACTGAAATAAGTATAATTATTGTATCATTTTGTTTTCTCCTGCAGTTTTTTTCCCCCCACATGGCTTATCCTCTTCTTAAGAATTTCTAATATCTATTGAGAAGTATTGTTAGGTATTTGTTTCCTATGTAGAATTTCAAACTGCTTGACATTTCTTGTGAACTTACTGGTATCTCATTTTGCTCATTTCAATGCACCCTCACTAGAGAGGTACTGGAGCCAGTACTAGAACCTTTTCCACCTCTTCCCTCCAGCTGACCGTCTGTCGTAAGACAGTCATTCTGTTTGTCACTTTATCTCATGGATCCAGCAAAGACTAGACTAGCACATCTGAAAACTGAGTATTGGTGAACCTTTACTTTTGGTATGCTAATTCTCTCTGACAGATATAGATTATGCTCTTCATCAAGGTTATTTTATTGTAGAATGTGTTCTAATAAAATCTAATAAAGCTCCCAAAAAACCCAAACTGTTTTGCTTGCAGGCACTGCTTATAGTCAGCACGTACAATAATATAATTTGAATGACAGAGGCTTTCATATGTTGTATTTCACACAAACCCCTAAAGCACAAGGAGATTTAAAATTTTGCTGAACTAATTTTCATGTTGCTGGAGCTAGGACTTGATAAACTGGGTCAGAAAAAAGCAAGAACAAGCTTACAGCTTCATCCTAACTCAAGGCAAATATATTTTGAGGTCAGAAAAGGTTCAGTTCTCCCCCCTCACCCCCAAATTATCAGGAATTTTAAAATTTATTTATTTATGTTCTACAGCTTATTTTAGCAAAGTTTGAACTTAGAATATTCGCTTTAGCTCAGGTTAACCCTCCTTCAGTGGAAAGTCATCTGCCCAACAATCCAATAACCGCAGAGCCTCATCTGATGTTGGGAACATTTTTACTGCTGGTGTTAAGCTTTAAAGTTCTTGAGAGTCTAGAGGAGGAATAAATCTGAGATCTTAAGTCTCGTATAGTTAATGAGTAGAACACAGATATGTTGACAATTCTGTAGAAATTGTATATGCAATTATGGATGGATGGATTGATTTTCTGGCATGTAGCTCTCTTAATAATTGCATCAAAAATTCCATTAACAGGATGAAAATTTATTCTCTCTTCCCTGTTTTAAAATACTTTCCCTATACTTTCTTTTCTTCCTTACATTGAGACATCTTTTCCTCAATTTTTTCAGTCTCTACTCAAAAAGCTCTTGAGTCAATATGGGCAAATATAGAGAACTTGTTATATTCCAGTTATAGCTCTTTTTGTGTAGGGAAGTTCCCAGTGGAATGATGAAGTTAAATACCCTAGCCATGCTTTCTCTAATAGATAATGAACTCTAATTGCTATTTCCTGTTCCAGTCACCAAAATCTAGATGGTCTGAGTATGCTATCAATTTAACTGATGTCACTTGCATAAGAAGCCATAGGAATAACATCCTAGCATGGTTTACAAATGTCCAATAAAAATGTGTTAAGTTACCTCTCATACCCATTAATGTTTCCAGAAAATGCTGATAGAATATTGTTATTGTCCAAAGAAACATTTTATTTTCTACCCTTTCCAAAAGTAAGCAAGTATCAAGTTAGGGAATCTCTGTTTCTACTGAATTTATTGTTATGATAATAAAAGCATCATGAGGAAAAATAAATACATGTTCAATAGGCTGATACTAGGTCTGTTAATTTCATATCATGGATCTGGGAAGTTCTAAAAACTAACAGAGCACAGAATGTATATGATTTTTACTAAGAAGAAATGATAATATATGTAAACACTCATGTAAATACCATGTAAACATTCAGGCCCAGATTAGAAATGTATTTATGCATTGGTTCACAGAATTGCAAGGCCTAAGGGCAGGATCCAAAAAGGATCTGAAGGCTTGTCTATACTATGACAGAAGAAAGCTGGGGCAAATTCAGTCATTCCCATATATATATATATATATATATATATATATATATATATATATATATATATATGGGAAAATATGACTGATTTTCATTTACATATATTTATGGGAATGACTGATTTTCTTTATTTATATAGGAATGACTGATTTTGCCCCAGCAAACCTATATATATACAGGTATATATATATATTGAAATGGTTCTAAAAATCACTGTACCACCATTCCCTATATATTAAAAGAAGACAGCCACGGTTTCCTTTTGTGTAGTAGATGTGCTCTGAGAGTCCCTATTCAATCAATCTCTGCAGATGCGACAGGCAAGGATTGTCTAGTTTTGGATTCTGATGGTGTGTGAACAGGAGATAGGCTTTGAACCACTGAGCATTATCAAAAACAAGGGAGCACTACATAAGAACTTTTAGCCCTCAGAAAACTTTAGGCATATTTACACCATGGTGACAATGTGTCTTAGCTAGGACATTCTCAGGCATGTCCCAACCACTTTCTCCTCCAAACACCAGGAAGTACAGTGATTAAGTCATTTCAGAGCATCCCTCGCTCAAGATCTGGGGCCCAAGTGTGCTTGAAAGTGCCTGATGGGCAAGACCCTAGAGTGTCTTCATTGCCATGTTCTGGGGGTTGGAAATGATTGTGGAAGCAAGTGAATAGGAGTCCTCATAGTTGTCTGGGATGGGGCAGGTTGCTGATCTAGTGTAGACTTATCTTTAGCATCCAAAGCAATGACGGCTACAAAGTTTAGGAATTTCCAAGATTAGTCAGTGGCTGAATGGAGTTTTGAAGATCACAGAGTAGTATTACATATCTCAATCTCACCCGTGCCCCACCTTAGGCACTTATTTCTAAAATGTAAACTCTCAAAACCCCAAATTAGTTACTGCCTAACCATGGAGGAATTTAATCCCAAGAAGTTTTGAGAGGACTGAAAAGCTAATAAATCATCGCTAAGTCTTATTGGCATTCAGAGTTCACCTTGCCTACCAGTCTTGTTCCAGTAGGTGCTCTCAGAGAACACTTCTCAAATCAAGTCTCATTCAGAACACAACAAGAGATGATTCTGCACTTTTATCCAAGAGTATAGTGGCTAATGCACTTACTAAAGATGTGGAATACCTGATTTAAAATACCTGTCAGCCTGAAAATTATCCAGCATCCATACATCACCTCCCATGGAAGTGTTCTAATGACCAGGTTATAATCTGATATTCTGAGATGGATATCCTTCAGTCTGTCTCTCATATTGAACCCATTCTACAATGTGTAAAATACTGAAACAGAAAATATACAATGTATAAAGTACTAAAATACTGGAACCGGTAATACCGTCTCTCCTCTCTAGCTGAGTACCCATTATGGAATCCCACTTTTTCATTGTCCTCTGGCCCAATTAATATTTAAATTTTCCATCAAAACTGTAATAGAATATATTGAAAGTGTCCCCCTCTAAAATACTTCATAGGTTGGTAAGTTAGGTCACTCCTATTGGAGATTTGGACTCAAGTCTATCACATAAAGGAGGGATTTGAATCCAGATGTTACCTATCCAAGATGCCTACTGAGGTTTGTCAAATCGTGAACACATCTGGAGTATAGATATCAAGTATTCCAGGTGCATGTTCTGACTATGACTACTTGGTAAAGGAGATACACCAATACCACCTCCTGATGACAGCTGTAGGTTTCAAGACAGTCCTAGCCAGGACATCTAACGTCAGGAAAGGGTTTATAAGTATGAATCATGAGTGATTGGAGACCCAGAGCTAAGTATCTAACATTCTGTGAGCATAGGGCAGGGGGGTTAGACTAGATGTGACCTCCTGAGGTCCCTTCCAACCTTAACTTTCTGTGATACTATGATTCTATGATATTGAGGTACATCCACCCGATCATAATTTCTTATGGCTACCTTAGCAGCTTCATGTTCAGTGCTGACTTTTGTCATTCCTATTCTCAGGTGCCTGTCCTTCACCTATACAGAATAAAACTTGCTCAGAAGTATTTATATGACTACAGTGCAGGCAAACCCTAAGCCACAATCTCTGTTTTGTGTTCCTTTTGTTCTAGAAACACAATAATTTGGTGCTAGCCAATTACAATTAGTTGCATACTCTCCAAAACAGCTGGGCATGTGAAGAAATAGGAGAGCCAAGGTTCTTCCTGCTCAATGCCTTCAGTGCCAATTCTTGACCTATGTAAAAAGTAGTGGTAGGAAGGAAGAGTGTGTACTGAATAAGGTCTAACCATCAGACATACAAGAGGAGCTATGTAATCTAGTTCCAGTCTTTTATGAAGATTTTGTGGAAGGTATTGCAAATCAGTGAACTATGTTTTGTTCCTTTTTCTTTATTTGTAAAGTGATAAAAACTCAATGTAGGCATCTTCAAATCCCTTATTTCTTATTTCTCAATCCATCATTAAAATGACTAGACCATTATTCTTGATGTGCCTACAAAGCTATTTAATACCACCTTACTTACTTTGTGATCCTCGTACCCCGGTAGCCCATGTCCCAAAGTATGAACAAATAATACACTTGATTATAGTTTTTCTATGGTGGTCATTATCACAGAGTCAAAAGTGTTTACATACATTAACCAGGTGGTTCTCAGCCTTTTAGACTCAAGTCACCCCTCCATAACTTTTCTGAATTTAGCAGCACCCCATTTCAAAAACTAATTTTACTACTTTTTTGACTACCAAAAAATATCAGAGCAGAAAACTAAGAAAGACCATAAGAGATGAGAATATTTTTGACATTATGGATCCCTATTTGGAATATCCAGGTTTATCTAGTGAATCAAGTATAGTTATTTGCACACCTAACAGTACTAATATTGCTTGGCACCTGCAGCACCCTTAAAAGGAGGTCACATAATCCAATTGAAAATCAGCACACAAACCAATGCAAATCTGTGAAATGGTTTGTTTAACTTAAGTGAAAAGTTTGTGTAAGCAAGCATTGTACAATCAGTGTCAAAAATGCCCTTCTTTACTATATATGAAAAAGTGGCTTGTAAAAGACGTGATTAAGTGTTTAGGAAAAAAAATATTATAACTCAAATTCCCTTAAATCAGTCTGTAAGACAGTGACTTAGATATATTGATGCTCTAGCTGCAATTATGGCCTCATGTAATCTTGCTAAATATTTACTTTTGTTGTTAGATAGAGCCGAAGCTGATAAGGATTGATAAGTGTGTCTTGTTTGTTAGGGTAGATTAACACTCTGTCCTAATTTTCAAATTGGTTTCTCTAGAATGTCATTAGGATTATTTTTTTGCTGTTGTTTAAAAAAATCAATAATTTTGTGAACACAAAACCATCATTCTGAAATTGTAATGCAAATGTAAAGATTTCACATTCAGGGAGGCAAAATAAATGGGCTTGCATTGATTCATTTTTCATCTTTTCTAAAGTAGGCTGCTTTTGCAGGCTCTCATACACCATAGCTGTTTCAATGTGGACAAAAATGTTTAAAATATGAAAGATTCTTTCCCCTCTTTTTCTAAGTAGAACCTTGAAAATTCACCTTCCTTATAAAACATTTCCATGCTGCACACACAGGTGCACCTTGAACTAGTACTAAAGAGGTGAAATCAAACTGAGTCATAAAGTTCAAATTTAGAACTGCATATAAATTCAAAAACATTCTCAACATGTGAAGGATTTCATAACTTTACTTATAGATAATGGTACAATCTGAACTCCCACATGGTTGTGAGGACTTACATGGGCTTTAGTCCATGCTCAGGTTTGCACATCTGTCTGTGAGTGAAATACATATGTTGCCATTATCAAAAAGCGATATGCAGCCATTTAAAGTGAACAGGAACAATACTGAGTTCTAAGATAAGGGGTTTGTTGAAGGGTTACTTTGATTTGAACACTCTGATTTATCCAGTATTTCTTCTAAATGCAGGTAATTTCCATAGACTTAAGTAAAGCCCTATGATCAACATAAGATTATACTGTTAAAACGACTGTATGTCACCAAGCACCACAAGCAGACCTAAAATATATTATGCAACAAATAAGAATTAATAAGCTAAAATAAACAAACATCTCCAAGCAAGCTTGCGAATTTTTTATTGTTCAGTTGAATAAACCCATTGGGCTCACAAGAAATTGCAAGCCCAAAGGAAACATTAAAAATTGCATGCCCAAGACTTTGCAGAGAAAGAAATGATTAAAGTCCTGCTTAAAATGAAAATAGCATTAGTTTTGCGAAGTTGTTATCTCCCATCTCCTAGAACTGGTTAACTGTGCCACCGTGCAGAGGCTGTACTGCATGGAAGGTCTGTGAAGCAATCCTACCTGTTGATTGACATTTCATTCTTGCCTTCACATACTATTTGATGTTCCATATAACTCCATAGAGGAAACTTCATGGGTTTTATCTGTATTGAGGCATTCCCTAATGTATGTTATTGTAGCTTTTAATCACTGTTTTGTGAACTTAAAATCATGAGCAGAAGTATCTGTATCTCCAGTGTACAGATGGGAAGCTGAGGCATAGAGACATTAAGTGAGTGAATACTCAGGAATTCTGTGACAGAGCTAGAAATAGAATATCTAGAGCCCACTTTACGACTTTGATCAGAAAAGAGCTTTCATTTGCCTACTTTCTAAAACGTAGAGGTAGACAAAAGGAAAAGTCACCATGAAATTCTCCCACACAAAAGTTTCCTTTCACATTTTTACTGATAGGCTATTACTCTTATGATCAGCTATCCCATGCACTGAAAGGGCCATATCTTACCTTTAGAGCACTGGACACCCTAGGTGACTCCAGACAAGTGCACATGTGTGGTTTGCGGCACCTCAAACTTGTTTGTAGCACCACAAACCACACACAGTGAACATACAACTGTGCACTGTGCTGCAAATGTGCAGCGTGGTGCCAAAATTGGATACCAGGATGTCCCAGTACCAAAAAAACAAACAAAACCAAAATGCTGCAAAAAGTGGTACAGTGCACATGGCAGCAGCATGCACCGTCAGAAATGAAGCCTGGCCAGCCAGAGCCACACTCTGGATGCTGACCAGGCTCTGCATGTCCAGATTGGCACTGCTGCTGCCCCAGGTGACCCCTAGGAACCCAGGTAAGGCTGCTGGGGCCAGCCTCCCCTACCCCACCCAGGCCAATTTGGCATGCACCAGAACGCATGCACAGGGGCACAAAGCAATTGCACAAATGTGTGCTGTTGCTTTTTGTGCCCCTGGAAATACATATTTTTGCATGTGGGGATGCTCCCCTTAAGTTGCTAGCTGTATGACTCTGAATGACCCCTTGATATCTCAGTGAGAGATGATGATGAACAAAGAGTCTTCCGCCTCTTGGCCGACAAGACAGGAAACTAGACTCTATCTTCTTTCCATCACGTCAGTGTTGAACATCCCCAAAATACATAAAGGAAAATGTCTTTGTATTCACCGTACTCTGGCCCAAAATGAATATTCCTGCCTTTATGTTAGGAATACCTTATCTAATAGTAAAGAGGCAAAAGGCAACTTGTAGCAGTACCCACCTTACTGATGGGTTTGCAAAAAACACATAACAAGAAGCTGAGAAACACCAGAAGGTGAATGCAGGTGGCAATGTCAAATAAGACTATTCATTAAGAGACATTTGAACTTTCAAATAATAACCACAGCACTGAGGTGGCTTAAAGGTGAGAGACATTTTATTTTGACAAGTCTAAAGAAACTAGATGAGTTGAAAGATGGAACTTCTTTGCAAGAATAGGACTGGTACAATGCCTCAAGCTGAGTTGCCATATGTTCATCTGAGAGAGCACCAAGTTAAGTACATGGACATGCAAAATTAATTTACTTAAACATAACTATTACCTTAAAACATAAGCAAATGGAAAGTATTGTCACCAAAATAATGTGTCTACCTGATAGCTGGTATATCTAAGTTAGAAATAGTGTCAGGAATGCATAATCACTCAGTTTTGAATGAACAAACACTATTGTGAATGATCTTTCATAACTGAACTAATTTGTGATTCATTTATAATGGGAGGTGTATTTATTAAAAGAACATTACTTGATGCACTCAAGTTATCTATGCAATTTCCAGGGCCTGTCTTTGAATACTGTATTTATGTGAGTGGCAACATTTTGATATCTTTACATGTAACAGAATATTAGTTGTTGCAAACAATGAAAAACTTGATATTTTTATATCAAAATTTTGTAGGGGAAAAAACAAATCACTGCATTATGACAGTGGTTTTTTTTTTCTTCCAGTGTAATGCATTAGTGCTTAGGATAATGAAAATGAGAGACTGCTAGGACCCAAAGGATCTAAGCATAATGCAGAAAGAAACTGGGTAATTTTCCTTAGACATTAGAGATAAATTCTCCTCAGTTTTGACCAGTGAGCTGCAACAGTCCTTCTTTTCTAATCCTAAGCTTCTTGTAAACAGAGTCTGCCCAATCACACTGAATTGTGCAGTAGAACAGTAGGAGGGAAAGTGAATAGAGCCAGGAGGACTGAAGGAGAGTAATTGAATAGCACCATGAGGACAGACGGTGGGTAATTGAATAGAGCCATGAGGACTGTAGGAAGAAAAGTAAATGGAACCATGAGGAATGTAGGAGGAGAAGTAAATGGAGCCACAAGAAATGGTTTCTATATGTCTGTATATCTAGCTAAGGTATTCTCCCACTTTCCATTTGTTCCAGACACATCCAAGCCAGCCATTATCTCATGACTTAGTGTGTCTATTATTTCCTTGTTATGCACGGCTCCCATTGATCATCGAACAAACAGACCCACTGGTGACCTATTTTGAATAAAAGTAAAAAAATCAACCAAAAGAGTTGTTCAAACGTGAACCAAATCCAAATGGAGTCATTTTTTTTGTTTGTTTGTTCGGGTTTTTTTGAGATCTGAAAAGCTTCTGTTACCTTTTTCACAATGTTTCATTTTTTCCATTCTCTGTATCTGGTATTCTCCAGGAGTCAAAGTACAAAAGAAAGGATTGCTATCAAAATATTTTCAGCCAGAAGCAAGAAGTAGCAAAAATTGTGTGAAAATTGTTCTTATTTTCATTGGACAATCAGCCTTGTGGACTCTAGTGGTTTGGGTGATTTGAACTAGTTACGCATCACACTTCTGCTACATGTCCTAAGCAAATCTGTGAACATTTTCAGTTTTACCCCTCATTACTTCTTGTATTTAAGTTACGTAAATAAGTTAAAATCAATGTGAATGTAAAACTCCCCCGCTTGTGAGGAGTTTCATATACACAGCCTGTACTTTCAATCCAATGAGTCTTTTTCTTGTTAAATGCATGCACACAGAGGATGTCATTCTAATCTCATTTACATTACTGTAAGTCCCTAAACCTACCACAGGATGCACTAGCATAGTCCCTGCTGCCTATGACCAGCATTACTGAAGTCAGAGGGCCACCCACAAATCTAAACATATGGTCAGAATGTAAATCAAAAGCAATCACTTGAAGGTAAAAAAACAAGATATGTAGCTGTAAAATTAAAAGTAAGAGATCAGCATCAAACCCTGCATATGGTCAGGACATCAAAAACTTTGGGACCTTTCAGAAGAAAGGTGGTATACAACTGTAAGAAAGTTGTATTACTACCAGTACTATCTAATATGAGTAAAAAATGTAAATCATTTGTAGTTGAGATGTGAAAATTGGCATTAAAGTAACAAGTGTTTCTGTTATCAGGCAACCCCCCCCCCCAACACTTAAGTCATATTCCGTGATTGTTTTGCTTATTGTAGACAACCAAGAGTCAGTGAAGTTAGTTCCTGAATAACTGCATGACTAAATGCATTATACTTCTGTTTGACACAGTACCATAGATTTGCTAAACTTGAATTATTTTACAAGCTATTGTCAGAGGCCCAGAAAAACTCACAATTCCATTTTTCTTTCAGTTTTCCTTTAAGAAATGGAATCCTAGTACTGCTGGCTGGCTAAGCAAGCTATTAGTCACATGTATACACCTTGTCATTAGGGCAGCTATCTAAAAGGCCAGTGCACTGCTGTTCTGATCTGTACACTCTATAATTAGAACTCCTTGCTATTATAGCAGTAACTCAGAAATCAAATAAGTCAGCATTTTGACATTTGAGGAAAATAATACCAAAAAAAATCATTACAAAAAAAACCCCTAATATTAAATATGCATAAATGAAATATGATCAACTTAGTCACCTAGCACAGAAAATGAATAATAGCTTTGTAGGCACACATTACAAAGATAGACCAACCAGTTAAAGTCCAAATAAATCACCTTTTATTCAATTGTTGTGACATACAGCCATGAAAATTGATCATTTTAGGACTCCAGATCTCTATGAAGAATACCTTCTTAGAGGTGGCCTGCGTCTCAAATCAGGTGTTGCTTGAACACTCCTTTAGAAGTGTACTTTCATAATAAGATTACATTTGAAATGTCACCTTCAGCTAGGCAGGTTAGAAGATGATGAAAAACAGTGACTCAAACAATATGAGGTGGTATGTAGAAAAACAAGGAACTGTAATGTGACTACAGAAAAATCTTGATGTGTTTCATGGCTTGGCAGCCAAGCAGTACCCCCTTCTCGCAAAAGGGATGAGTTATCACCAGGTTATTCATTTACTAGTAATCAGCAGTGCTGAAATAGTTGAAATCCCTGGTATCCAGAGAGTCAGTAAGAGGCTTCATGCACATGTTCTATTTTATGTTGCTCATCTGCAAAACAATGAGGCTTGTAATGATGTGAAAGGTTTAATGGACTCTCTCCTGGTTCGTCCTCTATCTGAGAGGATTGTTATTTGTGTAGTGTAATCTTCTTAAGACTGTGGTTCCCACAGGGGGATGAGCAGCCAACCACTGGGCTGTGGATGACAACTCATGTCAGGGATCAAGGATCATCCAGTTAATAGTTCTATGCTTATAATTGCCTAATATTTTCCCAACTAAATAAAAGGCCACATTTTAACATATATCATCGTTTTCTAAGTTCTGCTATTTTATACAAGAGAAAATTCCTTTACAATAGCATTTTAACTCAAATTATTTAAGCACAATTCATAAAGTGCTATCAGTCAGGTATTATTACCCACATTTAAAAGATCAAGGAAAAACTGAAGGCATGTTAACCAGCTGATGCTTAAGAAACAGAAAGGTAGATAAGAAATTCTTATGTTTAAAACAATGTTCTGAAGAGATGGCGTTTTAATGCTTGGCAATAGCTCAGACATTACACAATTTAAAAACTGAGCCTGAAATCTAACGCTGCCCATGTCCTTTCAAATTAATGGAAAACTGGTGTTCAAATCCATGGGCAGCTTTGAAAATCTCAGCACAAGTATTTAACTTTAGCCACCTGAGACTTCAGAAAGTTTAACAAAATTTTACTTCAATCTTCCCTTTATACCTAAAATTTGAAAACCAGGCTTTATTTTGTACCCACATTTAATTATGGGTAGCAAGGTGCCTAATTAATTGTTTGCACCAGTAGTTAAATAGCAAGATGGGACTTTCAAAATTGTCCATGGAAGTTCCACTAAAAGGTAAAGAAGACTTGTATTCCTAGGCGCTTTCAAAAATCCCACCCCTTCCCTCTGTTTGGTTGTGCTCCTGTGTAACTCTACTCTTCTTTGCGAAATTACTTGTGATTTGCAACTAGATGACTGAGTTCAGGGTGAGGCTTTTAGAATCTTACTCATTCATGTACAATTAGTTCTATTCACACTTTCTTGTAGGTCCAAAATTTGAAGCCAGGTAGAGGTACCTTTGAAAATTCATCCCTTAAGCTCTTACTGAATAAGTCCCCTGGAAATTTCATATTCTTACTTGTTATTTCCACTAGATGAAATCATAAACCTTCTGTCACTTCATGGAGATTTTCTGCAGCAGGACAAAGGGAACAAAACAGCTGTGAAGAAAGGACTACTTATTTTGAAATAGACACCTTCAGTATCAGACAGAATAAGATTAATTACATGCACGAATCCAGAGAGCTTAAGCCCAGAAAGGACCATTAGATCACTTAGTTCTGAAAACTGCAGGACTTTAAATTTCACGCAGTCATTCCTGTATTAAGCCCACTGATTAGTTTGACTAAAACCTAACCTGGGTTTATCCAAAGCACATCTTCCAGGAAAAGATCCAGTTGTGAACAGTTACATTTTAGAAAGTACAAAGAGATAAAGAATCCTCCACTTCCTATATTTTCTTCCAATGATTAATTATCCTCACTATTAAAAAAAGTGAAAGATTCATTTTTAGTTTTGTGTTGTCTCCATAATACCCAGTATTTTCTCCTCATTTAAATATGTATACATCAGAATCAACTCACTTTCTAATCTTCTTTTTTATGAACTAAACAGATTGAGCTCTGTAAGTCTGTACTGTAAGGCTTCATCTTCAGTCCTTGATTTTTTTTCATGGTTCTTTGCTGCATCCTTTCCAAAATATCCTTTTAAAAACATTGATGCCATAGTATTACAGTTAGCATTTTCACCTAGCCAGTACGGGGCTAAAATTATCCCCCGCCCCTTACTACTCATTGGTTGCATCCAGACAAGCACGGCTATGTTGGATATACAGAAGTCAAAAAGATCCACAGGAAAATAAAGCAGAACGGTGTACATGGTGGCAGTGTGCACCACCCAAACTGGAGTCTGGCCATCCAGAGCCGCACAATGGGGTCTAATGCATGATTTACACAATTGTGCCTCCTGCCATGCCACAATATACATGACAAGAGATGCGATTGTGGGATCATGCATTAGATCCCATCGCACCTTGTTGCTAGTGCATGGGGATCCTTAAGCCAGGTTCCGCCCCCACACTAACAAGAAGTAAGCTCTCATGGATGGGAGCTGTCATGATCTCTCAGGCTGTGTGTGAAACCCCTGGGGCTAAAGGATCATGGTGCTGATGATCTCCCAGCCTCAGGGGTGTTTGAAACCTCCAGGGTGGGGAGATTGCTGCTGTGGTGCTCTTCCAGCCTCAGGTTGTGATCACACACCCCTGTATCTGCAAGTTTCCAGCAGCTGCAGGACTCACAGCCCTGACTGGGCAAGATGCACCCCTCTGGCTAGGAACTCATAGATGATGTGGCTCCCAGCCACAGGGGAAACCCAGCTACATATACAAATTAAAGCTCAGTAGCAACCACCTATAAAGTTAAAGTTTTTTAGTGGGTTCCAGCTTTTTATGCAGTGATAGTTTCTTTGCAAGTGTAGCCAGTCTTAAAGTAATGGCACAATTAACTAGTTAATTGTGTGATACCTGTAACATGTAGAGGGGGCCTAAGACTAGCAAAACACTAAAACTGTCATCAGAGATATCATCGTTTTTAGTCTCAGTTACTGAAACACTCTCTTTTGTGGACTAGATGAGTCCCATTGAGCCATTCCCAGTTCATTCAGAATGCTGCTGGTAAAGATTTTGCCCGAGTTCGTTGCTTATGTATCTTTATTTGCAGCACTCCACTAACTCTCCTTTCTCTATCACATCAAACAAACTACTTATTGCCAGGTTCAGGCTCTTCATAGCTTCTCAATAAACTACCAGTCATCTGTTATCCAACAGTGAAATTTCAACAACCACCTTCTGGTTGCCAGTGATTCCAGCCCCTATGGCTTGCTTGTTAATTTTTCAGGCAAATGCCACTGTTGCTTATGCTGCCTCTTGTGCTTAGAGCTCCTCATAAACACCCTCAAAGCCGGGGGCAATGCATAGGGGATGCACGCAAGTGCATATGCACCCACTGAGCATAGTGGTGCACCCCCTACAAAAAGGAGCTGCTTCCCACCCTGCTGCCAACACCACTGGCAGCATCTGCAGGTGGTCTGTGACTGCCACTGGCTGCCGCCCCACCACCGACAGTGCCAGTGGCATCTGCAGAAGCTCCCGCTTACTGCTGCTGTGCTCCCACTGCAGCTCTCCTGCGGCCACCATGCAGCCGCCAGGGGCACGCATCATTCATGCTCAAGCCACTTCATTGTCTTCCTTTACATCCTTCCTTACATTCTCTTTTGCTGTGATTCTTTGTGTTTCATTTTGGATTAATTTGTCCTTTCCCTTTCCTTTACTCCTACAAAGTGAAAATGGTTAAAAAGGGAAGAAAGGAAAAGTAGAAAAAAGGTAGTGAAAACACCTGACAACTTTTGACTACAAAAGTTCACATGAAAATTGCTTATTTGTTAATATTTCAAACTTTCGCTTGGTTTGGAACCATCAAGTTGCACAATAATTGATCCATATAACTGCATTATCTTCCTGTCATTGATCTTTTATCTTCCTTGCAGTCCTGCTTCAGTACGTTACAATTAGTTGTGTATTTTCATCAGTCATTAGTCTTTTTTTGTTCATGCCTACAATTAGCATGGTTTTTTGCTAATGTCAATAGCAGACATTTATGTTGCACCTTTTTTCTACATTCCTCTCAAACCCCAAAACAATTCTTTAGCTGATTTAATGAATGATAGTGGGAGCAGCATCAAATATGTTGCATAATAGTTTCCAGTCCAAACACCTCCCCTTTTCTTGTCCTCTAGGCCTTATCGGTTGCTTGTGATTTTCTGAAATTTTTACTATCCAAGTTCAGATTTTCTTTTAGGCTTGGTCTCTGCCCCAAAATGTTTTTTTTTTTTTCAAATATAAGGTTAGGGGAAAACAGCTGAATTAAGTACAAATGTGGATACTTCAAATGAAGGTGTATTAGTTGAGATATTTTCAATACACACAGGGAAAGATAATTCTAGTGCACAAATTACTGGTGGAATACTGTACACCAAGGGTCAGCAACCTTTTGCTGCAACAGACTACTGCTTGCAATCCAGAACCTTGCCAGAGGCCACAGATCTTCACACCATGTCTTCTGTCCCCCTGTCCCGGCCCCAAGTACCCAAGCCACCTCCATTGCCACCTGCCACTGATTCACATGGCCAAGAGAGACGGAATGACTTAAATTCAGTGGTACCATAGGAACAGAGTAGGGAGGCCTGGGAGCTCAGCAAACAGTGCAGAGGGAATAGATGGAATGAAACAGGTAGTAGGACCCTGGAGATGCCTCCTCTGCTGTCTGGGCTGCAGCCATGCATCTGATCCCCTGAGGTGCCACATGCCAGACCCAATCTCTTCATGGGCCAGATCCAGCCCACAGACCATAGCTTGCCAACCCCTGCCTTATACAAATTTTCTCACCCAATGAACAGAAAAGATTAATTAAAACTGGAATAGAGCCGAGAGGGCCTGCTTAAATCAATAGGGAAATGGAGAGCCTGTCTTGTGCATGAAAACAAAAGGTACATCTACAAAGTGATGACATATACCTGTGCCCATCTGTTCATGCTCACACACTCCAGACTGAGAAATGGACTGGTAAGGATGCTTGCAAGCTTCTCTTAAGGATGCCAAAAGATTGGACAGCAGTGTTAAGAACAACCATGGGGAGATTCATAGATTCATAGATGTTAGGGTCGGAAGGGACCTCAATAGATCATCGAGTCTGACCCCCTGTATAAGCAGGAAAGGGTGCTGGGTCTAGATGACCCCAGCTAGATACTCATCTAACCTCCTCTTGAAGACCCCCAGGGTAGGGGAGAGCACCACCTCCCTTGGGAGCCCGTTCCAGACCTTGGCCACTCGAACTGTGAAGAAGTTCTTCCTAATGTTCAATCTAAATCTGCTCTCTGCTAGCTTGTGGGCATTGTTTCTTGTAACCCCCTGGGGCGCCTTGGTGAATAAATACTCACCAATTCCCTTCTGTGCCCCCGTGATGAACTTATAGGCAGCCACAAGGTCGCCTCTCAACCTTCTCTTGCGGAGGCTGAAAAGGTCCAGTTTCTCTAGTCTCTCCTCGTAGGGCTTGGTCTGCAGGCCCTTGACCATATGAGTTGCCCTTCTCTGGACCCTCTCCAGGTTATCCGCATCCTTCTTGAAGTGTGGCGCCCAGAATTGCACGCAGTACTCCAACTGCGGTCTGACCAGCGCCCGATAGAGGGGAAGTATCTCCTCCTTGGACCTATTCGTCATGCATCTGCTGATGCACGATAAAGTGCCATTGGCTTTTTTGATGGCTTCGTCACACTGCTGGCTCATGTTCATTTTGGAGTCCGCTAGGACTCCAAGATCCCTTTCCACCTCTGTGCCACCCAGCAGGTCATTCCCTAGGCTGTAGGTGTGCTGGACATTTTTCCTCCCTCGGTGCACCACTTTGCATTTCTCCTTGTTGAACTGCATTCTGTTGTTTTCTGCCCACTTGTCCAATCTATCCAGGTCTGCCTGCAGCTGTTCCCTGCCCTCCGGCGTGTCCACTTCTCCCCATAGCTTTGTGTCATCTGCAAACTTGGACAGAGTACATTTGACTCCCTCGTCCAAGTCACTGATGAAGACATTAAAGAGTATCGGTCCAAGGACCGAGCCCTGCGGGACCCCACTGCCCACGCCCTTCCAGGTTGAGACCAACCCATCCACCACGACTCTCTGGGTGCGACCCTCTAGCCAATTCACCACCCACTGGACAGTGTAGTCATCCACGTCACAGCCTCTTAACTTGTTCACCAGTATGGGGTGGGATACCGTATCGAAGGCCTTCCTGAAGTCTAAGTATACAACAACCACCCCTCCTCCTGTGTCCAGGCGTTTCATAACCTGGTCATAGAAAGAGACTAGATTGGTCAGGCATGATCTGCCTGCCACAAACCCGTGCTGGTTTCCCCTCAGCATAATTTGCCCTGCTGGGCTCTCACAAATGTGAGCCTTGATAATGGCTTGATGATGCCAGAGTTGACGCACCTGTGAACTTCTGGGCTTGGAGTTTGTAAGCATAAGCAAGTGGGTGCAGTCTGCCCAGAGGGCATCCCAACTGGGACATGCAGCTACTGTATAAGAGCTTTTCTTGTTACCTCAGCAAAACAAAGGCGGAGGGTGTATATAATTGCTGCTTGTAAAAACATCAGGATGGTAAATGCAAGGGAATGAGAAAAGCTATTTAAGCTAAAGGACAACTTGGCACAGGAACAAATGGGTTTAAACTAGCCATGAATACATTTAGATGAAAAGTAGAAGGTGGTTCCTAACCATCAGAGGAATCAAATACTGGAACAGCCTTTCAAAAGAAGTAGAGGGCAGACGGCAAAAATCTTTGTCAGTTATTAATGTGGAACTAGAATAGTTTATAAAAGGAAATGTACCACAAATTGCCTGCAATAGGAAAGGAGGGGATAGAATGACCCAAGAGGTCCTGCTAGTCCTATGTTCCTTAAACTAAATGAATCACTCCAGTGTCACCCTCATGTATCTAATGAACATCAGTGAAGATCTTGAAGATCTTTGGTTGCAGGTACTTAGGGGAATTAATCAGAATTGTCTTCAGAACAGAAACCACATTGTGTGAAAGTGATTAACTCATAGGATTATCATACACAGGGCGCCTCTATACGAGACGCTGCTGTACAGTCATTACTGTGCATTTATTTAGTACTTGTATTAGCAAGTACTTAATACTTGCACAATCACTGGAGTTACTATGTGCAGTAGCACCAGCAAACTTCCTTGAGGTGACGCAACTGTGCAGTAGCCTAATAATACTGTGAAGTACATATTAGCACTGTCCATAGCTTTTGGCTACAGAGCAGTCAAAGCATCATGTAAACATGCCTACAGAGGCTGAATGTGATCTGACCTTACTACAGCTTCTTGATGTGCTTTTACATAAATATTATATCACGTAAAAAGCTATTAATCCCCCTATATAGCTGCATTCAGTACAATAAATAAATATTAGCTAATACTTTAGAATATATTCTATATAATTCACATTAGTAAACTAGGTGTCAAAATGGAACTTAGACAGAATTTAGGCTTCTACATCAAACACATACATAAAAAAAAATAAAAAAATCCAGAATAACCCCAGTCCAGTTACTCCAAAATCTTTAGATGTCTCAGTTCATTAAACACAAAGATTTTCAAATGCAAAGATCCTTAAGTGTCTTGATGGCTTCTGTACATTACTAGAAGCAGGGCAGATCTAGGGTTTGGGAAAGTGGGTGCATGAGCAACCCTGCTCCCAACCTCTTCCCCCCACACTCACAGGTATGGAGTTCCTTAAAGTCCTCAAAGCATATAAGACTCCTCCACGTCCCTCTGTGCTCAGAGACACATCCTCTCCCTCCCCTCCTCTTCACCCCATCTGTCACCTGTTGCTGCTATTTTCCCTGATGTCCTAAAGGAAGGAGAAGCCACTCCTGCCCAGTCCACCAAGGTTGCACAGGGGCTAGGCTCAGCTGAGAACAGTGACAGTGGCAGCAGGGCAATGGGAGCAGGTGTGGAGAGGGGAAACCTTGGGACAGGACGGAGGGGAAGAGTGGGGGATTCTTATGTGCTTTGGGGGCTTTAAAAAAGTAGAGATTCCTGCAGAGTGGTTGAATCTGAAAGAAGGGTGCAGCGATACCACTGTACTCCCTCTGTATCCACCCCTGATTAGAAGCACTAAAGTCTGAGCAACTAGGAACACAGCTCCAACCAAAGCTCTACAGTGGTCCATTTAAACTCCAGCCGGTGTGTCCACTTTAGAGAAGGCACTGAGAATGAAGTCAAGCATCTTTTAAATAAAAGCACTATGTTAAGGCAGCTCCTGAGGAATTGCCAGACTTGGATTCTAGCCTCATTTCAGTTTAGAGTTCAAACTCATGTCTCCAAAACAGACCTAACCACCAAGTTACAGAGAAGTTGGGGAGAATTTCCTTCATCCCTCCTGTTGAAGCTGGTAACTTGAAATGCAAGTCAGGAGGCTAAAAAAAGAACAAGAGACTTATCTTGTAGTCTAGTGCATAGGTGTAACTAGTATGTTTGGTACTCTCAGCAGCAGAGGTATACCTGGCAGTAGGGTACTGGATCAGAGGAAAAGGGGCTCCAGTCTCTGGCAGCTATGTGCTCCATCAGTGCAAGGCATCATGGAGTGGCCAGAATCCAGCAGGCAGGGGTGCTCTCGAGGGTGTCTCTGAAAGCTGTGCCAAGCAATGATGACTTAAGTAGCAGGATTAATTCCCTGGCTACAGGTTTCTTCTCCCTACTCTTCCTCTCCAGATACTTGAGTCCCACTCCCTGCTGGTTCCTGACCACTTCTACCTGATCCATGTTGACATAAGCTATAGTTACCAAGTCTCAAGCACAAAACCTCTGTTCCAGCCACCTCACTTAGTGCCCATGTACCCCTCCCTTACTGCTAGTTTTGCTACTGGTCTAGTGGTTAGGGCATTCAGGAAGGAGGGGGAATCCTGGGTTCCAATTCCTGCTTTTAGGAAAATATTTTGGGGTGGGGAAGATGTTATTATTCAGTAACCATCTAATCTGAAAACAATCCATGGAGCAAGGGCCGGAATACAGCTATTTCTAGCTGGAAGTCCTAACCACTAGTCCAAGAGAATGTTGCCACCTTTCCCTATTCAATCAGGATAGTCTCAGTTTTGGTATTTGAGTCCTGTATCCCAGCTGAGCCATGTAATGTATGTGTACCTACTTTCAGTTTCAGGGTTTGGTTTTTGTTTGTTTGTTCCTTGTCTTTCTTTCCCCCAGACAAAATAGTCTGCTTTATACTTTTGTAAAACCTTCAAATTCATTTTTACTGAAAGGACCAGAATGGCTTTGAAGACCTTATGTGAAATACTTCAACATTTCCCTAACATAATGTTCTGAAAGGGTCTAGTGTCAATACAAATGAAATATGTGGAAACTAAGAGGAAATCTGACAGAAAATTTGCTCAAAGAGCACACTAAGGTGGCATGTAAAAACAATAATGGGCCATTAGGCTGTCTTATTAGAGAAATTAAAGCATTGCACACACTGTATGACTCATAGCATCTGGCTTTTCCATTCTGTACTGAGCAACTTGAAATCTACATTTTTTATTCAAGTAGTGATTTCATATATTTTCCTGCTTCCACTGTAAATATTTAATATACATAGATATGGTGCAACTCACTTGGGAAGTTCAAAAAGCAGAGACCCAAAAGAATTTCACAAATAATGTGTGCTTATGCAGACACCAGTATTTGCATGCAAACTGGGTAACTGCACATGCAAAAGGGCACTTGCAGGCTTTGACAGTGTGAATGTGGCTGTTTGTCTTTTTCTGTGTGCACAAATAGGTCTCCATGCCTGAAAGACTTCACAGTAAATATAGTAATATTGTGAAAGTATCATATTACTTTGCTGTTATCTCTGTACTATACAACCACTTAGATTAGAAATGGACCCAAGACATTTAACTTAGTACTAGAAATAGCTTGGCAGTACAGCTATACTGAAATATCTATACCAACAAATCCTCCTACAGTAGAGCAACTTATACAAGAAAAAAAAAAGGTTTCTGCTGTCCAGCTTATGCCAGGTCCCCAAGAAAAATAAACTATAACAGCAAAACAGCTTTTATGCCAGTATAAATGTGTCAATACTAGAGCCTTAGCCAGTAAAAAAAAAAAAAGCGTAAGAAATCCTACCCCTAACTGATCCTACAATATCAACAAATGCTCTAGAGGAGACCTAATATGAATCTGTACTTGATCTTCTTGATGTTTCTTATGCCTTTCTAATGTAAGAGAAAAGAACAGGGTTCAAAATTTACATCTGGATTGAGCTCCAGATTTTGAATCTTTTTTATTATATAGTAGGCCTGTGCAAAGTGGCAAGTATTTGATTTGGGTTCAGATTCAGCAATTTCAGAGGGACAGTGATTTAATTTGGTGATTCGAGTCACTTTCCAGATTCAGTTAAGCCAAATCATATTCAGAGATTTGGCACCGATTCTGAGATGTGGCCATAGACTATAATGGGGAATCACTAAAATACCTATAACTTTGTCATTTTTTTTGCCAATTCAGATGAAAATAGCAGAGATGGTAGCCCCTTCCGAGGGCATGAAGCCTGCAAAGTTTCAAGAAGATAGGTGCAGGGGTTTCTGTGAAAGTGCCCCTCAAACTGTTTAAAGCAAAACTCGTATCACTTATGTGTGTAAAGGCTGAGCGGGATGAATAAAGCAGGGATGTTAGCCCCTCATGTGGACATGAGGCTTTCCAGGTCTCAGGCAGAGTGGTGCAGAAGTTTCTGTAAAAGTGTCCCTAAAACTGTTGAAAGCAAAACATGTGTCACTTATGTGTGTTAAGGGGTGTAGGTTGTAGCCTATGACACATTATAACCTGCCTGACATATGACTCCCCAGGTACCTCTTCATTTTTACCTGCTACATCTCCCTTCTCCCCCACCCCACAGCCTGTTTCTCATCCCCTGATGCCTCAATTTACATTTTCACTGACTGGTTTTCTTGTCTCCATTGCATACCAGCCTCTGGATTCTTTACTATTCCTTCCATCCAGGAAGAGTACACATACCAGTTGCAGATTCTTCCTCAGCTTGATGAAGGGTTTTTAAACCGAAAGCTTGCTAAAATATATTTCTCCAACTATTCAGTTGGTTTAATAAATTATATCAGATTGACCCAAAGAACCTTGTCTGTCTTGTGTGTGTTAAGGCAGAACGGGATGAATGCAACATGGATGGTAGCCTGTAACAGGGGGCCTTTCCGGTGCTGATTAGATCTTGGCCCACCCATTTGTTTCTGGGCCAACCACCCACCCCTTTTTCTCATGCCATGCCTTGATGGCAAACTGATTCAGATGTTACCCAGGTGGAAGGCTGCCCATCTAGGCCCCTGATGTCTAGGGGTGACATCCATTTTGCAGCTCAATACCTTCCATACACTGTGGCCAATGCCTTGCAGGTTGCTTCCTTCACCCCCTCCAGCTGTGGTCCCCTCTGTAGGACCTTTGGCCCTTGGCCCTGGCCCCACCTTCAGGTCCGTCATAATCCTGAGCCTCTTGTGCTGGGCATTCCTTGTAGTGGACCTATGACCCTTTGACCCCTCCTTTGGGTCCTGCCCCAGCACGGAACAGTCAATGGTACCTCAGGTCAACTTTAAGCCGCCTGCCTGTTCTCACCCTCACAACTCCACTGTAACCAGTAAGCCTCAGGCCTCTCAAAGCTTTTACAGGTCTAGGCTTTCCCCAGCCAGGACTATGAGTGTGTGTAGTGGCTGGAGGTTATCAGGTGCCCCCTACCCACCTTTAACCAGGGAGGTTAGTAGTCCCGGCATTTCCTGGGGCTGCCATGCCACTGGCAGTCCCACCAGGCCTCCCTACCCTGTTAGGGTGCAGTTTTAGGTCATGCCCAGCACCTGGGGCCTCCTCCTTCCCCATAGCCCCAGCCCATACCTCCATGTTCATCCTGGAATGGGAGCCCAGCAGGGAGATATTCTTCCCCTGCTCACTGGTGATAAACTAAACTGCTGTCTCTAGGTCTGAGAGCAGGGATTTAAATGGTTCAGAAAGCAACTAAAAAAATGAAATATGTGCAGAGTAAAGAAAGTGGCACTCACTCCATCTGCATGTAGAACTTGAGGAACCCCGGCAGTGGGAGGTTCACCTTCAGGAACATCAACTGCTCCGCCAAACTAGAGTTGAGCCCCAGCAAAAGTCTGGGATCATGCCCGGTATGCAAAAGCCAATAAAGATACCAGGGGTGAAAGTATAAAGAAGATTTATTGCTAGCAATAAAAGGTGCAAGCGGAATAATTTCACATAACAAGCACCCAGATTTCTAATTCTAAGCATCTTTTATACAGGGGTTTTGGACCTTCATAAGCATCCTTGTTTGCTAATTGGCTATAAAGGAGTGACGCAAGGAGTTCTTTACTGAGCATGTCTCTATACCTGTGTTTTAGCTATGTATCTCATTAACATACATGTATGTTTCATTAGCATACTTTTTCCCCACCTAGGGGCGTGATTTTTAGTATTTTAATGAGCTCTTTGACCCAGTACTCTGATTCTGCTTTTGTTTTCAAGCCTCCTTTATCTAAGACTGTCTCCTCCTTATCATTGCAGATGGGGATTCGTCACATAACAGAGACTTTTGCTTAGGCTTTGCATAGTAGTTTCTAGGTCACTCCTTACACTAGGACCAAGGAGATGCAGTGGGATATCACAACATCACCAGCAAGTCTGAACACCCTCTCACATGGAACACTGGTTGATGGACAGGACAAGTGTTCCAATAGGCCAAGCAGTCACAGAGCAGTAGCTCCGTGTCTTGGCAACATAGGTAGCCATTGGGGCCTCCACACTACCTGCCTGATGGTGGGGTCTCTACCCCGGCTGCTCCAGATGTCTGAGGTGAAGTGTTAAGCCAGTTGCGGACCTGCCTTGTGCAGCTCCTCCATCAAGTACTCCCTGCATGCCTCACATAGGGAGGACACCACCATCCTGCTAAAGTGGTGCAGGTGGGTACTTGCTATGATGGGGCCATGACATGCCTAAACACTGGCCATTCAATAAAGGAGAAGGGCTGTCCATCCAGAGCAAGCATCTCCCCAGTGCTCTGGGTGACCTTGCTCACCTTGGAAACATGTCCCCCCTTTGTCTTCATCTTTCCTCTGCTGGTCCAGGGTGGCCTACCTCTGTTTCTTGGGGATGGGGGCTTTGGAGTGAGAGGGGGACTTCTTTTTGGGCATGCTCCTGCTGGTGCCAAGCTGAGGAGGAAAAAGGGCAAGGGGGTGCTGCCTCCTGAGATGCAGCAGCATTGCTGTGATGGTGAAATGTTTCTTGTCCTTGTCCCGGATGATCTGCTTTTGGCAGTGCTGGCAGGTAGCACACCTGGGATCATCTACCACCTCAGTATGCTCCCACACTACACTACCCACCCACTTGTGGTTTGCAGGTGGGGATTCTGCCTTATCCCCCTCCTCACCAGGCAGAGGCACAACAGGAGGAGAAACTGTGCCACCTGCCCCCCACAACCTTCTCCAAAGTGCCTTCCAAAAGAGACCTGCCTCTAGGGAAACTGAGGGGCATGGAGCACAAACTCAGATTCCCCACTCCTCCCCCAGAATTTCCTTTGCTATAGCACTCAGCTCTGCTGCTTCCAGATCACTGCTCTCACCTCCTTCCTGCCACTAGCAGCAGAAGACTCATCACTGCTAGCAAAGAGGGTGTGTCTATGTTTAGAGAGGGAGGCGGGACTTGCAACTCACTGTCACAGTCACTGGCCAGCTACAGATGTCAATATCAAAACAATTTCCACCCCTCCCCCTCCTCTCCCTCGCTCTTCTAAGTTTTTGTTTCCTGCATGTCTGACTTCCAAATATCCAAATCTTTTTTAATCTTTTCCAAATCAATTTGAAGGCTTCCAAATCAATTCGGGCTTTTTAATAGGCCTCCTGGTTCGACTTGGCTTTGGAGATTTGGTCGCTGAATCGAGCCGAATCTCCTTCTAATCGAACCAGCTGCTGAAGCTTCGCACAGCCCTACTACACATACCATGAGTGTTCTTAGCTCAAAGGTTAATTAATTATTGTTGTATTCATTTTTAGCTGTTAGGAGCCATAAATTATTAGTTTGTGTGTACATTTACTAAATGGTCACATCCTCAATTCATGTAAATTGATTTAGCACTACTGAAGCTAAGAATACCTCACTGACTAATCACACTGGGTGCCTGTACATGTGTGGGGAGGCTGCTCTGATGCTCTTAAATTAGATCAAAATTCAGTCTAGTCCAGAATTCTGTATCCAATAGTGGTCAGTACCAACCAGTTCTTAGCAGGTACATAACAAAATGAAAAAGCCATATAATAATTAGCTCTGGGATAATCCAATTTAGTTTCTTTCTAATCTCCATTAGATGAAGATTGGTTTATGGCTTTAGCATGAGAATTTACATTCTTTCCTTTTCATGTTCATATTATAAGTTTAGGTATTCCTAGATATACTTAATTTTATACAGTATTACCCACACACACATGCACATCTATTTTATAATCTTGCTAAAATCCTAGCCTCCATGTTTCCCTATGGTAGTTTGTTCTGTATGTTAAATGGGTTCAGTGAAAAAGTGCTTTTTTAATCAATTTTGAATTGGCCATGTTTCAATTTCTTAAAGTGTCTTTTGTTCTTTTACTATTGGATAGGGCAAATGAAAGTCCCAATATAACCAATCATGACATTCATTAGTCCATACTTTTATCGTGTTCCTTTTTATTCATCTTCTCTCTACTATAAGCAGTGCCAGTCTTACACACACATGCAGAGTGAGAGAGTATGTGCATATACATATTTATAGGGCAAGTTATGGTTTTACATTTCATAAAATTGCTGGAATACTTGTCTACTCACTTGTAACATTTAAGTCCAAAAGTATATTAAAGTATTTTTTATAGATATATAGTGGGGCTTGGTAGCTTAGAAAAATGCTGACTGGACCTAAATGCAGGGGCACCACACTGCTGAGCCTTTTCCATCAGGCAGCATTTTCAGCTTGTGCCATAACTGTGTTTTTAAGAAAGAAAGAACGAAAATAATATGGCAGAAGACTCTAAGTATTAAACCTCCCAGCTGCTCTGATTAAAGGATACTCATATAGATGATGATGGGTATATTGAATGAGACTGTTAAGAAAAATGATACAATAAAATCACAAGGTGCCTTGTGCATCTGTATACTGTGACTCATAAGCAAAGGAGGTAAAAACAATGACTGAGAGTCTTGTGATTGAATCCCAGTGGCTGCATCATTGAACAGGAAATTTTTCACTTGCAGTTTTCAAGTTTTGGCTGACCTAGCAAATCTCATGGTTTTGCTTTGTGACACATGCTTTTACTTGTGTTGCTTTGTACTGCTCCCATCACTCCTGAATTGTTGAGCCCTTCTATGAGACAAATTTTAAAATGCATTGCAGTAGAAGGAAGCAGGGAAATAATATGATATAATATGATGCCTTGACAATAAATTCCAGTGTTGCGTTACCAATAGGGGAAAGAGGATTGGGGCTAGAGCAGAAGCCCTTCCTACACCCTGACTCTATTTGAAAATTTGTGGCATCTATTTACTCTTTCTCCAGTTGAGGGAAAAGTGAAGAAGCTTAGGGATGGGCTTAAACAGTTGCCTTTAGAATTTAGAAGAGATGTTCCTTGATAAGAAGGAGCATGTCCATTTCATTTGAAATGGCCCAGAGAATGAAAATGGTTTAAAAGACCCTGAGCAGAAGTAAAATCCTAGTTCAACTTTTAGGGGTTAAAATGTACTTAGGCACCTAAATTAAGCACCGATTTTACCTTCTTGAGTCCCTAAAAGAAATTAATGCAACTACTTAAACCATGGGCATATCTAGAATTTGGAAAAGCAGGGTGCACACAGTAAGGTGCATCATCATGCACAAAACAATGCATATTTTTCTCCAGTTAAAAATAAACTAGAAGCTTTACTAATATGTTAAGGGCCTAGGGCTATAAGATTGAAGCAAAAACAGGTGAAACTTCATTAGGATGTGAAATAAGAGCTTTGTTACTAGGAGCAGCTAACAGACAGCAGAATTGAAGAACAAAGGCTAGCTTGATTGATGGAATATCAAGACCATTAAGAAGAAGAAAGTGTCATTAAGACCTGTGGAATGAAGAGTTTAGAAGAGATCAAGTAGATTATCATATGACTCCTCTTAGCACTGCCTGGCTAGAAATACTACTGCCATGGCCAAGCAGTTGGTTTTAATTTTGGGCGGATCAGGAATCAAAGTAGGGTGCAAAAGCAGCACTACACTACCTTCAATCTGCCTGTGGGTACAACCACTCCTCTGCAGTTCCAGTCACTTTTCCAGCACCACACTTCATAAAATCTTGGGTATGTCCCTGATCACAACCACTGCTCCTGCTCTATCAACAAGACCTGTCACAGAAGAAAATTAGGTTGTTTAGGCATGATTTTATTTTGACAAATCTATCTCGGTCTTTACTTAGATGATTCTTACAAATTGATTGTTGATATCCTTCAGTATCTTTTTGGCTAATAAGTTCAAACTGACTGATCTATATTTCCCTGAATTATCCTTTTTTTCCTACTTTTCTAAATTGAGAACCATATTTGCTCTTTTCCAGTCTTCTGGATAGTAGTGTAACTCATTAACATATACCTGATGCCTTTTAAACTCTTCATTCCATAGGTGTTAATGACCCTCACTCTTTTCAAATTGCATTAATGTTCCACTAATCAAGCTATTCTTTCTTCTGCAATGTTGCTGTCTCTTTCTTCCTCCTAGTAATGTACTTCTTATTTTACAGCCCAACAGACTGTTTATAACTCTTGCTAAAAACATCAACTCAGAGTGGAAATAACTTTCAGTGAAGTATTGGATGCACTGCCAAGATGCTCAAGAAGGCTTGATTTTGTTTTATGCATCTGAAAGATGTGTAGATTGAATTATGATGGCTACAGGACTGAATAAACAACTTTTAAATTATTTTAGCCTAGTTTGTTCATTTTTTAATATAGATAAAATTAAAGAATATTCCAATAAAGTTATATTTGTGTTTGCTCTGACAAACTGAATAATACAGCCATAGACCCCTGTCATATTTACAAAGCTTTTAGTTTATTTTTACCTGGATAAAATATATATATTGTGGTATATATGGTGATATACCACACCATCTGCACCTCCCTTTTCAACACTTGAGATCCGCTCATGGCTGCACCACCTGCTCCCCATCTTCTCCCCACACTCATTCCCTGAGTGGTCTAACCATAATACGGGAAAAGCAGCCAAAGACTTAACTCTCTCAACCAAATAACAATCTTCCCTCCATGCTCCCTTCCCCTATATGCACAGTGGCAGGTTCCCTCCTCTCCTCTTCCTGTTCCCCTTCTCTCCTGCCCACCACTGTCTTTGTCTCCATCTGACCTGGGGGAAAGGGAAGGACACTAGTGAGTCACTTCTGCACCATTCCAGCTGCTCTGTACATAGATCAGTGGAGAGCCACCCTAGCCAGACGGCAGTGGTGGTGGCAATAACAGGCACGTTCTTTTCCCCAGTGGTTGACAGGAACATCACTGCCATTGTCCTGGTTGAACATGGTCCTACAGAGAGACCAGATGGAGCAGGTAAGAGTAGCTCTCCAGACTTCCAGGGCAGCTGGAGACAGCAGCAGTGGTTTGTAGGGAGATAGAAGGGAAATGGGATGGAAGGGGATGTGCCACTGAGTGTGAAGGGAAGAAGAGGAGGGGAATTCTTCCTTGATTCCGGGTCCTAAAAAAAAGTCCCTGACTGCTGCTCCTGCAACATTGCTGACTGAAAGAGGGATACATCCACGCCACTGTGCCTCCCCACCTCTCAATTCATCCGTGGAGACAGGAAAAAGAATAATTGAATAAAACCGCTCAAATGGAAGATTTAGTTTAAATATGAGGAAGAGTTATCTAACTATGACAGTCATTTAGCACTTGAACTGATTATCTAGAGAGACTGTGGAATTTCTGTCACTGGAAGTTTTTAAGTGCAAGTTAGACAAACATTTTGGTCTAGTTTAGTCAAGGAAGATTCTGCCTAGGGGGAGGGATTGATTTTTTCCATGAGTCTTTGATTTTGTGCAATCAGTGTGAAGGCAGCACCTTCTACCAGGGTTCTATCAAATGAGGTAGCCTAGAGTCTAAGACAAATGTCATATACATCTGCCATGGGGCTGACAGAATTCCATATTTAGAAGCAGCTGGGCAAGGTTGCCAGGAAGACATGAGATATGGAAAGAACAGGACATTCTGAGTTTTTACTTTGAGAACTAATGAGATAATATACAATCGAAACCTGGAGGGTAAAGCTGCAGCTGGAAGTTCAAAGAACCAGTGTCTAAAGTCCTGACATCAAAAGCAGCTCTGGAACCCTAGAACAGCAAAGGAGTAGAAGAAGCTGACATGAAGATGAAAAACAGTACCATTATGTTTCTTGCCAGTAAAGAGGGAAATTCAACTGCAAGTTGTGTATGTTATAATATTGACAGGGAGGAAACAAAGTCATAGACATTTAGATGCAACATGAGATTATACCAATCTTAGAATGGCCTTACAGGTAATTGAAAGCAGTTTTACTTATACTTTGAATGTTGGAACCATATCTAATACCAGAAAGAGACAGAAATATAATCCTTTTAGCTGCACTGTGCAAATTCAGGCAGCAGCAACTCTGAAACTGACCCAAACCAGGCACACACTATAATGAGTATTTCAGCTCTTACTCATTGCACTTGATTGCACCTGGCTGCAGATGGCAAAATATATTGGTGCCACCTCTACTTCCAAGCAACTCAGTTGCCACTGACATCAATTGTCTTTTGAGAAAAATACAGCTAAGAGCTATTGCACCCTCTGTCCTGATGAGAATTCTTTATTTAAGAAATCCATGTCTGGAAAGCTTGGATTTCATCTCTCCTTTGGTTTGGAAATGGCAATCAGGACTCATAGTAGAGATGATATCTTGTATTAGATCAACAAGATTTTGCAAAAACATTTCTTTAATTGGCTTGGAAACTTTAATTGGTTTAATTGGATACTTTTAAGTGGTTCTTTAATTGGTTTGGATACTACACCTACAGTACACAGTTTACTTCTATCTGATTCACCGGGGCTGTCATTGTGCAATTCCAAAAATCCATTGCAGCAAGCTACAGGTACCAAATAGAATCGTATGATGGTAAGGGTTCTTGATTGAATTTATTTGTGTTTGAATCTGTCAGGGAAGAAAAAGCCAACAAATAATAAAATAGATGCAAGCCTCTATAAATCAGCAGCCACCTGCAACCTCTGGGTTATTAGAGGGGTCCTCAGCATGGCAGCACAAATCCATGCTGGCAGGCCAATCACGGCTTTAAAAAAAGAATCTACCTCATCTCAGCTCTTGAACTCAATGAGGATAGTGACAGCAATGTCGAACTTTCATTTTTCCCAATGTTAGCTGTGAATTGCTTTATCACATTATTTTCTCTAACCCTTTTTGTTGTCTCCTAAATGCCAATACTGTTGATAGCTATAACATACTGTATATGCAGTTGTTTTTAAGAAACAGAGATGAATTTTTAATAGACTCAAGTTCTTGATACATTTCCCCCTTCTATATATCTAAATTGTGTAAATTACAGGGAACTGTAAAAGTTAAACATCATAGGCACCATAATTACTGATAATACTCTATTCTTCCAAGTCAGGACCATTCCAACACATTCTGCATTGGCTCCTGTAGCATTCAACTGCGGTTAAATCTGCTCCATTACTGTAGGGTCCACTAAAGAGAATTTTTTTGTAGCAACATTAATAAGATCACATGAAAACACAGAACAGAAGCCTGTGATCAATGCATGGGATGGGGGAAGGGGGGCAGGGGGGGTAGGTGTTGAGAGCAATGTAGTCCAGGAACAAAACTGTGGCACATTTGTAAAACCGTAAATGAAATCTTGGTCTCACTGAAATCTGTGGGAGGTTTGCCGTTTACTTCCACACAGTCAGGATCTCACCCAAACAAAGTAATGAGGATAATGTTAACAAGGGCAATGTGAATATGTTTCTGTGTCTCTGTAACAACACAGACTCTAGCATCTCTCACATATAGGAGGAGGCAGAACTGGAATGCGGGAAAACAATAAAGATAGGTTAAACAAAATTATGGATGAGAATTTTTATATACAGAGAGAAATTACACTATGACTCACAACTCTTATAATCCATCTATCCTATCACTAGGGGTGCAGGGAAAAACACAGCCTAATATGCTTGAAGGAATCATGAACCAATGAAAAAACACCTTTAAAACCCTGCAGCTTTGTATGTGGGCATCCCTGTATTTAAAGCTGATTTATATTAGGATGCAACATGTCTTCATATAAAAGTATTCACTGATTTCATTAAACTGAACTCTGGATCAATTTAAACTGATGCAGCTTCTCTGTGTAGGCAAAACCTATGTTATCTCACATCTTCTCTCTGACCCACTTTCCAGTTTTATCAGTAGTACTTTTGTTTTGTAACTGCTTCCCTTTTCAAATCTAATCTCCTTATACTCTTCACATCTCAACCCTACTATGAATTCTTTTAATTTTAATTCTCTACTTGTATTACGTAACTATGAAAAAATATATGGGGAGACACAAGTCATATGAAAAATACCATCCTACTCAAAACAGTATAGTACAACATAATTCTTCAATCCTATTGCACATTTACCCATAGCTTTAGTTGCAATACAGGAATAGAAAACTACTATTTTAGAAGTGTTGTGAACAACCCCTTTGTGTTCAGGGAACCAATACTGTGTTCCTTATGCACCCAAAACTCCCACATACATCGTAAGTATAGTACAGAACCATAATAGCACAGTGCAATAATGACTGTACTAAAATGCATTCTCATAAGCCACAGCCATCAACTAAAACTCTTTGTAATTTTCTCTTGAGATAAATTTCCCTTTTCTCTCTGCCTATGATATTCACAACTTGATACTGCACAGAGACTGGACAAAATTCAATTACCTCTGAAAACTGAAATACGTTCCTACCTATGGATACCTTGGATATTTTGTTAGTTGGTCCAATAATTCAAGTATAAATGTTAAATACTAAACTAAAAACTAGATTTTTTTTTTTTTTTTTTGGCTAGCAGGACATCAGTTGGCACCATGTTCCTGGTAAATCATGTGATTCAGGAAATACTTCAAGTTTCCTGAAAAAAACCATGAAAGACACGAGTTTAAAGCTCTTTATTGCTTTTAATATGGGATTTCCCTAGTTGTGATTTCCAATCCTGCATGAAAAATACATTTCTGTTTTATTTACTGTAGTCTGTTGTGGAGGAAATCTAATCTGGTGGGAAAGAACCAGTTATTTACTTTTAGAAGACTGTACTGGGTAAAAGGAGAAACATGGAGTTTTTACATCCTGACTTAAAGAAAAAAACAGATACAGGTTCAGATACAGGTTCATTTATGCATTTATTTATAAATAGTTACATTTTTGGACAAGTTAATAACTGGGAGAGCTATAAAACTAAAGGAAAGTGTTTGGTTTTCTGGTAAATCTCCATTTTACCTGTAACAAATAATTATATTCATTTAAATATTATGGTATATACATATTTAGTATTTTAGGTATATGTTTCCTGTTTTCCCTTGGACTATATTAAAAAAAAAAAGTCATTTCAGCATTGGCATATATTAACTTTCACCTGGAAATGTAATATTCCACCTTCACTGATATACTCTATCATCATTTGCTTTGCTCTGAGCTACAGCAAAATGGCTTAAAAAATAGCTTAATTGGCTGTCTAAGCTAGGGTTTGGCCTGCTTTGCATCACCAGTACAGCTCAAAGCAGAAGGAGCATAGTGATAGATCTGGCACATACAGGTGGCTCAGTTTATTATTGTGTTACTTCAGTTTAATGTTGATGTAATTATTTTGCACCAAACTCATATCTGTATACAGCAAAAAATAGAAAGTTGATCAACAGAGCCTTGCTATGGCTGGAGTCCCAAGGTCTCAGTAGAGGAGAATACCAGTTGTGCAATAATCTCTAGGTATTGCTTTTATCTACCTCCACCCTCCTTTCCTGTTCCCTGATACACCCACAGGCCACATCCAGAAGAGTGCAGCTGTGCAGTACGTCATGCGTCAGAAACATCTGTGGTGCCACACTCCGTATATTCAATCATTCCCCGCAGTGCAGGGTGGGGCTGGGCGGTTGACCCTAGGAGATCCCAGGAGCAAAAAAAAGCAGGGTGGCACACATGGCAGCAGTGCGCACCATCCAAAACTGGAGCCTGGCTGGCCACAGTCATGCTCCGGCTGCCAGCAGGCTCCCAGCTGCAGAAACACCATAGCTGCAGCTTCCCCAGCCCCCAGAATGCAAGGTAAGGCTGCTGGGCAGCACAGTTGCTATCCCCAGGCTCCCCTATCCCACCCAGGGTAACTTGCCATGTGTCAGAGTGCACGTGGCACAGGCATTCTCCAGGGACAGGTAGCAGCAGCACACCTTGTGCTGCTGCTTTTTCTCCCTGGAGCAACAAACGTCCACAATCGTGTGGCCGTGGCCATAGAGGCTATAGTTCTGAAGACTTATCTTATGCTTTAAAGACAAAAATGCATTCTGCACAGCTGAGATTGTTTCAAGTTTTAGAATTTATGGGGAGGGGTTGGGGATTGACAGTCCTGGAATCCCTCTATCCAGAGACCAGGTAAATGAGAGAACAAAATGCCTCCTTTATAGCACTGCCTCCTCTATATCCACTAATCCTTACTTGAAGAGATTCGGAGGGTAGTATTGTTTCCATCTTTAGTGCTTCTGCTGAGATTCCCAGTAATAGTAACTATTTGTGTTAACTGTGATGATAAGGTGGTTGAAGGAACTTTGATGGTCAAGCTGTCTGGCCACTAAGACTGCTGACAGATGGGGTGGGGGGAAACAAAAAACAGTATTTAATCAGAAGAGGCGCGTCAGTTTGACCTGGCTTACCCAACACCTGTATCAGTCACATGCTTCTGTGAGGCTTTTGGCACTTTTATCTAACAGTTGATTGAATAAAGTGGATAAAAGTGCCAAAATGCCCTTCTGAAGAGCATGATCTATGTAAATGTTGGGTGAGTCAAGTCAAACTGATGCGATGCCTTTTCTGGGCACGCACTGTGCTTAGCTTTGGGGTGCACTGATCTGAAAGTAAAGCACTATTTTGTTTAGTTTTATGTGTCTGCAAGCAGCCTAGGAGACTGAGCCCCCAAGTAACACAATATGGATTCAAAATGCAGAACAATAGGTAAAGCCTGGGCACAGTGTGCTCCACACTACATACCTGAAATTGCAAAATACCATAAAATAAATGCCTCTCCCAGGAGCAATGTAAATGCTTCACCCAGGAGCAACAAACTTTCGCATAAACTATGCTGCAGTTTATTACTACATGCTAATTGCACATATAGGTGTAACCAATGTAGACTTGGAGAAAGTTAGGTCTTATGGAAGGGCAAAAAAGAAACATCAGGAACTCTTTCCTGAATTCTTTGGTCATTTTGAGAGAGACAAATTTGAGCTTCCTTTAATAAGTGAGGAAAGTTTCTGCATTCTTTTAAAATACCTGTTCATTAGGAATATACCAGAGTCCCCTGCTGTTAATAAACTCTCACTCTGTCAAATTCTGACTGTATCCTTCACTTAAATGGGAAATAAAGTCAAGTTTATTTCCTGAAATATAGGGAAAGGGAATAATCCCTTTTTCAGGACAGAAGGGTGCATTATTTTGTCTGAGATTGCTTGGGCTATTTAACTGACTTTCTAAATCGGGAGTTGATATGACATCTTCATTCTATTCCTTGCTAAGCTTAGTATTGTTTTCATGGGCAACAACAACAACAACAAAAGAATATGAAGTTGTCAGATATTTTTAAAGATCCCTACTTGAGAAACAAGAAGAGGAGATTGGGAAGCTGAGTTGATTTGGATGAGGACTTAATTAGGAACTCAGTTCTATAAGACTCATATTGCTTTCTGGTCCTGTTCATTCTTTTTTGTAATAGGGAATAATGACATGCCAATTGTATATGATTATGGATTGTTATTTATGGAACTGGATTTTGCCTCTATACTTAATTATGCTTTGCATACAAAGTTCACATTCTATTGCAACTGTGGTGTTTAATTGAATCTATTTTTATTTTCTCTTTTGTATTAGCCTTCAGATTGATAGCTGTTTTGTTCACTTTTCTGTTCCACCTCTCTATGCTATTTATAGGGCACTTGTTTGGTACCCAAATATGATGCGTTTAAGGATTGTAGTGTGGGACAATGGCTTGAGGGTCACTGCTGGATGCAATTTTTTTTTTCTTTTTATGTAGGGGTCTTATCTTTTTTTTTTTTTTTTTTGATTTGTTAGAGCACTAACATCTTCATTCATGAGTTTGTATACCTAGCAAATGAAGCATGACATGTAGCTAAAACATTTTTTCTACATTGCAGTCAGAGAGACAATTTGAATATATATTTCCAATATATAAGACATATATACTTTTACTCTGATGTACACAATCTAAACAAAAGATCATCCATTTCAAGCCCTTCTTCGGCAATCTCTTTAAAACCTAGACTCTTTCTTTCTGTGAGATCAAACATATTAAAATCAAAACAAATTTAACCCATGCAAACAATTTCCAATCTTGTATTGAAGACCTTTTTAAGTATGTAGATTTAAGTAAAATAATGCACATAATATTAAATATGCATATTTTTTAAAAAATGTAGTTACTATATAGTTAAAATATAGGTAAAGATAGTTACTATGCTGTCAACAGCATGGTAATTAAATTTCTAAATTTGTCAATGTAAGTTATTAGACACCCTTCTTTAATTAAGTGTAATCTGAAGGAAGAAGAGAAGAGGTACCTCAACAAATGTATTATAGTGGAATAACTTGTACACCTCTGGGTATGTATAAGATAGCCCTAACCGAGGGCAAGCATTCACAGGATTTAGATTGCTCTAAAAATGGTGCACCTGATCTAAAGTTCATTGACCTTAGAAATGAACACACTTTAGATTGATAAAAGGTTAACCTGATCCAGCCAGGGTTAACCTGACCTAGTGAACTCTTGCAAGCATTCACAGAATAGTTCTTGGGATAGGAAACCTCAGCCACTTGCCACAGCCCCAGGGCTATGCTGTTCTTAACCTAGGCCCCTGACCCAATTCTCTCCCTAAATACTCCCCACAACTACTCCCCCTGGCCCAGAAAGCCTCCCCTATGGATTAACACTCCCCCCCCCCCCCCCCGCAGATCCCCCTAATCCTGAACCAGGTTCTGTGAATGCTTGTTCAAGATCTCAGGTTAAAAACAGACAATCAGTTTAATGCAATGCAGATGTGCAGATTTGTCCAGGATATGACTTGCATCAAAACAGATGCAGCACAGTTGTTTATACATAAGGTTTAAATGGCAATAAACTCAAATTAGCCACAATGGGCATTTTTACATGTGCTCAGGGGGATGGGGGACAACACTTTAATTAGAGCAGCTCCGAGAGCAGCCCTAATTAAACTACCCAAACCATCTCATGTATCAGCGTCCCCACACTTCAAAGTGGCAGCAGGGTCACTTTATCTAAAGTTCATTGAACAAACTTTATTTAAAGCACCCCTGCCCTGAATCATGGGGACAGTGATAGGCAAGATGTGGAGGCTGGCTAGATTGCAATAATTACCATGTTTCAGCAGACTCGCTTAATCAAGTCTGCGCCAACGCGATGTAATTATAGCCCATCAGAGCAGCCTCCCAGCTTGTGTACGGGCACCCAATTGTTCCAAGGCAAAGCGTTAATTCAGAAAATGTACAGGTACTTAATACAGGACAATGGGCTTTTCCATTTGTAAAGTCTGGGATTTGTTGCAAGATAAAATGCTCAGATTTGAATCAAGCCAGTTATCTGTTTTTAGCTTCAGAGAATAGAAGCCAAACAAAGACTGACCAAAGTAAATTGAGAAGCATGAAAGTCCTCAGGTCAAAGAGGTTCCTATGGGAAGAAAAAGGAAACACAGGATTCTTCTGGCAGTGTGAGATTTTCCATGTGGCCATACGGCCTAGAGAGTATGTGGTCTTTACCTGCTAGGAGCCTTATCTGGTTTTCTAGCAAGATAAAGTGGTTCAGTACATGTGTCTGAATTACCTTCCTAGGGTGCTCCTTTGTACCTTCTGTCACAACCTCTTTGCCTGATAAAAAAGTCTATAACATTTGTGATATTCACAGGATTTTGAAAATATAACTCAGTCAGTGTAGGAAAGACATGCCTGCTTTGAAGGTTATAGAAAAGGTATCTGAACCTTCAGTTTTGCAACAGTTAAACAGATTTATTGTCAGTGTCTGAGTGGATCCACTGAGGATACGTTGGATCCATTTGGACACAGGAATTAAAAATCCACCATGCTATCAAAATGAAGGTCCCTATCACTATAGCACTTACTGGCCTTTGGAAAGAAAGGGAGAGGTTTTGTTGGATACAATGACAAGGTTGCTATTTGTAGTCTTTCATTAGATACTATTGTCTACATAATCATGCATCCAGTGATGCAAAGTTTCGGTATAAACACATAGGTCATTAATCTCTTAATGGGTTTTTGTAGGTAGAGTAGATAAGATGCAGTTTTCATGCTTCAATAATTTACCCGCTAGCTGTCCTCACCACTCTCTTCTTCACTATTCATGGTTTAGTATTATTATTTATTGGTATTACTGTAGTACCTAGGAACTCTAGTCAAGAACCAGATTCCCACTAGACTAGGTGCTGTACAAACACAAAAATAGAAGACAACTGTTGCCACAAAGTGCTTACAATCAAAGGCAAGAGATACAGGCAGATGGGAAGATGTGGTACAAGGAATAAATGAGACAATATTAGTTAGCATGATAGGCAGGAATCTCAGCACATCAGCATCCTAACTGTTTTTCTAAGCATGAGGGCAAAGGCAGTATTTTAGGATTGATTTGAATGAGAATTATGAGATAGAAGTGCAGATGTTTAGGGGAAGTTCTTCTCAAATGTCTGGGACAGCATAAGAGAAAGCACAAAAGTTCTTGTTTGCAACTGTCATAATGGGACAATGAAGGCTGGCATAATGTATTTCATGAAGGCAGGACTCAACTTCTTGATAGTGAATCAGAGATGATAGGATGGGCTGTAATAGATCTTGAAAGGCCTAAAATGTACAGAGAAGCAAATTATATTTAATTCAATAGAAATGAGGAATGAGTGGAAGGATGCAAAGAGATTGGGAGGGCCATGGTTCAAGCAGTTTGGAAAACAGGTCTTTGGAGCAGAACTCTGCATATGAGCTGGGCAATACTGCATTTGTCAAAAGGAAAGAGAAATTTAGCTTCAACATGAAGAATGCTTGAATGAGAGAAATAGATATGTGGATGGATAGCAAAGGCCACATTTTAGAGATTATACTTAAGAAATCTTAAGGACTGGATGTGAGGACAACTAGCAAGGCCTGAGTTAAGGTCTCATGTTATGAGTGATAGGCAGGATGGTGATAGTGTCCCTGGTGTTTAAGAAATGAAGGAACAGGGAATATTTGGATGGAGCAGGTTATGAGCTGAATCTTGTTTTCCTTTCATTCATCTAAGTGGCTTGTATGGACTCACAGAAAGGCCATTTGTGGCTCATACACACATAAGGCTCTTACACACACATGTTGATTCTACATAATTATGCTTATCCTTCATTTCCTTAGACTGCCCCAGTCATGTAGGTGGGCTGGGACAATAGAATCACTTGAACACATGCATGTGATTCTCAAATCATTAGTGATAGACAAAATGTGATTAGTCATTGTTCATCCCTGAAAGAAGGCATTCACAAATTTAAGCTAGATTTCCTAGTGGTTAGAGCATTTGCCCAGGGAATGGGAGACCGGGGGGGGGGGAGGGGGGGGGCTCAATTGCCTTAACCTCTAGGTAATTGAGCTAAATGAGGGAAGGCCCTTCTTCATCATTTTATTTCTGGCTTGTATCTGTGTATGGGAATCTTATTTTGCCAGAGGTAGAAAGAGAATCCAACTGTGCTTAAAAGCCAAAAATTGTCTTAACTCAGCTGTGTATGTGACACATAGGTGTATGAAGGTAAAACAGGATTTAGCTCTAAGATTTTTGTTTTAGCTATGTTTATCTTAAGCTAATTGCCAGTCATGCATAAGGGGACATCAAAGCTTTTAGATTGAAAAGAAGGAGATGGATCTGGAATACAAGTTGATCTTATATCAGTTGATAGCTATTTATTTTTGGAAACATCCAGACAGCACCCTGCAAAATATGGAGCTATAACCTGAAATCACACAAAGGTATGTTTTCCTTACCTACTTTTTTTTCCCTACAATTTGGTCAAACCGAAGGATGTTGGTTTCTTCTGTGAAAAAGGAAACATTGATAATCAATTAGGAAAAGTCAATTAGGAAACATTTAGTGAAACTGACAGTTTTTTTCTGCTTTGGAACAGTTCAATATAGGAAAAAGAAAAGTATGCAGGCTGGAAGACAGAAAGGTCCTCTGATATGGCCAATTTTATTTTCCTGACCCAGAACGTCTGCTCTGACGAAATCACCAAAAATACATTCGCAAATGTTTACTGTTTGTTGTACACTCTAACTTTACATTCATAACAACATGTTCTAGAATTGTATATTATTAGTGTGCCTCCTAGAAACAACTGATGAGACATGCCTGTTAATATTACTGGTGATGGTGATGAACAGATACTATTTATATTTTTAAAAACAACACAAAATAATATAGTTTTTGATGAAGGATGGTTTGATCATTTTCACATCATCTCCAGGAAAGAAGTCAATAAACTATTTCATGGATGAACATAGTGGTTTTTAATGGGTTGTGATGTGCCGACTAACAAACAGCTTCTGATTTTTATTCATGGGATTCTGTCACCAATAACTGGTTGGTAAAGAATGTGTCGGAATCAATCATGTTTTAGACATACATGCAGGGATCAGAAAGAAAGAGTTACAAGGTATCCTTGTAAAACTGTTCTTTCCATCAAACAATAGAAGCTATTTTCTCTTTAATGTTTGGTATATCCTGGTATTTGGTTCAGATCTCTTCATGATACATGGAGGCACAGAAACACATTTCTAAGGATTGGAAAACAGTTGGGTTCTGTCCATCATCATATGTTTTGAGGATATACTGCACATAAGAAAACTCTGGTTAGGTGTCTTTCCCATCAACAATTCTTTGAATTATCTTTACATTACATTAAATTCAATCAAAACAAAGCCTAAATAAAATATACCTATAAAATTTATTTTAGAAGCTATTAAACAAGAAAGAAAAAAATAAAAATTTAATTATTCTAAATTTCCATTATTTGTTTAGTTCAGAGCTGTCCACGTTCTAAGCAACCAGAGGCCACACATCCCGTGGGCCACATCAGCAAGAGCCACCCACTCTGCAGGCCACACCAGTGTGAGCCACAGCTCCCTCGACCACACACCATGCAGGCACAACCCTCGCCCCCTCCCCCCTACTGTAGTAAATACATGGGCACCTTAAGCTGCAGGCTCCCTCAGTGCTGCAGGCTGTACAGGCCAAACCATCCCATTCCCTGGGGAGGAGGCAGGAAGGGAAAGCCAGAGGAGGGTTGGGGAGCTAAAAGATCCTGGCTGCTGCTGCAGCTGGAGACACAGGTGGCTGTGGGGAGCAGCAGCTGGGTGGGAGCCTGGGGGCTGCAAATAAATCCCTTGGGGATGACACGCGCACCATGGGCCAACAGGTAGACAACACTAGTTTAGTTAATGAGGTCATTCTTTTTTTTAAGATATACAAAAATATTTTAAAGCAAAACTGGTTACAAATTAATTGCCACAGGTTTGGGTTTGAGAACTGGCTATTACTAATGACCTTTTGTGTAACTCCCAAAGTGTTTTCAAGATTGCTCTATGACGATTCGTGGTGTGAATTCATATATGTGTCATAGGCACTGTGAGAACAAATTGCAAGGAAACACAAAGACATGCAAGTCTACTAGTTCGAAGACTGAATATAGAAATTAAACCTTAAATACTTCATCAAAGCTCAAAGCAAGATTTGTTGTCTCTGTTTTTTCATAAAATTCAGCATTTTTGTAGGCTTCATTATAATATTTTTAGCAATATTTTAGCAAAATCTACAGCATTAACTAAAACTCAGTAATCAGTAAGCCTGCTCATGTGAGCGCCTTCTTTATACAGCTTAACGAAACTTGTTTTCATCTTGGGTTTCAGTTTTGCCACATGAAGTTGGAATAAAATCATGTCTTAAAAGGCAAATTAGAGAGTGAAAAGCCCATGTGAAGTGAAACCAAGGACCAATTACTGACATTAGAAGTTGTATGACTCTACTTGGAACACACACAAACCAAACCAGTAAATAACACATAGCTCTAGCCTACACAGCTACTGCTGGGGCTTCAGAATCTAAAATCAAAACTTTTTTCTCTCCAATCCACAAGGTAAATCTTTTCATTGAAACAGAAAATAATAGCCTTTCATTGTTCTTTTGTGGAGCCCCTTAAGCACTGGAAAAACCCACACAAGGAAGCATGTCAAATACAGCAAATAATAGACAAAGCCCTGACAGCATGATTCCACTGGAACTATTCTGATGCAATGCTGGAAGAAGGATTGGCTGCTCTTATGTGTTTCTTGAATCACTTATGGATTTAAAGGGCTAAATGCCCTGAGTGATCAGGAATAAACATCTTCCTCACTCCCTTTTGTTTCTATGGGAGGATGAAAACTGTCCCAGGGAGACGTGAAACAGCTAATTTTTTTGTTTGTTTAAGCTAATAGAGTACAACCTCTGGTTAATCAATAAGTAATGGATTTCAGTAAGGAATATACGACAATTAGAATAAATCTAAACTACAGGATAGAAAAATGTACCTGATTTTTTTCCCTTTTATATGCTTAAAACTATGTCTCCTGTGCATTTTAATTTTAAATACCTTTATATATCCATTCAAAAACTGGATAGTACTGCAGATTTAGTGGGGCAATCTGATTCAATATTTTTCTGACAACATTTTTATGCCACAGAATTATTGATCAATTCAGATAAATGTTAGAAAAATCAAAATTGTCTGGTGCTCATCCACTTTGAGCCTGTGAGCCTTGGACGTTCTTCCATCCCTAAATTAGAACATCTAAGCCAAGGTGGGCAACGACCAAAGCCTCTCGGTCTGTTGTCTCAAGAAAAGGTTTCAATCTAGTAATGAGAAGATGATGCAGTTGATTCATAATGTGTACCCTAGAGCTAGGCACAGACATTCGGAGACATTAAGAGCAGGTTAGATCAAGTTAACTGTTCGATCTAACTTTGTTCACCCAGGTGCAGACCTTATACTTACAAACCTGGTCTCAGTGATTGGAAATCCATCTATATCTGTAACAGTATAGAAGTTCTGTGCACACAGACTGGTCTAAAAACGGCAGAACCCAGTCTCAGATAGACCTGGATAGGCATAGTATCAGACTTATTCAATCTTGGCTAAACCAGTGGAACGCCCAGATTGAATAAGCCTGAACTTCTGTAGAGTTACCTGCACAACCCCAGAGCTAGGAAAGCCCATCCACTTGCCCCAGCCGTGGAGCTGCGCTTTCCCTACTCGCCCTCCCTGGCACCAATATAGCCCCCTCATCCTGACTTAGATTGGTTGACCATTTTGAACACAGTGTAACACCCCCCTAACCTCCTCAAATGTCTGCACTTAGCCCAGGAGTACTTAGCAGAAGAGATCCACATTGGGTGCATCTATACATGTGTTTTAGTTCAGAGTAGACTAATTAGCTTCACAGTAAAGCATCACTGTCTACACATGCACCAGTATTAGGGCACAGTACAGAGTAATTAACTGAACTGGAACACACATGTAGATGCTGACTAGAGATATAAATTGTGCCCTGTTAGACCAGCCAGCCAGGGGCCTACTTCCCTCTGGCTCATATAGCTGCTGTCCCAGGCATACATGTAGGCCCTGCGCCTGGAAGCAGTTTACTTTGACTCACACTGCTCTGGAGTTTCTTGTTTTGCATTAATTGCACATATAGATGCACCCAGAGTGCCTTATACAGTTGGTAAGAGCCATTTTATACTAGAAGAACATTGAAAAGTGGCTGAAGTAAAGTTCAGAAACACAGCTGTTACTTTGAATATTATATTGAATTTCCTTTGATAAAGTGACAGATTTTGTTGATAGAGGAAGAAAGAGGATTAGGTATAACTCAAATTAAGCAAAGCTTTTGACACATTCTTCCATGACATTCTCATAAGGAAACTAAGGATATATGATCTCAATAAGATGATTGTAAGGTGAATGCTGAACTGATTGGAGAAATTGTGTTCAAAAAGAATTGAAAACTCAGTGTTTTTAACAAGGAGAAATTATTGCATAGGATTTCCCAGATCTCTGTCCTGGGTCTAGTAGTATTCATTATCTTCACTAATGACTTGGAGGATGGAATTAAGTCCACACATGGTAAATGTTCAGATGACACTAAACTGAGTGGAACAAGAGACCCTTTGGATGATAGGATTAAGGTTTCAGAATGACCTCGATAAACTAGAAAAATAGCCTGGAATTAAGAGAATCCATTTCAGTGAGGACATGTATAAAGTACTATAGTTAGGAAAGAAAAACTAAGGTACAAATGTAGTATGGGGAACCACTGGCTATGCAGAAAAATCTTAACCTGAAGTATTGTGGGCATCATACTTCAGTAAGGTCATAGACAAATTGTAAGAAATCCAGAAGAGACCAATATGTTTAGAAAGTCTTGCTCGACTGTTCAGGGTCAAGCAATTTAATAAGAACATAAAAACTGCTATTTACTGGGTCCATCTTGCCCAGGATTCTGTTAGGGGTGGCAAGTAGGCTTGTTCCCACCTGTGCTTCAGGGCATCCCCCACCATCCCTTCCTGCCAAAGAACTGGCATGAGTTAGAGGTTAGGGTGTCAGAGCAGGTGCAGGCATGGACAGGCCTACTGCAGTGCCTCTCCCTTCATGGAAGAGTGCTGCTTATGAACCTGTCCATGTCCATGTCCATGTTCTAGCATTGCTTCAACACTATGCCCATGCCCCCAACGCTCCTGGCCAGACTCCGGAGACAAGGATTGAGGTCCTTCTAGCCAGGACAGCACCGGCATTGAGTTATCTATGCTGTGTTTGCCCTGCTGCCTACTTCAGGAGGTCAAGGCTGTCCTGTCAGACTCTGAACTCATCTACATTGACCAGGTCCTATGTGAGGGCAGTTCCCACCCCTCTAGTATCCTTTAGTCCCCCAGAGCTCATTGTGGGGCCCTGGCCTCAGCAGGCCCCGTGGCACTCCCCACCCCACTATCTTACCATACTGGGGAATACCAAGTCAGGCTGCTACTGAATCACCCATTACCTCCAGCTCTACACACTTGTGGTCTGCACCCTCCACCATCTTGTCCTCATATCTGGCCTGGACACCAAGTGGCAGGACACACTCAGTGAGGACAAAAGTCCCTGGTGGACAAATCTCTATTTCACCTTGAGCCACTGGTAACCTTAGCTGGAAGCTCCTTCATGGACTTGTTGCTATGGGCATGTATCTGGCATGGTTCATGGGTGCCTTCAATACTTGCCCTTTCTGCCAGCAGAATGAGACCATAGTGCATACCTACCTGGAGTGTGCCAGGCTATAGCCCCTTCACTGCCTCCTCCAGAACCTCTTACTGACATTCTGGCTGTATTTCTCCCCTTACATTATTATTTTTCACTCCCCATCCATGTTCCCACCAAGTCCTGGAACCTCCTGGTCAACCTCTTCCTGGCCCTAGTCAAGCTAGCAATATATCTCACCAGGAAGGAGGCTGTGGCTTGGAGGACCCCTGGGGACCATGGGGTCAGTTTTCTGTCCCTGGTTCTATCCTGTCTCCAGGCAGGATACCACTAGACAGTGTCCACTGGCTCCTTGGACTCATTTGAGAGACAGTGAGCACTGTCTGGTGTGCTCTGCTTGGGTCCCTGCATTGCCACACTAGTTATTAACTTTTGACCTTCACTCCCATCCCTGTTGTCTTTATTATTTGTCCCAAGGAATCTGTAACGTGTGATTAGTGGCCCCATAACCAAAAGGGGCTTATAGTTTACTTGGTGGATCTAGGCCTGCAATGCCATTGATGTTAAAAGTCCCATGCCACACCATGGCAGAGTGACTGCTGAAAGGGAGAGTGAACAGGGTATGACCCAGGTTTTTTTTCCACTATTCCTCCCTGACCTGCAGCCTTCAGCCTCCAGCATTTAAGGTCTACCACATTTGGAATCATGCACCACATTTGGAATGAGATCCCCATGTTCAAATCAGCATGAGTTGTGAAAGGGAGTGCGGAGGGGGATCACTGTCATTTTCCTTGGATCTCTCAAGTATATTTTAATAAACTTAGGTTCCTGGTGTTTGTGGGGATAGTGCATGGTAGTTGTGTGAAAAGTTTTTAATGCAATCTTAAGACTAAGTTAGATAAACCCTTGTATAAGATGGCTTAGATAAGGGGTTTGGGCTAGATGACCTCCTGCGGTGCCATTCAGCCATAGTTTTCTAAGATTTTATGGTTCTGTAACTCTATGATCAGAGATCTAGAAATATGGCATGCAAAGAAAATTTGGGAGAATTCAGATTATTTAGTCTGGAGGAGAGAAAACTAAGCAGAGAGTAATAACAGTTTTCAGCTTTAAAACTATGTTATAAAAAGTATGATTTTCAACCGTCATTTGTGTCTGCAGGAGACAGAACAAGAAACAATCTTAATTTGCTCTAGATTTAGATAGGGTATTAGGAAGAACAATGGGAGGAAGCCAAGTACTGGAGCAGATTACTTAGAGAGGTTGTGGAATCTCTCTGGAAGTTTTTAAGTGTGTGTTAGACAAACATTTGCCCGGGATTGTTTAGACAGGAATATCCCAGCCTCTGAGCAGGGATATTAGCCTCTGAGCAGGGGTTAGACTGGATGACATCCCAAAGTCTCATCCAGTAATATTTTTAGAATGAATGAAAGGGAATAGGTCTGGTTCTAGAGAACTAGCAAGGTTATTAATAGTTAAATTTAGTGTGATCTGACTGTGAAAATAACTTGCTTACCTGTTTGATTGCCAGGCAGACAAGCAATCTGTTCTAAGCTAAGAACCACAACAATAATTATTTTTTTGAGAATTGAAAACATCCTTTTTACTATCATACAAATATAATTTAAAAAATCTACCTACGGGGAATATCTATGTTGTTTTTCAATTAGTTCAATCAATCAGAATAAATACAAATCAGTCAGAATAGTTTTACAGCCCAGACCACCATATATCAAACTGCACTGGGGAAGATATCTGGCATTAGGATGTGGTTAAGTAAACTGCATAAAATACTGCAGTTCTTCCTGTTTCAGTACTAGTTAAAAATCAAAAGCATGCTATGGGGTAATCTAAAACTGAAGTTATGCCTGTCTCATAAGTGTAGTTCATTATTCAGTTTGCAAAAAGCCTTGTGTATCTTCTGTTTGTGTTTGTTTTGTTTTATAATGTGACAAATATATAAAAAACAAAGAGAGGAAAGGAGATGTATTAATATATTTCAAGGATAACATAAATATCCCAAATATTTATTCAGAATAACCCACTTAGTTCTCCTTGCATCTACAGGAAGTACAACAATATAGATAATTGGCTCTGATCGCACACGAGTCCTGCAGGAATATGACTTCATCCAAAACACTATAGATATAGAACATCTATGGACATTTTATTCATTCTTCATGACATTAGAGATCTTTTTATTTTAGTTTTTAACCTTCAGATAGTTAATTACCTCATTAATAGATTTCTATTCATAAAACTTTAAAACAAAATTCTTTGCTTTAGGATACATTAAAGTGATAGAAAACTTTGTAGGTCCAATTCTGCCCTCATTTACACAAATGAAAGTTCCACTGACTTCATTGGGAATTGAAAAGGTGAAAGTCAAAGGGAAATTTGATGATGCATGTGTATGTCCTGGTAAGAATAACCATCTGTTATAAATTGTAGTATTAATGGCCTTACCAGCTAGTGTCTGAAAGCTGAAAGGATGATATAACTGTTTCTACTTTTAACTGGGTCCCTGTTGTTGTGATTTTTTTTTTCCTGGCATACTCTGTTATGCGCTCTTTACCATAATCTCTCTCACTTAAAGGGATGGAATAATAGTGTTACACAGAGTTTCAAAGAATTTTCTTACAATATTCAAGTAGACTTCTTTTTGCCAACTAGAAGAATTTCTTCTTTGGTTTAAGAACTTAACTCACTTCTTTTGTAAAAGGATCTTAAATTCAAGTCCTACAAAGATATGATCCTCAGATTGGCACCCAGTGAATGAAAAAAGCCTCCCTGTCCCACCCAGAATATAGCTAAAAGCACATTGGCTTGAATAGTACATATTCTGTGGATGCATTGTACTGAAACAAATATACTTGTGCACTTAAAATCAAGCACTTTATTGGGAAGGAAATATGGTATGGTCTTTCCTTAATATTAAGGCCTAGAAATGGGTCATAAGAATTGCTGTTATTGCAACTGGCAGCTAATATTCTACTTTATTTTGACTGGTACTTTTGGATATGCCGGTCTTTAGTCTATAGACAGATTCCTTAAACATCATGGCACTTGTGATAGTATATTTATGAGCTGTTAAAAAGAACAAAGCATCTTTGACAACTAAAGAGATTGTTTCTAAGAATTTGCAGTCTGATAATTCATGCCAATCACAAATCTTTGGGAAAATATCATTCATTGCCCGAGGTTGCTCAAGACCCTTACAAATACAGGTGCATAAAACATAACAAGGATGCCATCAACATAGCTAGGAATCATAACCCAAACAAATTCAGATTGTCATTTCTAGAGTATAGAAAATACTACAGAGGTAAGAGAAATTAAACATGTAGTTTGAACTATAATTGCTACATATACCCCTTGTAACAGTGATCAGTGGGACTATTATAATGGTATTTTACTGGTTTAGGGCATACTAACATGAATACAAATTCTAATATACCATGCATATTATTTTCCTTATGCTAATTCACCTCCAACACATTGTAGGTGTCTGTGCTACTATGGTTTTCAGTGACTCACATTTTAGATAAGGTGGGGAAAGGGAGAGTAATTGAACATGAACTTGTAATTATGAAGTTGAATATGCAAGTGACATATTCTAAAAACAGTGAGGAAGATTGCAAGTTATATGCTGTAATAATGTACACATACAACTATTATTATATACTGCCCATGTTGAATTATTTGAATTTTCATGTATATTTATATATAGCTGAGAGCAAAAATTAGCTTGGGTTAGCTTCTACTTCAGTGATTCTCAGCTCACATGCCATGGCACCCTGGGGTGCCTCAACATTCTTTTAAGGGTATGGGGGGAGGGAGGGAGGAGGTTCAACGTTAGCACTGTTAGGTGTGCAAACATGATTCACATGATAAAGTCAGAGATTGCAAATAGAAATTTGTAAAAGTAAAAACATTTTGACCTATTATGGCCTTTCTGAATTCTTTGCAACAGAAAAAATGTCTTTATTATTTTTTCTGTAGTTAAAAACAATAGAAAAGGAAGAGATGGCATTTTCCAAGGGGTGGCTTGAGCTAACAAAAGGTGCCTTGAGTCTAATGATAGGTGCTTTGAGTCAAAAAAGTTTGAGAACCATTGTTCTACTTAATAACATGAGTTTTATTTTTATTTTTATTAAGTATTTTGTTAAATACATTAAATGAAATCAAAATGTGTATTCAAATTCTCAAACTGTGTCTGCTGATTCTACAACTCTCTTACATATAAATTATCTCATACCTACCTATTTGTTACCAAGTAATCAAAAATAGCATCAAAATACCCACATTATCTGTAGGTTTCTCCAAAATGCTTGAACAAATGTCACATCCCACTAAAATGGCTGCCCTGTACAGGCCTGCTTACACACAACATGCTGGAGGGATTGAAGATCTATCTTCCTTCATCTTACTCCCCAGTCCAGATTTTTTAGGTGTCTATACACATGCTTAAGGGTGGAGGAGAGGGGTATTTTAATTAGAGTGATTCCCTGAGAGTTGCTCTATTTAAAATGCTGCAGCATCATTAAGCCCCTACACATTTAAAAATGGCTGCAGGGTGCTTTATCTAAAACTGGTTCAATGAGCTTTAGTTAAAGTGCCCCAGCAGCCATTTTTAAACCCAGGGGATCTTATACACATGACACTGCAGCGATGCTAGAGCACTCTGATTAAAATACAGAGAAGACTCAATTACTTGAGTCTTCTCCAACATGTTCCAATTAGAATTTATTGGAGCACATTTGTAGGCACTCTTTCTCCCTATGGGACAAAGTGTGTCTAAGTAGAGCTGCAGCTTTCAGTTTGTGGGGCAAGTAAAGCTTATGATAGGGTGGATTCTTTGCACAGGATGACCTTTCCTCTCTGCAGCCATATCCAAAGAAGGAGTGTGTAAACTATTAGAACAACTCAAAGCTACAGGTAAAGAATCAGTTTATTCTGCTCCATGAGGGGTGGATCTACATATGCCTATTAACGTGCATAAAAAAATTCCAGAGCTTATCGCTCAGAGCTGGCAAGCTGACCCCTCCCCATCCCCAGGGGCTGCTCTGACTGGGCTTTATATGTTGTGGAGGGGCTGGCTGGGGCATTAGGGTGCTTTAGTGTGGGGTTAGCTTCATGTCCCAGCCAGCCAGGTCGGCGACTACACATGTACTGCTATGCATGAAAAAACGCTGGAGCAGGGTAGTATTTGTATTTACACATACTACCCTGCTGCAGAGTTTATTAGTTTCAGGCACACACGTAGATGCTGAGACATTTACTACACAGTTAATTAGGCAACTGCTCAGTGAACGTCTCATGTAGATGCACCTAAGATGTTAGAATTTACACTTAATTTTCACATATATAAAAACAAGAATTATTCATGAGAATTCATTGAAATTATTTTATTATTTCAACAACTATTAGGCATAATTAAAAATACACTTTTTAAAATGAATTCTTTTAACAAATGTGCAACTGTAATTATGACACCATAAAGATATCCCTCACAAATTTCCCTCCTACAACAAATCCATAAAACTTCAAGTTTAGCTGTTATTTTCTGAGTTAAACTGCAGGAACTGCACTGTAGTTCAACTTGGTAGAAAGTAAATGTGAAGAAAGAGAAATAAAGATTTCTCATGTGATTTTTGCCCCACAGCTAGGTTCAGCTTGAGCCAACATATGAAAGTTTCTGTGATTAGGCCCTAAAGCACAAAAATACCAATTAATTATGATGATTAGTTATGTCTTCATTAGCAGCCCATAAATAAATCATGCACAGCACTGCAAGCCAGTATTTCTGCTGCACTGAAGAAAAAAGTTTCCTCTTGTAGCGTTTGGAAACCTTATAATTAATTATAAATATTCTCGGAACTTGACATTTGTGCAGTTTTATGAAATTTTGAATATATCTGTGTTTACATTACATGGATAGGTGCAGAAATATTTGTAGATACAGCTGTTTGCCAAGGCATTTAAAATATGTGCTCCCACTATATGAAGAAATGAGTTTCTAACATATAAACATTGAAAAATGCTTAAAACTTATTATTGTTGCTATTACTGTTGCTGTTTTAGTTATTTGGAATACATATTTTCTTAAGTATGAAATCTTCAACAATTACAACTCACAGAAGGAGCTTCTCTTGTGTTTATGATTTATACAAAGAACATCCAGATGCCATCTTGTAATGTTATTCTCAGAATAAGCACTTCTGGAAAAGCCAAAGAGCATGCGACATGCCATAATTGGCAGGCGATTGCATGGAACAGAACATCTCATCGCAGAGTGTCTGTGCATTTTTATGATATCTTACTCATTTCTACAGCTATCTATTATCGCCAGGATTTGTAGGGCACCCAACACCAGATTATCTAGGCATCGTTAATCTCTATGACATCTCTACAGGAGACCATATTTATAGAGTAAGAATCTACCTAAAGAGACTGCCCCAGAATATCCCCAAATGTAATGAGTATATGTCTGCTTCACCTCTATTGAAAGACTACTTGGTTAAGAAACCATTGTTTATCATAATCAAGACAGGCTTTGTTCTATAGAAACAGATGCCAACCAATTTATCAATAAAAGATTCCTGTCAGTATAATCTCTTCCTGTATGAAAGAAACAACATTTCTTGATTAGACCAAATACATTGCTCAAGCACTGGCATCCTTCTTCCTCTTTTCAAAGATAGAACTCAACATTGAAAAATTCTGATAGTTTTAGGTATGAATGTAATTACCAATATAATTATCTTCCTAACATTCTTTAAAACACCTTCTTCTATGTTTGCTATCCTCCAGAATGAAACTAACTAATTTATAGGTTGCTATAATGCAGTGATTCTCCAGCCAGGTGTCACCAGATACTTCGAAGGGTTCCATGAGTTATGAGAACAGAAGCCAAGTGTGAGAAGACACACAGATAAATGCAGATTTCAGGCTTATCCTTATCTGGCTGCTCCCTTGCCATTGCTAGGTAAGCACTGAGGTAAGCTCTCTAATAAATATGTTGTTCATTTCTTTTTATTGGGATGCCACTCAATTCACAAAAGCTATGAAGGGATGCCTGCAGTCTAAAAAACTGACTATCAGTGCTATAATGCAATTACTTTTTTCTACTAGCCATTTCTCTTCTAGTCTTATAATAAGAAAATATTTGTATCATTAATCCCATTTTCTACCTATCATTTGAGACGCTTCTCCTCAGAATGTTAAAATTTGGGAGACATTTTTGAATGAAGCAGTTTATTTAGCATTGACAGTTATGTAGTTTATGCTCTTTGGATGTCCATTCAAGACTTAAAAGAAGCTTGCTTTCTTACAGCTGAGGAAGGTCATGATTTCAAAGTCAAACAGTCTAAAATAGCCTTCATCTTAAACTGTGGATAGCTCCAAACAACTCAAGAAACTCAGCCAAAAAATCCAGAAAAATGATTCATAGATTCATAGATTCATAGATGTTAGGGTCGGAAGGGACCTCAATAGATCATCGAGTCCAACCCCCTGCATAGGCAGGAAAGAGTGCTGGGTCTAGATGACCCCAGCTAGTTGCTTATCTAAACTCCTCTTGAAGACCCCCAGGGAAGGGGAGAGCTCCACCTCCCTTGAGAGCCCGTTCCAGACCATGGCCACTCGAACTGTGAAGAAGTTTTTCCTAATGTCCAATCTAAATCTGCTCTCTGCTAGCTTGTGGCCATTATTTCTTTTAACCCCCGGGGGCGCCTTGGTGAATAAATACTCACCAATTCCCTTCTGTGCCCCCGTGATGAACTTATAGGCAGCCACAAGGTCGCCTCTCAACCCTCTCTTGCGGAGGCTGAAAAGGTCCAGTTTCTCTAGTCTCTCCTCGTAGGGCTTGGTCTACAGGCCCTTAACCATACGAGTGGCCCTTCTCTGGACCCTCTCCAGGTTATGCGCATCCCTCTTGAATTGCGGCTTGATCTCTGCTTATTTCCAAGTAAATAAATAAATAAAAACTCCACAAAATAGTTTTTCATGTTCCCGAAATAGATAGCATTCGCATTGAAATTATTTATTATTGGAAGACTGATTTTCAGTATGTTTAGTATTTTTCTTGAAGAAGAACATGTTGCTAGTGATATTATGTCATTTGAATGGCTACATGCCTACAGAAAAATGGAGATTACCCATTAAAGCACTAGTTTGCACAATATTTAATTTATTCAACTAACACTAGCTAGCATTTCTCACACTTCCCTTAACTAATATAATGACTGGGAGTCTTATCTTTTTAAAATGCTTCATACTTAGAATTCCTTCTGAACACATTGATGACTATATAATGAAAAAACATAGCATTAGGGACTTGCTCTGAAGACCAGAATGTAAGAAAAACACCCTTGACTTTTATACAAGTTTCCCTTTCAGGTCTCTCTTTTTCCTTTATCTATGGAGTTCTCCCAGAATTCTTTGATACATCAATTTGGATTCTTTTGAAATTAATAAATATTCCAAAGAAAAGAGGAAAAAATATGTGGAGCCAAAAGGATGGCAAAGCAGAGGCAGTGTTGCTTAGTGACATAGACCATAGGAGGGAAGGGACTTGCCTGTGTCCCTATTCCCACTAATCAGTGCCTTAAATAATCATTGGATAAAAAAGAGAGGCCGCAGTGGTCAGCTCCCAGGGTCTCCTCTGTTCCAGGGCATTTGCCATCTTACTGAGTCCCTCTTGTTCACCCTGTAGACTCTAGCCAACCAAAGAGGTGGAAGTTCCACTTGGAAATATCCAATCTATTGCTTGGTTCTTAACACACATTGATCAGAATTGAAGATACAGATGCAAACCCTTCTGAGTAAAGGGAGGCTGGAGCCTGCATCTGCCTGTTCTAGGGCAGCTACCTTAAACACTGACTATAAAGTGAGCTAAAAAGTAGGAAGGTCCTCCTCCATCACCATGTCCTTAATCATGTTTTTTCTCCTACTAACATTTCAAGGACTTACATGAAATGTATGCACCTACATGGGTGGTATAAGATTGCAAGAGTATATAAGTGGAAGGAGCAGGTCTTTCTAAATATGTAGAATTTGTGACTCTATGGGTCCTTCCTAACTAAAAATAAAATATTGCCAGAATTATATCTCACATAGATAATTGAAATGCCATGGATTTTACATGAAAGATGTGACACAATCACCTAGATGCAACTGGATCACCTGATGTATAAATCAATCTATGTTTCTTTTAAATCTCTTATAAATTTGAAACTCCTACACACAGGTAACTCACCTTTTCCCTTGTCCCCAACCATAAAAATGCCTATATCTCTCCCCTAAAAATGAGTATAATAAAATTATAAACCAATGAAAATAAGAACTTACAACTGAAACTCCGCTGTATCCTTAATGGCCACATTTGTTAGCAATGGACCAGATTATCTGCTGGCAACAAGTGGTAGAGCTCCATTAAAGCCAATGGAGCTGTATCAATGTACACCAACAAAATTGGTATTGTATATCCAATATTTAGTTTTCCTCTATATCCAGGACTCTGGGTTTATCTTTATTGTATAAGATATAAGTTAGATGGAACTAAGAAAAAATGACACTGTCACCAGCTTTCCACAGAACAGATATACTGTATCTCTCCCCCAGCCTCTCCAATCAATTTTCATTAGGGCTTTCTTGGCTGAAATATTCTCTCCTATTTCTGCAAGAGCTATACAATCCTTGAGAATATATCACTGTGTATGACCAGTGTAATGTCACCAGGTGTAGGAATCAAAATTCTCTCCCCAACACTTTGTAAAGCTGTGGGGTCATTCATAATATGTGCACAATTTTTAGCCAAACCATCAATGATAATTTAGAAAGCAGAAGTCATAACCCTGACACACAATAGCAGTTATGTGTACTATCTGAGCTAAAGGAGTGTAACTATTAGTAGTTGTATTTGGGGAAAATGGACCTGCTATTGTAGGTCAAACATTAAAGAATGAAGTTGTCATGAATTCAGTTCTAATTCCATCCATTTAGTAGATAGCAATACATATATGACCCTAATTCAGTAGCCACATAAACCTGTCAAATACCTTAAAAGTTTATTAATGGAGTTTATGATTTTCTAGATTGAGAAATTAAAAAAATATATTTTAGTGCATGTTAAAACACCTTAAACTAGTAAAAGCCAACTTTACAGAAGTTCTATTGTGTTAAGTTTGATTAAATAAGTGGACCCACAGAATCATATATATTAACATGACTCTTATCACTGGCATTTCTTGTGTAGACATCACTACCAACTTAATAAACAATTGCCATTGAAAATGTTTGGGTTTCTTTAATATTTACTGAAGATACAGGAAAACAAGAAAACATGTGCACATATGTATCTATAATTGAAAGCATTAATTAAGATGTTATTTTAATAATCTCCTTTATTATTTTTAGATAGAGAGAGTTTGAATAAGGAAAACATCTTACTTGATGGTTTTTTGGATTGTACTTAACAGGGTAATAACTTCTCTTTTAGTTGGAGGGCTGACATGGATCTTTTGTTGTGAAAGTGCAATACTTTTTGGACAAAAAAGGCTCCACAGAAATGGAGAAAAAAGAACAGTGAAGGTATAAGGTCTATTTCTGCTGTTGATTTTTGCTTGCAACATCTCTGTCAAAAAAAAGGGAATAGCACATGGTCAAATCAGTCACCCCAAAACCTGGCAAATCAGAATTGGCACAATTTGTCTTTGCCAGTCACCTCTCAGAATAAGGGCAAAACCTAATGATGTAATAAAGGATCTGGGGTTCCTAAAATATTACAGCTATTATAGTAACACTGTTCTTTTAAATCTACCAGTTCTCTCTGGTATCAGTCCTAAGATGTGGATCTCAGAGAGGCTAAAGGTGGAATAGGCTATTTTTTTATTATTTTATTTTAGGCATAAATTTCTGGCACAATTTCGGTTCATAAATATTGTTTATTATACCCCATCTTGTTTATCATATGTAATGATAACACAGGTATGAGCTTGTATCAGTGGGCATTTACACACATGCTCTGGGAGTGTGGGGTGCTTTAATTAGAGTGGTTCTAAGAGCTGCTCTAAGCAAAGTGTCCAGAGCATCTCATGTACCAGCATCCCTGCGCTTCAAAATGGCGGTGGAGGAGCTTTATCTAAAGCTTGTCAAATGAGCTCTAGAAAAAGTACCTCCACCCCCATTTTTAAGCACAAGGACCAGTGCACATGAAATGCTGGAGACTGCTGGAGTGTGGCAATTCATGCTCCAGAAGACTCAATTAATTGAGTAAATAGTTACAGTGTGTTGGAACAGCTTTGCTGCTTATGTATAGACACTTAGTGGGGTTGCTGATTTTAAAACCCATCAGTCTTTCTAATTTTACCTTTTGCTGGCTTTTATGAACAATTCTATGAAATAGGCTGAGTTAGACTTTATTTCTTTGGACATATATCATAAGCCCTTATGCAATAATTCTTTCATTTAACAGAAAGATGCTTTTGTTTAGTTACATAGCTTATATATTCCTAATCAAAATTTTAGATAGATAGCTTATTGAATACATCATGAGAAATGTATTAGGTGGAGCTGGAAAAGGAGCATCATCATCTTACATTTAGTTTATTAACTCTACTAATACTTCTCAGTCTCCTACAGCATCATGAATCATTATGATTATATAGTTCCTTTCAGAGAAGTGTGAAAAATATCACATACAAAACAATAACAGCTAAATCTACCTCCATGCCAGTGCCACAAAGAGATGAAAAATACATATTTTTGCACAGTAGCATGTCATGACTTTTGCTGAGCAAAGCTGACAGATTACTGCATAGTAGTTAGGAGGAGAAGGAAAAGAATCTCTGAGTATGATCAAAATTCAGTTTATGAATGCTGAATTATGCTTGAGTTCATTTCCCCCATAATTCATATGATTATTTTTCCCAGTGCTAATTAATATTCATACAAATACACTTTAATCTTTAAAATGTATTCACAGACCTCATTGTAACACTACTTTAAAACAGCAGAATCATACAGATATGGGGTGAGAAAGGGACTCAAGAGAACATCTAGTCCACTGTTGTGCATATCTACACATTGAAGCAAGATCAAGTATGCCTACACCACCAATGACAAATGTTCATCTGACCTGCCCTTGAAATCTTCTACTGTAGGAGATTACTCAACTTCCCTAGCTAGCCAGTAGCCCCAAAACAAAAGCAAAACACAAGTGCTCCCCAAATTTCAAACTATAGAGTTGGAAATCATCTGTGCACTTTTAAACATTGCTGCCGTGTGACTAAAAAGGGATACGCCTTTTGCACTGTCTTATTAATTTTAAGTTCAGTCATCTGAAAAATTACCATGTAATGCCAGTCCCCCTATGTGTGTGTTTAGATAGCACATACCTGTGGGAAACTATATGAATTCTTCTCAGCAAGATCTGATGCAGGATCCCAATAATCATGGTTCCTTCCATGCCACATATAAATGGCAGGAAGTGTGATTGCAGCATCCTGTATCAGATCCCATTGTGTCATATTGCCAGTATCAGTACCCCTTCCCCCCCCCCCACCCCCACACAGCCAAAGTAGCACGCTTGGCCTTCTGTGCTCCCCCAATTTGGAGCCCTGATCAGCTGAGATGTGCTCCCAGCATCTGGAACACACAAGGCTTTTGAAACATCCCAAAGGATGTCCCTAGAGGCTGAGCACTGGCCACACATTCAATTAAAGACATAATAGGAACCAGCCACAAATATATTACACATATATTGTGTAATACTTTTGTGTTTTTTTCCTCAGTTTATCACACCATTAATTGACTGAACATTATTCATATCTTAAGTATAGTGTCTAAACACATTATTATTTAATAAAGTTATGTATTGCATTTAACTCTTCAGTCCTATGACAGTTTATTCTTCTCTTAACAGATATTAATTTTGGCATGGCTATAGGAAAACACTTAATCAAGTGCTAAAGTCTCAATGCAATTATTTAAGTTGAACCATGTGACAAAGTGCTTTCCTAAATTGAGGTCTTAAGGCCCAGTTCTGTGACCCATCACCTTCCATAGCACTTGTTATGTAACCAAGGGGTACATTCACATGTGCTATTGATGCATAGCAATAAACTCCGGCACAATATGCGTATGCCAATATGCATATTGTGCTAGAGTTTATTGCTCCCGAGCACCACGTTTGAACATGCACCTAGGACTACCACACATTAAGCTGGGATAGAACAGCTCTGGCTGGCAGGGGGTCTCGGGGGTCAGCCTGCCAGCCAAGGGCTCCTCCAACCCAGTTCAGTATAGACATGCTCATGCAGTTTTGTGTTTTCAAGGCACCTTCATTCCCCAATCAGCCCTATCAATGTTTATACATGTGTTGCTGCAAAGTAAAAAACTCTACAGCAGAATAGTACTTGTATTTGCAAATAGTAACCTGTAGCAGAGTTTACTTTGCACATGAAGGCACTGAGATGTTAACTGCAGAGCTAATTAGGCAACTCCTCAGTACACTTCTCATGTAGACATGGCCAGGGACTATTATATTACTCTACACAAGGGTTGAAGAACCTGGCCAGCAAGAGGCATTCATTTCACTCTGCTTAGTCTAAGGTTTAATCAAAAAAAGCATGCGTTTGTATGGGGACAGGAGAGGGAAAATAAATGAAAGTGAATGCTCTGGTTCATACTGTCACAACCCAAAGTTGTGATTTTTTATTTGTGTGTGTGCTTCGGCACCGCTAAATTATTTCCCGCCAATTTGTCGTTTTCTTTGCACGGTAGAGTTCTCTGCTGCAAGAGAGAACTCTGGTGCAACGGGGGATTTCCTGCCAGATTACAGCTTCTTTGCAGGGTGCATCTCTTTTGCATCGTAGTGATACATGTTGTAAAGAAGTTCCCACCATTTGTATTAGGATTTATGCCACATTGTTGGCCCATTCCTAATGTAGGCACACGTGGCAGCTAGCAATTGGCTTGCATTGCTGTATAAAAGGCTTGGGTAGTTTCCGCCCAAGTCGGAGGAGGGAGGACGAGAGAGATTCTGTGTGAAGATCTCCAAGCACTGCGGACCCTCGCGGACCCGATGCGCCTCCCCTAAGCAGGCAATAGAGGCAATAGAACTGAGCCTACGGAGCTTTAGCTTCTAGCCTCTCCCTGTCGCCGAGCACAATCCTAGAGGTTTCCCTTTCCTGTAACTTCGGATCCGTGGAGCCTAAGTAACTCCGGGGAAACTTTTCGAACCTAACCGAAGCGGACCCATGGAGCTTCAGCAACTCCGCGGAATAGAAACCGGACCGAGCCCAATTTTCAAATCCACAGAGTCTTAACAGCTCCGGGGGCCTGGGAACCGAATAACAAAACCCACGGAGCTTCAGTAACTCCGCAGGAGCAACTGAGTTTGTCGTAATCCTCCAACAGGGATTCAAGCGGGAGCTGTGCCTGGAAACCTGTCCAGCCTACACCAATACCATCTTTGGGTGTAAGTAAACAATCTTTTCAATCAACCATTACGCCTCCATAACTAATTCTAACTCACGTGCGCTAAACTGCCCAGCGGTTCTCTCCAGCCCCGTGTGCCCGGGCTGCTGGCCACAGCCCGTGTGCAACGAAGACGGGTCCGGTTTGCCCCGGTTCGCCCCCGGCTCACACATGGCAGTGAGAATAGGATCGGAATCACTGCCGTACATGGCGACAAAGGTGGGATCGGGGCCCGGCCCGCACATGGCGACGAGGATGGGATCTGGAGAGCATGTGCATGTAGCAACCCAGACGGGATTAAGAGAGAACACACTAGAGTTAGAATTGGTTAGGAATTGCCCTTGACGCGATAACCAACGCCAAGTGAAAAGCTTTGAAGAATTAGAGATACATATCGCTTACCACCAGGCAGGCGGAACGGGTGAAAGATTTGTAAGCGGCTGTCTGTCACTAAAGGGAGAAGAGGGAATCTCCGAAGATGGAGCCCCAAGAGAAAGAGAAGTGTACTTGCTCCCTGCAGCATTCGGGTGTATAATGAGAGATGAGCGGGTCCTATTTAGGCCCCTCGATACTGTGTCCCTCACCGAACCCAACCCGGCGGGTGAAATGAACCCGACTTTCACCCGGGAGTGTGCCTGATGCCTACGATATGCTCGGGAGAGTGAAGAACCGGAGCCCATTGGCACGTTCTCCCAGTGTATGGTAATGTCTAGATTACAGGGTCGCGAGCTTCCATCCGAGCTCCGCGAAGATCTGGAGATGGAGGAGCGCCCCGCGGATGAAAGAGTGGCCTTGCAGTACGACAAGGGGGGAGAAGGTAGTGCAACTATTCGTACTTTAATGAATCTAATGCAAAAGAATTTAAGTTTGAAAACCCATCTGCAGATGGCGATCCGATCGGTCAAAGAAACGGATGAGAAAAAGGAGCCTGAAACGCCATTTCAAGATGGCACCGAGCAAGAGGGAGACCGCGTGGAAGAACCGGAAAAGAAGGGTGAAGCTTCTAACGAACCAGCGAGAGTTCGGTCAGCGACTCCGCCCATCGAAGTTCGGTCAGTGACTCTGCCCATCGACGCAGCGTCATCGCCGGCAACCCTGCCTAACGACGCAGCAGCATCTCGGCCGACCACACCTTCCTGCCGATGAAGGAGAGAGTCAAGTGGAGGGGAGCATCCGCCCCTCCTGCCTGAAGCAACGACAGCAGCAGTAACCCCCATGGCAGCAGTTCAGCCTTTAACAACATCGACTCCCGAAAAAGCAGCTTGCCCTACAGCCACAGTCAATCAAGCAACTGATACACAAGATACTGCCATCAGTCGTATTCGTGTTTGGACAGATCTACAACAATGGTATAAAGATTCTGAGATGGAATCTGATGAAGCTATAATTTCATGGCTAGATCTTATGGCCACGGAATTTAAACGTGATTAAAGAGTAATCTTCTTTGTCAATTGCTGAGATTACGTATCCTGATGGAGCCAAGATTGTCTTTTGATCAGGGCTGTCAACACTCGACCAAGCCCCAAGGCACCAGATGACGTGGATCCGATCTTCCACCACTGCCAGCAAGAACCCTAGAGGAGCGATACATGTTTGGATTTCTCCTACAGCGTTCCGGACTTAACAAGCGGCAGCTTCGGATTTTAGGGGACGTAGGCCAATGGCAGTTAGCTTATGAGTTAGGTTTCCGTTATTTGGAAGAACCAGATGATGAATCTTCGACGATTTTGTCTAATTAAGCCATAGGAATCATTTAAAAATTGTTTAAGTTTGTTAAAATAGGTCATTAATCTGTTTTGAGAGTTTTTTGTTTACAGATCCGAGATTCAGAGCGCGTGGCGAGGAAGAGCCCTAAGAGGGATGACACCACCGGAGGAAGTGAGGGCCTGACGCACGACCTCGTCGCGACGCCCACTGAAGCCCTGATCGTGCAATTTTGTTATGAATCAGATTATGTGTTTATGTTGGTTATTGTTTCTTGATTGTTATGTAACTTGATCCCAGGACAGCAAATTTATGTTTGTGTATTTGTTTAATGGCTTGTTTACTCGTTTGATGATCACTGCAAACTTTTAGATTGCTCGGAAGAGTATGGCATAATTTAGCTATGCTCTCAGCAAGGGGGAATGTCACAACCCAAAGTTGTGATTTTTTATTTGTGTGTGCGCTTCGGCACCGCTAAATTATTTCCCGCCAATTTGTCGCTTTCTTTGCATGGTAGAGTTCTCTGCTGCAAGAGAGAACTCTGGTGCAACGGGGGATTTCCCGCCAGATTACAGCTTCTTTGCAGGGTGCATCTCTTTTGCATCATAGTGATACACGTTGTAAAGAAGTTCCCACCATTTGTATTAGGATTTATGCCACATTATTGGCCCATTCCTAATGTAGGCACACGTGGCAGCTAGCGATTGGCTTGCTAGCCATATAAAAGGCTTGGGTAGTTTCCGCCCAAGTCGGAGAAGGGAGGACGAGAGAAATTCTGTGTGAAGATCTCCAAGCACTGTGGACTCTCGCAGACCCAATGCGCCTCCCCTAAGCAGGCAATAGAGGCAATAGAACCGAGCCTACGGAGCTTTAGCTTCTAGCCTCTCCCCGTCGCCGAACGCAATCCTAGACGTATCCCTTTCCTGTAACTTTGGACCTGTGGAGCCTAAGTAACTCCGGGGAAACTTTTTGAACCTAACCGAACCGGATCCACGGAGCTTCAGCAACTCCGGGGAATAGAAACCGGACCGAGCCCAATTTTCAAACCCATGGAGTCTTAACAGCTCCAGGGGCCTGGGAACCGAATAACAAAACCCACGGAGCTTCAGTAACTCCACGGGAGCAACTGAGTTTGTCGTAATCCTCCAACGGGGATTCAAGTGGGAGCTGTGCCTGGAAACCTGTCCAGCCTACACCAATACCATCTTTGGGTGTAAGTAAACAATCTTTTCAATCAACCATTACGCCTCCGTAACTAATTCTAACTCACGTGCGCTAAACTGCCCAGCGGTTCTCTCCAGCCCAGTGCGCCCGGGCTGCTGGCCACAGCCCGTGTGCAACGAAGACGGGTCCGGTTTGCCCCGGTTCGCCCCCGGCTCGCACACGGCAGTGAGAATAGGATCAGAATCACCGCCGTACATGGCGACGAAGGTGGGATCGGGGCCTGGCCCGCACACATACTTTATCCTATAAGGTTCCACAAAGTTACAAAACAAAGGCAAGTTTTTATCTAGTGGAGAATGTGCAGTGCCATAGCTTTCAGTGGTTGTCAAAAGTCACCCAGTCAGTTTAGGCAGCAGCTGAGCAGGGTGTTTTGGGGCTGCAATTTTGGACTTAGGTGCTTCATTTCTACCTGCTTTAGCTGCTTAATTCCTTTACTGCAGTGATTCCCAAACTGTGACACATTGTGCACCGCCATTTAAAAAGGATATAACCTTAAGTACCACCAGCAAATTTTTCAGTTCAACCTTAAGTAACACCAGCAAATTGTTGTCATATAAAATAATTATAATAAGTCTGTTAATGCGCACCACTGACAGGTTGTCTGCATACCACTGGTGGTACTGATACCACAGACTGGGAACTGCTGTTTACTGGATCCAACCCTTAGCCCCCCAGTGTTATCTCAGTGAGCTGGAGTCTAGTGTTAGTATAAATCATTCAGCTTTTCAGTCACCAAAACACTTTGATATATTTATAGGCTTACCCTGCATGGTCAAGGCTATATTTTACATACATATGACATGCACATTCTTCAATCTCTTAAAAAGCTGGAATATTTTTGAAGAAGAGGCAGTGTGATCTGAGGAATTCAGCACAAAGTTAAGAATGAGGCATTGAGTTTTAACCCAGACTGCACTGAATTGCTGTGTGGGCCTGTGACAATTATCTCACCTCTCTGCCAGCACTTTACCAGCAAAGGGATAATAGGGTATATCCACTTATCTAAGCCTCAGTGATGTGAATTAATTTCTATGGAGTGTTTTGAACATGTGAAGTGTTATAAAATTATCAAGTATCATTTGTTCTACTGGTATTGCTAATCAGAGTATATGTAGTGGAGATATTTTTCAAACCAGGAAAACCTTTCAGACCTGCAGATCTATTTCAAGTGCAGCCGCTGAATGTATTGACATATATTTATGCTACATTTTTTTATTTATATATATATTTATTTTTATTATTGAATATAATGGAATCATATTTTTAACCAAAAAGAATCAATGTAAAACTCTATAAATGTATGCTTCAGAAGTAATCATGTTAATCTGGAGATTAGACCTAGATTATCCCTGGTATAACTCCACTGGTGTGCATTCCAGGCAACTTCACTGAGGTAAATTAAATTCCATCACATATTATTTTGGCACACTATATATATCAGTCAGCTAATATCCTTCCTATTATCACAGGTTCCTATTGGCTAGTTCCTTGGGGCTATCCATTAGGCAGTGATTTTTTTTTAATCTATATATTTAAACAGATCAATATCTTACATTCTGAAAATTGAGACAAAGATTTTATGTCAAATTGATGTATAAAGGAACTCCTTCGTCAATTAAATTGGCAATTCATGACAGGCAGAGAAATTTTGGATGCTAACTGGATCACATTTCACAAATCCTTTTCACTTAACATAATCTATCTTGTTCCACAAATAACTGAAGATGCTGTGTAACCTGAGACAGCCTGTTGTCGAATTAATTGTTGACTTCCGCTTTTTTAGTCAGTGTGACCCGGGAAAGTTTAATTGGTTGTCACATTACCATGTAAGAAAAGCTGAATGAAATGCATACTGTTTGTAGACTCTATTTCCCAACAAACTGTTAGGCTATCCTGGGTATGTGTTAGCTCCTGAAAACAGAAATAAATAAATAATGTTTTCACATTTGTAAGGGAAAAAATAACAAAATTTAATCCTTGTTCGATTTTATTATACAAACTGTGATATTACAGCTTCCAAATCTCTCTTTAAAAATTGCAAAATTGAGTTTCAAGATTAATGGTAAAAAGCATTGACCATTTGAATGTTTTATTAGCTAAATATATGTTGAAACCACTTCTGTGAGTATTAAATGGACACCATGGAGCTAGAATTTATATTAAAGATTTATTATTTCCCATATCATCTTCTGACATGTCTTTGTATTGTTCCAGCTGAGCAATATTTTTGCTATTTTATTTATTCTTTCTGTGACCAGTTTTTTAAAAAGTGTTTTCTTTTACTCAAAGCTTCTGTATTAGTCAATATAATTAACATTGATGAATGACATAACATTCAATTTTCTTTGGACAGTATCACATAACACCAAAAAAACCAACAGTAGGAGATGTATTAAAACAGTAGGAAGCAATGAGTTAATAAAATTTGATTCAAGGATGGTTATGCTTTACATGTCAGTACTGTGCCACTTGCCCTGTCACACACTGTTCTACCTATTAAATATCAAAAGATGATGCAATGCAAAATTGTTATTTCAAACTTGAAAAGAATGAGGCATTTCAGAGTTAAGGTTCCACACCAGCTACAATTCTGCTGCTTTGCACCATTTCATGATGAAAGGGTCTGTTATTATATGGTCACACAAAGCTGGTTAATCAATATGCCTTTCTATTGGCCTAATAAAGAAATGTCATGCCACGACAAGGATCTTCATTTGTTTGTAATCACTGTGTGGGCCGACCGGGGGCGAGCCGGGGCAGATCTTTGCGCACGCGGGCTGTGGCCAGCAGCCCGGGCATGTGGGGACGGAGAAGACCGCAGCGAGCTAGAATTGATTACGGACGCGTAGTGGTTGATTAAAAGATTGTTTACTTACACCAAAAGATGGTAGTGGTGTAGGCTGGACAGCTTTCCAGGCACAGCTCCGCTTGAATCCCCGTTGGAGGATTACGACGTCAGCTCTTTTCCCCGGAGTTGTTGAGGCTCCGTGGATTCAGTTCCCCCGGAATTGTTAAGGCTCCGTGGGTTCAGTTCCCTCCAGAGTGGCTGACTCTCCGTGGGTTCGTACGGCACTAATCTTCCCCAGAGTTATTAAAGCTCCGGGGGCTTGGTTCGGTTCCCTCTACCACGGAGTTGTTAAGGCTCCGAGGATCCGGCTTGGGTTTATAGGATAGGGTTACGTCTAGGATTGCACTCGGCGACAGGGAGAGGCCAAAGGCTATTTAGACCTCTGTTGCCTGCTTAAGAGAGGCGCGTTGGGTCCCTAAGGGTCCACATCACTTAGAGATCTTCACACAGCGCGAAGTCTCCTCCTCCTGGCGAGTTTTCTCTCTCTCCAGGTTTCCTCTCTCTCCGGCTTGGGCGGAAACCACCCAAGCCTTTTGTACAGCTAGCAAGCCAATAGCTAGCCGCCACGTGTGCCTTTATTCAGAATTGGCCAATAATGTGGCGCGAACTCCCATACAAATGGAGGGAACTCCTTTGCACCGTGCATCTCTGAGATGCAAAAGAAATGCACCATGCAAAGAAGCTGCAAATTTGGCAGGAAATTCCCCGTTGCACCGGAGTTCTCTCCCACAGCAGAGAACTCCGCCGTGCAACGAAACTGTAATTTTAGCAGGAACATAATTTAGCATTGCCGAAGCGCACACAAACAAAAACCCACAACTTTGGGTTGTGACAATCACAAGCTACCTATATGCAATATTTGTATGCCTTCAAATGTATTTCAGTACATTTACTGCAGAGATGCTGTGGGCATACACTGTCTACTGTGTTCACTGATCAGAGCATTTACTATAGCTGCTATGATAACTGCTATGATATCATAAAATATTCAGGGTTTAGAGTAGCGGGTGGGTGGGTAGGTGTTTGTCGCTGCCTAGTTGATTGGCAATTGCTGTTGATGTTGGTGGTGGCAGAAAGCTCTTCTGGCTTTTTTCTTCCTGTTTTTTTTTTATTTTTGGACTACATTTCCCAGAATTCCTGAGCTCACTGATCGTCATACAGTTTCCAGTGGGGACTCCCACTGGAACCCTCCCGTTCCCTGCCCAGGTACTCCATCAATCTGTTTGTGTAGTGCCACATATGGCTTTTGGAGGTGCATTGTGAATTGTTTTATAAATGTTTTTGGAATGTCTTTGAAAATATGGGTTGCTCTTCAGCTTGGTCCCCTACCCACCTATCCTACCTAGAGCTATAATAGTTAACCTTCTCACCCACATGGCAGGAGGGCTCATTCAGATGTGGATAACAATGAGTAATGCCCCCTTCCCCCAAACCACTCACAGTCTGGAAGCAGCAAACCCCTAGCCGAGTCCAGATTTCCTCCCCCTTCCCTTGACCATCCTCCCTTCCGCCCCCCGTCTGCAATACCACACACCCCTGTAGACAGACACAGATTTAAAGTGTAAATAAATTATTTTAATATAACCAGGAGAAAGAACAAAGCACTCCTAGGTGTTGTTGTCAGCAATATATTCCTGCTAGACAATCATACACAAGGGCCACCCAACCAACCTCTCCTTGAGGATATCTCCTCGGTCCCTATGCTGCTGCTGCTGCCTGGAAACATCTCTGTTGTCTGGTCACTGCCTGTCATGCCACTTCCTCCCATGATTCCTTGAAAACCTCTCCCCAACTCTCACAAATATTATGCAGCATGCAGGCTGCCACTACAAAAGCCGTGATATCTTCTTGCTCCATCTCAAGCTAGCACATAAGCACCCTCCATCCTCCTTTCAGTCAGCCAAATGCACATTTCACGGCCATCCTGCAACTGCTCAGATAGTAGTTAAAAACCAGCTTCTGCGGGTTGGTTATGTTCCCTCCATAAGGCTTCACAAGCCAGGGCTTTAGCGGGTAGGCAGCATCCGCCAATATAACCAGGGGAATGGCAACACTGCAGAACACTGTCTCCTCCATGCTGGGTGCATAGTGTCCTTTCTCCATGAGGCCAGGCAGAGGGGAGTTTCTGAACACACACGCATCATGGGCACTGCTGGTCCATCTGGTATAAATGTTCGTGAACCAGCCCTGGTGGCCCACCGTGGCTTGCAGGATCATGGAGGCATATACTTTCCTGTTTGTGAAAACCCTCCCCACAGGGCACAGCACTGGGATATGAGTGCTGTCAAAAGCCCCCATGAAGTTCAGGGATCCCTTCTCATTAAAGCCATCTATGACTTGCTGTGGATTTCATGATGGCCATTGCAACTCTCTTGTCTGGTGGGATGGCAGGACTCATGTTAGTGTCCTGCCTCATGATGTGGGGCCCCAGTATGAGGACGATATGATACAATGTCTCCCTTTTCATTCGGAACATCTCCAGCCACTGCTGGTTGGCTCAAGTCATCAACACAATTCACGCCCACTAGTCTGAGCTGCTCTCACAGGCCCATACCATGCAGATTCTGGTCCTCCTCAGGGTTCTCAGCAGAGCCCAGTCAAATTCCACTTCTTCACTTTCCTCTGTACATTCCAAGTCCTCTGGGCACCTGTATCTTCTTATTATTATTGTTATTAATACTGTTAAACCAAAACAACAATTTGCCAGTGAACACTGTAGCACAGTTCCTATCCTTCTCAAGGGTTGCAGTAGTAATCCCCAGGTAAAAAGCATTTGCAAAAGCAGTACTGCCACCTCTTCCTCCTCCTCCTCCTCTTTGTCCTGCTCACCCATGTCCTCTATATTCTCCATATCGGAGGACTCTTCACTGCGTTGTTCTCCATTATCATGTTCATGTATTTCATCCTCATTCTCCATTTTGCCCCTCTCCAGCAGCAGCAGTTTCTCACCCGTCTGCACCAAGAGGAGGGCAGGGACTGTAGGGTGTTGTTTGATTTGGAGCTTGGTGTAGCTGCTTTTTCCACACTTCAGCCTGGCACCCCGGGGAATTGGGGCTTTTGCACATCCTTTCATCCTGAGCTTAGCAGCCACTCTTGTTCTGATGTAATCAAGCTTGCAAACAAAAAAATGTTTTGCCTACTCTTCTCCTGGTAATGTAGGCTACTCATTGCCACTTTAGGGAAAACAGGCTGTGCTTCTGTAATAAATTATTGTGCATAAGCAGGCAGGTAGATATCATTTTTTGCAACATTCTGGGGCATTGAGCCACCATCCCAAAGTACAATAGCCTTATTTACCCCACCACCAGGTCTTTTTTGTTGTTAAACTGGGTGTTTCATCACCTTTGGGTGTCTTGACACTTACAGGTAATGACTTAACAATCCTTGGGATTTTCCAAGACCCTCATGCAAGCACAGCCTGAGTATAAAGGCACCCTCCCACACACACACACACAAAATGCCAGCTCCCTTTCATAAATCGCTTGTGCTGTTGACCACGAACTGCTTTGCCATGTCTCAGAGAGCCAAGACCAGCAGTATGGAGCTGACAGCCAAGGAGGCTGATACCTCCAATGCCTGCATTTCAGAGAGATAGGGGTGGTTCATGGTCATGGTAGGATGAAGGCAAAGAAGCACAAGAAACTAGTGTGTTGCAAACAATAAAACCTCATGGTTTCCTGGCTTCCTGTGTCTGCCTCCACATCCACCCTTACACTGCTTGGATGCAAAGGTGGATTTCGTTCATTGTTTGGGTTCATTTCTTGGTTCATTTTTCCTGCTGCTTACTACAAGGTGGTGGCGGCAGGGGAGGGGGAGGTTGGCAATCTCTCTTCCACAGGGACACAGGGTTCTCCAGAGGTAAACAGGAGGACTGCCTGGGTGGGTCCCAACATGTAAGTGCTGGCCTGCACACCAGCATTTTGCAAAGCCACCAGCCACTTTGCAAAGTTGCAAACAGGGGCTCATGCCTTCTCAGGCTCTTTGGCTTACCCTTTACAACCCTTCTTTGCATTTTCCCTAGACAGAAACTTTGAAAATATGCTTTTTCAAGATTCTTTTCACACTCTTTTCCAGGCAGGTGCCAGGTATTGTCTCCTTTGTTTTGGAACACCAAAGCAAGGCCAGGGGAGGTGGGGCAGCATGGGGTTTAAGACCTGCTTTACTTGCACACAAACCCAGGGACTTTGCAAACTTTTCCACCTTCTTTTCATGCTCTTTTCCAGTCCAGCACCAAAGTATCTGGGTTTTTTTCCACATCAAAATGAGGCTGCTGGTGTGTGTGTGGGGCGGGAGGGAGGGTTGTCCTGCTCATGCACTATAATTTGGGGAAGCAGAGGTTGGGGTGTGTTTTTGCTGTATCGATGAGGGAGGTTTGAAGTGGGTTAGGGATAACAGCACAGCGGGGGCAGAGAAAGACTCATCCCAGTCATGAGACTTGCCCCTGGGGGCACAGCAAGGGTGAATCCAAGGTTCAAGAAGACTGCAGGATGATCAAGTGGAGTGCAGTGAAGCTTTGAGCGCTATTTGATGCCCACACCCCTATGATGTGTGACTCAAAAGAGGACATGGTGATGTGCTACATGCCACCTTTGGTAAATAATTCCTGACACTTGTGTGTGCCCTGAGGGTGGCAGGGTCATCCCTAGGGGGGTGCGAATACAAGTGACTACCCCAGGCAAAGCTCTTTGGGACCCCCACAGAGATGGGTGGTGCAGATGGGGCGGCTCTTCAACACCACTGCTGGCCTCGTATCCAGACACTTACCAACTCCCCTCCCCTGCTGTTGCTGCTACCACACACAGAATCAGCTCTGCGTGGGGGGATGTGTTAATTTGCCCAAGGCCCTGCACCAGTGGTGTACCGTGGGTCCCTGGGGCCTGGGGGACAAGCCCAGGGTGCTGCTACCCTTGCTCCCATGTGCACCCCAGAGAAGCCACCTTCTGCAGTGGTTTCAGTGGGTGGGAGAGGTGAGGGCAAGCACTGTGGAGTGGTGACACTCCCTTTGCACCTGCCAGTGGCACCTCCTTTGTGTCCATGCCAAGTCGGCCACACCGTACACCACTGCCCTGCACCCTGATAGGGTCATCTCTGGTTGGGGGGATGCATTGTTTAGTTTAATTTTTTTGTAAATGGGGCTGGTGGAATTTTATGAGCATGAAGGAAGGTATGTGAGGTGCACAAGAGGCACCAATACAAATTCTGATGCTCTTTCTATCCTCCCTCTCTCCAGTTTTTAGATCCCCTTCCACTGCTAGCTACAGGATGATCAATCCCTCTTGGTGTGACAAGAGACAGAAAGACAAAGGAAGAAAGAGAAGATGAAGAGGATGACAACACTTCCTTCAGGATTCTTTCAACAACTGAACTAGTATACACTATAATTATAATTGACTTTCATCCTGACTTGTATATATATATAATATAATAACAGGTAATACAAATTAATAGTCAATAATACTATTAATTCCAATAGTAATATATTAATGAGTTTTTAGTAATAGTAATATTAATGATGATTTATTAATAGGCAATAATAATTGTAATGGTTCAATTTCTTATAACAGCATTTCAAAGCATGTAGATCTGCCTTATCACCCTGAACACATCACACACATCCTGGGCCTCCACCATATATACATATAGCTAATGCATGATATAGACTTATGTTATATAGACTTATGATTACAGTTCAATTCCTTATAATGAGAAAGCAGATACTGAGCATAAGGCAGGTAATTTCTGTGCCCTCCCTGCCTCTTTCCCCATAGGGGGCAGAGAGGAAATGCCCACCTCCTTATTCAAACTTCTCCCTAAGTCACTCTATTCCCATGGAGAAGAGATATATACCCTTCTGCTTTACATACTACCCTTACTGAACTTGTATTACTTCCTTCTCCTGGTTGCTGGCCACAAGTACTGCTGAAGCTTCTCTTCTGTGTACTACTTGAATTTTAGAGGCTTTCTTCGCAGGCTTTGGCCTGAGCATCAGCTCGAGTATGGTAAGAGTTGCACAAGTTCTGAAGATCCATTTCATATTATTTTGGCCCTCTTCCTTGTTGCTGGCCTGTTTGCTAATGAGCATATTATGGAATTGTAATTAGAGGATTGTTGCTGGTCACAAATGCAGAGGTTTTCTTCTTGGTTGCTGGCCAAGACCTCCAGCAAATTCCCTCCTGGGGTCTGGGTAGTAGGCCCAGGCCTGTGGGCTTTTCACCCCACTTGCCCACCTCTGCCTTACACCTCTCTGTTTCACCCTTGTAACTTTTGAATCATTGCTGGCCACAAAAGAAGCTGTGCTCCTGAGCTATGACCACTGCAGTGGCAGAAACTGAGGTGTCTTCATGGGCTTTGGCCTGAGCATCAGCTCAATTTGCACAAGTTCTGCAGGCCCATTTCATATAGTCTTCTCACCCTCCTCCTGGTTACTGGCCATGTTGTACATCAGCATGAGTTGGACAAGTTCTGCAAGTACATTTCATTCATTGCTGCAGAGGGCTTGGGGCACAGGTTGGGTCTTCCACTAGGGAAACTGAGGTTTGATCAAGTCACAAAAGCATTGGACGCAGGTATCACGGAGGATGTAGTCTTTCTGGACTTCAGCAAGGCCTTTGACACTGTCTCCCACCCCATTCTCATCAAAAAACTAGGTGACTGTGGCACTGATGCCTACACAGTCAAATGGATTGAAAATTGGCTGAAGGGTCGTACTCAGAGGGTAGTGGTGGACAGGTCTTTATTGACCAGGAGGGAAGCTGGCCAGCTGAGTCAGGCCATACATCTCCACCTGAGGGGGCCCCTTTGGGACCATGCCTGCCCCTGCCCTTGACCCAGCTGTCTTCCTGCTGGGACATGTTCAGTAACCAGGAAGGGGGTGCAGGATGACTCCCTCCCTCTCCCCCACCCACCCACATATGCCTCAACTCAGCCAACCAGTGAGTCAGGCCATACATATCCACTTGAGGGAGCCCCTAGGGGACTGTGCCTGGGGGGTCCTACCTGAGGGGGCCTCTAAGGGACCATGCCCAGGGGTCCCTACCTGAAGGGGCCCCTCCCTCCCTAACTAAGCTTTATGGGTGAGTTTGTTTAGTTTTTTTTCTTGCAAGAAATGCTGGCTGCACAGTAGCACTGGCCAAGCATTCAACCTCTCCATCCAATAACAGTCCACCCTGCAACTTTCCAGTATTGCCATGACTCTATAGAAGTTGTGCAGTCATCATCTCTCTGAAAAATACCCGACCTATCCACCCACCCACGAAAAGCACCTCACCCACCATTGGACATGCATGCCATATAGACCAAAAATAAAACACTGCTAGGACACAGCCAATAACCAGGAAGGGCAAGTAACCAAGTTGGCTACCTGCCTCCCTTGCTCTCTCCCTCCCACCATATAACCCTCCATCCATCCATATCATATCAAGGGATTACTCAAGGGACCTTAGGAGCACATTGTGAATTGATGTTTTATCCTATTGTATTGCGTTTGCTGGCAATGGTTGTACTGTAAAAAAATGTATTCACCAGTTGACTACCAACATCATTGTTGAATAAAAAAAAAAGTCTATATTGTTTTACCTTTATTGTGCTTTCTCAATCAAATTGAGTGCAATTCAATTTATTGTGAAGAAATAAAGAGGAGGAACAAACAATTCTGATTTGTACTTGCGCCTGCTTGATTTCAGGACATGAACCTGGGAGTAGGGGAATGATTTGCAGCCAGCCAGGGGCGGGAGTGAAGTAGCTTTGGAGGCTGGACACAAAGCTGATCAGAGCCTGTATTTCAGATTGGTTGGCCTCCCCTCCAGGCACCTCAAAAATTTGCCTGGGGATAGCCATCTGCTGCATAACACTTCTGGCCCCTCTATAGGGAGCAGAGTGCTTTTTGAAACCATGGCCTTGGCTAATTAGCAGTTCCCTGCTTAACTGATACCCATTTGATGAGGACATTCAAATACCTAGTTTAGGAGAAGGAGCTATTACACATTTCTTGAATTTGGATGAAAAGTTCTCCCACAGTGATGCTTTCTTTGAATACACTTGACTCTGCAGAGTTTTAGAGGTAGCTGAAGAGATTACTCTGGGCTGCCTTGGAAGTGCTGCTCCTCATTTCCTTCTCACCTTCTCCCTGTCCTTTGAGAAGGCTGAGAGGAGAAATATGGCAAGAGAGGACAAAACAATCCTGAACAAATCTGATGAGCTCGCTCCAAAATCCCATCAAAATCTGATGAGCTGGGGGGCAGATTGCAAACCCAGCTCTGAAAGGTGCTGCATGCAGGATTTATTAAAAAATAAATAAATAAAAATTGCATTGCAAAGAAAGTATTGGATTAAAAAAAAAACATTTTTGCATTGCACCTCCCATAACAGTACAGCCTGCAAAGAAAAAGCTCCAAAAAAAAGGAAGCTGTTTTGGAGCTGGGCATCAGGCATTAACCCCAACCCCCTCAGTGACCATGCACGTGAAATGCATTATAATGCATTAAAGACTTACTAAAGTCTTTAAAGACTTATTAAAGGCTAAAGGCCCTGGGAGGTCCATGCATGGAGAAGTTTTGCAGATTGCCTGCTTGTCACTGGGAATGTGTATGGTTGTTTAGTCTTTTTTCTTATAAGACATCCTGGCTGCACCACACCCTACCTAGCACTTAACAAGCATTCAACCTCCCTCCCTCCAATAACAGTCCACTCTGCAACTCTCTGCAGCTCTTTCCAGTAATGCCATGACTCCATAAAAACCCTCCAAGCACAGCATCCCCATGCTGAGATGGGCACAGTCTCCAAAAACAAACCCAACCATCCATCCACCCCATAGAAAACATGACACATATATAGAGACAAAATAAAACATGTTACTGAAAATGGGGCAGCTTTAACAATAACTATATACAACTTAACAATATAATATATATACAAAATGTAAAAAAAAAATTTTTTTAATTGATATTTCACTCTACTCTCTTCACTATCTTTGTTCATTACTGGGCTCTAGGCTGGTTGCCACACCTGGTGAGTTCTGTGAGGAGTTTTCTGCAAGGAGGGGGAAAAAGGAAGAAGAGGAAGTGGAGGGGGGTTTGGTGCACAGTCTAAAAAACAGACTTTTGCTCCCCCCTTCCTTCCCATACACACACAAGATCAATGGGACATATTATCTAAATATCACCCAGGACACTGAATATCCTGGGTATTGGGTCTGGAAGGCAGTGTCCTGCCCCTGGCCCTTTGGTCATGGTTCTGAAATGGAATGTGATGAAGTTCAGAAGGTTTGAAATACTGAAGAAAGTCATGTAACTGTAAGGTTTGACCTAGAAACTACTATGCAAAGCCTAAGCAAAAGTGAATGTTGTGTGTCAAATGCCCATCTGCAATGATAAGGGGCAGACAGTCTTAGATAGAGGAAGCTTGAAAACAAAAAACAGAATCAGAGGTACTGGAGCAAAGAGCTCATTAAAATACTAAAAATCACACCCCGAGGCGGGGAAGATATATGCTAATGGAACATATATGTACGTTAATGAGATACATAGCTAAAACACAGGTATAGAGACATGCTCAGTAAAGAACTCCTTGCGTCACTCCTTTATAACCAATTAGCAAACAAGGATGCTTATGAAGATTCAACCTCTGGTATATAAGGGGCTCAGTATTGAATGTGCGTGTGCTTGTCTTGGGAGATTATTCCGCTTGCACCTTTTATTGCTAGCAATAAATCATTTTTATACTTTCACCCCTGGTATCTTTATTGGCCTTTGCATACCGGGCACGAACCCAGACTTGGGCTGGGGCCTAACAGTTTTTGGCGACCCGATGGGACTGCCGTAGATAAGCTTTGCCCGGACTAACTGACGACCGGTTTATCTGCTTTTTCTTATCAAAAGTCGAGCTCACCCCGGGATTTCTTTTCCCGGTGAGACTTTTGTTTCAGGAGAAGCTGGATCGCTGAGGCGGCAGTAGCCTAACGGTGCAACGCCATAGAGTGAAAGTATCAGTAACAGGCACCTGGGTGAGAGGGTAGAAAGGGCATAAGGCCTACCATCAGTACGTCTGCCTGGGATTATCTCTGTAAGTATTCTGTCTGGCCCGAGTCCAAGACCAGTGATTTTTCCCCTGTGAGGACAAGGACTAAAAACAGATCCCTGGATCCCAGGTAAGTCAGACGGTCAGAACCGGGAAGGCAGTCCTGAAATGGGTACTATTAACAGTAAGGTTAGCAAATGTACCCCCCTCTCTTGTGTATTGAGACATTGGGCAGAGTTTGGTGAGGATGCTATGACTAAGAAGAAAGCTAAATTCTTCTGTGAAACTGCATGGCCACGCTATCAGCTAGATGATAAAGAATATTGGCCTCGGGAGGGAAGTGTTAATTATAATACCATCTTACAATTGATTTTGTTCTGCCGGCAGAATGGTAAATGGGAGGAATTGATGTATGTGCAAGCGTTTATGTCTCTTTGTAGAGATAAAAAAGTTTTGGAGGAATGTGGATTGGGGGAGGGGGTTGGGATCTGTGAGATGGCTGTGGCTTGACCAGCTGCAAATCCTGTCCTGGACTGTCCGGAGCCAGAGGCTCTTCCCCCTGTGTTGCCTTTACCTTATCCTCTTCCTCCTCCTCCTCCTCCTCCTCCTGATTCATCTGATTCCTCATTGGCATCTGCTCTTCCTGCTTCTTCCCCCCCTGAGGCAGAAGTTGTAAATACTCCCCGACATAGGGATCTGGAACAGCGCCAACCATGGCTGTCAGGTGTTTGGCAATCTCCAAACTCCCCGACTTCTCCTGATATAAGCCCGGGAGGAGGATGGAGAGTACAGTTAGAAGCAGACTCCGGGGTTAAGGGAAAATATCACAGGGAATCTGATTCTGGCCGTGGGAAGGGAAATGGGGTATTTCCCCTAAGAGAACAAGTGGTACCCGGGCCTCTCGAAGATGACGGTGAGCCAACCTACCGTCGAACCTTTGTGCACATTCCTTTTAATACCTCAGATTTGTATAATTGGAAGAACAATAACCCCAGCTTGAGAGAGAATCCTGAAAAGGTACAGAACCAGTTTAAAACGATTTTCAAAACCCATAACCCAACTTGGGCAGATGTTCAGTCTCTTCTAGATATCTTGTTGACACCAGAGGAAAGGAGAATGGTAGTGAACAAAGCTCGTGAGTACGTGGAAAAGGAAATTATTGCAGGGAACCTGCAAGGAAATAGAGACGATCATGTCCCCATCCAGGAGCCAGATTGGAAACCAGACCAAGATATGACCTCCATCCATGCCTATCGAGAATATATCCTCTGAGGATTGAGAGATGCTGTGAAAAAACCTCAAAATCTCAGTAAGGTGTATGAGATTCGACAGGAGGCTAATGAGACCCCGAGTGCTTTTTTTGGAAAGAATTTACAATACTTTCAGACAATATACTCGTGAGGATCCGGAGGATGCATCGAACGCTCGCATGGTAAATATGATCTTTATGGCTCAGAGTGCACCATACATTAGAAAGAAGTTGCAGAAGGCAGATGGAGCAACAGGTATGCCTATTTCCCAACTAGTAGACATTGCTTACCAAGTATTTACTAACCGAGAAAGTGTTCAGGAAAAGAAACAGGACAAGAAAGAGGAGAGAAAGATAAAAATGCAGGCAGCCCTAGTGGCAGCTGCAATCACGAGAAAACCTAGAGATGAGGGATCCTGGAGACAGCCGCAGAGACGGGGTCCATTAGAGAAAGATCAATGTGCCTTTTGCAAACGAAAAGGACATTGGAAGCAGGAATACCCTTATCGAAAAGTTGGGGAAGTTGAAAAGAAGAAAGAGGAGAGCAGTGGATTGTTCGCTTTTGGAAGGGATTCAGATTGAAGGGGACCGGAGGCCCGGGAGGGAAAGATAACCCAGATCCCAGTGTCCCCTGACGAGCCTCTGGTTAAAATGCAACTAGGGGACAGAGATGAATTGGTAGATTTTCTCGTAGATACAGGGGCTGCCCATTCTGTTTTAACTCAAAAACTGAAACCTTTAAGTAAAAAGACTGTGCCGGTGGTAGGGGTTACAGGGAAGGCAGTAACACGATCCTTCCTACAGCCAATGACCTGTAATATTGGGCAGGCCGAAGTTACCCATCAATTCTTGTACATGCCAGACTGCCCCGTTCCCCTTTTAGGGAGAGACCTCCTCTGTAAACTGCAAGCTACGTTGTCGTTCCAGGATGGGCAAATGTTTTTAACAGTGCCTCCTGAAAAGGGGTGGCATTTACAGGCTTGCCTTCTCGGCCTTCTCCAAGAGGAGAGTACACCGGATATTCCTCAACCCCTGCTCGATGCTGTTGTTCCATGGGTATGGGCAGGTCACCGACCTGGGAAGGCTAAAAATGCTGACCCTGTGAAGATTCAACTTTTGCCAGGGGCCCAGCCTCCATGTGTGAAACAATATCCAATGCGGATGGAAGCCAGGAAAGGACTGAAGCCGTTAGTTGAACGGTTGCTGGAGTATGGCCTTCTCCGTGAATGTACATCAGCTTTTAACACACCCATCTTGCCTGTGAAGAAGCCTAAGAGTAATGAATATCGTTTCGTCCAAGACTTGAGAGCTGTAAATAAAGTGGTTGTGAGTATATACCCGGCCGTGCCTAATCCGTACACCTTGCTGTCTGCTTTGAACCCAGATCATAACTGGTTTACAGTTATTGATTTAAAAGATGCTTTCTTCTGTATACCGGTAGAGAAGGGATCTCGGGAAATATTTGCATTTGAATGGGAAGACCCAGATACTAGCATTAAGACTCAGTTGTGCTGGACTGTTTTACCCCAAGGATTTAAAAACAGCCCAACCTTATTTGGCAATGCATTAAGCAAGGATTTACACAGGCTAGAATTGCCACTGTCCTGTGCTCTTTTGCAATATGTAGATGACTTGCTTTTAACAGCCACCACTGAAGCAAGCTGCCTGGAAGGAACAATTTGCCTCCTTAATTTTCTGGGTCAACAAGGGTATCACATTTCCAGGAAAAAGATGCAGCCCATATCCCAGAGGGTCACATATTTGGGATTTGAATTACAGCCTGGTCAGAGAGCCCTGTTGCCTGAAAGAAAAGAAGCTATATGCCGGCTGGCACCCCCAATAACAAAGAAACAACTACGAGGATTTTTAGGTACAGTAGGTTTTTGCAGGATTTGGATTCCAAATTTTGGGGTTATTGCAAAACCTCTATATGAGGCAACACACGGAGATGAAAAGGTACTCGAATGGACTGAAGAGTGTGAGCAAGCATTCTGCCAGTTAAAGCAGGCTCTCATTGAAGCACCCGCCTTAGGACTACCGGACATGAGTAAGCCTTTTTCCCTTTTTGTGCATGACCGAGGTGGGGTAGCCGTGGGAGTCTTAACACAGAAATTGGGTAGCTGGCAACGACCAGTGGCATATTTTTCAAAAAAATTAGACTTTGTGTCATGTGGATGGCCTGCTTGTCTCCGGGCTGTTGCTGCTACCTGTCTGCTAATACAAGAAGCTGAAAAATTAACCCTAGGCCATGAAATGATTGTATATATTCCTCATGCGGTACTTACAGTCTTGGAACAGAAAGGAGGGAACTGGTTAACTCCGGGACGAATGGCTCGATATCAGGCCATCCTCCTAGATAAGCCTGAAATAAAATTAGCCATTTCTCGCAATGTAAATCCAGCAACACTGTTGCCATCTATGGGTGACACACCAGATCTTGTGCATGACTGTTTGCAAACATTGGAAACTGTTTATTCTTCAAGACCAAATTTGAGAGACAGACCTCTTGAAAAAGCTGACCTGGAGTTTTACACTGATGGCAGCTCGAGTATAGAGAATGGAATTCGAAAATCCGGATACGCTATCGTGACTACACAGAATGTGATAGAAGCAGGACCTTTAAACCCATCTGTTTCAGCTCAAAAGGCTGAACTCATTGCTATGACTCGGGCTTTGCAATTGGCGGCCAACAAAACTGTCAATATTTATTCTGACTCTAAATATGTTTTCCTTGTTTTACATGCTCACGGAGCGCTATGGAAAGAGCGAGGTCTACTTGATTCAAAAGGAACAGGCATTAAGCATAGCAAGCAGATAAAAGCCCTCCTTAAGGCAGTCTGGGAACCAAAAGAAGTAGCGATAATGCACTGCAAAGCTCATCAAAAGAAAAATGATGATTCATCCACAAAAGGTAATCGATTTGCTGACGCTACAGCAAAGAAAGCAGCTAAAAAACCTCAGACAGACTTGCTGCCCGAAGTAAGTAATCTGTTACCTCTCCTCCCAGACTTATACCAGCCTGTGACACCACAGTATGGGGAAAGAGACAAACAATTGATAAGAGAGTTTCAAGCAAAGAAGGGGGAGCACGGATGGCTAGTAGCAAAGGATGGCCGCATTATCATCCCAGCTGCCTGGGTTCATGTGGTAGTGAAGAGAGCTCATCATGGCACCCACTATGGACCCAGGGCCCTGATAAGGTGGATCAGTCACTATGTAACTGGAGTGGGATTAAGAGAGGCTGCCAAGAAGGTATCAGAGACATGTGAGGTCTGCCAGAGAAATAACCCAAAAGGAGGGAGAAAAGAAACTTCAGGACATCAGAGATTAGGCAATGGGCCAGGAGAAGAATGGCAGGTGGATTTTACTGAGTTACCCCGGCAACAGGGGATGAGATATCTCCTTGTCTTTGTGGACACTTTCTCTAATTGGGTTGAGTGCTTCCCATGTCGGACTGCCCAAGCCCGAGAGGTGGTCAAGGCACTCCTACGGGAAATTATACCTCGCTTCGGACTTCCAAAAGGAATAGGGTCAGACAATGGCCCACATTTCATTGCACAAATTACTCAAAAGGTTTCTGAGTTCCTGGGAATCAGCTGGCATTTACACACCCCTTGGAGACCCCAGTCCAGTGGAAAAGTGGAACGTATGAATCAGACCTTAAAAAGACACCTTGCAAAGATTTGCCAAGAAGCTCGATTCAAATGGCCAGAGGCCCTACCCTTGGCCCTGTTGCGAGTAAGGGTCGCACCACATTCTAAATTGGGATTAAGCCCATTTGAAATAATGTATGGTAAGCCTTACCCTCTGAGTCTGCCCATGAGTACTGAACAACAGTTACATGTTTTAGGAGAGGGAATGATTAGAGAATATGTATGGTCTTTGGTTTCTGTTTTGTCTTCCATTCATCAGCAGGTACGGGACGTGCTGCAGACACAGGACCAGTCTCCTACCCCGGAAAATCGATTATTACCTGGAAGTTACGCTCTTGTGAAAGATTGGAACAAGGAACCACTTCGAGCCAGATGGAAGGGCCCGTATAGAGTACTTTTAACGACCCCAACGGCAGCAAAGCTCGAAGGAATCAAGACTTGGATACATTCCAGTCGCCTAAAGCCGGTGGCTGAACCAGAACAAGAAGAAACTCCTGCAAACTCCGGGACCGGAGGCAGAGAACAGTGGAAGGTGGAGCCAATAAGGGACTTAAAATTCCTATTCAAAAGAAAGGAACTTTGAATAATTTGTCAATCTTTGATCAAGTTTTACAAGCCTTATTATGAAATTGTTCAAGGTTTTAGTGTGGGGCACCCTAATTTGTCCACTCCTACTTATAGGAGGGGAAAATCTTTTACCACAAGAATTTGACCCTCAGGAAAATGTCTGGATTTATCTGGCCCAGGAAATATTAAATAGAACAGACTTCTGCTTGGCAGGAGGGATCAATGCTCATCTGGTTTTTACCTCATGCTTAATTGCAGTACCTACCCCTTTGAAAATTTTACAGAATTATACTATGCTGAAAGATGTAAAGAAGGAAAATACATATCAGGATATATAAGTGGGGGACTATTGTAAAAGAGAAAAGCAGAGACATGTTTTCTGTACGGGTTCAGGCAACAGCTAATGCTTCTGAATGTTTCTTAATAGTGAATTGTACCAGTAATTGCTTTAAATTGAACCAAGGTAGAAAAATCTTCTGTAATAAGACCAGTCAAATATCCTATGTATACACACATACCATCCTTCCTCGAGGATGGTTTCTGGCCTGCAGGAGAATGATATATTCATACCTTCCAGCAAATGCTACTGGGGGACCATGCACCATTGCCCGGGTAACTGCAGCTCTTCCAAGGAAGTCTGACCTAATGCACACTGAACAAACCCCTCTTGGTGGGAGGTTTAAACGAGCACACACTACTCTCACTGCTGATTGTGATGAGAATGATTCCCCCGGACTATTGTCTAAGGCTGACTACGTAGCATTAGCTGCATCTATGGTGGGGGTTCCGGGTCTTGCTGTAAGTAATAGCAGAAATCTTAATGCAGTAGCCTGTGTTTTAGCAAAAGGACTAAATGCTACATCTCGAGCGCTCTCAGCCTTGAATTCTGAACAAAAACAACTAAGGGACGCTGTCTTAGAGAATAGAGCAGCTATTGATTATCTCTTGTTACGACACAATCTGGGGTGTGAAACCTTAAAAGGAATGTGCTGCTTCAACCTCACTGATAATTCTGTGCTAATTGAAGACAAAATTGGTGCCTTACAACGATTGACACAGACATTGAAAGAAACATCTGGCTTAGACTTTTCCTGGTTAACTTCCTGGCTTCCCAATTTTGGATGGTTGAAGCAGTTGTTTTGTATGGTTATTCTGTTTTGCTTTATAGGGATTATGATCTGTTTCTGTATCCATTGTATACCGGTTTGTATCGCATCTATCTTCAGGCCTAAGGTAAATCAAATGATTTTGCAAAAAAAAGAAAGCTGAGAATACTAGATTTGTGTTAAGTCAAATTGAATGGAGCAATCATAATTAATAATAATTATAAATGCTCCAGATGAGGGAAATGTAAGGTTTGACCTAGAAACTACTATGCAAAGCCTAAGCAAAAGTGAATGTTGTGTGTCAAATGCCCATCTGCAATGATAAGGGGCAGACAGTCTTAGATAGAGGAAGCTTGAAAACAAAAAACAGAATCAGAGGTACTGGAGCAAAGAGCTCATTAAAATACTAAAAATCACACCCCGAGGCGGGGAAGATATATGCTAATGGAACATATATGTACGTTAATGAGATACATAGCTAAAACACAGGTATAGAGACATGCTCAGTAAAGAACTCCTTGCGTCACTCCTTTATAACCAATTAGCAAACAAGGATGCTTATGAAGATTCAACCTCTGGTATATAAGGGGCTCAGTATTGAATGTGCGTGTGCTTGTCTTGGGAGATTATTCCGCTTGCACCTTTTATTGCTAGCAATAAATCATTTTTATACTTTCACCCCTGGTATCTTTATTGGCCTTTGCATACCGGGCACGAACCCAGACTTGGGCTGGGGCCTAACATAACCACTCGCTCCAAAGTTTCAAACTAGTTGCAAAAAACTTACCATTATGGTGATGCTGCAACAGTTGTTGGGAGCTATGTCCACTGCAGTGGCAGCACACAAGGGGGGGGGGGTGCAGGGGTTGCAGATGGAGGGTACATGGGTGTGGGGGGAGGACATGCACTATAGGTGGCGGGGGGGCAGAAGAATTAAGAGAGGGTAGAAAATTGAGGGATTATTTGTCTTCCCCACTTTAAAATAATAATTGGTCTGAGCAGACCCATCCCAACCTGAACTGCATGCTTTGAGGAATGAGTGAGGAGTGAAGGAGGGTAGAAAAGAACATACAGCAGTACCTACTGGCTAAAGGCCAGAACACAGCACCCCCTCATGGCAAAGGGGATTAATTAGAAGTCTTTGGAGTCTCTGGCTGTTTGCACAAACAAATCCACAGTTGGAGCAGTGTAACTAGAAAGCACCACAAATTAACACATCTCCAAGTAGTGTTAGTTTAAGGCACTAAATGGACTTTAGAGCAGCGGGCAATCCTGGGTCGTGCAAACACAAATGCAGTTGTGTCAACATAAACAGGAAATATCGTTTCATCTACACGTCCTTAGATTATTGAATATGTAAAACCTTGAAAACATATAAGTACGCTAACATGTATACACTGATAAAATGATAAATCAATAGACAGAGGTATATAGTATTTCCAAATATTCAAAAACCAAGAACCAAGGTCCAAAAAATCATGAGATCGGCTTAAAAATCATGAGATTATTTAGAAAAAGGGCATCAAACTCATTTGGTTCCATGGACTAGATGAGTGGCATGGGGCTAGTGCATGGACCACAATGGACCCATAGAGTAGGAATAGGTCTAGAGGTGCTGCAGGTCTGAACACCACAGCCTTGGAGCCCCAGAGTGGCCACTGTATGCAGCACAGCCCCAGAGTGGCACATGGCCAATCAGGGACTGTGTTGCTCACAGAGGGCACTCTACCATTTCGGCTAAAACAGGCACCACATGCAGTGTGTGTGGCCTTAATTAAAAGAGGTGGCATGAGCAAATTAATTAATTTTGAAAGCTATTCCAGTTTCAAATCCAAAATGCATTAAATACATGAGAAATACCAAACAAAACTACAGAGTTTATAGGGGACTTCTTATGTAGGCCTTCCACACAATGGAATGGCTTTTCTGGCCAGGCAATGTCACAGCATCAGGGGGTCAAAACTACCATAGCAAGCATAGCAAGTCTTCTCAGATTTCTACTTTCCTAACTGTTGAGCTTCCCAAGGGTTAAGCTACTTCAGCAGTTATGTAGATGTCCTACAATGTTTGTTTTTCTTTCTATAGTTGACATGCCTTCATATAGAGTTATGTCACCGACTCTCGCCAATCGCCATCTCACAGCAACTGTCTCGCCAATCACTCTCTTGGAGCAACCAATGCCTCATTACTTTGTTACCCACATTCTGTCTGTCACTTTTCTCACTGCTAATTAAGGCAGTTATGTAAGAGATTACACAATTCACCTAAGTAGGTCATCTATGTAGGTCACTTCGCATTGCAAGACCTCAAAATGGCATTGGACATGTCCAGGCTTTTAAAATGGATGTCAAGGTCTACAATCTGACATACCCCACATGCTCCCTGTGGGTCATTCCAACACCCACAAACAGCAGCCAGATGATATTGCTTCACAGGCCAGATTAAGCCCCCAGGCCATATATTTGACACTCCTGATTTAGAATAACAGAGAGTTTTTGGTGGGGGGGGTCCTCATTTTAGATCATTCGCTATGTACTCAATCCTTATTTTCATACAGGAAAACTAAAAATTTACTTGTATTTTTTTTTTTCAATGATAGGTGATTGTATACATAACCATAGAATTCAGGCCTTGACAAAAAAACCCCCAGGTTTTTCATGGTAAGACTACCATTAAATCTGTGACATTTAACAATGTCAGGTCTGCTTGTGTTTGTCAAATATAAAGCCTCTTCCAATTTAAGACATGCCCACAACAGTTGATAGTCAGTTTAAGAAAACTAAAACATCAAATAAAAAAATCTTTTTGAGAGAGAACTTTCTCTTTTTTTTTTACTTTTTCTACTTGCATTTTAGAGCTATTTTTAGAAGGAATCTTTTGGTTTTAACACTATATCATATTTAAAGGAATGTGGTGTGTGTATGAAGGAGAGAGAGAGAGAGCGCATGTAAAGAAATTCTGTTCTTTATTTCTTAGATGCCTAGAACAACACAGAATTCATAGCCTGGATCAATGGGGTCTATGGGGCATTAAGCTGCCTTTATACCCTTCTGAATCATAGTCATTGGGCTCTAAAGACAGAGCTAGATACAAAAAGGACTTAGGTGCTACAACAATGAGAACTTTAATGATTCACATTTGATGCCTGGCGCTGAAGTGAAATATATAACCTAGGTAGGTATTTATGCTTGCTATGCAATGCATAGGGAGAATTAGGTTTCTCAGAATGAGAATCAAAATAAATGGCATGGTGAGCAGGGAGATGACCTGAGCAACCAACAGGGAAAGGTTACGGGCAGGGTGCATCTTCAACCACACCTCCCTCTGAGACAAGATCCTATACCAGGATAGAGGAAAGTCACTCCTTCCACTTGGAATCCACAGCCTGGAGGCAGGTAGCTATGGTGCTGAGGCAATTACCTGGCCTGTCATCAGCTTGTGGTTTGAAGCCATGCTCCCAGATTTCTGTGACATCTTCACCTATTTTTGCAGGGTGAGGTTCAAAAGGCCCCTTCCTGAAACCATCATGTTTTGAAGGCAAGTCTCTACTGGTGTGGCCTTTCTTTGTGGTGGGGTGAGCAAATATATCCTTCTCCTGTTGAAGCTGCTCTGCTATCAAGAAAATAATCATAACCAATTGCATCAGGAAAAGAGAGTGGTAATGGATCTGTAGCCTATTTAGGGTACTCAGCTGGTAGGAGGAAATCCTGGTCTTCACTACTAAGACTTTTTTCTGTGTTCTACATTAAATAGACACTAGATAAAATACATAAGAAATCCTTGGACCACAAACTGGAAGCCAACTGCCCCCGAGGTAGGTGCTCTCACTACAAGGCAAGAAAGCCATGTTCGTCCAGGATACTTAACTTCTTGATTCCAAGGAAGTGTGAGCTGTGAGCTAACTTCTAGACATATTCAAAAGTACAATTCTAGGAAAAGAAAGGAGTTTAAAATAATAAATTTGGGTTGCAGCCCTAGAGGAGGATGGAAATCCAGGAGTAGCCCAGAGTCTGAGGCAAGTAAACTGGGAGATAGAGAATAAGAAACTGAGAGACAGAGGAAGAGGAAGCCAGCAAGGCAACCATCTGACCAGGAGATTCAGGAAGTCATCTGACACTGAGAACCCTACCAGGCTCAGAACTTGCCTCAGGATTCCTCCCCTCTTCTACTTGAAGGATAGATAAGATTAACTCTTTTTCCAACAATGCATGGCAGGAAAACAGGACTGGGAGATCTCCAAACAGGCACTGATTGCAGGATTGATTGTAATAGGAGGGAGAGACCCCTCCCCTGACTGCCCCTGTCACACCACCTTTCATGTTGAATACAATAGGTCACACAGAATAGAAGTTTTTTAACCTACATTTCCATCATTTATAATGTTGGGGATTTTTAATTGCAGTCTTAACGTTCAATTCTTGTTGTTTTTAGAAAATTGTGGGCTTTTTTTACTACATCATTATATTAAGATGTCCCTTTATATAAGTTACTGTTATATATTTACAGCTTTTTCTTAATGAAGTGTTTATTCTGAGAATTACCAGTTTTGTATTATAGAAATTTTACTTTCTTTTTTTTTATACTAAAAAGACTTATATGTTAGATAGGCACAAACAATTCTGAAACTGTTACCTAATTTAACTATATACCTGTAGAAGTGACAAAAAAGACAGAACTGATTCTTTTTTAAATTTAATTTATGAGCTGAAACCTTAAAGTCAGTTACAGTAGAAATCAAGTACAAAAATTTTAACTTACTCTTATTCATAGATTTGCAATTGTGTGAAAAATAACGTGGGAGAATCTTGACAAGACATTTACTGTGAAGTAGACTAATTAGCTCTTCAGTGAATGTCTTGCATCTACACATGCAGCCCTATTAGACCACAGGAAAATAATTAACTCAACAGCAGGATAGTGCTTATATTAAAAAGTTCTGTGGCAGAGCTTTTTACTCCACAGCACCACACATGTAGGTGATGATGGGGCTAGCTGGGGCATGCGAGTGCTTCAGTAAGGAAGCTGCCTGTTAACTAGCCCCACACTGAAGCATCCTCATGCCCCAAGCAGCCCCTCCACAATATGCTGAGCCAGAGTAGAGCATCCCTGGGCTGACCGCCCAGACCACCTGCCAGTCAGAGCTGCTCCAACCCAGCTCAACATGCCATAGTCCTGGGTGTACATTCAAATGGCATTCCCAGGAGCAATAATTTCTGACACAATAAATGCCAGAGTTTCTTACTTCAGATTAACAGCACGTGTAGACATACCCTGTAGCATTTTAAAAGACACTGTATAAATATTTTAGGCCACTGACATTATTTTTTTAAATGCAGTGGGACCTGACCCCTAATCCCAACAAATGAGCCTCCTAGAATGCCACACATGCATGCAGGATACACAATTTTGGGATTGGGGATCAAATCCCAATCATGCCCTACTTGCAAGGGCAAAGGGAGCCTGAGATCATGATCCTGGGCCTCCCCTGCATCAACAAGTTGAAAGCCAAGCGCTCAAAAATCTGATGATTGGTGGGTTTTGGGAACACGCCAGGGTTCCTACTAGCCCCAGTTCAGTTACTAGAGTCAGTTGATGATCAGCTGATCATCAGCTAGATTGGGGCTCTATCAGTGCCGGTTGGAGTCCCTGGTGCTATCTTAATCCTGCCACCTCTGCAATGTAAACCAGCCACAAAACAGTAACTTTTTGTGGCTTCCTTAATTGCCTGAACATGTGGCTGGATTACTACTTAAGACACAATCAACAGACTAATCATGTCTTAAGTATAACATCTGCCAGGAGCCTTAGAATCTTATAGGAAAAGATATGGGAAAACTAACAAAATGTTTTAAGAATAGAAATATTTTAACACATTTTAAGTGAACATTTCAATATTCTTCCTTCAGCACAAATATCCTAAAATGCTTACAGAGTAGTAGGGTATAACAAAATTTCATTGTTAGAGTGATATTTCTTTGGGTCAAGTGATGTATGTAGAATGACTTTTCATTCGGTGTTTGGACAGCATTTGGCATTACAGGGCACAACAACCACCCGAATCAAACAAACAATACAACTGGGGAAAGAAATTAAGACTTCCCAAAGATTTATTTCAGTTTGAATAACCAAAATCATTGATAACACATTATCATAAACCGGGGATGGACTACATGACCTCTGGAGGTCCCTTTCAGTCCTACTTCTCTATGACTAAGAAATGTTGTTATATCTGCAGGACTGACTCCTGACATGAGTCCTATGAAGTTTAGAGCCCTTGGGAACTTTGCTGTCTAGTTGACAGTCACCATGATAAGATAAAATCCTAAGGGGGATTCAGTTCTGTAAAGCCGCTAGAACCAGTATAGTAATACTTTATACCTTCTGCAAAAGAAGTCAAATGAAATAAAATTATTTCATCTTTTAAAATGTATTTTTTCCACTAACATTATTTTGCCAAAACAAAACCAATAAAATTTTCAATCTACAAAGAAAAGTTTATTTTCCACCGGCTTTCCCATAAAAGGGTGTTGATGAAAAAATAAAAATCAGTTTTGAGAGCTGGTAGTGTAGCCTTTGGTAGTGTAGCCTTTGTAGCAGCTGTAGGTGAATCTACACATGCTATTCGTGCTATGCTATGTGAAGCAATAAACTCTGATACAGTTTGTGCTAAAGTTTATTGCTACTGAGTGCCATATTTACATGTGCATCCAAGACTCTAGCACGCTGAGCTGGGTTGAACCAGCCCCAACTGTCAGGGGAGCCAGGGGGTCAGCCTGCCAGCCTGGGGGTGCTCCAACCCAGTGCAATGCTGGGGGTGCTCCAACCCAGTGCAATGTGCAGCAGAGGGGCTGGCTGGAGCACAAGGGTACTCCAGTGTGGGGCTAGCCAGCAAGCAGCCTCTACACCATAGCACCCTCATGCCCCAGCCAGCCCTGTCAGTGTCTACATGTGCATTGTGGTGTGCTAAGTAACTGCCTTGGGATAGTACTTGTGTTAACAAGTACGAACCTATGGCAGAGTTAATTAGTTTACTGTAGCCTAATAGGGATGCCCATGTAGATGCTGAGACTTAACTGCTGAGCTAATTAGGTAACTGCAGTAAACATCTCATGTATGTACACAGTTGATGCATCTACATGAGATGCTACGTCGCCGTAGTGATGAGCTATGGTGACATAGTGTCAGTGGGCACGAATCGTAACACCAACCCTACGCAGCAGCAGCAATGAGCTACTGCACAGTAGGGGTGGAAACAACCCATGTGCTGTTGGGACTGCGCAGTGCCTTAGCAAGTACTAAATGGCTGCACAGTAACAAATGCACTGTTGGGCACACATGTAGATGCTCCCCCTGTGTTTCTTTCATTTTTTTCCATCCCCATGAAAATCTACTAAAATTTAGTCAAATTACAAACCTTTGAAAAATTACAGTTATACAAGTTTGGTAAGGACTCTCTCAATTTTAGCAGCTTAGAATATTTCAAAACGTGATTCCTTTTTATCATGGTTATGCTTATCATAGCTCCTAGTGCAGGGGTGGGCAATTATTTTGGGTGACGGGCCATTTACTGAGTTTTGGCAAGCCAGGGGCAGATAAATATTAATTTTCTAAATTTTTTAGGGGCCCTGTGGGCCAGATACAATGACATGGTGAGCCACATCAGGTCTGCGGGCCGCATTTTGCCCACCCCGTTCTAGTGCTATTTAGTTTTCAAACATACCGCCATCTCATACTGATTCACCACATTCTATCTCCTCACAAAGAATTGTAAATTCTCTAAGACAAGAAGAAATTAGATATAAAAGGCAGTACTGAAAACTGGTTGGAGAAGATTGTGAAAGAAAAGAGAAGGCAAGGAGCAGAGGAGGGGAAAGCGGAGAAAGAGGGCATGTCTACATGCGCAAGTAATGAGCACGAATAAACTCCAGAGTTTATTGCTCCAGAGTTTTTTGTTCCTGGGTGCACTGCTAGAATGTGCACAGTTTATTCATGGCAGGCTGTCTGCTCTGACCAAGCTCCTGCTTGCTACCTCTACTCTGAAGCATCCTCGTGCCTCAGTCAGCCCCTCTGCAGCACATGGAGCCTCAGTGGAGCAGCCCTGGGGTGGCAAGCTAACCCCTGGGTCCTCTACCAGCCCAGGCTTCCCTGACTAGGCTCCACATGCTGTAGAGCAGCTGACTGAGGCATGAGGGTGCTTTAACACAGAGACTGCCTGGCACCTAGCCCTGTAGTGAAGCACCCTGTGTCCCAGCCAGCCAGGGCAGCCTCTACATGTGCACTACTGCACATGAAACAACTCCTCAGCAGGGTAGCACTTGTATTTGCAAGTATGGTAGTATTTACAAGTACTACTCTGCTACAGAGTTAATTAGTTTCATGCACTTTAATAGGGATACCAAGACATTTACTGTGCAGTTAATTAATCAGCTACACAGTAAACATCTTGTGTAAATGCACCCAGAAACAGTCTTCCAGAACTGCTTGGATTTTCCTATTCCCTCCTTCCCATTAGCCATTCTGCCTGTGAGAATATAGAGTCAGCTGCTAATAGGAGGGAAAGAAATATTTCTGCCTATTATCTGTAACTGCTCTGACTGGCTGATTTACTAGGTGGATAAATATAGCAGGTGGCTAATCAGAAAGGGCTTTCCCTGTAGACTTACGCTGGCCAGAGATGTAGACTATCTAGTACTAGCTTCAACTCCATCCAAAATCCTTTTATTTAGAAGATAATCTGACTCCAAAGCTAGGGCTTTTTACTAAAAAGGGCTGATTCTTTCACAGTAGAGCTGAAGCACATGAATGGAACAACCTGTATGAGAAGACTGCATTGTCACTTGTGTTGCTAATTAAAAGTCTTCAGTCTCCAGGGCCATTTTTCTGAGTATTAAAAAAAAAGACAAAAAGACAATAATGAAGAACTGATCACAGTATCTAATTCTATATCTACAACAGCATACAGGGTTGTATTAATGGCAGTGTCATTTGCAAATGAAGGTAAGTAATTTTCCTCTATTTGTCACTGGGGAGGCCTCACCTGGAGTAGTGTCCAAATTTCGGCCCCACATTAGGAGAAAGATGTAGACAGATTAGGAAGAGCCAAGCATAGAGCAAAAAAAAATTATTGGAGGCCTAGGAAACATGACTTGTGAGGACAGGATGAAAGAACTAGGTTTATTTAATCTGAAGAAGAGATTCCAGAGAGAAATTGATAGCAGTCTTCAAATATCTGAAGGGCAGTTATAAAAAGGATGGAGATAAATTATTCTTTGTGGTTATAGGGGACAACAATGGACTCAAATTGCAGCAGAGAAAAGGTAGATTAAGAAGAATGTTTTAACTATTAGGGTGGTTAAGCATTTGAACAGACTGCCTAAAGAGGCAGTGCATCTTCACCCTTGGGCATTTTAAAGAGCAGGTTAAATGGGATGGTTTAGAAAAAGATGATCCTGTCTTGAATAGGCGTTTGGACTAGACAACTTGCTGAGGTCCCTTCCAGCTCTACTTTTCTATGATTCCCATATTTATGTTTCCCATTGGTTTTCATAACAATCAAACTTCGGAAGACTAATCCAAAATCACTTAACTAGATTGTTAACTAGGACCACAAAAGACCATAGTTAGACATGGAGTATAAGTTACAAAACCTTGTTCTGTTGCAGTGCTTCCATGATTTAAAATTAAGCAAACTCAGCAGATGACTTCATACAAGCTTTTTTTATAGAGAGCTTATTTATACCACATAATTCTACAGAATTATCTTATATGCATGTGCTTATCTTGAAGGGAGAAGTATATTACAAATACCACACCATCAGGCACACAAATTATTCTTACTGGTAGCAGGTTGGCATTCTTAAAAGAAGAAACATAAAAAAGTGCAAGACACACAATTTATTTGATTTAATACAGAGGAAAATATCCTTACTAAACATTTTTTTTTAAATAGCTGATTAGGCTAAAGGTTATACAAAGTTTAGCTAGGTCCTTGACATAAGTAATACAGCATTATAAGACTTTTAAATAGCAGTTTAAGGCCTTATCCATTTTTTACTAAATGCTTATTAGGTTATCTAAATAATAGCACATGCCACATCTGGGATGTTAAAATCATTAGTTATAATCTCTTTAAGAAAGACAAAGTATGTAAAAGAAGGAGCATAAGTTTTATTGTTAGGGCTATCGATAACCCAGAAGCTCACTGATCAATGTGCTGACAAAGTCTAGGAAGAATTATAAATGATCAAATTAAAGTATACACGAAGGTGACTAGCTCCTTTAGCATGTATCTTTATTTTGTAGACACACCATTGTGTTATTCTAGGGGCCTGCAGTTTAGGAGACATATGGTGATGTTCCCATGCAGCCCATGGTAAAACATCATTAGAGATTCCAAAAATTTATAGATAGTAGTTCTAAAACTTTAACCTTGCACACAATATGTGGTAACTCTAATTTGGATTTCATTTTGGTGAATAAAGTAGAATTAATCACTGAACTGCAAACTTGTGGCTACCTATTAGGGCTATGCAAAATTTTGCCACCAGCTTTGTTTCAATGCTGTTTGGCCCGTTTCAAGGTTGAAACAGCAAAATTTAAATGGAACAAATATAGTCAAAACAGCCTCGAAATAAAACAAGGCAAGTCAAAACATTTTGCCATTTCAACGCTGTTTTGACATTTTGCCCGTAGGCAATAATAGGGAAGGACAAAACAGCCTATAACTTTATCATTTCTGTCTTGATTTGGATGAAACTTGCAGGAATGGTATCCCCTTCTGAGGCCATGAAGCTTGCCAAGTTCCAAGGAGATAGATGCAGGGAGGTTGGGGAAAATGCACCCCAAAATTTTGAAAGCAAAACTTGTGTTATGTGTATGTTAAGCCACAGCGGGATCAAAACTGCAGGTGTGCTAGCCCCTGTGGAGGCCACAAAGTCTGCCAAGTTTCAAGGAAATAGGTGCAGGGGTTTGGGGGAAACTGTACCTCAAGCTGTGGACAAGCAAAACTTATGACATAGGCGACACTGTGTATGTTAAGGCACAGCAGGTTGAAAGCTGCAGGGCTGCTAGCCCCTGCTGAGGCCACGAAGCCTGCCAGCTGTCAAGGAGATAGGTACAGGGGCTTCTGGGTTCTGGAACACTGCACCCGTAGCTGCTGACAGGCAAAACTCATGACATGGATGGTTGTGCAACTGACTGTCTCTGTCTTGGGGCAGAAGCAGTTCCCGGCTCTGTATTGATTCTTTCCTCTCCTTAGTCTGTGGTTTTGTAGGTGTTAATCCTTGCTTATTAATTACTGCGTACTGAGCTGGTCCCTGAGTGAATCATGATTGATTGCATAACACAGGAGCTAGCTAGGATAGCGAGTTAATGAGCAAGGATTAACACAGCAGGGGCTAGCAGGCCTGCAGCTTTCACCCTATACACCTTAACACACACAGTGTCACCAATGTCACAAGTTTTGCTCATCTGCTGCTTGAGGTACAGTTTTCCCTAAACCCCTGCACCTATCTCCTTGAAACTTGGCAGGCTTCGTGGCCTCCACAGGGAAAGCTTTTTGAGAAAATTATCCAGGAGCACATCTGTAAGGCACAAGCAGGGTAGATTATGCTCGGGGCATTCAATATGGGTTCATTAGAGGCAGGTCCTGTCAGATCAACCTGGTTGCCTTCTATGACCAGGTCACAAAATCCTTGTACACAGGTGTTGCAGTGGATGTAGTCTTTCTGGACTTTAGGAAGGCCTTTGACACCGTCTCTTACCCCATTCTCATTAAAAAATTAGGTGACTATGGCGTTGATGCCTACACAGTCAGATGGATCATAAATTGGCTGGAGGGCCACACACAGAGAGTGGTGGTGGATGGGTCATTTTTGACCTGGAGGGACTTGGACAGTGGGGTCCCCCAGGGCTCAGTCCTCAGGTCCACACTGTTCAACAACTTCATCAGTGACTTGGACGAGTAGGTGAATAGCACCTTGTTCAAATTTACGGATGATACTAAGATGTGGGGAGAAGTGGGCATGCTAGAAGAGAGGGACAGGCTACAGCTAGATCTGGACAGGTTACAGGGGTGGGTGGATGAGAATAGGGTGGGTTTCAATACTGACAAGTGCAAGGTACTGCACCTGGGGAGGAAGAACCAGCAGCATACCTACAGACTGGGGAACTACCTTTTCATCAGCACAGAGGCAGAAAAGGATCTTGGAGTCACTATTGAGTCCAAGATGAATGTGGGCCACCAATGGCAGGATGTGGTCAGGAAGGCCAACCGCACCTTGTCATGCATCCATAGATGCATAATGAGGAGGTCCAAGGAGGTGATCCTCCCCCTCTATGCAATGTTGGTCAGGCCACAGTTGGAGTACTGTGTCCAGTTCTGGGCGTCGCACTTCAGGAGGGATGTGGGCAGCATCAAGAGGGTCCAGAGGAGGGCCACTCACATGATCAGGGGGCAGCAGGGCAGGCCTTATGAGGAGAGGCTACAGGACCTTAACCTGTTCAGCCTCCACAAGAGAAGGCTGAGAGGGTATCTGGTGGCTGTCTATAAACTGGCCAAGGGGGACCAGCAGGCAATGGGAGAGTTCCTGCTCCCCCGAGCACTACCAGGAGTAACAAGGAATAACAGCCATAAGTTGACTGACAGTAGATTCAGACTAGACCTCAGGAAGCACTACTCTACAGTCAGGGTGGCTAGGATCTGGAACCAACTTCCAAGGGAAGTGGTGCTCACTCCTACCCTGGGGGTCTTCAAAAGAAGGCTAGATAATCACATAGCTGGGGTTGTTTGACCCCAGCATTCTTTCCTGCTCTTGGCAGGGGGTCAGACTTGATGATCTGCTCAGGTTCCTTCTGACCCTAACAACTATGAAACTATGAACCAAAGAACCTTGTCTGCCTGGTGTGTAATTCCACAGCTCCGTACCTTGCCTATGCCTCACAGATGGCATCCCAGGCAGCTAAATTGAGCTCACCTGGAACCTCACAATGCCACTGCAACCAGCAAACCTGAAGCTTCTTACAGATCTTAGTGCTCTGGGCTTTCTTCAGCCAGGAGCGGGCATGTGTGTGGTGGCTGGAGGTTATAACGCACCTCCTACCCCCCCCACTTTCACCAGGAAGGTCGTTAGTCCTGGCATTTTCTGGGGTCTACCACACTGCTGACAGACCCACCAGGCCTCCCAACCATGGCAGGGGACAGTTTTAGGTCATGCTCAGGACCTGGGGCCTCCTCCTTCCCCATAGCCCCATCCCATACCTACAAGTGTGTCCTAGCACAGGAGCTCAGCAGGACATGTTCATCCCCTGCTGGCTGGTGTTGCAGTGAGTGCCACCTCCAGCTCTGAGAGCAGGGCATTAAATGGTTCAGAAACCAGAAACCAAAAGGAAATATATACAGACAGAGTAAGGAGAGTAGCACTTATTCTGTATGCACCTGGAGTTTGGGGAACCCCAGCAGTGGGAGGTTCACCTTGAGAAACACCAGCTGCTCCACCAAAATAGGATCTAAGGAGTTGCGGTGGTGTGTCACAACATCACCAGCAATGCTGAACACCCTCTAGCTTTGAACAATGGTCATTGGACAGGACAGGTGTTCATAGGCAACCGTGGCCAGATCAGGCCACATTTGGCTGAGGCTTGCCCAGTAGGCCAAGGGCTCACAGCAATGGTTCCACATCCTTGGTGAGATAGGCAGGCACCAAGGCCTGAGTGCTACTTGCCTGATGGTGGGGTCTGGTGTCTCTGGACCCCACCATGGAAGGCATGCCCGTGGTCCACATTGGCAGTGCCTCTGGTGGAGGAGGAGACTGGCTGGTGGTTGGCATGCTGGCACAGGACAGTGGATCTACCTTTTCCACATCCCCCTGCCTCTGCCCTTCTGCCTCCCTGACTCTGTTCACCAGCACCTCCTTCCAGTGAATCAGGGTTTTGCGGCTGCATACACTCCCCTTCACCCTCAGATCACACATGGCGGTGAGCATGTGGACTGTACTGGACCTCAAGGGATCAAGACATTTCCTGATGTCCTCCTTCAGCCGCCTTACCATTGCCTGCACATCTGGTGACAGCTGTTTGCCCCAGTCAGCAACATTGACCCCCTGGAAGCTTTCTTTTTGGTTCTGAAGTTCCCTCACTACAGGGATCACCTGGCTAAGGAGGGCTTCACCAGCACTGAGGGTCTCAGTGGCCTCAAGGAAGGGCTTGAGGACCAGCAAGATCTGGAAGATGGTATCCCACTCAGCTCTGTTAAGGGGGCTGCTGACCCCAATCTCCCTGAGCAAACCCATCTCATGGATGGCCTTCTGTTGCACCACCAGCTTCTTGAACATCAGATATGTGGCGTTACACCAAGGCTCAACATCCTGTAGGATTTTGTGCTGCAGTATGTTCAGCTCTGCCTGTTTCTCCCACAGCATGTTGCCCCCCTTGATGCTCCAGTGGAAGTAGCCTGCCATCTTCCTGCATTTGGAAATGAGCTTGCTGGTGGTGCTGGTGCTGTCCTCAGCAGCCCTGTCCCCCTCCAAGGCACCCCTGACAATGAGGTGGAACTTATGTGCCACACAGCAGATGCCAACAAAGTTGGCATACAGACTGCCTTGACCATATTGCCCCATTGTCAGTGACCATGAACCTGTGGGTGAGCTTGCCCTGCCCCATGATCCACCCTTGGCCCAAGCAGTCCATGGCCCCCACGATACTCTGTTACTCTTGTGTGGAACTCATTGATCACCTCACCTTGAAGCAGAGCCCACTGAAAGCCTGAATGGTTGCATCAGTGCCCTATGAGGGAGAGGCAGGCATGGTCTCCACTCTGGCTGCTCCAGATGTCTGAGCTGAAACATAAGGCCACATGTGGACCTGCCTTGAGCAGGTCCTCCTTCAAGTACTCCCTGCATGCCTCACACAGGGATGGCACCACCGTCCTGCTGAAGGCGGTGCATGCAGGCACTTAGTATGACGGGGCCACAAGCACCATGAGATGCCTGAACCCTGGCTGCTCAACGAAGGAGAAGGGCTGGCCATTCACAGAAAGCATTTCCCCAATGCTCTGGGTGATCTTGCTCACCCCTGCAACATGCCCCTCTTTCTGTCCACCTTTCCCCCACTGTTCCAGAATGGCCTTCCTCTGTTTTGGAGGGACAGGGGCTTTGGAATGAGAAGGAAACTTCCCTTTGGGTATGCTCCCACTGGTGCCAGGCTGAGGAGGAGCAAGGGCAAGGTGGTGGTGCCTGTGGAGATGCATCAACATCCCTGTGGTGCTCATACATTTTGCTCCCTTGCCCTGGCTGGTTTTGGCTTGGAAGTGCAGGCAGATAGCATATGTGGGATCACCTGCCACCTCAAAATTATCCCAGACTACACTACCCGTTTGCTTCTGGGGTGCTCCTGCCTTATCCCCCTCCTCAGCAGGCAGAGGCACAACAACAGAAGGAGTGGAGCCAGCTTCCCCCACAGCCTCCTCCGCAGTCCCTTCCAAGGAAGGGGACCTGGCTCTAGGGGAACTTTGAGGGGTGTGGAGCACAAACTCTGCTTTCTCCTCCTGCCCCAGAATTTCTTCTGCTATCAAGCTGAGGTCCTCTGCTTTAAGATTGAGCTCCTATAAGACTGAGAGTGGGAGGCTCATGCTGGGATCTGCAATAGGGGTTGAGGAGATTATGCTACTGGTACTGCTTGTTGTTATGCTTCTGGTGCTCAGGCTTATTATTACAGCTGATGTAATAATTCATAATTCTATTTTCTGATTAGGGTTTGAGTATTGTGCAGTAAATTGGACATAATCCTACATTTGAAACAGTGAAAGAAAAAAAAATTGAATATCTGGATATTAAGCAAGCTCCTTCCATTCATACAGTGAATGACGCAAATGTCCTCTAGAAAAAAAAAAGTCAGGGGTTGTGTAATTAAAGACTGCATAATATATAAGCATGGGAGGCTATGTAAGTGTGACAAAAAGCCATCTTGATTTGTGCATTTCTTAACTTTTAAATATTTGACATTCCAACCTTAATTATGTTCTTTTAGAACCTTGTGCATAATATTGCACATGGCATCAGGGTTCTGAAAATTGAGGTGACAGTTATAGACAGCAAAGGTGCTGAGTGGCCATCAGCTTGAATCCATGATGGATAGCTTAAAAATAGAGTTGTCAAAAAGAAACAATGAATTGAATGCAAAGATTTTGTCGCTGGCTCCAGTGCTTAGAAAGAAGAGCACAGCCTTCTAGGAATGCTGATCCATAAAGGTAACTTCTTCCCCTTTGTCTCTCCCCTCCACCCTCCTCCCTCCCCAAACTCTGTGATAGAATTATGGAAGATCCAGGGCCATGAGGATTCTAACAATGAGAGACAAGTGAAATATACAGAAAGTAAGTTGGTAGTAATACATGAGTTCCCCAGTCAAACAGCTCCCCATGACCTTACCTAGAAGCTTGCTGGATCCATTCCTCATGCTGTTCTGTACCATTCTGATCATGATCAGTATTGGATAGGCTGCTACAAAGCATGTCTACACAGGATGTTTACTGTGCAGTTGACTAATTAGCTGCATGGTAAACATTTCTACATCTACATGTGCACCCCTATTAGGCTGGAGTAAATTAATTTACTCCACCTCAGGATAGTACTTGTTAATACATGCACTATCCCACAGTGGAGTAAAAGCTCTGCAACAGCAAGTGTGTAGATGCTGCCTGGCTGGCTGTGGCACAAAGGTACTTTAGTGTGGAGGCTGCCTATCAGCTAGCCCCTGCACTGAAGCTCCTTCTTGCCCCAGCCAGCCCTTCTGTAGCACACTGAGCCAAGAGGAGCATTCCCAGGCTGGCAGGGTGACCCCCGGAGCCCCCTACTGACTGAGGCTGCTCCATCTGGACTCCACCTACTGCACCAGAATGAATTGCTTAGCTTATTGCTCTGGAGTTAATTGCTCCTGGACACACATTCAAATAGCATGACTGGGAGCAATTAACTCTGAAGCAATAAGCACCACAGTTTATTCAGGAGCTATAATTGCACATGTAGACACATCCACAGAATCTGACACTACACAGGATTAAATTACTTCCAACACTTTTGTTCCCATTTAAACAGGATTTGTTCCAGCATTTCATCTAGCCAGGGTGCTTTTAATAACAATGAGAAGGTATATTTCTGAACATCTTACATGCAAGCCATTATTGATGAACATCTTTAAGTGGCAATAAAAATGAACAAAGAATCTCTGTAGAAACTTTTTACATTGCAGAAAACCAAGATACATCAATAATATTCTATAATTTGGAGATATGGGAAATAATTTCTTTAAGAATTCCCCACATGCAACAAATTACAAATTTGCACACCAAAGCCTTATGGAAAGTGTTGCTGAATCACTTGAAGATACATAACTTTCCATCTGTAACATTAGTATCAAAACTGATCAGTACTACAGCCCCAGAGAGGCATCTTGCTGAATGACCTGGATAGCCTGATAACCCTAACATGTTTTCAGGTAGCAGAAACATGAAAATATCTCATCTGAAGAATTATATATGTGGTGCCTCATAAACAGGCAAATGTATCCAATAAATTAATTAAAATAAATTTAAAAATCATCCAATAAAATTAAAAATTAATCCAATCAGGATTTTCTTTGTCATTCATTTCCATCCAGCGTAAAAGAATTTTGTCTCAAATCTATCCAAAAAACCATTGCGTGGAAAATGGGAAAGAATTAAAAACAAACAAACAAACAAAAATTCCTAACACTGTCTTGATACTGACGCTGTCTTGATATCTAACAATGTCTTCATCTCATCAAGCTGTTAAAAGCTGTTTGAAACGAGCCAGTCATTTCTTCTGACATTTTTTATTATAATTTGCAGAGCACTTCAATTGTTAGTTCTTTCACAGAATTTGCAGTTTATTTGTTTTGAAGTACACTGTTTGTATAAGGAAAGCAATCTCATTTGTAGACCCACTGTATACTTTTGTCACGTATGTCACTCATTGTCAATAGACCATTTACAATGTACAATGTGAATGTAAATCAGCAATAATCTGCATGAATTCAGAAACATCTGAGAACATTACAAAAAAGTTGAAGCGACGAGACGATTCATGGTTGAGTGCTACAGAATCCTTCCTTGTTGATCTCAAGCTATTCCCAACGGACACTGTATCAAACTCTTAAGATCTGGTTGAATGAGTGGAAGGGGGAAAAAAACCCTCTAGATAGAATTTGAAATCTATCTCCCTGTGGTTTAAGCTAGAAGAGAACAGACTTATTCAACATCTTGCTGATTGTCAAAAATAAAATATATATATTAAAAAAATCATGAAACCTATTTGGTCTTGTTGAAATGCTTTTAAATGTTAATAACTTAAAGTACTTTTTCATGCATTTTTACCCATTATCTGACAACAGCAAAAGGCAAAGCTTAGTTTGAATCTCTTTTATGGCTTGGTCTTCCAAATATTATGATTACCTTCACTCATTCAAATATTCCCATTGGCTTCGATGTGACTGTTTTCATAAAGAAGTGTTCAGAGAGAGTAAGAGTTGCATAATATATATATATATATATATATATATATATATATATATATATATCGGGCACCAGATCAACTCCATGCATTCCAATGGGGGCTTCCAGGCACCATGTCCATGGGGTGTGTGTGTGTGTGTGTGTGTGTGTGTGTGTGTGTGTGTGTGTAAGGGTAAATCATTCTGCTCGTCACTGGTAGAAAATTCTAAAAAGTGCTATTCAAATTAGGACCCTCAGTGATACTTGTCAATATGTATGGTGTTTAAGATTTATTGTGCTCTATACATCTGTTTTACATATACATACACATGCACATAATGGTATATACATGTATACATACAGATTATGCCCAAAACATGCAATTGCAACTGTCCTTGTCTAAACATAGGCTGTAAGAGAATCTCATGCTCTCATCTGGTATTTCATTGTAAAGGGCCAGGAGCAATTGGACCAAAATGTTTTTGTCATTCCTAGCCTGTGCGCTAAATTCCCTGAAATTCAAACATAAAATTAGGACTATACAGGTAGGGCCAACTTCAGTATTTGGTCCAGTATGCTTATTCCATGATAACTATAGGAACATTATCTAAAGCAAACAGATGGCATTACCATGGGATCTCTAGCGTCCTTGTTAGCTACTGAAATACAAAGCATAATTAAAATGAAATAAAATAAATATATTGTTATAAGCAGACAATTAGATGCAACCATAGGAGCCACTATTTACAGAGAAAAAATAAATGAGGAGCATAATTCTCATTTGATGCCTAAGAGTCTGAAAATATCTTTATCCAGAAGCTTTACAAGAGAGGTTTATTGCTTTATGCTGCACATAGTCTGCTAGATAAGGAGCTATTGTAAAAACTGTCACAAACTCACTTTCTTGCTAAAACCCAATGGATAGAAAGAAATTAACCAGAAATGTTCCCAAACTTAAACAGCTTCCCATACAAGACCAGCAATTAACCACAAACTTATATGGCTTATAAAATACCAATGGTCAGTGAAATATGTGAATAAATACTTGGAGGTCACAACGTAAAACCATCAGAAGGAGAGGACCAGAGATGAGAAACTGCCCTGGCAAATCAAAAGCTCAGTCCTTCTTGGCAGTGCACTGATATCTGTCATCATTTAACTCTTTGTTAAGTTGCTTGCCAGAGATTTGAAAGAGCAAACAAGTTTGATCCAGCCAAGAGACTCAAGATGAAAAGTAAACTCTCTGCGTGTGTGTGTGTGTGTGTGTGTGTGTGTGTGTGTGTGTGTGTGTGTGTAAAATTGCAGAATTGTTTTTTTTTCAAAGTAGATGTATACAATAAAATGCAACTTTAAGTTGTACTATCTTACCAGAAAAAAAATCTTTTAAATGCTTACAAATCATTTGAATTCAGGACAGTTGAAGTACAAGGTAATTCTCAGAATAAATCAGTGAATTATGCTCTTGTTTTGAATGCAATTACTCTGGGATAATTTTGGTGAGTGTGATCTGAGGTTTAAACATCGGATAGATTGATGAAGGAAGAAAGATGAGGGGGAAAAGGCTGTCATGATCATTTAAGGTCTAAGTTCCTCATATGGAGTGAATATAGTCAATGTTTATACTGACCAGTCAAAGCTTAAAAAAAAAAAAAACTATTTGGGGACAAACAGGAAAAAATCTGTTACCAGTCTGGTCTCAAAAATGGAAACAGAAAGATCTAAAATGTCCTTCCCTTTTTAGGAAAGTAGCACAGTTGTACCCTTTCCATCCTTTCACATATTGGCAGTATAAACACTTTACTACAAATACACAGGTGATCCTTAATAATAATCAGGGATCTGGGTTTTCTGTTTTCCAAAGAAAAATGGAGTAAACAACAGATTTTACCTTTTACCAGAGGCAAAAATGGATTTCTCAATTTACAAGAGAAACCTGTGGATTTTGCCATTCTGCATTGAGCTCCCTGCAGGCTAGCAGAGTTCTAGCCTACAGGGAGCTGGGAGGGAGCAAGAGGAAGGTGGTGAGACAGGGGGTACCATATGCATGGACATGCACATGGCCCCAAGCAGCCTGAGAGCAGCTCTAGCAGGTAGGTGTGGGGGGAAAGGGAGCTTGAGGCCCCTGTAGGGAGGGAGCTGGGCAGGGCTGGGGCTGCTGCCCAGCCAGGTGGGGCTTGGGGCCCAGGGCCGCAATGTGTGGCTGCAGGTCCCAGTGGGGAGCAGGATGCGGCCTCAGGTGGCTTGGCTGGGGGTGGGAGAGGGCCAACTCCTCGCTGCTGCATGCACTCCTGGGGTGGGGGGGAGACCTGTGCCCCGCAAATCTGTGTGTGGGGCAAGTCTTCCCTCCCCTAGAGCCTCCACAGCCCAACAGGCATGATCCAGTGTGGGTGAGAACAGCAGGGCTGTGTGGGGATCTCATTGCTGCTGCAAGCCATCCCCCCCCTACCCCACCACTGCCCTGGTGACACACCCCCTGTGATTGCTGCTGCTTTAGGGGGGTGCAGCCCCATGCTGCTGTGCTCACTGCAGCCCCATGCACAGGGGGAAAGGAGCTTCTCCACACATCTCCTCTGCTCCCTGCCATGCTGGGTGGCACACGCTGGAACAGCAGACCCACATGGAGAAGTTGCTCACTGCTGCAGGGGGGGAATCTCAGCACTGAGGAGATCCCCACGCAGGCCCACTGTCCCCGGCCACACCATGTCATGCCCGCTGGGCTGTGGAGGGCCTGGAGGAGGGAAGTAAGGTGGGAGCTCCAGCTGCCCTGTGTACAGATTTTGGGGGCCTGTGCCTGCCCAATATACAGATCTGGAGGACACAAGTCCCCCTGCCCCCCGGGAGTGTGCAAGGTGGCCATGGGATTTGGGGAGAGCTAGGGCTGTGCTCCCCACATGGGGCTGTGGAGCCGCTGGGCCTCTGCTGTCTCCCACCACCTGGCTGCTGACTGCGTTGAAAGTCAAAATGTTTTGAAAGTTTTTAAATGTTTTGACTAGCCTCATTTTGTTTCAAGGCTCTTTTGAAGCCCTTCATTTCATTTTGATTTCATTGTTTTGAGCTCAAAATGAGTCAAAACAATGTTGAAACAAAACAACTTATCTTGCTGGGATCCTATGACCCCAGCTGACTTCCTGCCCTTTGGGCGGGGGGCTGGACTCGATGATCTTCCGAGGTCCCTTCCAGCCCTAATGTCTATGAAACCTATGAAACTAGTGAAATTTCACACAGCCCTAATGAACATCACATTCAGAAAGCCAGCAGTAGTCTCTGCGTGGGTAGTTGCCTTAAGATGTTTACCCAGCATGACATGGTGTGCCAACTTCAAAGTGCTCAGAACCACTGCAATAGTCTACACCCCAACAGAATATTGTGGTCGTGTATGGTCCAGAAGTTGTGAAACTAAAAAGCTTGACACTACTTAAGGGTGTACAGAGACTTATAATAGGCTGTACAACTTACACATGCAGAGATGTACTTCCTGTAATCTCAGGCATTAGACCAAGTGACATAAAACAGAATCTAACCATGCCCCTGCTGTCAGATTTCTAGGCCCGTGGAGAGCCCAGGAAACCAGGTACTGTGGCCTTGTGTGTTACACTAAATTTTGATAAGGGGTAGGGTGATGAAAATGAAATGATCATTCAGAATAATCCTGTGTGAAATGTATTCCTATAGCATTTTATACTGTCGCAGAGCACTGAGGTGCCCTGCTCCTAAAGAGGAGAAACTGCTAGAGAAAAAGCCCTAGCAGTGAATAAGGAGCCCAGCTGTTGGTTGCCAGGGCAACTGGAGTCAGCAAACGACCCACACCTGCCAGCGGTCAGCTGGCTGTAAGGGGCAGGGCCTGGCTCTTATAAAACCCAGGAGCTGAGGCCAGAGCAGTTCCCTAGCCAGCAGCCAGAGAGGCAGGAGCTCCTAAGCCAGCATATGAGAAGAAGCCTGACCACAGGTACAGCTTAAGCTGAGTAAAGGAGGGCAGCTCTAAGATGTCTGAGCAACATGGTTGTAGCCAGGCGGCTATAAGTTATGTTACAGCCTAGGGGCTTGTGTTTTGCTTTGTTGTTGTTACACTGGCGGTTTGGGTGAACCTATAAGGGGATGGAGGAGGCCTCAGAGGGGACCCACAGTAGTGTGGGGACCCCAGCGCCAGTAAGGGTGCAGTGTACAGGGTGCGTAGACCCAAGCCCCAGAGAGGGGGTGCTATTGAGATGCCCCAGTGCAGGCGTGGCGAGCCCCAGAGAGGGGGTGCTATTGAGAAGCCCCAGTGCGGGCGTGGCGAGCCCCAGAGGGGGCACTATTGAGAAGCCCCAGTGCAGGTGCGGCGAGCCCCGGAGAAAGGGGATAGCAGTGCAGCGAGCCCTGGAGAAAGGGGGTAGCAGTGTGGCGAGGCCCGGAGAAACAAGGCAGCTTTACCGAGAAGGCCCCAGAGAAGAGGGCAGCAGTACAGAGAAGGCCCCAGAGAAGGGGGCAGCACTTAAGGGGGCCCTGAGAGAGGGCAGCTGTACAAAGAAGGCCCTAAAGAAGGCCCGAGGAGAGGGCAGCAGTACTGAGGAGCCCCAGAGAAGGGGGCAGTATTATCGAAAGGGGCAGCATTGTGGAGAAGGCCCTGGAGAGAAGGGCAGTGTTACTGTGAAGGCCCCAGAGAGAGGGCGGTGCTGCAGAGGATCCCTGAGAGAGGGCACCGCTACAGAGAGGACCCCAGAGAGGGCGAGTGTATATTTGATAGACCAACGTCTATTCCAGCTGCGAGGCTTGGGGCATGGTATAAGGAGTGGTTGGAGCCACGCATAGCCCCTAAGGCTAGGGTGTCCCTGAAGCACCCATCATAGAGCGAGAAGCCATAAGGGGCCCGGGAAACCACGGGGTCTGAACCAACACCAAGAAGTGACCGAGACGGCGTAAGGCAGCCTCCCAAACTTATCTAAACATCAAAGACATGGCAGGAGAGAATTAGAGGGTGCCCTTGGGCTGACTTAGCACGGAGAAAGGGGCCTTAAGGAGATCACGGCCCTCCTGGAGGACCCCGCCCATGATATATACCAACACCAAATGAGTCTCCCTTGGACATGACATCAACAGAGAAGCATGGGTCAAGCTGAACAAACTAGGATATGGATACAGATGCTTCAAAATAAGACTGTACAAGATGAACATTTTGGACTGCCCCCATTTGAATGCAGTGTCCAGAAAACAACACAGCACTTAATCAAAAGCTGCAATCTCTACAAATGCCCAAATGGGGTAGATGTAATCAGCACACTAAGTGAAACCACACAATAGCTCTAGGATACCCAGAGGGAGGATGTGGGCAGGCCTGAGGACAGAGGTGTCAGTGACAGCCCAGGGGCAGGGCTGGCCCACGCTCAGGCAGATCACACAAGCTCTGTCCAACGCTACAGTGTCACGCTGAAAGGGGGGTGGGAGGGGTACTGCAAAACCCCATGCGTTGCAGGTGAAATGTGACCTAACCTGAGTTGTGATGGGATCTGGTACAGATGTTTCTTACAGCACTCTAACCTACAGCACTGAAGTCTGATATCATACCCATCCAGGGTTATCTTAGAGTGGAATCTGCCATTTTCACAGTACTCTATGTGCCCTAACAATCTGTTTGGTTATGGCTGTAAAGCACTTCCTGCAAGCTTACCACACAATAAGTGTAACTTCTGTACCTGGCCTCCATGACACAACCCAGGATCGATGGGACAGCCACTTTTGCACTCCTCCCTATACTTCCAGGTGGTAAAAAAGTGCTTGGCATAAGTTGGTCACTCTAAAGGCTTGTCCAACTTATGGTTGTCCCCTGTGCTTCCCTGCAAGTCACAATGCTGCCTGCAGTCTCTACTGCAGCTCATACTCCTTGTACACCCTTTGCAGGGTTTGTAAGGGAATCTTTAGAAAGCAGGCTTACACTTGTCTGCTTACAGTTCCTTTCCTGTGGAAATCCTTCCTCAGACAACTGCCTTTATGCTGATCTTGTACTTTTATGTAGCACAAAGGAGAAGGAGCAGGGGCAGGAATAAAGAATACCTCTTATGCTGTTGCAGTTGAAAAGCCTGAGTTAAGTAACTAGTAAAACAAACTACCACCAAGTTGTTATCTATAGGTTTGAACAGAGAAAACAATATTACCAAATTTAAAAAGGGCAAAGAGGGATTATTTCTCATGAATGTGGGTCAGGATCATTTGCAACTGTTTTGTCTGTCTGCTCTATCCTGTAGTAAGATAAAGCATAGAAGTTTACTCCTGAATTAAACAACTGATAAATTATCCATGGTTTATCTTCCACTTCCTGTGGGATAGAGCAGAAACATGGAACAACTGCAACAGATCACTGTATTCCCAGTAAGTCTCCCTACTTTTAAGTTCATATCATAGTTGTGTCTCTTCATACTTTATAATATGGATACACATACACCCAGTAGGAAGGCAGGTGTTGAAACAGCATTGTGCGATAATACCTTCTAATTTGCCACAAATACAGCCGATTTGTTGACTCAAATCATATCAATCCATTTTACAAGGGCCCATTTGGAAGACTTATTTATTTCTTGTACTAAGTATGACCTCAAATAGGCTTAAACAAGAGAAAATCTTGATGAGCCTAGAGAAAAAGTAATGCAGACTTTTTAAACCTCTTTCTTCTCTTGGAGATATTATGTTTACTTTCTTGATCAGCAGAACCCATTTCAAAATTGCCAGGTGGTTTTTTTGTTTGCTTGTTTTTGGCTTGGTTTGTTTGTTTGCTTTGGTTTTTTATTGTTGTTACTTTTGCTGCTCTAATTTTTCCCTTTTTCAGATGTGATGTTCAGTCTAATTAAGTTATCCCTAGGCATAGAAGCTTAGCAAAATCTGTTTGTCAGGTTACTTCTCCCAAACTCTCATAGCTCTAGTCCCACCCAATGATTGCAAATAACAAACATGCTGACAGAAACAAAGAATTATCAGAATCAACAAAGACTCGACTGGCACAAACTAGATATAAGAGTACAACTTCCAGGCTTGGGAAATAATCATTAGCAATCAGTGACAATCAGTGTCAAGCTACAGCAGTTACCATGGGGAAGAGAAGAAATTATATGGAAGAAAATTCCTTTCATCTTACACCTAAGTCACTTGGGCGATTTATAACAATGTCAATTCTGATCTCTATTTGAAATTTCCTGAGGGAATTCTACTTTAAAAAAAAGAGATGAGCCTAGCCTCTCACTGGATCAGGTGCCATAGAACAAGCTCTCCCATTCACAAGATACTTAGGGCATTGAAAGAAGTGGCAATTTGCACCTGATCTGGCTCCAGAAAATGGTCTACAGCTATGACCAAACAGAAGTGCATAGCTGCAGACCACCTTAAAAGGGCCCAATCCCATGAAAATCTGAACCATCATCGCATGAGGGTTTAGATGAACATGCTCTGTAACTTGTGCCTGCAGAGTTTGCTGTTTTCAGAATAGAAGCAGGGAAAGGGAGCAGATAGAGTTTGGTCTGGGATCTTTTCAGCCAGCGGTGGAGGGTAAGGTGGGTGAATTGGAACCTCCAGTCCACTTGCCCCGCCCTCCAGTTCTGGCTGAGGAGCCCCATCAATGAGTTCTTTCTGTCCCTTCCACCCTCCCCACCCCCCAACCTAAAAACAGCATCTGGGCTGGGAGTGGGGAGTGGTGTTGCTATGCAGACTGTGCTACAGACTCACAGCAAACAGCTGGAATCCCGACTCTCGGTCCCAACAGCAGACTTCTGTTGGGTCTGGGGGATCGTTGCAACTCAGTGTTTCCTGCAAAGCACTATGAATTGCAACGGGGAGCTGCTCTTCTGTCTTTACCCTTAGAGTGACCCCTCTGGGCTGGGTCAATATAGGGCTACAAACAGATGTCACATTTGCTCCAGGAGAAACCACTTTTTTCCTGGGATAAATCACATATATTTGGATGTCTACATCCATTGTCCCAGAGTAAAAGTATCCTCAAAAGGCTCACAGAATAAACTGTGCTAACAGTTTATTCTGGAGCATCACAAAGTGCATCTGAATGGTTATTCTAGGATTGTATCATTGAATCAATGGCAGAAAAGAAAGAGTGCATTCAGCTGCTCATCAAATTCTGATTAGAAGGGCAAAGGGTATATATTCCAATCTCAGGATATTTCTGTTTTACGACAAACACAGGTACAAATTGTCCAAGAACAAATGCAATGCCCCTAGTCTGGTGCTATGGGTGCCTGTCAGATATGACTGGAAGAAGGGAGACCACTACTGACTGAAGTGTCAGATGAAGCTACTGTGGCTGTCAGAGGGGAAACAGAGAGTTTGATACTTCTGAAGGGCTGAATTATTTTGAGCACAGGATGTCTCTCAGCTTCTCTGTGCTCATAGAAGATACAGACTGCTTAACCAGGGTACCAGAGTAGATCCCTGGGCCAATATAGGTAGGGACAGACTTCTCCCTTCTCCTCCTACTCGTACCCTCTGGAAAGAGGCACCCCAAAAGGTCCAGAAGGAAGCAAGCTCTGTACTACCCGAGTATAGGAGGTGCTATTGCCTTACAATGGGCCATGACAGCAGAGAGTTCCTAATGCTCTATTTCCATTCTATCTCTGTTCTCCCACCTAAATTGTTGTGCATGTAGAACATTCTGTGTACAGGACTTCCACCTGACACAGGAGGTACATGGTCCCACTAGAGGGAATGCCTTACTGGATCTGGTATTGGCAACGGGGGATGACATGGTAGGGGACCTACAGATCGGTAGCCATCTGGGGGACAGTTATCACCTAATAATAGAGGTCTTCATAAGACGTTGAGTGGGTAAGGTAACTAGTAGGGTGAAAGTGCTAGACTTTAGGAAAGCTGATTTCAATGAACTCAGGCGATTAGTCAAGGACGCACTGCAGAGTAGGAGTTTTGAAGTGATGGGAGCCCAAAAAGGCTGGCTGTGCCTTAAGGAAAAGATCCTTCGGGCACAGTGGGAGATGATCCCAATGAGAGGAAAAAGAGGGAAAGGAGCCAGGAGGCTTCCTTGGCTGACCAGAGAAATCCAGGGCAGCCTAAGGGCCAAAAGGGGAGCACATAAAAAGTGGGAACAGGGAGAGATCACCAAAAACGAATATACCTCCTCTGCTCGCACTTGTAGGAAGGCAGTTAGACGGGCCGAAGCTACCATGGAGCTGAGGATGGCATCCCAAGTAAAGGACAACAAGAAATTGTTTTTTAGATATATAGGGAGTAAAAGGAAGGCCCAGGGAGGAATAAGATCCCTGCTAAATGGGCAGAAGCAATTGGTGACGGACAGGGGGGACAAGGCTGAACTTCTCAACGAGTTCTTTGCCTCAGTGTTCCTAAGCGAGGGGCACGACAAGTCTCTCACTGGGGATGTAGAGAGACAGCGGCAAGGCACCAGACTAAAATGCGTAGACCCTGAGATGGTGCAGAGTCTCTTGGAATAACTGGATGCCTTTAAGTCGGTAGGCCCGGATGAGCTCCATCCGAGGGTACTGAAGGCACTGGCCGACATCATTGCAGAGCCACTGGCGGGAATATTTGAACGCTCGTGGCACACGGGCCAAGTCCCGGAGGACTGGAAAAGAGCCAATGTGGTCCCCATTTTCAAGACGGGGAGGAAGGAGGACCCGGGCAACTATAGGCCAGTCAGTCTCACCTCCATCCTTGGCAAAGTCTTTGAAAAAATTATCAAGGCTCACATATGCGAGAGCCCAGCAGGACAAATTATGCTAAGGGGAAACCAGCATGGGTTTGTAGCAGGCAGATCGTGGTCTCTTTTTATGACCAGGTTACGAAACGCCTGGACACAGGAGGAGGGGTGGATGTTGTATACTTCAGGAAGGCCTTTGATACGGTATCCCATCCCATACTGGTGAACAAGTTAAGAGGCTGTGACTTGAATGACTACACAGTCCGGTGGGTGGTGAATTGGCTAGAGGGTCGCACCCAGAGAGTCGTGGTGGATGGGTCAGTTTTGACCTGGAAGGGTGTGGGCAGTGGGGTCCCGCAGGGCTCGGTCCTTGGACCGATACTCTTTAATGTCTTCATCAGCGACTTGGACGAGGGAGTGAAGTGTACTCTGTCCAAGTTTGCAGATGACACAAAACTATGGGGAGAAGTGGACACGCCGGAGGGCAGGGAACAGCTGCAAGCAAACCTGGACAGGTTGAACAAGTGGGCAGAAAACCACAGAATGCAATTCAACAAGGAGAAATGCAAAGTGCTGCACCTAGGGAGGAAAAATGTCCAGCACACCTGCTGCCTAGGAAATGACCTGCTGGGTGGCACAGAAGCGGAAAGGGATCTTGGAGTCCTAGTGGACTCCAAAATGAACATGAGTCGGCAGTGTGACGAAGCCGTAAGAAAACCCAATGGCACTTTATCATGCATCAGCAGATGCATGACGAATAGATCCAAGGAGGTGATACTTCTCCTCTATCTGGCGTTGGTCAGACCACAGTTGGAATACTGCGTGCAATTCTGGGCACCGCACTTCAAGAGGGATGCGGATAACCTGGAGAGGGTCCAGAGAAGGGCCACTCGTATGGTTAAGGGCTTGCAGACCAAGCCCTATGAGGAGAGACTGGGGCACCTGGACGTCTTCAGCCTCCTCAAGAGAAGGTTGAGAGGTGACCTTGTGGCTGCCTATAAGTTCATCACGGGGGCACAGAAGGGAATTGGTGAGGTTTTATTCACCAAGGCGCCCCCGGGGGTTACAAGAAATAACTGCCACAAGCTAGCAGAAAGCAGATTTAGACTGGACATTAGGAAGAACTTCTTCACAGTTCGAGTGGCCAAGGTCTGGAACGGGCTCCCAAGGGAGGTGGTGTTCTCCCCTACTCTGGGGGTCTTCAAGAGGAGGTTGGATATGCATCTAGCTGGGGTCATCTAAACCCAGCACTCTTTCCTGCCTATGCAAGGGGTCAGACTCGATGATCTATTGAGGTCCCTTCCGACCCTAACATCTATGAATCTATTCAGCTTATTCCTTGCACTGTGGAAGTGTGTGTACTGTAAAGAAAAAGAGAATTTGCTCCTGTAAGAGGTTATTCTGGGATACAGAACATGTGTAAACATGTGGAGACAGAGTGTCTCATTGCCCCAGGGTGCAGCCAAATAATGGCTGGGCATGTCTACATGCACTTTTACACATGCCTAAACTTAATGCATGTTAGGCACACATCTACACATGCACGTGCTGATGTGCATTAATGCAAGTATGCAGACCAACTGGGGACTAAAGTTAGTCCCAAGTCAATGGACGTACACTATGTTAATGCATATTAGTGTGTCTATGTGTTCGCTAATATGATTTAGCTATTCATGCATAAAGCAGGTATCAAATTTAGACCTGAAGAGCCTTAAATCACCATTTTTAAGGTGCATTAAGGGCATGCCCTTAATGTGCCTTACATTGGGCTACTGCACATTAAATGTGCATGTGTAGGCACTCCTCTGAAATGCTGCCTAACAGCAGCATTTTCAGGGAGAAATTATGAATCAAATAGATTGCTAATTATTGTGAAATGAATGCATGGTAATGACAATCATACAAGAAGATTAAAAAGGATAGAAAAAGGTCTTCACCATCCCCACGTATTATAGCACAACACCAAAAATACCTAATCTTTGTTAAAGTACTGCAAGCAAATTGCATTCTTCATGATGGAAGAAGAATTGCATTGCATCTCAGAGACCTCTGGCTCTTAACTCTCTCTTTATAAAATGTAGTCTCAGATTTTGTTTGACTCTCTACTCGGTTAAATATAACAACTGGAACATAGTACTCTAAGGAATGGCATCACCTAGGTGAGTGCTGCAACCAGATTCTTCATGCAGCCTTCTCTCCTTAAGCTGTGATTCAGGTCAAGTCAAGTCACTCCCGAGGTCACTGCAACTGTTGGGGCACCTTAGATGCTGTAACAATCCTCCTAGGATCGTTGAGTTGCTTTTTATCATTGGTAATTCTTTGGGCAGAGTGACCTGGTAGTGCCCATCTCCTCTCCAGGTATGGATGGCTGTTGGCTCACAGGTAGCTCATCCACCCTCTGACAGGTCTTTTTCTTTTAGTCCTACTGGGTGTGCGCACACCCTTCTCACCCAGGGTATCCCAGGTGGGAGTGCCGGCTTAGTCGCTGACAATCCAACCATGGAACGGGCTGTACTGATCCCAGACAACAGACCAAGAGAGACCTGGACTGACAAGGAAGCTCTGATACACAGATAAAACTCATAGTTCATAAAAGTAGCCTTTCTAAGTAAATTTACTTATATAGCTAGTACGATTCATTTGTTTTCCATGTGCACTCAATGTTAATATGTCTAATCTCCTGGCATTTCTGACATTTTGCTTTTTTATAATTCCATTGAGAAATTCTATTTACCACAGTAAAAGCAACCTCTCTGCTTTCAGTTTATCTTGTTAACTAGGGCGCTGCATATTTCATACTCAGTTCCCCTTTCCTCCGTCGGCTTGTGTTTGACAGCTCTGTCCAAAGGCATTTTCTCAAGGCCTAGGCACAACTACTGAGGAGAACATGAGGAACCAACACACTCCAACTTTTTACTGTCCTAGGGCCTCGCTCTCAATTTACTTTCAGGAGCTGGATGCTTCCATTCCTGATTATCTACCACTAGCATTCTGTTTATGCAGACTCACATAGCTACAGAGAGATGGGGTCCTAAAATTTTCATTCTAAGCATGTCTTGAATGTAGAAAGGAAGTTTAAAGCACAGCTGGTGAAATGAATTGGTACCCCAGCAAATACTGGGACTTAAAAAGAGTCTGCTGTTCTCATAATCAGAAATGTGTTTTGTTGTTAATAATAATATAATACACTGAATCTGATGCAGGCAAACCTGTTGTGAGATTTTACCCTACCATTCCACTTATTTATCTATGCATCTTACCTTCCCCAGCGTCAGAATTATTAATAGCTATCCTAGTATAGACAAGTTAGTAACAGCAATCACCCTACCTTGAACCCCGCCCAGCAGATGCTTGCAAGTGATCACCCAATGATCAAGCCCTTGTAACTGAGACACCTGCAGTTGTTCTTTATTTCATTAATAATGAAGTCTCTGGTAGTTGTTATAAATCCTAGTAAGTTTCCTGACACCTAACCCCAATCATTAGCCCAGACTGCCTTTGTTCTGGTTTCTCTTACACTTAGAATTTTTTTTTTTCTGTTCACACAGGTTCACTTTTAAACTTCCATAATCAGCTCCTTAATAGGGCAAGAGACAGAGCTCAACCATCTATATGTTATCCCAGTGATATATCTGCTCCTCCAACATGTTTGCTGGTTACTGACTATAATTCCCTTTTGGCTGCATGTGCCATGCCATACTCAACTGCTATTGTTGCCAAGAACCACCCGGAAAGACCAAGCAGAGTCAAATGCAGACCAGATGTAGCACAACAAAAGCAGTCGGCCAACTAGCTCACCAGAGAGCTAACAGAAGTTATGGAGCTGAGATCTTTAATCTGCACAGGGGGGTTGAAAGCTAATGATGTAATAACTCCCAATTCCTTTTTAAACTTTACAGTTGTCCTCCTCTTTGCAGCTTTCAACATCTAGACATGAATTTTGTCAATTGCAAAATTCAGTTTTAAGGTTTGCTGAAACCAATGTCACTTGGATCTCCTTGTGCGCATATTGACCTCTATCTTCTTCCTCATTGTGCCTTCTTGAGTGCATATCATGTCTTTGTCCTTCTTCAGTTCTGTCCCTAACCACTTTAGAGGTCCAAGTTCAAATTCTGCACTATCACTAGTTGTTTCTTTCATGACAGTTTCCTTTAAATATAGCCTAAGGTTATCAATATAGTATTAAAACAGATGAAAAATGAAGACGATTTAACAAACTGATACTGATTTAATGCATCAGTATGGGATATGCTATTTAGTAGGCCCCAAAGCATTCAAAGTCTCTGAGGTTTTGTTTTCACTCTATCTAATTTTAAAGGATGTAATGATCCCAAACATTTTTTTTTAATGAGCCTTCATTTCACCTAATCATTCTCAGGCAAACTTGCTAGCTAGGCAAAATTTTGGAAGATGTTTTCCCTGAAAATCCAACAGCGTGCGCTGTAATACAGAAACTGTCCAAGGGATTAAGAGCTCACACAGTGGCTAGGGAAGCAGTGAGTTGAGACGACTACTACTTTTTATGTAAAGCTTGCTTATCTTCCTGTTACCTCATCATCCTAGTCCTCTATGCCAACTCACTTTCCTGTATGCTGTTTCATCTACTGTTCCATCTTTTTTCAAAACCTGAAATTAGAAAGGTAGCAAGAGCCAATTCTGGACAGCATTTGGCACAATTCAGCTCTGGTACTTGGATGGTGTCTCTGAACTTTGCAGGACAGTTAACTTAAACAGTTCTCTCTATTGTCTTTTCAGTGACTATCCAAATAAGCCAGATCAACTCCCAAACTTCCTTCAAATTCCTGCATGGGACCTTGGCAGACAAGGTTCTTTGGGTAAATGTGATATCTTTTATTAGACCAAATAAATATTTGGAAAAATTGTTCTTGACATTTATTGTTTGGAATTGAGGTGGTTGGCAAGGTCATGAGCCCCAGGCCCTGAGTTAAAGGGGGTGCTGGTGACAGGAATCAGAGCAGCACTTCAGAAGGAAGCGGGCAAGGGTAAATGCCAGCTTGAGGGTTTTGCACTGCAGGAGATGTCCTTGCTCTGCAAGGGGGAGGGGGTGTCACTGAATTCAATGTTGTGACATCCCCGCTGGATTTTCATGAAGTGAACTACCAAGTAGGTCAAACCAGAAAGAATAGCTTTGAAAATTTTGGTTGGCTCTGTTTCAGCCATTGGTTATCCAGTCCATAGTTTTGAGTACTGTCGCATTGCCAGACATACTGCCAGCCTATTTTAGATCATATATTCCTGTCTCAGTCACTAGAAGAATTAGCTCTGATCAGTCGCACATTAGACTGATATGTTGATTTCATATTTGACCGTGCATGGTATGTTACATGGAGGAACATGTAGAAGGAAAACAGAGAGGATAGACAAAAAATCTATCTATTAAATCATTACCTGTAAAAATGAAAGAAAAATGTCTTGTATTTTAATTGATAGAGTAAGAAAGACATATTGTGTTATCCAGTAGCATAGGGATGAGGCATCCTAGAGCATGTACATGAGCAGAGAGATTTTTAGAGAGGAGAATAGAAGAAGTATAGCCTACAGAGTCTTAAGATATTAAGGATTTATGAGTTTAGGAGCTCTAACTCATCATCCCTTCATGGAGCTGCCTGGTCTCATCTTTCTTTTCATTTCACAGCTAAATTGCCACTGGGTCCTTCACTCTTATTTCCACAATCTAGTCTCTGGACTTGATCCAAAGCCCAATGAAATTAATGGAAAGTCTTCAATTGACTTCTGTGCAGTTAGGATTAGGTTATCTTTGATGATAATGGAGACATGGAGGGAAAATTAATATAGAACAGAGCTACATTAGCTTCCACCTGTCACATACTGGGGAGAACGTGCACAGAGAAGCTTAAAGCCCCAGTGATGTGGAATTGTAGCATGGGGTTTAGCGAGGAGCCTACTCCCTCACTTCTACTGTTCTGAATGTCTGCTCTCATTTTGTTGTACTTTTCTTATCAGATGTTCACTTCCTCACGCAAACTAGAAAAGAAAATAAGCTTCTTTATTAACAAGTTGATAGCATTGTTCATAAACTATTTTAGTGATGGACCTAACAACGGATCTGAGTGGTTGTGTTGCCCTGTGGGGTCAGGCCAACTCTCAGGATCTCAAAATTGCACTGTTAGACAGGAAGGTGTGATACAATTGCACATATACAAACACACAAATCAATTAGGTACACACACACACACACACACACCCCTACCAACTCAGATACATACACATCCAAGATTACCAGCATAGGCACATGCATACCTATCACCAGTTCAAGCACATACACGCTTTAATGATAATGACATGAAATCATACACAATACACATACACACAGGTTAAACACTGACTCAGGTGACAGTGTATGTGTGTTGGTGCCTGTGGTAGCTATGCTTGGGGTGCTTGGTAACTAAAGAGCAAGTGGCAGAGATCAAGGGAAAAGGCAGTGGGGACAAGGCAATAGCAAAGAAACAGGGGTTTGCAGGCAGAGAGGAGCTCTGGACAGCTGGAGCCACAGGAGCATGGGACAGGTGTTGGAGGTGGCGGTGAGCCAGAAGCAGGAGTGGGAGGAATGAGACAGAGGTTAAAGGGGTGAGGAACAGAGATTGGAGCAGGGCCAAACCATAGTAAAGCAAAACCTAACTCAGGGGTCCAAATAACAATTTTATTAAATGAACACTGTACTGTACAGCTTGGTTCCCACACAGTCACACAAGCACTCCCACACACACTCACACAATGGTAGCAGGAGAAAGAGACTCAGTGGAAGGGTTGGAGTCCAGGTAGGGAAGAGAAACAGTCTGAGTCCTTGGTTGAAGAGAGAGTGGGGGTGATAGCTACCTATCCTGGGCTGTGAGTTGATCCTCGATGGCTAGTTGGGGTCTTCTCCAGCAAGGTGTTGTCCAGGGGGGAGGAAGGTGGTCGCTGGCAGGGCCTCTGGGTAGAGAGGCAGTGTGGCATGGTGCTGGTCCAGATGGAGAGAGCATCCCAAGGAGTCAGTCTTTACTACCCCTTTTTATGGGGCAGACTACCTCTGATCTCCTATGGGGAGGGCCTGTCCAGGCAAGGTCAGTCCTGTTCCAGAGGGCTCCAGGTGTTCTTACTGAGCATGTACAGCCTTGGCACAATGGTGGGTTGCCTCATCTTTTGTTTCTTGAATGCTGAAGGTGGTTCCAGTGGCTGGGTTATTTGTCCAGGCATTGGTTTTGATGGTGGGGTGATTTAGTAGGGGGTCCTGCTATCATTGTGTTTCGCTCATCTATTCACTCTTTTGCTTCAGGCATTCAAGGGAAACCAATTTACATGGGAGAGGTTACAGACTTAAACATGAGTCATAGATGCAACATAGTTGCACAACAGGGCATGGGGACAAGATGGGAACCTGAAGCACAAAATTGGATACTTGACATCACTCATGCGAACCCACATTGCAGGCCTAAATCATACAATGTTAACATAGAGACACTTAAGACACAATAACTGTATGGTGTAATACATTACAGTAATCTAACAGACACAGCAAAACTATTACAATAGCTCATGGTTACTATAAAAGGGAACTTACATACACAGGGTTTCAACTTAACTTATAACTACTTATATATATACCCATAGGGAATAGAGGAGGGGAGAGAAAAAGGCAGAAATGATGGGGAAAAGGGGATGTCATACTTCTAAGTAAAAAAAAAAAAAAAAAAAAAGACTGGGGGTTTTGCTACAGTTGAACAGATTGTTTCCTAGTTATACTGATGCCTTTCTGGCTTTTCTTAATGGAGGTGGGAGAGCAGCTAAGATCTTTAATATTCAAATTTAATCCTGCAATCCTTAGCAGTGTTTTATATATCTTTAAACTGGGAAACTGTTGTGACAACAGAAGTATATTATTACAGAGAGGGAGATAGCATAATAATTGTATTCAACAAACCAAGTAACTTGTTACTGATGCTTTATAAAGATCATTCAAAGTCCAAAGGGCAGTGTTTGTGAAGAAATCAGGATAAACAAGGAGGGAAAATGGAGAAAAAAAAAAAAAAAAAAGATGAAGGCATATGTGGCCATTTTTCACTAGATGGATTAAAAACAAAAGTGCCATTGTGACATAAGAGCCAGACAGCTATTTTTTGTTTGTTTGTTTGCATTCTAGTGCTAGGCTTTATCAAACAGTCTCTAATGACTAATGCCTCCAAGAAAGTAGTCATGGTTTATTGAATAATTGCATATATTCTTTAGTAAGACATTTGACTTAGTTCCTCATGGCATTCTGATTAAAGAACTAGTTGTATACAAAATCAATAAAAATGACTCAAGGGCTGGAAAAATGCTCTACTGTGAGAAATTTAAAGAGCTGAATCTGTTTAGCTTACAAAAAAAAGATGATCAAGAAGTGACTTGATTGCAGTGACTAAGTACCTTCATGGGGAGACTATGAGAAGCCTTTAATCTAACAGAGAAAGGCATAAAGGGAAGGCATAACAGGAACCAGTGTTTCAGCACAGGCTGGAAGTTAAAGTCAACTCAAATTCAGATTAGAATGCAGATAGATTGGTTTTTGGTATTTTTCACCAGTTCATGCAAATAATTATAGAGTAAACTATAGATTCATAGATTCATAGATGTTAGGGTCGGAAGGGACCTCAATAGATCATCAAGTCCGACCCCCTGCATAAGCAGGAAAGAGTGCTGGGTCTAGATGACCCCAGCTAGATACTCATCTAACCTAATCTTGAAGACCCCCAGGGTAGGGGAGAGCACCACCTCCCTTGGGAGCCCGTTCCAGACCTTGGCCACTCGAACTGTGAAGAAGTTCCTCCTAATGTCCAATCTAAATCTGCTCTCTGCTAGCTTGTGGCCATTGTTTCTTGTAACCCCCGGGGGCGCCTTGGTGAATAAAACCTCACCAATTCCCTTCTGTGCCCCCGTGATGAACTTATAGGCAGCCACAAGGTCACCTCTCAACCTTCTCTTGCGGAGGCTGAAAAGATCCAGTTTCTCTAGTCTCTCCTCGTAGGGCTTGGTCTGCAGGCCCTTGACCATACGAGTTGCCCTTCTCTGGACCCTCTCCAGGTTATCCGCATCCTTCTTGAAGTGTGGCGCCCAGAATTGCATGCAGTACTCCAACTGCGGTCTGACCAGCGCCCGATAGAGGGGAAGCATCACCTCCTTGGACCTATTCGTCATGCATCTGCTGATGCACGATAAAGTGCCATTGGCTTTTCTGATGGCTTCGTCACACTGCCGGCTCATGTTCATCTTGGAATCCACTAGGACTCCAAGATCCCTTTCCACCTCTGTGCCACCCAGCAGGTCATTCCCTAGGCTGTAGGTGTGCTGGACATTTTTCCTCCCTAGGTGCAGCACTTTGCATTTCTCCTTGTTGAACTGCATCCTGTTGTTTTCTGCCCACTTGTCCAACCTATCCCGGTCTGCCTGCAGCTGTTCCCTGCCCTCCGGCGTGTCCACTTCTCCCCACTTCTCTAGTATGGAAAGTAACAGATTCTGATGTCTTCAAATCAAAATGGGATGCCATATTGAAAGGTCTGTTGTAGCTAATCACCAATTATTGAATTAATACACAAGGGTGACCAGGGAAAATTATATGACCAGTATCATACCAGAGGACAAGCTAGATGGTCTAATATCCCAATCTGATCTTAAGATCTATGAATCCATGACCATTCAAAAAGTTTTCAAAACACAGTAAAATGCTTAGGCCTGGTAAATAATAATATCTTTAGAAAAATATTTGACCTAAGTGTACTTACTTATGGATGCCCATGGGAATTTTACCTAAGAACTCCAAGTTCATGCCATATATATCAATAAAGTTAATGAAAATCACTGAAAGAATCATAGCAGTTTAGCAATTTTTTTCATTTTTCAAAAGTGCATAAAAAATAAATTGTTGTTTTATCCTTGGATATTTTCCCATATTGTAGAGCTATCAGATCATTTGACCAAGGTTTACAGGATTTGTGTATTTATATTTAAGGTGTCTCTTCCTTAGAACTATGGAAGCAAAGGAGACTTCAAACTGGAAAATCTCGCCACTAGCCATAAACTACTCGCACCAAGTGTGAACAGCAAATGCTTTCTATTTGTGTTTAACTGTCAGAACAGAAAATAGGAAGGATGTTATTACCTCCAATAGTCAAACCTCTTTCACGGATTTAGAGGTTTTCACTGGAACCTTGAACTGAATCATAAATTCAAATAGAAAATAAAATAGGGCAACTATTCAAACATAGGTGCAGTACAGTATGTTCACCCCACTTAATATGTTTTAGGAAGTGGATTCTGTGTATTGTGATGTAGACATCAAGCATAATTCAAACTGGTCTGCAATACTGTATTTTCTCACTTACCACACACTGCCAAATAAGAAACTCACCTTGTTTGGGGAAAGCAGAATAAAGGATAGAGATTTTTTTCCAGAGTCCTGGATGAATTCTGACCATACAGCTGAATCCTACATGGCTGAAACTTGATTGGGGCTGCTCAATCCAAAGCTATGGGGTAAACCCTCTCACAGCTGCTATTGAACTGGCTGCTTGGACAAAAGCTATTGCCAAATTTGGCAGCAGCTCTGAAAGGGTTAAAACAAACTATACTCCACCCCTTCTCCTGAGACTGAGGAAAAAGAATATCCATAGTAGCCATTAAAGCTCTCTGTGCAGCCATTGTATGCTTCAATTCTGGTGAAGAAAATCAGTTTAAGACATATGCCTCAATGCTGCAGAGCTAATTTTTTTTTAAAAAGCTACATGTGGTATGCTAGTAGATACAATAATTTAACTAAGAAACGGCAAAAGCCTGAGTGACTGATAAATTGTTTCCACTGGAAAGGAACGTTCCCATCTTTCTGGCCTATAACAGAAGATAGCCACTTTTACTAATAATATAGGACCGTGGTCGAGCCAAGAATACTGTTTGGTAAAAGGTAGGCATACATCTCCAAACAACAGGCCAACACTACCTCTGCCTATTCCTTTTAATGTTTTCTAACTTACTGAATTGAATCCCATGCATTTAGTTAGATATTTGTGTTACTTAGGCACTGTCAAAATTACTGAAGAGACAAAGTGCTGAGTATCTTCTAATTGTGGATAAGTCTGAAGCTTGTAAGACAATCCATAGGAGAACATTACCAATTTTCTGCTGACTTTGGTCAGCTAGGAAGGACATAGACCTGTCAGGAAATTAGTCACAACTTTTCAGCCAAACCCAAAATCTGTTTGAAACCACCCAGTGTCCTTTTCTCCCCATTTTCTTGAACTTCATTCCAAGACAAAGATCAACAACCTCTAAATAGATTGTTTTCACCTGTGAAACTGATTAACAAAATTATTCATAATGGCTTTCTCTACTAATCATGGTAGAGGGCAGAAAGAGCAGGACTTTTGCAGAGCAGCCTGAGTTGCTTAGAGCTTGATGTTTATTCTAACACCTAGTGGATATGTCTACACATGCAAATGCTGTGGGGTGGGTTTACTGCAGAGCAAATTACTCTAGAGTAAACCCATCCTGGGCAGTATCTACATGTGCAGGGATTTGGGAGCAGATTTGCTGCTCCTGGCGCCAGTCTTCTCCCACCCCTTCTGGCCCTGCATTGGCCCCCTGCAGCAGCCAGGGGAGCTCTAGGCTCCCCCTGGATGCTAGGTCAGGGGCTGGCAAGGATCACAGGACCAGGAGACAGCTGTGTCCCAGTGAAGGCTGAGAGATTGCTCCCTGTCCCTGGGAGCTGTCCACTGCTGAGGCGGGCTCCGGTGGCAGATCCTGAGTTGTGACAATGTCCCCTTGCCCCAGAAGCAGGGAGCTTCTGGCCCTGGCTCCCCCATCATGGGCAGGGGGCTTGGAAAGAGATGCAAAGGAGGGGCAGGTCCCAGCCCCCTGCTCCAACCAACAGGTGGGGTAGATAGCAATGGGTTCTGCTAGTTGCCCTACTGGTGGATTGGGAAGGGGGCTGGGATCTTCCCCTAGCCTACAGCTCTTTCCAAGCCCTATGCCTCAATCACCCAATTGTGGCATGGGGCTGGGACATGCCCCTGACTGGGACAGTTCCCAGCCAGCCCTGGGCTGCACAGGGAAGTCTGCACATGCAGCCTGGAGCTGGCTGGGGACTGCCTGAAATGAGGCAGTCCCCAGCCACCTCCAGACTGCACGTGCAGACTTCCCCATGCAGCCCAGGGCTGGCCGGGAACTGTCCCAGTCAGAGCAGGACCCAGTCAGCTCCAGGCTGGGCAGGGAACTCTTCCCCATGCAGGGAGCTCCCATCTCCCATTCTGTAATTATGTAGGAGGGTCTTCGAGCTAGTTCCCAGCCCCAGCTCCCCAGTCATGGGGGAGCTGGGAATGGGAGATTATTCACAGTCTCAGCTCTGCAATTAGAGAGACAGGGCTCAGGCCCCACTCCCCAATCACAGAGCAGGGCTAGGAGCTCCCTGCTGCTAGGGTAAGGGGGCACTGTCTCTTCCTGGAATCCAGTGGCGGAGCCTGCCCCAGCAGCAGGCAACTCCTGGGGGCAGGGAGCAAACTCCCGCCCCCTGCTGTCCAGCTGACTGGAAGCAAATATGCTTCCAGTCAGCCATCTGCACATACTGTCCTGCACAGTAATTAGCAGTAAGTTTATTACTTGCATTTGCAGGTAGCAAATTCTGTGCAGTAATTTCCACTACTCAGCAGTTAAAGGGTCAGCATGTATAGACAGTGACGCAACACTGTCATTAGCTCTACTGCGCAGTAAAGTATCTTGTGTAGACACGCCCAAAAAGTAATAAAATTCATAAGAAAGTTTTAATTCCTGTCACACTTGCTAACAATTGAAAGGATAACAGTGAAGAGGAAATTATGACAGTTTCTTATAAGAGTTATTTGAAAAAGGCATACAAGGAGCCCTGCACCTTTGTGCAACTAGTGCAAAGGTCTGTCACAATTACAGTCCCTTTGCTCAAAAGACTGAAGAGGCTGTTCTCTATTGCGTTGCACTGCTGCAGGTATGCAACAGTATAGCACCCTTAACAGTCCAGCTGTATACAATTGAGCTCCATGAGCCCTCCATAGGCCATTCTAGTTTTGCTAATACAAGGTTTAGCCTCCATGGATGGACAACTCAGAAGACTTCTGCATTTTGGATTCAATTCACATACACATGCAAAACTCTGTGTGCTCATCTGGATTATCCCAACCTCCTGAATCTGCACTAATGGGCTGGAAGTATCCCAAGAACTCATAGTCATGGGATGCTGAGTCTGATGCCAAGTGCAATACAAGATTTTTTTTTTTCCACATCCAGTATAATCTTGGACACAAGTTGGAATGGGAAAGGAAAAAAAAACACCAATAAAAAAGAAAAAAGCAGAGGTGAAAATTTATGAACCTAATCTGAAGATCATTGAGGTCAGCAGAAATTAGACTCTTCCATTACTTTCAGTAGGCTGTGAATCTGGCCCCACCTAAATATTACAGAACCTCAAAAATAATCCATCTGGTTCAGAATTGTGGGGAAGGGACCATTTTCATTTCATCTGAACCATTTCCCTCATCTCTCTACCAGAAGAGAAGAGCTATACTGTCTGTGCTGCAAAACCTTAGAGGATATGCAGGAAATCTTAAGAACAGGTAAGTAAACTGTATGTAACCTACACTAGTTTTTAATAAAATTTTGGATATAGAGTATTATGTTTTAGCAGTAATTGTACTATGTTGCCTTTTGTTGTTTTTGTGCTTGAATGATGCCCTCGACATTAAACATAGGTTACTGAAGTTCTGGGGAGACATTTTTATTTTTCATTAATCTAGCCATATGGAAGTTTCCAATTTATAATCTATACCAGCATTTTTTATCATTAGACAAAGGCTAGTTTTATTGTTGGATCTATATACAAAAATGGTATAATTTCCTATAATTATTATTAGAATTTTAAAATATCTTAAAGTATAGTTTTCTGAAGCTGTTACTACTGATGGACAAGTAGCATGTAATAGTGTGAATTCTAAGAACACTGTCCCTTTTATCTTTCTCTCATCACTAAAGTATTTCGCAGAATTTGAACATTTTTTGCAACTTGGGGAGAATCCAGGTCTTAAATATGTAAAGTAAAAATTGGGTTAAAAAAACCTAAGTTTGTCAAACATAGGACAAATCAGTCCAAGTAATCATAATAAATTATGAACAATATAGACATTTAAAACCGTCTCATAACATCAATGGTCTTTTTAATGAGAAAATTGCCCCTTTGTGGATTTGTGTACTGACCAGGAAAAGCTATGATGAAAATGATCTTTTCATGTCCTTTTAAAATGATAAAAATAAGATAATCTCCAGATGGTCTTTTTTCATAAATCACTTTTAAGCTTAGTGGCTACCCTGTGTTGTGTTCTGACATCTTGACAATAAAGAAGTGCTTATGATGGTCCTGCGGGGTTTGTTCTAAAGCCTTTTCCTACTGTTAAGCAGTAAATCAGTGACTGACAGGATTCCTAACCTGCCACCTCCTGCCAGGGTGACATTAAATTTACACTATATACTATAATCTTCTAGCTACCGGAATAAGGACAAGAGAAAAGTCACTTTTAGACATCTTGATTCCAAAGTGTGGGGCAGTTTCTTTATAGCACTGCCCTCAGAAAATACTGCAGGGCACCCCAACTTCAAATTAAGTGATAGTCTCCCAAAATTGCTATACCCCATTCAAAAGGGACTAAAAATGCATGATACACATAATGCACAAGACATATTATTCCTTCACTTCCATGAGTTTAAACAGCTGTGACAGGCACTCTCTGAGCCATATGGAAGCTGTTATAGTGCATCCATGGCATCTTCTTCCACCAGCTGACTGGGGCCACACAAAAGTCCCACTGCAAGCATTCCAGAGGAGCCAGCCACTCCGAGTTTCAAGGCATGAATAAGAAGCCAAGATACAGCAGAAGCAGCTCACAATACTGCCATGTCCTGTTCGGGCTCTGCATTTCTAACACTAACACTGTCACAGTTCCCTCCTCAGCTCCTGCTTAATAGGGAGACAATGGGCACATCTGCATTTACTATGCAGCTGACCAATTAACTGTGCAGTAAGCATCTCACCGTCTACACATGTGCCCCTATTAGGGCACACAAAACTAATAAACTCTGCAGCAGGGTAGTCTTGTAAAATAAGTATTACTTGCTGCAGAGTTTTTCGTGCATAGCAGCATATGTGTAGATGCTGCCTTGGCTGACTGGGGTACAGGCTGCCTCAACACAAGTCTAGCTCTCTGGCAGCTTCTGCACTGAGCCACCCTGAGCACCAATCAGCCACCCCACAGCACATGGCTCCACAGCATGTAGAAGCTCCACAGCACATGGAGATGGGGGAGCAGCCAGCCCTGGACTGGCTGCTCCCCCATCTCTAGGTGCCTCTCCACAGCTGGCTCAGGTACCATGTGAATCAGAGCAGGGAATGCCTGTTGGCCAACATCCCCCGCCAGCAGCCCTGCAGTACATAGAGCCTGGTTGAAGCAGCCCTGAGCTGGCAAGCTCACCCCCTGGGTCCCCTGCCAGGATAGATTGCTCTGACCAGGCTCCTTGTGATGTGCATGAATAAACTGTGGAGCAATTTGCTCTGGAGTTTTTTTTACATGTTCAAAAGGTACACCTGGGAACAAAAATTGGAGGAAAAATAATCCTGTGTGTTTATTGGTCTATATTATAATGTGTTTATTGGTCCACATAAATTGCACATGTAGACATACCCAGTGACAGTTGCAGCAAATACACCCTTTTTGCAAGAAGTGCCCTGCCCTGTGGAGGGAGGGTCCATACCAGCTACAGAGAGACTTAACCATCTATACAGAACCAACCTTGCCTCTATGGAGAGTGCCCATGTGGATTCCCAGCTTAGTAATTAGTCCTTATTTGAATCATCAAGACAAATTGAAAAGACAGTTTGAAGAGTGACAATTCCAGTTTCCCCAAGCTAACACATGGAAAGATCTACTTTGCATGACCTATGAGAAAGGCTGTAAGATCTGTCACAAAAGTGATGGAAAGTAATAACTTCATCAACAGGTTCATTTTTTGAACTATCATCCTCAATTTTATGCAATATTTAAATAAAAACACCACATTTACACTGAAGGAAAATCATCTAAATAAATAAATAAATAAATAAATGGTTAGTCCAGGGCCCTCAATGATCCATAGGTTACCAATGCATATTAATCCCTAGTGCCTACATACACTGGTTTCATTCAAATGCAAGAGTCCTCATTTGTTTTGTTCCACAGGGAACAAAAAATAAAATGATGGCTTAAGGCCCACCCTACACTTTAAAGGTATTACACAATTAAATGGTTAATTCTGCAGTTACCATAAGACCAGCTACATGGGCAAAGTACTTATCAGACAGTAAAAAGCTCCAGCCAGCTATAAAGTTAAACCTCAAAAATACATACTAACTTTATAGCTGGTTGTTATTGAGCTTTAATTTGCTCATGTAGCAGGGTCTCACCTATGGCTGAGAGCCTTGTCAGTGAAACCTCTGGGCCCTGGGGATGGAGGTAGATGTGACCCGTGGGACTTGGAAGTACATTTAACCCCTGAGCCCTGGAGATCACAGCAGCCATGAATCCTAGAGCTTTGGAGTCTCACACATCCCCAAGGCTGGGAGATAATGGCTTGCACAATCCCTCAGTCCTGGGGGTGCATGGGGCACTCCCTCGACTGGGAGGCCCTTAAAGGCATGGAGTACCCAGCTGCAGGAGCTTGCTTCAGTTTTTTTTCTTGCACCGAGCTCCTGACTTCTCTGATATAGCTGTAAGCTGCTATCAAGTCCCCTCTCAACCTTCTCTTCTTTAGGCTGAAGAGGCCCAGGTCCCTCAGCCTTTCCTCATATGGCTTGCCTTGGAAGTCCATGATCATACAGGTGGCTCTTCTCTGGACTCTCTCAAACTTTTCCACACCCTTGTTGAAGTGCGGCACCCACAACTGGATGTAGTACTCCAACTGCGGTTTCACCAGTGCTGAGTACAGTGGGAATATCACTTAATTTTACATGAGATGCATCAGTTGATGCATGCCAGCATATTGTTTGCCCTGCTGACCACCACCTTGCACTGATGGCTCATATCCCTACGATAGTCAATCATTACACCTAGGTCCCTTTCGGCCATGATGCAAGTCAACCGGTCACCACTGAGCCTGTATGTATGTTGAGAGTTGTTTGCCTCCAGATGGAGCACCTTAAACTTGGAAGTGTTAAACTTCATCTGGTTTCAGTCCACCCAACTCTCAAACCTGTCCAGGCCTGCCTGTATCTGCAACCTATCTTCTGATGTGACCACACTGCCCCATAACTTGGTATCGTCCATGAACATGGCCAGCAAAATTTTCACTCCCCCATCCAAATCATTAATAAAGATGTTGAAAAGCACTGGTTCAGGCATGAACCCCTGAGGGACACTACTGGCCTCTTCACACTAGGACAACACAGATCCATTCATGAAAACTCTCTGGGTCCTACCATCCAACCAGTTTCCCACCCACTGAACTGTTGAGCAGCTGAGCAATCTTCCAGTTTTCCCACAAGGATATCGTGAGGTACTAGATCAAAAACCTTTTGGAAGTCTAGGTATATAACATCTACCATGTCTCCCATGTCCAGGTGGCAAGAGACATGTTCACAGAAGGAAATGACATTGGTAAAACGAGACCTACCTGCAACAAAGCCATGCTGACTGTTATTCAGAATTTTACCTTCCGCAAGCAGATTGCACATAGATTCTTTAATGAGCTTTTCCAGGATTTTCCCTGGGATGGAGGTTTGGTTTATTGGCCTATAGTTGCCTGAGTCCTCCCTCTTCCCCTTCTTGAAGATGGGCACAATGTTGGCCCTTTTCCAATCCTCAGGCATTTCTTCTGTGCACCACAAATTCTGAAAGAGATTTGCTTGGGGTTCCACAATGACCTCAGCCAGCTCCTTCAGCACTCTCGGATGGATTCCATCCAGTCCTGCTGATTTATAAATGTCTAGATTTTATAATTGGTATTCCACCCACTCAGCATCCACTGTGGGGAGGCTATCAGTCCTGGCATGTGAGCCTTATCTCACTTGACTTTCCCCTTGGTCATGCCCTTCACTATAACCAGTTTACAAGCAGCAGGAGTCTTAACATTTCTCAGTCCTACCTAAGCTGGAGATTTCATAGAATCATAGAAAATTAGGGTTGGAAGGGATTTCAGAAGGTCATTTAGTCCAACCCTCTGCTTAAAGAAGGACCATCCCCAACTACATCATCACAACCAAAGCTTTGTCTAGCCCGGTCTTAAAAACCTCCAAGGATGGGGATTCTACATCATCTCTGGGTCACCTGTTCCAATGCATTACTAACCTCCTAGGGAGTAAATTTTTCTTCATATCTAACATAAACTTCCCTTGCTGCAACTTGAGACAATTGTTGCTTGTTCTATCATCTGGTACCACTGAGTATAGTCTAGCTCCATCCTCTTTGGAATCACCCTTCAGGTATTTGAAGGCTTCTATTAAATCCCCTCTCAGTCTTCTCTTCTCCAGACCGAATAAGCATGGTTCTCTCAGCCTCTCCTGATAAGTCATGTGTCCCAGCCCCAAACTTCTCCAATTTGTCCACATTCTTTCTACAGTAGGGGCCCAAAACTAAACACAGTACTCCAGATGTGGCCTGACTAGTCTTGAATAAAGAGGAAGAATCACTACCCTTGATCTGCTGACAATGCTCCTACTAATGCAAGCCAGTATGCCATTAGCCTTCTTGACAACAAGGACACACTGTTGGTTCATATTCAGCTTATTGTTCACTGTAAGCCCCAGTTCTTTTTCTGCAGAGTTGCTGTTTACCCAGCTGATCCCCAGCCTGTAGCAGTGAATGGGATTGTTCTGTCCTAAGTGCAGGATTTTGCACTTCTCCTTATTGAACCTCATGAGATTTCTTTTGGTCCAGTCCTCCAATTTGTCCATGTCTCTCTGAATCCTAGCCCTACCCCCAGCATATGTACTACTCCCCCTAGCTTGGTGTCATCTTGCACTCCATCCCATCTTCCAGGTTGTTGATGAAGATATTGAACAAAACCAGCCCCAGGACTGACCCCTGGAACACTCCACTTGATACCAGCTGACATTTAAAAATCAAGCCATTTATTACTATCTTTTGAGCCCAACAATTCAGCCAATTTTCTACCCACTTTACAGTCCATTCACCAAACCCACATTTCCTTAGCTTGCTTACAAGAGTGTTGTGGGAAACCATATCAAAAGCCTTGCTAAAGTCCAGTTATATCAGGTCCACTGCTCTTCCAACATCAACAGAGTCAGTCATCTCATCATACAAGGCAATCAGGTTGGTGAGGCATGACTTGTCCTGGGTGAATCCATGTTGACTGTTCCTAATCACCTTCTTCTCCTCCAAGTGCTTAAAATTAATTCCTTGAAGACCTACTCCATGACTTTTCCAGTGACTGAGTAAGGCTGACTGGTTTGTAGTTCTCTGGATCCTTCTTCTTTACTTTCTTAAAGATGGGCACTATCTTTGCTTTTATCCACTATATTTGACTTTGCGTTTTCAGAGATATGCATCCATTTTAAAAAAATAATCCCTAACCTGTTTTCTTACCACTGGTGGCTGCTCATCTTCCCCCCAAACTGTGCTGCCAGATGCAGTAGTCTGGGAGCTGACCTTGTCTGTGAAGGCTAAGGTCAAAAAGGCATTGAGTATTTCAGCCTTTTCTGCATCATCTATAGATACATAGATTCATAGAGTTGGAGGGACCTCAGTGGACCATTTGTCCGACCCCTGCCCTTGGCAGGCAAGAAGAGAGTCAACCAACCCTGGGGTCATGTGATCCCAGCCAGGTGCCTGTCCAGTCTAATCTATAACTAGGCTGCCTCTCCCCATTCAGTAAGGGGCTCACACTTTCCCTAATCTTCTTGTTGCTGACATACTTACAGAAACCCTTCTTGTTACCCGTCATGTCCCTTGCAAGACACAGAGAAATACTTTTTCCCTGTGAGCTCTGTACTAAAGATTTTCCACTGGAGCTGAGTCAAGCTCTCAAAATACTTATTTTTACATGCAAAAGCCAAGGGTCAAAGCCTTACTTAGTCCAAATATGAGTGGAAGTTTCCTCTGACTCAAAACTTTACACCCTAACTAAGAGGTACCTATGAATGTGACCAAGAATAAAATTTACATTTCCCATTATTAGCTGGTGAGGAACTAGGATTATTAATGTGCAGAAAGATAAAAGTTATAAAATCCCATCAATATTCCATGTTAGATTAATATTTTCAATTTCCCCTGCTCAAAAATACCACTTCCCATTTAAAAATGCAATACTATAACAGCAAAACGACAAAATATTTCTTGATTTTTTTTCCATGGTACTTGACCATTTGGTTTCCTGGGAACATTCCCTTTTTTACTGACTCCTTGAGCTAACCACAGAAATGCTTGACCTCAAAGGTTTTTCCCCTTCTTTCCAAGTTTATGCCTCCACAGTCTCAATACTAATTCAACATTTTTTAAAAGAAATTCTAGAGGGGCTTGTCCTCCAGAGTTCAAATCTCAGGCAACAGCTTGATGCAACTCTAATGAAACCTCTACAAAAAATTGTTTAAAATAGTACATTAAAAGTTAATACTTAAGCACAGATAGAATATGCAAATAGAGATTCTAAATACAGTGAACCATAATTTTTAATGAAATAAGTTATTCATCCCGTACATTTAAGGATATAAAAGTGGTGCTTTTACTCAAACTAGTATTTGGTGTTCCTTACTCTGTATTCACTCACTGGAAATTCATGTCTCAGCACACCAGATGGATATGAACTTAATGAACTGAAGTGACAGGGTTTTGCATCCTAGGTTAGATAAACTTGACAGGAAAGTTTCTTTGTTTATTTATATGTCTTCAGATTAGATAGATAGATAGATAGATAGATAGATAGATAGATAGATAGATAGATAGATAGATAGATAGATAGATAGATAGATAGATAGATAGATAGATAGATACTAGCAAAGCAAATACTTGGCTTAAGACAAATTCACTGCTGAATACTGAAAATAAGATAAATAACACATCATATATACTCTTTTATTCAATACTACCTATTGGGAATTGAATTCTTCTTCTTGATATATAATAGAGCTTAAAGAGGACGCAACAAAACATTAAAAACATTACACAGACCAGAATTACCTTCACCCTTGTGATGTTTTCCTCAGGTAATGAAGTATTTCATGAGGCAGTAACATTATGGCTAAGAATTTATCTTTAATTCTCTTATCTATACCCATCACTGATATAGCACATACCATACAAAAATGTGGTACAAATAAGAGAAGCATTTCAAAGCATTTTTTTTTAAATTAAAAGAAAGCACAAAGTTTAAAATACACTAGATTTACTTTACAGAAAACAGGGAACATTAAAGCTGATGGGAGGAATGGTATTTTTCCAGTATCTCCTTGTGACTTGAAATATGACACATAATCCAATCCTGTCACTCCTGAGGTCTCTACCAGGGATGTTCCTGAATTACTGTAAATAGCTTGCCATTCCCAATAGAGACAGTTGCAAAATTTAGTCTGAAATTCAGACTTGTCCCTCACCACAAGAATCTATTACATGCATATAGTAGGTACTAACTGTGCAGTAATGCCATTTTTTTCTTCTATACAAATATCACATAAATGATATTCATGGCTTGGTTTTGAGTGGCAGGGGAGGAATGGTTTCTCTTCACTTCAAATTTGTAGATAACTTCAATTTATGATATGTTTCATTCACAATGATATTTTATGTTGCCATTTTTCTTATCATTAATTTGTATTGTCCTAGTACCAACACAGAACAAAGGCAGCCCTGCCTCAGGATGTGAGACACTAAGCCAGAGAAGAAACCAGATAGATGGATGAGAGAGTACTGGGGGGGAATGAAACAATATGTGGGAACTTTTTAGACAGTCATCTCAGTATACCAGAAGCCTGAAAACTATCAAGTTTTAGTAAGTGTTACAGAAAAAGTAAAGTTTTAAAAAGGTTTGGAGGAAGATAATTAAGAAGCTGTGAAGTATGTTTTTGGGGAGCTCCCCTGAACATGTGAAGCATCCTGGATGAAGACATGGATATGCTTATTTGAAAATGTAACAGTTGGGCAATAGAAACTGGCATCATGAACTGATTGGAAATGGGAGCTGATGTCTTGATATCACAGGAGATTATAGTTTCTGAAGGTCCTTGAAAGTAAAGATAAGAAGCTTAGATTTGGTGCCCTAAGAGAGGTTGTGAAGCAATGCATTGCAAGGGGTGACATAGTCAAAGTGATGAACTCTCAAAGTGATAGGATAGAAATATGATATTTGAAGCAGCATTCAGAATAGCTACAAGTACAGCAAGATTACCTTTTTGAAGGCCAGAAGATAGATGTTGCTGTAATAGAGACACAAAATGCTGGGATTGTAGACTGTGTGGTTTGATATGCATGATCATATTTTAGAGATGTTACACAGAATGAAATCTGCAAAGTTTACACATAACCTGATGTGAGGACCTTAACAGACTGATTCAAAGATAATACCCAAGTCAAAGGCATTACAGACTGAATCCCTGATGCTGTCCATAGTGATTAAGAAAGAAAGTAATGAAGAGGGTTTAGCAGAAAAGACTGAGCTGTGTTTTAGCAATGGTGTGCTTGAGATCATGAATAAAGACAGGGTGAGATCACTGGGACAATTGGAGGGGTGAAAGAAAGACAGACAGACTTTTTGACTTTTAATAAACATTTATTAGGGGGGAAATGGGTGACAAAGGATGGCCCAGACCCCCCCTTCCACCTCCCCTACCCCCAAGTCACCTCCCCTACCCCCAAGTCACCTCTGACCACTACAGGATCGGGGTGGGGGGTGGAAGCCAAGAAGGCAGGCAAAGAGAGAGGGTCCTTCTCACAAACCTCTGCTCTCCTAGAAGTGGTGGGGAAGTCTTGAGGTGATGATGAGCCAAACCCCCCCCTGTGGGGGGAGGAAATTGGGGGGTGGATTCCAAAGAGCCAGCTGACTCCAATGAAATGGAGAGTGGCTGGGAGGAGGGCCCATCTCTACCACCTGACAGGGCTTCCACATCAGAGGCAGATAAGCCACCATTGGGCACTTCCACATGTGGCTCTGCCATGACCAGCTTCTTCTTCTGGCACTAGGTAGCCAGATGGGACCTGCTGTCACAGCAAAAGCACAAGGTGTCCTGAATGGTAAGGTAGACCTTGTAACACTGCCCATCAATCAGGAAGGACATGGAGTGGGGAAAGCCCAACCCCCCGGTGAAGAAGCATGAACATCTGCCTTTTAAAGGACAGGACATGCCAGAGCTCAGGAACCTTTCAGCCAAGTAGCAATCTATGGACCAGCCCTGTAACCATGCCATAAGGGCTCAGACGGTTGCTGAGGTCATCATCCAAGAGAAATGGGGGGGATGTTGGAGACTACCACCTGAACAGCTGATTTGTCTACAGGTGTCATGATGCAAAAAAACACCCCTGACAGACATACCTGCTACCATGATCTCATGCACCAAAGCAAGGGAGTTGAGGAAAACGATGGGGACCAAACTCACCCAGGCAGCATAAAGGACATTTTTGCAACATACTACTGCCCCCACAGCAGCGACACACTCCTCCATGCCAATGGGCATGAAACCAGAGACCAAAACTCCAGACCAGAGGGGCAGAAGCCCCAGCAGTGGGCGGCTGGGAACTGCCTTCAGCCATTCAAGCAAAAAAAAAGGGTTAACCCTGCCAGGAACAAGAGGGGTAAGGGATGGGCAGCCCTCTGGCAGGCAGGGAAAAAAGAAGCTGGAAAACCCAAGAAAGAAACACCATAGAAGAGGAGAAAGATGAACAATATAGCCAGGAAGAGAAGGAAAAAGAAGAAGCAGTAGAGCAGCTGTGGGAGGGAGGTGGGGGGGTGGACAAAATAAAACCAGAGGGAGGGAGGGGAGAGTGAGGAGGGAAGGAAGGGTTGCTGCAGGAGAAGGGGTTTAAAAAATGTGAAAAAAGGCAAGAAAAAGTTGGGGACTATGGTGAGAAAGGGTTTAGACTGTCGGGGACGGGGGGCAACAAAGCAAGAAAACAGCTCACAGAACAGGCAAAAGCTCTGAGAGCTCAGAGCTGTCAGTGACAAGGAAGGAAGGACTTGTGACTTTTTAAACTAGTTTATTTCAGGGAAGGTCTGGTACAGAAAGCAAAAAAACCATCAAACCCACCAAAGAGAAACCATTCCAGTACATTCAGAACATCACACTGTGACAAACACCTTCGCAGTAGTACACATCATGCCCAGCATGCCATATAGCCCTCTAGAAATGAGCAGTTCATCATCTGAGCCAGTGCCAGCAAGCCGGTTGCGGCGGCTCTTGAGGACGGCCATCTTGCCCTGGCCCAACGAGAAGTTAGCCAGGCAGATGGCGCATCGCTCGGCCGCCTGGTACAGGTAGGAGCACACGTAGGTGGTCTCCAAGAAGCTCCTACCCAGCACCCGCAGTGGCAGCTCGAGGGTGGCAAAGAGAGGCCGCAGGCGGGGACAGTCCAGGAAGGCGTGAAAGAGATCCTCCTCCATGCCCCTAGGGCAGAAGGGGCAGGCCGTCGAAGCAGCTGGGTCCAAGTGGGACGCAAATGTGCCAGTGGCTACGAGGCCGTGCAGCAACTGCCACTGCATGTCGCCAGTCTTCTTGGCGATCGGTGACTTATACAATGTGCGCCACGCCGGGTGGGCCGGTGGGGAAGCCGGTGGCCCCAGGCGCCATCGCCACTGTGTATTGGGGTGGCCCGCCAAAACCTGAGCATGGCGGACGCAAACCACCCAGGCATACAAGCTTCTACGCTACAGAGAAGCAAAGGGACAACCCGTGTCACTATCGGGAGGCATGGGGAGCTGCAACAGAGTGCCCGGCCCACCGGCCAACTCCGTGGCCACAGCTGGGGTGACTGACAGCAGAGGAAAAGCCTCATTCACAGCATCCATGGCCCGCAGGATCTGGCGTGCCCGGAGATGTTCGTCCAAGGCTGCCGCCGCCACTGGCGGGAGGGCAGCATGGATGTCACGCAGGAGATGACCCATGGTGCGGACGGAGTGCACGCCCAGCCGTGCGGCCAGCGTCTCGGACAAGAGCCAGGCTGACCAAGCGGGGTCAAGGAGATGGTGCAGGCAGAGGACACGCGCCTGGATGAGGGTGGCTGTGAGGCTTGCAGAGGCCAGGCTTGGCACAGAGCATGACAGGGCTGAGTTGTGCACCAGAGGCTCCTTCAGCAGCTGCAGGAAACACAGGGTCCGGGCTCGAGGCTGGAGGCGGAAGGTGGCCTGCCAGGCTCGTACCATGCTGCAGTAAAAGGCCAGAAGCACCGGCCAGTTCAGGAGCGTGGGGGTCAGCAGAAAGAGCTCCCGGTCAAAGCCAAGGGTGCCGACCCTCTGCAGGAACCGGCACGCCAGTTCTTGCCAGGGCAGGTGCTCCCCGCTGTAAAGCAATCGCTGAAGGGCCTGCAGGCAGAAGGCAGCCACCCTGCTCGCCAGGTCAACCAGACCCTGGCCGCCCTCGGTGACAGGTAGGTGAAGGAAGGCTCGCGGGAGCCAGTGGCAGCCATCCCAGAAGAAGTCAAGCAGGTTGCGCTGCAGTCTCTCAAGTAGATCCGGTGGGGGGTTGAGCACGGCACACCGGTGCCACAAGGTCACTGCCACCAGGTTGTTGATGATGAGGACATGCCCCCGGTAAAAAGGCTGGGCAAGCACCAGCGCCAGCGCCACCACTGCAGGCGGGCCTCCACCCCCTCCTCGAGGCCGTCCCAGTTGCGCACCATGAAGGTCGGTGGCCCCAGGAACACGCCCAAGACCTTGAGGCCCTCGTGGCACCAGGTGAGGCCCCCTGGCAAATCTGGGGGGGGGCGTGCCAGTCCATGCGCCAAGCAGCAGAGTATCGCTCTTGGCCCAGTTGATGCGGGCGTAGGAAGCGTGCTCATAGGCACGCTGGCAATCTGCCAGGGCCAGCACGTCTTCCTGGGTGTTGAGGAAGACAGTGACGTCATCCGCATATGCTGACAGCCGGAGAGGAGGGCCAACGGACGGGCCCGTGGCCAATGGCAGGGCCACAACACTCAAGCGGCGCCACAGCACATGTAGCAGGGGCTCGATGGCCAGGCCGTAGAGCATGCCCGACAGCGGACACCCCTGACGAATGCTCCTGCATGCAGGGAACGGAGTGCAAAGCACACCGTTCACCTTGAGCAGACTAGAAATGTCTTGGTACAAGACCCGGAGGGCCCCGGTGAAGAGGGGCCCAAAACCAAAGGCCTCCAGTGTCTGGAAGAGATAGGCGTGGCCCACCTGGTCAAAGGCCTTCTCCTCGTCTAGAGAGATGAGGCCGACATCGAGGCCAAAGAGCTCGCTAGCTGTGAGTAGGTCACGCAGCAGGAACAGGTTGTCTTGAATGGTCCTGCCCGGCATGCAGTAGCTCTGCTCAGGCCCGGTGAGAGAGGCCATGACTGCGCGGAGGCAGGTGGCCAGCGCTTTGGCCAGAATCTTATAGTCCGCACACAGCAGGGAGACCAGCCGCCAGTTCTTAATGTAACCAAGGTCTCCCTTCTTGGGCAGCAGGGTCAGCACCGCTCGGCGGCAACTGATCGGCAAGATCTTGTCGGCGAGGCTCTCCTGGAAAATGCGCAGGAGGCTGGGGCCAAGGAGTGACCAGAAGGTCTTGTAAAACTCGGAAGGCAACCCATCGAGGCCCGGGGCCTTGCCAGAGGTGAGGCTGGCCACGGCAGCTGCCAGCTTCTCCAGGGACAAGTCCCGCTCAAGCTCGCCGGCCTCCAGGGCATCGTGATGTGGTAGGCCCTCGTGGAGTTACCGCGTGGCCTCAGGGCACGATGGCTCGGCCCTGAACAAGTCACGATAGAAGGCGATGGCATGTTCGCATATTTCGCCTGGCTCTGTAATTACCCAGCCCTCAGGAGTCTTGAGTGATCCAAGACTTTGCTCGCTGCCCTCCGCCGCTCCAGGTTGAAAAAAGAAGCGGATCGGGGCATCAGTTTCTGCCAGCTTCTGGCAGTGGGCGCGGATCCTCGCACCATGGGCCGCGCTCTCTGCCAAGTCGCGCAGGCATTTTCTGCAGAACCGGAGGCTCTCACTCAGTGCTGCGTCGCTGCCAGTCGCCAGCAGAGCAGCCTCAAGTTCCACCACGTCCTCCTCCAGCTCTCGGATACGTCGGCGCATCTCATTCACGGCCAGCTGGGTGTACTGCTGGCAAAAGGCTCAGATCTGTACCTTGCCCACATCCCACCACAGCTTCCAGGAGGAGTGGCTCAGTCTCGCAGCCTCCCACCTCCTCCAGAAGTGGGCAAAGCAGTCCCGGAAATAGGAATCTTGAAGCAGGCTGACATTGAAACACCAATAAGGTGCCCATGCACAGGCTGTCCCCAGCAGGCTCAGTTCACAGAAAGCTAGGCAATGATCTAACAGACCCGAGGGAGCAATGCGGCTGCTGCACAGGAGTGGTAAGTGGTGCCTGGTGACATAAAGGTAGTCAAAGCGAGCCATGGTGAGACCACTGGCACCCATCCTGGCCCAAGTGTACGGGCGCACATCAGGATGCAGGGCTCGCCAAACGTCCATGAGGTCTGCCCCCTCCAGGGCAGATTGCAGCTTGCGAGCGGAGGGCAGGTGGGGCTCAGGCCCTCTGCAGTCAAGCCAGGGGGCAGTGGTGCAGTTGAAATCCCCGACAAGGAGGACCAGAAGGAAGGAAGGAAGGACTTTTTTTTTTACTTTTAACAACTTTATTTCACAAAAGATCAGGTACAGAAAGCAAAAAACCATCAAACCACACCAAAGAGAAACCATTCCAGGACATTCAGAACATCACACCGTGACATACACCTTCGCAGTAATACACATCATGTCTAACATGCTATATATAGCTGTCGAGAAGCGAACAATTCCACCCTTCCCTGTCCCATAGTACACATACAAAAAACTTCAACTTCTCACCCCGAGAAAATGAACAAAGGCAGCCTGGTGAGGGCCCAGGGCACGGCACAAGCCGGAAGCCACAGTCCGCCACCGCGCCCGCCCGGTCGCCCAGACCGGTCATGACATCAGAGCGCGTATTTGAGACGGCCGTCCTCCACGTGGCACAGCACTCCCTCAAGGGCCCAGAGTGCCTCGAAAGCGGGCACCCCCCGCCGGAGCACAGCGTGCTCAAACTCCAGCGAGAGGCGCGCCCGCACTAGGAGGCCGAAGAGCCGCGGGGCATCGTCTGAGCTGGTGCCGGCAAGCCAGTTACGGCGGCTCTTGAGGACGGCCATCTTGGCCTGGCCCAGCAAAAAGTTGGCCAGGCAGATGGCGCCCCGCTCGGCCGCCCGGTACGGGTAGGAGCATATGTAGGTGGTCTCTGAGAGGCTCCTGCCCAGCGCCCGCAGCGGCAGCTCGAGGGTGGCAAAGAGCGGCCGCAGGCAGGGACAGTCCAAGAAGGCGTGAAAGAGATCCTCCTCCACACCCCCAGGGCAGAAGGGGCAGGCCGTCGAAGCGGCTGGGTCAAAGTGGGACGCAAACATGCCAGTGGCTAGGATGCCGTGCAGCAACCGCCACTGCAGGTCGCCAGTCTTCTTGGCGGTCAGCAGCTTATACAATGTGCGCCACGCCGGGTGGGCCGGTGGGGAAGCCGGAGGCCCCAGGCGCCGTCGCCACGGTGTATCGAGGCGGCCTGCCAGCACCTGAGCATGGCGGACACAGACCACCCAGGCATACAAGCTTCTACGCAATAGAGAAGCAAAGGGACAACCCGTGTCACTATCGGGAGGCATGGGGAGCCGCAACAGAGTGCCCGGCCCACCGGCCAACTCCGTGGCCACAGCCAGGGTGACCGGCAGCGAAGGGAAAGCCACGCTCGCGGCATCCGCGGCCTGCGGGATCTGGCGCGCACGGAGATGTTCGTCCAAGGCGGCCGCCGCCACCGGCGGGAGGGCGGCGCGGATGTCACGCAGGAGATGACCCATGGTGCGGATGGAGCGCACGCCCAGCCGTGTGGCCAGCGCCTCGGGCGAGAGCCAGGCTGACCGAGCGGGGTCCAGGAGATGGTGCAGGCGGAGGACACGCGCCTGGATGAGGGTGGCCGTGAGGCTGGCAGAGGCCAGGCTCGGCACGGAGCCCCACAGGGCTGAGTTGTGCACCAGAGGCTCCCTCAGCAGCTGCGGGAAACACAGTGTCCGGGCTCGAGGCTGGAGGCGGAAGGCGACCTGCCAGGCTCGTACCACGCTGCGATAAAAGGCCGGAAGCACCGCCCAGTTCAGGAGCGTGGGTGTCAACAAAAAGAGCTCCCGGTCAAAGCCAAGGGCGCCGACCCTCTGTAGGAACCGGCACGCCAGTTGTTGCCATGGCAGCTGCTCCTCGCTGTAAAGCAGTCGCTGAAGGGCCTGCAGGCGGAAGGCCGCCACCCTGCTGGCCAGGTCAACCAGACCCTGGCCCCCCTCGGCAACAGGCAGGTGAAGGACGGCTCGTGGGAGCCAGTGGCGCCCATCCCAGAAGAAGTCCACCAGGTTGCGCTGGAGTCTCTCCAGGAGATCCGGTGGGGGGTCGAGCACGGCGCACCGGTGCCACAAGGTCGCTGCCGCCAGGTTGTTGATGACAAGGACGCGCCCCCGGTAGGAAAGGCTGGGCAGGCGCCAGCGCCACCGCTGCAGGCGGGCCTCCACCCCCTCCTCGAGGTCGTCCCAGTTACGCGCCATGAAGGCCGGTGGCCCCAGGAACACGCCCAAGATCTTGAGGCCCTCGCGGCGCCATGTGAGCCCCCCCGGCAAGTCCGGGGGGAGCGTGCCAGTCCATGCGCCAAGCAACAAAGTATCGCTCTTGGCCCAGTTGATGCGGGCGGAGGAGGCGCGCTCATAGGCACGCTGGCAATCCGCCAGGGCCCGCACGTCTTCCTGAGTGTTGAGGAAGACGGTGACATCATCCGCATATGCCGACAGCCGGAGACGAGGCCTAGCGGACGGGCCGCTGGCCACTGGCAGGGCCACACCACTCAGGCGGCGTCGCAGCGTGTGCAGCAGCGGCTCGATGGCCAGGGAGTAGAGCATGCCCGACAGCGGACACCCCTGACGAATGCCCCTGCGTGCGGGGAACGGAGCACACAGCACACCGTTCACCTTGAGCAGGCTGGAAATGTCTCGGTACAGGACCCGGAGGGCCCCGGTGAAGAGGGGCCCAAAACCAAAGGCCTCCAGAGTCCGGAAGAGATAGGCGTGGCCCACCCGGTCAAAGGCCTTCTCCTGGTCTAGAGAGATGAGGCCGATGTCGAGGCCAAAGAGCTCGCTAGCCGTGAGTAGGTCCCGCAGCAGGAACAGGTTGTCTTGAATGGTCCTGCCCGGCACGCAGTAGCTCTGCTCGGGCCCGGTGAGAGAGGCCATGACCGTGCGGAGGCGGGTGGCCAACGCTTTGGCCAGGATCTTATAGTCCGCGCACAGCAGGGAGACCGGCCGCCAGTTCTTCATGTAGCCCAGGTCTCCCTTCTTGGGCAGCAGGGTCAGCACCGCTCGGCGGCAGCTGATCGGCAAGACCTTGTCGGCGAGGCTCTCCTGGAAAACGCGCAGGAGGCTGGGGCCGAGGAGAGGCCAGAAGGTCTTGTAAAACTCAGCAGGCAACCCATCGAGGCCCGGGGCTTTGCCGGAGGCGAGGCCGGCCGTGGCGGCCGCCAGCTCTTCCAGGGACAAGTCCCGCTCAAGCTCTCCGGCCTCCAGGGCATCGAGACGTGGTAGGCCCTCGTGGAGTTCCCGCGTGGCCTCGGGGCACGACGGCTCGGCCGCAAACAGGTCACGATAGAAGGCGACGGCATGTTCACGTATTTCGCCGGGCTCTGTAATGACCCGGCCCTCAGGAGTCTTGAGATGGTCCAAGACTTTGCTCGCTGCCCTCCGCCGCTCCAGGTTGAAAAAGAAGCGGGTCGGGGCGTCAGTTTCCGCCAGTTCCTGGCAACGGGCGCGGATCCTCGCGCCGCGGGCCGCGCTCTCCGCCAGGTCGCGCAGACATCTCCTGCGGAACCGGAGGCTCTCGCTCAGTGCCGCGTCGCTGCCAGCGGCCAGCAGAGCAGCCTCGAGCTCCGCCACGTCCTCCTCCAACTCCCGGATACGTCGGCGCGTCTCGTTCGCGGCCAGCTGGGTGTACTGCTGGCAAAAGGCTCGGATCTGGACCTTGCCCACGTCCCACCACAGCTTCCAGGAGGAGTGGCTCTATCTCGTAGCCTCCCACCTCCTCCAGAAGTGGGCAAAGCAGTCCCGGAAATAGGAGTCCTGAAGCAGGCTGGCGTTGAAACACCAATAAGGTGCCCGCGCACAGGCTCTCCCCGGCAGGCTCAGTTCACTGAAGGCTAGGTCATGATCTGACAGACCCGAGGGAGCGATGCAGCTGCTGCGCAGGAGTGGCAGGTGGTGCCTGGTGACATAAAGGCGGTCGAGGCGAGCCATGGTGACACCACCGGCACCCATCCTGGCCCAGGTGTACTGGCGCGCATCTGGATGCAGGGCTCGCCAGATGTCCACGAGGTCTGCCCCCTCCAAGGCAGATTGCAGCTTGCGAGCGGAGGGCAGGTGGGGCTCAGGCCCTGTGCGGTCGAGGCGCGGGGCAGTGGTGCAGTTGAAATCCCCACCGAGGAGGAGCAGGTCATCATCCTCGCTAGCGTCGCGCAGGAAGGCAGCCAAGGTCTCGAAGAAAACGACCCTCTCCTGACCATCGGAAGGCGCGTAGACGTTGATGAGCAGCAGGCGGTGTTGTGCGAGGGTGACGCGGATGGTCAGCAGGCAGCCGGGGATGACCTCCCGTGGCACCGCCGCGTCAAGCTGCAGCTGTGGTGATAAGAGAGTCGCGACCCCAGCGCTAAGGTTGGTGCCATGGCTCAGGAACACCTGTCCTCACCAGGCAGCCCGCCAGGCCACCTGGTTGAATCTGTCAGAGTGTGTCTCTTGAAGGAAGGCGACGGCCAGCCTCTTCTGTCGCAGGAGCTCCAGGACGGCTTCGCGCTTCACCGAGTCTCGACAGCCGTTGATGTTGAAGGTGCCAATGATTGTGGCTGCCATGGATGTGGGTGTGGGAGAGGAAGAGCAAAGCAAGGCACGGGTGGAAGAACGAGCACCCAAGAGCAGAGCAAGGCAGTACAGACAGGTCAAGGAAGGCCTACTGTGCCCTACTCTAGTCGAGGGACCCGCCCAAGTCCCACTCAACTCTCACCCTCTGGGCAAGCTTCTCCAAACGGTAAGCCATCTGGCGTGTGCCCAGATCCCGCTGCATGAGCTTGGCAGCTGCCCTGGCACCCTTAACAAACACTTTGGGGTCTGCGCACCACTGAGTGATGCATCCCGCTACGTTCCTCTGCCCCTTAGTTAACTTCAAGAAGGACAGGATTCCCCCTTAGTCTGGAGGGACCCAGGGGGGCTCCACCAGCTTGGGGTGGATGTTGCCTAAGGAAGAGCGGCGAGTCCGCACCCCCGGCGGGAGCTCGTCCGCAACCGCAGCATCGACACCCTCGATGTCTAGACACATCAGCCGCCTCTCATCGTCCGAGTCAAGGACCGGCTCCACGAGGGCATTCCCGGTCTTCTTGGGGGGGGAGAGGCCATCCCGCTCACGACGCCTCTTGCGAGACTCAGTGAGCTGAACCTCCATCTCGTCAACTTCTCCATCTGATCCACCAGGCTGGGGCATGACCAAGGGGGTAGCAGACTCTCCCGCCACCCCCGAGGACAGGCCACCAGAAGAGAGGCATTCGCCACCATCCCCACCGCCGCCCGACTCCGGAGGCTGGGGGACAGGCGAGGGGAGAGGGACCCCTGAAGCCCCCTCCCCCTCCGCTAAGTCTGCCCCGCCGATGGCTACATCCAACGGGGTGGGTGGTATGGCAGCCAGAGTTGGGCCAGGCTCTCTAGTGGGGGGTCCCTCGGCACTGGCCGAGGAGGGTCCTGACAGGGATAGGGCATCCTGAGAGGCCCCCATCATCTTCCTCTCTTTGTCCTCCTTCTTCTTCTTCTTGGTGGTAGTGGGCAGCTGCCCCTGTGCTGGGGATAGGCCAGACTGCCCTGCCCCCCCAGCCGGCAGGGCCCCCGCACTGAGGGCAGTGGGCGCCACAGACGGGGGAGGCGTCGGCGGGGCCTGGGTAGTAGCACCAGCCTCTCCACTGGACGATGGTTTCACACCAGAGCCCCCAGTCCCCTGAGATGGAGTAGGGGTGGAAGGAGGCTGGGAGGAAGAGCTCCCTGCCTCCCTGGGCCTGCTGCGTGTCCCAGAAGTCGACACGCCGTCTCTCAGTGCTGCCGCAGGTGGCGATGGTCCGGCCACCTTGCCCTGAGGGCACTGAGCAGCCAGGTGGGAGGAGCCGCCGCACTTAAAACACGTAGTCTCTCCCACAGACAAATAGATAATATACCTCCGACCCTCGAGCGTGAAGCTCAGGGAGCGAGGTAGAGACTGGGGGCCCTCCTTGAGGAGCATAAAGACCTGCCTCCGAAAAGACAGGACGTGCTTCCGCTGAGGGTCCTTGCTTCCCATCGGCAGCCGGCGAAAAGGACTCGTAGGAACTCCATAGGCCTCGAGTCCCTTGGCCAGCTCCCGATCAGAAACATGTGGTGGGATGTTAGAGATCACCACCCTCACTGCCTGAGTCTCTAGGGGCGTGACAGGGTAGTGGATGCCCGCAATGTCTAGGCCCTCCGCACACACCCTGTCAACCAAGGCAGGCGTGCTCAAATAAATCATCGGGACCGTGTTTACACGACCCGCGTAGCGGATGGTACGCCATCCCAGGAGTGCAGCCAGAGCCTCCATGCAAACCTCGAGCCCCACATGGAGAGGGGTATGAACCCTCAGGCCATGCGTCAGCAGGAGGTCCCGAGAGACATCCTCATGCCAACTGCCAGGTGTAGGAGCAGCCATCCTCACTAGGACAGGGTTAAACTGCAAAGCAAAAAAAAAAAAAAAAAAAAACAACTAAGGGAACGAAAAGAAAACTTAAACACAGGAGCTCAAGGCCAAGCTCCCGGGAATGCGGCCAAAACAGAAAGTGAAGATAAGCCACTGAAAGGGAGGGAGGGATTTGGGGGGTGAAAAAAAAGCGTGGATAGAACAAAAAAAGAGGGGGGGGAAGAAAAAAAGCACCCCTCAAGCGGCAAATGATAATAGAGACCTCCCCACAAAGGGGGAGGAGGGTGGGGGGGGGGGGAAAAGCGGCAGGGGAAGGGGGGGGTTAAAACAGCGAAAAGAAAAAAGAAAAGGAAAACTAAGGGGTGAGGGGGGGATGGAGGGTTAATTAAGAGCACCTCTGGAAGGCAGGCTAATGGAAAAGGTAACTCCCCGTAACAAGCAGACAGGAAAAAGAGAAAGAAAGGGAAAGAGACAGTAAAAGAGAAGGTTGCAAGAAGCATCTCACAGACAAAGAAACCGGAAGCAGAGGGGGAGGGAAGAGAGAGGAGAGAAAAGTGGGGGTAAAAGCTGCAAAAACGCAAGAAAAGAGTCAGAAAGCGAAATAAACAGAGGCTAGAGACCTTTAGAGAGGTGGGAGTGAAGCAACAAAAGAGATAGGAAGCCGGGGAGTCTTACGCTCGGGATCGCCCCACGCAGCTCCAAGCGAGCCTGGTCCGAAGCGTCCAAAGCAGAAGGAAGGAAGGAAGGAAGGAAGGAAGGAAGGAAACTTCTGCCTCTCTGAGAGTGGGAATGGGAAGAGAAAGTTGAGCCAAAGGAAAGAGGAAAATTCCCCTCTTGTTCCTGGCAGGGTTAAGATGTGATAGAATTTTCCTCTTTTCTATCACATCTTGTCAATTTTCTCTTGGAAGAACTTGAAGGAAAGAGAAATAAGGGCAGTAAATGATGGAGATGAGGGTCTGAGGAAGGAGTCAAAGCACGTGAAAGGTATAAGGTTAAATTGATTCAGTTAATATGAACTGGTTATTCCAGAGGCAGTAATAGGAGAGGAGGAAGGATGGAAGGGACAGGGACATGTATGAAATTGGGAATGTTGGCATGAAGAGGACAGCAGCCCTGGATATGATGGGAGTAGAACAGGGAAAGAGGAATGGAAGAAATGTTATGATTTTGGGAAATTACACTTGAAGTCAGGAGGAGGAGAAAGAAGAGGGGGTAAGGATGTAAGGTCCAGATTTGTGCTAATGGAAGGAGAGAAAAGATTCAGATAAAGAGGATAAGGGGGAAAGGAACTCTAGAGACATGAGGGTAAATGGATAAGAAGATGGAGTTGGGAATTAGGAAAGGGGAAGCAGTAAAGATAGATGCTATACTTCAGGAAAAAGCATAGTGAAAGTCATGGAAGTATGGCAGATGGAAAAGGAAGGTGTTTTTCATCAGTGAAATATATGGCAGTAAGACATTTAATTTAAAAAGAATATTAGTGAGAATACTGCACATTGCTTTAATTACTTTTGTGTCACACAGCAGCGGAAAAAATGTAAAACAGTGCACCAGTTTCATTTTTAATTTATTTCAGTTTAAAAATTACTTGCTTTCATTTTCTTGATATATTACTGCATACTATTTACAAGCACCATAATATAAGCACTCAGAAGCCAAACCCACAAAACGTAGATAAATTGTCCATCATGGAAATAGTGCCACTGAATTCTCTGCCCCCTCCATTCTAAACCTAACCTACCACTTCTTGTCCTTATGTGAGTTCTTTGATTCAGGGTATACGTACCTGATATATTTCTTTATTCATATATATGATATACTATTATATGTTGTATCCTTATTATGATATGCTATGTATGTGTTATATGTTAACATATCATAATAAGAGCCTAATTTTGAGGTCCTGATTTTGGACATTACTGTCATTACAACACGCAGTTTTTTTCTAAACAAGTAGTTTCATTTTGTAGTTGTTCCTTAGCCCTTCACATTTACAATGAGTACAAACAGTACACATTTACAGATTCAGAAAATCAATAGGGAGGGGGAAACGCACACACAGAAGAAAGCCACTCAGCTAGCCTACGATTTTTTTTAAAAGGAAGTTTTATGTTATATAACTACTGTGGCATTCAGAACAATCAAATTGTTCTCACAATGTTATCTTAGGGGGCCTAATATTGTTGTTCTTATTCCTAAGAGAGAATGGGAGTGAAGTTAACCTCATGGGGTTACTGATTGCTGAATAAGACCGTAGAATCAACCCTCTGGAAAAAAAATCCGGAGTTAAAATAGATTGCTTTGAGTTTAGTGAGAATACACTACTGCACAGGAATCTGAGTCCCTAGTTTACATTTGTCTCACCAGGTGCTGCTTTTGCAAGTTCTTACAAATATTAATTTTCTTCTCTTAGAGGTATACCACTGTCTCCAGGGTGACTACTTATGTAAGTTAAGACAGAGTGCATGATTATAGATGTGTGGTTTGGTTCCAACATCATCAGGAGCTGAAGCTGCTGCAGTCCGAAATATATTTCTGTCTCATCTGTAAATATAAATTACGAACAGATCTTATTCCACCGACTAGGTGCCTCAGTGAACTTCAGCCCCTAAGGCTCATCTTATTCCATCCTGGTGAAAATAAGTCAATGCACCCACTTTTGTGACCACACTTTCATTTTAACCTTGAGAGCAAGCCACAAAAATGCAGCAAAGAGGAGGTGGACCAATCTTCTTTCTACTTTAACTGTTTTTCAAAGACTTGAGCAGGGTAGAGTAGGATCGCATTTAGGGGCATGTCCAGATGAGCATGCACATGCGTTTCCCCAGGGACAACTACCAATGGCTCTGGCACAGGGCCAATTGCCCTCGGTGGGGTGAGGGCAGCTGGGGCCAGCACCTGGGCTCCCAGAGCTGCAGCAGTGGTGATCCAGGTGCACAGAGCCTGGCAGGCAGCCAAAGCATGGCTCCGGCAAACCAGGCTCATTTTGGGTGGCAAACGCTGCTGCTGCTGCTTTTCTTTGGCATGCTTATTTTTTATACTGGGATTTCCAGTATAAATTTGGCTCTGTGCTTCAAATATGAAGTGCAGAGAACCAAATCATGTGCATGGGGTGTGTTTTGCAGTGCCTCAAAAGCCCTTGAGGTGCCACAAAGTGCGCATGCAAACTCATGGGGACACCCTAGGTGTCTAAGTCTACTTTGGCATTTAGTAGTCAGACCAGTATCTGACCTTTAGGATTTAAGGGCTAGAACTGAGAAAGGACTTGAGTCCAAAAGAAGGCCCAAAAAGAAATGAGGTGCCTAAGATAAAATTTGCAATCCAGAAAAAATCCTGCTCAGCTTCCATCCAATTCTGGAGGCTTCCAAATACACTAGGCACTTCTGTGTTCATTTTTGTAATTTCCTAGGTACTTAGGGCTAGACCTTATTTAACCATCACGAGCCCAAGTGGCATATGCATAAAATGAGTAACCAGGGCAAAATTCTCTCACCAAATGGACAAACTGCTGGGTTCAGCTGAAGACTGTCATAACCCAAAGTTGTGGTTTTTGTTTGTGTGTGTGCTTTGGCACCGCGAAATTATTTTCCCGCCGATTGTAGCTTTCTTTGCATGGTAGAGTTCTCTGCTGCGAGAGAGAACTCTGGTGCAACAGGGATTTCCCGCCAAATTACAGCTTCTTTGCAGGGTGCATTTCTTTTGCATACTGGTGATGCACATTGCAAAGGAGTTCCCGCCATTTGTATTTGGATTCGCGCCACATTATTGGCCAATTCCAAATGTAGGCACACATGGCAGCTAGCTGTTGGCTTGCTAGCCATACAAAAGGCTTGGGTAGTTTCCGCCCAAGTCAGAGTCGGAGAGGGAGAGAGAGAACTCTGTGTGAAGATCTCCAAGCGCTGCGGACCCTTGCGGACCCAACGCGCCTCCCCTGAGCAGGCAATAGAACTGATCCTATGGAGCTTTCGCTTCTAGCCTCTCCCCATCGCCGATCGCAATCCCAGACGTATCCCTTTCCTGTAAACTTCAAACCCGTGGAGCCTCAACCCCGGGGAACCCTTCGAACCCAACCGAACCGGACCCGTGGAGCCTAAACAACTCCGTGGGAGCAATCGAATTTGTCGTGGTCCTCTAGTGAGGATCTAAGCGGGAGCTGTGCCTGGAAACCTGTCCAGCCTACACCACTACCATCTTTGGGTGTAAGTAAACAATCTTTTCAATCAACCACTACGCGTTTGTGACTAACTCTAGCTCGTCGCCGGCTCTCTCCAACCCCGCGTGCCCGGGCTGCTGGCCACAGCCCGCATGCGCAAAAGACGGGCCGTGGATTGCCCCTCCCGACCCGCGCATGGTGGCGGGAGCGGGGCCCGGCATGCACAAAGACCAACTCTGAGTTATCTGACTGGTGAGCAAGTGCCCCCATCATAGGAGTAGGAGGACATCAATGTGATCTAAAGGATGTTCCTATACCTATTGGGGAAGGCACTTACCTGTCCAAAGGGGATAATGGAATTACTCCTACACATCAGTCAGGGAACTCAGAATTATTCTTGAAAAGCATTTTGGTCATCCACCAGGAAAAATGCAATTCTACCCCTACAGTTTTGGCCATTTACGCATTTGCTAGATGAGGTGGAGCCTTCCACTTTTTAGCCCAGTTACCTACTGGCTAGGGAATTTGCCCAAGGAGAAGGAGACCCAGGTTCTAGGCATCCCCTGAGGATGACTTGAATCTGCACCTCTGGCTTCCCAGTGAAGTGCTCTAACCAACAAGCCACAGGACAGACGTTGCCCAGTCTTTTCTCCCCCCACCCCCTCAAAGCTGCATTCTCATACTCTTGAAGCTGGCCTACTACACCTTGCATTTAATATTCATTGAATACAATGAATAAAAAGCACAGGCTGTTTGTGTCCCTATTGAGCAGGACCTGGGTTAGAGCCAGAGCAGCATTCATGTGGCTGAAATCCCCCTCATTCCACCTGGCTTGTAGGTCTACACCTGTCTCTATCTCTTAGCTTTCCTCTTGGTCTCAGCATTCGCTTGCTTTCTTGTGTCTAACACCCACTAGCTGTATTTTTTCTCCAACTAAAATTTTTGGAATCAGCTTTGTGTGTGTCCCTGGATGATCCTACTTTCATTGTGCAACTGCCCAGCATAGGAAATGCTGTAACACAAACTGCATACTGTGAGAGGTATGTAGGATATGGCCTCTAGAGCTCTGCTTCTGAACATGCCCAAGTCTGACCTTTCTCCTGATTAAGTCCCATAAGGGTATCATAAGTGCCACTCTATCTGTCACCTAATCGGTCCAGTTGAGTAAGTTCACTCAAAGCACAATACACATGGATAGGGTTGGGATTCATGCAAAATATAGTGGTGGCCAGAAGAGGAGGTGATCATGCTTGCCTTTAAATATACTAACCTAGGGGATTAAAGAACTCCTAAAATAATTTCAGTTTCCTCCTCAGCTTGAGGGGTTCAAACTCTAATTTTCTATCCCCAAACAGAATATCATAATGTTCATGCTCTACACTACTCTGTCTAGGCACCCAAGGCAGAAGAACTTTTCAGACCTTTTATTGAAGCTGTGAATTATAGAACTCCAGATTTACTGAACCAGAGAAAATAAACCTACCATTCATAGTTAGCTACTCACCTTCAGAGGTTAGCAGGGAATACTTATTTTGGAGTCCTTGTTTCTAGAGTAGCTTAAGGCTGGAAGGGACCTCATGAGATCATCAGGTCCAGCCCCCCCTGCTCTGGGCATGAAAGACTTCTGGGGCCAAATAACCCCAGCAAGATGTGTGTCCAGTCTCCTTTTGAAGCTCTCCAGGGTAGATGCCTGCACCACCCCAGCTGGGAATCTATTCCGGAGTCTGGTCACATGAACCATGGAGAAGTTTTTCCTTATATCCAGTCTGAAACCTAGGAATTTATAACTATTGCTCCTATTTTTCCCCTGGGGCACTTTGGTGAATAGTTGTTCACCTAGTCCCTGATGCTCACCCCTGATATATCTGTAAGCTGCCACCAAATCCCCACAGTCTTCTCATTTTTAGGCTAAACAGTCTCATATCTGTCAGTGTTTCATCATATGGCTTGCTCTTCAGGCCTCTAATCATACAAGTGGCTTTCCTCTAAACTCTCTCAAGCTTCTCCACCTCCTTCTTCAAGCAGTACTCCAGCTGCGGCCTCACCAATGCCAAGTAGAGTGGGAGAATAACTTCCTTAGTTTTGCTTGAGATGCATTAGTTGATGCATGCCAGCATATTGTTTGTTCTGCTAACTGCAACATCACACAGGTGGCTCACTGCATCCACCCATCTGACTGTTGAACTATTAAGCCCATTGTCCCCTAGTTTTATCTTGAGCCTCATGGGACACCAAGTCAAAGTCCTTCTTATAGTCCAAGTAAATGATGTCGACCTCATCCAAGTGGCGAGTAACCTGGTTGTAGAAAAAGATTAAGTTAGTCAGACATGACGTACCCATGACAAAACTGTGCTGGCTGTCACTCAGAATTTTGTCTTCTACTAGCTTATTGCATATGGATTCCGTGAGAAAATTTTCAAGGATTTTTCCTGGGATTGAGGTCAGAGTGATTGGCCTGTAATTCCCTGGTCCTCTCTCCTCCCCTTCTTAAAGATGAGCACAACATTGGCCCTCTTCCAGTCTTCTAGGGACTCTCTTGGGTACCATGAATTCTCAAAGAGTTTTGCCAGTAGTCCTGCGATGACTTCCACTATTTCATTCAGCACGCTCGGATGGAGTTAATCCAGTCCTTCTGACTTATAGATATCCAGCCTCTCTAGCTGTTCTTTCACCAGCTCTTCAATGAACCTCCCTACTGTGACTATTCTGTGTCATATTTGTATTCATCAGGCTATCACTCTTAGATTGGTGGAATACAGATGCAAAGTACTCATTCGGGAGTTCAGTTTTCTCCTTAGTTTTGGTGATCAGATGTCTAGATGTATTGAGCAGTGGTCCCACATTTCCACTGGTTTTCATTCTGTTACCTATGTACCTTCTATTACCTACATCCTTGATTTCAGTATATAACCTGAAATCAGTCACCACCTTTGCTTTTCTAACCTGCCCCCTATCGGTATGGGCCAATCTTATATAGTTCTCCTTGGGACCTGTTCCTATTTTCCATCATTGGTAAGCCTCCCTTTTCTTTTTCAGAAGATCTGCAACTTCCCTTTAGAGCCAAGATGGCCTCCCAGCCCCTGTGCCACCTTTTTTACGTGCAGGTATGGACAGCTTCTGTGCACTGAGGATCGTGCCCCCGAGGAATGACTGAGGAATGACCATGCTTCATCCACACTCTTTCCCTGTGGTCCATGATCCTGTAGGACATTACTCATTAACATCTTTATCTTACTGACGTCGTTTTAGCCATCGACTGTTTCTTACAAACCTTAAAACTGATAAAACTGCAGTGGCTGAGAGATCCACTTCTGACCAGGCTTGATTTAGTTACAGTCTGAGTGAAACCAGAAGGCTGGTTTGATCTGCTCTGTTCTGAGTGTTATTCCTAACAGGATAATGACTTCACAAGTATAGCAAAGGCCAGATTCATTTTCTTTCCCTCCACTGGAGAGCTGTGGAAAGACAGCTGAAACAAAAGTTGTTATAGAATGCTAATTTGAAAAATCCCACCACTGATTTAATCAGGGTTTGGCGGGGATTTTTTTCTTTTAAATCTAATCCCTGTATATGGGAATTTAGAAAGGACTTTGTAATAGAGTTAAGAAAATGGATGACAGTATGAAAATGTTGCTTCTGCAGAGAGCATGGAATAATTCCTAACATCCTTTGACAATTATAAGTTAAGTACACTGAATTCATATTTTAAAATGAAATGGTGTCAGTTTTTTATCCATTTCAAGATACTAATGGGCAAAATATCACTCTAAGTTACAAGGCTACAAAGCCAAGATAAACTTTCTTTCTTTCTGTCTTTAATGAGTAGCCATTGCTCACATTTAGAATCATAGAAGTAGGGTCAGAAGGGACCTTGTATAACTTCAAGTCTGACCCCTTGCCTGGGCAGGAAGAAAACTGGGCTCAAATGACCCCAGCCAGGTAGGCATCGAGCCGCTTCTTAAACACCCCCAGGGTAGGAGCAAGCACCACTTCCCTTGGAAGTTGGTTCCACATCCTAGCCACCCTAACTGTGAAGTAGTTCTAACAGATGTCTAATCTAAACCTACTCTCTAACAACTTGTGGCCGTTATTCCTTGTTATCCCTGGGGGCGCTAGGGGAAAAACGGTCTCCCCCAAACCCTTCTGGTCCCCCCTAGTGAGCTTATAGATGGTCACCAGGTCCCCCCTCAGCCTTCTCTTGTGAAGGCTGAACAGGCTCAGGTCCCATAGTCTCTCATTGTAGGGTCTGCCCTGCTGTCCCCAGATCATGCAGGTGGCCCTCCTCTGGACCCTGTCAATGTTATCCACATCCCTCTTGAAGTGGGGTGCCCAGAACTGGACACCGTACTCCAGCTGTAGCCTGACCAGTGTCGCATAGAGGGGGAGGATCACCTCCTTGGCCCTACTTGAGATGCACCTGTGGATGCAAGATAGGGTCCAGTTGGCCCTGCCGACTGTGACCTCGCATTGTCGGCCCATGTTCATCTTGGAGTCAGTAATGATTCCAAGATCCTTTTCTGCCTCTGTGCTCTCAAGAAAGGAGTTTCCCATCTTATAAGTGTGCTTCTGGTTACTACTGCCCAAATGCAGCACCCTGCACTTGTCCATATTGAAACGCATCATGTTTTTGTTAGCCCACCCCTGCAACCTATTCAGGTCTTGCTGCAGTCTTTCCCTCCCTACTAGTGTGCCCACCTCACCCCAAATTTTGGTATCACCAGCAAATTTAAACAGGTTGCTTTTCACCCCATCATCCAAATCACTGATAAAGAAATTGAGCAGTGTGGGCCCAAGGACCGAGCCCTGGGGGACTCCACTGCCCACTTCCGCCCAGGTCGAATATGACCCAACCACCACCATCCTCTGAGTACGACCCTTCAGCCAATTTGCAATCCATCTGACTTTGTAGGCATCAATGCCACAGTCGCCCAGTTTTTTAATGAGGATGGGGTGGTTGACAGTGTCAAAGACCTTGCTGAAGTCCAGAAAGACTACATCCACAGCGACACCTGCATCCAATGCTTTTGTGACCTGATCGTCAAAGGCAATCAGGTTGGTCTGACATGACCTGCCCCTAATGAAACCATGCCCTTGAGCATGATCCCTGATGCCGGCCCATCACAGAGGTGCTCCTTGATGATCTTCTCAAATTATTTACCATAATTAAACTATATATGTTGACACTATCTTCATGATTAATCTTAATAGAAGATTTCTATGGGATTCAACACAAAATTACACATATATTATGTATGTTCCATATGGTTTGGTTTTAATTATTAAGTTAAATTCTATAAAAGGGATATATTCTTCTAGTAAATTCTGAAGGTTAAAAATTATATATTTGGTATTAAATAATATAGGTTGTGTTCTATAGGATAACCTTTAAAAATACATCTATCTTGACTAACTTTTACTGCTTTTTTACTATATTTTTTATACAGACATACAAGGCATGTCTACACATCGCTGTATGGTGGGGTTGCTATAGTGCCATGCTTTAGTTAATACTTCCTTTTGCAGTGTGGGTGGTTACTACACTGTACACACTGCACACAGCTAGATTTCACTGCTACATTGCTGTAGCAGCATGCTGTACTGGGGAAATGCACCACTATGGCAATGTAGCTGGCAATCATGTGTAGACCCACATGATTGCTAAGTCACTGTAGCCCACTGTACAGTGATGTAGTGCATCCCTATATTACTATAGGGTAACATGCAGATGTGCCTACAGTATTTGAATAAGAAATGTGTTGGAAAAGGGCACCTTTTTTCTCTTTGAAGTTAATCAGTTTACTCCAGTTTAACACTAATATAGCTGGAAATAGAATTTGGTTTATTGAATTTCACTGCACTGTTTATGCATTAAGGATCTCAACTTACTATCTTACATGGAAATGAAAGCCAAAGAGTATTGGTTAATCCTGTATATATTTTTCAAGGCATCCTATTTGTTTTACCAAGGAGATGATGACATGATAATGTTTTGGGGAGCTGAGTTTCTCAGCTGATTAAAAGGTTAAAAGAAGAAATTAAGAAACTGCAAACTACTTTTAGATTTAGGCAGTTCATCAAAGTGAACTACAGTATAAAAATAAAATGTATATTAACCATAAAATAATATCCAGGGCGTTTGACTCTGTTATGTTTTGAGGCCTTTAATGAGTTAAGCACGTAAGGAGCAAAGCAGATGGGAGCATTCGTGCATTCTCAGAAGCTCTGAGAGATTTAAAAATAGAGCTGCTAGCTTAAAATGTAAAGAAGCAGAGTAACAGTTTAGAGGTATCCAATAAGTAGAGGAACTGACAGGTGTACTCTCCCAAAAATGAAATGTTGTGTTTTCCCCTATCTATAAGAATTGGCGGAAGTTGCTAAAAGCCAGATTTTCAAGGTGCTAAAAATGCACATAACCACCTAATGAGATTTTAAAGATGTCTAAGCAAGTTAGGTTCCTACATCCTATTAATTGAAATCAATGGCAATTCAGCATCTAATCTGCTTAAGGACCTTTGAAAATCTCAGTAGGTGCCTACATACTTAGGCCCCTTTGAAAACTTTACCCCAAGTTCTTGCAGACTTTATGAGAGAGCTTGATCCTGCTTTGATTGGATAGAATCTTGCATCCACAGAGTTGAAGAGATCTTCCCATGTGGAGCACAGTGTAGGGATGGGGGTCATAATTCTTAATTAGATATAGAATTCTGTGCTTATACAATGAGTATTTCACAAATATAATTGTAGGAAAATCTGATTGCCCTGAATTGTCAAGTTAATAATAAAGTTCTCGGTCATTCAGAACAAACTGATGAAGTCATGGATCCTGGAACATAAAATTTGTCATGCCTAATCAGATCATTGGTCCCTTTAGTCTGGTATGCTATCTGACACACATAGGAAAGCAGAAAGAGAAACAATGGGCCTAGCTAGTTGAGCAGTGGTATTAAGGAATTCCTTCCTGACCCCCACTGTGATCAGCTTATACCTGATAGATGATTAGCTTTTCTCTCAAGTGAATGTGCATGCTTTAAGTGTTATTACTGAACCAAAGACTAACCAGATCCTGCCCAAATCCATTTTTGGGTCCTGGACTCCTGATGCAGACAAATCTTCCTCTGAAGCTAATGTAAGCTTTGTCTCTCTCAGCAGAACTGCAGGATCCAGTTCAAAATAACTTATGTATATTATACATGCCTGTGTGTTTATATGGACATCAATATCTATGAAGCAGTTTCCCCCACCCCAGATAAAGAGAATGTAATGCGTATTTGTGAAATGAAAACAAAATGTTTGGTTTTAAAATTCAATTCATTCCTCTCTGGAACTGATATATTTTTTAAAGAATAAAAAATACCACAGTGAACTCTCCCATAAATAACACATTATGAGCCTCATAGACATGCTTCTCAGTGTTCACACAAGAAGCTGTTCTCTTTCTGCATTATATGCATCACCTTATAACTTTACACAATGATAGAAAATAAGTTAAAACAGATAATCAGAGTCTTCCTTGTTACTGATCTCATTTGCTATCTCTACAGGGCATTGATATGCTTTCTTTTTTTGCATCCAGTTTCAACTTCTAGTCATTACAACTATGTTCCAACATACATATCTGCTTTTGTACCTCAGCACATCAACCCACTCAACACCACCAGAAAACCAGTCTCAAAGTGTTGATTTGTCTACATTTCCCACTCCTGTTTCTGTGCTTTTTTTTCATCCTACCTATTACTCATGGTATCGCTCTGCCTCTCTGGCCATGTACAAACATTACACTTAGACCGCTCTAAGTGAATGTAGATTGATCCAAGTTCATAAGCATACAGAGGTTTGCTGCACATAGACTGGTATAAAAATGGCACAAGTGGCCTAAGGGCTTTGTTACATGGTAATTTCTGGCAGCTCCAGAACCCCTGGATTGTCTGCACATTGACATCTTAAACTGGCTTTAAGCACTTGTTACACAGCTCAAAGTTAAGCCACTCCAAGTCAGGATTATGTCTGATGTGTGCTACCTACTCATGTTGCACTAAGGTGTAGCCACTCTAAGCTACACCTCAGTGTAGCCCGAGTACACTGGGGGGGGGAAGCGGTGTCCTGTCCTCCAATGACAGTGATGGGGGTCAGGCAGGTTGCTGATGGAGGGGCCAGCTACTACAGCAGTTCTCTCTCCTCTCTACAGAGACAGGCCAAGACCAAGTGGTTAATTATATACAATTTATTACTATAACAAATACTTAAGATAAAACATGAAATATTTACAATAAAGCTTAGCATATATCACTACATAAAATATCCCACAATTCGCATAAACCATATAAAACTTACAGCATATATAATAATTAATACATTGAACAAGATAGTTAAGGTTACAACATAATAAACACATATGGGCGCTCAACTTATATAACCCGAATAAGTTTATAATATTTCCTAGACCTACATATTAACACATTAAGAACATATAAAACATATAAACTCCCTTAAAGAATACCCAAAGCTTTAAAGACCTTGACACAACATCAATCACCCCAAAATAGGAAGTGCATTCACTACCTCCCCAAGGGGTTTCCTTGAAGCCCCTCCCCCTTTAGGACCCTGGAATCTGAACACACCCATGCCGCAATGGAGGGTGGAGGTGGAAGACCCTCCTGTCCTATGCCCACCTGCCCTGCAGGGCCCACTTCCCCAGGAACTCATGCTTCCTCTCTGAAGCAGCCAAGGCTCATCCCCTGGAGGCCAATCTCACACCAGGGTTCCTCCCTTTCCCAGGCCCTGCTCTGGGCACTGGGGCTCTTTTAGTTAAAGGCGGAGCCACACTGTGGGGCTCTGGTGATTCAGCCTAGGGCTGGGGCTAACTTTAGCAGCTGTGAGCTGCTCCCAGGTGAATGCGCTGACCCATACACTGGGTGAGGCAGATTCTCCATGTGCCAATCTGCACACCATTTGAGGCCTGAGCAGCCTTGAGCTGCTGCCAGGGACAGCTCTCCGTATGCCGATCTGCACACCAACTGCGCAGCTGCTTGCCGGTTTCACGGGCTCAAGTCACCTCAAGCGGCTCCTAGAGCCTGATCCCTGTGCACCGATTTGTGCACCACTGAAGCTCAAGCATGGTCCCAAGGTCGGCCGTCTCTGGAGCTCCTCTGTCCTTGCTGTCCCTTGTCATCTCTCTCCAGTGTACCGAGCATGCTCCCCTTCTATACCTTTCAGGGGATCCACTGCCGAAGTTCTCCAGACCTGGCTAGTGCAGTTCCAATTCAGGTCCAGCTGCTCCTTTCCCCTCCCTCTGGAAAAGGGTGGGGCATTGCTTTCCTTCTGCTGCCTCCGGATTAGTGGGTGGGCTCCACCAATCAAATGCCAGACCCTCAGTCCTGAAACTCAACCCAAGCTCTGAAAAGGTAAGTCTGCCACATCAGTATAAACACCCCACCTGCTCCCCTTCCTCCACTGGCCCAAATCAGACCCACTGTCCCTGCCCCTGCCCTCCACAGCATCCCCAATCCCTGCTCACTGCCCCTCTGGTCTCATCCCTCTGCCCTGCTTACTTGTGGATGCCCAAGTTGTCCATCCTTGGGGAGCAGGCATGAAAGAATTAACATGCCTGCCCAGCTGCTACTTCCCCTTCCCCTACTGCTGCTTTCTGGCCCTAAAGAGCAGCAGCCCTGCTACAGCAGCAGTTTAATCCTTCCCTGTCTGCTCCCCTGGGACAGACAGTACAGGCAGCCACAAGTATATAATGCCCCAGAGGTGGGGGAATGCAGGAGGCAGGGGAAACCCTGAGAGGCAGTGGGGGAGTTTTGGGGATGAGGCAGGGAGACCAAGGGAATCCTGAATCCCAGGAGCCAGGGGGAAGTGGGGAAGCACCATATTTGGCCCACATACTGTGCTTCCTCTACCCAGGATTTATGGAAAACCTCTCCCCTGGTATTGCAGATGTTGTGGAGGATGCACATGGCAATGATGATGCATGGCAAGTTTTCCTCCACCTCAAGACGCATGCTGACAGCCCACCAGCATACCCTGAGGTGGCTGAAGGTACACTCCACAAATATGTGGCACCTGCCCAGTGCTCCTTTCATCGGTCTAGCTGCCCCCCATAGGTCTTCATGAGCCAGTCCCCAGTGATGAGGGGAGAGACGACGATAATGCCAGTGATGAAAATGAGGACTCCAGGAGTATAGCACCCACTCTCCATAATCAGGGGAATGGGGAGCTGCTGAATATGCAGGCATCTTGGAAACTATTTGCCCAGCCAGTGACGATGTGGGTGAAGTGGCCCTGGTGGTCAATGATGTCCTGAAGGATGACAAGGAAGTAACCTTTGCAGTTGATGATTGCCTGGGTGCCCTAGAGTAGGCACAGGATGGGAATATGGGTGCCATCCATGGCCCGCATGCAGTTGGGAAGCCCATGTAGCAGAAGCCAGCAACCACCTTCTGCAGGTTGACAAAGTGGTTGAAGTGGTTGGCCAGGACATTCAGGATGACAAGGCACACCTCCCAGATGGCCTCTCCAGCTGTGGATTTGCCCACTCCAAACTGGTTGGCAATATAGTGGATACTCCTTGAGGTGGTCAGCTTCATGACAACAATAGCCACTCACATCTCCATACTGAGGGGTGGCCACATGCTGAATACCTGCTGTGTGGCATGTGGGGCCACCTGAGAGAATGTCCATGAAGGTGGCTTGGTGCATGTGGAAGGTCTGGACCCACGTGTTATCCCAGATGTCCAGAATGATCCTTTTCCACCAGTCATTGCTGGTGGCATGGGCCCAGAACCAGCACTCAACAGTCTGGAGGTGGTGCACAAGCACTCTAGAGTCCATGGCATCCTGGATGGCCTCATCCTCATCAGCCATGTGGAAGTCGGTGGCCCAGTCCAGGACACTTGGCTGGCAGAGGATGCAGTAGGTAGCCCCACATGGGATGTCCAGCTGCTGGCTAAGGTGCAGGAAGACAAGTCCCATGGCAACCAGCTGCTGCATCATGTCCAGATGGGTGAGCATGATGTGCCATTGAGAGTCACACAGATTGACAAGTAGGATGCTAGAGCTCCTGGATCTGCATGCTTGGGCATGGGCAGTGGGGTACCATGGCAGGGTAAAGGCAGGCTGGGACATAGAGACAAGCATAATGAATGAGAGAGGACATTTGCTCTAGGGTCTTCTAGTAGCCCCCGGGCAGGGCCGGGGGGAAGGATCCATGGTAACATTGCAGGGGGTAGGGAACCATCTGGGGTGACTCAGGCACTCAGCTGCATTCAGCAGTCTCCAGAAGCTCAGGGAGCCCACAGGGCATGCTGGGAGGTCTGCAGGAGCACCCCCGACCTACAGACCTCATCCAGCACAAGCTGCCTACATGCCCACCCTCCAAACACACACACAAAAACGGCAAATGTGTCTACTGTTTATTCCCACTCTAAACTAAATTGCTTAGAGAAAACCAGGTAACTTAGCACTATTCCTCCTTGGGCTTTTTGAAGATCTACACATGACCTCCCTTTCTGACTGTGTCACACACATACCCTTAACACCGGTAAAGTTCCACAGGCTAGATACTCACCAGGCTGTTCGGTTGGGTCCTACCCAACTGTGCCCTATTAGTCTGGGGATGCTGGAGCATTATTTCTTCCCTTGGGCTCTCTGAAACACTTTCTGGGAACAGTTTCTGTCTTACCCTTTCACAGAAATGGGATCGCAAAACCCAGTTGCACTACACCTGTAACAGCAGTGCTGACCTCCCAGGCTCCCCAGTAACAAACATACCCTGCCCTCTGGGATTACAGTAAAACTTTCAAGGGACTAATAATATTGAAATCACATAATACACATATACTTTGCATAGGATCAAAAAACAAAACAAAAATAAAATAAAATAACCCCTCCCCCCAAAAAATTCTGCATCCAAAAAGACCTGCTCCATATCCTTTCCAACTTTATTTAGCTCAATCATTAAGGTAACAGATTTTTATTGCCTCTGGTATGTGGAAACTATGCCACAGCATGGACAGCAATGGCATATTCATGTACAAAAAATTTTCATGATTCACAAATTTTATTAACACCAATCAGAATTCATAACTTTCAAATAGATTTCTCAAATTATCATGCCTATAATGCTTTCCCATACCAGCTCCCCTTTCTTCTCATAATATAGTCCTCCTTAAAGGCTCACTACTTCCATGAAACTGTAAGATATGAATAGCACCAAATATTAAATTAAATATATCTTAGTAATTTCTTCTCTGTCTTTGGTGTAACCGCTGCCTTGTACTTTTGCATGGCATAAATATACAGTTGGCACTTAAATGACTATTTAAGTGGCAAATCAAATAAAATAGACATAAATTCTCAGCTTTTTTATACAATAAGAGAAATTCTGGCTCCATTGAATTTTGCTAGTGATTTCAGACATGAAAAAAAGCCGCACCAAAATTCCTTCCAGTTCCTTGTCAGCTTTACGCAATGGAATGACTGAAATGAGTAAGCTTTTCTGACGGACAGATTAATTGAATATTAAATGAACAGCCTAAATATTTGCCAGTAAGTAAAAGAATGGTTTTTACCCCTTTGATAACGAACAATAAAGAAAAAAGGCACGTCGATCTCAGTATTACTTTAGAATGAGTGCAAAATTGGACCGTATGGCTAAGAACAGGTGTACACCATTCATTGTATTCCCCTACCTTATTACTGGTTAAGACCTATTTAGACTTCAGTGTTTATGCCTAACATGACAGTTGTTTTCCCTTTCTGCAGTCCACATTTAGAAGTAGTCAGCATTAGCAAACCTTTAGAAAGAGGAAACACTTAGTGAGCCTTCCAAACAGGAAATTCTCTTTCATGTTTGTATGAATGTATGTGTATGCAAAAGAGAAAGACAGAGAAGCCAGAAAGAGGTTCAAAATAGTCAGTAAGAAATGCTTGCGGTTGATGGGCAGATAATTGAAGAGCAAAAGCAAGACTCATCAGAGTCCAACAGCCTAGAGGAAGAAGAGGTCTTTTGCCAGCAGCAGATCTAACACTTGACTTGGTGTGTGGTTAGACACAGTACAATGATCACAGAATTGGGTGCAGTCAGCATTTAATACCCTGCAGCTGTGGAAACAGTAAAATGATCCACTTGGCTCTTATGGGATTGAGTAACATACTAACTGTTGTACCACTAGACTGAAACAAGGGCTCAGAAACAACAAAACAATGACAGTTCAAGGGAACTTCCTATTTCAGCACTCTGAGATTTTCACCTTTTTTTTAAAGAAATGCATTACTCAAAAGATCAAAAGTTACTCTCTTCATTCATCACTAACAGGACAATGTCATTATCAGTACAATTAATACACACAATGCATATATTATATAATTTTAAAATTGTTCAGTACAATATATCTCAAATACAGTGGGACTATCCAGTGTGGGTTTATATACGCAGCCCATCATAATTGTGCAACATTTCTATAATAGTCCTATAAAATTAGGCTAAATAAAGAATGCTATATTTTTCCATGTCATTCTGCATTATTATATGGTATATGATATTTCATATGTTTTGCTTATTGCTTGCTATATTTAGTATGAGGTGGGAAATTGACTTACTGTTTTACAGAAAAATTCATAATTTCATATGGTTCTATTCAGAAAAATGAGGTATTCAAAACATTTCAAAGTGCCCTATCAAACAATTAAATAAAATATTTTCAGTCTATCAAAACCATTAAAATTTTGTTCCATCTTTGGATTTTTATTTTAAATTACATAAAATTCAGAAAAGTGAAATCAGTTGTTTCAAAGTATAAATCATAATGTTCTCTTGCAAAAAAAAACAATCAAAAAAGAATGTTTTGTAGAAACAGTTGAAACCAATGTTTCTGTGAAACATTTACTTCTAAGTAACTGTATTTTGCCAACAGAAAAACATTCTGGTAGAAAATGTCTGCTTGACTTCAATTCTTGGTATACTTTAAAAAAATAATTGACCTGAATCATTATACATTATTCTAGTTTTGTCTGGTGTAACACTCCTGACATCAAAACAGTACTACAAGATGTAAACTGAGTCAAACATTGGAAAAATAGAATAATGTGATGTAAAGATTTCTATAGAAGTAAACAATACAAGTTTGATTCACTGTTGTTCTGTGCCACGTCAGTCATCTAAACCAGTGCAGAGTACATACAAAGTGTCAGCAAAACGCTGCTATTCTCATTTCATATTTTTCCACCCATTTTGCATTTCCTTTACACTGTCTTAAGTGATCATACAAGGTGTGGAGCTATGGTAAGCCAGACCCTATCTGTCCCACTTATCCTCACTAATGGATATGTGCTTTCTGTTATTCGTTATCTTGTTTTTGTGCTTTAAAATATCTTCACGGGAAATGTAATTTCCACTTTAAAGTTTTCATGAACAGTTTCTGGACAACAGACAGTTTTTGTCCAATTTCAAAGTGAACATGGCAATATGGAATTTGGGGTGAACATGTTCAGATGTTATGAAATCAAAAGTTCCATTGTTTTTTTTCCACCTCTTTTTCTAAAAAGCTCATGATTTAAGTCACTGTTCTTCTAGTTCCCTTCGAGAAAACTTATCCTCAATATCTTTCAAATAAACCTATTTGCAAGAACAATTATTAAAATGCATGCCTGAAAAGTGATTACCTGGTATATATGTTAGAATGCTCAGTTGGATTCAAGAGACCTTCAAAGGCCTCCGAGTAACAAATCTCAGTTAAAAATTACTTCCTATCCCTTTACCTGTAAGTTTTCACAGTGTACCTCTGATTGCTAAGAAGCTGTTTAGCAGGGCCTTTCTGGGAGGGGGGGAGAGAAAGATCACAGTTCTGCTCATTTACTGACCATTCATCAAGTAGTGTATTTCCTGAAACTGCTAAGTCTCTAGCAGCCAAAGTGCTAAATTACTTCTCTATTCCTAGCATCTTTTTTCTTCACACAACACACCAAAGAAAACAATAACATTCTTTATTCCTCATGCATCCCCCTGAGATACTTTCTCTAAGTGTCAGTGGCTATGCCAACAATAGAGCAGATAAAAAACACATTTTACCCAAAATGTTGAATTTACAAAGATGATCTTTTTTCCAGGAGTATAAACAGCCACAGATTTAAATTTTCCACATTGTTCATTGGTTTTATCATTTTTTTAACTCAAACATTATCAGAACCCAGTGAAAATCCCACTTAAATTACAGATTTTAATTAGTCTGCTGGTGGGCAGGAGTTGGCTCTTCACTGTTGTAAATTTGGAGCAACACTCAATATTTTAATGTATTTTTATTGTTTTGACTGCCCCTGCTTCAAAAAAAAATGTATCATTAAGTTCCTGATCTGAACATTGCAGAATGTTTCTAGACACTTTGAACAACAAAAATGATTATAATAAATATTCATATCCATGCACAACATTTTAAAAGGGCACCTGTCTTACCTGTACAAATGGTATTTCCATACTCTGAGCAGATTCTCAAATTAAGTTAGTCTGCAAACATAAATATGATTAACTTTGCTAACAAGTTTGATTAATTTCAAAGGGTCTATCCAAGATAGTAAAGTTAAATATGTAGTTAAATATGTAGCAGTAGTTTAGGATGAAATCTGGGTCAACTGAAAGCATAAGCAGTTTTGCCATGGAGTTCAATGGGGCCAGTATTTAACTCTTTGAATTTTCCTTGTGTGGGTAATATCAGTTAATCTATGTGCAATCAAGTGGTAATTTTGATCATTAAAACTACTGTTCTGTGGTGGAAGTGAGGCTGCTCTGTAATAATTTATAAATACTGCATGTGCCCTAGTTATTGGGGTAGATCTTGCATGGCTATATTGAATTAAATATTACTTTGATTACAATATTATTAGAAACACAAGAGCTTATGACATAGAGCTGGAAGGAATGGGCCTAACTAGGATCAGTCAACAAGTTATGAGATAAACAGGATGTCAGAGATAAGCCCAAGAGAAGATACCCCAAGCATTTACTATAGGGTGATTTAGAAATAATATCTAAACTAGTAAGTTGTGAAGATCATAACTTCAGGGCTCCAACCAAGATATCCAACTTGCTTTGCCAATACTGAGAAGCAACAGATAAAAACTATCAAAAACAGTTAAAAAAACAAAAACAAAACAAGACTCTCCATCCGGAGGCTGGGAAACAAACTGCTATGGGAAACAGACTGATACAGACACAATTTCTCTAGTTTCCCAACATGACAAAAAAACCTGTAATAAGACAGACATCCAGGGAGACTGCTGTTGTTTTAAAAGCCTTTTCTCTTAAAGAAATGCATTGATTTAAGATGACTGTCTGGTCACCATATTCTCCTCCAGTCATAGGTTCTTAATGGAGGAACCATATGTACCAATCTTCCAACCTCTTGAGTAAGTAAGCATAATTAAGCTACTTTATATACTTTATGTAGGCCAGGGCTCATCTACTCAAAGAGTGAAAGAATCTCAAGATGCCACCCCAGGAGACAGAGAATCATGAGGCCTGACAACGTAGGGAATTATACTCAGAGAAGAGTACACAGTAGTGCAGTCAACCCTACAACTGTGGTATTTGTGGTACAATAGATATTCCATTCATTTTTTTAAAGGTCCATGTAACAGGGGACCTCCCTCGGGGTTGATTTCCCTGTGACCTGCCCACCTGTTTCTGGGCTAACCACCTGTCTTCTCGCCCACCATGCCTTGTTGGTAACTAATTAACTGATGTAAATTAAGCAGAAGGCTGCCCATTTCTGGCCCCGATGCCAGGGGGCGCTATCTGCGGCTCTGTTCCTCCCCTACACTGCAGCCCAAGCCTTGCAGATGGTATCCAGATGTTACCAAACTAGGCATCCAGATGTTACCAAACTGGGCCCCAGAATCCTTCTAGTTGAACCCCGCCCGGATTCCTCTCCTCAGGTGGCCTATTCTGCCTTCATCCTGGGCAGCATAGCTCCCTGAACTGCTTCCCCCTTATGGGTGTGGTCCCCCCAGGACCTTTGGCTACTAGCCCTGGCCCACCTCCAAGCCAGTCGGAAGCCCAGGCCCTCAGCTCTTGGGCATTCCTTGCGGTGGGCCCCTGGCCTTTTAACTCTTCCAGTCCTGGCCCCAGCATTGACCAATCAGAGGATGTCCACACAGGTGTGAGTCTATGGCCCCACTCTCTCTCTCTGGGGGTCCACCTTCCAGACCCTACAAAGGGGTAACCCCCCCAGTTGTAGGGGATAGGGGTTAAGGCACCCCGACCCGCCTTTCACCAGGGTGGTAACTGGCCTGGCACTTCCTGGGGGCTCTCGCACCACTGAGAGCCCCACCAGGCCACCCACTCCTGGCAGGGTGCAGTTTTAGGTCATATCCAGGACCAGGAGCCTCCTGACCATCCCCTACAGCTCCTCCCTTACCTCCAGATGATACCAGGAGCCCTGCAGCAAGACAATGCTGTTGCCTGGCCTCCTAGCAGCAAAATGCCCTGTTTATATGGGCAGCCCTGAATCTAAAATGGCTGCCCTCATCAGGCACCTGCTGGCTGCTGTCTTCTGCCCCTTAAAGTGGCAGGTACAAACAGTGCTCTGCCACAGTCCAGGTCACCTTTGACCTTAGAGATATTTATTTTGTGAAACGCATTAGGCACACAGTTTAGAAAGTGAGGACAATTAAGTACAGAAACAAAGTATCAAGGAAAATGGATTTTCCATCTACTGATATCTTCAAATCAAGATTTTATGCTTTTTCTTTTCTTTTTTTTTAAGATACGCTTTTTTCATATAGATGTGGTCAATACAGGAATAGGTAGATAGAATATAATGGGCAGTGACATACAGATGGTCAGATGATTTAATGGTGTTTTCTGTATTTAAGAGCTATATATATGAGGTACATATTTAGCCTTTATACATAGTAACAGAATAAATATGAATAAGAGCTATGGACACATCCAGACAAGCGTGCATGTCCATTTCCCCAGGCACCAACAGCAGTGGCAGATAATTGTGCCGCTGCTACTTGTCCCTGGGGAATGCCCCTGCACACACACTCTAGCATGCGGCAAATTGCCCCAGGTGGTTTAGGGGAGGCTGGGACCAGCATGTAGGGCAGCCCTTGCAACCTTACCTGGGGTCCTGGGGGCCTCCTGGGGATCCAGAAGTGGTAATCCAGGCATGCAGAGGCTGGCCAGCAGTCTGAATGTGGCTTTGGCTGGTTAGGCTCCAGTTTCAGGTGGCGCATACCACCACCATGTGTGCTGCCCCACTTTTTTCTGATGCAGGGTTTTTTGACAACTGGGATCTCCCGGTGTAAAAAAAAACCCTTCCACGCTGCAAATTAGCAGTGCAGCGAACACCTGCAACATGCACACTCGTGGGTTTGTTTGGGACAGGTTTGCCAGACCTGTTCCAAAGTCCACTGAAATCAAGTGAAATACTACAGTAGATTTTAATGGCCTTTAATTTGGCTCATAATGAGTAAAATGATGAGGATGCTAGGAGTTTTAAAAGTTAGACTGGGACCATTTTATTGTTTCTCTTAGGTTTTTTGGTCCCAGATGAAAAGATTACAGCTTTTGCAGTTTCTCTAAAAGCCTTCTCCAGTCTCCTAAGTGATTTTTTCTCTTAATTATATTTTACTTAGATAATTTTCTAACTCTTAAAGCATACCCTGAACTGATCTGCCATAACTTGAAGTAATATGTTCAACCATGCTACCATTTGATTTATTGCCAATTTCCAATACTTATAAAATGGAAGTACTTGAAAGAGTTGTAAATTATATTTTTAATTCATTGCATAAATCAAAAGTTATATCAGGGTTTGAGTTTATAAGTGAATACGTTCTAAGCATGGACAGCCTATTATGTTTTAAAAAGACTGAAATCCTTGTACCAGGCCAGAATGTGACTGATACAGTGACTTCCTCTAGATATACATTGTAATCTGAAGTAAAAGGTATGTTATTTTTCTTGTATTTAGTTGAGACAAATGAGCTGGAAGACTTGCCCAGCAATCCTTGAGGATGTTCAATTTTATTTGATAACTAAAATATCAGCAGCTGGCAGCCAGGAAGGGTGAGATTTGAGATAAATCAACAAATCTGGACTTTTGTATTTGAAATGTCCCCAGGATATAAGTTTTAAAAATTCTCTCAACTTAACCAATAAATATTTGAATGTTGCCAACAGCCAAGTTAAGATGGGGCATCCAGAATATTAGATGTATTGTTAAATTTCTTTAGAAGTAAGACAGTGCTGCAACATACATTACCTGACTCCATAAGGATTATATTCAATATAGACCAACTGTGGCTGTGATACCCCTGTACCAATACAGGTACTCCTCACTTAACAACCTACCTGTTTAACGACCACGCGGACTTACGACCAGCTCTCCAAGCAGTCAGTATTGTACAAAAAGTATTGTGGAAATGGCAGCGCGGCGTCTCAAGCCAAGGCATGCAGTATCAAGGGGCGGCTCCTCGCTTATCGACCAATTCACTTAACGACCTAGTCGCAGGAACGGAACTCGGTCGTTAAGTGAGGAGTGCCTGTATATACCATTTATTTAAAGTGACATGTTAGCATTTCAGAGACTGTGGGTACAATCCTGGCCTCCTCAAAGGCAATGAATGCTACAGATCCCATTGATTTCAATGGGCATACGACTTTTCCCAATGAGTGTTTTCTTAGCATTTATTTGGCTGGCTAGCTGGCAAATTATACATTTTATTTTAATTTTAAAATAAATATATTTTCACCTGTTGTGTCCTGAAGTCAGGTATTACTTAGATGCAATCTTATTTATTTACAAGGAATGTTCACTACTTTCCGGTTCTCTGAAAACAGTAGGATCATGGTCTAGGACCAAAGGGCATTTCTCTGATAAACTAAAGAAGTTGGAAGTACCCAAATAGAATATTTATTTTAAAATCACATGGCTTTTTTTTGGTGTTTAACACATTTTGCATCCTTGGGCTTGACAATATTAAAATGGATTGCAGTATAAATTCAAGAATATGTACCGTCTGAAATGCACAGCAGAAGGCCCATTGTTGTCAATAGGAGGCTCTCATAGAACTCAAAGGAACAAGCATTTATTCAAATGTCTTCTTGTCATCTTCACTACTGAAGATGACCACTTCCTGTCATACTTATCACACAGAATGACCACTGCTATCTCTTCCTTTTGCTTTTCTTGTTTCCCTTCCTTTCTTCCTTCCCTATTATTTCAATTTTGCCCAGTTCCTTTTCATGCTGTTAAATTCCTGTAACAACGCCCAATTCCCAACCCAGAGTGCCGTGTCTCCACCCCATTTACTAAAATGACCCATTGTTAAATGGTTAATGTTGACATTAAGCTTTAGACAAAGACAGTTCAAAGTTGATTCATCAGATTAAAAGGAGCAGAGAAACTTGCTCTGGCTAACTGTTTCAGGCTATAAATATGATCAGGCAAACATCACTTCACTGTTTACATAAATTCTTATGGAAGCTTACCTTTACATGAAAGAGGGACAGTCTATTTACCTTTTAAAAAGATAGTTCAGATCCTTAAGAATCTGATTGTGCCCTGCAAGCTACATAAATACATTAAGTTTGGCCCATGAGTTTTATGTTTGACACCACTGGCCTAGATGCATCAGTCTTTTCCTTATGTAGGGAATAGACATAAACAGGTTTTCAACTTGACAGAGCTGCTTCTCCAACTGCTCCATGACCTTGAAATGAAAATTTCCTCTCCTCTCTTCACTTGCCATGAATCTCCACAATGACAGATATCCCTTTGTTAGGAAGTGGATATGTCCTGGATTGAGCAGGAGTATGCAGTTTTGAGCCACTACTAAGTGTGCTATTTTCTCCAAAGGAAGCATGCATGCTCTTCCAAGTAGTTACTTACCTAGTGATTCTCAACCAGGATGCCTTGGCAATCTGGGGTGCTTTGAGATCTTTTTAGGCTAGGGACAGATTTTCAAAAAGCCTGAGCCTGAATTGATTCAACCTTTGCAGATTAGTCTAACCTGGCTAGGCTGAACTGCTTGGAAACTGGACGGACATTCTGTCTGGACTGAAAAAATTCAGGTGCATGACTACAGTGGCTCAAGCTAGAAGCCGGGGGGTGCTCAAGCAGCCCTCCTTTCTCTTGCACAGAGTTGAGCTGAGGCGGGCATGGCCATGCCCCGGCAGGACTTTCTCATTAAGGAGGCCTGCCTGCACCATCCCAGGCTTTTCCCTGCTGGCTGCTCAAGGGGTGGGAGAGTTGTCAGCCCCCAGACCTTTTCTAGCACTCTGAGCAAGGGGGAGAGAGAGCACGCAGTGCATGCAACTGTTGATGATACGGAGCTTTTCAATCTCCCTCCCTGCTTCTCCAACTGTCTGCAGCAAACTGACATCAAGCAAGGGAGCCCAGAGATGATAAGAGTTTTTATCGCCTGATTAGCAAAACAATAGCCTCTCTCCCATTACTTCAAAGTCTTCTTAAACACCTTAACAGGGTGACCTGTTGATTAGCTCCAAAAGCCCCATTTTGTCTGCCTGCCTGTCCCAATTAAATTGGAAACACACACACAGACACCTCTCAGTGTTAGCTAGCACATCCAATGCCTAGGGTCTGTGGGGCTGGGGTTCATGCTGTTGGAGATGGGAGGGAAGAAGGGTGGGGAGAATTTGCTGCTTGAGCAGCAAGGAGGGGTATGGTAGGGGGAAGCCAACAAACCCTGCTGTGTCTGAAGTCTCTGTTGAAGCCTTATACAGCACTCGCTTGCACACCACATGCTGGCTATGGTCCAAGCTGTGGGAGAGGGGAGGAAGGGATACCTGCTTAAGCAGCAAGTGGTGATAGGGAAGCAGGAGAGGGCACAGGGAAGCCAGAAGCCCCTGCTGTGTCTGCAAGTCTGTGCTGGAGGAGCTCTGGCCAGGGAACAGAGGGGAGGAACCAGCTCTGCTGTGAAACAGAGAGCCCCGCCCAGCCCAGAGAGCGTGTTGGGATGCTAGGGGCATCTGGTTTATCTTAAACCAGCAGGGAGTCTGGGACAGACATTGCAAAAACCACTTTGAAGCACAGGGATGCTAATACATGAGATGCAGAGGCTGGCTGGAGTGTGGTAATTACCACATTCCAGTCTGCTCTGATGCACTGTAATTACAGCATGTTGGAGCAGCCCTGCAGCATGTCTACAGGCACCCAGAATCCATAGTGTTACAATCATTCTGACTGTTGAGGTCTTTCTGACTTCTTTGCAACAGAAGAATTGCTCTATTATTAATCCAGCCTCAAAAAGCAAGTGAAACCTAGGAGCTGGCATTTTCTGTGCTTTGTGTCTAAAAAGGTTGAGAACCACTGGACCAGCCACATGCCAGATATGAAATACATCAGCCATTTTTTATATGAGTGCAAAAAAGTCAGAATATTTTTTAAACAAAAGTTTATTGCATTTTGTTGTTCTCCTCTTTGAGAGGGGCAGAAGTAATTCCCTCCCCCAAGATATTAAAAACTTTACTAGAAAATAAATACAAAAGATTGGACCCAAAATTCAGTTTTTGAAGAGCTGCTTAAGATGGAAATAAGTATCTAGAACAGAATGCCTACACTAGCGGTTCTCAACTGAAGTGCCACAAGACCTCCTCAGGGGTGCCTTGATACAGGTACCTCAGTGGCAACAGCCAGGTAAAACTTCTCTGCACACAGGGCTTTGGCACACACTCCTCCTATATTTGGGTTCTTTGATAACCCTAAAACAGGTAGGACAGCTGGCTTGTGCTGTAGCCCTTCTTGGTCTGCACTCCCCTTCAACGATGCTCTTCCTGCAAGCAGAGGCACACGAGACAGTTCCATCTATCCCATGTGCCTCTGTTTCTGGGAAACACAATGAAGGGTCCAACTGGGCAGGGCTGCAGCACAAGCTTGCTCTCCTGCCTACTTTAGGCTTATCAGAGAACCCCAATTAAGAAGAAGCATGTTCATGTATCACAGCCTTGCCTAGTATGGCTGTGCACAAGACACATGTAGCAGGTTTACCTGGGAGGAGCAGCAGGATCCAGTTGAGATGGTTGAAAAACACTCAGGTAATTTAAGTGCAACACTGATTCTCAATCAGGGGTGCCACTACATTGAGAAAAATTGTAGAGGGATGCCTTCACTCTGAAAAGGTTGAGTACCACTGGCCTACATGCTATAGACACTATGTAAGAGACACTTGAAAGTATTGATAATTTAAACACCTAATTTTTTAACCCAAAATATCTTGTGCCACATCTACAGACATATACAACCTTACTACAAGTACATCCATAAAAACAAGTAGAGCAATGATTGCTGAAATACTGAAACACACAGAAAACTACATTCAAGAAATTTTAAGGTTAACAAAGTCAAGCCCTGAAGAGTTACATTATTTTTTAATTAAGGATGGAACTGTATGTCCATTTGTGTGCCCAAATAGCAGTTTTCTAGCAGAATAAGTGTCATTTTGGCTGGTTGTGATCCCTGCACTATAGGTCATATAAATGCATCTGTAGACCAAGCATGCACAGTAAGCTATGCACTGGCCAGGCAAGTACACAGCTATGTACCCATGTGCCTGAGCATAAGTCTGGGGGAAAATATGCATAGAGGGTGGGAGGGAAAGTAGGGCAGAATGGCCCTCCCATGCTTTAATTCCAATAAGTGAGTGATTAGAGAATCTGCCCCAGAAGCTGAGGACCAGGGTTCTAGGTCTCCCAGCACCCAAAGAAGGTTGGAAAATGCATTTCTCTGAGCTCTAACCACCACACCACAAGTGAGGCACTACTTAATCCCCTCTGCAGTGCTCCTTTTGATGTTGAGACACTGTCTCTTGCATTCAGTAGTCACTGAATAGACTGGAATGAGGGTACTACAGCAGGAAAGTTTCTTTTCCACTGGGAGTAAGGTTGGAACCCAGAGTCCTTTCCTATCTCAAGCAAAAGCCATCTCATGAACCCACACACCCCATTGCTTACATTTTTTTTCTCCTGGCCCTGCATGTCCTCCTTTCCTCACAGGCCAGTTTAAAAAGGAGCCCTAGACTTAGGCCTCAACCATACCTAATCTCACCAGTGGTTTGAACATTGGGCTAGGAAGTTGGAAAAATGTAGGTTCAAAGCCCCTTATGGGGGCGGGGCCTGGACTCCATGGGCAAGTTCCCTATTCAGCTATCGGGGCTAAAACATGGTTGCATTTCCTTCTCCTTCTCACTCCCCCATTAGCCATGGATTTATGAGTGAACTAAAATAGGCAATACTAAAGACTTCCCAGGCTGTGGTTCCATGAATGATAACCCAGATGGGTATTATTGATATGTTCTAATCCAGTAGATGAAATCCTTTTCATAGTTGCATAGGTAGGATTGGAAGGGACCCGAGTAGATTCATAGATTCATAGATGTTAGGGTCAGAAGGGACCTCAATAGATCATCGAGTCCGACCCCCTGCATAGGCAGGAAAGAATACTGGGATCAAATGACCCCAGCTAGGTGATTATCTAGCCTCCTTCTGAAGACCCCCAGGGTAGGAGTGAGCACCACTTCCCTTGAAAGTTGGTACCAGATCCTAGCCACCCTGACTGTGAAGTAGTGCTTCCGGATGTCTAGTCTGAATCTACTTTCAATCGACTTGTGACCATTATTCCTCATTACTCCGGGTAGTGCTTGAGGGAACAGGGACTCTCCCATTCCCCATAGGTCCCCCCTGTTAAGTTTAGAGATGGCCACCAGATCCCCACTCAGCCTTCTCTTGTGGAGGCTGAACAGGTTCAGGTCCCGTAGCCTCTTTTCATAAGGCCTGCCCTGCTGGCCCCTGACCATGTGAATGGCCCTCCTCTGGACCCTCTCAATGCTGTCCACATCCCTTCTGAAGTGCGGCGCCCAGAACTGGACACAGTACTCCAACTGCGGCCTGACCAATGTCACATACAGAGGGAGGATCACCTCCTCGGACCTGCTCATGATGCATCTGTGGATGCATGACAAGGTGTGGTTAGCCTTACTGACTGCATCCTCACATTGGCAGCCCATGTTCAACTTGCAATTAATAATGACTCCAAGATCCCTTTTTGTCTCTGTGCTGGCAAGAAGGGAGTTCCCCAGCCTATAGGTATGCTGCTGGTTCTTTCTCCCTAGGTGCAGTACCTTGCACTTGTCAGTATTGAATCCCATCCTATTCTTTAGTTGTAGCCTATCCCTCCCTTCTATCATGCCCACCTCTCCCCAAATCTTAGTGTCAGCTGCAAATTTTAACAAGGTGCTATTCACCCCCTCATTCAAGTCACTGATGAAGATGTTGAACAGTGCGGACCTGAGGACCGAGTCCTGGGGGACCCCACTGCCCACATTCCTCCAGGTTGAAAATGACCCATCCACCACCACTCTCTTGGTGTGGCCCTCTAGCCAATTTTTGACCCATATGACTGTGTAGGCATCAACGCCACAGTCACCTCATTTTTTAATAAGAATGGGTTGAGAGACAGTGTCAAAGGCCTTCCTAAATTCCAGAAAGACTACATCCACCACGACACCTGCATCTAACGATTTTGTGACCTGGTCGTGAAAGGCAACCAGGTTGGTCTGACAGGACCTGCCTCTAATGAACCCGTGTTGATTGCCCCTAAGCATAATCTCCCCTGCTGGTCCCTCGCAGATGTGCTCCTGGATAATTTTCTCAAAGAGCTATCCCAGGACTGAGGTAAGACTAACGGGCCCATAGTTTGCTGGGTCCTCCTTCCTCCCTTTTTTGAAAATGGGGACCACAATGGCCCTTCTCCAGTCCTCTGGCACCTGGCCAGAGCACCACGAGTGCTCATAAAGTTGTGCCAGGGGTCTCGCAATGACCCCTGCCAATTCCCTTAGCACTCTGGGGTGGAGATCATCTGGACCTGCTGATTTAAACATGTCTAGCCCCACCAGAAGTTCCCTGACTAGGTCCACTCTGACACTAGGCCTGGTGGTGCCTCTCCTGAATCTGTCCGGAATGCCAGTGGGGGGGATGTCCCGGTCCCTGCTCAGAAAAATGGAAGCAAAGAATTTATTAAAGAGGTCAGCTTTATCATCCGGTGCAACCACCAGATTGCCAAGTGTGTCCTGCAGGGGCCCCACATTACCCGGTGCCTTCTTTTTACTCCCTATGTATTTCAAAAAGAACTTCTTGTTATCTTTGATCCTGGTGGCTAGTCCTAGTTTTGAAACACATAAAATCAGAAGATATATTCAAGTCATGCACTTGGAGCTAAGAGGAGTAAAATTAACTTCTGTAGCCAAAAGGAAGAGTGTTCTTAACATCTCCATGCTGTTTGAGTGGGGCAATAGGAACACAACCACTACAACACTGTGGACCTCCTAGGCCCACAGCTTTGACGCCTTTAGTATTTGATTGCAGATGCCCCCTGTGCAATGCAACTCCAGAACAAAAGCTGACTGGCTGGTCTTTGCATAAACGCTGAACATGAAGGGGGATTTCTCTTTCTATACACCCCAAAATTCCCTCTGTTTAATAGGCTTTATCCCCATAAAATTACATTAAAAATATTATGGTTGCAAAGTCAAGCACTCAAATGCTAGGAAAGGTCTATATTCCATTAAGCATATGAATTATGACAGGGGTGACCAACCTGCAGCACACATGCCTCCATATGTGGCAAGCAGCAGGCACAGCAGCAGCAGCAGATAGGGCAAGGGACAGAAAGTAGAGCATCAGACTGGGAAGGGGAAGGGCATCATAGTGGCATTCAGAGTGCTCAGGGTTTAATTTGTTGCACACTGGCCAAAAAGCTTGGCCCCCATTACATTAAAATATAATCTTTAATTATCAAATCTAGTAGCTGTGTTAATTCAGATTAACCAGGAATAAGAGACTAGCATATAAATAAAGAAAACTCTTCTTTATCTCTTTAGGTGTAGCAGGCATTGTAGATATTATGGAAATAGATGTATGAGCCAGATCTCATAACCATTACCCATGAAATAGTCCATTTGTGGGTGGGGGAAGGGGAGAAAAAAAACAAACCTGAACATACTGGCTTTAAGTAGTAAGATTAAAGAATTCCAGTTTCTCATCCATGATGAAATAAATATTTAAATAGCTTGGAATTCAGACAATCAGAAAATTAGACTGCAATTACCATATTTGTTTAAAGGATGAGTATAGAAGAGCCGATGTGTTCCATATATCAAATTTAAATGAGCCTTTTCAAAAAAGAATATTTGTACATACCTCAGTGTTTTTCATGCAGTTCCTTGCACTGATTAAGATATTCATCTTCCTCCCACTCCCACAGCCTGGTGTCTAGGTCACCAAATCAGGCTTAGCATGGGTCTGCATTTTTTCCATGGATGGATTCACATGAATTGGTCTAAGTTAGGCATTTTCTTTTGAATGTCTTCTCCATAAGAAAGCAAAGGGAATGCCACTGTGTGCATGCATCTAACTTTGTTTCTTTAATTAGAGAACTGTTTCGTTACATAAATACTGCACTGTTTAATCTGTGACTCCTTTGAATTCTCAACTGCTGTGTAGAGTCTAGGGGCATGATCTCACTTCTCAGAAGCAGAGCCATACTTCTGAAGGAAGAGGAATTTTAGACACTAGTATCAGACCTTTAAGAGCTGCAGATTGAAGGTAGTAGCTGTCTATTTGCTAAGAATCAAATAATTAGAGCACATACAGGGTTCATCTACATGTACTATTAGTGTGATGAAATAAACTTCAGCACAGTTTGTGCTCGAGTCAGCTGTTCCTGAGTGAAGCATTTACACATGCATCCAGGACTGCAGCAATGTGATCTAGGGTAGAGAAGCACCAGGTGGCAGTATCAGGTGGCAAAGGGGCTGGGGTATGAGGGTGCTACAGTGTGGGACTAGGTGGCAAGCAGCACCTTTACTGTGGCACCCTTGTGCCCCAGCCAGCCCCAGTCACCATCTACATGTGCATTTCAGTGGAGTAACTTACTCCACTTCAAGATAGTACTGTACCCAACAATGCTATCCTACAATGGCATTAATTAATTTACTTTGCCTTACTACCAGCATACATGTAGACTGTGATGCTTTAGTATAGAACTAATTAGTCAAGCCCACAGTAAAGCATACATGTAGATGCAGCTACAGGGCACATCCAGACATGTATAAACATTTAGTTCCACAGGGACAACTAGCAGCAGTGCACCTTGCACTGCAGCTACTTGTCCCCGGGGAATGCCTGTGCCACTACAGGTTACCCCAGAGGTATAGGAGAGGCTGGGTCCAGCACTGTGCTAGTCCCAGCAGCCTTACCTGGAATTCTGGGTGCCTTCTAGGGCTGCAGACACAATGATCCTGCCAGGCAGAGCCTGGCCGGCAGCAGCAGCACAGCTCCAGGTGGCCTGGGTTCACTTTTCAGCAGTGCATGCTACCCGAGAGTTTGGTGGTGTTTTTTTCTCCGTGGGTTTTTTTGGCCCCTGGATATCCAGAGGTCAAAAAGACCCATGGGAAAAAAAATGTAGCAGAGCACACACAGGCAGCGTGCCCTTGCATCAGGGAAAACACTGGACTGTGCGGTATGTGGTGCTGTAAATGTGTGGGCACCCATGTGCCCACATGCCACAGAGTTACGCTTGTGTGGACACTCCCACAGTGTCCCAATTTTTACTGTCATGAATTTTTTGTCTTAATCTGTTTTTTTCACCCAAGGCAGGGAGATTATAACCATGTCACTGCTAAAAAGGAAGGAGAAGGATGGTGGGGGGTGGGGAAGAGGAAAAACAAAGGAAGGAGATTTTTTTTTTCCTGCTACTATCATTGAATCCCACAAAAAAAAAAAAATAAAGAATTAGTTGGGGGGGGGGGGGGACGGACGGGGGGACAGAAGAAATGTTTGCATCATCTTTCTTCCACCACAATAAAGAGAACAAATAGGTGGAAAAAACAACTACTTATCTTCCAAACTGAGGTTGGAATCCAACAGACTTTTACTTTGTCTTTTGAAGATTTTCCTGCTTGCTTGTGTAAATAGATCTACCCGACCCCAGGAATTGTTCCTTACATAAGGCCAATGCTCAATTCTGGGAGTAAATCTGATATAGGCCCAGTTTGAGAACCTTTGATGATTCTGATAATGATGTTGATACACAACTTTTATGTAGATTTTCCAAACAGTAGATCATAAAGTGTTTTATTGGCCTGCTGGTTACACAAGTCTCTTCAATATGAAAGGGAGGTTAAGTAACTTGTCCAAGGTCACCCAGCTGGCAGATAGTATGAGCTGTAGTATAGATGCAGGTGATAAATATATTGTAGATGAGGTGTAGTATATATTCCTCCATAGGCAGGAATATAAACCTGGTCTCTGGTATCCCATTCCAGTGCACTGTCCACATAGCCACACTGCCTGAGAAGCATCCACATTGTAGAAATGCAAAATGCGAAATGCAAAGTGCTGCACCTAGGGAGGAAAAATGTCCAGCATACCTACTACCTAGGAAATTACCTGCTTGGTGGAACGGAAGTGGAAAGGGTCGGCAGTGTGACGAAGCCATCAGAAAAGCTAATGGCACTTTATAGTGCATCAGCAGATGCATGACAAACAGATCCAAGGAATCTATGAATCTATGAAAGGAGGTGATATTTCCCCTCTATCGGGCTCTGGTCAGACCGCAGTTGGAATACTGCGTGCAATTTTGGGTGCCACACTTCAAGAGGGATGTGGATAACCTGGAGAGGGTCCAGAGAAGGGCCACTCGTATGGTTAAGGGCTTGCAGGCCAAGCCCTATGAGGAGAGACTGGGGCACCTGGACCTCTTCAGTCTCCGCAAGAGAAGGTTGAGAGGTGACCTTGTGGCTACCTATAAGTTCATCACGGGGACACAGAAGGGAATTGGTGAGGTTTTATTCACCAAGGCACCCCCAGGGGTTACAAGAAACAATGGCCACAAGCTAGCAGAGAGCAGATTTAGACCGGACATTAGGAAGAACTTCTTCACAGTTCGAGTGGCCAAGGTCTGGAATGGGCTCCCAAGGGAGGTGGTGCTCTCCCCAACCCTGGGTGTCTTCAAGAGGAGGTTAGATAGGCATCTAGCTGGGGTCATCTAGACCCAGCATTCTTTCCTGCCTATGCAGGGGGTTGGACTCGATGATCTATTGAGGTCCCTTCCGACCCTAGCATCTATGAATCTATGAATGTTCACAGTTGGCCCTTATACAGTAATCATATTAAGTGCTGATCTGCAGCTGAGGGTATGTGCAATTATTCACTGCATTTGGTCTCTAATCACATGGCTTACTTTAAACCATATGATTGTAGATCAGTAGTGGCATGTGCAAAAGCTCCCTTGTGCAAGCAGCCTTGTCCAGAACCAGATATAAGTAATATGGGGGGAGGGGGGAGAGGCAAGCAGGATCAAGATAGTCTAGCAGGTCAGAGGTGGGGGGTTAGCAGGATTGGGTAAGGAACTAATAGGTCTGCACAGGACTTGTCTGTCTAGGGACAGAAGGCTAAAAATAGCCTGGTAATAGTTGAGGGAGGGTAAGAAGAATGCAGTCCCAGGGCTGGGGTGAGTGGCTGGGCTTTCCAGGCTGTGGTAACCCATTCCTGATGTAAATTAGCTTACCTACTCAGGTGAACTAATTTAGATTGGGACTGCTATTTTGGGCCCTATTTAAACCCCCAAATTTCTATGCAGATGGGCATTTAGATCAGGCTAAGCCTAGTTAGGTTGATGTAATGCTAGTTAAGTCCATCTAACTGAACTGTCTACATGTATCCTAAGAGTTTCAGGTTCAGATGTTATCATAATTCCTCTCAAATCATCTTATTTTGAAGGGCTAGCAGAATGTGGCCCTCTTCTTGTGAAATCAGAAACTGAAATTTTTATTTTCACACAGGCTCTTATAGGCAAGTATAATATGAATTTTGTTCTCATGAAGCAAAATGGAATTTCACTAGAAAAACCAGGTCTTTATATAAAATGGCAACATAAGCTACCTAAACAGGGGTGAAAGAGGAATTCATTTTATCTTTGCTTCATGAGCTTGTGGGAAATTTGGTGAAAGATAAACATTAAAATGACCAAGTTTGATCTTGATTTTGGTTGAGTCATTTATAAAGCTCACCACTGTTGTAAAATCAGAAATCTTAATGATCTGGTATCCTTCTTTGGTATCTTTTCAAAACTCTCTAACTCCTTTACAAAGCTTTTCATTGAAAGAAATTATCACTGATCTTATTGATCGGAGTGACTGGTTTGTTTGTTTTTTTTTAAATCAGGAAGCTAGTATCTATAAATGTGCTGACTTTTTGGCAGCCTTCCTCTGATGTGCAATATCCTTGTGACAATGGTGACAGAAGCATTGACCAATCTTGAGTTTGAAGACAATGAACCTCTAAACCCATTAAAGCAGTATTTTGTATAGTGGTTGTACTAGTTAACCTTCTATATTTTTGATAGATTTTTGTCTTGGTATGATCTTGAACATTTTTTTTTTTTTTTACCACAAACTCATATATTTGGCAATTGTCTAGTAAGACAAGACTTCCTGCATACAGAGGTGACACAAAAATGTGTATGCAGGTGGGAAAAGGAACAGAAGGACAGGATTGCTGAACCAGCTGTTTGGAAATCCGTTTAGGCTGAAGTATATTAGCCACTGTGGTTCTGAGTAAAGTGAAAGAGATGCTTCCTGTGACAGCACAAAACTGTCAAAGGCCAGACGTAAATAAGAGTTTGCAGTAAGGCAGGAAATGAAGGCCTAGATAAGGAATTTTAGCTGTAAGACACAAAGCAAAGATCCAGCCTTATGCACGTTATTCCAAAAGATGCAAAAAGCACCTTGCCTATATTTCAGAGGGACTGCTGGTATAGCTATAAAAGTCTGGTCAAGATGCAACTCATACCTTTCAAGAGTACTCTTATGGAAATAGCAAATACCAGGTTCCTAAATTTATTAAGCTACACTGGCAAAAGTTGAGGTTTTTGGTCATCTAAGTATATTGTTTCTGTGGGTTTTGCTACCATAGCTATATGAGTGAGGGGTAATTTTTTTTCCCCACGTGGTCTATACCACACCTCATACTACCTTCCCCTTCCAAGCTCATACTGTCTCCCTAATCCCATTCACATGCTACAAACCCATAAGCATGGTGTTGAGGTTCTTCTGGGAACATCTCTGAAGGGCACTTTCAAACAGGCCTCAAGATCGATCATGGGGGATTATGGTAGAGTGATTTCACAGTGCATTTCCAGGATTGGTGCATGTGAGCAGGACCAGGTGGGCAGAGTATACTCATGAGCATTCCTGCCAGGGTATGCTTGGGGCATAGTATAGATGAATGGACAAGTGAAAAAATGCCTAAAGGGACTAAGATTGAGAGAGAGAGAGGGACCAACAGGGTTAAAAAGCAGCAGAAAAGATAAGGAGAAATAGGAAGGAGCACAGATGGGAAGAGGCAGCTGGAGACATTGTAGAGTAGTTGGGATAATTTAAGAGGTTTTGGTAAGTGAAGATGGTAGAAGTCAAACTGGAGGGGATCTAGGAGGAACTCAATGAAAAGAAATTTGAGATGTGATGTGTAATCAGAAAATTAAATGAGCCTAAATTTGAAGGTTATGAAATGTAGAAGAGAGGGAAGCAGTAGCTGAGGAGAAAACTAAAGCATGTCTACTTTGTGGCAACAGAGAGCTCAGTAGCACAGGTGGATCCAAGATTTTGTAAAAGTAGGATGCTGGAACAGTGCCTAATATTGCAAAGGTGACACTCCTCTCCCCAGCTCATCCCCTCCACCCTCCCTACCCCCCCCCCCCCCCCTCCGCTCAAGGTAGGCTGATCATGTTGTGGGAGAAGACACATCAAATAAGAATCCTGTTCCTCATTTCACACCCCACAGTGAGCTGGGAATAGCAGCAGCCATGTGTGGGGGAGGTAGGGAATGGGAGGGGAGGGGATTGGACATTCCGCTGAGGCCAGAAGGAAGACAAGAGAAATTCTTACCTACTTCAAGGACTTAAAGTCCCTGGCTGTTGCTCTCACAACATAATCTGAAATGGGGATGCATCTGCAACACTGAACCCCTTCTGGAGCCACCCTTGCTCAAAGTGGACGCCAAGGGAATAAACCCCACTTACCTGGTCCTGATCAGTCCACATCACTCTTGGAAATGAGATGGGGAGAAAGCTATGAAAGTCCCTCTGCACTATATTCAAAATCTTAGCTTCCAGTGTGCTCAAGTGCAATGGCTTGTAAAGCCCCCCAAAGTATCATCAGTGCATCATTCTGGACTTCGTAGAGCATAGAGTGGGAGCAGGCAGGTCAGGCTTATTTCATCAGCAGTGTATCTGAGGTCTTTACTGCCACAGAGTAGAAGGGCCCTAAGAGAGCCTTAAAGGCCAGGAATCAGTAGGGAAGATGAAGGGAATAGCTCTGGACCAAATGAATATTAAGCTGAACAAGTTAATAACTGCAGAGGTCTCAGGAAACATCATATCTGCCTTTTTTTCCTTAGTTTACTCATGGAGGATTAAGAATTGGCTTTGGTGTATCATTACTGAAAAATGTGAATGATTTATGAGCTGAGAAATCCCTGCTTAGTGTACCAACACAATATAAGTAGTGCTATCATTGTATTTTGAGTGGTATTGTGCACTTCCAAGGTAATGCAGACACAGTAACGGTACAATTATCATGTGAACTATTAAGAATATAAATTAAGATCCCCCAGGGATGGTTTCGATGGCCAGTCTAATATATCTAACACATAGGAAAGTGATGTGATAGTAATTAAATACTTGTTCCTTTCTGTACCTGTAGGTAGAAAGTTACTTTTATGATTGGACATACCTGAAGCTTTCTTGAAACAGTACAGCATGCCTAATTGTAACATTACCATATGCTGCAGTTCACTGAGGGGCAAGGGGAACTTTTGCAAGGATCTGGGAATGAAATATCATAAATGTTACTGTATATTTCTATTAGCTATTCTGTTTAGCTTGAAGAGAATCACCCTAAAGTAAAGCACACACTGCTGCATTTTGTGGAAAGAAGCATAGGAGGCACTAAGGCTTTGAGAACAGCAGGAAGGGAAACAAATCAGGTCACAAGCCTACAGCAATGTCTCCAAATGAACAAAGAATGGCTAGGATCAAGAGGGTATGAGTGTTGTCATCTTGAACAGGGAGCAAGCCAGAGTCTGAGCAATTAAGGAACCATCCATAGCAGAACTCTTGGATGACCATGCACTGGTCTGAGGAAGGGGATGATGGGAAACAATTTTTGCACAGATGCCCTAAGATCAGAACCTGACTTTCCAGGGACCTTTTGCACTTTGCAGAGTTTGAGGGCTAGAAATCTCTTTCTCTTGTAAGCAAAATGCTAGTTCCCTGAGGAGAAACTTTATTAGGAGTTTTTAGAAGAACTTGTGGTAGGTGATTTATCCCACTGATCAACAAACAAAACACAAAATGAAAACCATAAAAACAAAAAAAACCTATTTGTTCTTTTGCTTCAGAACCCCTTTGGAGTATTTTACCTACTCAAAACAGCATTGTGATAGACCTGAAAGAAAGAGTTACCACATTTTTAAACAAGAATACTGTACAGGGAAAATAATTTCATGTCACTTAGCTGAGGTAGATTAGCTAGTAGATAAAGATAGTTTTATTAGCATTTGCCATCAGGAAACATTACAATTCTTTTATTGTACTGTACTATGGATCCGCTACAAATTAGATGCACACCTCCCCATTACTTGAAAATTTCCAACACAGTCATAAAGCCATATGTCTAGAGATTCACAGCAATATCCAATTGAAATTAGAATTTGACACATTACTTTAAGTTCACGAAGTAAACTATTTTCACTGAAGCTAAATACTCAGCTAAGATAAGAGCTAAGAAATTATTCACCATGTATATATATATACACATACTGTGTATGTGTATACAATATCTATTAGAGCTTTGGTGGACTGTGTGAGAAAGTCTCATATCTAGGCTGTGTTTACTTTATAGGCATCACCTTGTGTTCTTATTTGTATTTTAGTTTAAATGCCCTTATGTGAAACCACAAAACAGGGTCAAGGTTGTGGGGTGACAGGTGGGTAAAAACAACTTTAAAACCCTGCAATTTTATGCTCTTATTGGAATTATGCAAAGATATTCTTTTCTTTTAAAAAAAGATTTACATGCAATCTGTATATTTTGGCTGCACTATTAATCTCTCTTTGTAAACTCAAAAAGCCAAATCTACAAATAGCAGGTCACTAATATGACTAGTCTGGCCTTTCCAGAGCATTTACAGATCAAGAAAGAGTAGGAATAAAGTGCTGCAGTTTTAAATTCTGCCATACTTTGATGTCAGCCTACAATACACTTACACTGAATAGCACAAATATCCCCATGGTGAAGTAAGATGTTCCTCAACTTAAGGAAGGTACAAGATCTTTGTGATCATTCAAAGGAAAACTGAATATTCTCAGGGAAAAAGACCAAGCCTATAAAAAAAAATAAAAACATAGTTTTTATCCCAAACCTAGATCTAGTAAAAAAAAGAGGGTTTTGTTTTGCTTTGCTTTGATTTTAATGGGAAGGAGGGAGGCACAAAATTTCAAAAGCTGAAAAAAGAAAAAAAAATAGTTCTAAGTCTGCTCAAAAACAGAGGTGGAAGTGCTGACCTGTTACCCTTCCCTCCACCCCCATAATATTGAAATTCCAGCACATTGTACAATATGTTCTAACCCAAATACAAAAACTGAGAATGAAATGGTAAAACGTCATCTCTAAACCTCTGGTTTCTCTCATTCAGTGGAGACTTTGTATGAGGTACAGTAATGCTGTGGTCTTCCCAATCTTGGACTTAAAAAGAAATCTCAGCATTAGATGAAAGGTGTTAGACCAAGGAAAGAGAATAAACAAACATTTTAACAAAATAGGGTAAAGGAAATAAAACTATTGTAAGTTTGGTTTACATTTATTTTAATATTTTAACCATTTTGTACCAATGCCGTGCAGAAAACAGAAGAGGAGCACATATCTAAAATATCCCAAACTCATGTGGCCCTTGATGTGTAAATACTCTGGATCAGGCCCACAGACACCGCTACCTCCTTTCCTCTCTCCGTGCCTGATCTAGTACATGCAGTACTTGCTTTGGGACCCGCACCACACACAGAGCCTGTTCCAGGTGGTCCATGATGTGTGCCACATGCAGTCCCCTACCAACCCTCCCCAGCTGGCCTGAGAATGTGCCACACAAAGTACCTTGTCCAGCCAGTCTGGGACCCATGCTGGATTCAGGGACTAGTGTGAGTGGGCACCTGACAGATCATGGGTAGACACATCATGAAGTAGTCATGGACCGATAGAGGTGGTTGTCAAATGCAGTGCAGATCCTGGGCAGATGGGAATGGGTGCACCCTGGGCCCTGTGCACAAGGCCAGTCCAGCAGCTTGTGGGTCAACACAAACCAAGGGCTAACACTAGGGACCAGATGAGGGGGCTGTGCATGCCAGATTCAGCCCATAGGCTGTGTCTTTGACACTCTTACCTCAATTCATGGGTGTCACTCTTTTCAGCCCAGAAGTTAACCACATTCTGCACAAATGCTGGATTATTTCCTGTAGGAAATTCACTTTAGAAATAAGGAAACATAAAACTGAGGTCATTGACTCATTTCTGCTTATGGATTAGTCCCAGTGTGATTTAAAATTTCTTTCATGGAGAAGTGTGTGTGTCCATTGTTTCTGGAGTCCACATGATGCATTTGGGGGCTGAATAGCGTGACTTGTAGATCAAATAATTGTTTGCATACACTGAATGCATTTTATTTTACTATAATTAAATACATGTAAGCACAATATTTTTCATCTTAAAATACAATCATTTAAGGGAGGGAAATGTGGTGAAGCAGTGTTGTTTGTGGATTAGACTAGGAACAAAGAACCTGAAGACTTCCCCTGCTGCCATCAGTGACTTTGGACAAGTAACTTCAGTCTTTTATGGCTTGGTTTTCCCTTTTACACATCCTTTAGAGATCTACAGATAAGAAGTATTCATAAGACTGTACACTATGCTTCCATAAAAAATTATATTCATAGATATAGAATGTATTTATATATACACACATGTATGCATGGTATGCATGTATGTATGTATTTATGCATGTTTCTTTACTCCTAGCATGGAAAGGCCACTTTAGATGAAACAACCAAAACTGACTGAAAAAACAGCTTTATTTTTTCCTGCATTTCCTTGACAGTGACTTTTCTTTCCCTCTGTGCCACCATTTCATCAGGCCTCAAATTTAAGATCATATAGAAAGTGAGATATAAATTAAAATGGTTTCACATAGTTATCACTTGGAACGCTTTATAATTTTGAAGCTATGAAAGTTATCAAAAACTATAAGAAACACATTGGTGCAATATACTCAGACTTGGAGTGGACACTGCATTTGTCCCAGGTCCAATTGTCCCTGTGTTTGTTCTAGAAGAGAAAAATCCCAGGATTGTCATTGCCATTCCAATCAAGGTTTAATGAGCAGCTGAAAGCACTGCTGCTTTCCTGCCATTGATTCAATGATGCAATCCTGGGACAACCATTCAGATGCAAATTGTTAGCTCTCCTTATCCTGTGAACCTTTTTTAGGGATTTTTCCTAGGGCAATGGACATGGATGTCTAAACAATCACAATTTGTTACAAGAGAAAATGATTTTCCCAGGATAAATGTGACATCTCTTTGTCATGTAAAAGTCAAATTCTCTTTTCAGAAATGTGTATGTGAGCACCTCCAATAAAGTTCAACAGGAAATGTGTCTATTCAATTAACGGTGTAGTTGGGCCTGTAGATTTAAGCTAGGGACACAAGATGCTGGGGGGGGGGGGGCAGGCAGAGTACAGGGAGGTCACCTACACTGCATCAGTGTCATTTAATATTCTCGGTTTCTATTATTAATATTATATCTTATTAATCACAGTGCATATTTCAGTACAGTCACTCATTACCAAGATTAGTTAAATATTCCAGGTTCTCTTTCTGTGCTGATGGGTGAACTGGGGTGAGCACTTGCCATCTGACCAGTGTGGAAGCTTCAATGAAACCTTGGATAACATCACTTCATGAGGAGGGAAAACTCATTCCAGCATACAGACAGGGTGATGGACTCTCAGTTTCTATGAACTTTTCTACTCCTAAATCTCATCTGCCCTCAAAAACTAACAGTGAGGAAAAATTACGTAATCCTTGAAGATCTCCTTCCCAGTATCAAACAGTACAAGAGGTAGTATAAGGCTACTTGCTGTCCCAGTAGCCCCCACAGGGGCTGGGGAGAGTGAAGCGAGGGGGCTCCATTCCACCCACTGCCCCCTCAGCCCTTGCTATTCAAAGCAGCTGGCAGCTCCCTCCTCTTCCTCCTCCTTCCATGCCTCCCACCCTTGACAACCTTCATGAAAAATGTTCATGCCCCCACATGAAAAATCAACCCTGGAGGGAACACAGAGCACTTACACACATGCGGTGTATCTGCTCCAACACACTAGAAATCCAGCATTTTTGATTTAATCGAGTGTCAATTAATTAGTCTGCTGGAGCACATAAATTGATGTGCTCTAGCAGTCTCACATGTCGTGTATCAGTGGCACAGCATGCATCAGCACTGAGAAAAGGGTGGCAGTGCACTTCGAACTAAAATACATTCGATGTGCTTTAGTTCAAAGTGCACTGCCACCCTTTTCTCAGCGCTGATGCACACTGCCTCACTGATACACCGGCTTCCAACATGGTGCTGTGTACTATTAATTAGCACAGCTTGCTAATTAAAAACGCCCAGTGCTGTATCAGAAACACATGTAAAAACATGCACAAGTTCCCGAAGGTGTTCTGCTTTAGAGTACCTTAATGTAAGGCCTCATCTGACCAGGGTTCGTTTTTCATGCAATCAGTGATTTTAAAGGCACTCTGCAGTCATGCACATCTTATATCCTGGCTGTAGAGTGCTTTCAGGGGCCCAACTGTCCCAAAAATGTCACTTGTATAAGCACCCTTTAGGCGTTTGCTTCTTCAGCACAGTCCTTTGATCTTCTCTGCCCCCCAGTTTCTCCAGAACATGGCTCTTGTTCAACACCATTTCTCCAAGGCATAAAATATCATTCTCAGGGATATTCCCTATCACACAATTATTCAGGGGATGCCTAACGTGGACCCTAGGATTTTCCCTTCCCTAAAGTTCAACCCTCTCTCACCTGTAGTCTGGAATTTGCCTTTCCCTGAGTCTCTTCCCCATTTCTACCAATAGCTTAGGGATCCTTGGTTGCTAGCTGGCACTAGCCCAGCAACCCCAATCCCTTCTAGGTTATTCATGAGATTCCCCTCATTACCAGAGACTCCTTCACTAAGCTGACAAGGACAGCTCTGCAGCAATTTTCAGGGTGCTCTGAGCCTGAATGCCCTTTCTAGCTTTCTAGATTCAGTCTTATAGAGCCCTGGGATCCATTCACTTCTGGTCTTATGCTTTTTAACTCCTTAACTGGGCCCAGGGGTTTCTTATTATTTCCTTTCTGCTGTCTATTTGCAGATGGCAACAATTCTGCTGCCAGCATTCTTGCTGCCAACCAATGCTGCCTTCAATCCTACTCAAAGTAACAGGGGCCAGGGCCCCTTTTACACCAGGAACTTCTGAGTTTTCTAGTACCAGCAGGAGTTGGTTTTAATTGATTTATTACAAATGGCACCAGTAGGAGCTATATACCTGTTTCCACAATTAGTAAATGAAAGTGAAAAAGAATGTTCAGTGCTTAAAGGCCCAGCTCTGTTTAGCATTTCCAGTGTCTATTTACTAATTAATATTTATTTAATCACAGCACATATTTCAAAACAGTCATTAACAAGGTTTTAGGTAAAGATTTCAGGTTCTGGCAGGCTTACAGATAATGGGAATTTAGTTCAAGAACAATATAAAATCCTTCTCAACAGTCAACATTTTAAGACAGTTTGAATATTGTATCAGTTTTAAAGTGACTGTTAATCATGAAAGCATACTACAATAAAGGACAAGAAAGACTGCTGAAACTCATTTCATCATTAATTTATCAAAAACACATTGCCTTGATTTCATGTACAGTATATACATGTATGTCCTGCTAGATTTGATAATACAAACTGAGCTAACTTAGGAAGGGGGGGGGGGGGGGCGGAGATAAGTGGGAGGTTAATTTGATAATGCACGTATGAAAAAGTGGGAGTATTTACAGTGACTTTAAGCAATTCAGAAAAAAAGCTAGCATGAATATTAATAACTGTTATGCATTTTTAAAGAAACAGTATTAAATGAATGTTAAGGACTGACACTTGGCTTTTATGTAACATCAGATATTATTGCAAGTTTTACAAGCAGAGACAAAATTACTGATTAAGTAAGTGAACATCTTGGGAAAGACAGATTTTGGCAGATGAAATGTTGATGGAACTTTAGCCAAAGCAAGAGAAGGTTATTGGACATAGCACAAAATGGAGAAACCAGTAAACCCTGAGCCATAATCCCTGTTCTGCTACTGATTGGTTTTTGTTGAGCGATAGGATAACCTTTCTGTTTCTGCATCTCCACCTGGAAAATGGGACAATGACTCAAGACAGATTTGTGATAATTAGTTGAATTTGTATGTATGCACAGTGCTAGAGGACTAGTAAATATTTATCTTTCCTTATAAATTTTTGTATTGCACATATATAAAGTCTTTCAGCATTATGGCCTGCATGATACTCAAGAGAAAGCCTGACTTAAATAACAATTTCTTTCTCTTCCTCTAAATTTTAAATTGTGTAGCACTTTATTTTCCTATTTCATTGCAGTACACTAAACAGAAGCTCTTGAGCATCATGTTTACTCTGCTATTCACACACCTTAAAGCCATTTCTGAACAGCAATATGGAGACAAAGAATAATGAAATATAATAATTATATGTGCTTATTTTTATAACACACAGATCACCAGTGACTATACAAAGTGAAAGCTAACTGTAGAAATTTGCAGTGTGCTCTCTGCCAATGCCACATCCTATATTAGCTTCAGGCACACAGCTTTTCATAAGGGCATCATGTTTCAGTGGCTGTGACTGATGTGTTAATGTCAGAAATTATAAGTTAATTATCACATTTTCAATTACATACCACACTTGGCAATTAACATTTTGTTAATTATCAAGTTTCCAATCTGATATGACTTCCTAAAGTAACTAACCCTCAACCTGTGTAAAGTGACTGGCTCTCATCAGTGAAACTATAGTCAGATTCCAGACTTTGCATTTGATTTACCAGAGTTGGTTGCTGGTTATTCACTTATGTCAGCTGAATTGAGAGACTCCTGTCCCACTTATTTAGTATTTTGGAGGCCAGGGTCTAAATTGCCAACCCCTTGTTCTTGGTTTATACATCCTTGAAATTATATTTTCTCCTTCCTGATTCAAATTTTTGATGTAGACAACAGTTGTAGTTGTTCCCACATTGTATTTAAATGTTTTGAATTATTTTCTTTCATTGTTCGCCATCCATATTTATTAATATATGGTTGGAATGTTGTAGCTATAATGGTCTATTAAATATATGAGTGGCAAGGCTTTGGTGGGGCATTGACTGGTTGGTTGGTGTTTTTTGTAATATCTTTTATTGGACCAGTTGTATATTTTGAAGAAATGTCAAGTTCCACTGCCCTTCCTTGGGTCTGGGAAAGCAGCAGACATTTTTTAAGTCAAGGCACCTTGTGTCTGAAAGCTTGCCTAATGTCTCTCCCAAATATACAGTTGGTCCAATAAAAGATATCACCAAAAAAAAAACTTACCTCTGTTTCTTAACTGCATTTACAACACCACTTCCATCCCAGATTATCAAAGCACTTCAGCAATCGATTAACTGTCAATTACTTTGATAAATATCATTACCACCCACAGACATGTGCACTAGATCACAGAGGTAAAGCAGGGCTACTATATGTCCTCCATCTACATATCCTATTCCATTCAATTATATGGCAGTGCTTTTATGAATTTTCTTAACCCAAGTGGGTTTAGGGATCCATGGGTCCAACCTAGGATTTAGGGATTGCTTTCCCAGCTCAAGGGCCCACTGCAGCATCTTTCAGCAGACACCTGTTGGTAAGTGTTTCTCTACTCTGCTGTCAAGTCTCTACAAAAACAACTATTTGGAGGAGGTGGCCGTAGCAATAGAAATAGGTCTCAATACTACCCCATGGCAAGTAAAGACCCAAGCACTCCACCTGATTTTCTCCACCTTTTTACAATCGAGAAAATCCTACCCAGCTACACGAGACACACAAGCACTAGACAACCCCTGAGAATCACCACAAATCTCATTTACTTCAATAGCTGCAAGCATTTTGCCATATTGTATTGACATCACTGCTTGGGTTAGACTCTGTGGAGGAAATCTGCAACTCTCTTAAATACTGGGACTCACGTTGCACATCAAATCAGTCTCATAGGTAGTTTTCTAGCTTACTTCTCCTGGTTCCATACTCTGACCACAAAACTATGCTGCCAGATACTGCTTTTATGAAAACATTTATGCATTTTATTGCTGTCTATGTGACAGATGCTGCAACTTCCCTGATTCCATCTGTTTTATTGTATATGCACCATTGCTTAGATTGACGCCCACTAGTGATAAGAGGTGTCAGGCTTCTCATCAAAGTCTCCATTACCACAATTGTATGCAAAAGTCAACTAAGATGAAGTCATCTGAAAACTTTTTATTCTGATTCAGAGAGCAATTGTTCCAGACATGTAACCACCTTTCCTGCAGGCAAACTTCAAAATTCATTCCTTCCTACAAAACTGTCAACTGGGAGGGTTTGCTAGTTTTGGGTTGTTTTTTTTTTACTACTTGTATAGCAATGAAATGTACAGTATAATATGTCATGTCAAGGCAGCTGAGTTATCATTGCAAATATGATTATCTGATGAATTTTGGCATCTTTGCAGAATAAATTATTCACAAATACATTAGATGAACAGCTCTAAATTCAGGTACAAGTGTAAAATAAAAAATCTATGATTTTTTTTCCTTCTTTTTGAGATGCTGTTCTGACAACACTATACTTGAAAGACAAAATCTGGCTGTAGTTCAGATATCAGTTACAAATATTCAGCAATAGCTTTGACTTGCAGGTGCAAAGTACACAGGTCTTTTTCTGGGTGACATGAAGGGTTCTGACTATAAAAGCAACTGATAACTATTTGAATGGTATTTCTAGAACATTTTTTCTCAGAAAATATCAATTCTTTAAAACTAAAATCTTTTGTGGGAACTTAAATACCACTTTTGACAGGAAAGGCTTTTCAGTTCCAGAACAGAATTTCTGGTCAAGCCAAAAGAAGATGTTAGAAATTCATCTGACCTGTAGAAACTCAGTGTCAAGTCCCTAATCTGCCTGATTTAGACCAGGGACTCAAATCCCCTTCTCTCATATCTCAGATGAGTACTCTTAAAATTTGGCCTACTTTAAGATTGCTAGAATTGTATGGAGAAATGACTTTCTACTTATTGTGTTTGATTTGGTTAGCTTGGTTTACATACCATCTGATCTGTGGCTGAGAACATTTATCATTTTAATATTCATTGCACTCATATAAGGCTACTGGCTGTTCTGGAATAGGCTTCTCAGTCTACCCTGTTGAAGCTGTTTCACTTTATAGAGATAGTTTAATACTGGGAGGGAAGGGAAAGCAGGAGGAGTCCTCTAATCAAGTGGCTAGCACAATCACCTGGGCTTTGGGAGACTAAGATTTGAGTCCCTGCTTCAGTGTTTAATAGAATTTTTCCATCCAGCTCTACTCAAAATAGCTCAATGCGACAATAAGAGTGCCAGCTTCAAAATATTATGGATATTTACATACACAGACACAGTGGTCAACAGCAAATAAGTAATGTTGGGAGAGAACTCTTATCTTTGGAACCCCAAAATAATACCATTATTTAAATAGGGCTGTCCAACTGGAAGCCCCATGAGGGGTCAGCATGCAGCCCTCAGGCCACACATGTCCTGAGTGGTTAGCATGTAGCCTGCAGGCCCTAGCTGTCAGGGCCCCCAACAGGCAGCCCAGCTTGGGCTAGTGACTAATGGGCCACATCTGCCTGGGGCTTTAATTTGCAACCCTAAGCCATCTGGGCACTGTCTGGGTTTCCTGATTAGCTGCCAGGAGAGCAGCCTATCCATTTAGTTCCAGTTGTGGAAACACATTCCAGGTCAGCCAATAGTTTCTACAGCAAGTCTTCTCTGGCAAGCCTCTGGGATCTGATGCACCTGTTTTCTAAGTAGTGTGGCTCTGTTCCTGGGCTCTGGGTTTATTTCGACTTGGTCATTTGGTCTCTGCCTCCTTTGCCTTGACTTGGCTCGTGACTTGGATCCTGCCCCTGGATTCCCCCTTGAATTTGGTAATTCGGCATCTGACACCAAAATTGTGACCTGGCCTGTGGTTTGAACTCTGCCTCTAGATTTCCCTTTTGATCTGGTAATTTGATCCCTGATCTTTTGCTCTATGATGGGGCCTACGGTTTGGCTCCTGCCCTCCCCCCAGCAGTCTAACCACTAGGCAAGACCACCTGTGACTCAGTCCTATTGAACTAGTGGCCACCTCTCCTGACCACCTGTAGGGGAGGGGAGAAGCTCAGGGAGAAACATGTTGCCTCTCAGCAGGGGGCTGTGCTACCAGTACAACTTACATGATTGGAGACAGGGGGCCAGCAGCACAACCCAAATGGCACTGACCCCAGGGCCAAACCATAGATCCCATCGAGGAACAGAAAATCAGGGACCAAGTTATCATATCCAAAGGAAAATCCATTGGCAGAATCCAAAAAAACTGTATGGCCCATGTGGAGGGCTGCCTAGCATCTACACATTGTGTTATTGTGAGACCCTAAGCCATGATGAGTTTGGATAGCTCTGCTGTAAAGAAACCAAAGTAACTTGCATCCAAGTGGGAATGACATTAAATCCTATATTTTATTCAGTCCAGTCTATTACAAATGGAGCATACACATGAAAAAGGAAACTACTAAGAAAGTTTAGTTTATGCAGAAGCAGGTCTGCATTCAAAAAAATCTTATTATTATTTTTATTTCATGCATGGGAATTTAGTGAGTGAAGGAGACTGTAAATATCCTGTGCAATCCATCAAAATAGTAGGAATAAACTGTCATTCCCAATCTACTCATTTGTCTATGAGCCATTCTCATTAAAAAGAAAAGTGGAAAACTACATAGTAATGAGAAACGGGGCATCTGAATGTTACATGCTAAATTTCAGCTTACAGAAAACCTGCAAAAAAGACACTGAACTTTTCTGGTTTAAAAAAAAACAAGGACACAGGCAAGTTGTTTAGGCCTAAAATTTGAGCTGTCTAAGAACTACAACTGGTGACAGGGGGATGTTTTCTGAATCCAAATTGTTATCAGGTTTGTTTTTAATTTTGTTTCAAATTGGCTTTTCTGAAACCATGAATATTTATAAATTCAGTACCTACAATACTATATCTGACTATTTTTGCAGACTTGGCCATATGACACAAAATGGACTAATGAGAAATTTCAGCATAACATAAAATTTCCCAAACTCTTTCTAATCATAAAAAGAGTAATACACTTTAAATTGTTTAAATGCCGTATATAGTTTTGACCAGATATAAATACTGCCGATTCAAAGTGATTTTTCTTATTGTGTCCCTGGCTTCCTTAGTCAGTGCCCTAATCACTTAACTGTGAAATAAATAAAAGAATACATAGGGAAGCTTCACCTATTTTTATAATGATGGTGGTTATCTGAGGATTAGGAATACAGTATGTGTTCAGCATCACAAACCTATGGTAACCAGGATTTTAGGAATAGAAAGATACTGTGTATAACTCCAAATTTAGGTAGGGAACATAATCATTTGACTAGGTAAATAACATAAGAGAAAACAATTGCAAAATATTTTACTAACTGCCTTATGTTAGTGGCAGTTGATATTTTGAACAGTCCCAATAACGACTTGAAATGGAGTTGAGTCATAAGATGGACCTTAGCACTCCTACTCTTAAAATGTTTCCCTTCATCTCTAATGACCACTATTTTTCAAGGCTTTGGTTTTATGCCTCTTCTTTCAAATGGCACCTCTAGCACCACAGGAGGACACAGACTTAGTGCCAATGTAGAAGGATGAGGGATAAGTAATAAATCATAGTCTCATCGTGCATGGATGATCTGCACAGAAGTCTCCCATTCAAGATGTGTCCCAGTTTAACTCTGTTTTGCTTTTCAGAAATAAAAGATTCAGAACATAAGGTAGTACGCTTGCATATATGTGTACTAAACTGTTAATTCACCACATCATATTGTTCATAACTAATCCTAGACCTGCCTAGATAATTCTTTAAAAAATAATCTGCAAAAATTATACATTCCTCTTCAGCACTACCTCCCACTTGTAGGCTAGGGAAGACATTACACATAAACTAGTTTAAGTGATCAGAAACTGGTTTAAACCTGTAAAAGAACAGATGTTCAGTGCACATAAGCCATTTTGAGAATGGCTGAAACCAATTTGAGATAAACCAGGTTGAATGTAGTATCAGAGTTAACTGATTTGGCTCAAACTGGTTTATGCAATGTCTGTCCCAGACCCTTTGCTGATTTAAGATAAACCAGACACGCCCAGCATCCTGGCATGCTCTCTGGTTGGGGCTCTCTGCTCCACAGCAGGGCTGGCCCCTCCCCTCTGCTACCTGGCTGGAGCTCCAGAAACTACAGGCTGTTCCAGCCCCTCCCCCTCACCACTCCCTGCTAAGCAGGAATTCCCCCTTCCCCTCTGCCTTGCAGAGAGGTGTCTGTGTATTAGTTAGTAGACCACATGCTGGCTATGGTCCCTGCTGAATCAACAGGTAGAATCAACAGAAAGAATAAACAAGTAGCTCGTAATGTCCCTCTGTTGTTTTCTTAATTGGGTTATAAACACTGTTATCAATTCCCTGCAGGGCTAATCAGAGCTCCTGCAGGAATCTGGCCATGCCCCCATCATGTCAGTGCTGTGGAAGGAAGGAAAGGCTGCTCTAGTTCCCCCTGGCTTCTAGCCTGAGCCACTGCAGGAATGTGCCTGCATTTCTAGGATATCTGTCTGGTTACAAAACTGATTTAGCCTAGCCAGGTTAGATTAACCTGCAAAGATTGAATCAATTCAGGCTCAGGCTTTTTGAATGTCTGTCCCTAGGTATAGAGAGTTTATTTGCTACTGAAATAAGGAACTTACTATTGTTGATATGCCTTGTTTGAGCAACATTTTTACTAATATATGCTGCACTTAACTGCTGACTAATAACACCTTTGAAAGGGTTCACTTAAGAGAGTCTCACAAATTAAGTGTAAGCAACAGAAGTGATATTATTGGGTTTTCAGCATCACCCATAATAGAATAAATAACCTGTCATCTTTAAAAATATGTCACAGAACAGTCTTTTGGCATTGCATCATATGCAGTAGTATACAAAACCCTTATTCAAATCCAGACTGGGCCTGTCATTAACATGGGCTAGTAAGAGTTGACATATATTGTAGGGGAGTGATAAGTGAACTTTAATTGTCACATATTGCTGGTCACTTAAAGAGGAATCTGAGATGGAGACCCAGTTCAATCCAGACATATGGAATCATCTAAGATGATGTCAAAAAAGGGAGATATGGAGCTATGAAAAGAACAATGATCTTCATATAGTCATGAAAAAGTCTCAAGTTACCTTGTAATTTACTGTTTGGCTTAGCTGTATGAAAGTACAAAGACCAGAATTCTTGGATCTAACCATTTGATCTCAATGACATCTAGGCTTCCAATCTGTAAGAAGGAAAACAATTTATCTGATTTGTGTGTAAGAATCAATTAATGATAGTAAAGTATATTGAGTATATTAAAATTATAGGAACAAAATGGAAATAAAACAAAAATTCTCCCTTTAAGAATCACTACGTAATGCATTTTCAGCTTTACTACAGAACAAAGAAAAATGAATAGCTTCTCCACCACTTATTACTTGCTGTCCTGGAATCAACTGCTGTCTCTGTGACCCACTCTTCAGGTCCCTGTACCTCTCTCCCTTTTGTATGCCATCATATCAACTTCCAAATGTATGAGCCACTCGCTGGTATTATTGATCAATGTGCAGATTCCATATGCCCCATCTGGGCATTTGTAAAGCTATCTATTAGAACAAAAAGGAAAGGAGGTTTGCTAGAGAGGGGAGGACGGGCAAGGGCTGGAGCACCAGGATGGTGGTACCTGGGAAGAGTGGAGAAACAGTCATCAGCATAGGAAAAAAACAAACAACAACAACAACAAAAGTCCAAACCCAACAGCACAGGGGAGAGAAGAGGAAAGTTGGAAACTTTTTTTCTGTTTGTTGGACACCACATTCACACAGGCAGCTGTCCAAGATGTTCATGTTGTGAAGTATTGTTTTCAGGTGTTCACATCCAGTTCTCAGTCTCTTCACCTTGACCGACACTCCTCTGTCAAGTTATGCCCAGTGGGGGACTCACTGGGTGTTGGTATAAAACACTGTAGAAATAGGTCTGACCTTTCTGAGAGGACAGCCCACTTGGTTGCTGCCCATAGGTTTGGTTCAGCAGCCCCAATTTCTTCCAGGAGCTTGTGGGCTTCATGTTTACAACTTTTAAGCCTCTTAAGACTCCATCTATTTGGGTCTTCAGTTAACAGTTGATGGAACATTTTTTTCATTATCTCTTGCCTCTATTGCCAATAATGATGTTAGTGTCTGTTGTCTTCTATCACTTGGCCTAATGCCTGAAAGTACAAAGAGTACATCTGCATTAGTGGTGCAGGCTCTTATGAGTCTCAGTGCACTGTTAAGTATGGTGTTGAGCTTTTTAGTGTGACAACTTCTAGGCCCTACAGGAGTGCAATATTCTGCTGGAGCATATACTATTGCAAGTGCAGTGGCTGTGAGTACTTTGAAGTTGGCATACCATATCATACTGGCCAAATATCTTAAGGCAGCTACCTATCCTGATCCTAACCTTCTAAATGTGATGTTTATAGGTGAGGGAATGGACTAATCTGAATCCTAGGTAGGTTGTGGTATGCTCATGGGGAAGGATGTGGTTGCCTACACTGATATTCAATGTCCTTTTGGCTCAATGGTTGTCAAAGTGGAAGAGTGATGATACTGATTTATTGATGCTCAGCTTTAAGTGCCACTTGTGGAGATAGTCAGAGATAAGTTTGGTGCCAGTACTCAATATCTTTTTCAGTTTTGTCATGTCAATTCCTTGGGCTACTATGGCAACATTGTCATTGTACATGTATCACTTAGATGTTGTATGTGGGAAGTCTGGGATATATACATTGAAAGGTATTGGTGCTGGCACTGACCCTTAGGGGACTCCATTCTTCAGAGTTCATACTCTGCTTTTTTCTCCTTGGCTGGTAGTGAGTTTGAACGAGCTGCTGGAGATCATGTTCATGATCAAAGTGTATAGCTTGCAGTCAGGTATCATGGAGTACAGTTCATATTTGAGACCTTGGTGCCATACAGTATCACAAGAGGCTGTGAAGTCATTAAAGACCAAACCTGTTTTTTGCCTCATTTCAAATCCATTTTCTATGCCAGATTTAAGTAATGTAACTTGTTCTGTGATACACCAGTTTTTCCAAAAGCCAGCTTGTTCTTTTGGGAACTGGGGATCAGTGATGTTCTCTATACTATTCAGGATTGTGCACTCCGTGTGTAACACAAAGTAGTGAGATGGGTTGGTAGCTCTTTGGATCCTCTGGTGGTTTATTGGGTTTCAGGATAGCGATGACACCAGCTTTCCTCTAGATTTTTGGGAGTCTGTTACTTTGTAGACATTTATACATGAATTTCAGAAGCTGGTTCTGAGCTTGGTAATGAATTCTGGAAATATCTTATCTGGACCAGCAGACTTGCCAGTCTTGATTGCTTTAATAGTTGTGTCAAACTCATTGTCAGAGTTGGGAGCAGTTAAATTAAGGTTTATATTAGGTGATTTAAGTTGTTCACAAGTCAGGTGTCTAATAATTTGTGTGTGTTGCTTACTTGTTTGTACTGTGCTTGCTGTGTTTGCACAGTATTTTTGCAATGGAGTTTGCTGAGATAGGGCAATGTGTTTTAGTACCTTTGCCTGTAAGGCAGTTAATGAACGATGACCATGCTTGTCTGCTCACGTGGGTCATATCCAATCCTTCTATGGTAGTGGTCTATGTCTCCTTTTTTATATTGTTCAATGTGGTGCCAGCTGTTCTGTAGTTCTTTTTTTCAGTTGCAGGGTCATTGTATTGCTTGATGATGTTAAAGAGATGATCACACTGCTCATTCCAGCATGGCACTTCCACCCTGGAAGATCCAGGTTTCTCTTAATGTTCCAGCACTCAGAAGGGAAGGCACATGGCTCCTTCAGGTCATATATGAGGGTTATATCATTTAGGCTTGCTCAGAGACAAACATTGACTCCACTGCTACTGTTAATAAGAGTATCCCTAATCTTGATGTTGACAATCTACCTGCATATAAGGTTGTCTGGTCATAAATAGTCAGGGATGTGATTGACAATATGGGAGAGGGTGACTTGTATATATTAACAATGATTTTTTATTGACTTGGACAATGCTCCATTCTATTGCAGTCTGGGAGGTGTTATGTCCCTTGGTAGTATATGGCAGTTCATTTCTCATTAAAATAGGTAGGCCATGGATCCTGCTGGCTACAGAGTCTGTAAGGCTGTAGTCTGAAAGTTTCATCTTCTGCAGCTACTCTATATGTGTTTCTTGTAGAAGAATTGCATGTGGTTTTATTTTCCTGGTGATGGGTTCCAGCACTGATCGCCTGAGTGAGATATAACCTTCAACATTAAATTGAAGAACAGTCAAGCTTTCCCATCATAGATAGGGGAGGTTGCTCCGGCTCATCCTGTAGTTAGTATATCCAAATTGAAATGTATAGTGTATCAAAATTGGAAAGTCTGATTGCCTTCATAGTGACTTTGAATTTCACTTTACAGCTGCTTATGGGAAGCACCATGAGAAAGTAGTTACTATCATCCCTGTACCTATGTCAACCTGTCTGTTCCATATATTCAAACATACCTCTTCTGGCTATTCACTCATCTGTCAGGTGTAGGTGTCCAGTAACACACAAGGTTAGATTATGTTAGCACTCTGTTCGGATAGAGTCTTTGGGAAGAAGGCCTCCTGAATTTTCTCCTAGTATTCATATCTCCAAGACTAATATTCATAGATCTTGTCATAAACTAGATGGTTTTTCCAGAATCATGCACAAGCAATGGCTCTTTCTGTTTCTGCAATGAGGTCCTCCTCCATACAGGTCTCATCAAGAATTTGGTGAATGAGCGGGTGCTGCATTGTCTGCACTTCACTGCACTCAGATATATTTGTGTCGTTAGAATAGCCTCTTTTGATCATGTTTGTTTTTGATCTTCTAGTTTGCATGTGCAGGCAATCCAGGCATCACCATGATGGCCAGTCTATATCAGCACCTCTGGGAAGGTCCTTCTGGGATTCCAGGTTCATTCAGAGCACCTGATTACATGTAATATTTCCTTTTATAACCTCAGTCATGCCATGTCAGCCTTCATGTCCAATGGTGCAACACTGGTCACAAAACCTTTGTGCTTTAATTTGTTTAGTTACTTCTATGTGACCAAAGAGTGAATGCCTGGGGTCTTCCATCTTCCATGATCTTTCTTTTTGACTCATTACTTTTCTTCTGATATTAGATAGTGCAATGACAGCCAATAAGTACAGGCTATCCTTTAGTGTTGGCTCTAGTGCCATTTCATGACAGCTGTTGTTTAGAACTGAGTCTAGTTTCTTGGCATGGTCTGATCATTCCCATACCTGGACATGCATACTCTCCAGTAGAGTAACACAGTGGATTAACACAAGGCAACAGCAATGTTTGTAATTTAGCTGGGTTCACTTCCCACTTTGAGTTGACCAACTTTCAAAGTATGTTGTTGCAGGCACTGATTTTCCCTTTTGTCTTCCCTACATGTACTTTAAAGGTAAGTGTTCAGCCCAATGTATCCCCCAAATACACAGAGTTCAGATGATTAGTCAGTGGGACTCCATCCCAGGTGATGATTAATTTCCACTTGGCTTCTCTATGGCATAGGTGAAAAGCTGCGACCTGCATTTTGGTTGGGTTGGTGCAAAGCTGTTTTTTATTATAGTAATCTGAGAGGTTGCTCAGTGCACATGTCAGTTTGTTCTCAATGGTGGCAAAGTCCTTTTGCAACTTGATGCATAGATTACCAGCATATATGAAGCTCCTCGTATTATTCTGTATGGGTTGGTCATTGGTATATATGTTAAAAAGGATCAGTGTTAACACACTACCCTGTGAGAGGCCATTTCCTTGTCTCCAGAAGCTCTGTTTCTTGCACAGTTCTATGTAAAAACTGTTCTCTAAAGAGATTGGATGAGCTACACTAGCTGGTAATCATGTGTCATATCATAGACTTCATATATTCATACACTGTAAGATCAGAAGGCATTCTTGAGATCAAGTAACCTAATCTGCTGTATTGGGTTATAGTTCTTCCCTCTATTAATTCCTTTTTGAACTGAAGAATATTTTTAACAAACACCCAAGCCTTCTTTACAAAATTCTCAGTGATGGAGAATCTACCACAACCTTGGATAAGTAGTCCTAGTGATCAGTTACCCTCAGTATTAAAAATAATGTCTAATTTCTAATCTGAATTTATTCAACTTTACTTTCCAGCCCCATTTGGAAAGCCTCAGTGATTTCAATTTATATTAAATACAGTAATCTAGGCTTGTAACAGGATGTTGAGCACAATGATATTTAGTGCATTGATACATATGTGCAAACGTTTAATCTGTGCAATATTTCTTTTCTAAAATACCTAGCTTAAGCCCTCCAGCTGAATTCACCCAATTTCCTCTCTGCTGCCTACTAGGATAGCTTATGTAAAACTCTTTTTACATTTCTTGTATGAATTTATTGTTACCACAAAACAAATTATTGACATACCCTAGAACTTTGGCACAGTTTTGAACACAGCATTAGATTGGACTCCTTACGGAAAAAGCCTGCGTCTGTGTTCACATCACACAGAGTTCAGAATAGCTTGAAGAATTATTGTTCATTACACACATACATAGTAAGCAAAGGATCTTTGTGATGTACTATCAAGTTTCCCCAAGGGTAAGATGTACCGATGAGTCAAAACACCTTGGCCACTTCTCACGTATGAATCAACACACTAAATTCGCTGTGCTTGACGTCCTTTTACATGCTCTGAACACATAGTCGAGTGGTTTATGAGACACGGCTCTTAACTGTATTGCTTAGGGAAGAAATAACTCAGTTACCATCCACCAGTTGCTATTCTACAATTGTCATACGCATCACAGTTCTGAAAGTCAACAATATGTCACAAATAATGTAGTACTTTTAATAATGCCCATGTAACCACTGTGAAGATATATTTACCAACTTCAGAACAGGTACCTTGCCAATCACGGCACACAGAGTCCTCCACAAATCTTGATGATGCCATGTCAACAACATTCATTCAGAAAGGACATGTAAAGATTTACTGTCATCACAAAAGCACTTAAGCATGAATTACAGGCTGTATACTTACTCACCAGTCATTCAGTGTTGTCAGGTAATTTGAGGAGTCTGTCCTTTAAGTCTGATACGTGAAATGTAAATACCTCGTGGAAGTAGCCAGGATGTGCACAGTAACTTGACTGCCACTTGCCCTAGTCATCCCTGCTCTTGATATGATAGTATTTGCCATGATGGCAGGTGTGCTCCAGTGCAGGTGGAACATGTTAGGGCAGGCCTACTGATTTTAAACTCTAATATTAAAAGCCCTTGAAGGTTGGGTGGAAGTCCAAGTTACCTTTGGGATGATACCTTCTCCCAACAATATTCACTTTCCAATGCTGCAGGGTAGTGAGATAATGAATTGTGAAAGCATTTCTCATTTAATGTATGGAAAAGCTATCACTGGCCCAGTTCTAATTTTGACTCATCCTAAGCCTCAGGCTGGCAAAACTGGTCTACATGGGTTCAATTAAAAGCCTAATAAACATATGCATAATGAAGGCCCCAGTCATTTATCTCTATAATAAACACGGTTCTATTTCTTGATCCCCACAAAATCCATCAGTTACCTCCCAGCACACCAATTCTACCTCTTAACCCCCTTTTTGTATCCCAGCCTCCCTCTTCTGCAGGAGTAACTCCTCTGCTTAGCGCCCCCTGAGTGGCACTGACAGTACTGCTACAACACCTTTTGTTATTCATTCCTTGAATGCCCATCTTCAACAGATAATTAGTGCTACCTTAAGGCCCCTCCCTTTATTGGATCTCTTACTGGAGGAAGAAAGAGACTGAGGCCATGAAAGAAGAGCTACTGCCTCTAGCCAGAAGCTGGGAGGTCCACAGTAGCAAGCCTCTGCAGCTATAGTTAGAGCTATGCTGACATAGCTATATTACCAGAGGTCCCTAATGGAGATGCAGTATATGCCAGCAGAAGGCATGGCTACAACAGCTTCCCAAACAACGTAAACTGAATCAATAAATACATTCTCTTATATCAGCTTAGCTGTGTCTGTGCCAGCTGGAGGTGTATTTTTTCACACTTCTAGACAACCTAGCTAAGTTGGCAAAACCTGACCTCAGATAAAGTGCTGAAGTAAAAGTTCTATATCTAGAAGGATAAGGGAGACTTTTCTCTGGTAGCTGGTTAAAATAAAATAAAATTGTTGTTTTTAGCTACTTAGAAGTTTGGAGAGTAAGACTGTTATACAAGAAGATGGATCTGCATGCAGAAGGCACATGAGGTGCACAAAGATTTATCATGACTTAAGTTATTGCATAAAATAAACACTTATTACATGGATCTGTAATTTATCTCAGATACAGTGACTATGTGAGAGTCTTGTTTATATCTCTCCTGACACAGCTGAATATGTATTATGAAATAAATGTGTATTATGGAAATGATATAGCTTAATTAAAAGCTTTGCAGCTCCCCTACAATCTAGAACCCTATCCCTTAGTCACCGAAGTAGAGTTGGAAAGTTGTTATAGACCCGATGGTCTAAAAATGTACAAGAGGTGAGGATTTTTTGTGATGTCTTTACTGGACCAACTGTATGGTTGGGAGAGCTGTTGGACAAGATTTTGGGAACTTTATCCTTCCTCAGGGCAAGTGCCCTTCCTCAGGAAATATGAGGAAGTAATTTGACATGCAAAAGCTGCTCCAAAAGTTCTCCCAACTATACAATTTGTCCAATATATTTCTTAATCACTGAAGCAGTCCCTCTGACTTTGGTGGGACCATTTGCATGAATAAATCTTTCCAGGATCAGGCCCTAAATTTGTATTTAAAGCATCTCAGGAACATAAGAAAACTCAGTTACAATTTGAGCTGTCCTTTCAAGGAGCAGGGCTGCATATCACCCACAATCATATACCCCTTCCCCCCCTCCCCACCACAGGTGTTCTCTTTTTTGAAATTGGAAATATGGTAACCCTAGACAGATACAATACAAGCAGTTCTCATACAGGTTTCCCTCGCTTTATGCTGTACGTGCATTCCTGGAAAATGGCGCATAACTTGAAATTGCATAAAAGGAACCCACTTTACAATGTAACAAATAGGGATACTTTCTAAGTCCTCGACTCTACTGACCCCCAGACCCATTTCTACCACTTTTACAATACAATTTCAGTACTCACCAACAGCAGACAGAACACACAAGCACAGGGCATTATCATGATGGGGATGGCAACTACAGAAACACATGTTGCAGATGAGTGAGGCACACAGATCCACACAAGAGACTACATTTTGGTATGCGTCACATACAAAGCAGCTGACTGTGGTCTTCCACCACACTGATCACATAAGAGTGAATTTACTTCACATATAACAAAATTTTTATATATAAGGGGTCATTGCATAAGAGTGAATTCACACATACAGAACCCGCATAAAATGAGAGAAACCTGTACTTGGTTTGCAAGTAGGCTGTGTGCTTGATGTTATCCAGCTTTTCAAGAGTAAATGGCATTTCACATTTAAAGACCAACTGAGAAGATATCTGGGTGAGCAGGGTGTCAGAATCTCTGGTTGGCTGCTCCCCAGAAGTTGAGAATGTAGCTGTGGGAATCCAAGGCTGGAAGTGTGCTGGTGCTATGATTTCTCACTGGAACAGAATGGGTGACATCTGGCCCAGCTAAAAATGCTCCACAAAAAGAAAAAATAAACACGCATCAGGAGCCCTTTGGAAGTGACTCCTCTTGATTGACTGAAAAGAAATCTGGCAGGATGAGTAAAGCTCCAAGGAGACTTGGATGGGTAAAATGAAAATGTCTTAACAGTAAAAGCACTGTGCAAATAGTTGAGCTTGTAACACTATAGTGGAGGCAGTTAATGGCTGCCATCAATCAAAAAATTGTTTAAAGCTAATGGGTGCATCCCCATTCCTTCTCTCCTCTCCATACCATGACCCTTTATTCTTTTCTCTCCCCTATTTTCACCTGTCAACATAACTGTTCCTCATTTTCTCCATGCTGGAGGTTCTGAGTGCCCCTCAGTTACTGTAGCTTTGTGTCTCTCTCCTCTGCTCTCCCCTCCAAAATACTTTATTCCCATTTCCCCATTTTTAAGGGCTTGGTGGATGACTTGTGGCTCCTCTCTCTCTCAGTAAAAGCCCTAGCTGACTGCCTGGGCCTGCGCTGTCTGCTTTGCCTCGTGCCTCAGGGCTGAATTGAAAACTGCCTTCACTGTGGGAATGCTTGCTGCCCTGGAGGACCACCGCCACACACAATGAGTCATCCCTGATGGCAGGTTGCTAGACAAGACCCCACCACCACATCCTGGTTCTCCAACCATGGATAGTGATGAAAGTTCCTGGCCTGGTGACCTGGTACCCTGTAGTCCTACTACATGCACAATGAGAACAGCGATGGGATCTGTTTGAGATCCTGTCTGGGATGGCACTGTAAACATGAGCAGTCAAAGGATGTCTCATGTCTTTGCTGCTCACATTGACACTGCCTGACCCAGGAACCTGGGAGGACTGGAAGTGAGGTCTGGAAGCCCCAGGAGGGGTGAATGGTGGAAGGCAGCCTGCCAGCAGCAAACCCACCGAGCGGCTCGGAGGAGCTGAATGACTTAACTGCAAGTGTGTCCTGGCAGTCAGGAAAGGATGATTGGGACCTGACCAGGGACACTGGACCTGAAAGAAAAGACAAAGAAGAATTGTGAGTATCATGTGGGCAAGAGTGGTTTGCAGTGGGTTACAGGAACCCCTCACTATTCGCAGGTTTGGCATTCACGGTTTCAAATATTCGCAAATGCCAAACCCACATTCGCTTAATACACTTAAAGAAGCTCCTTGGAAGCTCTGCGCTTGCTGTCACTGGGATCCTGCCACCATGCTCCCACTGCTGCTGTTGTGCTCCCACCACCGCTATCACCAGGGCAGCCGTGCCCTGCCCAGCTGCTGGGGGGCACTGTGTTCATGAATGCAGGCAACGTTCATGAATGTAGTGCTTTATTCATGGATTTCACCATTCACAGGGGATACAAGAGTGTATTCCTGACAAATGGTGAAGATCTCCTGTATTCTAATTGTGGACCCTAAAGTCAGAGGGGATCTGAGCGAGACAAAGACCTGGGTGGTCCTACTCTGGGCTAGAGAACTGTGAGAAGGGACTAAGGCCCGGAGTGTTCTCTGAGTTTCTGTATGTGTTTTTGCTTTATAGATTATCAACCTCAGAAGGCACTATAGGAAAGCATAGCCTGCATGTCCTTGAACATATATTTAAGATCTTGAAGGTTGCTGTAAGGTGGGGTGTAGGGGAGGCTGAGCCCCAGAAGACAGCACCAGGGCTGGATTAAGGACAACACGCACAGGGACTAAGATCTTCCTCCCAATTTACATAGAAGAACAAGTCATGGCAGGAAAGAGTGGTTGCCCTTACCCCAGTCCCAGTTATACAAAGCTAATAGCATGCTATCCACTCATAAGAAAACTGAGACTGTAAGAGATTCCGTGGAAAAAGTGAGACACACCTCACAAGAGAGGCACAGGCACTTCTACATCCTGGTTACTTGAGTGAGCTTGTCTGTGGGTGAACTAAACATCCCTAGCTGGCCCCAGTTGCCTGTTTATAAGCAGCAGCCCTTTCTGGCCAACTCTGGGCTTCTGAGCCCTTTGTTCTGGTGGTCTGTTTGTTGGTTTCTAGTACTCAGTCCATTGGCCTCCTGTCTTTGTTTTTGTTCCTTGTTCTTGTCCACTAGTTTTTGGTTCCTGTCCACTGACCCCTTGTTCCAGACTTAAGAGCTCCTGACCTTCATGCTCTAGGTTTGTCAGCTCCTGACTCCAGTCCTGACCCATGTTTTCTGACTGTCAGAACCTAGCTTATGGTTTTAGCTTGTTGACTGTTTATGTCCTGGTCCTGTACCACTACAGCAGTCCTCTAGCCAGGAATTCTGGCCTGCATCCCTGCTTCCTGCTCCTAACTGCCTTGGCTCTTGGCTCTGCTTTGGTGACCACCCATGTCTTGGCCCTTACAGATGTCATCCTCCTCCTGGATCCTTTTTTCTCTTTGCCATCTGTGCCCCTTCTGCTGATTGAGCATTCACCCTGCATCTGTTGGACAGCTGCTAGTTGGGAGAGTAGTTAGCAACTTTTAAAACTGTTTTCCTCCAAGTATTCAGATTTTCACACAAATCAATAGGTTTCTTTCTAGTCAGTGAAATTTTGTAATTGATCTGCTGCTGTGCTCAAAATTTGCTAGGATACATTCAGAAAGAGAAATCACAATCTATAGGGCCTTATTTCTCTTTACCAATTAAAAATAAAAAGACGGGTTAAACAAATTACCCAAAGAATTTTAAAACAAAGTGAACTGCCATTGTATTGATACCATCACAAATGGATTTGAAATATTATTTTTTTTAAGTACTAATAATGATTAGCAATTCTATTTAAACAGAAGACATGGAACCAAAATTTGCACAGAAAGATTGGAATCCTATTACCTTATGTGCGCCCAAATGTCAATTACCCATTGGTGTAAGTGGTGTTATTGGCACCAACACAGTTTGTGACTCTGTTATCCATATAGTCTGATGAATAAGCATCCATGTCTAATGAGTATGCAGAGTAGGTTGTGCACTGATTAGGCAGGCCCATATACTGAGTTTAAGACCTGGAAGAAAACAAAGAAGAAGTGTTAGTGCCAATAGCTGTGTGGTTAGACATTTGCCCAGAATGTAGGAGACCTGGGTCTTCAGTCCCACTGTCTCAGATGATGTTTGAACTAGGGCTGCCAAGTGACTAAAAAAATTGATTGAGATTAGTTACGTGATTTTAAAAAATAGATGCAATTAATTGCAATTTTAGTCGCACAGCTAAAATTTCAAAATTATGTCCACAAAAACTCAAAGTTATGCAAAATTATGCAGGTAGTTTGTACGGTTGGGGGTGAATGTGGGGGGAATTTGGAAGGTGTGCAGGCTGTGGGTGTGTATGTGGGGTTTGGAGCCTGGAGAAGGGGGTTACTGCATACCCTGGCAGAATTTGGAGTACTGTTCATCGGGAGTGAGGGGCAGCAGCAGGGGGGCTGTGGCTTGGGAGTGAGGGGTAGACAGACAGACAGACAGACACACACACACACACACACACACACAAAATGCCCATCAGGTAAGTGTGTTAAGGGGAAGTTGCATGGGGGAGGGAAGGAGTAGGGGGGCAAATCAAGGCCCCCATGGTGAGGGAGGGAGGGGAGCAGAGGCAGGGGCAGGCACTGGGGTAAATGGGGCTCCAGGGCCGGGGCAAGTCATGGGATGGAGTTGTGCATGGCTTACCCAGGGGCACAGGGAGGGGCTTCTCCTGTCACTGGGCGCACCCCTGGGGGAGGCATGAGGGACATGTGCCCCCTAGATTTGTGTGTGGGGCAGAGGCAGGCTGCTGCTGCATGCTGGGCTCTGTGCCCTGCTGCTGTTTCTCCAAGAGCTGCGCGATGCCATGCCATGCCTCCCACCACCAGGCAGGCAGGGGATGTGGCACAGCCAGTGTGTGACTCCTGGGGCAAAGACAGCAGGGTGCAGAGCCCCAGCCCACAGTGGCAGCCCTCCTCTGCCCCATGCACAAATCTGGGGGGCACATGTCCCCCATGCCTCCCTTGGGGTGTGCACAGCAGCAGGAGCCTGCAGATCTCTCCCATGACCCACCCCAGCCCCAGGGCCCCATTCACCCAGCCCCTGACCCCATGCCACTGACACCCAGTCCCTCCTTCACCATGGGGTCTTCAATCTGCTCCCCGCTTCACAAACTATCCTGCTGGGCGCTGCTGCACACACTACCAGGCTGTATTCCTGGACTGTGGCTGCTTGTCTGTGTCTGTGCACACCCCTCCCCTGGCCTCCCCAATGCAGCTGCCCGAAGCCCGCACCTGGGCTTCCCTTTATGCTGCCACTGCTGCCCCACAGGGAGCAGAGCCCAGATGCAGGCTGCAAAGTCACATGCATGATTAACACATTAATAAAATTAATGTGAACAAAGATTAACGCATTAATTGCACACATTAACCACAATTAATTGATAGCCCTAGTTTAAACTCATGTGTCTGCCTTCCTAACCCATGTGTACCTGCCACCCTGCAAGGCAATGCCCATCTCCTAAAATATGGGAGGACTCTCATTCTCTGGCCACAGTTTAGTGACTTATACACCCACAGTGTGTCTGTAGCTGTGTGCCTGCCCAGGCATGGTTTAGCTTAATGACCATGTACACTAGCTATGTGAACACTTATGTGTCTGTTTCACACAAGTAATATGAGATAATAGAATTACAAACTGTGTTACCATAACAAAAACACCACCTACCATATAACACATAAAGGGTAACAGAAATACAGATCATATAAAAGTATTCCAATTTTTCTTCCATTCCTAAGCCTTCAAGCAGAGCAAAAAATCTAAGCTAAGAACAATGCTTAGGATTTCTGTGGGATTTATTCCACAGTAATTTTAGAAAATTATTTTGTAAGGTTCTGATCCAATGTCTACAGAAGTCAGTGAAAATACTGTCTCTGACTTCACCATAGATTCATAGATTCATAGATGTTAGGGTCGGAAGGGACCTCAGTAGATCATTGAGTCCGACCCCCTGCATAAGCAGGAAAGAGTGCTGGGTCTAGATGACCCCAGCTAGATACTCATCTAACCTCCTCTTGAAGACCCCCAGGGTAGGGGAGAGCACCACCTCCCTTGGGAGCCTGTTCCAGACCTTGGTCACTCGAACTGTGAAGAAGTTCTTCCTAATGTCCAATTTAATCTGCTCTCTGCTAGCTGGTGGCCATTGTTTCTTGTAAACCCCGGGGGCGCCTTGGTGAATAAATACTCACCAATTCCCTTTTGTGCCCCCGTGATGAACTTATAGGCAGCCACAAGGTCGCCTCTCAACCTTCTCTTGCGGAGGCTGAAAAGGTCCAGTTTCTCTAGTCTCTCCTCGTAGGGCTTGGTCTGCAGGCCCTTGACCATACGAGTTGCCCTTCTCTGGACCCTCTCCAGGTTATCCGCATCCTTCTTGAAGTGCGGTGCCCAGAATTGCACGCAGTACTCCAACTGCGGTCTGACCAGCGCTCTATAAAGGGGAAGTATCACCTCCCTGGACCTATTCGTCATGCATCTGCTGATGCACGATAAAGTGCCATTGGCTTTTCTGATGGCTTCGTCACACTGCTGGCTCATGTTCATCTTGGAGTCCACTAGGACTCCAAGATCCCTTTCCACCTCTGTGCCACCCAGCAGGTCATTCCCTAGGCTGTAGGTGTGCTGGACATTTTTCCTCCCTAGGTGCAGCCCTTTGCATTTCTCCTTGTTGAACTGCATCCTGTTGTTTTCTGCCCACTTGTCCAATCTATCCAGGTCTGCCTGCAGCTGTTCCCTGCCCTCTGGTGTGTCCACTTCTCCCCATAGCTTTGTGTCATCTGCAAACTTGGACAGAGTACATTTGACTCCCTCGTACAAGTCACTGATGAAGACATTAAAGAGTATTGGTCCAAGGACCGAGCCCTGCGGGACCCCACTGCCCACACCCTTCCAGGTCGAGACCGACCCATCCACCATGACTCTTTGGGTGCGGCCCTCTAGCCAATTCGCCACCCACCGGACTACGCAGTCATCCACATCACAGCCTCTTAGCTTGTTCACCAGTATGGGGTGGGATACCGTATCGAAGGCCTTCCTGAAGTCTAAGTATATGACATCCACCCCTCCTCCTGTGTCCAAGCGTTTCGTAACCTGGTCATAGAAAGAGACTAGATTGGTCAGGCACGATCTGCCCGCCACAAACCCGTGCTGGTTTCCCCTCAGCATAATTTGCCCTGCCGGGCTCTCACAAATGTGAGCCTTGATAATTTTTTCAAAGACTTTACCAAGGATGGAGGTGAGACTGACTGGCCTATAGTTGCCCGGGTCCTCCTTCCTCCCCTTTTTGAAAATGGGGACCACATTAGCCCTTTTCCAGTCCTCTGGGACTTGGCCCGTGCGCCATGAGCGTTCGAATATTCCTGCCAGTGGCTCTGCAATGATGTCGGCCAGTGCCTTCAGCACCCTCGGATGGAGCCCATCAGGGCCTGCCGATTTAAAGGCATCCAGTTCTTCCAAATGACTCTGCACCACCTCAGGATCTACGTATGGAAGTCTGGCGCCTTGCTGCTGCCTCTCTACAACCCCAGTGAGAGACTTGTCGTGCCCCTCACTTAGGAACACTGAGGCAAAGAACTCATTGAGGAGTTCAGCCTTGTCCCCCCTATCTGTCACCAATTGTTTCTGCCCATTTAGCAGTGGTCCTATTCCTCCCTGGGCCTTCCTTTTACTCCCAATATATCTATAAAACAATTTCTTGTTGTCTTTTACTTGGGTTGCCATCCTCAGCTCCATGGTAGCTTTGGCCCGTCTAACTGCCTCCCTACAAGCACGAGCAGAGGAGGTATATTCATCTTTAGTGATCTCACCCTGTTTCCACTTTTTATGTGCTCCCCTTTTGGCCCTTAGGCTGCCCTGGATTTCTCTGGTCAGCCAGGGAAGCCTCCTGGCCCCTTTCCCTTTTTTGCTTTGCTCGGGGATCATCATGCTTTGTGCCCGAAGGATCGTTTCCTTTAGGCACAGCCACCCTTCTTGGGCTCCCATCCCTTCAAAACTCCTACTCTGCAGTGCGTCCTTGACTAATCGCCTGAGTGCACTGAGATCAGCTTTCCTAAAGTCTAGCACTTTCACCCTACTAGTTACCTTACCCACTCGACGTCTTATGTTGAATTCTATTATTAGGTGATCACTGTCTCCCAAATGGCTACCGATCTGGAGGTCCCCTATCATGTCATCCCCTGTTGCCAATACCAGATCCAGTATGGCATTCCCCCTAGTGGGACCATGCACCTCCTGTGTCAGGTGGAGGTCCTGTACACAGGTTAGAAACCTGCGTGAGCGATGGGACCTTGCTGTCTGCGTCTCCCAGCAGATGTCCGGGTAGTTTAGGTCCCCCATGACTACCGCCTCTCTAGCTTTTATAGTCTCCGAGAGTTGCCTCAGGAGCCCCGCATCTATTTCTTCCCCTTGGTGTGGGGGTCTGTAGCAGACCCCTACCACCAAATCCCTTTCTCCCTGCCCCCCATGTAGCCTAACCCACAATCCTTCTACTTCTTCAACCTCAGATTCTGTCTTGATGAGGGTTGATGTATATTGCTCACTGACATAAAGTGCAACCCCCCCCCATCTTATATAATAAAGGGCTTAGTCTATCCATAATGCTTTTGGAGCACTCTGATTGGTTAGAGAAATAACCAATCAGAGTGTGGAGTGCCACCATGATGGTGGGGATGGAGGGGATGGAGTGGGGTGGGGGGCAAGGCCAGCAGCACTGGCCTCCCCCCACCCCAGCCCTGATCCTTGGAAGTTGCAGAGTGATACCATTATGGAGAGGATGGAGAGAATGGAGGAGATGGAGTGGGAAGGCAAGGCCAGCAGCACTGGCTCTGCCCCCCCCACTCTGTCCTCACCATCATGGTGGCACTCCACCACCTCCAAAGATCAGGACTGGGGGGGGGGGGAGGCCAGCAGCACTGGAGGCAGTGGTGGCATGGGGTGCTTGAAGAAGGGAACAAAGGGGATGGCGGGGCAAGCTTCCCTTCCCCCCACCCCACTCATAGGAGGCAGTGGCAGCATGGGGTTGTGGGTGGCGGTGCTCCGTCCCTGCCCACCCTCCCCCCCAGTCATTCTTGACAGGCAGTTGGCTAGTCATTTAGATAAGGTTGTAAGTGCAGGGATGTTATCTCTGCTTAGGTCACTTCAGCACATTGCAGAAGATGACTCCTTTTGAATGGTACAGTGCTGGTAGACTAAAGAAAGAGATTTCTCTTGAAAAGCTTTGTTCAAGTGAATAATTGTTAGTCACCTGAGCAGTCCCACTGACTTCAAAGATGAATTCATATAATAGTTGAGCCCTAAGGTGTGCAGAATTCAGTGTTTGGTTTGCTTTTAGATTGGATGAGGACATTGATGCTAAAGATTCATCACTGTCCTTTCTCTGGGCTCAGTCCTATGGGCTGTCTGAGAATTTTTGGATATCTGCTGTCACTGGTATTTAAGCAAGAGTTAAGGATGTTCAACATCACACTCTGCAATGTAGGATATTAGTCATGTTATATAGCAACTAGGCACATTGCTTTTAGCACTTCATTCATGTGCTAAATTATCTGCCATCTCCTGCACAAAAACTCCTTCCACAAGGAAGTTCTCCTGGGCCTTCTAGGGGAGACCACTAAAGATACTCTGTGTTATTTAGCACCTTAAAGTAGACGGCAACTTGGCTGAAGAAAGAAATAGCGTGTTTTATTCACCATTAAACACAGACACCTCTTAAACTGTTCACAGAGCATTTTTATTAAACAAAAAGCATATTATTGGCTCAAAGCCATTTTACATAAATATTTCTTGGTCAAGATCTAATAATGTAGAACATCCTGAACAACATTAAAAGAACTATGTAACAAGATGTGTGCATCAGATTATATAGAAGAGAGACATTTAATGTAGATTAGCTGAAAATCATTGTAGTGTACAAACAGAATCTTGCTGAAATATATAAAAGTAAACTATGAATATACATGCAGAGGTTATCTATCTGTTCCAGATGTATAGCTTTCTTTTTAGTGCTCATGCTTTCCTTCTATTAAACTCAGTCAATTTTTTTTTCAGATGCTGGAAGAGGGAAGGAAGGTTGCACCTCAGCAAACTTCTAACCATTATGTAATCAATATCATTCTGTCTATTCTTTTGTTATTTTTTATCCCTTCCTATGACCTGTGGGAGGCCTGTACATATAAAATAGATATACACTGAGAAGCAACAACCATGATTGGGCTCATGCTGTAGTTTAAAAACCTGTTAAAATAGGGTCTTAAATTTGTTCACTTTAACATGATTTGTTTTGATTAATCTGCAGCAGAACACGCCAAAGTTAAAAACAAATATGGAAACAAGAGACCAATATTAACAGCAAAAGCTGGATACAGATTGGTAATTAAACACTTCAACAGGACGTAAGTGGTATTTAGGCACCTACATCACAAAAATCTATGCAAAATACCCCTACAGTTGATGAAGCATATCAATTCATTAGAAGTACATTTAAGTCTGCAAGGTCCCCAGGCACCTAAAATCTGGCTTCTAAAGATTCACAGAAATACTAGGTCTGAAAAGCTAGGTGCCTAGTTCCAACCTGAACTCTTGTTGCAATCCAGATAGAAGGTAGAAGAGCACCAAAACTGCTCCCCAAAGGAGGTGGATCCAGCAAGTGTGCTTTGAGCATGTCTAAGAAACACCAACAGCATTGAGTTCACTACAAAGCACAGCAGCCACTGTCACTTCCTAAAAAGGCCCCCTTTTATATAATAGCTTATTGGTTGGAACACTTACCTAGAAAATGGCTCTAGGCCCTCCTTTCAGACTATGGATATTCAAACCCACATCTACGTTCCCCAACAGAGTAACTACCAGCATACGAACAAATCGGGTGCTTAGGTCACCATCCATCCTTCCTACTGAAGTCTGGCCACTGTGCAGACAAGAATGTCAGTTCATGGTACTAAACTGAAAACAAGCAAGAGGGAGTATGAGATTGTAGACTGATGTTCAGGTAGAAGACAGAAGTTCTGGATTCCAGTCCCTACTCTTAGGATCATTTCTGGGGGTGGGGGGGGATAACCCCGGGGTGGGGAGGATAACCCCTCTAATGATCATCTAATATTAGGTACATAAACAGTCCTGAAAACAGAGACCCAGGCTTTCTCCTTCCCCAGGTGAGTGCCTTTACTGTTAAGCCATAGAGCCTGCTCCTGCTGACTTGCTTTTTTTCTTGCCTATAGCTCCTATATTCTCAGTGGCCCAGTGGCCCACCAACAGCAGAGGATGGCAATGCCCTTTCTATGCTATTGCATAGGACATTTTCCTGGAAAGTGAGAGGTGAAGGTTTGAATTACCCTAGGCTCAGGAGGGCCAAGAAGCTATACCTTCCAATTCCCAGAAAACTGCTTTAATCATTAATTATACTTTTTTATGTTCAAAGCCAACATTTCCTGTGGCTTTGAACAGTGCAAGGTGTAGAGGTTGTTGTGGGTAGCTCTTTGGTGGTGCCTAACTCTCCTTGTGAAATGTATAGGGCCTATATCCATCTATCTTAATTATCCTCTTGAGGCTAAATTTGAGATGTTATGACTAGGGACCTATCAAATATATGATTTCATTAATTTCTTGGAAATCGTGTAATTGGCAGGCTCCTGTGAAATAGCCGGTTCCCCATGAAAAAGCATGGGGAAGCAGCTTATGTTCAAGAAGCCAACAAAGAGCCAGCAAAAATATGTCTCCTGGAAGGACACAGGGGAGGGGAAAGGGAGCAGAAAGGGGAAAAAAAGGCTGATGGTTCATCTCCTGAAGTTTGTGGAGGACAGAGAGAGTTCCTGTCTCTCTGTCTCCAAAAGGGTAGGCGGGGGAGGCAGGTAGCAGGGAAAAGCCGGCCAAAAGTCTCCTGAAGGGGGGCCAGGGGGTGGACACAGAATGACAGCCAAAGCAGAACAAATCAGAGGCTGACCCCTGACATTGGCTCAGTCCAGGATCCAGTCAGGGGTCGGCTTGGGAAGCCCAGAGGACTTTAAAAATGTTTGCAGTTATGATGATGCAGCTTGCCTGCTTGTTTGTGCCAGACCCCCCAGGCCAGGATTGGGGGTGCTTGGAGCTGTACAGATCCCCTGGGCCAGGATCATCAGATGCTAGGAATTATACAGACTCCCTGGGCTGCGAGGAGAGGTCCCTGGATGCTGTAGAGACCCCCCTGGACCACTGCTCTCACAGCCACAGAGCTCATTCATCCCCTTCATTAGAAAATTTGCAGTAATTTTCTTCACACTGGGAGACATCCTGAGCAATCCTGGCTGTCTGGAGGGGGAGCATCAGGCCTAGGTGAGGGCTCAGAGAGACCCCACTCCAGGGCTTTTCCTTCTAGGTAGCCTGATCAGGCCCCAATCCTGGGGCAGGGGCCTGGCCCTTGCAGGGGAGCAGGGGCAGCAAGGAACCCCCCTATACTCCCCTTCCCAGAGCTGGAGAAGGCCCATAGCTATAGAGCTCATTGGTCTAGGGGTATGATTCTCACTTCGGGTGTGAGAGGTCCTGGGTTCAACTTCTGGACGAGCTCTTCAGAGACACAGTGGATGTGGTAGGCTTTAACTTTAGGAAGACTAACTTCAGTGTGCTCAGGAGTCTAGTCAGTGATGCACTGCAGGATAGGAGTATTAGCAATATGGGAGTCCAGGAAGGGTGGTTGTTCCTAAAGGAAGCGATCCTTTGGGTACAGAGGGAGTCTATCCCAATACGGGGGCTGCAGCTCTGGAGTGTTCCTCCCACCCCATGGCCCCAAGCTTTAGACTTCAACTGGGTATGGGAACTATTTAATTGCCACACTTAAACTGTTTGTTTACTCAGTAAATATCACCCTCCACCCCTTGAAGAGGTTGATAATTATTGAATTAAAAAGCCAGGCAGCTCTAGCTAGGGCTTTCAATCAGTACTTGGGGAAGTGGGACTTGTGGTACCCCTCAGCCAATTAGAGGCATGGGGCAGGGTGCGCTTTGCTCCACTTTCAAAATGGCAGTCCCAGCCATTATACAGCCATGAATTGGAGTCCCCAGCTATGTTACAGCTGTGTAATTGGTCACCAGGGCCTGTGAATTTAGTAGGTCCCTAGTTATGACATCTAACTCAGAGGTACCTGAAGCTCCAGTTAGGATCTCATCCTGCAATTTCTTGATGACTCTTCAGTGTGTGCTCTAAGGTAGTGTTGGAAGTGGAGCTGGAATGGGAGGAAATGTAGTGATGCTGTGGTGATACCTACACAGGGTCCCTCAGGAATGGTAAGTTAAGACAACGAATGACTTGTGTACATGAGGAAAATTAATGAGCAGTAGTCTGGGATGTGACTGGACAGTGCACTAACTACTCTACACCAATTCCCCAGTCGGACATTTTTAATATGTATAGGCATTATTTTGTTTTAAGTAGGTTTATAAGTGAAGGAGGTTACCCCACACTTAATATGCATCAAAATATCCCCAAGAGGCATTCGTGTGGAATAACTAGTGTACTGTAAATTCACACTTTATCTTACTGTGCAGTAGCTTCCATGTGTGCACAAGCCCTAAAGGTGTAAAATGAATGTGTGTAACTAAATCCCCATGTAGATCATCTCACGGAGGAGTAAGATGATAAGCTATAGACCAAGCATTATTCTTTGAGGTTATTCAGGGAATAATTAAGCAGATTCTTAAAAACAGTGATATCCTCACTAACAATTTCTTAACATAAAAAGTGAAACTCATCCAATAAATTACTCATTACAATTTTTCTCCTACTCTAGTTATTAATGACTCATTGTCAAGTTGGCAGGAGATATTAAGTTAGGTCTCAAAGGGGTCTATTCTGGCTTTAGTATTATTCAATATTTTTATTAATGACTTGGAAGCTGGAGAGCAGAATATGCTAATTGCAATTGTGAATAAATATAATGTTAAAAGCAATAGAAAATATTTTGGCAGGATAGGATTAAAATATGTTTTGATGTTCTTAAATTGTAAATTCTCTGGTGTAAGGACTTTGCCTACCTTTGTGTGAGCAGACACCTTAGCACAAAGAGGTGCCAAACTTATCTAAGGACTCTGGATATGACCTTACTATAAATATGATAATTATCATAAGGATGTTAAATTGGAGAAAATGACTGAAATAAATAAGAATCAATAAAGACAATAAAATACTTCTGATATAAAAGAATAAGCCAATGCGTAAGTATAAAATATAATTATCACTAGCTTAGAAGTAGAGAGAAGGCCATATGCATTTTAGTGGTGGATGAACTAAATGAGGCACCCATATAGCAGTTGAAAAGTGCTAAATGCAGTTTGGGTTTTATTAACAGAAGTATGGTGTAAAACAAGGTAGGCAATTAAGCATATAGACAAACAGTAGCATAACTGAGGGAAGCAACCAAGGCAGTGGCCCTGGGAGCCACCTTGGCTGGTAGGGAAAGAAGGGGAGCACTAAGTAGCTGCCACCACAGCAGCAGCTGACCATGCTACTCCAGTTGATATGGCAGCAGCCAGCACTGCCCTATGCATTACAGCTGCCCTAGCTGCAGAGCTGCCCTGCTTTGGCTCTGTAAACAGACATATTTTGTAGTGGTTTTAAAAAAGGGTAGAAGGCGTTGCTGCTTGGGAGCATACAGTAACTGTTAGAATAAAATGGTTATATCCATGTCATCCTATAGCCATATGAGTTAGCCAATATTCCTAACTTTGACCCCCTGAGAAAAGCAGTGTTAAAGTTGGATTGGTTTTGCTGTACTTGCATTGCAACAGAATCATGAAGATACAGTTGTCGCTTCATAATAGATCATAAATAGTATCCTTTGAAATCTATAAAACTGTTATATTTGTCCATAGTCTGTGTTGCATTACTGAGTGTTACTTAAGCCTAGAGTAGATGTTTTTAGTTCTGCTTGCCTCCCAAAAAAGGCGCGCGCACACGCACACGCACACACACACACACACACACACACACACGCACATGCACACGCACACACACAAAGTTGAAGGGAAGCAACAATTTTATTAAGTTTGGAAACTAAGACTGAATTGGAAGTTTGGGAAATAAGGCATTTTCAGTATGAAAAAATGCACTCTGGTGTATGTAGGTACCATAAATGTTAAGTTACATAAATGAATCCTCCAAAGTTGATATATCTTCACAAGTTAATCAGGACTACACAGAAAGTTATAGGGTTAAAACAGAAATTTTAGCTTAAACATTGTGGAAAATGCTAACTGTGAAAACTGACAAAGGAAACAGCTGCCAATAGAGATAATCGAAATAGCATTCTTAGAGATATTCAAGGCTAGATTAAATACATTCGTTGTAAGGGTAATTAGGGAGTAATAAAACAGTGTTATACTGGAGAAAAGGGACTCTGTCAATTCATAAAAAATACTCATATGATCTATTAAATGTGGATTGGTGAACCTGAACTCATTTTTTTGGTGGTCATTAAAGACTATAAAAAGGTTCTGCAAATATTTGTGTACAACCAGATCTTACCAAATAAGAATTTCACTCATAGTAGAGAAGTTCTTAATTTATATTTATTGTTCCATCTAGTTTTTACTGTGTTTATGTATGTGGGTGATCAGCAGTGTTAAAGAACGCAAGCATGGATTCATGATTCTCAGGCTGCCCTTATACTGATGATGATGATGATGATAATAGGCGATCACTCACAAACAAGTAAGGCTCCATAGCCCAATTCTAAATCACAGGTGGCTCCATAGCCCAATTCTAAATCCACGTGTCTTGTCGCAGTATGGATAGATGTTTCCAGGAAGGATGGGCACTGTGTTGCTGTGTTGGATGTTCTGATGTTCTTTTCACCTGTTCTTTTCCTCTTCTGTCTGTTGACAAGCTATTTCAAATGGTTGAGGTCCCTCCCAAAGAGCCTTCCTCCATTTTGGTCAGTCCTGAGCAAGGGTCTTCCAAGTGTTGATGTTGATGTTATACCTCTTCATGTTTGCCTTCAAGGTGTCTTTGAAGTGCTTTCTTTGCCCTTCTCTACTTCACTGACCTTCTTTCAGCTGTGAGAAAAAGATTATCTTTGGAAGGCAGGAGTCAGGCATGCGAACAACATGATTTGTCCAGAGAAGTTGGTTTTGGATGATCATGGCCTCAGTGCTGTTGGAATTTGCTTTGGCCAAGACGCTGATGTTTGTGTGCCTATCCTCCCAGCTAATCTGAACGATCTTGTGAAGGCACCATTGGTGGTACTTTTCCAAGCTCTTGAGATGTCTTCTGTATGTGGTCCAAGTTTCCAAGCCATACAGCAGAGTTGAAATGACAATGGCTCGATAAACCAAGAGCTTTGTTTCAGCAAGGATGTCATGACTTAAGAATGCTCTTTTACTCAGATGTCCAAAGGCTGTGTTCATACATTTCAAGTGGTGTTGTATTTCCACATTGATGTCTGCCTTTGATGAAAGTTGGCTTCCAAGAGAGGTGAAGTAATTCATATTCTCCAGCCATTCTCCATTGATTTGAATGGGAGTGGGGGAGGGTTTTTTTCTCCATTTGGAGCAAGTTGGTAAAGGACTTGCATTTTCCTGATGTTTAGAGTTAGGCCAATACTCTCATAGACTTCTGAGAATATATTAAGAATGGTTTGGAGGATCATTTCAGATTGAACAATAACAACATTGTCATCCGCATACTAGAGCTTCATTATGGATGTTGTTGTGGTCTTCATTTTGGACTTGAGTCTGCTGAGTTTGAAGAATCTTCTGTCCATCCTATACACAATTTCAATTCCAGGTGGGAGCTTTCTGTCAATGAGGTGCATTATGGTGGAGATGAAGATCAAAAATAAAGTTGGAGCGATAACACAACTTTGCTTCACTCCAGTTTTCACCTCAAATTGTTCTGTTTAATTCCCATTGCTGAGAAGGTTTGCTAACATGTTGTTGTGAAGAAGTCTCAGAACACTGCTGAACTTGTTTGGGCAGCTGATTTTGGACAGGAGTTTCCATAGGGCTTTGCGTTTTACAGAATTGAAGGCTTTAGAGAGGTCGGTGAAGGCCAAATAGAGAGGTCAATTTTGCTCATGACACTTCTCCTGGATTTGATGTGCTGTAAAGATCATGCCCACAGTTCCTTGAGATGGTCTGAAGCAGCCTTGAGATTCTGGAAGAATTTCTTCTGCAAGTGGGAGAAGGCGATTAGTGAGGACACAGGCGAGGACTTCTTGTGCGTTACTTCTTTTAGTATGAAGATGTTGTCGCATGACAACAAACACATGGTCCTTGACAGATAGGGATCTAAGTCCAATAGCATGGAATCCAAGATGATTGGAGACCCTTGATCTACTACAGCCTTCATCTGCCTTCATAACTGCTGAAAAGGGGGTTACACTTTTCTTCCACGTGGTCTGCTGTTGAGGTCTTCTTGGATTGCTCTTAGTCAGGAACCTCCCCCATCGACCTTGGTGCCACGAGTGACCATACCAGGAGCATAAAGCTCCTGACAGCCTTGCTCTCAGGATCCTTGGAACGCACAAACCTCTCCACCACTACAAGGTGGCGATCCCCAGAGAGGTGCCCTTATACTAGCACTAGACCAGGCCCTAACATATTAAAAACAACAAGTAATGACTCCAAACTACAATAACCAACATCAAAATGGGGGGTAATCTTACATATGAAAATAGGCAGTGTGGTAGTTCCCAGTCACATTTTGTACTGACCAATAATACCAACCTCCATTGTCCATAATTTGCTTCTCTTGCAGGCATTTTCCATCCTTCTTCCAGGCTGTTCTCAGCATAGAGTACCCTATTGAGGCCTGAAATTTGCTAGAATGTACATTTCTCCAGTTGGCATATGGAAGAATCCTACATGAGTAATTACATCTTTTAATTAATGCAAAAGGGAATTATATACAGAACTCCCACATAGATTTAGACTCAGTTTAATGTGGAGCTGAAGGTTTTCTGGCCATTTGTCTTATTACAACTAAGTAACTAGTTTAAGGACAAAAGAAAGGGAAAGAAAGGATTTGACATTTCTCTGGGACATGCTTTTTCACTGTATTTGTTATCAAATATTTAATGATTTGATTATGTTCTTAATGCAAGTCATGGAAAAGTCTGCTTGTGCAAGGACTGTTTTGTTTGGGTTTGGTGTGGTGTAGCTTCGATTTGGAGCCATTTTGCAGGTTTGCTTGCGGGGAAAAGAAGGTCTTTAAGCAAATGATGGAAGCTGCCAAATTGCAGGACCTGGCTGTTTTAGGACACTTTGGTAATCAGGACATCTGCTGGAGGGGAAAAAGCAGTGCACAGGAAGTCCAAAAAATTCTTAAAGTGTGTTGGGGATAACTTTTTGTTAGAGATGGCAGAGTCTCCAAATAGAAGAAAACGCTTTTCAACTTGCCGCTGACAAGCAGGGACGAATTAGGTGAGAATGTGCAGATGGAAGATAATTTGGGTTACAGTGACAACAAAATGAAAAAAATCAAGATCCTAAGGGGAGGAGGGAAGAAAAGCAGCAGAATAAAGATGCCGGCTTCAGAAAAGCAGACTCCTGAAACTGGTAGGAAGGATCCCCTGGGAGGCAAGTCTGAGAGGAAAAATCCAGGAGAACTGACTGTGCTTTAAGGAGACCCTTTTAAAGGGTGTAAGAGCAAGATATACTAATGAAACATAAGAATAGGAAGTGCAACAGGAGACCTGTCATGCTTCAACAGAGCATACAGGCTAGTGGGTAGAGCCTGGAGTGGGTCTGGGGCTTGCAGAGGTAGGAGTCATAGAATCATAGAAAATTAGGCTTGGAACCCCGCTTCAGGTAGTTGAAGGCTGCTATTATATCTCCCCTCAGTTTTCTCTTCTCCAGATAAATAAGCACAGTTCTCTCAGCCTCTTCTCATAAGTCATGTGCCCCAGCCCCCTATTTTCATTGCCCTCCTCTGGACTCTCTCCAATTTGTCCACATCTGTTCTGTAGTGGGGGGACCAAAATTAGACACAGGACTCCAGATGTGGCTTCACCAGTGCCAAATAGAGGGGAAGAATCGCTTTCTGTGAACTGCTGGCAATGCTCCTACTAATGCAGTCCAGAATGCCATTAGCCTTATTCACAATAAGGGCACACTCTTGGCTCATATTCATTTTATTGTCCACTGTAACCCCCAGGTCCTTTTCTGCAGAGCTGTGGCCCACCCAGTCAGCCCCCAGCCTGTGATGATGCATGGGATTATTCCATCCTAAATGCAGGACTTTGCACTTGTCCTTGCTGAGCTTCATGAGATTTCTTTTGGTCCAATCCTCCAACTTGTCAAGGTCTCTCTGAATCCTACCCCTACCCTCCAACGTATCTACTACTCCCCCCAGCTTAGTGTAATCTGCAAACTTGCTGAGGGTGCACTCTATCCCATCTTTCAGGTCATCGATGAAAATATTGAACAAAACCAGCCCCAGTACTGATTCCTGGGGTACCCCACTTGAGATCAGCTGCCAAGTAGACATTGAGACATTGACTATTACCCTCTTGAGCTCAGTGGTCAGAAGCCAAGTGTCAGCAACCAAATACCAAGACAGGGGACTATCTAAAATCAGGGGTCAGGCAGCAAACCAAGGTCAGGCCAAAGTCTGGGGGCCTGGATGCACAATCACGAATACCAAGTCAGAAGCCAAAGCAGTTAGCAGGACAGAAATTAAAATAAAAGTGCATTTTAAATACCATATTTAGTGAGTGCTCTAAAATTATTTTGTAGTTTCAGGAGAACACTTTCAGGAGAAAATTGAAGTTATGTCAGAAAGAAAAGTTTGGAGGATAAATAGAAATAGACTAGTAAAACTAAGATGTACAGTTAAATGCTCAGTGGAGAAGGAAAAAAATAATTCCAATTCAGAAAGGTTTTCAAGTAACACTTCAACTACAAATTTTGTAATCTTTTCTGGTTGATCACACCTCAAAATCTTTTTTTTAGCAGCCATTTACAGCTGTCAGCTTCTATAAGTAACCTTTTCCAGGTGTGCCCCATGTACCATAGAAAGCAAGATTTAGTAATATCACATAAAAGCTCAAGCCTAAAACCTCATAAGTACATCACTAACTTTACAGAATAGTCCCAGTAAAGGTGTTTAATAGAAGATATGTAAGTGTCAGGCTACAGTTAAATACATAAAAATAAAAGGATTGGAATTTTCAAGCACTAATGAGTCTTGTATCTAATGCCAACTGTTTAATATGTAATATTTTATTGAACTGGCTTGGAAACTCCATTGTTAGTGGACAATATAAAAAGTACTTGAAAATGAAGTTGTTTGTTTTAAAAGGGAATTTAACCACAAAAACTCACTGAAGTTGATAGCTGTTACATGGCTAAAGAAAGCACTTTTACAAAAGAACACAGTTGTATTGATAAACATTGTCCACAAAAATCTATATATGGATAGGATCACAGACTCTAAAATTAAGTTTTCTATGTTATGCTTTGATGACAGTAGCTACTTTGATAATTAGCAGCAAGTTTTTACAATGCTTGAATAGCACACTTCATGGGTCACTATCTCTAAATCAAAATTCAAGGTTACTCAAGTCACCTTGTATCACAGTATTAGAAGGCTGTCACATCATAAATCCTGTTGTATCCATAACTAGCATAAACAGAATTCTGCTCCAGGATTATACGACCCTTGATTTTTGGGGGGGGAAAAGGAAGTATATATTCCAGAAGTGTTGCAATGTTAGGAATTCTAAGAGGGTGGCTTTATTGTGTTAACAGTATGATGAACATAGAGTTTAAACTACCTATTGCTTCATACACTGCTTGAATGGAACCTAAAAGGACATTAAGGACCATAGTTTATTCCATCTATTAGTTGATTAAATGGATCTAGGCATTTGGGGAATTTGCATACACCACAAAATTGGCCTCTAAAGTGGCTTAAATGCTCTTTCACACTGCTTTAATCACATTGCTGTTTGCACACTCACCGCCGCTGAAGAGGCAGGTAAGGATTGGACACCCACCCTTGTGTACATGCCACAGGGGTTTAGTTTGGTTTAATTCTCCCTAAATTGAAGCAGTGTTTTAAAAACCCCACTATTTCAATTTAGGAATAAATAAACCAAATTAAAGTCCCATGGTGTGTACAAGCAGCCCTAGGAACAATCCTATTTCACTCTGCTCAAGTCCCTGAAAAAATGCTAATGTAAAAGGTAGGTGGGTCCTCCTCACTGCTTTTGTGTAACTGAGCTTTAAGGGTCAAGAGATGGCATGTTACAAAAAGTAGATGTATTCATAGATTCTGAGGGACTTTTAAAAGGTTTTATTTGTACTTAAAATTGAACTTAGGCACCTAAGTCTATTTAGATGCCTAATAGGTGGAATAGAGGTCTATCAGTAGATAGAGAAGAAAGCTTGTTTTTGGTGACTACATTTTGAGGGCTAAACTCTGCTTGCCTTATTGATCAAAACTGTTCTTGTAAGCAGCTAAACCAAATCATTACAAAAATCATAATTAGCCACCAGCAAACTTGTTTTCCAGGAAAAAAAATATCTTTGTGTAAAGAAAGAAGACAAACCAACCCATGAATGGCATGTACCCCTGGTGGCTGGGGAGGCAAAGCTGCGCTGGCAGCAGGAGCCTGGTGGTGGTGAGCGGGGAGCTCCTGCAGATGCCACCAGGGCTGTCAGCAGCAGGGGTAGGGTAGCGAGTGCCAGGCAGGGGTCAGCAACCACCCACAGGCACCGTCAGCAGCAGCGGCAGTGGCCAGGGGTGATCAGGGCCCACCTGCAGACGCCACCACGGCGCTGATGGTGGCATGGTGAGCAGTGACCACCCACAGGTGCTGCTGACAGTGTTGGCAGTACCTTTTTGCAGGAGGTGCACCGCCACATGCAAGGGGTGCACATGCACCCCCTACGTGTCGCCTCTGAACCAACCACAGGTTTTCTTAACAAGAGACAAAGTTCTGAGTTCAGAGAACATTCTTCTTCTAGGCAGTCACCTCCCTCCTTACTCTTAAATCAGCTTCTTTTCGATCCATTCCTTAGAATATCTCAATTGCTATTAACTCCTCATTTGCCAGGGACAGGGTTGGCTTCCCAATGGCAGCAAGTCGGTTCACTAGCAGGAGCAAAATTATAAAGATTCTTAATCATGTCTTGTTTTCAAATGTGACTTAGACACCAAGAAGCCTAATATCTGTTGACTATCAAACATGTTCATGGATCCAAGGTTTGAGTTTTATAGATACTGGATACGTAATTCACCTTAAACTGGGATTTTATCATGTGGCTGAATGAATTCAATGGTTCTGGTTGTCTCATCCAATGTTCCTATATAAAGAGTCCCTTCAGATACTTAGCATGTGAAGTATTAACTGATAAGATAAAACTGGTTTTCATGTAAATTTTTTGTAATAAACATTTTTCAGGCTTCAGCTAAAGAAAAAGTAAAGTGAACTCTGCCAGTTTCAGAAGCATCTTTCTCCTCTTCCAACTAAATTTTGAAAAGCACATATACCCGGAAAACAGCTGTGTTTTTTATAATGAAATTTTTCAGGCAATTAGCCCATAATGTAGAATAATTAGTTTAGTAATTTAAATTGGACAAGATGTTGAGGTTTTAAAGCAGCTACTGCGCACTCTCAGAAATTGCTTTCCAGTGGGATGTTTACTGTGCACTAAGTATTGCAGGTTCATAATATGCAATCTGTACTATTATCGCAACACAGCATGTCCATTCTCAAAGGGGCCATTACTGCAGTGTTGTGCAGTAACAAAAGTAATGATTACTTGTTGTATTTATAAAACGTAAGAGATATTGATGTTCACTTTGCATTTGGTGATGTTGAGCTGCCACAGCCATTGCAGATCATTGTACATACACATTCACAATCAGCATGGTAACGGCTCCTGGGAATAACGTGGAAAATTCAGCCATACATTAGTCAAAATGGCACATGGGAAGAAGCTTGAAAACAGGGTTTCCCCCCACCTCATTTTTTTTTTAACGATACTTGGTTCAGTGTGCACAATGCACCACTCATTTTCATGCTTTGTTTTTACTGGTAGCCATTATTATTGTACCCATTGTAAAAAATTACGCCAATTAAACTCACTAAAGTAAAAGAATTAAGAATTAAGCTTTCAGTCCTGAGTGCTGCTCTGGAGTAATGCCAGCAGACTAGAAAGCAGCTACCATGTTATGGCATCCCAATTTCAAATAAAGCTGGCATAGTCAGCTTCTGTACTATCCCTGCTGTGGCTTCAATGCAGGAGTCATAGAGAAGGATGCAAATAAAGGGAATGACCTTAGTTTAGCAGTGAAAGTAAAAGCAGCATGGCATGTTTTAGAGCAATTTGAACACTGTTATTAATTATATTGGAGACAAACCATCCCATAATCAGAGAGCTATGAATGGCTTCTAACTCCCCCGCCCCAGGTCCCTTGTCCCCCAACCCTTTGTTCCATGGAATGGAACATACAATATACTACTGTTTCAAGGCCACTTCAATACGTAGACACAATAATGTGAGATCATCATTTATAAAGCATTCTTTTCCCCCAAAGGACCCTAAATCTCTTTAAAATATAGATAGAGGCATCACTGACTTGCAGCCTTCAGTTCTAGCATGAACTTTAACATTCCTGGCTTTAGTGGGTTAAGTTAACACTAGTTTAACACAATTCTTTAACTAGGTGATTTAATAATGTACGGGGTCTTCAGCTTAAGAATTGGTAACAGATGGTAAGGCAGGATTCATTCCCAGCCCTGATGAGCACTTTACTATACTTTCTTCTCTCTAAAAGTGATTGAGAACACATTCCAGAAATATAGGTGTACAGATTGCTTCTCATGGGGAAAGATTGGTTTGTGCAGAATCCCTTTAACGATTGTTTCGCCTCACTACTTTTCAATATGTAAACCTAATCAACAGTGGAGCTCTGGATGAAAATTAAAGAGAAGACTTCAGAAACAGTACATAGTCCTGTATTTTGATATACTTCATCTCAGCAGCATATATTCTTAATACAGCCACACTTTGTAAAAACTATCTTGATAAACTGGTATAAATTTTTTTTTTAAAGCTTTATAAGTAGTAATGTGTGTATATGAATGGGAGCATCAGCATTGGATATGTCTCTGTGTGTTTTGGCGGGGGGGGGGGGGGGGTTGTTTGCTTCCTTCTATTTATTTAACATATGGCACTAACCAATTTGTTTTGTTTTCTTGTTTTGTGTTTTTACTCATTTCCTTTGTCCCAAGAATCCCCTAGTATTGTTCATGGTGTCATATAAGAGAGAAACATGGCTAGTTCTTAGAATCATGAGAAAGTGGGGCTGAAAGGAACAAGGTAACACAGTCATCTAATCCTGCTTAAGGCAGGATCATCCCCAGCAAAACCACAACAGCCAAGTGTCTGTAAGACCTGCTCTTGAAAACTACCAAGGTGAAGATGACAGTTTTTCATGGGAGCCTGTTCCAATGCTTGACCACCCCTTAACATCAGGAAGTTCCTTCTAATCCCCCAACCTAATTTTCCCCTGCTAAAGTTTTAGGCCATTGTTCCCAGTCCTGTCCCCGGTCACCACAGAGAAAAGTACCTCTCCATCCTCTCTGTGCTCACCCTTCAGATATTTAGAGACTGATATCAAATACATCCCCCCCAATCTTCTCTTCTCCAGATTATATAACCCTGGGTTTCCTCTAGCCTTCCCTTCATGGCCCATAATCATTTTTGTTGCTATGTGCTGGACTCTTCCCAATCTATCAACATTCTTTCTGAAGTGTTGGGCCCTAAAATGTACAAGTATTCCAAGTGAGACCACAACAGTGTTGAACAAAGCAGAAGAATCACTACCCTTGATTGGCAAGTGACACTTCTATAAATACAAATGAGAATACTGTTGGCCTTTTTTGGCAAAAGCATACTATTGGCTAATATTCAACTTGCAGTCTACTGTAATCCACAGGTACTTTTCTGCAGTACTGTAGTCAAGCCGGCTATTCCCCAGTCTGTATCTGTGCGAGCCATTATTCCATGTCCTTGTTGAATCAATCTCATCTCACTGATTACAGAATGCAGACCATTTTTCCAGTCTATTCCAGTCATTCTGGATCCTAGCCCTACCCTTCAGAGTATCTGCAACTCCATCCAACTTGTTATCTTTCACAGATTTTCAGAATGTGCACTCAATCCCATAAACCAAATTATTAATTAAGATATTAAACAATACAGGACCTAGGACAACCCCCTGGGGAAGCCCACTTATTACCTCCTTCCAACTAGACATTGAACCATTGATGACTACTACGTGAAATTATCAACCAGTTATGTACTCCCTTTAGAGTACTTTAATCTAGTCTGTATTTCCTTAGCTTCTTAAGGAGAATGCCATGGCATATAGTATCAGAAACCTTCCTAAAGTCAAGTTATATCATATCTACTGCTCTGTCCCCATTCAGAGCCTGTCACCTTATCATACAAAGAAATCCTGTTGGTCAGGCTTGATGTGATCTTGGTAATCCATGCTGGCTGTTCTTGATCACATTCCTCTGGGTGCATCACAATAGATTCCTGGAGGCTGAACAGTCTTAGATTTTTAGTAACACATCCAATCTCATCTTCCTCTCTTATTCTTATTCTTTCCCTTTTTGTTCTCTATAATCTCCCACTCTTTTCTGGTTCTTTCTTTAAAAAAAAAGATTTTAATAAGTTTTACAAGTTTCTAATGACCCCTTCATAGCCAAAGCTTTGAATCACTGTCCTTGATGTCTTTGATCTGTTAGTTGCCTTTGACACCATTGACCATAGAGAGCTTATTGAAATCTTGTCCTCTGACTTTTGTGATTATATCCTCTACTATTTCTGCCCCAGATGCTATAATTGCCCCTTCAGCATGTCCTGCAAATGATCTGCCTCATCCTCACTCCAACTTTTTCTGGAATTCCCTTAGGTTCCACCCATGGCTGTCCCTACCTCTCTTTCTCTGTGCCTTATTTCTGGGTAATGTAATATGCAAAAAAAAAAAAAAAAAAAAAATACAATTTTATTGCATTCTATCTCTATGCTAATGACTTTTGAAACCACCTTTTGTACTCCATACATGACTCCTTCTGTCCAAATTAAAACCACTACCTCTTGCTCTGACATAGCACTTTAGCACAAGCCTAACAGTTAAAGCCAACTTCCTAATTTTTCTCTCAAATCTTTCCTCCCTCCCTCTTTTGTCTATCACAGTGCTCAGTACACCTGGGAAGCCACCCAGCACTCAGGTTACTAACTAGGCACAATTTTTTAGTCAGATCTTTACAGGGTACAAAATAAGGGGGAGCTTGGTGGGGGCTGAGCCTCCCTATAAGAGACAAGAGCCCCCCTGTAAGACTTGAAAATCATAACCTGGGAGGCATCTCTGATCAAATTGCTCCTTCACTTAGGTGGACTTGTCAATCAATGAACTGGTTTAATTTTTTGCAGACCTTCCCCTCCTCCCCCCTCAAAGTCAAAGTGCAATTTGAACCCTGGATCTTTCTCTAGATCCTCACGTTTAGGCTATGTCTAAATCCTAAAAGCTTATTTATGTATAACACCTCCAAACTCTGGCCTTGAAACATATAATCTTTTCCTACTCAAATGTATTCCCCCATCCTCTCCATTGCATCAACCATAAGTTATACAGCCCATCCCAACTCCATTTAGTCTCTTTTATTCAGTATTGAGATGCCTCTAATTAGCCCACCAGTTAAATTTTCAAAGAACATCTATACTTTGCTTTACACTTGCTCCCTTGCTTCCCTCCTTTCATGCTTCAGAGGAACTCTACATAAACATTAAAGCTGTGCGAAATGACACCCTTCCATTTCAACTTGCGCTTTGATGGAACAGCGTTTTGTTTCAAATTTCATTTTGATTTGAAACCGCTGTTCCATTTTGTTTCGTCAAAACAGTTTCGCTGTTTCAACACTGTTTTAACGTTGTTTTGACGTTTCTCCCATAGGCTATAATGGGGAAGCTCAAAACAGCCTATAACTTTGTCATTTCTTGCCTGATTTTGATGAAATGTGCAAGAATGGTAGCCCCTCCTGAGGGCATGAAGTCTGCCAAGCTTCAAGGAGATAGATGCAGGGGTTTTAGGGAAACTGACCTCAAAGTCTTGAAAGCAAAACTCATGCCACGTGTATGTGTTAAGCCACAGCAGGGTCAAAACTGCAGGCTTGCTAGTCCCTACTGAAGCAACAAAGTCTGCCAAGTGTCAAGGAGATAGGTGGAGAGGTTTGGGGGAAACTGCACCTCAAGCTGCGGACAAGGAAAACTCGTGACATGGGTGACACTGCGTGTTAAGGTGCAGCAGGGTGAAAGCTGCAGGCTGCTAGCCCCTTGTGAGGCCACAAAGTCTGCCAGTTTTAAAGGAAATGGGTGCAAGGGCTTCTGGGTTCTGGGGCCCTGCACCTCTGGCTGCTAACAAGCAAAACTCATGTCATGGGTGCTTGTGGGACTGTGTCTACCTTAGGGCACAGCGGGGTGAAAACTGCAGGCCTGCTCGGCCCTGCTGTGGCCACAAAGCCTGCCAGCTTTTGAGGAGATAGGTGCAGGGGGAGTCTGGGTGCTGGGGCCCTGCACCTCTAGCTGCTGACAGGCAACACTCGTGACATGGGTTGGTGACACTGTGTGTGTGTTAAGGTGTGCCCTCGCTCAACTGACACCAAGGCAGAAAGCAGGGCAGTTCAAACAATGCTGCCTTTTATTCAGTTTTTCCATCCCTCCCCCAGAGCACTGGGGTTGGAAGCGACGTCAGGAAAGGATGACAGTCACTGGCCAGCTACACAGTCAATAATAAGAGCATTCCTTCCCCCACTTCCCTCTCTCTTTCCTTACTTTAGTTTCTGTTTCCCTGCAGGCAAGCCCAACTTGAGCTTTGAAACTCAAAACATTAAAAATTTTTTAACGTTTCAACTTCCCTCATTTCGTTCCAAGGCTGTTTCGAAGCTTTCTGTTTCATTTTGATTTTGCTGTTTCGAGCTCAAAATGAGTCAAAACAGCATCAAAACGAAACTGCCAGCAACATTTTGCACAGCCCTAATAAACATCTGCAAAACTAATTCAGTATCCTCTTTTAAATCCATCCTTAAATTTTCCTTTGCTTGATATCTAGAAGCACTTGACAATGTTCAGGCTGCTGGTATGCTGATATCACTGCTTTTGATGCTGCCTAGTGTTAACTTGTTGTTTTCACGTAGTTTGTTGTAATAATTGAAGCCCACCGGGGCCTGAATTATGAGTTACCCTAACTGTGGAAGAGGTGAGGATTCATGCACTGTTACAATTTTGTAACAATGTTCCAGTACTGTAACAATGTACACTAGAAAGATACAAAAAGACTGACTACTCCAAACAAGAAGAGCTTTTAATAAAAGTCATGGATGTATGAAGTTCATGTCTGGTAAAGAAAATGAGTGTGGGACTGGAATTCAATGAAGCAAACAAATGAGTCACAAATTAAGCCTAATTGATGAACAAAATAATGAGCTATAGCCTATTTTTCCAACCACCTCCTTTTCTGAGGCTTTAAAAAGCAAGATTTGGAGGTAGGGGGTAGGGGGGAGGGGGTGGGGAGAATGGGAGAAATATTTCTTTACCAGTGGTGATGTTTGATCATAGATGTTAGGATCGGAAGGGACCTCAATAGATCATCGAGTCCGACCCCCTGCATAAGCAGGAAAGAGTGCTGGGTCTAGATGATCCCAGCTAGATGCTCATCTAACCTCCTCTTGAAGACCCCCAGGGTAGGGGAAAGCACCACCTCCCTTGGGAGCCCGTTCCAGACCTTGGCCACTCTAACTGTGAAGAAGTTCTTCCTAATGTCCAATCTAAATCTGCTCTCTGCTAGCTTGTGGCCATTATTTCTTGTAACCCCCGGGGGCACCTTGGTGAATAAATACTCACCAATTCCCTTCTGTGCCCCCGTGATGAACTTATAGGCAGCCACAAGGTCGCCTCTCAACCTTCTCTTGCGGAGGCTGAAAAGATCCAGTTTCTCTAGTCTCTCCTCGTAGGGCTTGGTCTGCAGGCCCTTAACCATACGAGTGGCCCTTCTCTGGACTCTCTCCAGGTTATCCGCATCCCTCTTGAATTGCGGCGCCCAGAATTGCACGCAGTACTCCAACTGCAGTCTGACCAGCTCCCGATAGAGGGGAAGTATCACCTCCCTGGACCTATTCGTCATGCATCTGCTGATGCACGATAAAGTGCCATTGGCTTTTTTGATGGCTTTGTCACACTGCCGACTCATGTTCATCTTGGAGTCCACTAGGACTCCAAGATCCCTTTCCACTTCCGTGCCACCCAGCAGGTCATTCCCTAGGCTGTAGGTGTGCTAGACATTCTTCCTCCCTAGGTGCAGCACTTTGCATTTCTCCTTGTTGAAATGCATTCTGTTGTTTTCTGCCCACTTGTCCAACCTGTCCAGATCTGCTTGCAGCTGTTCCCTGCCCTCCGGCGTGTCCACCTCTCTCCATAGCTTTGTATCATCTGCAAACTTGGACAGAGTACATTTCACTCCCTCGTCCAAGTCACTGATGAAGACATTAAAGAGTATCGGTCCAAGGACCGAGCCCTGCGGGACCCCACTGCCCACACCCTTCCAGGTCGAAACCGATCCATCCACCACGACTCTCTGGGTGCGACCCTCCAGCCAATTCGCCACCCACCGGACTGTGTAGTCATCCAAGTCACAGCCTCTTAACTTGTTCACCAGTATGGGGTGGGATACCGTATCGAAGGCCTTCCTGAAGTCTAAGTATACGACATCCACCCCTCCTCCTGTGTCCAGGCGTTTCGATCATTACCGTTGGACTAGAGGGGACACCTACCTGATACATATAAAAGGATGCTGTTTGCCCTCCCCTTCTGTTTTCCTCACTGATTTCTTCCTGATTTATCATATTCTGTTTTTCTTTCAACTTTCTGTCTAATCTTGAAACTAGTTGCATCATACAATGCCAGCAGGGTAGGCAGAGATGGCTCAACAAGCTCTGCCCCTCCTGAGAGACCAGTGAAAGATAAATACTTAACCAGACAACCAAACTGAAGTCTCAAGCTTAGGAATTAAGCCAATGTCCAGGGCAACAGCTGTCATAGTTTACCTGCCAACCCAAAACATCAGCTCATGACTAACCACTTTGTATCCTGGGAACATCAACAGAAGCCATATTTCCTCCACTTTTTACTATCTTGTCTCCCTCTCACTTTTTACTTCTCTGTCTTGTTAAGTTCAAGAAAGTAACAACTATTCTCATACTGATAAATTCAAAATTCAACAATGGAATTAATGTTTTCTTTCCCTTCAAGAAGGACTGATTGGCAGAATGTGCCTGTACCTGCATATTGTCTTTTTAGCAGAGAAAATCTATGCAGTTTAGATTAAGTTTGTCCTACATAAACTTCAATTTCAAATGGCTGATCTTTGGTTTTGACTCTTTTCCTCTTGGGCATCTCAAACAATACATTGCTGAACTTTGGCTTGGATTTTCTAATGTGTCTTCCAAGAGATTAAGCAGAGACCTCTCTGTATGCAAAACCTCAGGACACCTATAACTGCTATATGTTGTATGAGAGCAGGATTATGTTAACTCTTTTGACTCTATGAGCTCACTTATTCTTTTGAAACTCCTTCCCATCTGTTGTCTCAGGTTTTATACTTAGACTTTTAGCTCATGGGCAAGAGGCTGTCTTTTATTCTGTGCTGGCACAGAGCCAAGCATAACACTGGTCTTGGTCCACAGTGCTACATTAATATTAATAATTATTAACTATAATAATGTCTGAGATAAATAATTCTGTTATTAGCATTTACGTGCATTGTAGGAGTGACTTCTTCTAGGATCAGGAACCAATTGTGTTTGGTTCTTCACAAATATCTATAAAATTTACTCACAGCACAGAGCCCTTTTTAACAGCAACAAAGTTCCATTCCCCATTCCCATTAGTCACACACGTACACACATGAGTACATAGCTATAAAGGAACAAACTGAAATACCTCTCTTGGGCTCTACAGCCGCAGGTTAGGGGACAGGTGTTTCCAAGAATTAGGAATTTGGGACTGTAGGAAGAGATGAGCTCATTTCCATGTAGAGAACTTGCCCCCAGGCAGTTCTGTAACTTACTGTTCCAAGTTTTCTTGGGGACTAGCCATCTGTCTTAGGTTGACCTATACTCTGAATAGGTCAGGCTGCCACAGAGCTATTGTCTGTAGCCTTTAAAGTCTTGTATGGGCCAGAAAATCATTGGCATATCAAGCTTATTATTCCTTTTCTTATGAGATATAAAGTTGTCTTCAACATTCATAGATCAAGGTTACGACAAATAACAATTAGAATAGACACCAGTGTTTAATACGATAGAATTTTGCAAAAGCATTCTTCTAGAAAATTAAGTTGTGTAAACCTATTAAGCATCTCTTTGAACACAGCTATGATACTAGATTTATCACATAATCCAATTTTTAAAATGTGTTGGATATTACCAAAAAAAAGTTTGCATGGTTAATCCTGGGTAATAAAACCAAGTATCAGGGATGACAGACCCTCGAACATTTCCAGGGCTCCCCACTTGACTTTGTTTCCCTCCTGGCTTCCCCACTATCCCAGAATGACTCCTTTAATTACCAATTCCACTAATTTTTCCTTTAAATTCACTCATAAAGTTCTAGGCAGAGGTGTTGTCTCATGCTGTTGTGAAAGTATAGTATATTTGCCTAGGTTGTCATCTCTCTTCGGCAACATGTGTGACATGGCAAGTAGAAACCACCTCCACACAACCATCAGACTGCCACCAGACTGTGGACACAACCAACTCAGAGGTAGATGAAGAACATGCTATCCATCTTCCAAGCTTTGAAAGCAGAAAGAATAGAAAATTATCTTCTTACCTCCTACCTTCATATATTTAAAGATGCTACTTATCTAATTATGTTTGGTGTTTTGAATGTGCCTATCACCTTGGTAATAAGTAGAACTGTGTGAATAATGGATTTTTCAGTTCAGTGGCTAAACCAAAAAAGAGAAAAGAATTAATCTCAGGTTGACCTGAAATGAACATATTTGGGGAGGGAAAAGGAGGGTTTCCACTGAATTATTTTTTTTCTGGACATTTTTAAAAGAAGTGCAAAAAAAATGGAAACAAAAAGTTAAATTCATAAATGGACCAAGCTACTGAGGAGACATTTAGCCCCTTTTTCCCTAGTTCGCTAGTGATGAGGGCCTTCACTTGAGATATGGGTGATTTGTAGACTGCTGTAGACTGTTTAATTATAATATATTATAACATTTGCTTGCATCCACTTGACCAGATTTTGCATAAGAGAATAGGCAAAAAAAAATGAGCAGACAAGAAAATGTCATAGGCAAGAAGAGTTCGGAAGACATGAGAAAAACAGGTTAAGAGAATTCTGTTCAGGTTCACTTAGAGGTTATTTAGTGTTTTTATACCAGTTAGATCTAGTTTAAGGTAGATGCAGCTTTAAATAAGTGATTAAAATAGGGATTTGTGCCTGACAAGAAGCACATTAGTCAGAAGGCATATTAATATTAATAATGAAATAAACTATTAGAAACATCTCTATATTTTCCAGCCTCATTTAGCAAGCTTTTAAAATTGGGTCAGTCATGACAACTCAGGTTCATCTCAGAATCTTTGTTCTTTAGCCTTGAAATACTGTTCATACAGCATTGTCCATCTGCAAATGAACCAATATAAGGGCTTCTTTGAAATTTTAAACTTGGCTTCCTGTTAGAGGCTTTGAAGACTTTAGCACTGAGTAAATCCAAAATTATTCTCTTTTTGTTTAAAATATTAAAATTATGTTATTTTCAATATGTGATTATTTAATTCTCTCTGCTTTACTTATATTGACATATTCATATACTGTTCTTATGTCAATATTAAAATGTATATCAAAATCTACTTAAAATTAGTATGTGCTTCATTTTTGTGGAATGGTGTCACAGGGGCCTCTAAGACTTGTTACTAATTGTAGGATGCAGGGGCTGACTGCAGAGGTATAAGCCTGGTTCTGGAGAGGCATGCAGCAGGTAAGAGGAGCAGAGTTACAGGGAAGTAGAGCTTCAGCCTGCAGCAAAACACCAAATTGCTCACATGATGCCATTAACATATACAAGTAAAGAAAATGTCACTTTCTGTGGCTTAATGGGGTCATAGTATACATGTGCAATACTTTTGGGGGTTTAAAATGACTTTGCATTTTTGCAAACCATACTACATCTGGATGTAGTTAAGTTTGCAATGTTGCAAATTGCAACAATGCAGCTGTCAGCTTGCCCCACAGTGGGAGAGGCAAGCCAAGTCCACAGAAAAAAAAAAGATTGGGCCCCCTGCCACTTCTGCTTTGAGCAGGCGCCTGCTGAAGGAAGAAGCAATTTTTTTCTTTTTTTCTTTTTCAGCAGAGCCTGCTTACCTCTCCTGTAGCTGGGGAGTGAGCTGCTGGTAGGTTGAACAGCCCTTAAGCTGTGAGAGGCCCCAGTCCTTCCCTATGTGGTGATGGCACCCTCCTCCCCTGGGACTGCCTGGGCAGGCTGCTAGTGGGCCGGGTGCTGCCCCAGCTCAGGATTGGGGTAGAGCTGGACCAGGCCACGTGCTGCCTCTGAGTTGGAGCAGCACCCAGCCCACAAGTAGCCCACCCAGGTAGACCTGGGGAGCACCACCACTGTGGAAGGAAAGACTGGGGCCTCTTGCAGCTCAGAAGCCACTCAGCCTGCTGGCAGCTCACCCCTGGCTGTGGGAGTGGCAGGCAGGCTTCACTGAAAAAAAGGCTTGGGTCCCTCAATGCTTTTGCCTTCATCAGGTGCCTGCTGAAGGCAGATGTAGTGAGGGGCCTGATCCTTTTTTTTTTCCGGAAGAGCCTGCCCATGGCTGGGGGTGAGCTGCCAATGGGCTGAGCAACACCTGAACTGTGGGGGAGCCATGGTCCTTTTCTCCACAGTGGCGGCACCCCCTGGGGGTCAACCAGGCAGGCTGCTAGCAGGCCAGGTGCTATCCCAGCTTGGAGGCAGCATCTGGCTTAATACAACTGTTTCCTAAGCCTGCCCACTGGAAGCCCGCTAGGTGCTGTTCCTCAGGCAGGCTTGGGGAACAGTTGAATCAACTCAGGTGCTGCCTTGGAGTTGGGGCAGCACCTGGCCCACTAGCAGCCCATCCAGGCAGCCCCACAGGGTGCTGCCACTGTGAAGGGAAGGACCAGAAGCTCATCCTCTGGCTACGGGCAGGCTCCAGAACTGACCAAAAAAAAAAAGAATCAGGCACCTCACCATAATGTGATGGAAAATTGAAATAGTGGGTTTCAATTAAAAAAACCCTGTTTCAATTTAGGGAGCATAGAATAAAACCTTGGGGATTAAACCCCCATCATGTGTACAAGTGCCCTAGGTGATTAGGAGGTCTCTCCTGCAGGGGAGAAGGGATCAGGTGACCAGGAGAGGGCAGAGTCAATTTGCACTTAACAATTTGCTCAGTTTTAAGAGAAATAGCTCCTTGGCATGAGCTAAGCTGAAGGGTCATTGCTATTAGGTGATCAGCAGTCCCTCATTTAGAACAGCTTCTAAACTTTAGGCTAGGTCCCAATGTTCCAAAGGATCTCCATTAATTATGCACTGTCAGCTGTATTAACTTTCAGTGTGTCATACCCTGTGCTCCAGTTTAATATATACTGCAAGGAAGGCAGGGCTTGTAAAGGGGAGAATCTCTAATTGAAGGGCAATATTTTTTAATACATTTCATTTTATCATTTTATTTTATTTATCTTAGCAACCTAAACACATAGTCGTGTTGCCGTTCACAGATAACAAGAAGTAAAGCTGTATTTTCCTTTCCCTTTTTGTAAAACCTAGTTAAACAAATAGTACTTTCCCTTTCATGGCTGAGAACCCTGCCCAATGAAACAGCTGAACTTAAACTATTTGAAAGGGAGCGTGAGCTTTTGTGGGGATCTAGCTGACAGTCGTTGCTTAGTGGAAGGCAAGATTGCTCTGCTTTACCACAAAAACTTTACAAGGCAAGGAACTTTAAAGAAGGATGACAGCAAAAACTATTAGAAGATTAATGAGGATCCCCACAGCCTGGTCTTTTATGGATCACCAGCTTCTCTTTCATCAGCTATATTTACTGGGCAAGTAAATCTATTGCTAAAAAAATATGAAAGGCTCTCCCACAAGCCTGCTTAAAGGTAAGAGACCCTAAACAAAAGGGTTAACAGCATTCTACCAACAATGAAAGCAGTTAAAAAAAACAAACTCGGAGAAGTTTCATTGTGCCTGCCAATTAGTCTTTTTGCTATTCACTGCTATTCAGCTCCTGAACAATTTTGTTTCACAAACATAAAGAAAGCAACATAGGATATTTAATCATATTACTGCATTGATCTTTTTATTAAACAATATGCTGAACCTCTAAGATTGTTCATAAAATTACAGTGGATTTATGACATACAGCATTTAAATGTAGAGATATGACTTAGGTATTGTCAAACACTAATGAGATAAGTTGAGACTATTCAAACTTTAAATTTAGGATGGAAAAATGTATGTTACACAAGTTTTTAATCTTTTGTTAAGGTCCTGACATTAATTTATAATAAATTATATTTGTAACTTGCTGCAACAGATGCTATTCATAACATTATATATTTGTCAAGGGAGGCCTAATTATATTACAGAGTTTTTCATTTCAGTATGTTACTTCCTTATGTCTTCCTTGACAATGAAGAAGTTCCTATACAGATAAAATGATAGTTGTGGGTTCAGTACAGGCCTCCCTCCACTGTCTTTCTTTACCAGTGTGCCCCAATACAGAGGCATTATAGTGGAAGTACCTGTACATGAGCAACTTGTCCAATCATTGAGGACCCAGTTCTGCAATATTGAAGCATGTGCCATATTTTAAACATATGTATGGTCTTATTGAAACCAGTGGAACTACTGACATACTTCATTTAAGCTACATGCCAAAGCACTTTGGTTCACCAGTGTCTAATTACGTGTCTGCATCTCTATGTGAGGTTTTTATATTGTTGATATAGTACTTGCAGTTGATTCCTAGAAAGAGGGCTTAACTTGCCTTGGTCCCTCAGACTATCCCAACAAAATCAAGTATTCTAAAGAGCTGGTTATAAGAACAATGTAATAAAGCTCTTAACCTGAAAATGCTGAAGGTGAATATAGAACCATACAATACCAGTGATTCATAACAGAGTTCTTATTACAATTACAACCAATCAAATGTTCTTAATTTTGAAAAAAGATGGTTTCAGATGATAACATAATTAAAATCTGAAAGGTTACAAATGATTAAAAAGGTTACAAACCTGAAAAAACTACAAATGATAAAATGATTACAAAATCTGAAATAGAAAGACAGTTATCTTAATACCTTAAATGAGCAAAGTTCTAAAGTTCTAAAATCATTAAGAGGAGTCCAGCTTGATAGGGTAAACCGCTTACCCAAGTTTCAGAGACTAAGTCCTTTAAGCTAGCTATAACAGGACCCTTATGCCATCACTAAGAAAAGGGACACGGGCTTCCTAAAACAGATTGCTTTGCATGGGGACTGGAAGAGGTGAGCCTAAGGGCCTTATTAAACAGTAATTTTGGGCAGTTTCTGGACCTCTTAACACCTGGACTGTCCACACCTGAACTAGTTTTAAGCACTTGTTATGTGGTTTAACGTTATGCCACTCCAGGGCAAGATTATCGCTGATCTGTGTTACCCAGCTCGTGTTACACTAATGTGTAACCACTCTAGTCCACACTTTAGTGTAAACACTCCACCCACCCCTCCTACCCTGCTGGCCCAGATTGGTTCCACTGACCCCCTGCCCCAGCACTCCAGATCACTGCTCCCAGGGATCCTGGTTTTCCCTGGTTTATTGGAGAAAAAAATGGATTTTCCCTTTGAGCAGAGAAACCTGCAGATTTATCTCTTTTGCAAAGAGCTCTGTAGGCTAGCAGAGTTCTAGGGGGAAGGGCGGGGCCTAAGGCGCTCAGTCAGATAAGGCTTGGCTCAGCTCAAGCTGACTCTTTGCTCCTGGAACCTAAGGTAAGTGGGACTTGCAGAGGGCTGGGGGTTCCCTCTGGCAGGGCTGCAGGGTTGCAAATCATGGTTGGGGGCACCAGCAGGGCTGGGGGGGGGGGTGGGCCAGGCGCTGCCCCCCACCCTGAGCCCGCAGCAGGCAGCAGCAGTGGGGAAGCAGGCTCCTACTCCTTCTGCTGAAGCAACTGCTGCCTTCTGTTGGAAGCAGGGGGCTGCAGACCTGGGGCCATGGCCCCACAGCCCTGGGACCTGAGGGAGCCCTCTGGCAGGGCTGGGAGGCAGGGGCTGTGGGTGAGGGGCAAGGGGCATGATCAGGGATGGGGGGAGTGAGGGGCACCAGTAGGGCTGGGGGAAGTGAAAGACATGAGCAGGGCTGGAGGGGGCTTTGAGGGAAAAGGAGGGGCACCAGCAGCGTGGAGGGGGGGTTGGGGAGAAGGAGGGGAACCAGCAGGGCTGTGGGGCTTGAGGGGGGGAAAGATGGGCATAATCAGGGTGGGGGAGCTGTGGGGGGCCTTTAATTTTAATCATGGATTTGGGGATTTTTATCAGAGAATTTGTGATTTTTTTTTCATTTCTTTTTTTATTTTTTTTTATTTTTTTTTTATCAGGGAAAACCAGGATCCCTGCTGCTCATTGCCCCCTCCTCCCAGCTGTTTACTTGTGGCTGCCCAGGCTGTCTCTCTCAGGGGAACAGGCAGGGAAGGGCTAACCTGCTAACCCAGCTGCCACTGCTACTGCTGCTCTCTGGGCTGGACTAACCCTTTCCTTCCTCCTCCCCTGGGACAGACAGCACAAGTAAGCAGGAGAGAGGATTGGGAGGAATCCTGTAGGTGGGGGAGGATGGACCAGGGGAGCCCTGGTGGCCAGTGGAGAAGCCTGGAATGGGGGAATTCTTACTTTTTAGTCCTTCCAGCCACTACTGGCCTGAATGCTTGAATGGTCCAAACTCAAGTTAGCACAAAACACAAATCAGCATTTCAGCAGGTCACAGTGTGACATGTAACAAGGCCCTCAGGCACACAAATCCAGCTCCAGTGCAATGAAGGGCTCAGGGTCACCCAGGTGAGAGGAGCTTTGGTGGAAACTAGGAGAGGCTGGGAGTAAGCTGGCTACAGGCTACATCTGGCTACAGGCTACATCTGGGATTAACAAGTGAGAACAAGCGAAAGGCTCAAAAGGAAACATGTCTTCAAAGGGGATGTTGTTGGTTTAGAGGAATTCACTATCCAGCACAGGGTGTCAAGGGCCTGCAGCAAGGCAGTAGCCCTTGACTTCAAGAGGGCCAACTTCAATGAGTTGAGATTAATGGGAGAGGCACTGGGTCCTGGAGAGTATGGGAATTGGGTGCCCAAGATGAGTGGTCATTTCTTAAGGAGATAATACTCAGAGCCCAAGGGGTGACAATCACAACGAGAAGCAAAGGGGGCAAGAGTGCCCCAAAGCCCCCCTGGCTCACCAAGGGCATTCGGGAATGCCTGATTGCCAAAAAGGAGCCATACACCCAGTGGAAGGGAGGGGTTATCACCAAAGATTAGTATACCTCCACTGCTCGGGTCTGTAGGGTGGACTGTTAAGAAAGCTAAGGCAGATATGGAACTAGGGCTAGCATCAAGGATCAAGGATAACAAAAAGTCCTTTTTTAAATACATAGGGAGTATGAAGAAGGCACTGGGTAATGTGGGGCCCCTGCAGGATATACTTGGCAATCTGGTGGTTGCACCAGAGGAAAAAGCAGACCTCTTTAACAATTTCTTTGCCTCCATTTTCTTGTGCAGGGACTGGGACTCCCCTACTGAGATTCAGGATGGACTCAGGAGAAACTCCTCCAGGCCTAGGGTCAGGGAGGACCAAGTTAGGGAACTTCTGGAGGGGCTGAACGTGTTCAAATCAGCAGGTCCAGATGCTCAACACCCCAGGGTGTTGAGGGAATTGGCAGGAGTTATTGTGAGGCCTCTGGCATGGCTTTAGGAGCACTCATGGTGCTCTGGCCAGGTGCTGGACGACTAGAAGAAGGCCAATGTGGTCCTCATCTTTAAAAAAAGGGAAGAGAGAGGATCCGGGCAACTATAGGCCCGTTAGTCTTACTTCAATCCTGGGGAAGCTCTTTGAGAAGATTATCAAGGAGCACATCTGTGATGGGCCAGCAGCAGGGATGATGCTCAAGGGCAACCAGCATGGTTTCATTAGGGGCAGGTCCTGTCAGACCAACCTGATTGCCTTCTACGATCAGGTCACAAAATCATTGGACGCAGGTGTCGCGGTGGATGTAGTCTTTCTGGACTTCAGGAAGGCCTTTGACACTGTCTCCCACCCCATTCTCATTAAAAAGCTAGGCAACTGTAGCATTGATGCTTACACAGTCAGATGGATTGCAAATTGACTGAGGTGTCATACTCAGAGAGTGGTGGTGGATGAATCATATTCGACCTGGAGAGAAGTGGGCAGTGGAGTCTCCTGGCGCTTGGTCCTTGGGCCCGCACTGTTCAATTTCTTTATTAGCGATTTGGATGAGGGGGTGAAAAGCACCCTGTTTAAATTTGCAGACGACACCAAGATTTGGGGTGAGGTGAGCACACTAGAAGGGAAGGACAAATTACAGTGGGACCTGGACAGGTTACAGGGGTGGGCAAAGAAAATAGGATGGACTTCAATACTGACAAGTGCAGGGTGCTGCACTCAGGCAGTAGGAACCAGCAGCATACCTATAGGCTGGGGAACTGCCTTCTCAAAAGCACGGTGGCAGAAAGATATCTTGTAGTCATTATTGACTCCAAGATGAACATGGGCTGATAATGCAAAGACACGGTCAGTAGGGCTAACCGTACCTTGTCGTACATCCATAGATACATCACAAGCAGGGCCAAGGAGGTGATCCTCCACCTCTATGCAACACTGGTCAGGCCACAGCTGGAGTACTGCATCCAGTTCTGGGCGCCACACTTCAGGAGGGATGTGGATAGCATTGAGAGGGTCCAAAGGAGGGCCACTAGCATGATCTGGGGACAGCAGAGCAGACCCTACGAGGAGAGGCTACAGGACCTTAACCTGTTCAGCCTTCACAAGAGAAGGCTGAGGGAGGACCTGGTGGCTGTCTATAAACTTACTAGGGGGGACCAGAGGGGAATGGGGGAGACCTTGTTCCCCTGAGCGCCTCCCAGAGTAACAAGGAATAATAGCCATAAGTTGTTAGAGAGTAGGTTTAGACTAGACATCAGGAGGCACTACTTCACAGTCAGGGTGGTTAGGATCTGGAACCAACTTCCAAGGGAAGTGGTGCTGGCTCCTACCTTGGGGGGTCTTTAAGAGGAGGCTTGACGTTTACCTAGCTGGGGTCATTTGAGCCCAGTTTTCTCTCCTGCCCAGGGCAGAGGGTCAGACTAGAAGATCTACAAGGTCCCTTCTGACCCTACATCTATGAATCTAAGAATCCTGCAGGAGGAAGGAGCTTAGTTGGACTCCTTGGAGAGCTAAGTGGATTTTTGTTATATAGTTGTCTGTCTTCCGAGTTGTGTTAACTGGGGAACCAGGTTATAGCTATGGGGGAAGTTTGGAGACCATGCAGCAGGATACCAAGGGGGAGTTTTGTGTTAAACCCTATTAAGGCCAGAGACACAGTGGGGCTGGGGCCAGGGAACTGAAGCCAGAGACAGTGAGCCAGGGCTGAGGCCCCCAGCAAGAGGAAAGGGGCGAAAGCCAGAAGAAGGCTGAGGCTTGGTCAAAGAGATTAAGGCCCAAGGGGTAGAGAGTGCAGACACAGCTGGGAAGACCCACGAAAAATATTGTTGAAATGATACTTGTGAGGCATAAGTATGGCTATGGGGTTGGCTGGAGGTCACAATTAATGCTGCTAAAGAGAGTTAGTCGCTAAGGGCATAGTTAGGGCTTGTAGAGCCCAATCATCTATGTCATGCTGTTCACTCAGGGTCTTTGGGACACAGCTTCCCAATATAAAATACAATTTCCATTCAAGCATGGCAGGTGAGATGGTAAGGTAATTACCTGGACTATCTGTGGTAGTTCATCCACGGTGACCCTTGGGGTCCAGTCCTGTCACAGTGCCACTGAAGCGCCCCTGGCAGCCCAAACAGGTAATGTTGCTTTATGGAAACTGTCACACCTTGTGATCTGCTTCCTGTTTACAGGACAAATTACCCAAAAGGGAAAAAGTGCCCTAGGAACTTGCTCTGCCAGCAATTGCTAGCAAGGGGAGCTGCTGGCAGGAACTGTCAGCCCACTTCCATGTGCTGCTAATGAAGAGAGAGCTCTGAGCTCCCCCTGGATGAAGGAACTGATCCCCTAGGAGAGGAGTAGCAGGGCTCATGCTCTGTCAGACCACCTTATGAAGTGCTTTTGTGTATGTGCTTTTCTTCTCTCTCTCTCTCTCCCACTCCATTTTGTCTCCATGGGCCGCTATCCAAACAAATCCCCTCCCCCTCTCTCCAATTACTATTGAGTGTACATAAAGTATGTTTTGTTGAGTGTCTGTTTACATTGCTTCTCAGAAGAAGAGGTGCTAATGACTCCTTAAAGAAGCAACTTGGAAGGCTATTTGGGCTGAAGCACCCTGGGGCAGCAGAGCTCAGCATGAATCCTAGGGTGCAGACAGAAGTGCAGCTCCCCGCAGCAACTGAGAACACTGTTCCAGGAGATGGTTGCAACTGAGAATATTTCCTGCAAATAGAAGTTCACTATTGGTTCCAGGGGGAAGGGGAATCTAGCTGCTGGCCCAGAGCCTGCAGCTGGTTTCCCCTACCAATGACCCCTCCACTCTCACAGTCTGTCCCTGTTTCAGAATGGGAGGGGGAAAGGGGAACAGAGGGAACTCATTTTAGAGGTTCCCCAGCTGGTGGTGAAGGGTGAGGTGGGTGAATTGGAGCCTTCCCACCTCAGGAGGGCTTCAATACATCTACCCCACCCTCTAACAAGGGTTGGAAAACCTCCAGACTGAACTCCCTTCATTCCCTTTCTGAAAACAGTGACAGGCAACGTAGACAGAAGTTACAGAATATGGTCTGCATTGAAGCATCTTCTTCTGACCCAACAGCTTTTCACCCAATTGGCAATTTTTAAAGCTGTCTACAGCTGTGCATTTGTGTTTGGTCATGGATATAATCTGTTTGGCCAGAATGGGCAAAAATTGTCACTTCTTTCTGCACCCGGTGAGACTCCCATTCCCTTGTAGAATGGGAATGGAAGAGAGAACAACTTATCCTGGGATGCTGAAGGACCTGTCCAAATGCTATCATTCTATGTATGATATGCCACAGTTCCAAATTAAAGATAGAGAGAAACCAGTTAGATATATGTGCTACACCTTTCAGTCAACACTCTCCTGGCTGGTTGGCCAGGTTTATTTTGAAATATTTACTTCACATATGCAGCATGTCTAAAGTTATTGTGAAATTAACCGGTTGTTTGCACAATACTGTATCATGTATCAGGGACCTAGTTATCCAATGTTTTCGCACTTCCTCTACATCTAGAAATGTCAGACAAGTTCTACCACTTCCTAGAAGACTTCCACTTACTTCAGCACTTAGAATAACTAGCAGCACACATGAATAATGGATGTATCCATTCAGCTGTTTGTTTGTATTATGGCCACTCTCACTTGAGTAAGTGTGAGGATAGCTTACTCAAGTTTACTGCAGTGAATGCAGACAAGTTACTCTGTTTACTTGAAGCACTGCACAGCTCAGGCTACTAGTTAACAAGGCAAGTCTATTAATGTCTAAATGTCTGTACTTTTTCTGGGTTTTTTTCCTCTTTTTTGGTTTGTGTGTGGTGGGAAGTTGGGGTTTGTTTTTTTTTACTTCGATTTTTTTCTCCACTAGTAGATCACCAAATCTTTCTGTCATAGTCTGAATGGAGAATTTTCTGTCTATAGTTATTCATAAATTGGTCACCTTGAATAGAAAACAGTGGTACTCACTCATTCATTAGCCACCTGACCACAATATTGATTCTATTCTCTGTTTGTATGACTGAAGCATTTAAAGCAATGAATAAAATAAGATGACAAGCATAATTATTCTAAATACTTATTTGTGCTGTCTATTCCAGAAGTTCTACAAATGTTGAGTACCTCCACAAATAGGTGCTTTCTGACACAAAACAAATAATAGGATTTCACAAATCATGATGAACTGGATTTAGAACACATTTACATGAATATATTCATAAAACAGGGCTTGAGGCTTTACTATTTGACAAATTCTACTCCTAGTTCTCTGCCAATGTATAAAATTAATCTATGGATCATTTAAACCAAGCTACCACTCCGCTTTTGACATTTATTATAGTTCTTACACCTGGATTCTTGTGACAGGTGGGCAGGGCAACATGCCTGACCAACACAATTGCCTTCTATGACAGGGTGACTAGCTTTGCAGATGCAAGGAGACCAGTTAATGTGGTGTACCTTGATTTTAGCAAGGCTTTTGATAGTCTCCCACAGCATTCTCCTAGGCAACCTAAGGAAGTATGGGCTGGATGAATGGACTGTAAAGTGGATAGAAAACTGGCTGGAGCATCAGGCTCAGAGAATAGTAATGAATGGCTCAATGTCTAGCTGGCAGTTGGTGTCAAGTGGAGTGCCCCAGGGGTTGGTTCTGGGGCCAGTTTTTTTCAACGTCTTCATCAATGACCTGGAAGATAGTATAGAGTGCACCCTCAGCAAGTGTGCAGATGGCACCAAGCTGAGGGAAGTGGTAGATATGTTGGAGGGTAGGGCTAGGATTCAGAGTGACTTAGAGAAATTGGAGGATTAGCCAAAAGAAATCTCATGGGGTGCATCCAGATGAGCATGCATGTGCCTCTTGTAGCATCTCAAATCCCTTTGAGACTCTGCAAGAGGCACATGCGGGAACAAAAAATTGTTCCCCTCACTGCAAATTTGCAGTGCAGGGGCAAAATTAGACCCCTGGATATCCAGGGTCAAACAATACCCTAGGGAAAAAACCTGAGGCAACCAGAGGCTCGGTCCTCGGTAGCCTGTCAGAGCATCTCTGTGGTTGGTCCTTTCCCTAGTGCTGAAGCATGCTGCCTGCCCATGTGGGGCAGGTAGTAGTGCAAGTTGCAAGGACTTGGACCAGCTTCATGCCAGGTAAATAGGGGTTTGGGGGGCTGGAGGAGTGAGGAGGGAACCTTGGGGGAGGCCCCGCCCGGTCCCATCCCCCATTCATTCCCCCAGCTCTCCATTCATTCCCCCCACCCCCTGTTGGTTCCCCCAGCTGCCCACTCACTCTCCCAGCTGCTGCCCCCTCCCACACTCACTGGCAGTAGTAGAGAAGGAGCATGAGGCTGGAGAGAGCAGGGAAGTCTCCAGCTCATTTCCAGGGGCTTGTCTCCAGCCTCCTGCTCATTCTCCTGCTTGTTTCCAGCCTCAGGAGGCTAGAGATGAGCAGGAGGCTGGAGACAGCTCCTGGAGATTAGCTGAAGACATTCCCCTGCTGTCTTCAGCCTCCGGCTCATTCTCTGCTACTCCCAATGAGTGTGGGGGAACTGGGAGAGCAAGCAAGGAGCTGGGGGAATGAACAGAGGGTGGGGGAAATTAATGGGGAGCAGGGAACAAACGGGGGATGGGGGATGTTCTGCTGCTCATCTCCAGCCTCCAGAGGCTGAAGAGGAGCAGGGGAATTAGCAGGGGGCTGGAGACCAGTGGGGGTGCACATGCACCCCCTGAGTGTGGCAGTGCACCGCTCAGAAAAGGCACCACCTACACTGTCAGCAGTGCCTGTGGGCAGTTGCTGCTTGCCACCTCCCACCCCTGCTGGCAGCGGTATCTACGGGTAGTCAGCAATTGCTGCTGCCTGCTGCTGACGCTGCCAGCAGCATCTGTGGGTGGTCGCCAACTTCCACAGCGGCCAGCGCCACCATGTCCCCAGCAGTTGGGGGCACATGGCATTCATGCAGGGGACCCACCCCTCCTAAGTAGCCCTCACACCCACAGTCCCCCTACTCCTACCAATACACTGACTCACGTCCCTCCACAGGTGCTGGCCTCAGGCTCTAGCTCCCCCTTTGCAGATCTGAAAGGAGCCAGGCAGAGTTATTTTGCCTTAAGTGGCACAATTTCTTCCATAACAAAGTACATGTCCGAGCATGTGAGCTGAGGCAAAAAGCCCTGGCTCAAATTTGCACCACTTCTATTTGAGCTGCTGCAAGCGCACATGCTTGCATGTGTGCACACACCCATGAGGTTCAACAAGGACAAGTGCAAAGTCTTGCATTTAGGATGAAACAATCCCATGAACCAATATAGGCTGAGGTCTGACTGACTGGGCAGCAGTTCTACAGAAAAGGACCTGGGGGTTACAATGGGCAATGTGAACCAGCAGTGTGCCCTTGTTGCCAAAAAGGCTAACAGCATACTGGGCTGCATTGGTAGGTGCATTGCCAGTAGGTCAAGGAAAGTGATTATTCCCCTCTATTCAGCACTGGTAAGGCCACATCTGGAGTACTGTATTAAGTTTTGGTCCCCCCACTACAGAAAGGATGTGGACAAATTGGAAGGAGTCTAGCAGAGGGCAACAAAAATGGTGAGGGGGCTGGGACACATGACTTATGAGGGAAGACTGAGGGAACTGGGCTTATTTAGTCTAAAGAAAAGGAGACTGAGAGGGGACTTAATAGCAGCCTTCAACTGCCTGAAACGGGGTTCGAAAGAGGATGGAGCTAGACTGTTCTCAGAGGTGGCAGATGACAGAACAATGAGCAATGGTCTCAAGTTGTAGCAAGGGGAGTTTAGGGTAGATATTAGGGAGAATGTTCTCACTAGACGGGTAGTAAAACAGTGGAACAGGTTACCCATCCATGGAGGTTTTCAAAACCTGACTAGACAAAGCTTCGGTTGGGATGATCTAGTTGGGGATGGCCCTGTTTTGAGCAGGGGGTTGGATGAGATGACTTCCTGAGGTCCCTTCTAACCCTAACTTTTTATGATTCTATGCTTCATAGGTGCCTGATCCAGAGCCAGACATGCTCTCCACTCCCAGAAGTATCCTGCCTCTGCCTCTGTCAGTCAAGGAGCCAGGGGAAACTGCCTAGGCCCACAGTAGCCCAGCAAGGACCAAACCCAAGGGATGCCCACATCCTAGCAAGAAGACTGCCTGGAGAATGCCAGGCATAGCTCTGATAGTCCATCTGGGACCAGATCCACTTTCTGTGACAGGCAATATGGACCAGAACAGAAGGGCCAGCCAGCCTGCAAGATCACAAAGCGCAGAATGACAAAGGTTATAAGGGGATGGGAGGGAGTGTCCCAGCAGGTCCTAAGGGCACCCAACAAGGGTGAACCTTGAATGGATGGCCCACCACACCCAAACCTCCCTGCAACCCAACCACACACCTGAAGTGCACCGTCGGGGGACATCAACCATGTTTGGCCACAAGTGAGCCCAGTGGGGAATGCACGAAGCCCCTTGGAGACCTGGCCAAGAGACCACCAGAAAAAGTCCCAGGGAAAAAAAGGCCAAGTAAAACAGGGGAAAGGAAGGGTTGGGCCTTATGCCTCAGCACTTGAGATCGAGCAGCTCAGCATGGGGGCAATGGTGCCCTGCCCACAGCTCAGGATGATTCATGTTGAGATGCACTGTTTCTTGTGTTAGCTTTTTTCTCAAAGCACGACAGAACCACGGGAAGTTCTTGTGATACTTGAGCTTTGTCCCACTGGGGCACAAAACAACCTGTGATTACATCAAGGTCCGGCTTGGTATCTGTAACACCTGAGTGGAAAGGGGTGGGGTGTAGGAGAGGAGACACCGCACAGAAGATGTATCAAGGAAGGTGCTCCTGACCCGGTAAGATCTACTGAAAAACATCACAGAGGTACTGGGAACACTGAAGTCATGGCAGATGAGTAGGCTCAGAAGCAGTTCTTCCCTAGGTGGTGAGGGCCTGTCACAATCCTCTTCCTCAAATTCTATTTCAGTTAAAACAATCACAATGTTAAATTGGCTTGAAGACAGGATGACATCTTTTAATTGAAGTTGTATGAAATAGTCTTATGATTTTCTGGGGCACTCTTGTTTATATATATATTTTTAGTTTGGTACCATCAGACTTTATTCAAATGTCCCATTATCCCTAGAATGCCCCATACCGTACAGAGAAAATTTCGCAAGCAAATATACAGACTTTCAACAAAATTACATGTTTTATCTTCCATTTGAAGATGAAGAGTTTGTGTGTATTTGTTTTGTTCATGTTGTGGGGGGATGGGACTGTTGGGTTTTTTTCAATCTCTTGTTTCAAAACAAAACAGAACGGTTTAATTCTTTATTCTCCACAGCATATTCAACATCTATAATACCAATTTATTATATCATCAGACTGAATTATAGTATGTACCTCTTATAAAGTCATCTAAATAAACAGTTGAAATAAGAGATCATGTATTTTGCCATTCATATCCAGTATCTTTTAAGAAAAGACTATGAGATTCATAACTTGCAGCACAGCAATAATAATGTCATCAATAATAATGTCATTTGAAGCATTCTATTTTAAACTTTCAGGCAGAAAAAGTTGCTAATCTAAAACAAACATTCTGTTTTCCTTCTGATCTTCATCAGCATGTATATTGATATTCTTTCTAGTAAGTTTTTAATAGTTTTCTGAGCAGTCTGAACATTTGTTTTATTTCAAATTTGACAGAGTTTGTGGCTGAGCCTCTATCTTTTTATGTCTGCGTGTTCATTTCCATTTTTTTGTAAGTTACATTGTTAACATCTACTCGCTTCCAGACTCTTCAGAAGGGGTTAACTTTTATTACTTAATAGAATTGTAGGAAAACAGGACTGGAAGGGACTTCTAGAGACCATCTAGTCAAACACAGACAGAATTATCCCAATCCAAATCATCCTATACAAATCCATGTGTCTAAACTATTAATAAAGCTACAGAGTCAACCATGACACACCTGCAAGACATAATACCATAACCTGTCATAGGTAAAGCAGGGAGACAATGGTGGCCAATGTCATGCTTCTACAAGGGTTCTTAAAATACTCTCTAAATATCCAAGGGAGAGTGCCAAGCCCTTTATACAAAGAAGGGCAAAACCCCCCACAGTCTACCAATCTGATCCTAGGGTAACATTCTTTTCTGACCCCAAATATGGTAACTGAGCTGACCCTGAGTGGCAAGACCCTAGCCTAACCAAGAGCCTCCAGGTTTACGTTCCAGCACATCCCAGTCAAAATCCCCAGACTTGGTTACAGCCCACCCCCAATGTGCTTCTGAGGAAGGTCAGTGGGGGGAGGGAGAGGAGGCAGGAAGACGCAAGTAACAGCATGTAGGGGGAAAAAATCCTTTCTGGCCCCATGTGGCAACCAGCAAAGCCCAGAAGCATGGGGACATGTAACCAAGCTTTCATTAATCTCTTGTATTTTGTTCTTTTTAGTCATAGAACTTTGCTTTAAATATTATACAAGCATAAGAGTTATACTAAACTTCTAACTTCTGATCTCTGCAGTTTTCTAACTCAAAAAAGGCAAAATGGAAGTTCTTACATATTTTTTGGAGGAAAAGTTCATTCCAGACTGTTCTATGAATACCAAATTTTAATCTGCGTTTAATTTTTATAACCCATTTTTAAATCCCTGAAATATAGACTTGTAATGGAAAAAGTGACATACCCTTAGTTATTTTGCTGCTGTAATAAAAGTTGTCTTTTATGATTAATTGAAGATAGCTTTAAAACATCTTTTCTAAAATCATCTCCTTTCATTCTACTTAAAATTCTATATCTGCTATGTTATAAAAATAATTTGCCCAACTTTGTCAAGTGTCAGAGACATTCTCATTGTTTGTCCGTAACAATAATCCAAGTTTCTGACATGTAATAATTTACTTCATGCCACTTCAATCAAACTGATTTCACTGAAACAGCGGTAGGAAACCATGCTTGATTTGTAATAATGTTTCTAACTGTTGTTAATCTGTAAAACATAATGGGACTCAACATGGACTTTTTAAAAAAGGGATTTCCATTCTAAATGTTATTTTTATTGCATTACCACATTGGGAATGCAGTTAGTTTGCTTTAGTGTAAAATGGTTTGCTTGTTAATTTGCTATTTCCAAAAGGTGTTTGGAGATGCAGCTGCACAAGCAAATGGGATCTTGCAATAATGAATATTGATGAAGTTCCAAATTTCCTTTTTCCCAAAGGAGCATTGACATTTCATAACAAATCTTTAAAAATAATCTGAATTTTACTTGTTTCATATGTAAGTGATGTAGGCTGCTTATTAATGAATGTTTAACAATGTAATTACAGCTGTTTTTAGTCTCATCAGATAACACAGATTAATAAATGACCTACAACTAGTGAAGTGTATAGAAAGGGTAATGAATGGTTTTCATCAGCACATTAATTTATTAGTAATAAACAAAGAGCAAGATGAATTAGAAGAATTTGTAGACTTTCTGAATATTGAAACAAAAATTTCCAGATGAAAGCTTTTAATCATACAGTTTTCATTCATTTATTTGTCTTCATGTATTATAATGATTTGGGATTTGCCTTTTTGTGCTACATTAAACAGCCCATCTAGAGCTCTATGTCTATAGTTTATGTAGTTTCACATTGATCCAGCTTGTATTGCTACGCATCAATTTTACTTACGAGTGAAGGTGGTATAACTTTGATGTGAACTAATTAAACTCTTCCCCTTAAGAGAAGAACAGCTTAATGCAGCTCAGCAAAGCACAGCTGAATTAGCCTTGTCTTTCAAACTGGCCTTAACAGCATTGGATTCAGTGTGAAAATGACACTCGGTTGCAGGTAGAGGGAAGCAAGCAACTCTAGAAGTAGCCTGATTAATGTGATCTGCCTCTATCAGTTAAGCAGAGTTATCAAGCATATCTACATGCTACACAGACATAACAATTAAACCCATAAAAATGTCATTTTGAAAAAAAAAAGTCTTAGTATTATAGCCCTTTTACAAACTCCTCCAGCATTCAGGCATACGGATACAGACACTTTTTATATTTAAAAATTGCATGTGAAAAGTGATGTTTAAGTCTAACTAATTTTAACATACTTGTGTCAGGTTTAAATAATTAGATAGCAATACAATGTGAAGTCCTCCACTGTTGTATATCAGTATATTCCCATTGTCTCTAGAGAGCTACATTGATTCATACTATGTGAGGATCTGGTCCACAAGGCTCAAACATGTGGAAGGAAGTTAGTTCCACCCAGAGCCTACAGTTATAGAACCAGTAACAAATCACACAAATCTCTTAGTGATTTCTATGACAGTTATGTGTATGTAATGAGTGCAAGGTCAGGTCCTAAATGGGTCCAGTGGCAGATGCAGCACTTTGTGGACATATCAAAAGATGATATTAGGCTCTTGCCTCACAATTCCCTGCTTCAAGACTGTGAAAACAGCAATGAACAGGGAGAGCAGAAGCCATGTATACCTGGAGAGGTACTGATTTCATTAAGTAATGAAATCATCATTACTTACAGGGTGCAAATACATGCCCCAAATCTAGCACAGTCATGATTTTGATAGAATTACACCAGTGAAAGACCTGCCCCTTTCTTTGTATATGCTGGTATATGTACCAGCACTACAGAACAGGTAAGAAACAAGAAGGTAAGAAACAATGGGCCCCTTGGGACTCGGAGCAGGGGGGCAGCAAAGGCACCAGTCGCAGGTCTCAAGTGCCTATATACTAATGCTAGGAGCATGGGGAACAAGCAGGATGAACTAGCGCTCCTGCTTGCACTAAACACCTATGACTTAGTGGGGCTAACAGAGACCTGGTGGGATTCATCCCATGACTGGGCGGCACATATTGAGGGCAATAGATTGTACAGAAAGGACAGGTCGGGGAAGAAAGGGGGGGGGGGTTGCACTTTATGTCAGTGAGCAATATACATCAACCCTCATCAAGACAGAATCCGAGGTTGAGGAAGTAGAAGGATTGTGGGTTAGGCTACATGGGGGGCAAGGAGAAAGGGATTTGGTGGTAGGGGTCTGCTACAGACCCCCACATCAAGGGGAAGAAATAGATGCAGGGCTCCTGAGGCAACTCTCGGAGACCATAAAAGCTAAAGAGGCAGTAGTCATGGGGGACCTAAACTACCTGGACATCTGCTGGGAGACGCAGACAGCAAGGTTCCATCGCTCACGCAGGTTTCTAACCTGTGTACAGGACCTCCACCTGACACAGGAGGTGCATGGTCCCACTAGGGGGAATGCCATACTGGATCTGGTATTGGCAACAGGGGATGACATGATAGGGGACCTCCAGATTGGTAGCCATTTGGGAGGCAGAGATCACCTAATAATAGAATTCAACATAAGACGTCGAGTGGGTAAAGTAACTAGTAGGCTGAAAGTGCTAGACTTTAGGAAAGCTGATCTCAATGCACTCAGGCGATTAGTCAAGGACGCACTGTAGAGTAGGAGTTTTGAAGGGATGGGAGCCCAAGAAGGGTGGCTGTGCCTAAAGAAAACGATCCTTCGGGCACAAAGCAAGACGATCCCCAAGTGAGGCAAAAAAGGGAAAGGGGCCAGGAGGCTTCCATGGCTGACCAGAGAAATCCAGGGCAGCCTAAGGGCCAAAAGGGGAGCACATAAAAAGTGGAAACAGGGTGAGATCACTAAAGATGAATATACCTCCTCTGCTCGTGTTTGTAGGGAGGCAGTTAGACGGGCCAAAGCTACCATGGAGCTGAGGATGGCAACCCAAGTAAAAGACAACAAGAAATTGGTTTTTAGATATATTGGGAGTAAAAGGAAGGCCCAGGGAGGAATAGGACCTCTGCTAAATGGGCAGAAACAATTGGTGACAGACAGGGGGGACAAGGCTGAACTCCTCAACGAGTTCTTTGCCTCAGTGTTCCTAAGCGAGGGGCACGACAAGTCTCTCACTTGGGTTGTAGAGAGGCAGCAGCAAGGCGCCAGACTTCCATACGTAGATCCTGAGGTGGTGCAGAGTCATTTGGAAGAACTGGATGCCTTTAAGTCGGCAGGCCCGGATGAGCTCCATCCGAGGGTGCTGAAGGCACTGGCCGACATCATTGCAGAGCCAGTGGCGGGAATATTCGAACGCCCGTGGAGCACAGGCCAAGTCCCAGAGGATTGGAAAAGGGCTAACGTGTTCCCATTTTCAAGAAGGGGAGGAAGGAGGACCTGGGCAACTATAAGCCAGTCAGTCTCACCTCCATCCTTGGTAAAGTCTTTGGAAAAATTATCAAGGCTCACATTTGTGAGAGCCCGGCAGGGCAAATTATGCTGAGGGGAAACCAGCACGGGTTTGTGGCAGGCAGATCGTGCCTGACCAATCTCGTCTCCTTCTATGACCAGGTTACGAAATGCCTGGATACAGGAGGAGGGGTGGATGTTGTATACTTAGACTTCAGGAAGGCCTTCGATACGGTATCCCACCCCATACTGGTGAACAAGTTAAGAGGCTGTGATGTGGATGACTACACAGTCCGGTGGGTGGCGAATTGGCTAGAGGGCCGCACCCAAAGAGTCATGGTGGATGGGTCGGTCTTGACCTGGAAGGGTGTGGGCAGTGGGGTCCCGCAGGGCTCGGTCCTTGGACCGATACTCTTTAATGTCTTCATCAGTGACTTGGACGAGGGAGTCAAATGTACTCTGTCCAAGTTTGCAGATGACACAAAGCTATGGGGAGAAGTGGACACGCCGGAGGGCAGGGAACAGCTGCAGGCAGACCTGGATAGGTTGGACAAGTGGGCAGAAAACAACAGGATGCAGTTCAACAAGGAGAAATGCAAAGTGCTGCACCTAGGGAGGAAAAATGTCCAGCACACCTACAGCCTAGGGAATGACCTGCTGGGTGGCACAGAGGTGGAAAGGGATCTTGGAGTCCTAGTGGACTCCAAGATGAACATGAGCCGGCAGTGTGATGAAGCCATCAGAAAAGCCAATGGCACTTTATCGTGCATCAGCAGATGCATGACGAATAGGTCCAGGGAGGTGATACTTCCCCTCTATCGGGCGCTGGTCAGACCGCAGTTGGAGTACTGCGTGCAATTCTGGGCACCACACTTCAAGAAGGATGTGGATAACCTGGAGAGGGTCCAGAGAAGGGCAACTCGTATGGTCAAGGGCCTGCAGACCAAGCCCTACAAGGAGAGACTAGAGAAACTGGACCTTTTCAGCCTCCGCAAGAGAAGGTTGAGAGGCGACCTTGTGGCTGCCTATAAGTTCATCACGGGGGCACAAAAGGGAATTGGTGAGTATTTATTCACCAAGGCGCCCCCGGGGTTTACAAGAAACAATGGCCACAAGCTAGCAGAGAGCAGATTAAATTGGACATTAGGTAGAACTTCTTCACAGTTCGAGTGACCAAGGTCTGGAACAGGCTCCCAAGGGAGGTGGTGCTCTCCCCTACCCTGGGGGTCTTCAAGAGGAGGTTAGATGAGTATCTAGCTGGGATCATCTAGACCCAGCACTCTTTCCTGCTTATGCAGGGGGTCAGACTCGATGATCTATTGAGATCCCTTCCGACCCTAACATCTATGAATCTATGAATCTATATGAAAATATGTTTATGTAGCTGTATTCTGTTTAAGAACTAAGGGTCACAAAATGCAACTAGTAGGTAATAAGTTTAAAACTAACAAAAGGAAGTTCTTTTTCATACAACGTGCAATTCAAATGTGGAACTCATTGCCACCAGATGTTGTAGAAGTTGATAGTTTAGTCAGATTCAAAAAGGGATCGGACAAATTCTTGGAGAAAAGGGGCATCAGTAACTATTGAGCATGGGAGTTAAGGATACAGCCTATGAATCAAAACTTCCTAGCCCTTAAATGCTGGAGGCTGCAAGTGAGAGAGGAACAGTAGAAAAAACCCTGGTTATACCCAGCTCACTCTCCATTTCAGCATCCACTTACTGTTTGCCACTGTGTGACACAGGATACTGGGGAAAATGGACCTATGGTCTTACCCAGTAAATGACAGTTTTTAATGTCTTATGTAAGCCCTTACAATATAAATCATGTATAACAAAAGAAGATATTTTCAATTTGGATTTTTACGAAGACAGAAAATTGATCTCCCAAATGCTTCCAAAATAAATAGATATGGAGGTGAGTTACTTGAGCACAGGCTCTGTAGCCGATCTAAAATAAAGTGCAATGCTGCTTCCTTTATTTATCCAAAATCCCTATTTAAGTTCTGTGGGAGTTATGCATGTGTATATAGACAGGTTATACACATACATGTATGGAAAGATTATACCCCAAAAGGGTATACTCTAGCACATATTCTGAAAGAATAAGACTTTGGTTTCATTTCTAACAAATCCCAGGTTCTGATGAGACATCCGCTTCTCTCAGGCTCTGACAGCCATAACTGACATGTACAGTAGAGGCAGTACCAACCTAGAGGTATCTATTGATTTCAGTGGGAAGTGATGTGACAAAAATGTCATTTTGCTGAGCTTGAATAAGTATCCTAAATCTAGCATAATTAAGCTATGACTGGCTAAATGCAATGCATAGCAGATGGCAGGATAAAAAGACTGGAGCAGTGTGAAAATTTCTAAAAGTACTGATTCTGTCAAGAGGAGGAAACCCCTGGCATAGGCATTATGGAGGATGGTCTTCAAAATAACCTCTGTGCATACTGGTCAAGGGGCATGCTAAGGTATGGGGAGGGGTAAGACTAAGGATTCATAGATTCATAGATTGTAAGGCCGGAAGGGACCTTGGAAGATCATCCGGTCCAGCCTCCCTGCACCAAGCAGGAAAGCAGAAGCATGCTGAGGAAGGATTTCAGCATATAAATGAGGTAACCCCAGGAGGCTGCCAAAACTTGTATAGCCCCTCAGAGCTATCTAAATTATGTTGATGGCCTCTTTCAGCTCTCTGAGCAGACCAGAATTGGGAGACCAACTGGGACAATTCACAACTTGAAGTGTCTTTAGCCTACTGTCCCCCTGCAACATCCATGCTGCACTTCTAAGAGACATAGCACAGAACCTCACCATTAGTGATTTGTGTAAAAAGATAAAATGTGAAACCTCTGCCTGTTTAATGGGGAACAAGTATCACCTTTCTAAAAAGATGTTCAGAAAGAAACAGTTTAAAACTGAAGAGGGGACAGCAGAGTCTCTAGTTTTGCCCCCCCCAAAATCAAATAACAGATGTCTGGTGAAATGTTCCTGGTAAGATCCAGTGAGCTGTAAAATACCATTGAAAAAATTAAAAATACAAAAAATCCTGAAACTTCAATTAGGCTTCAAGTTCATCTCCTATTGTGGGGATAATTATTGTAACGTATTAATTATGTAAGAGTGCCCAGTAGTTTGGCACATAAATATACGTACAAAAGACAAAGTCAAAATATTTTAGGTTATTTTAGTTTAGTTCTGAACTTTCTCCTTTTGTAGACTTCAGTCAGCCTGTTCAGAAAATATTCATTCATTTGTTGTGGTTTCATTTTATTTGAATGCTTTTCGTTCTAGTTTAAAAAGAGACAAGGAACAAAATTCAAAACAAAGTATAATAGAAGACACTGTTAATTCATTTGTTGTGGTTTCATTTTATTTGAATGGTTTGGGTTATATTTTAGAAAGGAACAAAAAATAAAATTAAGAACAAAATGAAACAGGAGAATCTGTTCAAGGTTCCTCGGAAGAGATTATTCAGGAAACAAACTTATTACAGGCTGAGAGGTAAAGCTCTTACAAGGATTACACACTAGGAGAGAGACAGAGAGACAGAGAGAGAGAGAGGTAGTTAGCCATCTGAAGTCAGACAAAAGTCAGGGCAGGATAGCACCTTAGAGACTAACTTGTTTAGAACCATGTAAGCTTTTGTAGGCAACAACCTACATTATCAAACTATCTTGTCATAGAATTTGATGAAGTAGGCTATCACATATGAAACTGGTTAGTCTTTAAGGTGCCACCCTGCTCTCCTATCTAGATAAGTGACATGGAGGCAAAGAGCATTCGTGATCCATTTAACTGCGTAAGCCATATATTATGGGCAGTTGCAAGGTAATGTACTCTGACTGACATTGTTTAATATATTTATTAAAGACTACAAAAAAAAAAAAAAGAAGAACAGGTGGCAACATTTGTAGATGACATAAGATTACTCACTTTAGTCAAGACTAGAATAGGCTGTCAGGAACACTAGAAATCCTAACAAAATTAAGCAACTGGGCAACATGATGACAGATGAATACAGTATAGACAGCTGCAAGACTATGCATATTGGGAGTGGGGGAAAGTCAACTATTATCACATTGACTGGCTTTACATTTATTGCAAACACTTAGGAGCTGGGTCAAGATAACAGTACAAACACTACAGTTCAGTGACATCTGCTTACAGTGCCATCATATAGCAGAAATTATTAGATTGAATTAAGAAAGTGATATAGAAAAATACTGAACATATAAAGACTTCCTATAAATCCAAAGTGCATACTCACACAAATAACTGTTTCAAATCTGATTAACTTTTTCTTAGTAAGTATATACCTGAAATAAAAAAAGATCCAAAAGAGGACACTGAAAATGACAAGTATCATGGAATGAATTCCATCTGATGAGGCATTTGTTTAAGGTGTGATTCTGTTTTACTTACTAAGGCTGAGGAATACCTTGCCCCCATGGACCTTACTGAGGAAACTGGGATGACAACAAGGTCCTTATAGTGGAGACAAGAAAGAGGGAACATGATAGCAGTATATACAATAATGAGTAGAATAGCACTCAAGTGGTTCTATTACCCTTTGCTATAGAAGAAAATAATCTTTGATATTAAGGTGAGAAAATGCAAAACTGAAAACACTTTTTTTTTTTTTTTTTACATAAAGCATTTCTTATCTGTGGAACTCACTGTCACAAGATCATTTGAGTAATATAAATATCCACCATTAAAGTAGATAGAATAAGTTATACAGGGAATATAAAAACTTCATGATTCAGGATATCTGGTAAACAAGCAACTGTCTGAGGAAAAGAGAAAATGTTTCAAATGGGTATGTTCATGCAGAATTGTTGGTAATGTGCCTAGTTCATCTAAAGTCTAGGAGATTGCTTTTTAAGGAGAGGAGAAAATGGATTGTGTGGAAGAGGTCAGAACTGGTGGCGTATGATGTTGAAGATGTGATGGCGTGTGGGAGTGATGAGGAGGACAAGAAAAAGGTAATTATGTAGTGGGGTAGTTTTCTTGTGGGAACTCATTGATAAATCATTTCACTTCTGAGGGAGAGAGAAAAGGATTTGCTTTAGCATGGAATTCAGAGACAACGAGGAGGAGGAAGAGATGAGTCATGAAAGGCACAAGAAAGGAGTTAGCTGTGAGTATTAGCATTATGTAAACTGCTTGCCACTAGTTCTTAAGCTTTTAAATGATGCAGGTGGCCCATGGGAGTGAATAGTGAAAAAGCAAACGGTTCTGGAAAGAGAGAACAGTTAGAGAGAGAAAGTGTGTGTTACAGGTGAATGACTGCAGTTTCAGTGGAGAATTTGATATTTGAAGACTGTGAGAATGGCACTGTTTGAAAACATTGGTTGATTTTGTTTTGTTTTTTGTTTTTTTGCTGAAATGTTATTCTTAGTGAAATTCAAATTGTTGATGAAAATAAATCATGTAAGTTAGAAAACGTTTCCAACCATTTCTAGGAAAAGTCTACAGCGAAGGCTAAAGTGACCATCGGAAAAAAAAAACTATTTAGAGCACCGTAGGCTACTGTAGTGTTTCCCAACCTTTTCCAGCCCAAGGCATGCTTACATTAATAAAAATTTTCCACGGCACACCTGTTAAGGCATTCCTCATCCGTATACTTATGAGCTCATGGTAGCTCATTTCCATGGCAAAATTCTGCGGCACAGCTGTTCAGAGGCTCGTGAACTGCGCATCCCCCACAGCCAAAACATGCACAGTAGATGAATTTCCTTCTGCTTGGCTGGTTCTCTTTCTCACCCTGATAGCCGACATGTGCAGGTCTTCTGTGAATATCTCATTGATGTGGCACTAGGTGCTAAGATCTTTAGCACTAGGCGGCTGGAAAGCTTTCTTCTCATTTGTCCAAAATTCTCGCAGCACACCAGAGAGCTCTTTGTGGCACACTGGTTGAAAAGCACTGGGCTAGTGCATCCTTATTCCCCAGCTATGCATACAATATGTTTAAAAGGGGAAAAAAACAGATAATAATGATCACTAGAAGAACTTTTTATAGTAAGACAGACCAATTCACAGAAACTCATAAATATATTCCATTCAATACACACATTAACCACCTTAATTAATTTCTCACATACTTACTAATACCCTCAGAGTGGAACTTATGCACTAAATCAACTTACCTATTCACTAGCATACATTCAACCATGCCCCCATGACATATTATTCAGATCACTCATCAATACCTCCCCCAACATATCTAGAGAAGAGAACATTGTAACTCCTGTCACAGACTGGCTGAAAGAGGAAGCAACAAAAGAAACACAAACTGTCCTGATGATATGGCCTTCACCTCTACTGAGCTGGGGTAGGAAGCTGGGAATGCCAGAGGGGTGAGGAATTACACAGAAGTAAAACTGACCTAGAGGAGAGCAGACCACAACAGTCATGTTATACCAGGTAAATCCCTGCAATCCACTACGCGAGTAACCAGTAGCTTTACTGGAAGAAAGGAATAACATTTCAATTGTAAATCAGTTTTCCTCCCCCAGACCCTTACCCCCTCCAGTGCAGGGGAAGCTCACGATTAAACATGAACAGAATTAACTACCCTAATTAACTACTTTTCTGCCATGCATAGACCTACTTAAAGATTACATGCTTATAATCATTGAGATAATGGTTACAATATGACAAACGGACATCTTAATGCCCTATTTCAGACTGTTTATACAGTAATACTGAGGTCTATCACATGTCAACCCCTGATCGTCTTTCCTATAGCATCTTAGCACAAAATAATGAGGGTCATACATGTCCATTAATTCATAGGTGAGAATAAAAAGGTGCCTCCATTGAGTCTGACATCTTCAAAACCCAACCAGCTGGATGAGTACATGAGACACATGGTTTCCAAGAGGAGTTTTCTGGCATATTCAGATATACTGACAAACTTCTGAAAACGGTGTTGACTCACAGAAGGGCAGCATATGCTCAAAAGACTTTATGCCTGGGTAGAACAGCTTGTATATCTAGTTTTATCATGGTAAAAAAATCCCTCAGGTCACAGACTTAATTTTCCATTTTAGGGTAATTTGTAATTTGTATTTAAAATACTGTTGTGGATTGAATTATAACATTTGATAAACAATTATTTGCAAAGGTAGGAAAATGGAAACAATAAAACTATACAACATTTAAAAGGGAATTTTTAAGAGCTAATATTAAATACACCCCTGATACACAGAACACACACAATTTCTTACTGCTATCCCTCATGACTGGTGAAATGTACTCCAGGTCCAGGTGCAATGAAAGTTCAGATCTTCCTAGCTCATACAGGCATTTTGAGCTGCATCTAGACAAGGAAGCTCCAGTGGTTAGGGTATTAGCCCAGAAAATGGAAGTCCCAAGTTTAAAATCTCTACTACACCTGAGACTTCTGAGGGATCTTGAGCACCTTGCTTAATCTCTGTCCCATAAAAAGTTGGGATAACTGTTGCAGCTGCATCACTAGTAGCAATGAATGGGACATCTAGCATAGACAGAATTCTTGAATGCTATTTGTATTATATTATGCCACCCTCTAACAGCTCAGAGCTGCAATGGTGATAGCACCTGTGGGAAAACTTGTGGGTGGGATGGAGGACTAAAGCACAGATAAGACTCTGGAGACTTCCCATGCACCATATGTGTTTTTAACTGTTTTAAAGTAGAGCATGCCACATTTGCCCCATACTGCTACTTGTGGACAGCATTTTTTAGTGCTGCAGAAAGAATACTTTAAAAAATTATATCTTGAACTGAACTCTAATTAGAACATAATGTACCTTTGAAAACCAGGAAGCAAAATGTTGGCACTGTATTGTGTTGCTACCATTTGAGATAGATACTAGATGTTAATTTGAGAGTGTGAAGCTTTTACAGCATTATTTTGCAATTTGTTTAAATGAAAAACACCAACAATTTCTGGATTCTTTTTATATCAACTTACTTTACAAAGCAGTCATCTCCATTTGCTATAACCTCTAAATGAACTAGCAATGTTTGTTTATTTGTTTGATATTCATTATAACAGGATTTCAAATGGAGACTGAAAAGAAAACCTGTCTCTTACCAAGATTTGATATGCCAAGACTGACTTTTAAAAACTAAATGCTACAGGATTAGTTTGTTCATATATGTGGTGGTTAGGTTGTATGCATTTTACATTAGAGTTAAAATACATGTTCTGTGCAGTTTGTATTTTTGTACAAAAATTCTGTTAGTGCGCGTGTGCGTGTGTGTGTGTTTTCACAGTATGTCTATATGCCTATTATATATGCACATGTACATGAATATATGTGTAAATGAATAATATTCTTCATGGTGAAAGGAGTGTTTGCATTTGGACTAAAATCACAAATAAATCACAGTTTTATACTTTTGCTGAATTGACACTGACTTCTACTTGTCTTCAGTATTTCAAAATATAAACCAGTTTCTTCTCATAACTGGTTTTATAGCTGGTCATTTGGGTCGTCAAGGCCTGTGCTGAAAACTATATTTACAGGTTTGACATTTGTTTATTTTTATCAGCAAGGGCAAAAAAGTATGTTCAAGATCTGCTAAAAGGGGAAGTCTATGGGAACTGAATTTTGAAACTGTTTTCAAATATATTATTTTTCTTCCACATAAAATTGTGTAACCTCGGATCTTCCCTTATTTTTCCTACATATTTCTGCCACAAATTTAGAATGAATGATGTGGTAAATGTGCATTTAACCATTTATTATGGGGCTAATTCTCTGGTCAGTGAGTTGAATTCTGGTCAGGTGCATTAATGTCAATGAGCATAGCTCAGTCTCAGGACAATTGCTCTAGATTCACACTGATATAAATGAGAACAGTATCTGGCTTAATAAATATACAGTTTCAGTCAGCAAAAGGATTAGCTTTAAAAAAAATCCCTTTGATTTCATTGTTGCAGTTAACCATTTAATTTGATGGTGTCTGAATGTTAACACATTGAGTTGTATGGGGCTTCCAGTTGCTTTTTTTTTCTCAGGGATTTCTATGTGAAAATTGATGGTTATAGTCTATTCCCCTTGGGTATTTCAGTTTACTTGTAAGAAATATTTCCTCTTTTATAATCTGTTCTTGTTTACACAAGGTAAATAGCAACTACTCAGCAGGATGACACAAAAGAGACTCTGTACTGTCTTACAGAATAAAATAAAGTTTTAAGAAACATTATCAAGAGCCAGGAGAGAAGGAAAAATCAAATTAGCATAACATTATTTCAACTTTTGTGTATATTACATAAAGATTCCATGTGTTAGAAGCAGAGTAATCTGGATGTATTAATATCTTTCTTGTCCATATGACCATAAAGAGGAGGAAAAAGAGCAGGAAAGCTTCAAGATATTTTACTGTTATTTAATTTTTGTTGATGTAACTATGAATAAATCCACTACTGTTTTCAGGATGTATCAGGTTCCTCAAATGCATAAAGGATTTCGTGAAACTACTGGCTTTAGCTCAACTTCTGGTAATCTGACAGACAGATCATTTGAAAGTGGAGCTGCTCCAGGAAAAAAAAAGAGGCATTTTTTTTTTAGAAAAACAGTAATTTCACTTTCTGTCTATTTCTCTCTCTCCTGCTTCATACACACACACCTACACATGGATACATGTGTTTTTTTTCTGCTAAATTTTGAAATTATTGTACTTTAGTAATGTTCACATAATGAAATTGGCATTATATATTTTACATATGTAATATAATATGGAAAACTGTGAAACTGTGAAAAATGTGAAACAAATGGTAATAAAAATAAGTTTTAGTTGTATTATACCAAGGGCATATATAAATCTAATTAGAATCCTATTCCTTAACATCAATTATTACTTTCCTCTTAAAAAGCTTCCATCTTTAGCTAACTCAAGTTCTAGTTGCAATTTAGATATCGCTTTCAAAAATAAACAAGCAAAAAATCCCACAAACTCTTAGGGTGAAAGTTTCCTTTTTGACTTAAAGATGTTGCAGTAAAATATTACCAGTTCCACTGGGAAACTACAGAGGACTAACTAGGTTAAGGACTTTTTACGTTTCACCTTGTTATTATTACAGCTAATGACATTTTGGTATTACAGGAAAACCAACTTTACTCATGAAAAATTGCAGGGAAATTACAAAATACCTGTGCATATAGATTTCAAATAAAACAGTCGAAAAAAAAAAGTACTAGCAAATTCATTGTTAAAACCTCTATCTTGTATGTGCGTGTGGGAGAGAGAGACAGAGACGGAGGGAGAGAGACAGCAGAAAAACAGAACCAGATAGCAACCTTGCCTGTACTAACCATGGTATCTGCATATGCAAAGATACTGTGTTAAAGAGTTTCTTGAATTTATTTAAGAAGTATTCAAATTCTCATCAGTGAGTATTAGTTACTCAGTAGATGAAAGGGATGCAGTGAACTTTAAAGGCTACCTCTACCTCAGAAGTAATGAGGAGACCACTGGGAAAGTGCTGAAAGCCTGGAGGATTTGGTGGTTGCTTCAGACAGTGTTTAATATATGATTTTTTTAACGCTGATTTTATTTTATCTCCTCAAGAACCTAAAAAAAACCCCAAACAATCCTATGTTTTAAATGTCTATTTATAACATCATTTTCTCTATCAGCCTCTCCATTTATTTAAGGATTGTTTCAGATTCTCATATAATCTTGTCATTGAGTTACAATTACATTCCCTGTGTTTTCTTATCTTTATCTGCATCCAAGGCATAATCAGTCATCCAGTTTACATTTTCTTTATAACCTTTAGCAGGGCACAGCTATGATTTCTTGAAAAAAAATCACACTTCTGATATGGTATAACATGATTCTTGCAGCATGGAAGTTATGAAATTAAAAAAAACAAAAACAAGCCAAGAATTGCAGAGACAGGGAACGACAGGAGAAGACCATTTCATTTCCTCTCGTGTCCTACTATAAGCTCATATGAAAAGTCGAGACACACATTCCTCAATAACACAACTTTGTCTCTCACCATTGACAACAATCGTCAGCAACACTTATGCTTTCTAAAGTCTCCCTTTAGGGGCAGGAACTTTTTTTCCGATGCCATCCTTTAAAAAAGCAAGGTATCTATATAGATGCATATCTATATAGATATATAGTAGAAGGAAAGTGTGGGAGGGTTGGGTGTCACCGATAATGGTTCATCTGCTTGGAAGAGCACTTCTCAAGTCAGTAGGGGTGAACTATGACACACAGAGATTTGATGAGTTTCTCTCTTTCTTTACCTTCTTTGACTTTTCCCCTTATGCTTTTCTTTCTTTTTATTATCTTGTTGGATTCCCCTCATTTCAGATTACACCCTTCCGTGAAAAAAAAGTCTAAGAGCCACCAGGTTTATGTTCTCTTTAGCTAGTCCTTTATAGTTTTTAGGGACAGGGGTCAGAAAGCTGAAGATACAGGTCATTTTAGTGTGGCGCTAGCCTATAGTGATTTTAATTTTTTTTAAACAGACAGTTGTTTTAATAAATAAAAGACGGAGAAGAAAGGAAGTTTGGATTTTGAGGTGGGGGGACAAAACATTTTCTTGCTCTTTGTAATGGACAAAGCAGAGGCAGGGAAATATTTGGAAATATTTTGAAATATTGCTGTAAGGCACGGGAGGAAACAATGAAGGTATAATGCCGAGGGGGTTGGACTGGATATTGTTTTTTTTTCCTCTTCACTCTGTTTGAAACTCGTTGTCAGCACCGATGCTGCTGCCATCGCTAGAGTTTGTTTCAAAATCCGAGGTTTGGGGTGGGGGGGGGGGGGGAAAGCTCCTTTGTTGTCAGGAACTTTTCGGAAGGCTTTATTCACCCGCCAGCCTCCCGGAGAACTTCTCTGAGGGGAGGAGGGCGGGGACACAAGCACACAGAATAGAAATCCGGGGGACGGAGGAATGAGCAAAGTTAATGGCGAGGGAGGGGCCGAGCGGCGGCGGCTCGCTCCGAGCCGCGAGCAGCATGCTGGTCTGTTTGCACCCGGGGGCTGCAGCGCTCTGCACCTCACCCCTGCCAGGGAGGCTGCGGGGGAGGAGGGCGCTTACGCCTAAGCATCCTACAAACAACCTGAGGGGCATCCTGCACCCGCAGCAACCCGCGCCCAGTCCCGGCTCATTGGGTGCCGCCGCCGCCGGCCCCGCCTCCGCAGCCGGAGAGATTCATTCCCCCCTGCAGCTCGGCCCCCGGCGGCGGGAGGCCGCTCCTCTTAGGCCGGCTGCGCCTGCCAGTCACTTTGAGGGACGGGCCGCCCTCCCGGCTCCAGGCCCGCCCCTTCCCCCCTCCCTCTCCCCAATTGATATTATTGGAGTGTGGCGCGAGCGGCCGGGCTGCAGTCGGAGCCTCGCAGGCTGCAAGCCCGGTGTGAGAGCGAATCGGAAGGCGAGGGGCGGCTGGAGCGGAGCGGAGCGGAGCGGAGCTCCATGCAGACACAGGAGCCGGCAGCGAGCGGAGCAAACCCTCCAGCGGGCGGCGGTCCCTGGCGAGCGGCGGCAACGATCGCGCGGTCTCCAGCCCCATGAAAGCAGCCGGCTCCCGCACCATGGTTGTCCGGCCCCGGCTCCCTCCGTGGATTATCGTCTGCTCCGTCTGGCTGCTCCGCTGGGCTCGCACGGGGGAGGCGCAGGCGGCGAAGGAAGGTGAGGGGCGGCCGGGCACAAACTTTGCGCGGCGTCGGGGGCTGCTCGCCAGCGGGCACCCGTGGGGAGCGCGTGCGTGTATGTGTGTGTGTGTTCATGTGTGCGCGCGTGTGTGCGGGGTTGGGACAGCGGCGCCTCATCGAGGGGAGCGGGAGGCTTTGGGGCATCAACGCACGTGATGCAAAGCCGGGGGTGGGGGCGGAGGGGCTGCTCCCCCCCTCCCGGGGGCACCCGCTGGATTTGGTGGAGGGAGCACGCGAGCCGACTGCCACATGCCAGGCGGCAGCGGAGTTGCAGGACGCTCCCCCATGGGGTTAGGGACCCTTTTTTTTTTTTTTTTTTTTTTGCAACCATGGCTTGGTGGGGGCGGCAGATGAAGTCCACTTCCCCGCTGCCTCCCTCCCGGCCCGGGCCTGGGGCTCTCAAAAGCCCTGTGGGCTGGGGGGGCGGCGGGGCTGAGGATGTGGGCTGCGGGGCAGAGGGAGCATGCATCTTCTGTGTGTCATGGCCATAGGGCCCTTGTCCTGCATGCATACGCTGTGTATATGTGTGTGTGTATGTATATGCGTGTGTATGTGTATGGGTGTATATGCATGTATGTGTGTGTACTGTATACAGATGTGCGCGTGTATGTATATGTGTGTGTGCCTATCTGTATATGCGTGCGTGTCCCCGCGTGTGTTTGTGCGCATGGGTGTGCGTATTTGTGTATGCGCAGGTATGCGCGCGTGTGAGAGTGTATATGTGTGTGTGCACGCAGCGTGCTCCTGTGTATGTGTGCGTGCGTGCGTGCACACATGTGCGGATCCGTGGGTATTTGTATACGTGTGGGTGCACGCGCTCCTCGCCGGCGCTCCCCGGCCATCTCTCCCGAGGCACCTCTGAATAGGGAGGGAGATGCGCGTGGCGGATATTTTTGCACCATCTGCGTATCGCAACCAGGGCATCGGAAATCACATCCAGCCACCGTGAATTTCTCTCTCTCTCTCTCTCTCACATCCAGCAAGCAGATGCCTGGGCTGTGCTTTCCTTACGGACACAGAGCGGGCAGCTTTCCCTCAGCGATTCATTGACGAGACCCCCCCCCCGGGCCGCAAATAAATAAATAAATAAATAAATAAATCAGTTCCCAAAGTCAATGTGGGGATTATCCACAGGGATAAAATCCTCTTCACATCTGACAGCGGGAGAATAATGTCGGGGAGGGGGTGGGGGGGAAGGGAGAGGGTGATTTTTATTTCTATATTATTATTTAGGGGTGCCTCCAACTAGATACGTCAGTGTTTCTTCTTTTTTTTTTTTAATTTGCACCATTTATAGGCTGAGGTTTAAAAAAAGAGCCTTCAAATGAAACCCTCAGAGAAGAGCGGGGGGGGGGGGGGGGGGCACGTCCTTCCTCGGCAGCATTTCTAAAGTTGAGCGGAAGAGACTTTGGGAAAAAGCGAATAATCCAGCGGGGAAAGTGGGAGGGAGCGGGGAGCAGAGCCCGGTGGCGGCCCCGCTGGGGGAGCAGGAGGCAGACGCTTGCGGCCGCCCGGAGCTGCGACCTGGGGCCGGGTCCCGCGCTGTGCCGGCGGCCGGGGGCTCGCCGCTCCCCTTCGCGAGGCCGGGGTGGGGGTGGAAAGTTCCCCAGAGTTGCCCCCAGCAGCAGGCACGGGCTCCCTGCGAGCCCCGAGGGCGCTGCCGGGGGGATCGGGGGAGAAGGAGCCCGAGCCCGGCGCCAGCCCCCTCCTCGGGGCCTGACCCGGGGGCCGCCGCTGATGCCGGGAGGGGAAGCGCGGCCAGACCCCCGCGCGAGTGCAGCCCCGAAGCAGAAGGCGCGCGGGGGAAAAAAAATCCCGGCTTGGTCGCTTGGAGGCGAGATGCGGCTGCTTCATGCTCCCTTCGCCCCGCCTGCGCCGAGGAGAGCCCGGGACAGGGAGAGGCTTCTCCCTCCCCGCGTCCCCTCCCGCATGCCTGAGGTGCCCCGCCGCAGCCGGCTCGGGGGTGGATGCAGAGTAGAGCCGAGGAAAGCACCCCTCCAGTCTTTCCCTTTCCTTCCTCTTTCTTTGCATGATGCAGAAAGGTAAAGAAAACATCTTGGACCAAACTGGCTTAAAAATGAAGTATAGGACCGCTGAGGGCTGCCTGGGTGCCTCATGACACTGTTTGAGGGAAGTTACAGCCAGGCTGACTTTTGTCTGGCAAGCACCTGCAGCCTCTGCTCAGCTCCTGCAGCCAGCGGGGCAGAAGTTGAGACACTCGCCTCCTGCTCCCTCTGAGCTCTGCCCAGTGAGTTCCAGGGGCCTGGTGGGCTTGGCCAGGTCCCATCATCTTGGGAAAGTCTCCTGAGCTCCACCCTGGCCTCTCTCTTTGTGTGTATGTGAGAGACTGTTCCTTCCCACCACAATCACTTCTCCGCAGTACAAAAATGCCTATAACATTCTGGTAGTGGAAGAGCCACATTGTGGCCCTCATGGTCCAGAAATGATGTCAGAGGCGAGCGTGATGGCTTTTACTGGACCCGCTGCATAGCTGGGACAAAGTTAGACGTACTTTTGAATGTAAGACTTTCGTTTTGCCCACTGAGAGCACGGAGGAAAACAAAATCTTTATGTGCCCTTTCCCACTAACTTGATGCACTGAGGAGCACAACGCTAGTTTCTGGAATGGATGTTTCTGTGTTTATTGCCCTCGGCTACTTTTTCAGCAAATGCTGCCAGATTTCCAAAATTTGTGGCCCTGGAATAGTGCAGCAGTGTGGGGAGGAAAGGGTTAAACTTGCTAGGTACCAATTTTTTCAGCTTATCAGCCTTATCCTTGATTAGCAAGTGGACACACACACACTCCCACACAGTCAATTCTTTTCTAGGTGGTGTTACTAGCTAAAGCCCCTGGATAGCTAGATTAATTAATTAATTAAGAAGTTAATCTATTTAAAGAGAGAATAGCAAACTTCTTGATTGACTGGCTTTAGGTCATGTTGAAATACAGGAATGGCATTTCTGGTTTTGTTTCCAACTCATGGTTTACATTAGTATTTTCTTATGAACCCTTTATATTCACAAGAAAAAAAGGTGTCCTGATACATTTTAAAAGGTTTAATAGATCATCTTTAAGAGTAGGGTCTGAATCAGAGGTAAAGCCTTCCACCTCAAAGACTTAACAAAAGTTCATTGTACTGAAATCCGATCAAGGAATTGAAAGGACACACTAAGATGCAACTGTTAACACACGTTTCTTTTACAGTAGTGTTCGTAAAATGCTGAATACTTCTTAAAAATAAAATAATGTATTTTGAATTTTTTGGGGGAAATGGAGCGTAGTTCTCTTTTAAAAGTGGTGTTTTGATTCATTATTTGGTGAATATGCAGGTTTCAGGAAAATAAGTTTAAACCAAACATATATCTAGAATATTATTTGTTAATTGCAATTTAACAAGATATTTCATGCAGTAGTTTAGAAATGTCAAGGTTAAATGCCTAAGTGGCATTTAGAAATTTTCTGGAAATGTATACAATTGTATGTTTTAAATAAGGATGATGTTCATAATTGAAAACAAGCACAAGGTTGTATTTAACAAAACATCAATCTAATTTGATCCAATATTTAAGAAAGTAGACATTATATATTTTTACTAAACAATTTGTGTATTGGAGTAAGTTTCAGGAAAATGTGGATTAATTTGTTCTACCAGTAAATAATGTCTGTATAACAGAGCTCTGTATGACAACTGAGAATTTCTTACAGGAAGTCAATTGGATATGTATGTACATATTAAAATATGGAACCAAATCTTTCAATAGAATTGATTATATTTAATTAACATGTATATATTGTCTCTTTGAAATAGACATTGCTATACAAATGAAAGCCTTATTTTGTAGAATCCTGTTTATCATCTATTAAGTGTTTCAGATTAATAGATTAATCAATATTATGATATTTTCCTTTGAATATTCAAAACTAGAATTGACTTCAGAGTAGGACTTGCAGTAGATCATAGGGTCAAATGTGTCGGTATCAATTTGAACTAATGGTATAATTTTTTTGAATGATACTGTTTCTTTAAATCTTGCTTTTAATTACAGGTATATGGGAATTGAACTTCATAGGACAAAGGCATACCAGAAATATGGCTCCATGTAATTAAACCTTAAAATCTGTATGACCTTTTTGGTAATAAGATAAGCGTAACCATCTAGACAGGGATACATACAAATGTTAAGATTACATATTTCTGTTTACTTAAGACAGATGGATATCATCTCATATATGTTTTGAAAAAAAATAGTGACAAGCATATATACAGTGATAAACATAGAAACATTTTATTGAATGAAGAAATAAATAATTTTCACTGAGGGGAAGAAATCTAATTTAGTTTACCACAAAGTTTTTATTTAGGCTCTTACTTTTTTATTCCTAAATTCTTTATTTAATACATAGTGGAAAACTTTTTCTCTTGCAGTAATATTACTGGACTCTAAAGCACAACAGACAGAGTTGGAATGGATTTCCTCTCCTCCTAATGGGGTAAGTAGTCCAAAAAACTCATAAAAAACACTACTAATTATTTCACGTAGGCAAGTTTTCAATGTGCTTTAAAGTATCTGGTGTTCCCCCAAATTTCCCTCAGCAGTTGTAGCCAATATTTACATTTGTTCAGGTTTTACTCTGAAAAGAGGCATGCCTCAAGTTACAGTATCTACTACATATGAGAGCTAATTACAAGGGAAACTCTTTTCATTACTTCACCTAAAACCATTTTAGCTTTTTACAGTTCTGTGTATTGTAAATCCTTTTTTGCTAAACCAGAAGTCTTTATGTATTTATGACAAAGTAGTTTAAACATCTCTTTTTTTTTTTGCCTTCTTGTTGTTTATAAGTATTGAAGGCAGCAGATATTTGTTTGTGGAAAATGCCTGAGAAAACATTATTTTTGTTGGTAACTTATGTACAACGTATTTGTTGTAATTCAAAAGTATAGGTTGAAGGGCTCTGAAATGTAAACATTTATATTGAAGATGAGTCTGAACCAAAAACATACTCAGATATTGAGAATTTTTGAAGTTTGGATCTCCATGCAAATTTTAATGGTAAAGCTTACCTCCAGTATCTACACAGTTACTTTTACACTAGGCTCATTCTGAGACTCTCTGTGAAAACACATCAGTGTACAAACACATCCTTAAAAAAGTGATAAACTTAGAACGTTCAGTGCTGTCTTAGTTACCATCTATGATATTATGAAGTTGTAAAATAACTAGCTTCCACCCTTATTTAGCAGTTGTGGGGGGAAAAACACATTTTTCATTTCTTTAGGAAGAATATTTCAAGAAAAGAGAATCTACCTTATTGTGTTTGCATTGCAACTTGGTAGTTATAGCACATGCAGGCAGTCTCACTGAATTCAACGGGACTACTTGCATGAATAAGAACCTTTGGGATCAGGCCCTTAATCTTCAGTGTATTAAGAAATCTGGAGCCAGAAGAGCGTGAAGTGTGAGTGGGGATATAAAAGTGTAACAAATCCTTTAAATAAGAAGAATGAAAATCTGAAAGTGTTTTAGTTTAAAAGTAAGATCGTAAAATCAAAACAGGCAAAACTGGAAACAAGTCTGAAGACTTTTGAAAGTATGTAATATGAGCTGAATGCTTATGATGGGTAATAACTTTGGCATTAGCATTTTGCATTGGCTGAAACCTTTTAATAGCGGTATCTGAAAGATTAGTGAGAAAGGAATTGCCATAGTAGCATAGAGATAAATACACAACCTTAAATCAACATACTTAATGACGGAAGTTGACTAATCTACAAATGGCAAAAATGTTAGTTAATAAAGTTGGAAATACAATTTCAAAGGAAACTTGAGAGTCCAAATAACATCTGAATTATGGTCAGCAGGGTTGACTAAAAAGTAATTCTTTCTAAAATAATAGTAAGTGCAATTTAATAAGTGTTTGGAACAGAAAATACAACCCCATTTTTCTAAATTTATCTGCGTTTAATTTTTTGCCTTTCAAGGAAAAAAAATCAAGAAAAAGCACAAATGAAAGAAAGAACTCAAGAAAAATGCATCACGACTACTTGCAGTATATCATCCTTGGTGGTTAAATTATATATTTCATATACAAATCTGTGTACTAGACATATTTTAGTATATTAGTATATATAATATTGATAACGTAATACATCAGTGAAAGAGAGCTGCTTGTTTTTTCACCCATATACAATATGAATAAAGCAAAATCAAAAGATAATTTAGTAAAATTAAGTGAGAAAAAAGTAAAATATAGGGCTCAGATCATTTTTCGATTATTCAAGGAGGTATATAGTCTCAAATATATTTGAGAACAAATACAACCATACCCTAAAATATCGATAGACACAAGTTATAAAACAAAAGATTTTTGCACCCTGGCAGAGGGCTGACTGCTGCATAGAACTTGATTTCTATGGGTGTGACTACTGACATTTTTCATATAAACATAACAATCATTGCATAGAAACTACGTTTCTGTTATTTCCCCCATGGTTTTTGAAAGATGTGGAAGATTAGATGTAGAGTGTTAGCCTCAGATATGATTTTTATAGGAATTTATTTTTTCAGACAAGAGATACCTATATTATTTTAGGATTTTGTACTGGTATCCATGACTAGCGTTTGAGTGTCTCCAATATTAATTTGGTTGGTGTAGCATGCTCTTAACAAACTCCATGGAATTTCTGGTTCTTCTGTTTTGTTTTATAATTATAGAAATCTCTGTGTAGGGTAGGGTTTTATTTGTTTATGATCAGTTTGGTTTTAGGGTAAAGGGAGGAGAGAATACAGTTGGATCTAGAATCTAATAGGTCAGATTCTGCTCTTGGTTACACTAGAGTAACTCAATTGACTTTAAATGCGTTACACTTTTGTAACTTTACGGTTTCTGGTGGCAGGATTTGGCTTAATAGTGGGAAAACTGCTTACACGAGATACATATATAACAGTCACTGTTTAACTGAGAATAAGATCAAGAAAGCTCAAAATCCCATGTCTTTTTGTTATTCTTTTTCTTGTATGACTGTCATGCCAAAAGCCCCAATCAAGGCCGTCCTTTCCTGTCTTTTATTTAATTAATTAATTTATTTATTTCCCCCATTCTGTCATAACACTTCTCTCTACAGGGGAGGAACAGGTATCACTAGTTCATATATCATAAATATATGATGATAGATTTTTTTCTTTTTAAGATAATTTTAGATTTCAGCATGACATCAGTTCTGTTAACATTTAATAATTTCTTAAAATAATATCATGTATGCATAATACCATCCATACCACACTTACATGAAATGAACTCCTTTAGAATACATTTCAGTATTTGCAGCTTCTGTTCATTTAATCATTTCTGACTGTAATATATGTTGCAGTAATAACTTCCAGCATCATTTCTTCGGTATCTGCTTTCCCCCCACACCTTGGAGCAACAGACCAAAATTAAAATGGCCTCATTTGTTGTCAAGTAGGCTTGTGAAGCACTGTATACTATATAGGTTATCGTTTGGCAAAACGAATGTCTTAGTGTTTGCTTTTCCTGCCTGAATACCAGTGTAGGCAATAATCAGTAGGAGCCTGATCCTGCAGGGTACTAACCGCTTTAACTGATTTCCATAAGGTATTTAATCATATGGTTAATGTTAAGCGCACGAGTAGTATCCTTGATATTAGGCATGTGCTTAAATACTTTGTTGAATGGGGAGCTAGAGTGTTAAAAGCTTTGCAGGTTTGAGCCATAGTTGCCTTTGCCTTTAGATAAGGATAACACTTGATTTTATTTATAACTCTTAAAAAAGATTCCAGTAGTATCAAAGTTGCAACCTCTGCTAGTCATTGGGAATTGCTTGAAATTAATCATTACTGTAAGGGCCAGATACTGCTTCTAGTTTACAGTAGTGCAAATATGCCAATCCTAGCCCTGCTGATGGCAGTGGAAGTTTTGAGGTTGATGCTGTCCCTGGCATTTGTACTTAGCTCTGTTAAAGGCAGAACTACTCTACATTTACTGCTTTGGCACCTAGATACCATAGCAACAGAGGAACCGAAAAAAGAAAGAAAATAGGCCTTGAACATGTAAGGTCTTACTCCTGTGACTAGTCCTGACTCAGATATGTAACCCCACTCACTGCGTGGAGTCGGTTGAATGAAATGATATTAAATCAGTTAAACAATGGTCAGCAGCAGTATTCATGTGAACAAGGGATTGGGGGTTCAGGTCTGTGGATTGTAAAACAGACTAGAAGTGTTCCTAAAGAAATAAAATGATACAAATGGAATGCTTGTCTTTTTTTCTTTGTTATGTATATATGTATATATTTTTTTTTTTTTCAAAATGCCATTTTCTTGGTGAAACATCATGAGGACTGCAAGTAGAGTAATTAAGGTGCAAAGATCATAACTTCATAGGCAATTATAAATAAGGATTAAAGGCTTGGTTTTGTTTGTCTTGTGTACTCTCTCTGCCTGTGTATTTGGTATTCAAGTACTACAGTATTAGGAGCTCAGAGTTTCTAAGAGACATTCCTGTTTTTAGATTTATGTTTCATCCTGCTTCTTTAGTCTTACACATGTAGAGTTTTCAATGATTCTGTAGAACGTATTATCAATTCCAACCATTAATCAATGTGTTGGTTTACTTTATGGACATTTTCTAAAATTTGTAATATAACAGTAAACTGTTATAGTATATGAAAAAATATTTTTGAAGTGTACTTGTTACATGACAAGGAAACAAAAATAGAGATCCACTAAAATCCATTTGCCTCTCATTTTGAAGGGAAAAAGACCCATTTAAACAATACTTTGTTTCATGATGCTTCACTGTTAAAACAAGAAAGAAGGCCAGATCTATGTGGCAGAATATTTTAAAATATGTGTTGATTTTTTTTGTATGTGTTAACATGTTAACTTTATATCACTATTTCTTATTACTTTAGTGGGAAGAAATTAGTGGACTGGATGAAAACTATACTCCAATACGAACATACCAGGTATGCCAGGTCATGGAACCTAATCAAAACAACTGGCTTCGGACTAACTGGATTGCAAAAGGCAATGCGCAAAGGATTTTTGTAGAACTAAAATTCACTTTGAGGGATTGTAACAGTCTTCCTGGAGTACTGGGGACATGTAAAGAGACTTTTAACTTGTATTATTATGAAACAGACTACGACACTGGCAGGAATATCCGAGAAAATCTATATGTAAAAATAGACACTATTGCAGCAGATGAAAGTTTCACCCAAGGTGACCTTGGGGAGAGAAAAATGAAACTTAACACAGAAGTGAGAGAGATTGGACCTTTGTCCAAAAAAGGATTCTATCTTGCATTTCAGGATGTAGGGGCCTGCATTGCTTTGGTTTCTGTCAAAGTCTACTACAAGAAATGCTGGTCCATTATTGAGAATTTAGCTATTTTTCCTGATACAGTGACTGGTTCAGAGTTTTCCTCTCTAGTTGAGGTTCGAGGAACTTGTGTCAGCAGCGCTGAAGAGGAAGCTGAGAATTCTCCTAAGATGCATTGTAGTGCAGAAGGAGAATGGTTAGTGCCTATTGGAAAGTGTATCTGCAAGGCTGGGTACCAGCAAAAAGGAGACACATGTGAACGTGAGTAAACACACACATTTTTATAATCTCCTACATTATAGAGTATGTTTTTCAGTCTCATTTTTATTATTTTTGCACCAAAAATTGTTCATCTCATTCTAGTGTTTTGACCATCTGCATCTATAAATCCCACATTGGGTAATTTACATCAGTAAATATCTCCTTTCCTTTCAAGGATAGAAGACAACAATAGCATATTGTGTTCTCATATATAAACTATCTAGGCAATTGACTGTACAACATTTAATGTCCACGGAGGAGTTGTGTGTATGTAAATACAGTTGTAGGAATTACATTTTACACAAAAAACAGGTTAAAGATCACATTCCCCATAGTGCTTCATAGTACTCTTGAGATTGTATTTTGTGCAGAAGACCATATTAGAATTCTTGTGTGAGAGAATTACCTATGTAGTTTGTTACTTTATATGATTTGTGATGAAAAGTTATAAGAAAAATAAAACCAAGAGATAAGGCATTTGAGATGAATCATACATTTGAACCAAATTACATTATAAAGTTCTGACTTTTCATATTATTGTAATACAAATGTAATAGCTTTATTCTGGATGTTTCTTGCAAGCGTAATGCATCAAAATGCCATAGCCAGAGCATTTTTCAGTCAATACTTTTTCTGTATAAAGTTGCTCAAACCAAGACCTTAACAATAGGACCTTTGAGTTGTCTATACATTACACTGGTCTAGTTAAATTATTCAGAAATCCACAACATGGAGATCTCTTTTTTAATTTCTTTTTTAACAGAATCTGTCACAATTACTCCTAATAAATAGAATAGTATTTTCCTCTTACACAAATAGCCCCCATCATTTAAAGGAGTTGTAAGAAGGAACCGTTTTGAGTGAATATTGGTGATCAAATCTGGATGTTCTTGTTTACTATAGAGATCTGAGAACACCGGTTATTTTGCCTGGTGAGTTATACTTTCTCAACTGGAAGCTGATTTATCATCTGAGTTTGTTTTTTTTTTTTCTCTTTTAGCATATGGCAGAAATGTGCATGTGTGTTTGTAGCACTACAGAAAAAAAGTTACAAAAATAAATGAAAGTGAGAAAACTTTGAAAATGAAATCATTATATGTATTTAAAACCCAAATCAAGGGAGTAATTCAAGTAAAAAAAAATATGACTGGTAGAAGGCGAAACCATATTATCACTGAATTTTTAAATGAGGGTTGTGCCTATATAAGAACCAAGAAAAAGCCTACTTTTGGGTTATGCTGACAGGAAGAGAAGAAAAAGCATCCCATAATGTAACTTCAATTACTGGTATAAGGAAATGCATATGATGACCTTCTGTAGCAGCTTATAGTAGAAAATTTGGTACTATTTGAAGCGAGTGGATTTGATCTTTCCTTTCCAACACTTTACCCATTTTCAGCATTGGGTGGAAGGGAGTGGGAAAGTTGGAGGGTGCAGAGAGTTTCCTCATTGCGGAGGGTGATCTCATTAAAATTGTAATGTGAAAACCTGCCCACACAGATTAGTTCAATACACTGTGTCTAGGCACAGTTAAAAATATTAATCACTCTGTTCCCATCATTGCACATTCTGATACTTCAAAAGGTTTTCTGACTTGTTTTTTAGCATCCTAGATAACTCACTTTTGATTATATGAAGTATGAATAGGTCTGTAATTATAATACTAATTTTTTCTGACTTCCAGTAAAGGGGGTAGAGTATCCAGAAAAATAGAAGCAAGGGAAAAAATCAGTTTGGTAATTGGAATTCAAGTAAATTGTTTAATAAACAGGCTTCTTAATTTCTAGCCACAGTGATGTTGACAAAGGAGTTAATTGATAACTTGTACTTGAGTATAGCCCTGTGTTCATTTGCAAGAACACTTCCCATTTTTGGCTTGCTTCCAAAGCACTAGCTAAGAGAATATGCTACTCTGGAAGCAGTCCAGAAACTCGTTTATAGTATTTCTTCTCCTTTCTTTCAGTGATCCTGTTAAGAGTTTGAAAACAAACTTTGACTCCAGATTGAGGCAATTTAATGTATTTGTGAGAAGGAGAAGATGGGAGTCAGCCACTTTCTGAATGAATGCTGTTTAGCAGCTTGAAGTCAAAATCTTCTAGGTGATTTGGTAGCTCTATGTAATAGCTGCAGTCTGTGATACTTGTTAGGATTTTCTGAACTCGAGGATGTTAAGTATGATCAGCTACGTAGTGACCGATAATACAGCTGGCATGCCGATACAGTGACTTTGTGACAGATATTGAAAGAAATTTATCTGAACATTGACACTAATGCAACTGGCTATCTGTTACTGTCAAGCTGTGTAACAGAGCAAGTTGAAGCAAGTTTGTACGTGCCTCCTTAACCCAAAGCTTTTATGGTCCTTCGTAAAGGCTTAGCCCTGTGAAAACTCAGTATGTGACGTTCTCATTTGACTTCTTTGGAAATACTCATAGTAGTCAGCATTGTACCTTTGGCCTTGTTCTGATGGATAGCTTTAGCTTTTCCAGGCTAAAGAGCCCCATAGCTCTCAGCCTGTCATCGTAAGGTCTGTTTTCCTGCCCGCTGATCATGTGCATGGCTCTTCTCTGGACTCTATCAAGCTTCTCCACATCCTTTTTGAATTGTGGGGCCCAAAACTTGATACAGTACTCCAGCTGCGGCCTCACCAAGGCCGAGTACAAGGGGAGAATGACATCCCAGGATTTGCTTGAGAAGCAAGCAAGGCACAGCAATAAACTCTGGCTCTGTTTGAGCTGGGGCAGAGCAGCCCCTGGGCTTGCAGGGGTTTGGGGAGTCAGCCTCATGCTCTCGGTATCAGCATTGGGCAGCAAAGGGGCAGGCTGGGGCGCAAGAGTGCTAAAGTGCAGGGCTAGGTGGCAGACAGCCCCTGCACTTTAGCACTCTCATGCCCTGGCCAGCCTCTTCCACCATCTACATGTGTGTTTCAGTGCACATAATTACCCCACCATAATGTACTATACTGCAGAGGAGTCAGTTTACTTTCCCAAATACCAGCACATTTGCAGGCAGTGATGCTTTATTATAGAGTTAATCAGCTCTTCAGTAAAATGCACATGTAGATGCACCCACTAACTTTCAGTAACTCAGTGCTATTAAAAGAAGAATTTATATAAGTTAAAAGTATGTAACCTCACTGCTACATATCCTTTGGTTTTAATCTTTTTAAGTTGGTTTAAAATATATATATTAGTGTCACTGTTATTATTACTGATCTAAATTTCAGTAGTGCTTAGAAGCCTATATCACCTCATCAGTTTTTTATGCTACTGCACAAACAGAATGTTGAAAAAGTATTTTCCACCCCAAAGTGTTTACAATTAGACTTTAAGGCAAAACATAACAGCTAGGTGGAACAAATAAATTGGAAGGACTGGGTAACAAGCTCATTTGAGCATTCTGTTTCAGATTCTCAGCTTGTCACATACCTAACCATTACATCAGGTGTTACTGTGTGCAATACATAAGGTAATGTTGGGATTGGAAGGGTTAGTTTTGAGGGCTTACTTCTGAGTGCCACTCAGCAAATGTTGAGCCCCTGAACCATGACAGACTGTACCTACTCCTGTAAATCCAATGAAATGTTAACACTACAAAGAGCTCATTCCTTTAAGTCTCATTTTTGTGACATTCATAGGATACTTTAACTAAACAAGGACTGCACTGGGGACAATATTGGAATTATTGCTATTGGAAGTTAAAAAAAAGATCTTTGAAAAGTTGTAGTGTAATCCACTTTCCATATGTTTTGTGTTAATTGAGGAGAAACTATACCCATTTGCTCCTGAACAGGAGTATGATATTTCAGAAGGTAGGAAGCACCTTTCAACTTGAATGAAGTGAGAAATATGTATGAAAGAGAGCTGGCACCAAGTCTGAGAATTCTGGCTTCTAGGGTAAGCCAAAGGGTACAGTTCACTGTTAACCATTTTATGACAGATTGCATATAAGAAGTTACTTTGTTGTGCTTTTTTTATCCAGAAAAGAAAAAGATTATACCAATTTATAGAATTTTTTGTCAGTTCAGTAAAAAGGATGCTACCTATTTGATGTCTATGGTGCAACAAGTTGCAAACTGCTACTGTTCCTGTATAATTCTTGTAGTTCAAACTTCTTGCGACAGCTAATGTGACCTGATAGAAGATGCAGCAGAGAAGTTATGTTACATCTGACATTTTGTCATATGGCATATTTTAGTTAAATTTTCAGGGTTATTCCATTTGTCTGCTCCATCTGAACTGAGCCAAAGCCCTAACTTACTAATAGAAGAGCCATCTGAAGGTGTTTTGAAAATTGACTATTGTCAGAGGTGCACCAATACATTGGTCCGATATAGAATCAGCATTGATATAAAGAAAATTGGCTGTATCAGAAATCGGCCCGATGCGGCCAATAATGTCACTGATAAATGCCCTTGCAGCCACAGCATAGCACATAGGCAGCGAGGAGCACAGTCCGGCAACTTGGAGAGCTATGTGCAGCTGGTAAGTCTGTTTTGGTGGAAGGGGAGGGGGGAGGGAAGGGGTGTGGGGAGGCAGATCAAGGCCCCCATGATGAGGGAGGGAGTAGGGCAGGGCCTGGGGCAGGTGCTACCCAGCCAGGGCAGGGCAGGGTGCAGAACAGAGCCGCAGCTCATCCCGGGGGGATGGGGGATGTGTGCCCCCCAGAACTGCACAGGGTGGGGCAGGCGGGCTGAAGCTGTGGGTTGGAGCTGGGCCTGCGCTGGTCTCAGCGGGGCGGGAGGCGGCGATGCTGGGAGGGGGCCTACAGGGAGGTCTGCAGCCACCCCAAATTTTTCCTTAGCCCTGCCCAACCCCCTTCTCAGCAGCGCCGCTGCCTGCCCGGTGCAGCCCTGGCTCATCCCTCATCTCTACCCATGCACCAGGAAGAGCTGGGACTGTGCTGGGCAGGTGGTGGTGGCACTGGGAGGAGGGTCTATGAGTGGGGGTTTATGGTGAAATTTTGGGTGGCTGCAGCTCCCCCCCCCCCACCATAGCCCACTCCCAGTGCTGCCCCTGCCTGCCCCATGCCCAACTCCCGCCAAGAAGAGACCGGCATAGCCCCAGCTCCAGCCCGCAGCCCCTTCCCTCCCTCCTCCTCTTCCACCACAACAGACTTAGCAGCTAGACACAGCTGTATCAGAAATCGGATCAGTATCGGCCAATATGCCTCTTTCAGAATTGGGTATTGGTATTGGCTCCCAAAATTTCTATTAGTACACACCTAGCTATTGTATTTTTTATAAAAATAGGTTGTATTTGTCTCTAAATGTCTACCTCAAAAGTTGTGGTCAAAGTCCAGTTTGAAAAATTACATCCAGTCTGACTAAATTTCTTGCATTTTCATTTTGAGAATGTTCACCCACAGCACTATTTAGACAGAATAAGTAGAATCAAAACCATCTTAAATGTCTCTGTTGCAGTTAAATGTAAAGTTCTGTACAGAATATAGCTGAACCCTGTACATCTTGCTCTGTCCTGTGGTGCAAGGTATGTATTTTAGGGTGAGGAAGAGGAACACTTGGTATGTGATCTACTCTGTACTCAGTTGGGATATGCATGGGTGCTCCCGAAGTTGATACTTGGAATGTCGTATGTACATGTGCTCTGTCTTCCCTTTTAATTGCAAGAGCAGGAAAGATCTTGATTTTTTTTTCTTCCATTCCAGACCCTCACAGTTGGTGTTTATAGAGGGAGTTTGTGAATGTTTCTGGCTAAGTACAGACATTCAAAGAGTCCAAGGTGGAATAGATCCAAGTTGCACTGTTTTCTGTAAGTGGCATAGTTTAGATAGGTAGCAAACAGAACAAACATTTGCCCTTTGGTTGGGGGAAACAAATCTTAGACTGGGTTCTGCTTTTTTTAAACCAGTCTATATGTGCCAAACTTCTTTTATGGGTCTAGACCAGTTTTGCATGCCAAACTTCTGTTCTGTTATGGGTATAAACCAGTTTCTGATCACTCAGTAGACTTGTAATGTTTGTAACTGGCCTCTGCATCCTATATCTTGCATAAAAAAGCATCTTAATTGCTCTGAAGAGGAGGGTCTCTGTGACATTAGCACTTCTATAGATCATTCTGGTGACTTTTAAGTGCTTCACTATTGTCTCAATCCTCCAGCCTTTATCCTGTTGTGAGTAGGGAGGTGGAGAAAGTTTGATTTTATTTTGCTACCTTTCTCAGGCTCTCTTTTCTCCAATGCATACCTCCATTCTTGTGTCCATTAAAGCTTAGTATCTTTAAAAAATATTGTCAGCTTCGTTGCTGGGCATAGGTTTAAAAAAAATTTCCCCTGAAACTTAAAGGAAGGCTTAATTATTGAATAAATATAATTATTGTAAAAATAAATGAATAGATGCTTCAGGTTGACTTACTTGCTTGGTTAATTTCTCTGTCTGCTTTCAAAGAGTTAATTTTTATGTACAATAGGTGCTATAAAAAAGTCAAGGGTTCACCAAACTCAAACCATCCACTGGGTTAGCAAGGTTAAGGAACATCCGTTGCCAGAGGCAACAGCACAGAAAGGAATGATGTGTCCAGCATCACAGTTAGATGTGTTTGACTCCCTATCCTGAATGACAGGTTGGGTTTAAAGCTGAATTAATGGGGGGCAGCTTTAAACACAAGTACATACTTTGAACTTCTATTTCTAGAGCCATAGTAGGATGCCTTAGCTACTTTGCCATCATCTGCCAAATAGCAGGTACTATAGTCTTGTGCTGTTCGTGTTGGTATATTCATATCCTTCAAGTAATTCTGTTCCTAATAGTGAAGACATGCAATATATTTGTAGGCAGAACAAATACTAGCTGCTTTGTGTGTGGAAGCTAGGCTGAGAGATCTTTCTTAAGTACACTGCAATTAACTGTAGACAAAGCTAAAGGGTAGTCAAGGAAGTTGGTCATGTGTTTAAGCCATTTAGATCCTCAAACCAATTCCATTGCTTTTTAATTTTGAGACTTACATTTTGGAATGTAAATATATTTATGGAAAGAAACTGATAAACAGTTCTTCCCTGATTTGCCTATAGAGATCTGAAGGAATGTGGAAGCTAAATTAAAAGATCTACAAGCCTAAATGTGAACAGCACTTAACACGATGTTGTAATGCAACACTTAGTTTACATTACAAAAGTTAGAAGGCAACAAAAGTTACATGTGCAAAATATTTATGTAAGTGGACTAGTTGTTTTAAGTACTTTTTTTGGATCCCCAAACTCGGATAGCTGTGTGAGATGAAATCATGTTCTCATTTTCCTCAAGCTGTCAGTTCATTTGTATAGATTATTTCAGGAATTTTAAGAATACCTGTGTCTTCTTACCTGAGAAATACAGCAAGCTGTACTTTCTTTGGTCTTTATCTGGCCCTGCAGCTACTATCATATTTATTAGCACTTAGAATGATGGTGTGAAAATCAATGATCAGGTCCTCACTTTAAACATTAATAATACGTGATCTCAATGTTTTCCTTCCATTCCACAACCCCTGTATTACAATGGTATTTTAGCTGATTAAAAACAATAAAATATTCATAGAATGTGGGTAAGTATTCAATTAACCTGAAAAATTCAGAACTATTCTATTTCAAATTAATGTATCTGTAAAAGAAGCATTGCAATTTTCTAAGCGGATTCACTTACTGAATTGTTTCATAAATTGGTCATAAATTGAGCGTGGTTATTTTACCTTTTATTTTTGTTCTGTAAATACTAGAACTCATGTTTTCTTAAATATACATTCTAAGGATACTTTATTAATTAGAACTCAAAGAATTAAACAAAACTGAAAACTGGATTTGTTAATTGAATGCATGCATTCAGGAATGTCTAGTGAATATGCATTGTAATTCTTGTAATTGGAAAAACTTCATCTTTGAAACTAAGTCTTTCTTGAGTGTTGTGATCAAGTCGTTTATCAAGCCGAAGAAACAGAATGGCCAACTCTTATTTAATTCAGTATTACTCATCATAAACTCTGTGAGCAGTGTCCTATTTGCAAGAGTTTGTTTACAAGACAGTGAACTTCCCAACACTTTTGGCCCTAGGCTTGTACAATAATGGCAGAGACAACCATCAAGGTATTTCCAAGGTCTATATCGTTTTTAGTGTTCCACATTTACCAAAATTGTAATTCTCATTGCAAACTCAATTAGCGCACTCTGTCATCAAAACCAGATTCAGTCCATCAGATCAGTAAAATAATTTGGGGTCGGAGGGGGATGTGCATTTCTGCTGCAGAGATTCTATCTGTTCTGTAGTTTATATCAGAAAGAGAAAGTATTCAGAATATCCAGGACCCCTTATTCAACTGCTTCTCCACGGATACATCTGTGCTTTGTGGGGTTTTTCTTGCAGTGCAGAGGAACAGTTTTTGACTGCTGAAACTCTGTGGTAGAAAATGTCGACTCCTGCATTGAAAAAGTAATGTATTGTTGGAATGTAACACAAATGTTTCTTTGTTAAAAGTATTTTTCAGTGGAGGTAACTGCTTATACTCTATGAGCAATAAGATAATTCAAACTAAAAATTTTAGGGGTTGGGCCCAATTGTATTCTAATGTAACAGTAGTGTAAATCAGAGCTAACAAAAGCAACAAATTGTGCAACTTGTGTAAGCAAGATCAAAATTCAACCCTGTTGCTATACCCTCTAAGGTTCTCATCTGAAAGTATTTTATGCTATATGTGACATGCCTTAGGCATGTACAAGTAGCGCGTGTGTGTTCTGACTTCTGGAGATGCCTCTTCCAGGCCCACAGGTGCAAGTTTGCCATTGATCATAGAGCAGATAGCTTTTACTCACTGTCAGTTGGTCAGTCCACCTGCTAGGGGAAATATGCCAGGATACACACAAATGCAAAGCTCTCTAGAAAGCATGCATCTTTATACATGTAACCATCCAAACATAAGCTAACACATGGATGCACACAGCTAGCCTTTCTCTTGCCTATCACTGTATTACCATTCCAGTTCACTTTCCACATTCTGTCTGCCTGATTTCCATATCATTCAGGCAGCTGTACCTTGATTGAGATGAGAGACTATGTGCAATCAGTTCTTAACAGCTTAAGGTTTTGACACCACCCAGTCCTCCCATGGTCTTCACCACATTCTTATTACATTGCTAGGGAGTGTCCAACCATCAAGCAGTCTCTAGGGGGCTTTCCTAACGTGAACACTGTGTAAATAGAACACGCATATGGAGGTAAATATTTACAGGACCAAGTTGTGGAGCCCTGGATTCAGCCTGTGAATATGGGACTTCAGTGGTGTTTGGCACCAGGGGCTTCATCTGCAGGCACTTTTCCTGTGTAGCCACAGGTAGACTCACTAGCCGCAAGGCTTATGCTGCTGTGGGGAGAATTGCCTGCTGTGAATGCTTTCCCTGTGTAACTGTGGAGAAAAGCACTGGGTATGGGCAGGTACAAGCACCTACTTGCATCTGACCTGCAGTGGATCTTTCTGGCTTACAGCTGGAAATGTTTGCCTGCCACTGCGCTAGGTCATATAGAGCATATCTACATGTGATATTAATGCGCTGCAAGCTTACTGCGCAGTAAAATGTGCAGTTAGCCTTCCCTGGGAGAACATCTACACATGCGTCCCTTGGGAGCAAATTTACTTCTGATGGGAGAAGTTTAGTGCAGGACTACTTTTGCCATGCTCTGTCCCCCTACAGCCTCCAGGGGGAGCTCTAGGCTCCCCTGAGTGGCAGGCCTGAGCTGGCAGGGGGCACTGGGGTCATGCCTGGCTCTGGAGGGCAGGGGAGCGGGGTGGGGGGGGGGGGGGGGGCTGTCTCACCTCAGGGGAAGCTGTTTTCCAGCCCCACCTGCTGATCTGTTGATTGGAGCATGGGGCCGGGAAACAGGTGCTTGGGGGAGGGGACAGTTCTCCATCCCCCTGCTTCCTGGGCTGATTGGAAGCAATTTGCTCCTAGTCAGTTGTCTACATGTGCACTACTGTGCAGTAGCTACTCTGTGGTTAATCTACCTGTATTTACAGGCAGAAGCCAACCATGTGTTAGATTAATGTACAGCATAGTAAATGTTGCACATATGTAGACTGTGGCACTTCTAGTCTACTGTACAGTAAAGTGTCTCATGTAGATGTGCCCATAGTGTCCTATTTGTACAACCATGTAGTTTTTAAAAAATATTGCTTTCTGACTTGATTTTTGTCATGTATCTTTTTTAAAAAAAAGCTTCTTATGCAGTCCTTTCATCTGTTGTTGAATTTGAATGTATTTTGTAACTGGTTGATTAGTTATTGTAGAACATGGTCAGAAGCCCATTGATATTATATTAATGGTTATCTTTTTTGTTTACACCAGTTTTGTAACATATTCTGGGACCTTATAAATATTTAACTAAAATTGTATGATCAGTTGTTGGGCATCGGATTTTTCAGGTTTCTGAAGGTCAACTTTTTCCTGCTAAATTTTTAAATTTTGTCAAAAAATATTATTTAAATTACTGAAAAAGTTGGAACTGTTCTTATTGGTTGTGAGTTATCGTTGTGAATCTGGCTTTTGTGCAATAGTAATGAATGTTGATTTTTGTGCGGGGGACATGCATTATGACAAAAATATTGTTATTCTTTATTTTTATGCTTTCTGTATGTGAAAAATAGACTTACCCAATGTACAGGTAGATGAAAAATATGATAAAGTGCCCATTTTTCCAGGCAGAAAAACCTTACACATTTTGGAATAACTTTGGTATCAAAAGAAAATGGGATCGTTTTAACTGTCAGCATATCCCAACACTCCTTACTGTCACTTACTAATTAAGTCTGTCTGAGAATTCTTCAAGTGAGTTAATGTACAGCCTGCTGCTCAGAGGCCTAAAAGCATTATAGACTTACAATCATAAGCGAGATACTTTGCCACTGTGGTCAGGTATGAATAGAAGATTACATACATGAACCCTGCTTTTCTATTTCTCTCATTTTTGCCTCATCTTGGTTGCTTTTAGTCTTTTAGTTTGCTGATTTTGAAACAATATTCTTGGCCCTGTAGGGATTTTTGTCTGTCTTGATATGTCAATTTAAAATAAGTCGGTTTCTGTTTCTGCCTCGCCGAAAAAAAAATTTGTCAGTGAGATGGTTGGTGAATTATGATGAGCAACAAAGGAGAGTGGAATGATGTTACACACTTTTTGGCTGTTTGTGAGAAGGGAGGAGGAGATTGACATTTCTCCTATTTGATCGTTAGTTTAAGGATTTCCTGTTATATGTACAAAGTTGTATAGACACAGAATTGTCTGTTAGACCTGTAAAAAATGCATATTCAGGAGTCTGAATGTTGTGCTCATATGACATGGCTGAGACAAGGTTGGCTTGTTAGAAAATAAAACACTGATATTTAGAGTGGTTCAAATTAAACAAATCTTTCAGTACAGATTTTGTTCTTGCTACTCATACAGTGTGTAAGCTGAAAATACAATTCAAATTTCCTTGATTAAAATGCATTCAAAATTCCACCTTTTAAAAAGATGTGTGTGTATTTAAACAAAGACAAGTGGATTCATTATTCATTAACATTCAGTAGATTGCCAGTTGCCAGTCAAAATGGAGTCTAGAAGAATATTGACATTGATTGATGTACATTCTCAAAGATTATGCACAAACAGGCTGGTCAGGTCATTTGAGCACATAAAAACACCGGAGCTTGGCTCAACAGACACAAAAAGATTCTTTGCATAAGCTTTCCTTTCCTCTGAAGTATCCCAGAGTATCCTGCGATTCACTTGATTGATAAGGTAAACTGTAGTTTTCTAACACCATTGTCATCAATTAAGAAAAGTGTCTAGTTTGATTTGGTAAATAAGAGCAATGTGTATTCATGCTGCTTCTAGCTGTGAGTTCGCAGTATCTAGGGGGGAATTTTGTGGTTAATCATTCAGCGTGAGGCAATCTCTTTATTTTTGGATGTTGCTTTTAATTGTGTATTATATGCAGGCCTAAAGATTGGCTGTTACCAGGACAAACAAAGAAACATACTAGTCACACTTCAGAGATGGAAGAGTACAGATGCTGATATTGCACCACACAATTTTATTTTCACTGCAGTTTTGAGCCTGTCAAATGGTACAGAAATGAACTATATAACTCTAGTTTTGTAGAGTCCCTGACTTGTTTGGGATAATAATATGAAGAACCAGATTGTGGCAATGCCCCAAGGCTGGGTAAAGGACATTTTGGTGTTTGTGCTGTGTTAAGTGTGTAGAGTCTTAACCACAATGTGCAGTTTGATTTCTGATTCTTATTTATTCCAATGGGGAGGTAATCTGTTCTAGTCTTATATCTGGCACACATTACTTCTACTCCATGCTGGCTCAGCTGGGTGCTGAGGAAATGGAGCTCAGGCTCTGTTCACTCTGTTGTGCTGCATACCCACACTCATGCAGGGTTATGAGAAATGGTGTGATGGAGCCCCTGCACCATGACCTGTGATATGGGTGGCCCAAGTGTGACATCATGTTTCACCCTTTTACTTCTTGTAGATGACAGCTGTGCTTAGCCTGACTTGATACTGTGCACTCCATTATAAGAGTTAAATTATTATCCTTATTATTTTCTTTCTTCATCTTAACATTTAGAGGATACTTGCAAATCGATCATATTGACAGACATTAGTTATTAAAGGTTAAACAGAAGGTGGACTAATTAAGATGGCAAAAGGGAATCCCTTGTACTTGAATATTTCCAAACGATTACCATGGGAAAAGAGCCTAATGTACATCTCATGAGCATGTTATGAGTTGCATGCCCACACGGTTAGTCTCATTCATTTGGGGGCCAAGACTCCATATGGAAGCCCTGTGCCTCCAAACTTATTCTGCGTCCCTACAATCAGAGAGGGTTGCTCTTCTGGGACCTCCTCTCTCGCTGGGGTTTCTGTAGCATGTAGAGCAATTCAGTGGAAGTTACTATAGTCAAACTTCACATCCACACTGCTGTCTTCACATCCACACTCTTCCAGCTGCATGGCACTAAAATCTTCTGAAGCTTCCCTCAGGGTTGGGCAAAGTATACTACAGACACAGTATTCCCTACTTCTACGCTGGGGCAGGGGATCACAAACATTTTATACTAAAGCTGCTTACTTTTCCCTTGGGAAAAATCCAGCTCCTTTTATTCATACAAATAATTAGTCCCATGGGCCTACATGTATAAATAAGAAGAATAGAGCTGGCTCCATGTCATAAGCATCTGTTCTTAACATACAGAGCAAGGACACAATCGTACTGTCCTTTCTAATGCAAAACTCCCACTTCTAATTGGAGTTACTTTGAATATGAAAAATGCTGTTTTTCTTTTTAATGTAACATTCTCTGAAGTCAAAAAGGTGACTACCAGCATTGTGAATTTTGGCAGAAAATCACATAAACTTAATACATTTTCAGTTGTAGCATGTTGCATAAAATGAACATTGTAATTTCAAGGAAATATGTGTGGCAATATTTCTAGCAATCACTTTAGGTTTAGTCATGTATCCTTTTTCACAACGAAGCTGTATTAGATTAATGATTATAGTCATATACAGATTTCCTTTTCACCGAGTTAGACTTTTTTTCCAAATACAGTTGGTTGGAAAATGAGTGTTTTTATTTGTGGAAAATTTTGACTAAAAATAAAATATTGAAATAGTTTGGTCAGAAATGCAGCCACAATTCCTCCTGGAATTGTAGTTTGTAGGGTGCCTCATGGAGGGTGAGCCCACAGACTACAATGGGGTATTCAGGTTTTCAGTTTTGTTTTCATTTGTCTTCCCCCTAACCACAAAGTAATCTTTACTACTTTATTATTACTACTTTATAAGTAATCTTTTAAAAAAAATCATTAAAAATCAGTTTAAATGCAGAATGTTTTGATGGTTCTATTTTTAAATAATTAGGAATACATCACTGAAATAATTGAGATTAGATCAATAACAACCCAGATCTTTGGTTCTGATGAAGGGGTACTCACTACAGCTAACAGTTTTTTGAGAGCTGTTTTAGCTTGTGCAAGCTGCAAAAAACACCAGTGTGCCAGTAGGGCCCATGGATAGTGACAGGGTCTATCTTATACTTCTTTGCTCCCGGCTGTCCACTAATGTTGGCCACAGTATAGTGGCATATATAGTGTTCCACATTTTCAGTTTTTACTGAATTTCACTGGTATATTACTGGATTTTTAATTGAAGTTATTAATTTTTTACTGATTTACATTCTTTTTTCAGTCTAGATCAGTAAAAAAACAATCAGAGGGGCAGGCAGCTGCATGTGGAGTGGGGGACGAGGGGAGTGACAGTGGCCATGTGGTGGCCAGGGGATGCTGGCGGGAGCTGTTGCCTGGAGACACAGGGGTCCTGGCTCTGACCCCTGGGCCAGGTGGGAGGGACCATGGGAATTGCTCTCATAGTGGGCAGGTCCCAGCTGCGCCTGGTGGCTCCAGCTGCAGCCCTTCCCAGGGCGCTGGGAGCTGTAAGCCCCAATGTGGGGGGCAGGCAGGAGAGCCTGGCCCCACTCCCTACGGCAGGCGCTGCACCTGGCCTCCCAGGGGCATGGGGCTCCTGGCTCTGACCCTGGGCAGGGTGGGAGGGGTTGGTGTTGATGCTGGGGTCGGGGCCCCACCCCCTTTGCTTCTGGCCATGTGCCATTCACCCTCTCCCCCAAGTGCCAGGGCAGCCCAGTAGCAGGCTGTTGCACCAGGGGGTAGGGGCATGGTGCAGCCTGTTGGCTGCTCCTGCAGCTGCAGTGGGGAGCAAAGCAGTGGGACCTGTCAGTGGGTGCGGGGCAAGGGGCGGGGGGGCTCAGCTCTTGTTGTTACGTGCCCCCTGGAAGGGCTGTGGGCTGGAGGGCTGCTCTGGGCTCTTCCCGGTGGGCGCATGCTCCTAGAGTTGCGCGTGGGACAAGAACAGCATGTCACTGCTGACTTGGGCCAGTGGCAGCACTGGACTCTTCCCAGTGCTGGGGGCGGGCGGCAGCCTACTCTTGTTCCATGTGCAGATCTGGGGGCATGTGCCCCCCCAGGAAGAGCTCCCCAGCCCACAGCCCTCCCGGGGAGCATGTAGCACCAAGAGCCATGCTCCTCTGCCCCCACCACGCACCCACTTATAGCTCCCCCCAGTTCACTCCCTGCTGCAGCCCCGGAAGTGTACGATGGGCTGCGCTGCGCCCCTCCCCATGCCCCTTCGTTAGTCCCAGCCTTATTCCAGTCCCTCCTTCCCTCACCACCGAAAGAACATATTATTATTTTCCCTGATTTAACTGATTTTTTTTCTTTTCTTCCTTTTATCCCAATTTTAACTGTTTTTTATGTTTGGAAGGTAAACCCTGAAAAATTCCCTGAATTTTTTTTTAAATAAAAACTGAAAATGCGGAACACTACGCATATAGTTTGTTACACTTCATTTGGTTGTGTGCCTCAAGAGGACCAGTCTTCCTGTGGCCATCTACACTAGTTGTAGGATCCTCTTATGCTGTTATTGGATGCCTATACAAGTGCTTCAGGGCAAGGGTTGGGGGCAGGGGCGGCATTTTAATCAAAGCGGCTCTCAGGACTCCTGCAGCTTTTTTAAAATGGTGGAGGTGCTTTAACGAAAGCTTGTTTGATGAGTTTTTATTAAAGTGAAATTTCATTTCATTACCATTTTGAAATGTGGGGTGCTGAATACACGAGACACTACAGCACGCTGGACCATTTTGATTTGTATGCTCCAGCAGACTTGATTACTTGAGTCTGCTCTGGCACGTTCTAATCCGAATACATTAGAGCACATGTAAATGTGCCCAATATTATGACTAACAACAGGAAGCAGAGTCCAGATAAGGGATAGGGTGTGAAAATTGTAGTGAGAGGCAGAGTGTTTCCATCCCATATTCAGGCACATAAAAAGGCTGCATTGGATCAGTCCAGTGATTTATTCATTATCCATTTATTATGTATTTCTGACTGTAGCCAACAGCAAATGCTTTGGAGCAGTGAATCTCAATGAGGGTGCTGTAAGATCTTTTTAAGGGTGCCTCAGGTTGCCACAGTGTTAATACTGTTAGGCATGCAAACACGGTTTATAAGATAAACATAGGTGTTGAAACATTATGACTTGTTGGGTCTTTGAGTTCTCTGCCATGGAAGAGCTGCTCTATTATTTTTCTGTAATAAAAAAAAAAAAAAAGGTGAAAACTAAGACCTGGCATTTTCTGAGGGGTGCCTCCAGTCTAAAAAGGCTGAGAACCAATGATTTAGAGGAATGTACAACAACCCAGGAATGAAGGGGAAAGGATTTTTCCCGCTTCATTCCTGAAGTGTTCTGTTTAACTCTAGCCTATTTCTTGTACAGTTTTACAACATTTAATCACCATGGTAGTCAAATGTTGAAGGATTTAAATCTCTTTGGATTTTTTTTTAATTCTATGTCGTGGCTGGGAATATTCTTATCTATCTTTCTCATGACTCTTAAGTTGTGGCCTCATTTTATCATTTTTGTTAATTTTTTTTCAGATTTCCACAGGCTGGTCGTGTTGCATTAATTTTATCATTAAAGCATCAGTTTTATGTTTATAGCCTTTCAACTTAATTTCAAGTCTCTTTAATATTCTAGTATAAGAATGTAATTATTGTTCCTGTGCACAAACAAGTATGACAATTGAAGTCCTAGGAAGTCCCTCATTTATTGGGACTGCTTATCAGTGAAATTCATTTATCTAGCTAGTGGGATAGGTTGTTATCAAGACAAACTGTTTTTTTTTTTTATTATAGTAAAATTATAGCTGTTTGTTTCTCTGCTTAAAAGTTGTTTGATGTATGAAGGGGTTAAACTCTCCAGGCAAACAACATATCACTTTCCTTAAAATGCCATTGGGAAGCTGAGATAAATGGTAAAGCATTTTCGGTGTTGACATGATGTTCGCCTGTCCGATTGCATCCTTCCCAACAGGCAGCAGAGAAGCAATTACAAAAAAAGACATCTGTGCCAAGGTTTGGCTAGCCAAAGAGGGCAAGCTCTTGTGTTTAAAAGGTATAGAATCCAATTGATGAAAATGTCTGGACCTGTTAGCACCAATAAAGCTGAAGGCCATTGGGAAGCTCAGAAAGGGTCTTTTGTTGTGGAGATAGAAAAGAGGCTGAAACTGTGACACTTAGGGAGGAATAGGGTCAGCTAGTACCATCATCCATCTTCCTTTGTGGCAGCTTTCTGTCAGTTTCTAACCCTGCTCAGCAGAGGATCTAAACCTCTATTGTTGACACCAGCCAATTCTCAGCCAAGTGTAAATGAAGTTAATATTCACTGACCTTATGCATAGCCAATGAAGGCCCTTGATGTAATTTTGGAAATAATGTTATCTGACACTTCAAAAAGCAGATGCTGGCAGGTTGTGCCTGTGGGTTGTGGGTTTTTTTGTTGTTGTTTTTGGGTTTTTTTGGCTAAATAAGTAAGCAAATGTATATTGTTTAGCTACCTCGCATTTTTAACCAATTCCCATAATAACTATGTGCATGCTTTTTTTTTAAACTTTAAATCAAACTTTGTTATATATTTTAGGGATCATTATATCCTGTCCACACAGCCTAAATAACCTGTAGTAAATGATCTAAGAGAGGTAGCTGACTTTATGGTAAGATGCATAGGAGTCAGTAAACAAACTGTATCTAATACACTAGTAGAAAATACAGCAGATCTTTTCATAAAATCTACTTCTCTCGGGGGTGCTTTTTTAAAGTCTGATGACTTACTATGTAGAACAGTGTTGATTTGCTGATTATTGCTTCATACGCAACACGACCACAAACTTTTTTTTTTCTTTTTGTGAGACATTAAAAGGAATTGTTTAAAGTCTCTTTGTCTTAGTAATGACTGTCATGACTGAACTTGTTGATCTAATAGTATTTTAATTACAGAGTCAAGAAATATTCACTGATCCTGATTTACCAAATATACATTTGAGAGAAAAATGTCAGCAAAAGCTTTCACAGAGGGACTTATATTTCAGTAAAACACAAGCTAATGTGTGGCCACAGAAGGCAATATGTAGAAACTGCTTTTTTGAATATGTGCTTGTGAGTGTTGATGACCATGCTGATGATAACTATGTATTTATATAGTGCTTTTCATCCAAATGGATCCCCAAACAACTCACAGACATTTACTAACTGAATGCATACATACACTCTGTGTTTCAAAAAAAAAAAATCAGTTGGAGAACAGCTACCATACATCTGGGATGAAGCACTACAACTGTTCTTGAAGTACAGAAATTCTGCACCACAATCTATGACCCTAACTGAAGCAGGCATTTAAGCTTATGCGTGGGCTTAAGTGAGTTCATAAATAGGGAGGCCTATCACAGGAGGTAAAGGCTAGTTTAATAGAAATGTTTACTACCCCCCCCAGCATTCCCTGGAGGTATGCCAGTTAACTACTGTCCCATGTCAAGCAGGCTTACCTTACAGGGGTTTATGAGATCATAGCTTGTGGTAGCAAAGTATAGCTGCAGGATGAGCGTCTATTATTAATCAAGTATATCCAATTGTATTCACCAGCAAACTTCGTACAGCAGCTTTTACATCTGTGAACAGAAAGTAGCAGTAGATAACAGAATTATTTGTAAGTATGCCACCGTAATGGTCCTTTTTCAAACATTCAGAAGAATAGTTATGCTGTGATTTTCACTGTTCAGTGTATAATCCATAGCAGTCCCTTTAAGGAAGCAATCCAAAGCCCTGGTGCTTCTGACAAAGAAGGGGTTAATGGCTGAAGTGAGAATGCTATAATCTCAGGGGTTGCTGGTAGGTGATTATCTGACATGCTGGCTATTATGAGAATTACCAGAACAGATCTGCATCTAATTGACATCACTCAGATTTGATCTGAAAATAAACATTCCTAGATTTTTTGGAAGCTATTTTATTGATTGTGTTCGCCCCATCAGTTTTGTTTATTTGTACTTATTAAAGACACGAACATGCTTCCTGTAATAACAGATTTACTACAACAGCAGTTGATCAACTAGAAGTTTCACTGTATAGCTTTTGCTTTATATTAACTTAAATCAGATGGGGAGTTTCAAAAGAAAATGAGTGCAACCATGTTCCTGGACTAAATTTTATGAAATCCCCAACTGAGTTTTGTTTAAAATATAAACTGTGTTTCATTTGCTTTTTTTTATTCATCCGCTGACCAAGATGCATGCAGACTCTTTCATGGTTCAGACAAATAGAAGGTCCCTTTTTACTTAATAGAAGATCAGTTTGTACAGGTAAATTAATTAGAACAGGGTAGTTTCATTCTCGGTGATAGTTTCTATCTGAAAATAATTCTCAAGTTGCTTGGAGAAACAAGGGAATGACTGCTGTGTGCATTAGGGGCCTGACACATGATGGCTCAAGTCAATGGGGCATTTCAGTAGTGCTTTTGTTTTTGTTTTTTGGGTTTTTTTGTCAATACCTGGGATCCTGGTTTTCTCTGTTTAAAAAATCCAAAATTCCCTGATAAAAAAAACTAAAATGCTTTGATTATAACCCTCAAAATCTGTGTTTTTCCACAATTAAAAATGAAATGCCACTGTATAAGTATCAGTTGAACACAATGTTTTATTTATATAGTTACAGTTTTAAAGCAATTTGGAAGCTTACCAGTGCCTCAGTTATTATAATAAAATAAATTCTAAATACTTCAATATTTTGGTCTTTGATTATGTTTTTTTATCATGGAAAATCAGAGCTCCCCCTATCCCCTTCACTCACCAGGATGTGGGTCCAGCTGTGGCTGTCACCCCTGCTGCTTTATGGCGCTGAACAGCCCAGCACAACTTGCAGGCAGAGCCAGCCTTATGGGTGGGCAGTGATGGCAACTGCCCAGGGCACTGAGGTGGAGAGGGAGGGAGGGAGGGAAATTATGGCACCCCAGAGCAGGGCCCTATTTCAGCTTGGGTAGGGGCAGAGCAAGCAGGGGTGCTTTTCATTCCCAACCTGCAGCCACCAGCCATGCCGGAGGGGCCCTCCAGCTTGCCCCTTGCCCAGACCCTAGCCCCCTAGTGTGTGGGGCAGTGGAGAGGAGATGTGGGGATTTCCTGAGCTTGGAATTTGCTCCCATAGTGCAGGGCTGGTCCAGACTTGCTAGAGCTTGGCCTCTGATGGTCCAGAACGGCCCTGCACCACTGGGGCTGTATACCAAGCTCTGCTGTGCCTGGACCACCTCTGTGCCGTTGAGGGCCTCACTGATGGCGCAGGGTCAGTTTGGGCCTGCCACAGCTTGGCCCCTGGTGGCCCAGACCAGCCCTGCACCAGTGCAAGGTGGTGCGGGACCTGTATGCCTGCCTGCCCCCCATGCTTGTTAGAGCGCAGCTGCTGTGGAACAGGGTGGGGGAGGGTGGTGGGGACCCTGAGGAACTGCAGCCGGCATTGGAGGTGCTTCTGCAGGACACCTTTGTGTCCTTTGTGCTGTCCTCTGCACAGAGCAGGGGGCTGTGAGTTGGGAATGAAGGGCACCTCTGGCTTGCTACCTTCTCTGCCCCCACCTGAGATGAGGCAGGGCCCTGAGTGGTGGCTGTTGCTGCCTACCCATAAGGCCAGCTCTGTCTGCAGGGCTGGTGGTGGCAGAGCAGGGTGGCGCAGGTCATGCTGGCAGGCCCGGGAGGGCTGTGGCTTCAGAGTGAGGGGCACCGACATATCAGGACTTTTCAGTGCCACAAGGCGGAGGGGGCAGCTGTAGCTGGACCTACGTCCTGGTGAGCGAAGGGGTTGCAGATGTGGGGCTGCAGCAAGGTAGGAGGACACAACAGCACCAACAGTGTCTCCCACTGTGCTTTCCTGCCCCTGCCCCTGGGCCCTGGCCTCAGCTCCTTTCCAACTGTGGGCGGTGGCTTAGGCCAGGCTGCAGCTCTGTGCCTTAATGCAGCACAGAAATCTAGGGGGGGGGGCAGGTGCCCCTCCTGTGTCCCCCAACATGTCACCAATGCAACCATGCATTGTTTATGCCCTTCGCCGCCACTCCCAACTTCCCTGCAGGCAGCTGCGGGAACTGCTCCCACCACCCTGCCTGACTGTATTGCTGGCTGTTTTCCTCCTTTAAAGAGGAAAATCTGCATTTTTGTGTGGGAAACAGAAAACCCAGATCCTTGATCATGACATAAAATTTCTAATTACCACGCGCAAGACTTTGCAAAGGATTTGTTTCTTGTATGGGCAAGATCCAATATTGATTACATTCTGGGTCATATTCTGATCTTAGCTATATTTCTGTGGATCTATAATTTCCTGGCTCAGCTTTGATGTCCTGTTTCTTTGTCAGAAAAAGGTGTGGAAAGCCAAAAACCAGACAACCAATCTTTTCAGTGTCATTTTCTATCAAATGACTAGATATTGGAATATGATATTTTGTTTCATATTTCCAGTGTGAGATTTGTTTCTTTTGAGAGAGAAACTTGAATTTAGTCATGGGCAGATGGATTCATTTCCTCCTTTCGCTATTGAATAGTGGTCCTATTTTAGTTGAAAGTTTGCAGAATGTTAGTTTACAATGGGCAGGGAACTGAACAAGTGATCCAAAAATAATGTAAATTGAAAGTGTTTGGTTTAATGTATTTTTCTGTTTGGTTTTTCACTGTTTAAAAAATAAAAAAGCAAAAGATAGGTCTTTGTACTAAATGTCAGTGGAAGATTCGCTAGGCCAATAGTAATGTTGCTAGCTGCGTACTGTGGGTATGTGAAGAGATGGCTGCTTTCTCTTTGTTGTTGTCTGAAGGGAGAAATAAGCCTGGCGGTACCAACAGCTAGTTTAACATTGTCACTCTGTCCAGCTGTTCCTGTGGAGAAAGCCAGGCAAAAGAGCATGCAGGGATGGGGAATATAATGCTCTCATTGGGAGCTAGGATGATTTTACTCTTGATTAAGCTAATTTGTAGGGGGTAAGGACTTCAGAAGCAGGTTTTGGCCCATTTCTATTATTCAGAATAATGGGTAATTTTCACCTTCTACCTTTGGGTCTCTGTAGAAATAGTCAGTATGGATCAGGGTTCATTTTGTATTGCACTGTCAGCATAGCTCTGATTTTCTTTGACAGTTACATCAGTGTGGATGAGAAAAAAGGAATTGGGCATGAAAAACTGCTTTGTTCTTTGGAGTTCTCTAGATTTTGAAGCTGCATCATATCTGCAAACAAATACAATTGTAAAGAATAAACATAAAAGCACTAAAAATGTAATATTGCAGAACAAATTAAAAACTTGAAAGAACAGAATATATTTATGGTGAGTAGCATACCTTATTCAATAAAAAAACCAGATTTATATTATCATAAACATATCTCTCTCATTGTTCCACAAGATCAAAAGGCTGGACAGCAGCAATGTGTTCTGTGCTTCCAGAAACATGTTTCTGGCAATCTCAGTGGTTCCTGAAGCTGCTTGGTGGTCCCAATCCCAGGACCACACTGGAGTGTCCTAGCTTTGCTTGCTTTGAGGGACATACCCCCAGCAATCTCCAGGGCAGGTCTCTTGAAGCAGGAAACCCAAACTTTCCCTGCTTCCAGAGTTGTGAAATGGAGATGGCTGGGGGTTATGGAAGCGGGGAAAGCTGGGCAGGCACTCTGGGTACTTGAAGGGGCCTGATCCTCTGCAGGAATTCCTGGGACATGCAGGACCAGGTTCCTTAAGACCCAGGAGCACCTGGCCGGGGTGGCAGGTGAGTGCAGATAGCTCTAGGCGGCTTTTGCTCTCCTGCCAAAAAGTAAATAGAAGTCTATCACAATAAAATGGCACAATTTATTACCATTTGTTGCAGCCACAACATGGCTGCAACAGTATTTATGGTCATCTATTTGCTGTCAATTTATGCTGCCATAAAAATGTATATGGTGGCACAAAGGCTAAGTCTGTTTTTGCTAGAAGTGAAGCGCTATGTAAAGTACTGAAAAAGGTTTGGCATGATCCACTCTCCCTCAGAATAAGAGGAAATCAGGAGTGCAATAGTGTTGTGTCTCAGAGAAAATTGTGGCTCACAGTTCAGTCCCTGATCTACCTCCATGGCAGACGTAGTCCCCTTGTTCTACCAATCCAGGTCCCCATAACTGAATATTTAAAGATCAAGAATCGGTGGCTTTGGACAGCAATAGATGATTAACAAATAGTGACATTTCTAAATTTGGATTTTTACCTGTATTTTTTAAATATTTCCATAACTTAAAGCATAATTACAAACATTCAAAACTCAAGTCAAGCCTCTAGATTGTGGTGACTAGCTTAAACCCCATGATTTAAAAAAAAATCTTTGTATTTATCCTTTTACTTGCTGTCTTGGTTCTTAACTTTTAGAAAGCTGTCTGATCACATTTTCAGGTAGATTATCTCAAGATCATATGACTCCAAGTACTGGGCTTTATGGGGAGCACCAAGCAGTGAGATCACTGATGAAATCATAACTTAAAATATATTTTTATTCTGAAATCTCAAGTATAAATGGAATGTTCTTACTGAATGAAGAGCTCCCATTTGTATATTCAGCTCATTGTCTTTTCCTGTGGGGTTTTTTTTTTTTATCTGTACAGCCAATACACCTTAGAATACTCATCTTATTCTCTCTATTACATCTGATCTATCACTAACCAGAATTATTTACTGACTTCCATTAGTTTATACCTTTGCAAACCCATTGAAGGAAATAGGTTGTGGAGCTCTCAATGAATCCAGTGTGGGTGCACAGATACAATTGAGGGTGTGGTTTAGCTAACAGGAGCTTCTTTACTACTGATGTCACGTAACAGAAATCAACTTCACTTTCAGAGTTCTGTAGTCCAGGTTGAGTTTGCATGGCCACCCTGCAAACCCTTAACCATACCACCTTTTACTTGCAAACTGAGCACATTTGACACCAAAGTTATTGAGAAACTGTAGACTTGGAGCTTCCTCATTACACTTTTTGAGGGTCTTTTAGAGTAAAACCAGTGTGCGCTGAATATGCCTGTGGATAATTTTCCATTCAGTATATTATCATCTGAATCCTACAAGTGCTTTCAGGGTGAGCATGAGAAAGCTTGATGGTTGCATTCCAGTGCTCATGTAGTTGAGCAATATTTTTCTGAACTGATCATTTACTTCTGCTTGTATACACAGATCACGCCCTAAAAGTTTAGAACTTTTTGTTGTTGTTCTTAGATCTTCTAACATTCAGTCCTATTTGAATTGTCAACCTCATCATTGTACTGTCTGCTATGCCTATACTGGTGACATCCCATCACTCAGTAAATTTTATTGGGACAGTAGGTGGCCTAGAGGAAATTTAATTTCTAACCCTACAGCTTCATTGACCATGATGTATCAAGTGCCTCTCCTTATACTAGGTCCCATTTTGACTGACTCAGAAAAGTCTGCTGTTGCCAGATTTAGTATTTTATCATGAGTTTTGTGATACCTGATGGTTTATGCCCCCCTCTTCCTCTTTCCCCAAGCTTCAGTTCCTAGATTATAATCATCAACTTTCATGTCTTCTTTTTTTTAAAGTAAAGTGTCTGGATTTCATGTTTATTGAGAAATACTAGAAAATGTGAATCCAGCATCCCCTCAAGTCTCAAACACCAGAAGGCAAAGAAAAGAACTCCATGTTTATTGAAAAATCTCATAATTTTTTGGCAGAGAGATCTGACTCATTTATTTTTAATTCTTATGACTTTCAGTACTGAATATTTCTTCTTATCCTTCCCTTGTATAGCTTTCTTTATCTTGCTAGTGTCTATCTGGTTCCTTTTGCTGAACATGAGCTCTTGGGATTGGATACCAACTGCACTAATTCCTTTGATTTCAACACAATGGTTGTGTCTACCTGAAATGTTTACTGCAGAACTGACTAATTAGCTCCACAGTAAACTTGTCAGCATTTACATGTGTGCCCCTATTCGTGTGCAGGACACTAATAAACTCTGCAGCAGGGTAGTACTTGTAAATACAAGTACTGCCCTACTATGGAGTTTTTTCATTCGCAGCAGTGCATGTGTAGACACTGACAAGGCTGGCTGGGGCACAAGGGTGCTTCAGTGTTGGAGGGTCTCTGCTGGCTAGCCCCATGCTGAAGCACCTTTGTGCTCCAGCCAGCCCCTGGGCAGGATACTGAGCCCGGTCGAAGCATCTTGGGCTGGTAGGCTAACCCTCCAGAGCCCCTTGCCAGCTCCGTTTTTGTTATCTGTGAGTTTCCAAAAGGAATTCTCCTAGCTTGGAGGGAGAAGTAATTCTTTTTGGATGGAGAAAGAAAGCAGCTTTTGTTTCATGTGGACTGTCCTTCTCTTTTTGGTTGTAGTCCTTAGCTTGTTTCAGAGGTGGAGGTGATTCCTTGGAAAGGGAAGAAATGATTTTTATTAATAACAAATAATGCATTTTATTTTTGCCCATCAGTAAGAGCATCAGAACTATCTGCACAGAACTATCCCCTTAAACTCATTAAAAACACAGAATAGGTTATTGTCACCACAATATGCTAATGGCATGCAGAGCTATTAGTATTTGCCTATTGTACATTTGCAATAAGTGCATTGCTAGGTCAGCACATATGTTACTTTTCTGTGATAAATGAACAATATTAACATATGAGGGCAAGAACAGCTTAAAAATAGTAGGTCAGCTTTTTATTTTACATTTCAGTTATTTTTCTTCTGTTACTAAAACAATATGGTAAGTGTTAATTACAGGTTATATTGTGGAGACATGTTTAATTGTAAATATTTTTATTTTTAATCTGAAAAAAAGTGAAATATCTTTTCCAAATATGCAAAATGGAATTTTATATTTTATATATATATAATAAGGTTTTACATCTCTTCTGATCATACATCCTTTAATCCAGTTTCCTGGGCTTCTGAGGTTACAGGCTTAATATAGCCTGCTCAGCACAGTTCAAATAGTATTCAAATAAAGGTTCAGAGCAAGGCGGGGTGATCTATAACTAAAGAACAAGCAAATAAGCTTTACATTTATTTGGAATGGCCCCATTTAATTTAGAAATTAAGAGAGCTCATTGTTAAACTTACAGGAGTTCTAGAAGAATGTCACTTTAAAGATAGTAAAGTTTCCCACAGAAGCTCTGAAAAACAATCTGCAATCTGTTCCCATACACAGCGGAAAAAGGCATATATTTCTGCTGCTCTGTTTTATTTTGGGTGGTGGGTTCGCTTATGTTCTTAAATAAATTCAAGAAGAAACATGAAATCCAGACAAAATCCAAAGAACAAACAGAAAAACCCCCAACTGTCCACTTGATTCAGTTTCCAAATATTTTAAAGAAAACTTGATCTTTGTTGCTCAAATCTCGATTGATTGTCTTCTTACCTAAAGTTAAATGGTGAAATCTTGAACCTGGTAAACTTAATGGCAGAAGTCCTACTGATTTCAGTGAGGTTAGGATTTGACCTCACTACCACATAATCATCTCTATGATAATTAATTGTGATGTCACAGATGGTTTGCAATAGCAGGTAAGACACAGTAAGTAGAGATGAATTTCTAAATAATATATAGGACCTGTTCTATAAATACGTGTTTCTTACAGGAAAATAAAAATCAATGATATGTAAATAGAAAGTTTTTCACAGGTTTCCAAAATGAGTCAACAATTCATTATTATGTAAAGGAATATTGTATAATAGTATAATGAAAAACAAAACAAAAAAAATTGTCAACTTATGCCATATGTTGAAAAGTTTTTTTGTTTTTTTTAAGTGTTCCATAGTCACAGGAGAAGTGAACTTAATAAGAGATATGGCTTTGCTTTGCATCAGTGCAGAAGGTTATCTGTTGTAAAGGGTGGATTTGTGAATGAAACATTTGTTTTCAACTTCCTCATAATATTGAGTATGGTTGAGCCTGTTGGCTCAGTTGGAATAATGTGCTGATTTTCTAAGGATAAAGAGAATGTTATCCCTTTCCCCCTTTTAAGTTTTCGATTGGGGGGGGGGGGGGGGGGGGGGGGGGGGGGGGGGGGGTGTTTCCTTAGATTTCACAGTACCTGTCTGGTTTTAGCAGCTCTGATTTCAGTCTATCGCTTTCCCTGGCTGAAGTGTAAAAACTGATATGCTCTCCTCCTTGAAGGAGAATATTCAAGAAATGCAATCCCAGTGAGAGGGCTGTTTCCAGCAGCAGGGATCCTTTCTTCCTGTCATTTTCTTAACTCGGTCTCTGTTTCAAATCTTTATCAGCACCTGTCCTTTTAAGGAAACAGATTAAAATGTCTAGGGGTAAATGGAGGATTGATTTGGTGTGAACATAGAGCTTCTGTGCTTTTACAATGCATGCAGTTATGAACAAGGGCACCACATGTTTTAACACTCCTATTGGCTCTGTGCAAGATCAGTTTGCCTTGCTTGTTCTTTTGCTTTTACCTGTGTTGCTTCTAGTTCTGCCCTGCACATTTTAGAGTTAAAAAGATTGTTTTGAGAAAAAAAACAAACAAACTGTTATTTTGAGGGGAGAAGACAGTTGTTTGTTAAAATATACAGTTGTTGGCTAATTTTATCTATGTTATGAACAGTGATGAAGTATACAAACGTTAAAGACTAGGGCCAGATGGTTTATTCAAGATGAATAAAATTTATTTCTAAAGGTTAAAGAATTTATTGCCAAATGCTATACCTCTAAGTGTTCCAACGGCAGCATTTTTAGAAGTTGGAGATAAAAACAGTAGATATACATTCCCTCTCTCTTTCTCTCTCTCTGTCTCTTTTCTCATTTGATTTCAGTGTACTGATGAGTTGCATAGACATCAAGATTTATATGAGTCTAATAAATAGTTGGAACAGACAGTTCTAGGGATGGTTGTCAAGGTTCCTTGGGTGAATTTGATATCTTTTATTAGACGAGCCCAAATAGTTGGAGAATATTTATTAAGCAAGCTTTCGGGTTCAAAAACCCTTTGGGATGGTTGTAGCACTTGCTGGAATTCTGTTTCTCCTGCCTTTGGTTGACATTGTGACTCTGAGTGTTGCAGATGCTGTAAGTTAAAAGATGGTAAGAAGCCTGATTTAAAATTTGAATCTTATTTATAGGCAGACAAGGTTCCTTGGGTGAATTTGATATCTTTTATTAGACCAACCCAAATAGTTGGAGAATAGTTATTAAGCAAGCTTTCAGGTTCATTCCATCCAGGAAGCGCACACACCAAATGCTGAAACTTCCTTAGCCTGACGAAGGGTTTTTGAACCCAAAAGCTTGCTTAATAACTATTCTCCAACTACTTGGGTTGGTCTAATAAAAGATATCAAATTCACCCAAGGAACCTTGTCTGCCTATGTCCTTAGACCAACACAGCTAAAACCTACACCCCTGCTATCTTATTCATCAACATTTAACTAGTATGGAGAAAAAAAGATACATATATAGGTTGATTATTTTTCTAAATTACCAGACAGGAACAGACAAGGTTCTTTAAATAGTTGGAAATCAATTTTTAAGCAAGCTTTCAGGTTCAAAAACCTTTTGTCAGGCTAAGGAAGTTTCTGCAGTTGGTGTGTGCTCTTCCTGGATGGAATGAAAAGTAAAACCTACACCCCAGACAGGAACAGTACTTTGAGTGCACAATATTTCTCAGTGGAAATTTCCTGAATAAGTAGCAGTGTCCATCAATCAGAAAGCGATTTGGAGAAAATAATACATGAGCATCAATTTTAGAATATGGTTAGAGAGTTTCAAGCATCAGTTTTCAACTCAGAGGATTCCTTTCCATCAGTGATCAATGTCGAGTGGACAGGAGTAGATGAGTTTCATTGATTCACATGGGAGGACTGTCTCAAGCACAATCTGTAAATGCTGATGGCACTAATGCTGACACAACAGATGCTGTGAAAGCTGCCACCTCTTTCTCTTGTTGATACCTCTGGAAATTCTTAGAGGAACATCACAAGGACTTTTACAGTTGCTTTTGACTACAGAAGGAAAAAAGAAACCCTAAAGCCTGTTCCTGTGAGGTGTCAATTGCTTCTCTGATGCTGCTGGGAGCACTTATCTAACATGATTGGCAGTTGAAGGCACTCAGTATTTTGAGGATCATAATAAACAAGTAGAGTGTAGAGAAGTATCTGACACACCTAAAATGTTTCATGATTTTGTGTGTCCACTTAGTGCCTGGAAGCTGCCATTTTAATGGTAACGCCAGAAAGAAACATTTAACGATGACATGCAACTGTGGCAGCTAGGCACATAGGGCACTATATGTACTTAGAAACACAGGGGGGTAGCAGGGAATTTCCAGTGCTCTGGATAGATAAGTCTGATCATTACATGAAAACAGACCAACTCCCCCCTCCCCAACCCCCCCCCAAAAAACAAAACAAAACCCAAACCCCAAACAAAACAAAACAAAAAACAAACCAAGTAAACACCTCATTCCCTTCTGTTCTCCTACTCCCTTCTAAATCTAGTGAAAGAGATATGGAAATCCACTGATGTTTCTTGCCTTGTTACATTCATGTCATAAAGAGAAAATAATCCAGCTACTTCCTACTTTATTATTTCATAGTTATTTTTTTAACTATATTCATAGCATTTAAAAGGAATACATTAACATTTATAGTTACCTTTTCATTCTATGAACTGATTAGAAAGTATTTTTTATTCATATTAAGTAGTACAAGCTTTTTTTCTGAAGTTCTATATATTTTACTGAAGAAAAAATACTATTTATTACAGTAATGCTTAGAGGACTCAACCCATTCTGTGGCCTCATTGTGCTAGGAATTACCATAGTAAGAAACTATCCCCACCAGAACGGAAATGCTCACACTCTATATAAGACAAAAGGGGAAAGGAAACATAAATTGCAAGACACTATGACTTGTTTGAGGTCATACAGCCAGTCAGTGGCAGAACAGGGATAAGAACCCAGGTTTGAGTTTCTAGTCTGTTGCCCTACCCATTAGACCATGTTGCTTCTAAATCAATTCATATATAGCTAGAGCAGATTGCTACCACTGCGAAATTGCTAAATATCTATAGTAGTTAGCACTGACATCTTGAAAGAAAATCTGGCTTGGATTTGTAATACTCTCTCACATACTTTACTGCTCAGCACAGAAAGAAGCACAGCTCATATAAGTAATTTGTCCAAAGAAGTACTTGGACAAAGTAAATATAAAATAATAACATGATAAAAATACAAATAAAAAGATAAAAATAAAATAAGAAATGTCAGTCAAAGCTCCACCTATAATGGAGATATTTTGCTGTATCCCATATTCAGGAAGTTGTTTTTGCTTTCATTTTACTAGTGGCACAAATGGGTGAGTTTGTAATGGAAAATGTATTCCTTATCTATCTATCTATCTATCTATCTATCTATCTATCTATCTATCTATCTATCTATCTATCTATCTATCTATCTATCTATAGATGCATTTTCACAGGAAGGTCAGTGCTTGTACTTCTTTGTGTTCTGCAACACTTGGACCATGTCTATGCTGCCTCCATGCTGAGCTGTGGCATACAAGTTATTTTTTTATGACTATCCCCAAGAACAAGCTGCCACTCCCTCTCTGTGCACACTCAAGCCTAGCAGTTTGGCATAGAAGGGTCTCCCCAGTGCTGCTTTCAGCCTTTCTGTCTGTTTCATCATTCAAGTTAATGAAGAATATATTTTTCTTTTATTCATAAAGTTCCTTTCCCCCTATTTCTTCAACATAACTTAAAAACGTGTGAAATTAATAACACCTCCTGAAAGTTAAAGTTAAAATTGTAGGTGGTGAATGGCATGTGTGACCTTTGTTAGAACAATGAAATAATGAACAGGAGTCATGCCTGTTGCTAGATCAGGAATCATGCCATTTGCATATGCACAGAGTTATGCTTGTCCGGTCTTTATCAGAACATATAGATCCAAACTTACTCCTTTCCTAAAGCTTGTCTTTTTTATTAAATTCAAGCCAATAACAAAACATAAAGAGAACCAACATAACCACTGGATTTATCTAATTCTCTGAGCTTTGCTGTGACTGGCACTTACCTTTGTATCTATCTTCTTCTGTTTTTATTTTGTGCCCCACCCAAAAGAGAAATTTCTCAGTTCTTCCTATCTTGGTAGGTTTTTTGGATCTCCTTGTCAGCATAATTCAAGAGTAATTCCCTCAAATCTTAATATAGAATTTCCTCAATTGAGCCGAAGGTAATAGAGTGCAAGAAACCTAAATTACTGTGTTTTATAATCTGCTGCCTTGGTGCATAGCATTCCAGAGAGGACTGATAATTTATTCTCACTTGTTGGTGGGCATAAATAAAAATGATATCTTAAGTTGTAGGAGGGACAATTGATATGAAGTTTTAGGAAAATATAACATTAATTAGACAATGGGACAGGTTTCCAGGATGGGTTGTAGAAACATTGCTGCAGAGGTCGAGTCTAGATAAGACCCTTACACAGAAACGTTAGGCATTTCTAAACTGCAGAACAGCATTCCTGAATTCTGCAACATTGCTGTGAAGATTTTATAGCAGTTTCAGTTGAAGTAAGAGAGAGCAGCTGTATTTTATTTTCATATTTAATTAATTTACAATCAGTACAGCATTCTCCAGGTTACTTATTTTTCACTTTACCTCATGTGAAAAGTCCTACTGATGACAAGGTATGTTGATACTTGCAGAATTAGGTCTTTCCTATGTGCTTCTGGAGGTGTCAGGTGAATTTTGTATATCTTTAGTATCTTATACCATGTTAGAGCTAGCCAAAGTTATTGTTTTACTTGGCAGAATTATCAACCATTATAACACAAATTATATCCTGAAACTTGAACACAGTTTCCAGGTTGGTCCATTTGTGGACTATATTGGATAATGGTAGCGAAGGTAAACACAAAGGGGCTTTGTGAATTGAACAGGGGAATTAATGACTAGACAGTGGAGCTGGCAGGCTTTTCAGTGCAGAATGTGGTGGTGGGATCTTAATTAGGGATTCCCAGAATGCCAGCAGTGCTGTGCTTAATCCTTATTGTGGCCCCATGGACATAGTGGCAGAGAGCCCAATATGTGGTTGTTGCATCTGTGAATTCAGTGATGTCATATGCAAGTATGTCCCAAAAGTAAAAATAAAAAAATTCTAAATGTAAAAAAACAAATAAAATATTTTACTCTTCTGAAAATATATTGGTGATAAAGCCATTGATACCTAGCCTTTGCAAGATTACTGACTAGCGGTGTTTAACTTCTTGTGGTTTTGTCTGAATTATTCATGAGTTCCTATCACTCCTTTTTTTGGAATGATAAAACATCAATATAGAGAGTTATTTCATTATCTTGAAATAACAGCATATTTTAAGACATATTTTAACACTGTCATTGCTGTTGCATATTAACATTGTTTGTGAAGTGGGGGGAGAGAGAGAGAGAGAGGTCTGAGACATAAACATCTTTACAGAAAATACTAGTCAGTATTCTAGTAAAGATTATAGTAATAATCCAGCAAACACATGTTTAACTTTATAGTTCCTTTGATATAAATGGAACTACTTGTACATTTAACTGTTCATGTGTTCAAGAGTTATTAGAATCAGAGTTTGTGTTGAGTTCGTAATAATGAAAAGTGGCAAGGAAGACTCTGCAGGGTATGGAAATGAAATATCCTGGGGAAATATAGTGAAGGTTTTAGAAGATTAAATAATATTTAGTAAGCATATTTCTTAAAAATCGAATGCATCCTTTAAAAAAATCATAATTTCTAATTTGTGAAATACCTCTGCTTAACTTAAATGGACATAGTCATTTTTTTCAACATCACATATTATGTATCAGATGAACAATCAGTCTGAAAACAAAGAGAACTTAAATTCAAATTTTATTTTTTTACCTGTTCTCTTATACATTATACTCCCTATAGAAAATCAGCTTTATTATTTGAACTCTGGCTTTCTCCTAACTTAATTTAATTAAAATTATAAGCCATGTATGTAATTTACCATAACCCAGTCTTTTTTTCTGATTCAGTTTAATAACAGGATTCATATCTTTTAAGTGAAGAACAAGATTGAGTTTTGAAATCCCTGATAAATCCTTGGTACCTGAATATCAAGAATATCTTGTGATGTTCTCTTTTCTACAACATATCTTCCTAGTTTTTAATTTATTTTTATTCCAAGAGTGAGTATGTTACAGGTTTTTTTTAAGATGTTCATTTTTTTTTATTATAGTGTTTTCAGTTGACTCTTCCAGAAGGACTGGATGGGATTTATGTTTTATTTTTATTTTTATGACACATGTAAGTCAGTTCCTTCAATTTTTCTTCCAAAAGATGTATATATGCATTTATTTCAAAAGCCCAGTGAATGGAAATACTACATATTATAATCTGTGGCATACACATTATGAATTCCATTATTCCTTCAAAAATTATTTCTTTTCACATAAAAACTTTGATAATTTAAAGGTAAGGCTGTTTAAGTGCACACTACATCAATGCAATCATTGAAAATTCAGGAAATTGCCAGCTAAGACAACATTTACATTTATAACGACTCAGTTTTGCCACAGAAATATTGTAATATCTAAATACATTCACCGATGACTCAGCTTCACAACAAACTGCCTTTTAGTTCTCACAGATAACCAGACACAATGCACATGCCCATTTCTTCACATTTATGCATAGACATGAATTCCCTTGTATAGATATGTATTACTCTTTATTTTAATCACTGAATATTTATTTATTATCATGACAGGCTATGCAAGTGTTGTCAAAGAACATGCCAAAGAAGAGAGAGAGAGAGAAACATTTGGTGTTTGTCAGCAGACAGCATGGTCTGCCCAGGACTGGGTTAGGCACTCTGGGGTGGTAGATCTTTCTATTTGTCTTACCCATCCATGCTTGATCTGGTGGCAGGTAAACTGTAAAAGGACTTATTTACATATAGAAAGATGTTAAGTAGAAGGTGACATTGTGCAGTTGACTATGATTTTCAGGACCCAGACACATGTATTGCCGTGGGCTACATAAGGTTGGAACTGAAATGCATAGCAGACACTAGTTCAGTGTTGTGAGGGCTCCATAGTGGAGACTAGAGAGACAGGTCTGCTGTGTTCTCAAGCTCCCTTGCCTCTGTTTATGCACCTTATTGATGCATTCCCTCCCTCTAAATAAGATTTTTTGCTAAACCTTCCTGGGAGATGCTAACACTCTATAGCAGATGTCCTGATTTAATAACAGGGATAATGAAAACAAAACTCAAGATTCCTCACGAGCATGAGTCCAATATGAAAATACCCTTTCTCTTGGAGCAGTTTTTACCCCACCAGAGAGGAGACCCATTTGGATTGAAATGTGGGGTCTGTTGGATTGGTATGGACTGATATAGGCCAGGTTTCAGGGACTCAGGATTGTGAGAGGAGAGGTGATGGATATGGACGAGCACAGATACAGGTAATAGGACTGAAACTGATGTTGACTACTGCATACGTGATCCCTATCTCAGTGCAGAGTGCCCTATCTCAGTGCAGAGACCTAAACCCTGATCTTCAGTGGACTTATTCAGCCACCCTAATCCCTCAAGCCTATTCCACCTTTGTTTTTGTTTTTTTTTAAATAATATTTATTTTAAGATAACTTTTTTCTTATTTTTTTACATATTTAAAATTGATATTAAGAAGAGAGAAGGGAAGACATACAGGGTAGAGGAATGAGGGAAGTAAGGAAGGAGGCTTCGTTTTGTGTAGTGTAATGGGGAGGCAGACAGCTGTACAGTTAGGTCTGACAAGATAGCCATGGCTGTACCTCCCTTTGTATCTATCAACTTCCAGCCATGATGCTTATGTCTTCTGCAGAATGTATTTTATGTTCTTTCTTGAGACGGTTCGCATATAGGAATTAACTTGATGACCTGTCTTGATTAACTGAAGGATTTAGGATCTGCTTTAAATAGAAAACTAAATACTGACTTCAGCTGTGTATCTTACATAATGACAGAATTGGGCTTTTGACAGATAGCTATATTTTAATAATACTATGTGGACTGTGGGAGTGTCCAGGCTGAAATCCCTCCTGAGACTGCAGATCAGATACACATACCTTCCCTAGCTTTATAGCTTTTCATTCCCATTGGGATCAGTGCTACCTTTTAAGCAAGACTGGCTTGTGTAATTGTCCAGCTTCTCAGGCAAATTTTGCAGCTCATACTGAGTTTCCTGCAGTCACAGTTATACTACTAGCAGTGATCAAGTGAGCTAATATTTTATCTATCTCTCTATCTATCAAGATCTAAATGAATTCAAATAACCATCTGGATCCATTCCCCAAAAGCTTGAAGCGAAGCTTATGGAAGTCAAAGGTTCCCACTTAGTTTCCTGAGTTTGGATCAGGCCCTCAGGGCCCATCTTATTCATGTGAGTAACTTTACTCATTTGAATATTTCCATTTTGAAGTTCCAGTCCTAAAAAACACGCACAGAGCTTTATGAATAGCCCTAGTAACAGTCCTTATATACACATTTATGTAAGGATGTGCACATTCTTAAATAGTTGCAAGATTAGACCCTTAAATTCAGATATACAAGATAAAGTGAAAAGATATACAGGTAAAGTGAAAAAGAGGTATTGTAAGATATTAATAGAAGAAAATTCCAGAAGAAAGATTTGGGGTAATTTCAGAGGAGAAGACTATTAAGTTATCACTCTTTTTGGCTTGCTTTGAGAGTGATTTGGCTAACTAGTTAGAATAAGCAGAAATACAAAATGTTCTAATGCTTGAAGTCAAGGAAAACATTCTTTCATATTGTGAACACCCTGTCTTATACACCAAAAGTAAAGTCCATGGCTTCAGTGTCTGCAACGGTGGCAATTAAAGGTTTCTTCAGGTACATAACTCCTCCGCTTTGCATCGGTGTTTAATCACTTAGACAAGCTGCTCATTGCATCATACTATTCAGCCATCGACTTTATCCCTTAATTATACACGGCTAAGCCCTTTTTGACTATGAGACATGATGTTTGTTCAGATGCATTTACAGATCCATTTTCTTATCAGTTCTTTGCTGAACATTTACACAACAGGGTGCTGTTTAAGTATGAAAATAAACCACTTTAAAAAAAAAATCTTCTTGACCCACCCACCTGGTTTCCATCTGTGATTGTTCTTTCTTCCCAATCTGTTGTCTGCTTTTTCTCAGCATGTTCTTTATCGTTTCAGATGGGTGCTGTCTTTGAACTGCCTTCCTACCCCTCCCTACTTTCTCTATGATTAGTATGAAGTGACACTTTCAAATCTCAGGATCAACCAGGCAGATTTGATACACTACAAGCTATAAGATACATTTCTGATCAGGGTGTGCAATTAGTAAAGACAGCTTCATCTTATAATAGCAGGTCTTGTTTTCATGTTTGAAACGACATATTTAGATCCTGGGAAGTTTCCCTTATAAAAACTAAGCAAATCTGTCCATTTTCAGAATTTTTTTACCACAAACTTACGAAGGTAAAAGCAGAAGTTTGTTTACTTTTTCTTCTGATTCCATGTGGTAGTTGCTTCTTACCAAAGTAATGTTCTTCCCTTCTGAATTTCCTTAAAATGAAGATAAGAGATTTGTTCTCTGTATATACTGCTGCCCTTTCCTTTAGAAAGTAAAGGTTTTTTTTAAAAACATAATTGCTATTTATTAGTATTTTACATATAATCTTACAAACAGGCACAAAATGAAGTTCCTTCTCAACTGAGTGGTAAAAGTCCTTTTGGCTTCAATGGGATGAGAAGGGGAGCCATACTTTGTTCTCTTCCTCATGCCCATTAAGCATTCTGAACCAGGCATAGTATAGGTAGCTCATTTTACTCTAAGTTTCCTCCATAAAGTACATCATACAAATAAATGTACACATCCTTAACTGGTATGCATGTGAGTGTTCACATTGAAGTGAATAGAACTATCCATGGATTAAAATTAAGCCAAGCTAGTGTGTATTTGCAGGACTGGGTCATAACATAGATCCTTTGTTCCCTGGCACAGAGGTATACAGGATGGGCTATTTAGCCTTTACTTGTTTCAGGGAACAGGCCTCTGAGTGGGTTGGAATGTTGTGCAGTGATGGCAGTGTAGGATACTAGGCACATCTACATGTGCACTTTTACTGCGTAGTAACTAAAATTGCCAAACAGTACGGGTGCATGTCTACACATGCATACCTGTACTGCACATTAAATATGGCAACTTATGGTGATTTTAGCACAAATTTGATACCTGCATCATGCAGGTATCAAATTTATGCCTGATTAGTTATTGTGTAGTAACGCATGTGTAGAGACGCCTTACTGTGCAGTAATACTGTGTGTGGCGTGACTAGGGACTAACTTTAGTCCCCAGTCAGTCCACACACAACGTTAAAGCTCTTTAACGCCTGCACCTGTAGACTCTGGCTTATTCCTGTTTACTGCACAGTAATTTACTGTGCAGTAAATTTAAGCCAGCGTAAAGACACACCCACTGAGAAGCAACCTACTTTTTTCCTGCTGGTTCAAGGTCTGGAACCTTTACAGTCATTCACTAGCCAAAGGAAACAAAAATGTGATACTACATTATTTTAATTACATTTCAGTTAGAAAAGCCTATAGACATGTCTGCTGCTGTTTTTATGTTACAAACAACCCATCCAGATTTATTTCTTGCTGGCTCACCATTATGCATTACTACAATTAAATTACAAATCCAATTCAAGCGCATTGCCTTGAAACACAGACACACACTCTTTATACGTCTTATTTTCTTTATAAAATTATTTTCTTTATAAAATAGTTTACCATGAAACAGGCTGAATTTCAGATTTTTCAAGTTAATTTCCATAATTTGCTCTGTGGCAGAGGGATTTCATATAACGAAGGAGAATTTTGAGATCTATGGAGATCTCAATGTGAATTCTATTCTGTGTGTAGTAAGGCCATTTGTCCTTGAAATAGTGCTCTAGTGGGCACAAGGTGGGAGTTCACTCAGAAGTTTATAGATGAAGGTATATTAACACTTGAAAGAATAGTTCTAAGTAGTGAACTGCCTTTAAAAAGTTCTATGGGCTGTTCCCACTGGGGAGGCCCAATGTCAGCTTGCCCCTGATGTGAACTGTGCTAGGAGAGAAACAGTGGACAGGATGGAGGCCATTAGGCCAAGTTTCCTACTACTACTGCAAGGAGAAAAACCTTCCACTGTCTGCATCCTCCTTTTGATGAGAACTTGGAAGAAGCTTTACAAAGAGAACATCACTTTTTTTTTCCCCTAAGCCAACCCTTTGCTCCTTCTCCAAAGTTTTCTTTTTCTAGCAGAGGCTATATTTGCTTAATTTATTCTCCTCTTTTTTTTCCCTCCCTCTGCAGAAGAGGAGGTATGAACTTCTTGTATTTCTGTAGTCCCAAGGCTGTAGTAAACAGAGAAGAAAGGGTAGAATTCCAAGTCCTTATATGGATATCTGGAAAAGGTGAATATACGGTCAATGTTAGTTAGGCTTTTTGATTAGATGTGTTGAAAACTGAAAAATAAAAGAGGCCTTGCTGCTTACACTTCCTTGCTACATGACAAGGAAGGTGACAGCTTTTGGGACAACTTCTTTGGGTAACTGTTTCACTTAAAAAGAATCAGCCATGTGAGAGCCCCCATCCGGTGTGTTCTGTGACTTATTTTCCTGTATTCAGTTGCCCCAGATATCAGTCTTTGCAGAACGCTTGAGTGCAACCCTGGGAAAAATGGAATATTGGCAACAGCATAATGCTTCAACTAGTAAGTCTCACAGAAGGAGCCATTCTCCCTTTGAACACAGAGTTGCCATCATGGCCGCGTAGCATGGGCCAGCTTTTTTAAATTTCAGAATGAAATGACAGATTTAGCAAAAACGTTTCAAAACATACAGACAAACAAACAACAACGAAGTCCTCAGCTGGTTTCAGATCTTGCTGTGAATATCTATCTGAACTGTCTGTCTTTAATGGTGTGTATTTTAAAGCCTTTCTGGGTGAAATTCTGTGGCCTGTATTATAAAGGAGGTCAAAGAAAATGATCACAGGGTCCCTCCTGGCCTTTAAATCTATAGATGTCTTGCAGTTTATTTTAAAGCCTTTGGACAAATATAACAGTTGTGAGGTTTTTTTACTGCCTTTTTATTTCTTCAGAAAACTGATTTATGGGATTACATAACTACTGTTTGAATTCTGGCAATGTACTTGGTTCTGTTGAGAGTTTAACCTCGAACAATTTTAGGTCTATGGCCTTGAACATGCCTTGATAGTCTCATGGGATAGTACCAGTACGTGTGTGTGGCATGTTCTTCTCTTTGGGAAGCTTTGAACAACTTTGGTAATTCAAATTGCAATCATAGGATGGGGGTGCTCTGAGGAGCTGCAGCTGAGAAAATGCTGATAAAAATATTCTAATTTTATATATTAATCATTGGTAATTTTATTGCCTTTTTGTTTGTGATTGGAGATGGTTCTGCTGATAATTTAAAAAATACTGAAATGGGTCTATGGCATTTTTCAGCATAAATTAATTGTGCTTTTATTTAAAAAAGAAATCCATAGTTTTATTGAACGTTGATAACATTTTAGTAATGTTTGCTGACTGGGGCCAGCGTGATTACATGATCTGTCTGCCCTTGTGTTATATGATCATAAACTTTACACTCAGAACAGAGTAACTTAGAAACTGATCCCCTTGATGTTCACACATGAGGGATATCACCCCTTGCTCACAGAGATAGAATCCTCGGCAACACCCCTGATGTCCTGGACCCTTGTGAAAAACCTTTTATAGAATGATGACCATAGAGTAGGGTGGTGCAGTATAAGCATGAGGGTCAAAGCAGGATTGGGAGGTGAAATGTGTTTTATATTTATTATATATTGATTGTCTTCTGTTCTTCATTCTTAACTTTTCAAGGGCAAGCCTTTGAGCAAATGTGGTGGGACAGGGCCTCTAGATGAATGGTTCAATTCTCTTGCAGATAATTTGGTTGCAGCAAAATCCTCTCTTTCTTCTTGTGGTTTGGGTGGAGTATAGTTTTATACTCGTATATAAGTGAGACCAATTTCACCCAACCTCTCTTATCTTATCCTGCATAGAGTCTAAATAATAAAACTGTCTGTACTGTCTGCTAATAGGAATTTTTCCCAAAGGATAAAAATATTTCTTTAACCTACGCTAAAAAACTCTGGTTAACATACGATAAATAATCCATTAAAAATTCTAGAATCTTTAGTCTTTATATTCTGAAATACATCTGGCTCACCTAGATTTTAGAACATATTCTAATTTACATGTCAGCTAATATGTTTTATTTTTCTTATCCTAGCCCACACAAAGTCATAGTAAGTAGTGCTATATATTTTACTTCTTATTCTACAGCCTGAGTTAAATCTAATTTGCAAAGGAAACTTATTTTAAAAAAATATTATTTTGTATAAAGGCAACCTGAAAAGGACATTATTATATGGTTGTTTTATTTTCTTTAGAAATATCTTAATAATGTCAAGTCTTGTTTCCTGGTTTTCTCTGTTGAAGTAGTTTCCATATTATGTCTCCCAAAGATATAGCAGAGGATTTCTCAGTTATTGCTTGAACTAATCAAAATGGGAAGGATTTTTGTGCAAGTCTTCAGGAAAATGTGTTCTTTGTAGAGAACTTTTTCTGCTTACCTTTTTAATACTAGAGTTCTAGTCTTTTTGGGTTTCACATGTTAAATATTCACAGTTATATAAAATGACATTGAAAAATATGAGAAAAAAATTCTCAGGATAATTTTTACTTTCACTGGAATTTTGCATTTTGGCAAAAATCCTAAGAAAAATCTGAATTAAGAAAATCTTGAACAAGTCCAACTGCTAGGTAACAGGACAAACCTTATTGTATCACTAGTAGTAGTATATTTTTGTCCCAGGTTTTTCACATAAGTAGGAATTAAAATAAAAACAAAACCAAAGAGTATCAACTGTATGATTTTTTTTTTTAAACTTTTTTTCTTAATACTTCTCATGCCCATTAATGACATCTCTAATTAACCACAGGGTCTGGGATATCCTGCTGTCAGAACAGCACACATTTGTTTTTCTTGTGTCACATCTGCTAAGGAGTCCCTCATTCTTTTGGACAGTACTTTTGCCATCAATTTACAGTCTATGTTTAAAAGGGTTATTCACTTCCAGTTGCCAAATACATCTTCCTTCCCCTTCTTGAATATCCAAATTACCTCACCTTCTGAAAAATCCTCCCCTATCTTCCCACTCTTAATGGGAAGATTATTTCCCGGTATGTCTCTACTACATGCGTCCCCAGCCATTGCTAACATTTTTCATAGAATTTCACCGGAAGCCCATCTCTTCCTGATACCTTTCCCTCTTGCAAGTTTTTAAGCAGTCCTCCACCTCCCTCATACTTAACTTTTCCGTTTTATGTTTCCTTTCACCCTCTATTCCTCCATTTATCCCTTCAAGGAACACCTTCCTTTTTCTTCCATCCACTCCTCTTTTGTACAGCTTTTTATAAAACTGCCGTTGTGTCCAACACCTTTGCCCTCTCTTCTATTCAGATACCTTCTTCAGTTCTCGCTGATTTCAGTTTCTTCCTTCATTTCCTCAGATTTGCTGAAAAATATTTAAACCATCATATCTCCTTCTCCACCCAAGGTGCTCTAGTTAGAAAGATTTATCTCATCCATTTTCCTTTTGAATCAGTCCATTGCTTTGTCTTCCAGTTCTTTTTTCACTCATAATCCTCTTACTGCCTCCTTGCTTGCTTTTCTTGCTCTTCCACCTTCTTCCTTGCTTCTCTTTGACCAGTATTTCTGAAAAATTATCTTGTTCTTCTCTTGATCATTGTCCACCACTCCCAGATGCTTTTATAGTATCTCTTCAGTGTCCTCCATCTTTTATATAGTTCCACATATTCTTGACAGGTCTTCCCATATTGTAATAACTGAACATTTAACTTCCACATCTCTTTCCCCCTACCTTCACTTTTATCTAAACTCACTTCCATTCTCAACATCCTTTGATTGCTGAAGGTCACATTTAAGATCTTGTAGCCCCTTTGACATTAATATAAAATCAATCCTTGACACCTGTTTCTTACTCAGTTCTATCCTCCTACTCACTTTCTCACCAGCCCATACATCTTTTAAGACTCTTTCTCTCATGTTAATCAGTATTTTTTATGAGCTCCCTAGCTCCCCCTCCCTTCTCTCCCCTCTCCTATCCCCTTCCTCAATAGTGCAGTTGAAATCCTCCACCAGAATTTGCTGCCTACCTCTGCTTGCATCAGGGGTGGGCAGTTATTTGGGCTGGAGGGCCATTTAGGGAGTTTTGGTGAAATGTTGTAGGTTGGATCAGTCCTCCTTTCCACCTCCCCCCTGCTCCCGGGCTCCCAGCAGCTCACAAAACTTCTTAAGTAGCTCTGCCCCAGGGCCTGGCTCCACGCTGTGACTGCCTGATGATCCTGGGACCTCCATGTAATCTGGCCTAGAACCTACACGGACAGGGTGTGCTTGGCCAGTCAGATGGGCAGACAGGGAGTAGCATCCAGGAGTGGGATGGGTGGGTATGTCTGGGGCCAGGTCTGGGATCAACATTGTGGGGTGGTGACAGTGAAGGGCTAGGGCCTGGGGCAGAGCCACAGTCTGCCCCTGCATGCCCTGTCAATGGAACTGGCAGTCATCACAGGGACTTGTAGGCAGCAGATTGTGGCTCTGCCCTGGGCCTCAGCCACACATTGTCACTGCCCCAGGATCCCAATCCCAGTCCCAGCCCTGGCGTGCCCCCACCCACCCATTCTGCTTCCTAACACCATTCCCTGCCTGCCCACAGTTCCATCCCATCCACATGGCCAAGCACTCCCTGCCCATGCTGGTCCTGGGTGGTCTCCATAGAGACCCTACCCACCAGCTCCATCCGGCACCCCTGACAGAAGGTGCAGGGTGGACAAGCTGGGCTGCCTGAGCAGTGGGGCTGGATTGGGTGGCAGCTGCAGGGGTGGCTGGGAAGTGGGTCAAGCAACTGCACTGCCCCAGCCCCGCTATGCACCCAGGGGTGGCGGGACCAGCCACATGCACCATGGCCCAGGCTGCTCTGTGAACCTGGTTAGGATGGAAAGGGCTGACGGAACCATTGTGAGCCAGATAAAAATCCTCGGTAGGACAGATCTGGCCCACAGACTTTATTTTGCCCACCCTTGGCCTACATACACCTTTAATTTCTTAAACACTGCAACGCTTCCTTCTTTTTCAGCTGGCACGTATATATTAAAAACCCCTAACCTCCTGCTGCATGTCTTCCAAAAATCCTTAACGTTCTTAGCTCTAATATGAAAATCCCCAAGACTTGCAGTTAGGAAAGGGGCCAAGGCTATTCAAGTATTCCAGTCCGATTTCTGTGTTTTCTTTCTCCTGTTAATATTGCTGTTATTCTCAGGCACAGATTACCTGCTGTTCCGTCTCTCACTTCCTCCCATCTCCTTTATCTTTGTGGGTTTAGCTTATTCTTCTCATTAGTCTTCTTTTCAGGCACTGTTTCCTTCCTCATTTCTCTCTCCTGACCTCTTTTCTCCTGGTCTTCTTGCCGACTAGACTTGTCCCTCATTGCTTCTTTCAGTAAAGCCTCCTCCAAAACTGCCAATCTCACCCTACCTTTCTTTCCTACCTTCTTTTGTCCCCGTTTCCCTAGCTTTGTCCATCATCTGTCAGGCTCTCAGTCTTCATTTACACTCTCCAATTTGCTTCTCATCTCTTGGTCCACTTTACCTTCTATAACTGCCACTCTCATCTCCAAAACTACCACCAATGCTGTTCCAGGGTCCAAGAACTCCTCCTTCTCTTTTATCCCAGCCCTCCATCACTACCCCCCTGCCAACCCTATGCTTGTGGCATTGATCACAGCAGTTAAACTGGGTCTCCAGCACAGTCCCCCTCACCACCAGCTCTTTTTAAATCATGGTGAACTACAACATTGCAAATGTTTTGGCTTGTTCATTTCCACAGCTGAGCTGTGCTTTTCTTTCCTATTTTCCATGATTCCTGTGTATCCATCAGCCTTAAGTGCCGCAAACATCACCAAATGAGGCTCCAAACAGTTCACTCAGAATCCCTATACCACACCCTCCTTCAGTTTGGGGCATATGGTTAGTGTAGCCCCTCCTCAATGAGGTGAAGCCAGACCAGGTTGCCTTGTGCCTCAACTGCATATGTTTTTGGAGCATTCTAGGACTTGTGACAAGAACTCACAGTTCCATTCATGAGTTGGGGCTAATTAGCACATGGCTCCTTTGTGAGGGATATCTGCAGTACACACACATAGTGAGCAGTGCTGGGCTATGGGGTCACCATGGCTTGAAATGTTGACCCTGGTGGGGCCCAGCCTAACGATCTGTATGGTAAATCATGAGCCTTTAGCGTTGGACTAATATGCATAGTTTGTACTGACTTTCAGTAGGTGCTGAAATGCAGTTTAAAAATGTGCGTACTCTATGCAAAAGTATAGAGTACCTGTGGTAAAACTTGCAGCAGTTAAAAAAAAAAAAAAATTAAAAAAAAAGTAACATGCATCAATCCTGAATGAATGAAGTGCATGGGTACTATATGCAAATTGCTTCAGCCACGTTTAGTTTCAAGAAATTTGTTTTCAGATTTGTTTCTTACTTCCATGTGCTCAGAGAGGCCAGGATTTGACAGTAAGGAGAGGGGAAAGAGGCTGCCAGGGGAAAAAGTTGGGGGGGAAGCAGTGACTCTCCCATTCCCCCCCCCAGATTTATTTTCTATGCTGTAACAGTGGGAGAGGGACAAATTCAAGGAAAACCTCTAATAGTTAGATTCTGTACCTGGAAAATTATAACAACTTTCTAATTTTTCTGTATATAAAATCTAATTACTAGGGAGTTGTCTTCTAATCAGGGTCACCTATTTGGGAAATACGGTACTTTAAGCAAATGAGGAACGTGGTCAAAGTAATCCCATTTCAAGTGTGATCCTCATACTATCATAAAGAAACAACAAGGAATAGAATAGATCTGTGTTCCACCTTCCCATCCTCTTTTCCTGCTCACCTTCAGAAAAAAGATTTCTAGCCTCTGTGGGTTTTATGGGTTAATTTTTCAAAGCATTCATCATAATTTAGTTGTCTGATCTGCATGAAGGTTAATGGGAGGCCATATGTTTAAATTTCTGCATTTAAATTTAAATTTATCCAAGTGTTTCATTTGACTTAGGACTGCACAAAAATCACTTTAATTATCATTTACATGCACTCTTTATTACGTCCTGCTCATTCATAATCTTTAGCTTCTGAAGTAACATTATTGTTACAGCTGAGTGAAACTATATTCTTTGACGTACAGGTGGCTTTCCTTCTAATTCTTCATAGTTTTTCTTGTGTAAAAATAAACTATTGAAACATTTTAAAGTATTGCATTGTAATATGTGTCTAGACATCTAGAAAAGTTAAATGGTCAGGATGACATAATCTATAGGAAGAGTCTGAAGGCAGTCAGATTTTTCATTCCATCCAGTGGAAGAATCTAAAGTCCCCATTACTATTGCTTAAATAGTGTTCAGTCTTTGGATGCTTATTTGTGTGAATGGTGGTATGTGAACATTTCTGGACAGACATTAGGAAGGCTCTTGACAACAAGGATATATTGGGTTTAGGAGGTGAATATCAAGTTTGAGAGATTCCTGACAGGCAACAGCAAACATTCAGCTAGTGATGGTATGCAGCCACAGGACAGGCCTATTTAGATATGTCATTCACACTGTTGCTAAGGCACCATTAAAAGTCTTGGTTTACTTTGTCTAAAACATACAATGTAATTACTTGATTGAAACATGCATAGTCTTGAGACATTATTGCAGTAAAAAAGAGCAACATAAACAACTTCAGTTATAAATTTATTGTTTATACTAGTTAGACAAATATAATACTACCATCTGAGATCCTTATAAAACGTAGTATATATGTGTTGCCATAGAAGGCGTAACAGATGTCATCTTAGCCTATAAAAGTAATTTAAACTGTCAAATTTAGTCAGGAGTGGGACATGCACATGAATTACTGGAAAAGGGGATCAGGGATTAAAAAGTATCTGTGTTGCTGGATTATTCCCTTTAGCTCTGAAATCCACATTTGCAAATTATTGTGTGATGAACTGCTTTCATTTACCTTATTTTGCAAATATACTGACTCTAAAAGTGCCTATGGCTATTGTTGTGGTCCGCTAGCCAAGTCTATATTGTCAGAGATTGAAACCCCCAAATTTTCTCTTTTCAGAATTCTCTTTCTGGCAATACTATGTGATTTTATATTTTATTTCTTGAAGTCTCCTGTGCCAAATTGTCATATGTTTGCAGCAGGTTACAGAAGGGGGTTCACAAATCTTAATACAATTATTACACAATGTTGTTTTCATCCTCCTTGTCTGCTGTTCATTTTTGTTGTGAAAAATCATAATATATCAGTGACAGGAGGTCTGGATTTGAAGCTGACTGTTGTAATTACTCCCACTGAGGCACTGTCAGTAGGATTAAAATAAAGATTCTGGACCTGTCCATCCTAGATGAGGTCAGCAACACTAGCAGTGGGAGTACTGTTTCTGCAAGCTGTGCTTTCAGTCCAGAATTATAGAACCATAGACATTAATATGACACAAAAATTTGAAAGCTCAAGTGAAGAAAGACCTGCCTCTTTTTGTATTAGCTGAAATGTCCGTCTGTAATAAATAATCTAACAATATCCATCCAAGTCCTGAACATTCATGTATGTTAATTTTAAAATGTATCAAAAGCCTAGAGAGTTTCAATTAAAGAACAATCCATTTTACATTTTATAATTAATAAACTCTCTGCAGCTGCAAACTTCAGCCAGGAAACATCTGCACAAACTCCTAGCGTATACACAATTACACGAAGGGCTTAGTGCAATTGTTCTTAATTTCTACAGACTTGGAAAGGAGAGTTTAAGATAACACAAACCAAATCACAAGAACGGATGTTTATATTAAGCATGTCCACATTTAATAAAAAAAAAAAAAAAAAAAAAAATTCCAGCCACGGCCTATAGAAAAAAATGGCATGCATGAAAAAATAACTGAAAAGCTAAAAAGTAAATGTTCTTATTGCTAACAGTCAACATATATAGTTTATTAAAATATATAATATAGTTTATTAAAAAAAAATATTGGATTAGACGACCCAGTGTAAAAATCCTTGGCCCCTTGAAGTTAGTGATAGTTTTGCCATTGACTTCTATTAGCCCAGGATTTCATCCTGATTTCTTAAGCAAATTGCCAAAAGTTGAACCCCAGTCTTCATGTAACTTTTTCTTGCCTCTTCTAACTTCCTAAACATAATAGCTTTTTCTTAATGCTAGCGAAAAATTTGAAAAGTACTTCCACACTATCTATAAACTGTGACATTTGTGCCAATGATTTATATCTAATGGCAAGCACAATTAAACATGAAAGATCAGGAAACAGGTGAAGTCTTCTATTCTGATAACATAGTGTATATTCTTCATATTTTGTTTCTCTTGCTGATCTGCACTGTATATTGATATCAAACAGCAAGTTAAATTTGCAACTTGTTTCATTATTTTCACATAGGCCGAGAAAATACGATAAGATGTAATATTCAGTTAAGTGCCCTTCATGCTAAAAATGGTTTAATGACTGGTTGTCTGCCCTATGGGTCTTGAATTTTTGCCCAGCTGTAGCAGGAACCCTTGAAGTTTTTATCTCCAATTCTAACCTAACTGCTTTTGTTAATTTCTTCAAATTTCTGTATAAAAATATTTTTTCTGAATTAAAATGCCATTTCCCCCAGTCTTTCTGTTACATGAATATTACTAATCTGTTTTTTTTTTAATTGGATTTCCCCTCTGCTTAAAATTAGACCCCAGTTGTCCTGTAAATTTTAAAAAGTATCTCCACAATTTTAAACACATTTTAAAGTAACGTAAAAAACAAAGAATACTTAAGTACTTTCCTTTTTTCCTTTTTCTGTCCCACAGATGGGACTTCAGAATGCATTTAATTGCTCTCCACATCTGCTGCTTTCCTTCCTTCAGAATATCTTGAGAAACATGTCATCCCCAATGCAAAATGAAGTTACAGAAATGGTTTGATCACTGTTGGCCCTCAGGTTGCTGAACCATGGGGCACAGCTGACCATTTTTCTATATCATACAGTGGTTCTCAAACTCTGACAGATTGTGCACCACCAAGTTAAATCAATACAACCTTAAGTAACACCAGCAAATTTTTGCATATAAAGTAATTACAATAAATCTATTGATACATACCATTGACAGGTTGTCTGTGTACCACTGGTGGTACCCGTACCACAGACTGACTGTATCATAGCAGTTCTTAGAACCAGGCAGCAAGTGGTAATGCAGTATTGCACTCCACATGTAGGAGAGGAAGCCCCAATATTTAGTGTGTTATCATAGGCTTGTGCAATATTTATCCTTCCGAACAGTTAGCTCTGAATGTCTCCCCAAATATGTTGCCTTTAAATTTAAAAACATATGTCTAGGTTACACTTAAGCAGAGTTTACATCAGGTTCTAGGATTAATTCTGAGTATATGTGATCAGCTAAGTCTAGTTGTGCGAAGTGGAATCTTATGGAAAATCTGTGTAAGAGGGTCTAAATGCCAGTTCTGCCCTGGGAGACAGGACAGAATTTGGCCAGGACTTAGACATTTAAGTGCAACTTAGACATGAAGCTTGCAGGATAGAATTTTGCCCATTTATATAAGAGAGTAATGCAGTGATCTGTCAGTGCCACCTTTCCTTGCTATGGGATACATTAGGGGTGCTGAACTCCTGGCCCTCAGGGCAAATCTGGATCCTGGTGCCAAATCTGGATCATGCCTTTGTGGCTTCCCACAGATTCATGGGGAGCTTCATGGGCCATTCCCTGTGTGCTGGATTGGGCTTCTGTGGCAGTGCTGGGCCTGATCCCAGTGCATGGGGCTGGGCAAGGGTGGCATGGGGCCTACTCTGGCCCAAGGATGAGCCCTGTGAAATCCATTGGGTCCTGAGGGCCAGAACCTTGAGAACCACTGTGTTGTATCATTTAGTCTGTGGACACTGGGTATGCAAAGTGAGAGCAGGCCAAAGAAGTTTTACTAATGCAATCTTCACTGACTTTTGTATGAATAGAAAGAGGTAGTTACCTATGGTAGTCTCAAGTCCCTGTGGCTTTATTGATTTGTTGCTTTTTCTAGCCCCCTCTGCCTCTCTCAAAAATCTTTCCTTTCTTTTCACACCCTTCCATGTCTTTTGTATTCAAATTACTACTTATATTTGACAGCCTGTTCTCTACATGCCCTTGCATAACATACGATAAAGTGAGCTATAGCTTATACGTTTCTGATTCTGTCATAATAGGGATGACCAGTCTGCAGCACACTTACCACAAGTGGTATGGGCAATCTTTGTGTGTAGCACACAGCAGGACAGGGAAGGGGGGCAGGCAGCATGGCAGCAGATAGGAGAGAGAGCAAAGCAGCAAATCAAGCAAGGAGCACAGGGCCGGAAGCAGAAAATAGAACAGCAAATCAGGTAGGGGAAGAAAATTTGAGTGGCACTCAAGGAGAGAGTAGTACTTAATTTGTGGCATGCCTGCCAGAAAATCCACCTTATTGGCCCCACTGTCCTATAAGGTACATTTCTACCTTGCCTTCTGCCTGGCTTTTGTATTTGTAAAGGGTGCTTTTTCATTGTACATGCTTGTATATATAAATTAAGCTTTTTCATTCCACATACACAACATATAGAACATTACAATACACCTTTTTATCTTAAGTTATAGGAATTAGAGTAGTTTAAATATAAATCAACATTATCCACTTCTGGTAAAGACCACTGCTCTACAATACAGGGCATCTCCCTCTGAATGTTTTTTTGTCCTGCCAAAGAGAACTATATCAGTTCTTCCACAATAGGACTCTTTATACTTTTTATGAAACAGATTGGAGGGTTTGCAGTTATGGCTATTACAGACGAACAAACAAATAAAAAAGTAGTTCTTGGAGGTCACTAGGAAGACCCTTACTGTGGTAAGGCAAACGGAGATTTTAAATGAAAAATGTGACTTCCTTTTCATTTTTATTGTACTGATCACAATGAGGCCAAAATCTTGTAGTATAAATATTTAATAATGATCTTCATGTATTCATTATTTTTAGGTTATTTTAGAAAGTGTCACTGGTGACTTTCTGCTGCCTCTATGCTGTTCAATAAAGTGTGGCTGCTGTTGATTTGGAGCCCCTTCCTGGAATGTATACTTAATTACTATTACTAAGACAGTCTGGGCTTTGGAGCAGCTGCTTGAACAATTTAGATCCTTCATCTGGGAAGAGCTGTTCTATTAAATTAACAGCTGTGAATGACACGTAGAATTGGATGAAGGTAAATTTTGTCACCCCAGCTTTATTTTTTTTTAAATTTATTTATTTTTTAATGGGCAGTGTACCAAGTGTATCAAGAATGGGCTTCAACTTGGTTAGTTTATAAATTTAAGCAAGCTCAAACCTAGTCAGACCAGCAATACTGGGGAATATGGCTTCAGACATCACAATGCTACTTCTCCAGTTACAGCTTAACCTGGCTTTTGTAAATTAGTCATAATTACTGAGTTTAATACCATTATCTGAGTTTTCTTTGCCACTTGATTAAACAAGTTATATGCCACTACAAGTTGCAGGCCAAAGAGTTAAGTAGAGCTTGTTTGTAAGGAAAGGGTATTTTCCCCTGTATCATTTAGAAGGTAAAGTTGCTTGCAAAAGTTCCTAAATCTGATTTCATTTTGCTCTGGTCCTCCCAGGTGTCAGTTCACTAAATTTAATTAAGTTTGAATTAAGGTATGTTTAGCCTATCTTACACAGCAGTTTGCAAATTACTTTGTCTCCATATCCCTTTAACTGCAAAATATTGCTGCTCCTACCTCCACACTCAGTTCATCTTTGCATGTTCATTCTGTAGGAAGTGTCAGCACTAACATCAGCACTCAGCGACATAATTATTTGCATTGCCCAATCAGAAGCTTCACTGCCATTATAAAAATGTAGGTACATACCCCTTGACAAAAGCACTATATACCCCCAGTGGTATGTGTACCTCTGCTTGAAAGCCACTGGTCCTCGCTTTCATTTCCATCTGTTACTGACCTTAGGGAAGTCAATTCACCTCTGTGTGACTTTTTTCCTTTCTCAGTCTCTTCTATGTTTTTTGTTTTGTTTTGTTTTGTTTTGTTTTGTTTTGTTTAGGACTCTCTCTTTTATGAGTGCTAGTGAGCGAGTGCTTCTGAGTGCTAGTGTAATGTGAAGTATAGTCATTATGTTCCACATACTACATTGCAGTGCCCCTGTCTTCCAGTATTCAAATGTTCTTCAATCAAACAAGGCATTATTGTTATTTTTCAGGACTTCCATATTTGCAAACTCACAGCTTTTAAAACAAAGTTACTAATAATTCACTTAATTCAGTAAATATCTGCTTGGATATATTGAAGAAGATAAACTGTTTGGATATATTGAAGAAGATTACCTGCACAAGGTAAACTGTGCCTTGTAAATCCTAGATAGCATATTCTTTTAAAGCCATAATACTCTGTATCTATTGCATGTAGATTTGCATATATGCAAATCTTCAATAATTATTTGGCAAATGGTTATTCACAATTAATGGCTTTTTAATGTTGCACACATAAGTAATAGCAGAACACATTTTACAACAGCTGTCCTTTTGACCTTTCAAATATTGAAGAAGTGAGTATTTTTTCACCCACTAGATCAGAATATATTTAATTTGTATTGTGTATAACTTAAAGCAAATTATCAATGACATTTCAGAGAGGGAAGCCTAAAGGAAAAACAATGCAGGACATTATTTTAGACCAAGAGAAATATTTTTCTCTGAGTTTAAAAGACCAAAAGCCACCTCAGATTTTGCTGATTACAACATCAAACATTTAACCTCAGGGGGAAAAAAAAATTAAAATAGGCATCTTTGTTTAATCCCACAAAATAAAGAGTAATACCTCCCTTTTACTTTATATAGTGATATACAATACCTTCTACATACCCCTGTTAAAGAACTATAAATGTTTTTAAGCCTTTTTGCATGAGATGCTGGTAATAGTGCTACTAGGGTTTCTGTTCTAGTGGAGTCCTTTTAATGCTCTTAAGGATTACATTTTAGGAATAATGTTGCCCTATATTTATGGAGTGTTTCAGTTGAAGGAATAATTTAATAGATGTTGTCACATGGACCTCCTCTTAGAATGAAAGATGATGGAGATAGTAGCATGATGCAATGAGCGTCTGAACCTGCTGCCTTTGGTACGCTATGCACAAGAATAAAAGGCTTTCACTCATGTAGTCTAGTAGCAGGCATTCAGATCCTTTGAACTATAATAGGAAATGCATATGTACTTTAAATAACAAGTGCCTGAGCATATAAATGTCTAGATCAAGCCATCAGAAAAAAATATAAAGGGAGTTAGGGGTTTTCTGTTTATGTTTTGTAATTTGTGTCTGAAATCTCTATTTCTCTCTCTGCTTTTTTGCTTTGTGATGTTTCCTGCTGAGAGGGACAGACTGGAATCACAGTAGGCATTTTTCCCTTTCAAGTTGCTCTTTGAATGCTACAAGACCCAGTGTGTTTGTCCAGAATTTTTCTGCAGAGGAACTTGACTAGCTAGGAAACTGTTACTTGGTCATTTTGATGGATCTTAAGTAGATATGCCAAGACAAGGCCAGAGCAATAGACATATATTTAAAGCATTCATGTATGTTTCTATTAATATATTTACAAAACATTTCAGCTGCAGTGTTTTTTTGGTAATCTTTGGATAATCTTCAATGAAAATTTTAAAAAGACAAATTCTGAGTCAAATATGGATAGCTAGCACAATTTGTGAATTCAGTAGGTCATATTTGCCTAATTTTTTATTGTAAAACTTACCCAAATTGTTGTTGTAAAATTTGTTTTTGCTGTTGTTATTTTTGTGAATCCTGTTTGGCATAATCATGTTATACTGTATTTTCATACGGTGACATAATTAAGGTATAACAATGATTTTTATGGAAATGGTTGTTTGGAGGTTTTTTGTAATATAAGATGGAACAACTTTTATTAAATTCATTTTGGATTTGTGGTAATTTAGACCAGCACTAACTTTGGCTCATACTCTATAATTTTTAAAAAGTAAAAACCTTAAAATGTCATGGTGATTACTTTTAGGAAATCGGTATCTTGCTACAAATTATACACAACCAGTTTTTTCCTCTCATTTATATGGATAAACCCCCTTTATGGATTTAATTAGTTATGGATAAAGCAGTTGATAAATTATCTGAAGTCTTAGCCTTTATTTCTTTGTTTTCATGGGAATAGTGTGGCCAAAACATAACATTGGGGCTGATTCAAAGCCCCTTAAAATCAATAGGAATCTGTATTGATTTAAGTGGAATTTAGATGAGGCTGTTTATATCTAGGTGAGGCTCACCATTACAGTATATGAGCACCAAAGCCATATACAATTTTTATAAATACCATTGTCTTTGGATAACTCAATTATGCACCCTAAAAAAACTTAACCAGCCAAAAGTGAATGTTACCAAGGCAGATACTTTCTCTATGAATTTATGATGACTGCTTAACCAGCTTTAATAATTTAATAACTTTGGTAAGCTTTACCCCCAGTTAAATTTCTGCACATATATGTGATGCATATATGTGCATATGCAATGACTAAGAAAAGTTAAACCATCAATGCTTTGGATGACTGATTTATTGGAGAACTTAAGTGAAGCCATGGGATTGAAAGTGCCTGAGTTTCATTAAATGTTTCTAGAGGAATTCTGTGCCCTTGCGTGCTTTCTGTTGACAGTGGTTGCTATGTTAGCAAGTGTGCCCCTTTAACCATCTTCTCCAAAGGTGAAAAAGGGTCATAGTCTGTTTACAATTGGTGGCATTTCTTTTTGTTCAGTATTGTTCAGAAGATTCTGTCAGGTTTACTAGAAAAGAAGATAATTTTGAAATAACCTGTTTAATACATAGCGTAGGTTAAATTTTCACTTTATAGTTAAGTAAAGATTAAAAATATATCCATTAACTACGTTCATGTGGACATTTTATAGTTTTTTCCCCCTTGATTGCTGTAAACAAGAAAATGGATTCTATTATAGTTTAATAAATATGAAATAAGTAGGGTGATTACTGAAAGTGTATTTTAAAAATATCAGTTTACTGGCTAATGCAAGAAGATAACAAATACATGTTCCTACTTAACCATGGGTTCCTACTTCACCATGTCTTTAGCCTTGAAATGGTGGGAGGTGGGGATACAGTGAGCCAGTTTCTGCTTTGTATCCTTTGCCAATATAAAGGACATTGAGTATAGGCCATTTGAGACACTGGCAGGTGAGGCAGGTAGCTATTTAGATCATACAAATTTAGAGCCATTTGCCAAATCCCACTGATTTCAATATTAAAGGCATCTCTTGAGCAAATTTAAGCATGCTGGCTAATTGGTGTGGGAACAGTCTGCTCTCAATGTTTGCATCTCATTACGAGTCCTTACATTGCTACTCAGAATATCTTGCCTCTTATAGCAACCTTGAAATTAATAGGACTTAATAGCAAAGCACTGACAGTGGTTGAGATGGGTGAGAAGGATTAACTGCCTACCCTGCATATTGGTCAATTTGTGATTGCCAAAGGAGCCTGCTACAGGCTGTTACAATTGTCCTTGAAATGTTCTTTCTGGCTGCGTTCAGATGAGCATAGATGTGCGGTATGTGGTGCCACAGACCCGTTTGCGGAGATCCTGGTGTCAAAAAATCCCACACTGAAAAAGGTGTGGCAGCGCACATGGTGGCAGTGCCTGCCACCCAAAACCAGAGCCTGATTAGCCAGAGCCACGCTCTGGCTGCCACCCAGGCTCCCAGCTGCAGGACCATTGTGGCTACAGCCCTGTGAGGCCCACAGGACCCCAGGTAAGGCTGCTGAAGCCAGCACAGTTGCTGGCTCCAGCCTCTCCTATCTCACCCGGGGTAACCTGCCACACACCAGAGGGCGTGTGGCATGGGTATTTTCCAGGGACAAGCAACAGCGGCACAAGCTGTTTCCCAGGGAAACAAATGTCCGTGCTCTTGTGGACGTGGCCTCTGAGTGCATCCTGAAATACTTAGACAACTGGGTAGGTCCCTTTCTCATGCTGGCACTGGTGAGCTTTGTGAGGGATTGTGTCTCCTCCTGATAAAATGTAGCTAAACGCCACAATCAAGCCTTTTTATATATGTATATGAAAAAAACAAACCAAAACAAAACAGTATGTATGGACATACAGATATAGGCTGAAAGGAGATTTAGCTTTCCTGTGTTTCAGCTGCCCTGTATTAATGTACATAACCTTCATTCATTGAGAGCTGAATTACTGTTGGTTAGGTTTCATTTACTGTGAGGTAAGAGCATGTAAGCAGGTTGCTAATATCAAATAACTGATCTGTGGTAATTGTCCACCTCTTTTACCCTATGGTAAATTGTCTGGATTTCTGTATCCTTAGTGCTACACTTGCATCTATACTTCCTGTTGTGTGCTTGCCAGATATTCAGTGCACTGGCACGTTTGCTGAGTTAACTTGCCTGTGGGTACATTTGCACCCTCAGATAAGTATGTATAAGGTCAGGCTCTTAACTAATGTAAATCAGCATTGTTCCTGTCAGTTTGAGGTGAGCCACACTATTTTATTAGTCCTCTCTAGATCATCTCTTTAGAAATAGCTTTATTACCATTAGTTTTGAAGTTATGGTGTATTATGTTTGCTGCTTTTGGCACACCCCCTGTCTTCCAGTCAGTCATCTTTCCATAGAGTCTCTTGGTTGCAGCCCTTTTGCTCACAAATCTTGTTACCAAACTGGCCCAAATATGTTTTGGACAAGTAAGCTCTTTCCTTCCAGGATTGTAGCTGATTAAAGTGATTCAACAACAGCTTCTTTAAAACAAAGCATTATTTGGCTTGGAACTCAAAGGTTCCAAGCCAAAGGATAAAAAACAATAAAGGGCTATAAATGTGTTTCCCCTTACCTATATCTTAATCTTCCTTTAGAAGCTTTGTAAATCCTATCCTGTCCAGTTACCACATCCCTGGAGCTGGAGAAGCAAATTGCTGCTGCATCACTGACTCTCATAGTTTGCCTCTGTTAGTGTCTTCTCTTGGACAGCTAGGCCAGGGACAGACATTACACACAAACCAATTTAAGTGACCAGAAACTGGCTGAAACCGGTTTGAGATAAACCTGGTTGAATGTAGTATCAGACTTAACTGATTTGGGTCAAGCCGGTTTATGCAATGCCCAGACCCCTTGTTGGTTTAAATTACATCAGAGTCCCCCAGCATCCCAGCATGCTCTTTGGGCTGGGTGGGGCTCTCTGCTTCACAGCAGGGCTGGCCCCTCCTCTCTGCTTCCTGGCTGCAGCTCTGGCAGGGAGTGCAGGCTGCTCACCCCTTTCCCCCTCACCACTTCTTGTGAAGCAGTGACTAAGTCTCATAGTATCATAGTACTTAGGGTTTCATAGATTCATAGATTCATAGATGTTAGGGTCGGAAGGGACCTCAATAGATCATCAAGTCTGACCCCCTGCATAAGCAGGAAAGAGTGCTGGGTCTAGATGACCCCAGCTAGATACTCGTCTAACCTCCTCTTGAAGACCCCCAGGGTAGGGGAGAGCACCACCTCCCTTGGGAGCCCGTTCCAGACCTTGGCCACTCGAACTGTGAAGAAGTTCTTCCTAATGTCCAGTCTAAATCTGCTCTCTGCTAGCTTGTGGCCATTGTTTCTTGTAACCCCTGGGGGCGCCTTGGTGAATAAATCCTCACCAATTCCCTTCTGTGCCCCCGTGATGAACTTATAGGCAGCCACAAGGTTGCCTCTTAACCTTCTCTTGCGGAGGCTGAAAAGGTCCAGTTTCTCTAGTCTCTCCTCGTAGGGCTTGGTCTGCAGGCCCTTGACCATACGAGTTGCCCTTCGCTGTACCCTCTCCAGGTTATCCGCATCCTTCTTGAAGTGCGGCGCCCAGAATTGCACGCAGTACTCCAACTGCGGTCTGACCAACGCCCTATAGAGGGGAAGTATCACCTCCCTGGTCCTATTTGTCATGCATCTGCTGATGCACGATAAAGTGCCATTGGCTTTTCCGATGGCTTCGTCACACTGCCGGCTCATGTTCATCTTGGAGTCCACTAGGACTCCAAGATCCCTTTCCACCTCTGTGCCACCCAGCAGGTCATTCCCTAGGCTGTAGGTGTGCTGGACATTTTTCCTCCCTAGGTGCAGCACTTTGCATTTCTCCTTGTTGAACTGCATCCTGTTGTTTTCTGCCCACTTGTCCAGCGTATCCAGGTCTGCCTGCAGCTGTTCCCTGCCCTCCGGCGTGTCCACTTCTCCCCATAGCTTTGTGTCATCTGCAAACTTGGACAGAGTACATTTCACTCCCACGTCCAAGTCGCTGATGAAGACATTAAAGAGTATCGGTCCAAGGACCGAACCCTGCGGGACCCCACTGCCCACACCCTTCCAGGTCAAGACCGACCCATCTACCACGACTCTTTGGGTGCGACCCTCTAGCCAATTCGCCACCCACCGGACTGTGCAGTCATCCACATCACAGCCTCTTAATTTGTTCACCAGTATGGGGTGGGATACCGTATCGAAGGCCTTCCTGAAGTCCAAGTTGGAAGGGACCTAAACAGATCATCAGGTCTGACCCCCTGCCCTGGGCAGGAACAGGTGCTGGGGTCATATCACCCCAGCCAAATATCTGTCCAGCCATCTCTTGAACCACCCCCCCCAAGGTAGGAGAGAGTACCACCTCCCTTGGGAGTCCATTCCAGAGCCTCACAGCCCTAACTGTAAAGTAATGTCTCCTGATGTCCAACCTGAACCTTCTCTCTAACAACTTGTGGCCGTTATTCCTAGTAACCCCAGGTGGTGCCCGGGGGAACAGAGCCTCCCCCAGCTGGTCCCCCCGGTGGTTTGTAAACCACCACCAGATCCTCTCTCAGTCTTCTCTTGTGGAGGCTGAATAGGTTCAGGGCCTTTAGCCTCTCTTCGTAGGGCCTGCCCTGCTGCCCCTTGACCATGCGAGTGGCCCTCCTCTGCACCCTCTCAATGGTAGCCACATCCCTGACTCCATTGGCCTGACCAATGCCAGAAAGGGGAAGGATCACCTCCCTGGACTTACTTGTGATGCATCTGTAGATGCACGACAAGGTCTGGTTAGCCTTACCGCTTCCTCGCATTGGCGGCTCATGTTCATCCTGGAGTCAGCAATGACTCCAAGATCTGTTTCTGCCATGTTGACAAGAAGGGTGTTCCTCATCCTATAGGTGTGTTGCTGATTCCTTCTCCCTAGATGCACTACCTTGCACTTGTCTGCATTGAATTCCATCCTATTCTCATCCACCCACGTCTGTAACCTGTCTAGATCTAGCTGGATTCTGCCCCTCCCCTCCAGCATGCCCACCTCGCCCCACAACTTGGTGTCATCAGTGAATTTGGACAGCCTGCTTTCCACACCCACATCCAGATCACTGAACAGTACAGATGTTGAACAGTACAGGCCCCACGAGTGAGCCCTGGGGGACTCCACTGCCCATATCCCTCCAGGTTGAAAATGACCCATCCACCACCACTCTCTGGGTGCGACCATCTAACCAATTTGCCACCCATCTGATTGTGTAGGCAACAGTGCTGCAGTCACCAAGTTTTTTAAAGAAAGCGTAGTGGGAAACCATGTCAAAGGCCTTCTAAAAGTTCAGGAAGATGACATTCACCCCGACACCCTCGTCCTGGGACTTTGTGACCTGATCATAAAACGAAACCAGGTTAACCAGGCAGGACCTGCCCTTGGTGAGCCCATGTTGGTTGCCCCTGAGCATTACCTCCCTGTGTCAGGGTCCCCGCTATGACCCCTACTCTCCCCTCCCTGCTGTGTCTCCCCCCCTCCCCTCTGCCTTGCAGAGAGGTGTCTGTGTATTAGCCAGCAGACCACAGACTGGTTATGGTCTGTGCTGAATCAACAGGCAGAATCAACAGGTAGCTGGTAATGTCCCTCTGTTGTTTTCTTAATGGGGTGATAAACACTGAGTTAGGGGTGATGCACACTGTTATTAATTCCCTGCTGGGCTAATCAGAGCATCCTGCTGGAGCCTGGCCATGCCCTCCCCCCCATCAGCTCAGTTCTGTACAAGGGAAGGGAGGGCTGCATCCCCTGGATTCTAGCCTAAGCCACTGCAGGCATGTGCCTGCATTTCTGGGATGTCTGTGTAGTTACAAAGTGATTCAGCCTAGTCAGGTTAGACTAACTTGAAAAGATTAAATCAACTCAGGCTCAGGCTTTTTGAATGTCTGTCCCTAGCCCTAGTGACAACTCAGCCTTTTCAAGGTGGTGGGTACTTTAATGAGTGAGTATGCTCTTGGATACTAGATTCGGATTTGGGAAAAATAAACTTTGCCAGCTCAATTTAGGTAGGAAAAAAAACATTCCTCAGTTAATAGCCCCTCATTATTTCTTTGAGAACCCTTGGTATTTTCAGTGATAGCACCTTATCTTTGCCATTGTTTCATTTCCTGTTAGTTTCCATCTCACCACCTTCTTGGTTCAACTTTCTGCAGTCAGAAAGTATTGTAGCATTCTGGTAAAATGAGGCACACCATATAAAATATAGTGTTTTCCTCATTTTCCTCAGCTTCATCACTGGGTTTAGCTAATTTTTATTAACTGAGGTTCCACAGCTTCCTTTGTTTTCTATGTGCCCAGGAAGTGAACTACTACTTTTGTCATATTTCTTGTGGTTTGAGAGTGAAAATACTCTGCTGATGAGGCAATTATGTTTTCATTTACTGCTAATACCACAAAATCAGGTAAAGGGCACAAGGAATTGATTGTTTTTTTTGCTATAAGCCAGCTAAGCATAATGGCTTGCTTTTGCTGCAGTAAGTTTATGAAGATAATATGTATGTTGTGGAAATGTAGTCTTAGTTTCATAGTTTCATAGTTGGTAGTGTCAGAAGGGACCTAATCAGATCATCAAGTATAACCCCCTGCCATGGGCAGGAAAGAATGCAGAGGTCAAATGCCAATGCTAATGCTAAGATGGAGAATATAGCAGAACAGAAGCACATGCTAATTTTATATGTGAATTTGTTTTCTTCTTTTTTAGCTTGTGGCCGTGGGTTCTACAAATCATCTTCACAAGATCTTCAGTGCTCCCGCTGTCCTACTCACAGTTTTTCTGACAGAGAAGGATCTTCACGGTGTGATTGTGAAGATAGCTATTATAGAGCGCCTTCTGATCCACCATATGTTGCATGCACAAGTGAGTCAGTCATCAATTTAATAGTAAAAGACTTTACTTAGCCAACCAGGTACAACCATTTGTAGTTAGTTCTCAATAGTACTTAATATTGGACTTTAGTGTATTTGAAAACTAGTTTTACAATGATAAATGAATTTGAAGTGGTATGGGGAAAATGTACACAGTGAATATAGAATCAACATCAATATAATTTTCATGTTTGCCCGCAATAACCTTGAGACAGATGAAATGCTGGGCAAATACATAACTAGTTGTAACAGGAGGAATGCAAGCACGGTTTTCCTACAGTTGTAAAATTGTCACAGACAGTGTGCCCAACCTGATACAACACCACAATGAATAAAATGCAAAATGAAAAGTAACCTGTGTGGATTTGGGCTTTGATTAAACTATAATGGGATATGGCTTAACATTCCATCTGTAAATAGACTAACGTACACAGATTGGTGATTCAGGTAATGAGAGTTTCCAAAATCCAAAGCTGTACCCAAATACTGCTGTAAATCATATCAGAGCTTATTAAGGAAAGTCTAAATGTATTTTGTGCTGTGAGTTTAAAAGGACAGTATGTGTGAGTGCAGGAAATCCCGATGCCAGGAATGCTATAAAAGTCAATTTCTGAGGTGCACTGACTGTTCTTTTTAATTGTATAGAGGAAAAATAGCCAAAGTAAGTTGCAGTAAATATACAGACAATTGTTATCCTGATTCTTTAATGGAAAATAAATAAAACTCTTGCCAAGTGAGTTCAAGAAGGCTTTTATGTAGGTTGTAGTAAATGTAATGAAATGTTTATGTGAAGAAAAATGCTTCAGCTAGCCTGTCGCAGTTATTAAAGTGCTAGCTAAATGCCCCATACTGATCCTATATATTTAGTGTTTTGTTTTCTGTGTCACAAAGGACCTCCATCTGCACCACAGAACCTCATTTTCAACATCAACCAAACTACTGTGAGTTTGGAGTGGAGTCCTCCTGCTGACAACGGGGGAAGAAATGATGTGACCTACCGAATTTTGTGCAAGAGGTGCAGCTGGGAGCAGGGTGAATGTGTTCCCTGTGGGAGTAATATTGGATATTTGCCCCAGCAAACTGGATTAGTAGATAACTATGTCACTGTCATGGACCTGTTAGCTCATGCTAACTACACTTTTGAAGTTGAAGCTGTAAATGGAGTTTCTGACTTGAGCCGTTCCCAGAGGCTCTTTGCAGCTGTCAGTATTACTACTGGTCAAGCAGGTAAGGTTTCATGACTTAAAATTTTGAACGTAGAGTAAGAGAGAGATTGGGAACCCGCAAAATGTAGGTGCAGATGGCCAGGTGCATGTTGGATGCATTTTTTCTCATGATTCTTCTCATTTTGCTGGCTAATCAACATGTGTTTCTGTCACAGCATGATAACCTACTGCTGTGTCTTAGCATTGTAATTGCTTTCACAAAATAGGAAAGTTTTAAAGAATCATGCTTATCTTTTCACATATATTTTCTTCACTCTGTAAAAACATTCTCACTTCTACCTCACTGTAGTTCTAGTGCCCTAGTACCTGAAGAAAGCAAATGCAATGTGAAGATCCTTCTACATAGGTTCTGTTTCTGAATATTTTAAATCTGTATTAGAATCCTTGGTCACTGGAAGATGGCTTGAGTATCTGACTGTTTGCAGTGTTCGTGTCTTCCCTTAGGATTATTCTTCCAGTTTATTTAATATTTCCAGGTACTTGATGATGAGATTCAGTGAGAATATGACAATTATATTTCGCTTCTTATATTTATCATAATCTGACAGGTGAATGTCAGGGAAAATAAAATTAAACTAGCATATCGCCCAGGGGAAAATGTGGTTTAGTTGTATTAGTATGGAGTGGAAAAAATGGGATGTCTCCTGTTTGGTACAATAAAATTAAAAATTGCTTGTTGATAAAAAAGAAAATAATAATAATAATAATAATCATGGACTACTGTATTACTTTTGTGTTGTTGGTTTAGGACAGTGTGATAAACCTATGAGAAAACTAACCATCTGTGCTGTAAGCATAAGTCTTAACCCATGTGGTAATTCTATTTTCTGCTTTCTGAAAAAATGCTGAAAGGGAATGAGGAGCTATAGATTGAGTCAAGGACTATTGTTAAGTAATACTTGAAAATATTTCTTGTACTTTTTATGTCTTATAATACATTTTATGGAACATAATCATTTTTAGTGCAGATATTTTTTTTATGTGGAAGGATTTCATATACTAGTGCAATGAAATTAGGTCAAAAACTGGTTTGAGGATAGTGAATAACAAGAAGAAATGCAGTGATCAATTTGCATTTTGAAGGACTATTTTTAATAAAAATGTCTAGATATTTAAATTAAAAACAAAGCTGAAATTGTCTGTATTTCCAATCAGTTGTTAGGCTCTGTTTGGACAGTTCAACTTACCTAATCATGCTTTGGGAAATATACTTTAGTTCTTATCTGTTGGGCCCATTTCTCAACTTAGAAGGTAGTTCTGCTTCTATGGTTGTTCAGTCCTTGGACACTCTCTTGACCTTTAGAGATAGAGAATTGTCCCAATACTTTTTATCATTTCAAAACTTCCGCCATCTTGGCACCTCACCTTACAACCTTCATATTGCTTTTCTCAAATTATTCAAATTGCCATCTCTTTAATTAAATGTCTGGCCTTTTTCAAGCAAATTGATGGACAGTGTTCAGCTCTGTATATAAATCTGTGCTGAGCTACAATATGCTGAAGAGGATTAGAGTCTCTGTTATTCAGCTAAATCAAATGGACCTCTTTAAATGTACCTTTATGATCCAAATGATCTAATGGTACACTAAATAACAAGAGGCCATGCGATCTAATGATTGGAATCATTTATGAGGAAGATGGAAAGACTTATTAAATGATGCAGTCAATTTCTCTGACAGATTGTTCCTTACAGTGCGTTCTTTAATACTTTATAGGCAAGACAAAAAGAGATCATTTTGATCATAATAATGTGACCTCTTGCATAACATAAACCATAGAATTGCATCAAGTAAGTTATAAATGTTAAATTCATAATTCCTGATTGAACTAGAACACATATTTTAGATAGAAAAAACACCCAATATTGAGTTAAAGACTTCAAGTGATAGAGAATTCAGCATGCCTTGAGTAAGCCTTATTCTAGAAATCAGGATGTGTGGTTGTAGCATATTGGCTGGTTTTGTGACCTGGAGCAAGACATTTAGCGTAGTATTTTCAAATGTCCACTAATTCTGATGACCTACATGTCTCTCGTTGGCCACTGAAAAACAGACATGCTTGAATTTAGGAAATGGTTTGAAAATTTTGGTTTTAACCTTTTGGTGCTATAGTTTCCTCCCCTCTAAAGTTATTTATCTGTCTTTAAAAAAAGTGGTTTGACATCTTCTATTGAAAATTACTATATAAATGTATAGTGTTTTTCCATGTACAGGATAAAATGCCTGTTAAAGAAGAAAGGCCAGCTTCCTTTTTTACATTTTTCCAGAACAAGGAAAATCCTTATTTGCATCATTTTGTAGCCACGTGTTTTGGAGGATAATGGTGATTTTCTTTGGTTTTGTGAGGGGAAAATATTTTGGAGGGGAGAGATTGATGACTGTAATTGAAAAGGAAGACTGGTCTCTCAAAGGAGAGAGAGTGTAATGCTGTGCTCTTATTTTATTTTTGCCATGGAGAGAAGGAAAATGTTGGATTTATTTATATCCAAGTAAACTAGGATTCATGCAGCTCTCATTTGTGAATTTGTCACTGTTCTATACTACTTACAAAAATGGTTCTTTCTGTGCCCATCTAGCCTTTTTTTTGTGTAAATGTGTCTATAACTAAACCTTTTGCACTTGTTATTATGTTATCACATTAGGTGGCTACATATAATAACCAGGCACACCACACGCATGGAAACATGCAGTAAGATTTGCCTTTTGTCCTTTTTGTTTCAATGAATTGATCCCTTGGGGTCATATTCACAAAATTCAAATAACTGAATAATGATAACATGAAATAATTTAAACGAGAATAAGCTTATGGAATATTTTCAGCTCATTAACCTGCTTTTCTTCTCCCCTTAGTGGGATAAAGAGAGCATGCCATGAAAAAGAAATGTCATGCCATCTAAAAAGAAGAAACCAGACTGTTAAGGTCAAACTATTTGTGTTTTTGAAAAAGGATATTAGTAGAGAAGGTATATTAGCTGATAAGTGATTTTCCATGGACCACGACTCCTCACAATATGGTATATGTAGGATACATGCCATAAGATTTGATGTTTAAAGTTATGTTGTGACTAATACAGCTGTTGCTAAATGTTGTGTTTTTAAACTGTGTCCAAAGGATATAATGCAGCATCATTACAAAAACAAGAAGGTTCAAAACTAACTCTAACTCTACCTTTAGATGGATAAGTGCATTTCAGGGCACTTATGAGATTTTAGAGCTACTGCCTCAGAAAGTTCGGTAACTTGTATGTGCAGTAAGCACCCAAGAGTAAGCTAATTGTTTGCTGCATCAATCTAATTACAGTGGAAAATTAGAGCCCCATCTTGCAAGTTGTTCTGAGCAGATCTTGTGCAACTACATGAATGTAGTGGATGGGTACCTTAGAAAGATGTGAGTGACAGGCAAAGGAGTGTTGCAAGCCAACACTGCAGAGACCTAAAGAAGGAATGCTAGCTGAGATAAATTCATTTTTGTGCACAGCGCTTATTTGCTATTTAAATTTCATTTACATCTTGCTTCAGTGGGAGATTCACCTTTACATAACGCTGGATTTCCTTCTTTCTGACTGATCATACCATTTTCCCAGTTTTCTCAGTATTCCCTCCAGCGCCCAGAAGACTAAATAGATACCTGTGGTGCCAGTTTGGTATTTCACAGTTGTGCAATTTACACTACTTCGGCACTCATGTTCGCTGTTGAATTTAGGCCACACTACTGGAGTTAGATATAAGATATAGATATATATAAAATCAGATATGCAACAAATTTACCTGCTTTCCCTCAAAAGGTTCTATTCTCATATCAGGAATTATGTCTGGTGTTTGCCATTTTTCAGCTAGTGACAGTCACCCACTACTGACACTAAAATAGTCACTAGTTACAGTTTTATTCCAAATGCAATCATTGTCCCCAATTCACAAAACGAGATTATACAAAAAAATGTGAGATTAAAAAAAAAAAAAAAAGCCTTTTACCTTTTTATTTACCTTGTAATTTTGAGGGCTTTGGTTTCACTTTTTAAAGCTGTTTTCTGTGATCATTAGGGGTAGAAACTTATTTAAAAGCAAAATAATAGAAAATGGGGTTAGAAGGGACATCAGGAGGTCCAGTGCAGTCTCTGCTCAAGGTAGAAACATCCCTGTCTAAACTAGCCATACAAAGGTTTGTCTATCCTGCACTTCATAGTTAGAAAGTTCTTGTTTTTATACCCAATATAAATCTCCCTAGATGCAAATGTAGCCCATTACTTCTTTGTGGACAAATTGGAGAGGATCCAAGGGAGGCCAACAAAAACGGTTAGGGGGCTGGGGCACACTTCTGAGGAGAGGGAACTGGGCTTATTTAGTCTGGAGAAGAGAAGACTGAGAGGGTATTTAATAGCAGCCTTCAACTACCTGAAGAGGGGTTCCAAAGAGGATGGGTCTAGACTGTTGTCAGTGGTGGCAGATAACAGAACGAGGAATAATGGCCTTAAGTAGCAGCAAGGAAAGTTTAGGTTAGATAGTAGGAAGAACTTTCTCACTAGGAGGTTAATAAAGCAGTGGAAGAGGCTACCCAGAGAGGTTGTGGAATCACCGTCCTTGGAGGTTTTTAAGACCCGTCTAGACAAAGCCTTGGTTGGGAAGATATAGTTGGGGTGGTCCTACTTTGAGCAGGGGGTTGGACTAGATGACCTCTTGAGGTCCCTTCCAACCCTACTTTTCTATGATCCTATGCTTGTTCTTCCACTGTTTTTAATAATGCCCAGGGTGCACCCCAGTGTCCTTTGCTTTGCATTAATTTCAGCTTCTCTCTCTGAATCCTAGGATAGACTGCATAGTTGTTTGTAGATCTACTACAGTCTGTGGACATGAATCACAAAGGATAAACTTACATTGCAATGATTTGCTTATTCAAGTTATTTTTTCTCATTATTTCTATATGTTTTTTTCCGTACATGTCTAACATTTAAGTAGTGGATCAGGTTAATTCTACTGAAGTAAAACTGCACATTGATCTCAAATCACTTCACCTCAGATTATTCTTACAGATGTTTGACAGGAGGTGGTAGCTGATTTCATGCCTGAATTAAGCTTATGGATAAAAACTTGATAAAAATTCCTGGCTCTGTGTTGTAAACATCATCAGATCTGAGAAAACAGTTTGTTCATTTACTGATTATATCAAGTAGTATTTTAATATAGTCAGATCCACAAGGTTATAGAGATAATTTAGGTATACAAGATAGTGTATTATTATCATGTTGGTAAACATTATAAAATATTAAGGGTTTTAAGCCTTCTGCAGTATAGTAATCCTATGGAATTTTAATCATAATAAAATACTGTATTCCAAATATTTTCAAGACCATTTCTGATGTTATAAATAAATAAAAGAGACTGAAATGGCAAAGATTATTTTTAGAAATCTGGGTAGTAACAAGATATACCCTTTACTGCTTTAATATTAGGTAAATATTTCTAGCTATGATGTAGGAAAGAAGCACAAATGGTAGATGCAAGTCATGGTGCTTATGATCTGCTCCTGTATCATTGAAGTCAAAAGGAACTGTGTTATACATTTGGCAGGATTTGACCCTAAATGCACTTCTAGAACACACTGTGGCAGGATTTAGTGGTAACAGAATAATTTAGAAGCTTTTACTTCGTGTCATATCTTAGTCTTGACTGTTCCTAACCAATTTTATCCTTTATGTTTCATGTTCCAAATTGTAGGAGAATCACAAACACACAGAGGAAGGCTGAAATATGAAAGACTGAAATATTGATGTCTCTGTGTTATGAATACCTGCCTGTCTGTCTATTAATTTTTATCAATATTTTTATTAGAAATTAAATGAACAATTGCCATAATTTTTATTTTTTGCAAATTCTTTCCCAAAACCTTCTCCCATTTTTTGACCAACTTTGTCCTGACACTTTTTCTAAAACAGGGTGCCTAGAAGAAAAGAATAATCCCCCACCCCCAAGTTTGTATAAAAAAGTCCATGTGAAATAGGATTATTAAAAAAAAAAAAAAAAAAAATAGATTACTCTGACCTACTTCTAAGAAGCTATTTATAAATTAACTGTAGAAAGTGTCTCTGTATTGTCCGACTATGCAGAAGCAAGCAGCAGCATAGAATAGATATAGTTAGTTCTGGTTATATGATTGTTGAATATTCAGTCCTCTACACTGAACCTAACCTTCACTGTCTTTATTTCTTCACTTTCGCTTCTTCTAACTTGTTAATGAACTAATGTCACTAAATTATCTGTGGGACACACAAGAGCAACATATGTCAGAGAACCTGGCATTGTTTATGTACTGTGCAATGCTAGCTCTTGGCAGTAATTTCATCTCAAGATAAAAACACTTTAACTTTCATCTTCACCTTTATGTAAACATATTTAAATGGGGGTGTGAGAATTTACACTCCTTAGACACTTTTACGTTTTTATTTTATGAATTTTAGTTTAAACAGAAGATGGCTGGATACAAAGAGGTGAATTGGTTGGCCAAGTGATTTAAATGAGGGATTTTAAAGATATTTGTTATGATGGCTTTCCCTTATGGAGCCAAGTCTTGGAAAAACAGGTGTTGCACAGATTGTACATCTTTAAGAGGTAGTCTCCCCTCCAGGATGTCACACAGCTATAGATAGGTGGAACTGGACAGAGCCAAGGGGGAATTTCATGAAAACTTAGACGTCTCTCATCTTAACGCATCTTTAGTCAGGGACAGATCTAGAGGAATTTCACTGGCATGGTCACACATGGTTATGGACCATGCCATAGGAGTATCACTTGAGGACTTTTTAAGTTGCCCAAAGCAGGTAAGAATTGCTTCTTCTTCTTCATGCTCAGTAGCACAGCACTTCTCCTATTTCTCACTTCCCCTACATGCCACTGATGCTGTCCTCACTGTCCTCTCCTGACCTATGATACGGGAAGCTCCAGAACCATTGTGGCCCTACTGCAGCTGGGCTGTACAGGAGCTGGGCTCAGCCAAGGACAGCAGCAGCGTGCAGGGTTTCCTTCCCTGCCCAGTTGTCCCAGGTGTTCCCACCACCCCAAGAGCAGGCTCAGGGAGGGGGAGCCTGCCCACTGCTGCTGCTGCTTTTTCTAGCAGAGCTGAGCTAGAACTGGGCAGAAGTGGCTCTGGAGGTGCCCTGGTCTCAGGATTCAGCAACAGTGGCAGGCATTGGAAGGGGGAATAGGAGGGGAGAAAAGGTGTTATTGATCACACAGGGGAAGAGAGGGAGTGCAGGGACAGGGGGAGGACTCTTATCTGATTTGGGGACATTAAAAAAGTCACTAGTTGCGGCTCTTCTATGCTGTGGGCTGCCTGTCTTGGCAGGGTGCATATATTAATGAGATTTTCATAGACAGTTATAATTATTCATATTATTAGTATCATTGTAATGTCTAAGGAGTGCTAGGCATTGATCAGTATCCCTTTGTACTGATCTGTTCAAACACAGTACAAAATTAATGGTCCCTCTCCCATTTGCTTTCCCTCTTCCAAATGTCAGTGAGCAGCAAGGGATTTTTTGGCAATAGCTTTTATTGGACTGAGTGTATAGTTGGGAGAGATACTAAAAAGCTTGTCTAACATCTCTTCCAACTTAGACCAATAAAAACTATCACTAGCCCCCTCCCCCCCCCACTTGCTTCTCACTTAGTTCCTATACCATTGTGACCACAACAACACTCCAACTCTACTTTAATTTAAGTGTAAGACAAGAGATGAATAGATGGATACACCCAGCCAGGCAGGAAAATACAAATTAAAAATGAGAGACAGCCAGGCAGATGGGAAGGTACAAGGCAACTATGAGATGCTACTGGTCCACATGACAAACTGTAGTTTCAGCACACCAGCACCCTAACTACTGTCAAGGAGGATTTTAACAAGGATTTTGAAGAAAATATATTAACTTTGTGAGGTGCTTGTTTGAAAGCTTCAGAAATAGGTGATAGAAACATATGGTATGCTTGGTTGAGGTTATAGATACAGTTTTGGTGCAATTTTATGTAGTTCTATCCAGTTATGTGATAACTGATGTACTGGGGTAATGTTATTTGCACTGGAATTCAGCAAGAAACAATTTTCTCATTATTTTTAAAAAAGGTCAGCTGAGTAGTTTCTTTTTTGTAATTTCTAAGTTTTTATTTTGATTATTGCTTTTTAACATAAATTAACTAAAATCTCACAATCAAATGGGTTTTTTTAACTTCCCAATATGATGTTAAAACATCTCATTTTGACAACTTGCATAGCAATGAGAAAAAGGCACAAAAGATCAAACTCTGGTCATAAGCCTGCATTGGTGCGAGATAGGTTGTATTTTTTGTAATAAATGGTTGAAGGACGCAAATAGGTCAGAACCTCATGTAAATATGATTGTTTATTCGGTATATCTTATATATGTCGAACCCTGTAGTGTTAAAGAAGATGCCACTAAAATCAGTGAAGTACTATAGGCCCAATCTCACATTAATCAAGAACTCTAATAGTTGCATCAAACCTAAGTATAGGGGAAGGACGATACTGTGAAGAAAAGTGGGGGACAGGGGACAGGTAATCTTGGTTCTATTTTGACTGTGCTGTGAAATGTGCTTAGTGTATTTGTTTTCTTTTTCTTATCAGTAAAATGGGAATAATACCCGATGCAGCATGCCTGATAGGAATGTTGTGAGGATTATTTTCTTAGTGTTTGTGAAATACTTTGAGATCTTCCAATGGAAAATGTTCTGGAAATGAGAAGTATTATTATCAATTAACATACTGTACTTACTCAAATATAAGATGAGGCTTCCCCCACAATCAGTCTTGGTAAAAAGCCCCTTTTCTTATATTCCCTTTTGAAGAGGAGAGGGAGTAGATGGCTGCTGTGGCTCTGGCTCTGGCCCTGAGCCTGGGTAGGGAACACAGTCAGATCCACAGCAGCCCCCTGCCCACCACTCCACTTCCCCTCTGCAGATTTTGCCCTCTCACCCACTCTCCTCCCCCTTACTCTCAGGTGCAGCTCATCTCCAGCTAAGGCTCAGGTCTCTCCTAGGCATGGAACACATAGGAACGTCTTCCTGTGCCCAGTCAGTCAGCAGCAGCAACACTGCTGCATGGCCAGGCAAGGGCTGAGCTTCCATACTTTGCTCCAGGGTAGAGCATCCTGAGCAGTATCTGACAGTAAGGGGGAAGTGGGGGAAGAGTCAGAGAGTGGGGGGTGCAGAAACTGGGGGGAGTCTGAGACGGAAGCAGCAAAGATCGAGGGGAGTGGGGGGAAGGGCAGAGGCTGTGGGGACCTGTGGGTGGGGGAGTGGAGGTAGCGGGGGTGTGCAGAAGGAAGAAGTGGTCAAGGCAGAATGCAAGTGGACTACTTGACACCTTCTCCCCCCCTCCCCACTTCCACCATGCCTGCTTTCCCTGCTGTAGCCTTGGGTGGGGGAGGGAATTCAAGACAACCCTCCAATACTTAGATCCTACATCTGGAAAATTATAACCATTTTATAAATTTTCCACGTACAGAATCTAATTATAGCATGGTTGTCTTTTATATTTAGAGGCATCTTATATTCAAGTAAATATGGTAGTATAAAAATCACAGCTTTTCTTTACTTACTATAAATTAATTAAACCTCAAATATTCATGTAATTTCAAATATCTGACTTAATTACTGAGTCATTTTTTATAAAACATATTTTACTCATACTTTTGCCTGCTAAGAGCAGAACTCTGAGAAAATTGCTGGTTCATAAATTGTTGATAAGGTAATGTGTGAAGTTTTGCCCCTAATTTTAATGATAGTTGAAGTTTTATATTGCATCCTTGGTTTCATTTCAGTATCATTGTTGTACATATATTTTTGTTTTGTTTTAAATCAAACAAAATGTGTTTTGTTTTAAATCATAAAGTCTTGCAGCTGCTTTTAGATAAGCAAATGAATATCACTTCTGAAATCTACTGTTGCAAATGCATAAGTGCCCTCATATTGGAGAACCTAATTGAGCTCATATGTTGTAAATTAAAAATTCTTTAACTGTAACATCTCTACAGAATGAAGCATTTGATGGCAACCTGGCATAGAGCCAGCATACTGTAATGGCTCTTCCTGTAAAGAAGAAAAGATGGCTCTTATAGGGACAGCTAAAGAAGTTTCTTTATTAAATTTAAATGATAGAACAGCTATGTCTGCAAATTCTAGAAGGGGTAGATTTCTCACACCAATGCCTGTTTAATGGCTGGAAGCTTACTGTGGTGAATCTGTTACAGCTGGTGCAGTTTGATGCCAAATGGGCACTGTGAGGTAAAAAGATTGAGAGTGTTTTGAGTTATGTGCTTTCTTAAGGTGAAGCCAATTCTACCGCCTAGTGACAAGGTATGTAAGTTTCAGAACTATCCTTTAGTGCCTGATATTTGTTAATCACAGAATATCCAGCATCTCACTGTCCATGCCAAATTATACTTAGTAATAAAATAAGATATGCTGCTATTGTTTAGGCTGAGTCTTTTTTTGCTTGTTTAGCCAGGTGTCAGGCAAACTTATAGCATGTTCTGTCCAATGGTGCTGGTGCAGTATAAATGTAGCTTTGATGCTGGGGAGGAGGGTATGTGTTTGAGCCAGAACATTGGCATTTATTCTTCTGTCCTAATTGGATTTATGAAGGTAACAATCCAAAGCTTCCATGTGTTTCTGATATGTCATGCAGATTTCAGACCCATACAACAGGGCAGGAATGACAATGGCCTGGTAGATGAGAAGTTTTGTTGTGTCCTGATGTCACAATAATTGAAGACATGATTTTGGAGATGTTCAAAGGCAGCATAACAGATTTTATCTGGTGATATCATCTATGCTTACTTTTCTAGAAAAGTAGCCAGTCAGGTAGGGAAAATGCTCAACATTCTGCAAGGACTGCCCTCTAATTGTAACATGTGTAGGAGCAGCTGGTTGGTTTGGGGTGGGTTGGTAAAGTATCTTGGTTTACATGAAGTTGACAGTAAGTCCAAACATTTGATATGCTTCATTCCATTCCCCTTTGCCTCACAAGCACTTAGGAACTCATCATTGTCAACAGTCCCTTCACACAAGAATGGCAGTCTTCCAGTAAATGGGGAAGTCAAGTCAAGTCAAGATTGACCTAGAACTTTTCAACTGCGTTGGCCCATGAGACACAGCCATCAGTGTATTAAAGTTCAATAATGGAGGTGTTGGTTATCTTGGATTTGGAACTTAACTGGTTGATGTTAAAGAGATTCCCACTCATGTGATACTGGATTCTGACTCTGGGTGAAAGTCCATTAGCAATGAGATATAGAATAGGTTTGATATTGATGAAAAAGAGCAATCACTCATCCTTGCTTGACTCCAGTTCTAATACTGAAGGGATTTGATTTCAAAGCCATTGATTAGGATGGTTGCTGTCATGTCAATGTGAAGAAGTCTGGGAATGGTCACAAATTTTGCCAGGCATCCAGATCTCATCAGGATCTGCTATAGGGCTCCCTCTTCATTGAACTAAAGGCTTTAGTCAGGTCGATGAAGGCCACATAAAGATCTTGGGTGTTGCTTGCGACACTTCTCCTGATGCTCCTATCTGTTATATCTATGAATGGTCTGAAACCCATTGTGACTCATGTAGAGTTAGGCTGCTGAGAATAAGGGTAAGGATCTTCCAAGCTATGGACAGGAATACAATACCATGATAGTTGCTGCAAGCCAGTCTGTCTCCTTTCTTCAATATGCTAAAGATTCTCTCATCTTTCAAGTCACTGGGAATCTGTTTGTATTTCCAGATTTTCAGAATAATGTTGAGAGCTGGTAAGAGAGCTTTTTTTTCCATTATGCATATACATTTTAGCTGGTATCCATTAAGACCACATGTTTTGTTATTCTTTATCTGCCTAATGCCTCTCAAGGCCTCTTTTAATTTGTGGTTCTTAAAAGTAGTCCTTAATGGAATATTGTGGAATAGCTTTGATGGTATTGCTTGCAACATTAGAATCGCAGCTCAGAAACTCCTGAAATGCTCCTTCCACCATGAGTTGATTGCAAAGCTGTCTTTAAAGAGAGTTGATTGATCCTTGGACCTCAGAGGGTTGGCTTCTTGTGTGCTTGGACCATAGATAGCTTTGCTTGCACTGAAGGAATTATGCATGTCATGAGTGTCAGCAGCTTTTGTCCTTCCACCATTTCTTCTTTCACTCTTGAATTTTCCTCTGAGTCTCAGCTTTAATATGGCACTAAGGCTGCTTGCAGATGCTAAAATACCCCCCCAAAAGGCAGTGCTTTAAACTTTGTGCATTCTTGCACTGAGCCCACTGCATACCCAAAAGAGACAGCGCCTTAGTCGGACCTGACTCTTCAGCATCTGTATAGATTGGGTGCTTTAGTGGGGCTTTTTTGGTGCTTTTCTCTAATCGCTGATTGAATCAACTTCAGCTAGAGGTGCCAAAAAGCACTGCTGAGGTGCCTGATCTGTACAGATGCTGCAGAGCCCAGTTGACGTAACATGCTTCTTCTTCTTCTGGTAAAGCTTGTTTTGTTTTGTTTTGTTTTGTTTTGTTTTGTTTTGTTTTAAATGTCTGTAAGCAGTCTTGCTTCTTTTTGGAGCTGACATCATTTTGCCTACCTCTGAAGGCTTTCCTTTTTCTAAAGACCCCAGTTCAGAACTTTGCTGTCTTCAGTTTTCATTTTCTCAGGCTCTACCCTGAGAACTTGAGTCTACAATCCACAGCAGCCTGCATGACTTTTAGCTCTCTCTTTTCTGCTTCCTCTTTTTGCTTAAAAAACCCATTCCCACAGCAGGGATAATGACCTTCTTTATTATACTATTTTGTTGTTTGAAGTCCACTGCTTAAAAGCATAATGTATTCCTTACAGGGGTGTAGGTTGTAGTCGTGTATTCCTTCACATTTTGCTCTACTGTGCTGCCTTCAAAAAACTTAATGGCTTAAGCTAATTGTGACCACTGTCTATCATGCTGACCATTACTGTCTCATCATGTCTTTGTAGTCACACTTCTGCTTGTATCCAACTGAAACCTGTTGTCTTAGACTTAGATTGTGAGCTGCTTGAGGCAAAGATCTTTCTGTTCTGTGTTTGTACAACACCTAATATAATTGGATTCTGGACTGATTGGGAATTAAAAACATTTAGAGAACAACAAAGAGTACTGTCAAGTTTCAGATGATACATTTTGTGGCAGTTAAGCTGCTTAGATGAATGACTTAGTATAGGGGTGTCAATATTACAGTCTTCAGGGAAGGGACCCACCACTGAAATCCAGGGCACAAAGTCTACTGGTGCATGTTGGTGTGTAGTGTGGGAGGGCTGAGTGAATGACAACTGCAGCTACCACTGCCACTTGTTCCAGTTTCATTTCATGGTCCAGATCTGGCCCAGGATGTAGGGTGAGAGTGACTTAGTATGACTACATTATGCTTTTACACCATGAAGAATACCAGTGGTTTTCTAGCAACGTGTAAATGCCTAACTTAATTGTAAAATACAGGCAGCTAACTCTAATCAGTAAAGCCTGAAAGGGTTTATAACCTGCTGTTTTTAGGAGTTTCCTGTGTCTCACAACAGTAGTAGGTAGACAGACAAACCTATAACCAGTGGAGTAAGGTTATTTGTCATACCTCTCCACTAATATTTTGAAAAAAAATCTGTTAAAGATACAAAAAGGAACTGTATGAAGTGTACACGGAACTGAATCTGGGATTTCACAAAGGGCGGAGACTGGTTCTACAGGGATGACTGTCCCCTGTCCCAACAGTCCTGCCCCCTCTTTCCTCCCCTCCCCTCTCCCACACCCCAAATTCCCTCAGGTGGGCAGACCACAGCATGGCAGCAACAGTCAGGGACATCTTCGAGTCTCCAAAGTAGATTAGAGTTCTCCCTTTTCCCTCCTCTCCCCACTCAGAGGCATGTCCCTTCCTTGCCCTACACACCTACCATCACCATTGCTCCTGCTGTCTGAGCTGTGTGGGGGCTGGGCCTGGCCCAGGACAGGGGCAGCAGTAGAAGTGGCAGTGAGTGGATGGGTCCTTTATAGGGAGAATTGTCTTTGTATAATTTGACATTTATATTATCATTCAATAGTGAAGTCAAAATAGGTCATTTGGATCTATAGGGCAAATTCGCCTGGCAGTTTACTGAGGGAATCATGGTTGTTGGCTACAAATTGACAACAATAAAGCTGTTATCCTGTGTTCAGTGTTTAAGGTTAAGATATTAGATGCTGATTATTGCTTTATTTGTGATGAATGGAAATAGATTTGATGCAGACAAGCAGCATGGTGGAATGATGTAGAGCTGTCTATGAAAACATCTGTACTAATCTACCAATAGAGTAAATTATAGCTACAAGCAAAAGACATTGATCTAAAAGGATCATTAACAGCTTTAACTAACTGATCCAAGTAATAGGATAAATGACATACCATTATCAAGATCAGACTTTTTAGAGCTGTCAATTACAATTACTAAAACATGTTTGCTACTATTTCAATTTCAACTATTTTATGACTATGTTCACTGTGTTCTACTTTGGGTAGCCAACAAGGATCAATTAAGTGGTAAAATCCACAGGAAAAAAATTACCCAGTCGTCCTGCACTCCATTTACCAGGAGGTCAGTCACAAAGGGAAAGATAATTGCTGCAAGCCAGCAAAATTAATCGGGGATGAGCCAGAAAGGATGATGTATGTTCTGTGACAAAATACGTGACAGAGATGTACGTACAGACCTGTAGCTGCTTGCCTTGTTGAGGACCCAAGGACAAGAGAAGGAGACCTGTGAAAAACAATTAACATGACTTCAGAGTGAACAATTCTTAATTATCCATAACATGTCGACATCAGATAATTGGTGTCCCAATTTTTAACAATATTTTGTCATTAACTACAGTAGACTAGAGAAGATCAAGAGCAAAGCCATTTGCCTGAGCCAAGTGTTACATAACTGCACCCACATGTGAACATAAGTCAACTCAGTCATGCTGATGTAAGCAACATGGAAATCATCCTATTGTGAGACTGATTCAAATGAACTAATTTGCAATGTGTATTAAACTATATTTTATGCCTTTCTAAGGTAAGATATTAAAGTTGGTGATACCAGCTAGCCCAACAAAAAGCATCCGAAATAGAATTGTGGTTTTATTCTCCCTCTGTTTACTCTTTTTATCCTTGCATTGCTCTTAAGAAAATAATTTATGGCAAAATATTATAGCTATTATCAGTATTAAAAATATAAATAGTTATGAACAATCTACATGCACATTCAGAAAATAATAATATTTTATTTAACTGCTTATTGCTTATTTATTTATTTATTTATTTATTTATTTGACAGCCCCATGGGATGCCCCCATGACCCCTCTCTTCTCTTTCTCTGTTTATGTCTCACACACATGCACATGCACACACGCATGCATGCCCTTGGAAACAGATAAAAGGCAAGCAACACAGAAATTATTTGATTTTTCATATTATACTGGGCACATCCTGTGTCTCCTATTCACATCAAGTATTAGTTCCCAGTCAAATCAGCAGTAAAACTCTCAGAATCTGGTCTTCATATCTAAAGCCCTGTTCTCCCTTCTTCTCTTTTTAGAGCTGAATATTCCAGACCCTTTCATAAACATGTAGAGTTTTGTTGCGCACAGTTCTCCATGGAGTTCAATGTGACTGTTTTAACAAAATCAAATCCTTCATTTTCTTTTCCTTCCCCTTGAGATCTGCCCTGTCTCTTATTCCCTTTCTCACTTGTTGGTTTTCTCTGCCTTTGCCATGCTTCTAAACTTTTCTCCCCTGAGTTCCTGAAATGCTATTTCTGAACAAGAGCTGTTGTTGGCCTGTACTCAGTGCTTGCACTTAGGGCTCTTGTAGCTGCGTTAGGGTGACTACATTGTCCCATTCTTGGGGCTTGATGTGTACAGAACAGGAATGACTTAGCAGGGTGTGCTTGTCACTGGTATTCCTGACTTAACCCAAAAATGGTGTAGGCAACTCATTTTTTATCATTCTACCCCAGCTCTTTTAAAGCAGAACCTCAGTAACTCAGCCAGATTCTGATTACATTTACTCTGCTGAGTATATTACTTTGTTGGAGAGCCTAGTAGAGCTTATTGTGACTATAAGAACTTGTGTATGAAAAGAAAAAATGAATCATAACAGTTCAGAGCCCTTATACATTATTATATATTAATTATCTTTGTTCCAGAAATCTTCACTGGAATTACTTTAGATTTCTACTTGTGTGGCTTAGACCAGGATCAAGTCCCTCTTTCTACTTCTAATTTCTTTAGCTGTAATTTGATTAATAAGGGAGAGGAAAAAGCATTGAACCCGTTTGCATTAGTAGGTCAGAGGGCTTACTCAAGTGAAGAGTTCTAAGCGATGCATTCTTCTCTTTAATGTGTACATTCTAAGTCAGTATTTGAAGTTTACTCTCAATTCATATCCAAACCTCAAAGTTAAAAGTTTGCTAATATTCCATTTTCCCCAAGAAAATACTTAAATGTATGGAAAAGCAAACAAAATATATTCTATATAATCAATGTTTTAAAACACTATGAAACTCTATTTATTTATTTATTTATTTATTTATTCATTTATAATCTAATCATATGATTACTTTAAATAATTAAGGACCATTTAAATAATTTATTGACTAAATAAAAAGAGTAACATTGTTTGAGTATATGAATATATGAGGATGTCTTAAAGACTAACTCAATGATTTAAATGCCTATATATATATCAATACGAGCGTTTTTTATATATAGGCATTTAAATCATCAAGTTAGTCTTTAAGACATCCGTACATATTCATATACTCAAAACATGTTGATATATGTATCTGTTATATTTATGTTCAGAATGCTAATAAGTATAAAATATTTGTTTTATTCTTTCTGTAATTGTAAATGACATCAAAACGCTTGTATTGATAAAACTCTTGTTGACTAAGAGTTAATCAGACCTGTGATAATATAGCAATGACCACTTATCAGCATTATGTTCTCATATACAGGTAATAAATTAACCAGCCAGCCAGCAGCATTAAATAATTATGTACTAATAACCTTAACTGGCTAATAAATCAGGGCAACAGACCTTTTTCCCCAACCTCCTTTTATCATCTTACAGTATCTACAAGTATTTCAGGTTCAAGTTACTTTAGAAGAAGATGAGGAGCAGTATCTAGAGGCTTGGAGCCCTTGTCAAGAAAGTTTTCTTTGTCACCACTTCCTTGGGTGAAAAAAGGGGGATGCAGTAGTGTAGTTGCACCTTCCTTTGATTCCTGTTCCTCCCAAACTTAAAAATCATCTACCTAGGAGGTGCAGCAGCATTTGTATTTGGGCAGCACTGAAGAAGTTAGCCTTAAATGGAATACTGTAGTGCTTAGACCTCTAGTATATTAGTAAGGCCTCTAGTTTCTCATTAAGTGGATAAAAACTTGTGTTGTTATATATGTGATGATGCACCGCATCATCTACTCCTCTGTTTTCAAAATCCTAGATCCACCCATGGCCACCTCTGTTGTATAATGAAAGGAATCTATTTTGAGTACCTCTGCTGACTGCAGGCATCACAGTAGGGATTGAAAATAGAGGTAGTTTCTCAGATAGTCAGTCCATTTACTGCTTTACCCACTAGTACGCAGCCAGTGGAGATCCAAGAACACTAGTTACGTGTTCTCCCAACAAGTTGCCCTGCTCATTAAGTGAGCTGCTCTCTTCTGCACTAGCTTTAATTTCTAGACTGCATTGTAATAGTCTGATGTTGAGAATACAAAGGCAAAGGAACTCTTTGCATTTACCCTTGAAAGAAAAAGCCTACAACTAATATGCTTAAGAGGCTGACCTCTTGCAATATAATATGATAATTTATGTAATTGGGGCTCTAGAATTCATCCAAAGATGTAAACTGTAGTGTCCAACTTTGACTGAAGAAACGCTTTAGTCAAAGGGGCTGATATTTCTACTCTGGGTTTATACCATCTGCAGATCTTGATCTGGGTCCTTGATGTTGTCCAGTTAAACTTGAACAACCTTGTTGTCATCTAATTCTGAACCTCAGCTATATTTTCTATATTGGATAAGGTAGAGGTGCCTGCCTAGTTGCATGTCTCCAGCATACTGAAAACACTATGCTCCAAATTACTGCACTCCATTGCCAGTCTTCCTAGTAGCCTTTATTTTCTTTTGAACATGAGGGGTGACAGTCACTTCGTAGGCTGAACCTTTGAAAGATCCTGTTCGGGGATGGGGGGGAGAGAAGCAGGAGTAGTAATTACCCAGACCTATCTGTTGAGATCCTTCCAGACCTATCTGTTGAGATCTTTTCAAGACATGAGATAGAAGCCAGGAAGGAGCAGCTCACTGTCACTAAGGTCTGTAGATGAATGAACATTCCCATTGGATCAGTGGTATGGAAGGTAGATGATTGATCTAATATCATATAAATACACATGAACAAAAATACTGATTACAAGCATATATGGTTTTAAACCTCAAATGGGTTTCTTTCAGCCTTTAAAGGAAAATAAGTGTGTAATTTATTCAACTCAGATTAATGTGAATTGAGTTAGAATTTTGTATCCACAAGTAGAAAAACGCTGTATTCTAATTTTCAACAAAGAGGAACTGCTTGTAGCCATGTTAGAAATTCTCAAAAATAGTTGTCCTTCATGTAAAAGTGATGTCACATTTAAGGTTTTGATTTTACAAATCCATACAAAGGTAAACTAATCTGTTATAAAATCAGTGGAACTATTTGTGTGCTTTTTGTATGGAGGTATCTAAAGGATCAATACCTAAAAGAGCAGAACATAATTCAGTGTTTTGGTAATTAATATTCATAGAAAAGAATTAAAAGGGAGTCCGAGTCCAGCTTTCCTTAATATAGGACCAGCACTTCTAAGTCCAAACTGTTATGTAAGGTAAAATAACTACCATATTTCATGGTGTATAAGTTGGGTTTTGAAGCCCAAATGTGGTGTCTTAAAAATCAAACCCAATTTATACACCATGCCACTTCAAAAAATTGTTGCTGACAAACCACTGCAAGCAGCACCAGGGATAGGGATGGGGACAGGCTCGGTGGGGATGTGCCACTCACAGGGGACAGGGATGGGTTCAGCGCTCGCCTGGCTCAGCACCATCCACTGTAAGCAGTGCCAGGCTCCCAGGTAATGGGGCCTTGCCAGCTTAGCACCAAGCCTGGCCCCATCCCTATCCCTGCCCCCTGCCATGGGTGCATCCCCAGATGAGCACTGAGACTGGCACTGCTCATAGGGATGGGATGGAGCAGGGTTTGGTGCTCAGGGCTCAGTGCTCAGGGCTCAGTGTTTTAGGGGATGCACCAGCCGAGCACTAAGCCCAGCTGAGCACAGCTCCCCATACTTACCTGTACACAGCATTTAGCAGCATAGCTTGCAGTGGTGGGCTTGGTGCTCAGCTGGCATGGTCCAGTCAGCATTGCATGCAGGGGATGGGGCTGTGCCAGCCAAATGCTGAGCCCGGCTCTGATTTATACACCGTGCCTATGCTAATCCTAACTTGTTGTTCAGAAAACCGGGGTTGACTTATACACCGTGTTGACCTATACACTGTGAAATACAGTATATGCATTTCTCTGCACCCCCCCCCCCTTCAAAGTCTAGGGTATTTAAAAGTATTTTTTAAACATATTTTTAAATAGTTGGTCTATATGTTTCTGTTTATTGTAGGTTTAATTCCCTGCTTGAGTTTTGGAAATTAAGTTGTTTGTTCCTGTTGAGCTACACATTTTCAAGTTAGGAATACATCAGATAAAATCATTTCTAAGTCAGTCAAGGAACAGCAAAATAAATTAATTTTAGACTTTTAATGGTCAACTGTTGTCTTCCTGTTTGGTCCTAAATAAATGACCATTTAGTGCAAATTAAGAAATTCCCAAATACACATGTATGTTTTTAGAATCAAATCCGGTATTTTTCACAATAGTGATAATATGCATGAAGAGGATCACACTTAGGACAAAGCAGAAAAGCCTTTAAACAGTCCAGGACCTCAGAAGAGTTTTCAGTTTGGTAAAAGGAAAATGGTGCCCCCCCGCCACCTCCAGGAGCATGAAACTGAGCCCCCAAACTCCCTCCCAGCCTGGGCCTGCTCTACCCTAGCTCAAATTGTTGCTGTCCTGGGCGCATGTGTGGTTGCTGTGCTCAGGAGCAGTTTACTCCAGTGCAGACAGCTCTGGAGATTACTGTTTTGCCTTAATTTCATGTGTAGAAACTTAATTGCTAACTAAATACTTTTTGCAGTTCTTATTTATCTGATATTAGTTGAAGAATGGATTGGATTGCTTCCTCCCCCCTCCCCCCCTGAAATAAATATAATATTGTTAAGGATCATGCCTTCCCATTTTAAGCTTTACAACCTTTTTTAAAATTGATAGCAATTTTGCTGCATCAGCCTTCTAGAGCCTTAGTTTTTTGTTAAACAGCTTGTACTGACTTCAGTTGGAACAGAAAGAAAAACCTGTGTGTGTGTGTGTGTGTGTGAATGTGCACACGCGCGTGCACATGTACCAAGTATTAAATTCTTGGTATATCTGTCTGCAAAAGTCTACAGAATCAAAAAAAAAAAAAAAAGGGTTCAACAGAGTGGAAAATTGATACAGTCTGTACATAGATTTTTTTTTAAGTTAATCTGCAATACAAAAAAAGAAAACATACATCAGATAGATACAGGTGTTCCATCTAGAAAGTTGCTAAGTTACCTTCCATAAGCTGCCTTTGTGTTTCTTTTGATGTTGTGATGTTTCATTATTTTCTGAGAGCTAGGAATGAAATGGATGAATGAGTCTTAATTGCAGTGCCCTGGTGACTAAATTTTGGACTGTTGTTGAGACAGACACTGGGTGATCTGATAAACATCAACCTCTTTTGCTTCATGACTTGATTGGGATCAAATTACTAGTTAAAACATGCAGAGAGAAGAAAAATGCTCTCTTTTTAGAATGTCAGGTTTTTAAAATAACTCTTTTTAAAAGTATTTAATTGATAACCATTTGGTAAATAGAAACACACTTGTTTACCTAATAGTAAACCCATGGTATGTTTTGGTACATTGATTATTGAACCAAAACTGATTTCAAAGATTTTATTAAAAATAAATAAATAAATAATGGGAACTCTGAAGATTTACTTTCTTACTGCTTTCAATTTAAAAACTTTTTATTTTATTTGACAAAATCAGATAGTGTACTATTTTTAAAGCAGAATTGGGGATTACAAAATATTTTCAGACATGTAGTACATAAATTTAAAATTGTCTTTCCAGCATATTATGTAAGCAAAATAGTAATCTGTTTTCAAAAAGTTGTCTTGCCTTTTGTAAGCTCTCAATTTTGTATGAAAAAGAGAGAGAACTTGCATGTGAATTATGCTTTTTTAAAAATAATGTATTTAGTTCTTTTTTAAATATGCAGTAATACTTTCTAGATATGCAGAGAAATTTTAAATTTACTTTTTGGAGAAGGTATGAATGTCTTTTTTCAAGAAATCTGTTTTACTGTGGTAAAAAGACTGTCTTAGCTTCAGCAGTATTTACGACCTGATCCAAAGTAAGTGCAATTCCATCGTTTGATTTCAAAGGCCTTGGGATTAAGACCATCAAGATGATGATGACTTCAAATGTATAAAGAGTGGGCCACAATCCTGCTCCACGTATTCAAAGACCAGAATTTTTAGGAGTTATGCTCATTTTAAAATGGAAAATACTGATCAAGAAGGAAATTTACTTGTTTTAGAAAGGAAAGAAACAGCTGTTAATGACTGATTTATATATTTCCATACTCATTTACCAAGCAGATAATAAATTGAAAATTAGCCTTTCTACTTTTACTTAAATGTGTAAATAGAGGTGGATCTTGGAAACCATTATTCATGTACATAACTTCACTTAAAACAAGCACTGTATGTATATGTTTGCATTTGTAGGATCTGGCCGTAAATAGGGGTCCAATCCTGCATTCCTCCTGTGTTAAAAAAACTATTTAGTTCAATGTATCCCTCTTAGTATGTCTCAAGGGGACCTGCTTGGTGTGCAAAGACCAAAGCTGTAAAAAGTAGAAGTCACCAATATTTATTAAAATCCCATTGGTAATATCATTTACCCTGTTGTTCGTATGATGACTTTCTTTTACTTTTATCATTTCTAGACTGTAAATAAATATATCAATGCAAAAGAGTTAACGATATACTTAGTAGGACTATATTTAATAATTGTGAAGAGATACATTTTATGCCATTTGATTTACCTAATTTATAGCCCCATTTGATTACCACAGCATGTCTTTCATCTGTAAGGATTGTACTCAAGGGACTAGTCAATTTATTAATTCATCACTTGCCTTCTTTTATAGCTGCATTACCCCATTATGACATAAAAGCAGAGAGATGCACTAATCTGAAAGCTGCCAGCCAACTGTTTTCACTCTAGCTGACCTTTTGTTTGCAGGCACAATACTGATAAATTTTCTATTGGTTTCCTTTTCTTGGAGATTACGTTACAATCTATCCTTTTGTTTTATAGTGCCATGATGAGAACAAGATGACAGCATTGAATCCAATGGCTGCAGTTACTGAGGCCTCTAAAGAGGAAAGGCCTTCTTCAAGTTAACCTGTGGCTTTTTTTTAAATGCCTTTTGATTTATCTGTCACCTGATCCATCAGCAATGAATAATTTTCATGGAAGGTGCACTTTAATTACATTCCCATTTGACTTGCATTATCATGCCCTATCTAGGTAATTAATCTCACCAAGTATCCAATTTCGGCCTTTATTGCTGGCAGGCAGACCTTCTGAATTATGTGTGCTTGAATGGGCATTGGGTCAGTTGTTAAACCAAACAGGCCATGAAACAAATTTTGGGTCGTCCAAGCTTTCTTTAAAATGTGTCTACTGAGAAAGAAGAGTATTGTAATTGGATTGCTTTGGTGACATGATCAAGTCTTCTAGAGTTTTCAGAAACAAGAGACTCAGAAGGTACTGACTGACACATTCAACCAAACAAAAATAGCAGAAATTCCAAACGCTGTGCTCTCTTTGAAAGAATTATTCAGCAAGCAGCAAAACTAGGTATAAAAACAAAAAAGTAATTTTTAGTCTTTTGAATAATTTATGGAGCTCAGTGAATGGGCTGCACGTGCCAAAGGGCTGCTTTGAGTTGGTGCATTCAGAAGGCATATTAGTATTCCTACTACTGTTTTAAGATTAGGAATTGAAATTGTGTTGAATTTTGAGTTTCATTGCTCTGTGAGGTGAAAAATAGAGTTTTAAGCAATGTTGTGCAGTTGAACTAGGAGATTAACTTACATGGTAATACTCTTGTAGAGAAGGTTATTTTTATTTCTTCTTCCGTGCTCTCTAGAAATTGTAGCTAAAGACTGCATTGGCTAAGAGCTGTAAGTGTGTGTAAAACTGAAGAGAATTTGAAGTTTTGAGGTGCAAAAATTAAAACACTATTAGAACCTTACATTTAGGCATTTGCTTTGATGGGAAAATTCTGTATCCATCTTGGAAATACCTTTTTAAGCTTCCTCTAGTATTCTTTTCCTTCACTATAGAAAAATAATTATTTAGTATGAATTTTAGTTAAAAGGAATCTAATCCCAATGTCTCATACGTCAATGAGAGAATGGCAGAAGCAATCTAGTTTATATTTAGTCTGAAACTTCTCCAAGGTTTCTTCTTCTGGTTTGGTTCAGTCTTCACAAAAAGAATTTTTTGATCCTGTAAGCACATATACACAGGCAGAAGTTTACTTACTTTATTCATTCAGTGAAGCTAATGAGACTGTGTAAATGAACTATCTTGCCTTATTTTAAATGAGGGATTAGAGTGTAGTTTGGAAATATTTTAGAACTACATTTTATATGTATTAATATTTCTGTTTACAGAACTTTCATATAAATCATTGTATTTCCCATACATAAGAGAGCTTACTTTAAATATTTAACTAAATCCAATTATTCTGTCACCTATCCCAAATCCATCACTTTGAAACTTTTAAGGAATAAAATTGTTAGCACATTTATCTCATACTGTGATGCAAATTCTTTTACCACTAAATAATGACTTCAGATCTAGTGCATCGTCACTGACAATCCCTTGCAGTTGAGGATGATTGTCTTCTATGATTGCCTTATCTGTGGGTCTGAAAATAGCTGACAAGGCCAGTCTGAGATTGACAGGTTCTGTTGCAATTCAGGCATGTGCTTCCGTACAGGGTGGGTGGCTCTGGATTTTTGATTTACTCTGTGACGTGCTGTTTTTGCCACTCCTGTTTTTCTGTCTTCTATTGTGGCCATGAGGTTCATAGTACTGAAATCCTTGCAGCAGAATTCCTCCATTTGGAGTGGTCCTGGCTGATAGTCTCTCATGAGTTGATGTTGATGTTACATTTTTTCAAGTTGGTCTTGAGGATGTCCTTGAATAACTTTCTCTGTCCTCCTCTTGAGCATATACCTTGACTGGGAAAATAAAACTTGTTTTGGGAGTCTGGAGTTGGACATCTGAATGATGTGACCAGCCCAGTGAAGTCCATGTCAGACAGTCATCACCTCGATGCTTGTGGTGTTTGCAAGAGAACACTGATGTTTGTGCATCTGTCTTCCTACTGGATTTGAAGGATCTTCTGTAGGCAGCGCTCATGGTACTTATGCAGCGACTTGAGGTGTCTCCTGTATGTAGTTCACATCTTGGCTCCATACAATAAGGTAGAAATCATGACTGCTTCATAAACCATGAGCTTAGTTTCGAATCTGATGTTGCAATCTTTAAAAATCTGTTTTCTGAAGCATCCAAAGGCTCCACTTGCACATTTGAGGTGATGTTGGATTTCTTCATTGATGTCAGCCTTCTGTGAGAGAGGGCTTCTGAGGTATGGGAAATACTCAGTGATCTCTAGAGCCACACTGTAGATCTGAATTGCTAGACCTGGGGACTGCTCATTAAGAGCTTGTTGATGAAGGACCTTAATTTTCTTTTTATTAAGCACCAGTCCCATTTTCTTGTATGCCTTGGTAAAGACATTGGTGATTGCCTGAAGATGTGCTTCCAAGTGAGCACAGACTACAGCATATTCAGTGTAGTGGAGCTTGGTGATTGAGGTTGGGGTGTCACCTGAGTTCGAGCCACAGTTGTGATGCAGCGCTGTGGGCATTCGCTATTTGGATTGTTCATAAGGGTCCTGATGTTCCAGGTCCTGAAATTAATTGTGTATCTTCATTGATTTTGATCATAATAAAGGTGCATAATAAAGATCATCACATAATTCTTGACTAGGTGCAGTTATCCAGTCAGGAGAAAGGTAGGCAGACTATGTTTAGGGCACGTTTTCTAGCCCCCTTCATGTGTGGGGTGAAGAGCATGGATCCTAAAGACGTCTGCTCAGTTGCAGTTACAGCTGCCGAATCGCATTGCTGCCTCATCCAAGTATTAGACAGCCTTCTCATAACTGCTACCTTTATGCCAGTTCATGGCTAGGAGTTTCCAGGCCTCACAGTCCTGCTCCCTTCATCACTAGCTGGTCGTCAGAGTACTTGAAAAATGTGGTAAAGCCGTTTTCATGGAAGGTGACTGTATGTCATTTCTTTTTTTTTTTTTGGTGGGAAAGCTGCTTCTCCACAAAGTGCTGCTTTACATCAGCTTCCACGCAATTCTTACGGAACGGGACCTTGATCCAATAGCAAGGAGGCCAAGACAATTGGAAATATCATTTCGCTGCAACCTCCATCTGCCTTTGCAGCCATTAGGATTCAGCCATCTTTTTCTGCCTGCTCTGGATATATGTGGCTTTTCAGGAGAGAGAGCATTGCTATCTTCTGTCCCCACCACATCCTGGTGGCGTTGCTGCTCCTTGGTCCACTACTGCTCATTTGTTAGAGTTACCCTTGCTTATCTCACAGCTAACCTTCCCTGAAGGTCATTCCACTATCTGCCACCTGTGGTCATTCTGGGTAGCAGTACAGCTCTGCCCCCAGAGATCTAGTGCACCTAGATCAGGGGTTTCCAAACTGTGGTATGCATACCTCTGGGGGATATGTGGGAGAAATTGTGTAATGGAGGATTTGTCATAATAATAATTGGCATTTAAGAGGCTAAAATCAAATGTATGCTGGTAGGGGTATGCAGGCAGTGGATAAATTTGGAAGGGGGTACACCTGAAAAAAAAAAGTTTGGGAACCTCTGACCTGGAAAATGATAAGACATTGTTACCATCTAGAAATTGTTTTTGAGCTGTGTGAAATATGTTGACCTCTGTTCGCTTTCTAGTGCATACATATAATAAAAATGGCACTTTTGCCAGTTCCAAAAGAAGAGACAAGGATTAAATGTACATGACCCAGTGAAATTTTTCACCCATGGGCATGGTACTTACAAGTGGATGCAGTCCATGGAGGATGTACAGCTCCTGGCTTTTGCTTGCCTATTTTGTGGGTAAAAAAATATGCCCCCCCTAGTTTTCAGTTGAAGTTCAACTGAAAATTCATTAAATAGAATATTTTATTTCTAAATTAATATTTGTTATTGGTGTTATTTTTTTATAGCTATGTCCCACCCTATTCAAAACGTTCAGAGCAGTTCTTTAGTGATGGATTCTGCCATAGTATGCAAGACCAACGTCTGTCACATTTTTGTTGATGTCCCTGGGATCTTCACACACATTAAATTGCATGACCAATGAAGAGAATTAAAATGTACTACTGTCCAGTTAGCTAAAATTTAAGCATATTTATTATAATTTGTAATTGCTGTTTAGTGAATTATTAAAACTGAAACAGTTCACTTAACTGAATATAACAAGTTAAAAATAAAAACAGTAATGGCTTTCCCTTGATTCACTGTTTATTATTTTATTAATTTCCCATCTTTTGGAATGCATGCACACATACAGACAGACACATACACATGCTTTTAAGTACCCCCCCACCCTGCTGTACCCCAATATATAACTTATTTCCTAAAATCTAAATATCTATTGACTTAAAACCTGAAATGGGTATCCCTCAGGTATGGATGGTGTCATATTGTTGACCAGTGCTTGGTACAAGAATTTTCTGTATTTCTTTAGAAGCAATCTGTCTTCCTTACTGCTAAATTTGAAGCTAAATGTAATATTTAGTCTGAAATGGATGTGACTTACAAATATTCAAAAGGTGTTGCAGAGAAAAGATATAAAGGCCCTTTAAAATTTATTTTCATAATGGATTGGTTGATACCTCTTTTGAGAGGGACACTAGAGCTAAAAGTATATCTAAAATGGCCTCTTTGAAGGAGCACCTCAGGCACTGTGTGGCAGCTGTGCCTCTTGGAAGAAGAGGGATGGATTGCTCCTTAAGGCACTGGACCGGGACTCAGGAGATCTGTGATAAATTATGCTCTGAGTCCCAGAGGCTTCCTGTGTTACTTTGAATAAATCACTTAATCTCTCTGCACTGCTATTCTCCATTTGAAGAATGGGGATAATACAGCCTGCCTTCGTTACACGAGTGTTGTGAAGAAAAATCCATTAAAGACTGCAGAGCACTCAGATACAGTATTGCTGGGGGCTATATGAGTACCTAGATATGCTAACATTCTCTATCTTCCTGCAGATTTTTCTTTTTTTTACCCATAAAATATAAAATACAACTAGCTACTTTTTTTTCCCCCTAACTCCAGCTTTTGTGGGCTCTCTTATTCAGGTAATGACTAGGAACCCCTCTGCTCTTTCTCTACAACTTCATTATGTCCTAAATGTAGCTTCTCTATAGGGGTCCTTTTGCACTAGTATGAAAGGGGGTTGTAAGCTTTGGATACATGGTTTGGGACCATGTATCCAAAGCTGTCAGAGAAGCTCAGTAGCTATATAAGTGTCTACTACAGTCATAAGTTTTCAGAAAACTGGACAGAATAGCTTTGACACCAGTCTCTAGATTAAATGGGGGGTTAGGGGGAGGGAATCTCCCTCTGCCACTACCCCTCCATTGAGTAATTTCCTTGTGCACGGTCCATATACTGATGCAAGGCACAAGTATCAGGATTTGGCCCTAACCATTTGCAATACATTCACTTACTTTCAGAATCTTGTGATTGTGACCTTTTGCAAAATGTGTATGGTTGTTGGAACTTTGCTTTTGATCACTAATCATTTTGACATTTTTTGGCATACTTATCCTTGTGAATCTTTCTGTACTTACTGTTCCAGGTCAGTCTCATTTGGGAGAAAAGTGAGCCTTTTAATAGCAGATTTGAAATTGTAGCACCGATGCTCTCTTATATTCCCTAAATGCACTTTTATGTAAAGTCCCTTCCTATTGTGGTTAATACATTGTTCACCTAAAGTACTTAAATAACATTGGTCACATTAAAGCAGTCTACCATGTTCCACATTTTCCCTTTACAATGGGCAACAAGGGAAATAATTTGACTAAGACCAGCATCATTGCTCTTTATCTATTGTGGGAAAAAAGTCTTATGATGCTACATGCTATAGGTATTCCTAAAACTCAGGTATTGCCTTTCCGCTGCTTTGCAAAGACATTAAAGCTTAAGAAGTTTCTGAAAAACACAACAATATGATCTGTAGCTGCTGCTTAGTTGGTGGAAAAACAGCCAACTTTATAGCTGCTACTTTAATAAGGCAAGTCAAGCTGTAAAACAGCAGCTGAAGTAACTGTAAATTTGAGGTTCAGTTTTGTTATTTTTATTTTTGTTGGACATCCCATTAAAATTCTATGTTGTTCCGTAATGAGACATGTTAGAATCAGGCTCTTAATTTATGGTCTGTTGCTATTTTAGAATCACTGAATGTGCCTAATAAATCATAGAAACCTGCATTAAAAAGGTATGCAGTATAAAGCGTGTGAAAAGCATACCTTGATTGTTCTCCATAATCACAGATGAGAAATCCAAAGACAGAGAGAAGAATAATGAGAATGAGAGAGTAAGTGTGGAAGCAAATGCTGTGTTGCTTTGCAGTTTCAAAATGTATAGTTTGTCAAGCTTAGTGTTCATCAGCACTTAGCAGTAAATAAGAAAGAAGACTTTTTTTGCTTGAGAACTTAAAAAGGTGATGAAGTAATAAGGATCATCATGTTCGTGACCTAACACAATGAAGTTTCTTACGATTTTTCAGATTTTCCCCTTCAGAGACTTATAGAATTGTGACCTCTGCTTCTTGGAGACATTTTATTTTTCCCCTCATCCTTTAAGAATTGTGAGGGCCCGCCCAGCTGAAAAGTAAACAAAGTGGCTGCATCTACATGTGAACTTTATTGTGCAGTTGACTAATTAGCTCTTCAGTAAAGCATCACCATCTACATATGCACCTATATTAGGGTGCAGTAAATTAACTAAGTCCACCATAGGATAGTACTGCCTGAGACGAGTACTATCCTATGGCGGAGTCATTAAGGGCACTGAAATGCACATGTAGATGGTGATCAAGGCTGGCTGGGACATAAGAGTGCGACAGTGTGGGGGCTGCCTGCGATAGTGTGGGGGCTGCCTACTGAATAGCTCTGCACTGTCGTGCCCCAGACAGTCCCTCTGCAGCATGTTGAGCTGGAGTGGAGCAGCCATGGGCTGGCAGGACGACCCCCTGAGACCCTTACCAGCCAGAGCTGCTCTGCCTTGACTCAATGTGCTGCAGACCCACAGGCATGTGTAAATGCTGCTCCTGGGAGCAATAAACTCCTGGGAGGGGTCAATTTCCTCAAAATCTCCAATTTTATTTATGTATTTGGTCTCTGAAACTAAAAATACTTGAGCAAGATTTAATTGCAAGCATTTTGACCCATTTCATATCAAATGTGTAATGCGGAGAATGGTTTCTACTGTAATGTATTATTTACTCAGTTGTTTAATCTAAAATAGAATAAACCCTCTCATCATTTTCTCCCCTGTATACCCTTTTGCTCATGACAAACCTGCCAGTACAATACTCTTAGACAGAGGAGTGCCTGTAGTCATTTGAATGGCACTCCTATGCTTCCCTTTGGCTAGAAACAGGCATCACCTGACATGTCACTTGTGCTGCCATAAAAAAAATTGTGGCAGCACAAATTGAGAGCAAACAGATGTTGCTATATTTTGTTCTGTGATGTCAAAAGAAAATTGGTGGCATGAAAAAAGATAGTAATTAGACCCTGCCACTTTATTGAGGCAGATGTCAGTTTGCTATGTGACAGGAGATTATGGGCAGCCTGAGCTGCTCCTATTTTCCAGGCACCCTGGGCAGGTGTGGTCATAAGGGCCCCTCAAGCTCCTGGAGCAGCTGCCTGCTTTCCCTGCTTACAGGGAATCTTGGGGTGCCTCTTCAGGAGCAGGGAAATCAGGGTTCCCCACTCAGCCAGACTCATCCCTCACAATCACAGGTGTGGGTCTGGCAGCCAGACCTGCTCCCCTGCGATTGTGGGAAATGTGTCTGGCTGAATGGGGAAAGTGGAGAGATCACATAGTCCCAGAGGTGCTGAGATGTAAGGGCCTGAGGGCCCTTGCCCCACTCAGGAAGTGGGCTGTCACCTGAAATGCATCACACTTGCCATATGTCCATCATCTTATCCCCCCCCCCCCCCACACACACACACACACTTCCCCTGGTAAAAATAAAAGTCATTGCCCACGCACACCATCAAGGCTGGGACAAGGGCAGCACGTGCTTCACACAGTGACACATCATGGCAAAGCTGATTTGCTCCATCCCACGGTGTGTAGTTCTACTCTTTGAGATCTGACTTCTGAATATCTGGTCCTTACTTTACCTCTTTCCTCCTCTTTGCTACCCTCTCCCTCACATTGTCCTGATTTGTTCCATGCCTCTCCCCCCTGCCCAATAGGTTTCTGATTAACAGCAATACTCCTGGGTTATTATTTTTAAAATTACTCAGCTTTACTAATAGCATCCAGAGGTTGACAAATACAAACAATTACAATAGCATTCAAAAGGTTTTCAATAACGTTCTCACTACAGTTGTGGGTAGCACTTGAAGGTTGTAGCGCAGCACTAACCCAATAATATTAGCCTATTTTATATGACTAGCCGATTTCATGTCAAAGCAATAAATTAATGGAATAGTTCATTTTTTTTTTTCCATATGGTACAGGAAACTGAGGAAATAGAATATTACTAGTTGAGAAGAACAACATTTCTGTAATAGTTTTACAGGCTGAGTGAAAAGATGGAGTAAAAGTATTATTTTTAGGAAGACAGAAATTGTGCTCTCTTTATCTTCTCTTAAGCAGCGTGGAAGTATACTCAGTTTAATGTATTGCCATGATGTACACCTAAACCATCAGATTTATAAATATGAACCATGCATCGTGACATTACTGAACAATGTACTATGTACTGAAACAGTGCTATTAGTGAAGGTTAAAATATTTAAATCCTACCTCAATCACCGAGGATCCACATGAATTTGCATTATGCTTTTAACCTTGAAACTGGTAGGCTATAATCAGGTGATGCCCTTCCTGTTTTTTGGGTTTTTTTAATAACTTGTACAATTGCATAAAAGGTTCTCTGGTCGTTTCCACTTGGTAGTGTTCTCAGTGCGATTTGTTAGAATACAGTAACTGTGACTTGGGCATACACAAGTAGCTGAATACTGGAAAACATTTATTGTATTTTTTTGCAAACAAACCTATTAGGAGGAACATTTTTGTCCCAGTCTTATCAAGAATTCTTTTTTGGTGGTCATAAATTTGCAGGTGTATCTTAAGCCATTTAGGTTACTAATTATTTGACTGTACAAACTAAATTGTGGACATAAAGCTGCCTAGAGTTTCTCGTGCCCACAAATTGCACTGAAATGCAGGCTGGTATTTAAAAATCTGGCTATAATTCTTCAGTATAGAATTATAGTTTGCTACGTGGTCATTCAACAAATGTAATTTCCTAGTAAACACTGAAACATACCATATTTTAAAAATACTTTAACCTCTTCCTAGGTTATTTTTGCTTCTAGCTAATATAGTATCAATTATAAACCCATTTAAAAAAGACTAAATAATTTAAAGCTAAGTGTTACAGTAGATGAAATATTAATTTTTTATGTAGGAGATAGGAAATGTGAGGCATAGCCAGACAAATCTCCTGCTGCAGGAAAATTTGGAAGTAGCTGTTTCTGGTAACCGATTGTACTTTGAACCAGAACCACTCTAATATCCTCAGTGCGTGAAACATCTGTTTTCCTTTGTGAACATATATATTACAACAGGGTTCAAAAATAAGTATAGCTTTTGTGCACATTTAATATAGTGTAATATTTGTGAACGTGGGCTATGATAAAAAATAAAGTTTAGAAAGCTCAGGCTCTTACACATTTTGGAAAAATATGTTCCACAGTTTTGTGGCACAAGATGTTGCATTGTTGTTTGGTTGTCTTGGGATGGTCACTTAAAGAGGAATCTAAGGAATTTTAAAACCAAAAACATAATTCTGGGTTTCTGGGATAATTTTAATGAATCCAAATATTATTTGTGGGTGTAGAAAGGGCAGATGGGTGGGTCATAGAATGGAATTGGATACTTCTGAAATCTTGGTGAATAAAGTGATGTGATTTCATGCAGAATGGGTACAACACAAACACTTGCTATTTAATCAACACTTTTTTCCCTAATGTTAACCAACGTGACTTCCAGAAAACTCAGACAAACTTATAGCATTTGATTTCCGAAGCATTTTCTCCCTTTGTAGTGCCTTCTGAGAGAAGGGGCAGCTGCAATAGTAGTTTCGTGGATGCTTGTTAGCAAGTCACCTGTTTATGGTTCATATATGGCTTCAAGCTCTACCTAAACATCTTAGTCCTTTATAAATTTATCATCGCAACACCCCTTTGAAGTTATGAGGTGAAAATTATTATCTTCATGGATGAGAAATTGTGGAAAAAACAAGCACAAAATAGGTCTAACTTAGGCACTACAACCTCAGAGTAGAAACTAGACCCAGAGATTTTTGCCTAAGCAGTCCATGGAGACAGAGAGATGATTCAGAAGAAAGGTACAAAAACTCCAACACTGAGTGGGCAAGCTGCCGAGAACTAGGCAATTGAGAAAGCTACAATGATGGATGGAGGTTAAATCTTCTCATTTTCCATAGCTTAGGTAGCTACCTACAGCCCTGGGTTATGTACCACTGTCTTAATGGGTTCCAGAACTTAGGATCCTCCCTGAAGTTAGGCTCTTATGTGTATTTCTTTAAAGGACTGAGCAAGGCATAGATTAAAAAAAAAAATGGTGCTGCCTTTATATAATACCCTGGTGCTCAGGAAGTGGGAGACACAATTCCTGCTCCCTGGAGAGTGCCATAATTCATAGATTCATAGATGCTAGGGTCGGAAGGGACCTCAAAAAATCATCAAGTCCGACCCCCTGCATAGGCAGGAAAGAGTGCTGGGTCTAGATGACCCCAGCTAGATGCCTATCTAACCTCCTCTTGAAGACCCCCAGGGTAGGGGAGAGCACCACCTTCCTTGGGAGCCCATTCCAGACCTTGACCACTCTAACTGTGAAGAAGTTCTTCCTAATGTCTAGTCTAAATCTGCTCTCTACTAGCTTGTGGCCATTATTTCCTGTAACCCCCGGGGGTGCCTTGGTGAATAAAACCTCACCAATTCCCTTCTGTGCCCCTGTGATAAACTTATAGGCAGCCACAAGTTCGCCTCTCAACCTTCTCTTGCAGAGGCTGAAGAGGTCCAGGTGCCCCAGTTTCTCCTCGTAGGGCTTGGCCTGCAAGCCCTTAACCATACGAGTGGCCCTTCTCTGGACCCTCTCCAGGTTATCCACATCCCTCTTGAAGTGTGGCTCCCAAAATTGCAAGCAGTATTCCAACTGCGGTCTGACCAGCGCCCCATAGAGGGGAAGTATCACCTCCTTGGATCCGTTTGTCATGCATCTGCTGATGCACGATAAAGTGCCATTAGCTTTTCTGATGGCTTCGTCACACTGACGGCTCATGTTCATCTTGGAGTCCACTAGGACGCCAAGATCCCTTTCCACTTCTGTGCCATGAAGCAGGTCATTTCCTAGGCTGTAGGTGTGCTGGACATTTTTCCTCCCTAGGTGCAGTACTTTGCATTTCTCCTTGTTGAATTGCATTCTGTTGTTTTCTGCCCATTTGTCCAACCTGTCCAGGTCTGCTTGTAGTTGTTCCCTGCCCTCCAGCGTGTCCACGTCTCCCCACAGTTTTGTGTCATCCACAAACTTGGACAGAGTACACTTCACTCCCTCATCCAAGTCGCTGATGAAGACATTGAAGAGTATCAGTCCTAGGACTGAGCCCTGCAGGACTCCACTACCCACATCCTTCCAGGTCGATACTGACCCATCCACTACTACTCTCTGGGTGCAACCCTCTAGCCAATTTGCCACTCACCAGACTGTGTAGTCATCCAAGTCACAGCCTCTTAACTTGTTCACCAGTATGGTGTGGGATACCATATCGAAGGCCTTCCTGAAGTCTAAGTAAACAACGTCAACCCCTATTCCTGCATTCAGGCGTTTTGTAACCTGGTCATAAAAAGAGACTAGATTAGTCAGGCATGATCTACCTGCTCCGAACCCATGCTGGTTTCCCCTCAGCATAATTTTTCCTGCCGGGCTCTCGCAAATGTGAGCCTTGATAATTTTTTTGAAGACTTTGCCAAGGATGGAGGTGAGACTGACTGGCCTATAGTTGCCCGGGTCCTCCTTCCTCCCCTTCTTGAAAATGGGGACCACATTGGCCCTTTTCCAGTCCTCCAGGACCTGGCCTGTGCGCCACGAGTGTTCAAATATTCCCGCCAGTGACTGTGCAGTGACGTCAGCCAGTGCCTTCAGTACCCTTGGATGGAGCTCATCCGGGCCTGTCGACTTAAACGCATCCAGTTCCTCCAAGTGACTCTGCACCATCTCAGGGTCTATGCATGGTAGTCTGGAGCCCTGCTGCTGCCTCTCTACAATCCCAGTGAGAGACTTGTCTTGCCCCTCACTTAGGAACACTGAGGCAAAGAAGTCATTGAGGAGTTCAGCCTTGTCCCCCCTGTCCGTCACCAATTGCTTCTGCCCATTTAGTAGGGGTCCTATTCCACCCTGGGCCTTCCTTTTACTTCTTATGTAGCTGAAAAACAATTTTTTGTTATCCTTAACTTGGGATGCCATCCTCAGCTCCATGGTAGCTTTGGCCTGTCTAACTGCCTCCCTACAAGCGCGACCAGAGGAGGTATACTCCTTTGGTAATCTCTCCCTGTATCCACTTTTTATATGCTCCCCTTTTAGCCCGTAGGCTGCTCTGGATTCATCTGGTCAGCCAGGGAAGCTTTCTGGCCCCTTTCTGTCTTTTTCCTCGCATCGGGATCGTCTCCCTCTGTGCCTGAAGGATCATTTCCTTAAGGCACAGCCACCCTTCCTGGGCTCCCATCACTTCAAAACTCCTACTCTGCAGTGCGTCCTTGACTAATCGCCTGAGTTCATTGAAATCAGCTTTCCTAAAGTCTAGCACTTTCACCCTACTAGTTACCTTACCCACTCGACATCTTATGACTTATGGCTAAGTACTAGCCAACAATCATTCTCCTATTGCTTTCTATTTTTGGCTTCATAAATCTTGAATTCTTTTCTGCACAGTGGCAAAACTTCAACAGGAAAGGTGGAAAGTGCTTCACCAGACTATATTGTTAGGTCTACAAACAAGGGAGTATACAATGTGGAGGAGAAAATTACTATGTATGCTAAAAAAACAGCCTTGGCAAAACAGAAAATAAGTATAAATTGGCCACAAATATATTTGGTGGAAATTGGAGGAAAATTCCAAAGTATCAAAACAGTGAGGTTCTGGAACAGCCCTCTAATTACAGTAGTGGGTAAACCTAACTAGTTTTTTAAGATGACACTTGATCAGGTTATTAATGGGATTGTATGACATAGCTGCCTGCAGTAGCAGGGGACTGGACTCTGGTCCACAAAGTCGCTTCTAGTCCTATGTTTTTAGTTTGTGGAAAGTGTTTAATATTACCCTTCTCTAGTTTTTCAGAAATATATCAGCTATGATAAGTTGGTGGAATTCTCAAATACTGGAAAGCCAGAGTAAAGAAAAGAGAAAAGTCTGGTTGATGTTGTGTAAGTTTATTAAAATTATATGAACAGGGCACTGTGAAATACACTGTGTGTAGGAATAGGAACTGTGCAGGCTGGGAGCGGTCCAAGGCCCTCAGGGGTTTTTCGCGCGGCGGGCTGTGGCCAGCAGCCCGGACACACCGGGTCGAGGAAGGCAGGCGGCACGCTAGAATTAGGCATGGAAGCTTAGTGGTTGATTAAAGATTATTTTACTTACACCAAAGATGGTCGTGGTGCAGGCAGGGAAACTTGCTTGAGTTGCAGTTACAAAACAAAACAAAACAAAACTCTAACCTGCAGGGCACGAGAGTACGTTGCAGGGGGTTTTCGGCGACGGGAAGATAAACCTGCAGGACTCGAACCCGGACAGAGCTCTGGATACACTCACACAAAGTTTGCTAGGCTCCGTGGAACTTGCATGCAGGGAAGGGTACGTCGAGGGATCAGGCGGTGACGGGGAGAGGCGAGAGGCTGATCAGACCCCTATAGCCTTCTTGAGATACATGCTGGGTCCGATAGGCTCCGCAGCACTTAGAGATCTTCACGAGACGTGAAGTTCTCCTTCTCCTGTTAGTTGTGGAGTCCTCCAACTTGGGCGGAAACCGCTCAAGCCTCTTATACTGCTAGCAAGCCAATCGCTAGCCGCCACTTGGGAATAATTTAGAACTGGCCAATAGTGGGACACAAATTTGCATGCGAATGGCAGGAACTCCTTGCACGGTGCATTTCTCTTTTGCAACCTAGAAATGCACCCTGCAAAGAAAGCTACGAGTGGCGGGAAATAATTTAGCAGTGCCAAAGCGCAGACAAACAAAAATCACACCCTTGGGTTGTGACAGGAACAAGAGGGACATTGTTCACATTTGAGATTATTTGGAATTATGTGCAAACAATATTGGCAGTTGTCTTGCTGCTTTAATATTGATGTTTCTGATATATCCTAAAATAATTGTTGTTTTATAATTTTTTAAATCCTAGCATAAATTCATTGCCAGTCCAAAAATTGTCATCAATTTTTTCATTTTTTCAAAATTAATTATATACATTTTAACCTGTAAAGGTTTGTAAATTCTTCATCATTGATACTAAATATACATTAGTCTCTACTGTGACTTCATCTTCTTTCTGGGAATATTTTTGTATAGCTTGTGAAGAACAAGTGATTTGGTTATATTTAAACGAGTAAAAGGAATATTCAGAAAACTTAAGTTCTTATTTAGATTACATATACAAGACTTTATGTTTGGACTTAAAAAAAAATGGTTACATTACATACCTCCTTTGCCCATCTTAAAGAGAACTGTATGGGTCTTAATGATGATTGACTCTTAAAAGGTATATTAATGCTTGGCCTCGATCATTATGTCCTGCATGAGAGCTAGTTAGTATTATAACTTTGAGATAGGAACAGTATATTCTGATGTGCTGTTTGGGTCTAAAGGCCACTTAAAGAAATGGTGTGTATTCTGTTGCTGCTAATGTTACATCTCTAATATCTAAAAGGCTGCTGCCTTCATATGCTATGCTGCTAATGGTTCAGCTGTGTGCTAAGCAGTGAAACAAAAGTATACTGTGGATAGTCAGGTGCTATGATGGGGGTGGGCAAAATATGGCCCACGGAGAGTCTTTGTTTGGCCCACATTGTGTCCCTTGGTCCTGCCTGGCCCAAGTGCCATCCAGCCTGTGGCATGTCCTGCCACCCCCTGGGCACAGCTGCTGGCCCCAGCCCTGTGGTACCGGGACGGACTTGTGAGCACAGCACTGACCCTGACCTGCCCTGCACCTACTCTGCACCACCCGCCCATGCTGAGCAGCAGCATCGGCTGGGTAGAGGCTACTGCTCAGAATGGAAGCAAAACAGTCCCTCACTGTTGCTGGGCAGTTCTTGCTGCAGCTGCCTGGAGCCCATGCCCAGGCTGCTATACAGCTCCTCTGCACTGTCACTGCTACCCTGTGGTGACAGTGCCAGAGAGGAACCCCCGGGTAGCCTGGGCATGGGCTCTGGGTGGTTGCAGCAAGAATGTCTTAGCAACAGCGAGGGGGAGGAGCCGCTTTTCGCCTGCACCATCAGCAGCTTCTGCCCGGCCACTGCCGCTGCTCAGTGTGGGTAGGCAGTGCAAAGCAGGCATGGGGTGGGCTGGGATCAGGGCTGTCCGCTGCTGCATATGGAGGCAAGCAGGTTCTGGCTGGTCTACTGTGGCTGGGGCAAGTCCAGAGTGGATGCAGGCTGGGCTGGGATCAGGGCTGGGACTGCATGCTGGTGGTGGAGGAGCCGCAGGGCACGCAAGCTCTGGACTGTTGTGGAGGGAGGGGTGCTGGCCGGCTCAGGGGGGTGTGCCCACTGACTTGCTCATGCACATGTGGCCTCCCCTGGCCCAGATCCTTTGCAATCAGCTCTTCTCCATGTGGCGAAGCTGTGCTAATCCTGGGACTTGGAGGTGGCAGCCCCAGGAGCTCATGTATGCCCCCCCCCCGCCTGGTTCCTGCAGCTGCTGCCACAGGGGCTCATTGGCTTCCTTAGCAGCTGCGGAGTGGGAGGGACCATGGCAGGCCTGGATCCAGGTGTCTTTGGTCACTAAGAGAAGATGGAAAGGAGGCTCCAGTATCCGGGGCTGTGGGTGCTACAAGTCTCTGTCAGCAGCAGCCACAACCCTAGGGCTCAGGGGGCCTGTCTGTATGCCACGAAGACCCCACCATACCCACACATCCTACCCCACAAACCCCACAGCCACACCCTCCCCCAACACAGAATTACACCCCCACAAACACCACACACCCACGCCCCTCCAAACCTCCCCCACAAACCCACACAGCACCCTCCACAAACACATCCAGACCCCCCAACCTCACCCTACACACAATATACAAGAGTAAGGATATTTTGAGCTATTTTGTGATTGCCTATATATATACTATACAAACACACATAAATAAGGGTAAAAGTATTTTTTAAATAAAACATGTTATCATAGATTTTTGATTTTTAGTATATGATTTGATTTTTTTTTTTTTTTCTGGTTCCAATATGGCAAAGTCCTCTTCCCAAAAGGATTACTTCCAGGGGCAAGGGGAGGGACTTCTAGTGGCAAAGGTCAGGGGTTAGGGGTTGAACTTCTGGTCCCGGAGGTGGGGCTACTGTCAAGGGGCAGGGCTACTCTTGCAGACCTCGACAGCTCACCAGAACTCATTAAGCAGCCCTCCAGCCAGATCCATAGTACTACACACTAAAGAAGAAAAATCCTGCCTAGACCCAACGTGCTCAAGATACAGAACTAAGTATACAGATTTTAAAATGTGACCTCTCAATTTATGTACTTTAGTTTTTTGGGTGTCCAGTTACTGATGCCTACCACCCAGTTTTAAAAAATAACTGAAGAAGGCAACTATAGCTTTAAGAGGCTTTGGGATGAGCCACTTGGAACTGGTTGTGTTGTGCAGAGACTCATGATACGCAGTGTGGTGAATCAGAATTCTGACATTGAACAAAGCTTAACTCTGTTGAAGCACTTGGGTCTTAGGACAAGATTCAGAGCGGAACCATAGGTGCCTCCAATTTAGGCACTGGCATCCAGGTGCTGAGTACCTAAAGTATAATTCAGAGAAACACCATCTAAGCTTTTCTGCAGTCAGTGGTAAGAGTTAGGTGATTCCAAAGGCTCATCTACAAAATTCTGCAAGCTGAGCTGGGAGAAGTCAGAGCTAGCTTGAATTTCCACTTGTCTCTGGACCTTAGGTGCTTCTGTCTAATACAATTTAGAACCTAGATTACTCTTGTGAGGACAAAAAACTAAATGCTCAGGACTCACTTTCTAAAATGTCACAGTGGCAGGAGAAGTTGCTATTGGTGCTACCCACGTAATCATAATGGCTAGAACACCAGCCCATTATTTGAGGGACCTGATTTATAAGCCCATATCATCCTAAAGATGTTCAAACTCACATTGCCTACCTTCAGGGGAAATGGCTATGCACTAATCAATAAGCATAACTGGGTTGGGGGTTCGGCCCACTCCTGTTGAAGGTGGGCTGCTCTGAAGCTGAGAATGTAAGAATCATTGGGCCAGAAAGAGAGCAAGCCAAATGGAATGTGACTTTATAACAACTCACAGCTTCAGCTAGAGGTATAACTGATTAACATTCATGAATATCTGGCTTGAGACTCAAAAATGGAGGCACCCGAAGTAGAGGTCACATTTCAAATGTGTGTCTTAGTACATATTGTAGTGATCATTGAGTTCATTAAATACAGGCAAACAATGACTGAGAAGACCTAACAACAATGAACTTTATTGTGGAGCCGTAGGGAACCTTTGTAGACTTTTGGGGACTTGTTGCACATACACGTAGTATGTGTAAATCTGTGCAGTATTAAGGTTAGAATGTGCTCTGAGAAGTCACACAGTAATGTTTAATATGATCTCTAATATGCACAGCTTGCTGATTGTTACTGAGCAATCTGCAATAGCGGAACGTGTACCATAATATGATCTGGAGATAATTTTTGATCAAAAAGTTGTAACTTTGCTATGATATGAGTGTGCTTAGCATGTTTTACTGCTTGAATGTGCAGTCACTTGTGTTTTAAGTGCATTTAACACATGCAATCGCCTTTGGTCTCTCTCTCTAACTAGGGTGCTGCCTAACTGAGGGACCATCTTCCAATTATCAGGCCCTTGAGACTCCTTAGGGAGCATCTTTAAATTGCAACTTCTATCAGTACCCATACTACTTACATGCAACTATGTCCTCATCTTTCTAATTTGGAGACTTAAAGGAATATATTTTTCATTTTTGCTAAAAAAAAAAAAAAAAAGAGAGAGAGAGAAAAGAGAGAGATGTGAAAGGGATCCTCATTGGTAAGTAACACAGTTGTAGGTAGTTCTTCCCCAGAAATGTCCTTGCAATGTTTATAATACTTATAACTCTAAACATTTTACTTTCTTTTTTTGTTCTTTTTTTATTTATATGACTTACAAACTTTGCTATTTTAAAAGAAATCCAGCCCTGTGTACATTTAAATAATAAACCAAAGCCTTATCTCAATATATATTCATTTTCAGTTCAATAGGTACAGTGGGTTGCAGAATACTGTTAATGCTTCTCTGATTAAATTATGCACAAGTTTGATTCATGCTTAGTCTATAGCTTTACCACCTTTGGCTATTATTGCCTCAGATCTCAAGCTGAGGAGGATTAAGTCTGGAGTACTTGCAATGAAAACCTACTTTGAAAGAAGTAGATATTACTTTCTCTCCCTATCATACTGAACACATAGTCCATTATGGGAAAATAAATTATGCCACTGGAGTTTCTGCCTTTCAAATGATACATAGAACCAAACACCTGTCAACTGTGGCCTTGGCACAATTTGCAAGAATAGAGGTGTTAACCTCAGTGTCCTGAACAAATTCCAGTTTGAGTAATTATGTCTTGCATCCCTGACATTCCCCCTGTAGTTTTAGTTGGATAAGCTATTCATTTCCTGTCACAAACCATTATGTAGCATTTCCATGTGTTCTATAACAATTTTCACATTTTACCCTAGAGCTAACAGAAGTGATCTTTCACTCTGTTGTCCTTGTGCACACACAAAGTAATTGCAAAACCCTTTGCAGGCTCATAGAGAATCTAGCCAAAGGCCAATTCCAAGCCCATCTGATTTAAGCTAATATTCTAGACCTAACACAATCTGGAGTCAGGCCAGGATATAGAAATGAAATTGCTTTAGTGGTCTTTTGTCAATTAACAGAGGGCTGGTATCTATTCATCCTTCTACAGCTCTCTATAGCAGGGGTAGTCAACTATTTTGGCTGGAGGACCACTTTTTGAATTAGGGTGAGCTGCTGTGGGCCTGGGGAGGGAGGGGAGAGGGGCTGACCTGGCCCAAGGGACACCTCACCCTGGTGGTGCAGCCATTGTGGAGCTCCTGGCAGCTGGGACCAAGCCTCCCTGCCCCACTCTGCTCTCCTGCACCGGGTTCTGTCCACTGGGCTGTGGAGGCCCCCAGGGAGAACAGCAGGGCGGGGAGTCCTGAGCCTGAAGTGGGCAGCCTGCATCTGCCCCCCATCCCGCATAAATCTGGGGGGCATGTACCGCTCTTCTCAGGAGTGCACACTGTGGTGGAGAACCAGCACCCTTGCCATCTGCCAGATGAACCGCTCATGGCTCCATCCTGCTCCCACAACTGTGCTCCACATTCCTGCCCCAGGCCCAGACCCCATGCACTAGCCTGGCTGGGTAGCATCCCTTGTCCCAGCCGTGTCCCACTTCCTCCCTCCCTCACTGCGGGGGCTTCAGTGAAACTGCTTTAATGTCACTAATGGATGCCCCCCACAGTGAGAGAGGGAGTGAGACTGGGCTGAGGAATGGGGAGCTGCCCAACCAAGCTGATGCCCTTTGCACTTCCCATAGACTTATATGGAGGAAGCTCTCCATGCTACCTGGCACATGCATGTAGTGCCCCCTGCCTGACTGCCCTCCTTCCGCTCCCCCCAGCCCCAAGCATCCTCTTGCAGGCTTGAATTCTGCAAGCCTGCAAGGGGACCCTTCTGTTTCCCACTTTCTTCTGTTGTTTTCATCATAATGGGTTGACATTCTCAAGTGTCTCTGCGCCCCCATTTTTTATCATTGCTACCCCAAATGGGATCAGGATGCTAAGGTTGGGAACCACTGAGTTAAGCTGTTTTTTGCCTCGTTTATCAGTAACTAACCTTTAAATTTCTTGTAATCCAAGTAATGACTCCTTTCTCCATCTTCCCTTCCTGCCCTGCCCCACGGGACACGACAGTGCATCATGGTGCAGTGCTGGGGGAGCCCACATTCTGGCTTGCCTGAGCACTCAGTGCAGCAGGAGTGGAGTGGGGCCAGGGGAACAACAGTGGATGGGTGCATAGTGCAGCAGGATGGTGCTTGGGAGCATGGCGCAGTGAAGAAGCATGGGAAGCAGCAGTTGCAGGGGGTGTGCAATGTAGTGGTTGAGGGCACCTGAGCACAGGATGCAGCAACACTGCAACACAGTGCAGGCAGGGTATATGCAGTGCAATGGGGTGTGCATCCAGGCACACTGCAGCATGGGGGGCATGAGGCTCACAGGGCACATTACACTTGCAGCTGTAACCCCTACTAGTGAAGCATCAAGAGTCACACAGCCACCAGTCACTTTGAAATTGGATGGCCCTAATGTAAAATATTATGTGTCATCCTCTTTGACTGCAAGAGACCATGCATATGTAAAGCATGCACATATATATGTGTACGTTTGTACATGCATCTATAGATACATCCTTAATTTATGAAACAAGCACACAAATTACACCAGATGAGGATTTGACCTGTAAATCATGATTAAGTCTTGTTAGATAAGATGGCTGATAAGCCTTTGTTCTTTAAGAAAAAAAATGCTGCTAACATTTTTAGTTCTGTCAGAGCTCACAGATGTAATGAACAGTGTCAACTCTAAAAATCAATTATAACAAAAAATTATATAATATACTATTACTTTTACTTAAAAATAATTTGTACTTGCTGCATGGCAGAGACGTTGACATTCAAGGGAAGAATAGAAACTCACTCTATTTCTACTCAATTCTTCCTGCAGATCCTATTGCTGATATATATATATATATATATATATATATATATATATATATATATATATATAGGTAGATATGTATATCTGTGTACACACACACGTGGGCACATTTACACGAGATGCTTAATGCGCAGTAGACAAAGTCTACTGCATATTAGCACGTCATGGCAAAAACTGTGTTAGTATGTAGTAGAATTAATCTATTGCTCATTAAGCATCACATAAAGACTGTGCACCATTGGTATTGTGCATTAGCACCAGCTATTGCATTTATTTGCATTCTAAATTTAATGTGCAGTAGCAGCGGCACAATTAAGGCACATGTAGATGTGTCATGTGTGTATGTGTGTGTGCATGTTTCAGTTTGTCTTTTCTTCTAGAGATACTTGCATGAATCCATTGTGGCACTTTAATTCAATTGGATTCTCTTTCTGGGAGAAGTCACATAATGTAAAAAATAATGGACTGAATGGGTGCATATTGTTCACTAAATGCCTAGATTAATACAAAAATCTTGGGTTATACCTCATACTAGGTCCTCTTATGGTGTGATAGCAACTAAGATTGCAATTGCCTCTTGGGTCACAAGCTTAAGAGTGGAGAAAAAACAGATGTTTGTCCTTTCAGGCTTCAGCAGCTTTTAACTAACACATATAACAGAAAAAGTTTGAATCTTAGTGTACCTTACAGGAACAGCTTTGCTAGACATTAGGTTTAATCAGTTTAATCTCTTTTAAAGATATTCTAGCTCAGTCTCTCTTTTTTGTCTGCCACCTTAAAAAAAAAAAATAAAATAAAAAGGTTCTGTTTTGATTATGTCAATTAGTAACCAGGTATGGTAAAATATATGGCCCCAAATCTTTAAGCAAGAGCCTGATTTCATAATGATGATCTGAATCTTTTTTATCACTTTGGTGTGTTTTATTTTTTCCTTTCTAAGAAACTCTCTGCTTTTCAAAGCTAGTAGGAATCAGGAAGTAAGGGAAACCTCACAAAAAAGTCTGATCTTATGATAGTCCAACACTAAGAGGTTTTGAGAATCTGATTAAAAACTTAATTTCTTAATCAACTACCATTAGCAAAAAGCCTACTTGAAGATGACTTATTTTTGATTTTTTGTTTTTAGAAGAATCTGAAGGTGTGAGAAACACTTTTATAAGGAAAAGAAATATGTTTGGGAAAATAGTCAAAACAATTCAGCTTTTTAATCATAGGTTTCATGCAGAGTGTTCAAAGAATGAATCTTATACCAGTGGGCTCAATGGCTTCACTCCTATTTTTGTTTACATTAGCATAACTCTATTTAGTTCAATAGGCTTACTGGTTGATTTGCACTAGATCCTTGATTTGTCTAGGTTAACAAAAGGCTGATAGCCAGAAGGCTGTCAGTAGCACCTTCATCTTCACCTTCACTTTCACCTTACATAGTTTTGCCATTCAGTTACTTTATATTACTGCATTTGTTTTCATCTGTATATGATCCCTGACCCTGTTTCTTTCACACATTTCCAAATGAATTTCAGTGTGGATCGCTCAGGCTTTCAAGTTAGATACATTTTCAACCATTGTTTTCAGTTTGCTCTCCGGTGAGGTCTGAGGTCATGTCAATTCTGATGCAAAGAGAATTTAAGGATTCCCTAAAGTACCCACTTGCAAGCACTGGAAAGCACTCACAAGACAAATATTCTAATCTGTTGTGACTGTTTTTTGGTCTTCTATTTATGCCTTGCCCATTGTACAGTCACTATCTAACATTCAAATGTTCATATTCTAACCTATAATGGAATTTTGTCTGTTTCATACATTAATTATATTGAAAAGTGAAATAAATATAATAGCTGGTACAACGTTGATGCTATTTATCTCTTACTTCCACATGGAAGCTGGCAGTATCAGCTACCATTCCAATAATGCCCATGTTGCCTAACAGGAAGAAGTGAGGGTGGTGAGGAGAGTAGTGCTTGAATACCTGACTTAAATACTTTAATTTGGAGCCGAGTTCCTAGTTTCAAGTCTTTGCAGAGTAATGACAAGAAATGTCTGCATCCAGTTTCCCTGTGTTTTTACTGGTGAATTTCCTTGCACAGTTAATTGTGAGAGTATCAATTTTTTTTATTTTTTTTTTTAGAAAAAATGGCTTAGTCCCAGTTCTAAAAATACTTATGGACATGGCTAAACTTCACTACTAAGAGTAATCCCATCATAGTCTATTGGGACTATTCACAGTGGTAAGGTTAATTGTTTTTTTATTTGCATAATAAGACCTTAGTAGAGAGAGGCTGAAAAGGTTTAATCAAATTTGTATTTCTGCATTACCTTATAGGTTCATCCTTGCACTAATGTTTTCTCCTTGCATTTTGGAAGAGTATATGGATATCATTTCTATCTAGCTATCTATTTAGCCATAGTTATATAGATATAGATATACACACATACATACATATACGTATTCATATGCATGTGTATATATATTCATATAAATTCGTGTGTGTAAGACACACATACATATATATCATACATACACACACACACGCATGATGAATGTGTATATGTGTTTATTTTAATTTTTTTCTAAAAATATTCATCAGAGGAATAGAAAACTAAAGGAGGCACCTGGAGTTCAGCTTTTAATATTTCAGTTGTTACAAACCATCTCCAAAAGCAATGCTTTTTGTTTTTTTGTGTTTTTTCTTTCCCTCAGCAGATTTGGTGTGAAAATGTTTAGTGGAGCAGATGGAGCCACAGCTGGTAGTGTACATGTTTATCAGGATAGTTGGTATTTAGCTTCATCCAAAACTGATATCAAGCTAAAGATGCTAAAACGCAACAGTGACTGGAAGCTGTGATGATACTTCATTTGATAACTTAGGAGTGAAATTCTTTAATTTTCAATGTTGCAACCCCATAGGAGTAATTTTAATCCAGAGGGAAAAGTTTTAAATGAAAATAAAACATAGAAAATTATGTCAAATAAAATATTTAGGATTTACTCCTAATCAAATTTAATAAATAGCCTGAGGATTTCAGGTTATAACTCGGGGTATATTAAAGTAGAAGGCCTAATTAACAGATAACATGCATCTGCAAATATTTAATTTTCATGTAAGTTTTACAGGAAGAATCTATGTAGTTTGTATTTACCAACATGGTCTCTAGTTACACAAGAGAATATTCAACTGGATTTTAAGAGGGTTACTTCAGATAAAAAAAAAAAGGGAAGAAGAGTTGAATGATTGCGAATGAATTGTTCACATTCTTAGTGGCATTATAATAGCACAGAGCCCAGTTGTGTTAGGCATCAAACAGATGTTGTGCACAAGGCTTTGTCGTAAAGAGCTTTTTGGTCTGAAGAAAGAAAAGAAGTACATGAATGAAAAACTCAGTTTCAAGTTAGGAGTTCAAATCAAAACTACGTATAAAAACCCGAATACATGCAAATGACCCAAATCCTTTTCACCTCTTACGTACCTGTGTGTTACTTAGGGATTTTAGTACCTGAAATCTATACCATCCCATCCAGTAGCAGGCATTCTGTTAAGGAGCTTTGCTTTCTTACATGCTTATTTTAGGCAACTTCATTTTTGCCTTGTTTTCTAAAACTCTCTATGTAACTAAACTTTTGTATTGTGAATTCTCTGTAGTAATCCACTACAGCTATCTAATACAGGTGTGCGAAACAGGCCATATTCAGTTTGGATTCAGCCTGAATTGGGATCAGTGATTTAATTTCTTGATTCAGATCACTGTCCCAATTCAATTTGGCCGAATCAAATCTGAAGATCCGATGCTGGTTCAGAGAATCAGCGATTAGGCTGTAGACACAGCATTAAATGTTTTTTCTACATACCTCAAGGTACACTAGTTGACGAGCATTCCTTGTGAACACTACAATGGTGGGGTGCATGGAACATCCCACAGGAGTTCCAGGAGCCCCCACCCGCGTGCTCAGTGGCGGACCTGGAAGTGGAACGAAAGTATTTCCAGTCCACTTCTGGCTCTGCCACTGAGCACACAGGTGGGCCCCTCCTGCGTTCCCTCCAGCTTGGTGATCGGTCACAAGAGGACCCCAGGTGCCCCTCCAGACCCAGGAGGCACCAGTTGCTGAGCCGGGGGGGGGACTGGCACACTCCCTGATGGACCCATAAATGGACCAGAAGTGCTTGTGGTCCATTTCCAGGTCTGCTGCCAAGTGCACTGAAGGCCCCCCCCGGTCACGCTTCTGTGGGACGTTCCATCCGCCCCAGCATCTCAGCATTCATGAGCTGCCTGGTACCTTGAGGTATGTAGAAAAAACATTTAAAGCTGTGTCTACGTCCGAATCATCAAATCTTTCTGATTTGATTCAGAGGGTTCCAATTCAGTTCAGAGAGATTAAAGTGGCTCCTGATTCAATTCGGGTTTGGAGGTGTGGCCATCGAATCGGGCCGAATCTCTGCCAAATCGAATCAGTGACTGAAACTTTGCACAGCCCTACTACGTATGTGTTTATCATACTTATACTTTGTTGAGGTCCTGTTGTATCTGGGAAAGCACACACATTTGGAATAATTCCACTAAATGTTGGATGGCTTAGACTAGGTGATACCTCCTTCAGCGAGGGGTTGGTCTCTTTCTGATTCTATTCTTTTTTTATTCTTGAATGGAAAAACACAGTGTGGTTACATTTCCTTTGGTTCTGGTAGCCTAACTCTTTTATTCTTGACTGCTTAGTGATCCATCTTCAAGAGAAGGAGCTGTCTACTCCAGCTAGAGCTGGAGCTGGCATACCTGGAACTGGAGCTGTCTCTACTCCAGTTATCTACAGTATTCTCTTGGGATATGTGAAATATGTGTCCAAACCTCTTCAGGGTGAGATAGCTTAGTTGGGAAAAATATGGACTGGTCCTTATCTTCCTTCATTGCCTGTCTGACTATTAATTCAGTTTCTTGGTGGGCATTTCATATCTTAGGAAGTTAGAGCAAGTTAAATCCTAACCAGGAGGAAGCACTGTAGTAAGTATACCCATTAAGAAAATGGGTGAGGCAGGTATGCATCTTCTTGGGGAGAAGAAAAGAGTCATTTTCTAGATGTGCAAGGGCTGCTTACTGTTTATCCACAGAGTGAGAGAGCTATGCATCTTTGCAGAACAGAATAGATTAGACTCTGTGGAGGCGTGCTAGACACTTACTTCAGTGAGCCATCTAGGCAGCTGAGAGGTGAAATGGGATCAGGAAGATGCCTAAGTTTGAGGCGAACAGCAAACTAAATCAAAGGTGCCTTCAAGGCAAAATAGGATTTGGGACTATGTTTCTGTATCCTGGGCTAAACTCATTTGTGATGCAGAAAAAAATTAATAAAACTGCTTAATTAAAATTACACTCATCTATACAACAACTGCATTTGAACTACTGACTTTGACAGTATTGCAGGAATAAACAGTAACAAGGGCATACAGTTCAGAATTAATATTTTTTTCTGGATACAATTACTATACTGTTTTTTCCTCCTTTGGGTTGGCTGTAAGCATAAAATCTTTAGAAGAAAATTCCAACAGGTACATTTGGGTTTTCCTGATCTCCATTACATACAGTTGTCTGTATAGCATTATGGTATGCATTTTTTCTCATCTCTTTTTATAGGATTATTCCTTAAGAGTCTAGTGCTCATAAAGTAAGGTACAGAGTCTGAGATGTATTCAGTTATATTTGAATCCTATAGATATTGAAGCTGATTTCACTTATTTTGTTACATTAAGTACCAAAATGTTCTACTTTATGCCCTTCCAATGTACAAGCAGCATAGAAAAGTGTCACCCTGAGCATCTGAAGTGTCTGCATTGTAAATGACTGACTTAAATGAAATGGTTCTGCTATCTTATCCTGAACTGTAATACTAAATGGCTATACACAGATGCTTATTCCCTCTTTGTCAATGAGGCATGGATGCTACTATGTATTAAAATGTGATGTAGCCCTCAATAACAAAGACAGCAGCACACAACAAACAGGAACAGTTGGAGCTGTGCAGCCAACTGGGCATACCTGGAGACTCTTGTATTTCAGAAAGGCTTTTAGGGTTGCCTGAGTCACAGTCTGGGACTGAGAGGTTCACAAATGGCTTAAAGCCAACTTAATCCCTCTTTTTCTGGGATGTAGCATTATAAAAAGATCAGCATCTGCAAAATTGAGGCTTTCTTCCTGCCCTGCTTCCTTGCCTCCCTGGAAAAATGATACTAAAATTAAGTAATGTTATTTAAGGATATCTGATTCTGAAAAATGGACATCTAAAAATAAACCAAACAATTAAGTTGAGCATATCCCTTTTAAAGAACATATATTCAGCACACTTATTTGATAGAGCAATTGTATAATACTGTTATAATTCTGCAAGCTGAATGAACTAATAATGCTTTAAGATGTAAATAGCTATGATATTTTATAAGGCAATAACTACCTCACTCATATTTATGCTTCTATTAATTCCACAGAATATGAACACGTGAAACCCATTAAAAATGTGATTATGCTGCAGTGAAAATACAGATTCTTTTTGTAACATGCGGTTCAGTAACCTTACTCTTTATCTTGCCTTTTAGCTTTTTAATGCTGTCTCAGGACTTCACTAATTGTGTTGGGCCATATTGGCTCCAAAGTGCTAAACATAACTGCAAGCATGCAAGCTTTAAATATGATTTGGCCAAATTATATTTTAGACTAATGCTTATGCAGTTTAGTACATTATGGATAGATGGAATAAGTAAAAAGGAAATCCCATGTTCCTATTTTTCAATTTGATAGCATGCTTAAATTATATCCAAACTATATTTTTAAATAAAATAAAAATAAAATAGCTATTATAGGACCTAATTATGAAAAAATATATTATACGAGCTCTAAAAGTATGGAGTATGTTAGAGAATTGTGTTTCTCTCAGGCCTGGGGAACTTGCACTAAAATGCTTTGTGTAGCAATGAATATACTTCTTTAAAGTAAACCAGTATAACTTGTCTCCAGCCATATTATAGTAACATAATGTTCATTTTCCACAATGCTGTTTTTAACGGGAAAATTATGTGCAAGTGGGCTCTCTCAATAACCATTTTCTCTAAAACTGCAGCATATTAGAAATATGCTTGTTTCTCTTTTCCAGTGAAAACTAGCACTTTATAAGCCAGTATTTATCAAAAGAAGTGCAGGTGTAAAAAATGTGTATTTTCTTCTCTCAACATCATCTTTTTTATTTTGATGGCAGCATGTGGTGTATATCAAGTTGAACTTCAGCAGATAGATATTGAGCTCAATCCAGATGTAGTTTCCACAAACAACTAGCATTGAATACTCAAATCATAGTAAATATAGGAAAGAAATATGCAAGTGAAGACCAAATCTTGCTTACCTAGTTTGTTTCATGTAAGTTTTACATGACCAGCAGGATTTAGGCCTTGTAAAAGGAGATCAGAATAAAAAGAATATTCCAAACTGTAGTGTTCCGTAGAGATGACAAGAATTATTCCCACTAGGACAAAGCCTGTATTTCACTTGAGCTTTGTAAATAGTTTGTAATCCATGATGGTGGTGAAAAAAATGAACTAGACTGGTGGTAGGTTTAGTCATTACTATAAAAAGAAAATAAAAGGCCTTGTAAAATCCATTTGCTATGATTAAGAGTTGAAGATTAAAACAATATGGCAATGCATGAAGAAATTAATATAAATGTATTCTAAGAAAAAAGTGCTTTTCATAGATTCATAAATGTTAGGGTTGGGAGGGACCTCAGTAGGTCATTGAGTCTGACCCCCTGCCCTGAGCAGAAAAGAGTGCTGGGGTCAGACGACCCCACCTAGGTGCTTGTCCAGTCTCCTCTTGAAGACCCCCAAGGTAGGGGAGAGCACCACCTCTCTTGGAAGCCCATTCCAGATTTTGGTAACCCTTACTGTGAAGAAGTTCTTTCTAATGTCCAACCTAAAGCTGCTCTCCATCATTTTGTGGCCATTGTTCCTAGTGACTCCAGGAGATGCCCTAGTGAATGGAGCATCTCCTATTCCCTGCTGCTCTCCCCGATAAATTTATAGACAGCCGGAAGATCACCTCTCAGCCTTCTCTTGCAAAGGTTGAAGAGATCTAAGTCCTTCAGTCTCTCCTTGTAGGGCCTTGCCTGCAGGGCTCTGACTCTACAAGTGGCCCTTCTCTGAACCTTCTCAAGATTCTCCGCATCCCTCTTGAAGTGCAGTGCCCAAAAACTAGGTGTAGTACTTCAACTGTGACCTGACCAGTGTTGCATAAAGGAGAAGCATCACCTCCCTGATCATGCATCTGCTAATGCATAATAAAGTGCAGTTAGCTTTGTTGATCACTTTGTCACATTGGCGACTCATGTTCATCTTGGAGTCAACTATGACTCCAAGATGCTTTTCCGCTGCTGTGCTGCTGAGAAGGTCATCCCCCAGTCTGTAAGTGTGTTGGTGGTTCTTTCTGCCCAAGTGCAGCACTTTGCACTTGTCTTTGTTGAACTGTATCCTATTTCATTCTTCCCATTTTTCCAACTTGTCCAGATCCACCTGTATCTGTTCCCTACCCTCTGGTGTGTTAACTTTTCCCCATGATTTCAGATCATGTAATACTCAAGGGTTTTGTTTTTTTCCTCCATATGATTACACCTTGACATACCTGTTGTCTTCAGGAGTGTTTTAGTAGAGAAGAACTAACTAAAGCACACCCTGAAATCACTAAGATAGTAATTGTTGAGCCAATGGGAGTGAAGATCCAAATAGATCTTTTCTTTAGTGCAAAGTTTCATTTTACAGAAACTATAAAACAGTTGTTAGTTGTTCTTCAAGCTACTTTCTCATCCATCTGCTTCTCAAATGAAGCTTGAGCAAGGGAGAGCTATTGACCAGTTCTCTTACTGGTCAGTCTTAACTCAGGATGTCTCCCTCAAGTCAGGAAAGGGAGCCTAGCTTACAGTAGCCCTTTTTTATAGAAGAAAAATGGTGACAGTTAAGACCTTTTTTCTTTTTCTTTTTTTCCATATACTGCAGTGGACACAAATAGATCTTCCTCTTGGACAATGGAAACTAACTCGGTAGCATTCTAATGTCTCTAACTATAGACCTGGAAGATTATCCACAGACAGTAAAAAAAAAATATATTTATCTCAGGACAAAGCCTTTTATTCTGGGATCCTACAGCTGTACAAACCCATTATTCCACTTTAAGTACTTGTAAAGTTTCCAAGATAACACATTTTCCATGTGACAATCACGACTAATTCAATTGCCATTCAAGCTGTGTGTGTAAATGCTTGTCCCAAGCTTGTTTTCATGCAAGTCCAGAGCCAAGACCAACTACTAGGCGCAGGCAATTATTTTGGGCGGAGGGCTGCTTACTGAGTTTTGGCAAGACATCGAGGGCCTCATGACAGGCAGCCCAGGGCAGATAAATATTAATTTTCTAAATTTTTTAGGGGCCCTGCAGGCCGGATAGAATGGCTTGGTGGGCCGCAGCCGGCCTGTGGGCCACATTTTGCCCAGCCCGGAACTAGACCCAGGATAAATCAGATGTCTCCTTTTACTCAGACAAACCAATCATTCCAGGCCCAGGACGTTCTAGAAGAAATCTACTCTCTTTGTTCTCAGAGTTAAATGCAGTGGTGCCACATCTTGCAATAAATATTACCAGGAATCTATGTATTTTAAAATTCTCAAAGCTTTAGCTGCTGGATTGTTAGTTTGTCAGCCTTTACTACTAGCCATCCTGTTTATGGAGAAAAGCTTGAAAATATGAAACAAATGTAATCTAGTGGTTCAAAAACCTTAAGAAAAAGAGTTCTTTTTTTTTTTTTAATCTCATGATTTTTAAGCTAGTTTTACAGCTTTTGCAGCCTGGGTATCTGGAGGAGGGGCAAGACTGCAATGTAATGTAACATGACCAACCACAGAGTTTTTTCATTCCCACAGTAAGTCAGAATCCCAAGGGAAAGCTATTTCTCAAACAGGGAAGATTCAATATCTAATAGGTTTCATGAAAAAGTATGGTACCTTCAGGATGGACTGTAGGTAATAATTGACCTAAATATGGTCTTCTTACCAATTTGTGGTATAAACACATTGGCTGGATGTGACTTTTAGGGCCTTGCTACACGTTCAAATTAAAGCTGAATAAAAAACAGCTATAGAGTTGTTATACATTTTCAAGCACTAACTTTATAGCTGGTTGGCTCTTTTTCTAGCTGGATAGTTATTTTTATTGTGTGATAATTACTTTGCATGTGTGGCTGGTGTAAATTTATTATGCGACTAACCAGTTAATTGTGTGATAATTACTTTGCACTCGTGGCTGGTCTTAATTTGCATGTGTAACCAGTCTAAATCTATTGCATGATTAACAGGTGAATTGCATAATATATTTAATCTGTAGCAGAGGCCTTACATACATAGATTTAAACTTCAGAGAAATGATATAACATTTCAGATTGACACCGCAGTGAAATAAATATAGAAGCACATATATCAGAACAGTTGTTCCAGGGATTTCATAGTCTCAAAGATGCCAGTGCACTGCTTTAAGCCTGTTTCACACTGGAAAGTTTTCCTTTATCAGAAAACTAATACCCATTTATTTAAAAAATGAAACATTATATTCTGGAAGATTGTTGTGCAGTACCTTCCAAAGTAGAAGAGGAAACAAATCATTAAATTGGTCAGTTGGTAGGACCTCCAGTGTCATGAACTCCAATCCCTGCGTTTTATTCCTAAATGTATACAGGGTCCTGTGTATATTAATTCCAAGTTAATTATGTGATACTTTTCTAAAGCAGCACAATTAGTCACCAAAGATGAGTCACTGTTTCTCTAATTATTTCATATTCTGAATTTATCAGAAGTTTTGTGACTCCAGACCATGATATAGCCTGAAGTCAACCTATTCACTCTTACATAGGTGTATAGATTTTAAGAACATAAGGCAATATTACGATCATATAGGCTTAATTTTTCAAGAAATTAAACATTATAGTTTCACCTGTAATCTAAATATTAGATTAATAATATTTTGGGTCTTAAAAACTTACATTTACTCTACCTTAAAAGAAAAAAAACTATTTTAACTGTGCTAAAACATACCTTTATATAAATTTTAAATGAAAGTAATAAACTCTTTTGAGCATCAAATGTAACAGAAAAGAAAACTGACATATGAATGGAATACTAAAGGGAAAAAAAAACTATTTTATTTGTATTTAATCAAAATATAGTAGATAAAACAGTTACTTCAAAGGAAAATTCTGAAATAATAAATATTATTCCGTCATCAGGCTAATGTGTTTAATAGGCTTCTTCTGTGGTCCATTAACGTAACATGTATTTTTTTTTTTCTGTTAGCCATCATTGCAAAGTAATTTTATATCCACTAATGTCCTGAGTACATTATAATCCAACAGGGACTTGCAGTCAGAATCAAACAGGTTTTCTTTGATTCTCAATTGTCTATCATTCCTGTACAAATATAGTGATTTAAAGGATGGAATATCATGATTGCTTCTCAAAATACTTGTATTATGTCAGGCTTTCCATACTAACCGGGGAGCTTGTTTAGGTTTCTCTTTGATAGAATACTTACCATTCCCCCCACTCTCCTTTGCCTCACAATTCCACCCAAATTGGTAAATTTGATTACACTCTAGTTGAAGAAGAGCTGGGAGAAAGAAGGATAGAAGCATATACTGGGATATTTAGGGGAGGAAATCTCTGTTCCTCCCATTGGGCATCCAGAAAAGAATGGATTCTCTCTCTTCCAGAATTTAAACATCTGTCTGGGTATTTGAGTGTCTTTTTGTCTACTTGTCTCCAGTGATGTAGACATAGTACGGCTAGTACAGGAGTCAATTTATAGGATGCTGCAGGGCTGACCAGTTATCAATTTGGGGTGGAGGGGGTGGTCAATATTGTTCATGTGGTGCTGTGATAGACTAATAAGGAGAAAGAGGCAGGGTGAAGAGAATCTAATTCACATTTTAGTTAATTATGGTGGGAGCTATTAACCCTGACACTAGACCTACTTCAGTGCCTGGTGTTTAAAAAAATTTAAGGCTGCAGATTACTAGATCAACTGAATGTCCACTACATTGTCTTGGTTCCATGGGTTTACTCACATGAGTAAGAGCTTGCAAGGTCAGACACAAAGGAGTGTAATGAGAAATTATAAAGACTTAGCACTTCTGAGTCATTTAAACTTAACTAGCCAGCTGCTAATCTTTTAACAATTGAATTAAACTAGAAGTGTTACTGGCAGTGACAATCATAGGTGCCTGTTCTGCTGTCAAGAATGTATTTCACCAGTGCATGCATAAGACATTTGATGTTGTCAGAGTCAGACAGGCTGTTCATGGCCACAGCAGTTTGGGCAGATTCTGGGCTTCATTTGGTAAGTGCTAATCTTTTCCTTACTTTTTATTATAGTTATTGTTGTTATTTCAATTACAAAGTGTTTGATAAGCCAAATATACACTTTACTTTTCAGAGATGTGGAGTGCAATGTATAATGTGGATGATGTATCATAAATCCTGCAATAGTTTTGAGCTATAGATAATGACTTCTGTAAAAATTATGAGTATACCAGTTGAAAACTTTTTATTGGCATGATCATTTTAAGTCAAAATGCTCCCTTTCAAAATTGCTAAAGAAGGAAACAAAGTCACATAATCATTTCCTTTTGAAATCTGTCATATCTGTACGGATAATATATCCTGTATTTTGTTAAAACCATCTTTCCAGTGTAAGTGGTTATGGGTTTTGCCCTTTCACACCTACAACAATTTAGGCAATCAGAAGGAAACAATGCAGGAGAGGCTAAATTGATCTTTAAGAAATGGAGTTGAAACTCAAGAATCTCCCAGCAGTGATTAAGATAAGTGATTAATCCATAAAAGCTTCACACTGAGGGCCCATTTATATAATTCATGCTCATGTTCTTGAGCACTTACACACCAGTGTTGATTCATATATGAACACTCATATAATTTTAAGACTATTTTGGGGTGGGGTTTGTTCATTTGTTTGTTTGTTTTTGTTTTTGTTAAGCTCAATAAACCAAAATGAGCCTGATTTAAACCAAAGGATTGATACAGTCTTAAAAGTTTAATCATTATATTATCTATTATGTTCAGGTCAGATCTTTAGCAGTATTAGAATTTCTAAAGATACAGATAGATGCCTGGTAACAATGATTTCAGAGGTAGAAAATCAGACTTCAAGAGATCAACAGTGTCCACTGATTTTGAGGGTTCCATTTGAGACAACCAGTTTTTGTTTTTTGGGGTTTTTTGTTTGTTTTTAAGAACCTTTAGCATTTTATAGTACTTTATAGACCACTCTTCTACAAGATATATTATCTTGTCACATTTAAAATAGTTGAATAGAGCCTTATTGCACAGAAAATATTTCTGTCCTTAATTCAGTACATTCACATTTAAAGTTTTTGATTTTGTTTGTTGTTGTTTTCCCCCTAGGATTTTCCCCCTACTATTTAATGGGCCTAAACAGTCCCTCTTCATGTTTAAATGTAGAGATGCTTCCAGGCCTCTGTCCAGCCTCCTTCTCTGACTTCCCAGGAGACTTCTCATGAATTGTAGGTTTGTTAGTGGAAACAAGGCAAACAGAGATTAGGAGAGATTACAAAGGACAAAATTCCCCTATGGAAATCCAGTTTGGAGTTGATACTCCTACAAATATGTTAACTCTTGGGCAGAATCCCACCATACTATGCCTCAGCACCTGCTTGATAAATTAAGAGCTGAAGGCAGACAAGGATAGTAGAGTCCCTGGTTGAATGATTTCTGCTTTAGTCACACTGCCAGATTACTTTGGTGGGTATGCAGAGGGCATAAAATGTTAAGAAAGATACACTCTGGGTGCATCTAAACAAGACACTTACTGTGCAGAAGCTTGTTACTTCTGCGCGGTAGCGTCACCGGGCATGAACCGTGACATGACACTCCTGCATAGTAATAACAAGCTGCTGCACAATAAGTGTCACCAGGCAACTGTGCTAGGATGTTGCTGCACAGTAACACGTTACTGCGCAGTCATTTACTATTTGGTTATGCAAGTGACTACACAATGACTGCATAGTAACAACTGTGCAGTGGGTGTCTTGTGTAGGCGTGCCCTCTGCATTTCCAGTAAGTACATAAGAATCATGAGAATTAGTGTTGAACGTTAAAGTAACTATTGAGGATTTTCCTGATCAAAACTTGATTCATACTTTACAGCTTAAAGATACAACAAAAATAAGATATTAATGCAATTAGTAAGAATTCATAACTGTATAGATAGACATTTATGTCCTTTGCCTCTTGGGTAATTATTTTTTACTCTTCTTTTGACTTTAGCAACAGTCTGGGACTTTGGTGGAAAGAATTAATATAGGTAACGGGCTGTGAGTAGAGTACTTATTCTGTCTCTGATTCAACAAGCTTCCCTTTTAGCGAAACACTTAAGCATGTGCTTAACTTTACTTAATACCAGTTGCCATGGGTGTCTGCATAAAGTACATGGTTAAATACCTGCTTAAAAGCTTTACTGAATCAGGACCTTTCCATATATTTAATTTTAAACACTTCCCTGAAAGTGCATTTTCTCTTTCCCCTCACTCTATAAACAGATTAAACTGTTTCAGAGATTTTAAGAGAATGAAGTAAAATATATGGTGGTTAACAAACTGCCAAAAAGTCATAATGTCATTTGTTTTGGGGGGTTTTTTTGTTTCTTTAAACAGAAAACTAAACTAAACTTTTTTTTCCTTACTGATGATTTAGTTTAGGTAGATCATCACTAAGATAAATCATTGGATAAATCATTTGACTAGAAAAAAATTAAGCCTAGCGAAACTAAGCTTTATGAAGCAAATGAAGTCAGCCTAGTGAAATTAAGCTTTATGAAGCAAATATATTCAGCCATTTGAGAAGGTATCATTGCTTTCAGCATTAGTACTTAAATGTTAGTTTAACAATCCAGTTTTATGATTTTGTATTGCCATTACCACTTCAGTAAAAATAACAAGATAAAGGTTAATGCAGACAATAGTTTTTTCAGAATACTCTAGAAGAAACAGTGATCTTAAATCTTCCTTGTTTTTGTGTATTCTTACTCTTCATTCATTTCTTGAAATGAGGTAGCTGCTTTTTAAAGCAGACCATGTTTTAGTGTTTTGAAGAATTTAAGAAATTAATGCTTTTCTAAATGTAATCCCTTCCAAGAAGAAAAAAGGTAAAGGTCCTTACCAAGCACTTATCCTGTTAATGAATGACTGAATGATTTATAAAGTAACATTCAAACTAATTTCACTGAGGAGGTCAGAGCAGATCACATTCTGAATTCATTGCAGATTAGGCTTGATTAATCTGTAACCTGGCATTCTACTACCATTGAGATTTGTGGCTTTTGAGGGTTTGTTTTATTTTGTTGTGATTTTTTTTTTTTCTTCCGAAGGTGGATTATTTTGATGTTGTTTGGGAAGTGAATGGAAGTCACATTTTTCTTTCTGAAGTCTGCTATTAATAAAGGGCAGTCCCTGCACAGGTCTTTCATTGGATTTATTGAAACCTCTTGCTCTTGCCAGAGTAGGTGATGAAGGGACTATGTGAGCTCAGTTCAGTGAGCCATTGAGAAATAGGTTATAGTTTTCAGGAGCAATAAGGGTTTAGTTTGGTTTGGTTAGGTCCTGAGATGGAGCTTTGAGTTATCATATAGCACATCACTCAATAGTGATTAAACCTCAAAAGGTTCAAAAGAGTGACCATTTCATGAGAGAGAAAGAATACTTTGTCTCCTTGCACCCCTTCAACTTTGTGTGTGACCTTGATACCGGTTTCTCATCTGTCTTTTAAAACAATGCAATTAGAAAGCTTTATCCTTTTCTATTCTGTAGTCTAAGCCCCTACAAAAAGCACACAAATCTATATTCGTAAGAAAGAAATGTTGATATCCAAGAGTGAAATACAGCTTTTCACCATTTTCATGCTAATGCAGAGAGCAGAATTTAATTTTATGCATCTAAATGGTAGTGTTCTATCATAAATAGCATTTTTTGCAGTTGTACAAAGGTTGAGACTTGAGTATGCACAGTAAGCTATGCATAGGCCAGGTACACAGCTATGTATGCATACCATTATGAACATGTATGTGTGTCTAAGTTGTGAAAACAAAACTGGCTAGAAGTCTGGCCACCCAGAGGGAGATTGAACCACCACCTTTAACTTTCTGGCATGCTGCTCTAACCACCATGCCCCAGGTTAGGCACTACCCAGTCCCCTGTTCAGCACTCCTTTTGCAGCTGCCGTGCTGGGTGCCTAAGAGAGGGAGCTATATGGAATCGGGAAGAAGAAAACAAAGTAGAGGGTATGCATCTTAGTGGGTGTGTCTACACGTGATATTAATGTGATGCAATAAGCTCTGGCACATTTCACACTGGAATTTATTGCTCCCAGGTGCAGTGTTTATACATGTGCCCGGGACCAGACCATGTTGAGCCGGGGTGGCACAGCCTTAGCTGGCAGGGTGCTCAGCAGGGTCCGCCTGCCAACCTGGAGCTGTTCCCCCCAGGAAAATGTGCTGTGGAGGGGCTGGCTGGGGCACAAGTGTGCCCCAGTGTGGAGCTAGCCAACAGGCAGCCCCTGGACTGTAGCACCCTCATGCCTCAGCCAGCCCCATCACCGTCTACACATGTGTTGCACTAGGTAGGATAGTACTTGTATCAGGCAGTACTGTTCTACGGCAGAGTTAGTGAATTTACTCCGGCCTAATAGGAGTGCACATGTAGATGGTGACAATATACTGTGGAGCTAATTAGTCAGCTCCTCAGTAAATCCTCACTTGTAAATGCACCCAGTGAGAGACATACAGACCTACAAGAGATTAGGCCCTGAGTTCTACCTGTGACCCTTATTTCTAGTGGAAGTAAAACTTCCTTTAGCTGTCTTAGCCAGTGACTCTTAAATGAAAGCTGCAGTAGCTCAGCATCAAGAGTATTCCCAGGGTACACATCTGCAAGCAGAAAATACAGGCTTTGCAGTCATCCTGCAGAATCAGGCTCCTGAGGCCCCAGTAGTGACAGGGGCCTGACCCTGCGGGACAGTGGGCAATGCCTGTGATGCCCAGTGAAGCAGATTGGCTGTACTGAGACGCACCTTTGCACAACTGATCCTGCTCCACATTCCAGGTCTCTTTATAGCATTTGTTGTAGCAAGCTAAGGGTTCATTGTGAGAAGGATAACACCTATATGAGAGTAAGAGTCTCAGGTCTCTGTTCAAGGCTATCTGTAATGTGGATTCAGGCACTTAACTGTTCCATTCACCATTGATTATGTGAATAGAGTAGGGAAGGATATGGGAGGAGCCTCCTTATTGGGACTACTTGTAAGTGCTACAGAGTCAGGACCCAAAATACAGTCTTCTAATTTAGCTGATGCTGAACACAAATTAAGCTGTTAGAACTTCCTGGAATGTATTTAGTTCCATTGCAATGGTAGGGTGTATTCTGACATAGTTAGGAGGATACTATCGAAACCAGAGGATAAATGATATCTACACTTAAGCTTGCTTAAAGATTTCCATTCTAACTCCTTTAATTTCCTGACTGAAATTTTCCAGACCTGAGCCTCTGATGAAAGTAAAATTTTGTTTGTGTGGTGGAGGAGGAAAACTGCATATTTGAGGGGAATCAGTGGTGTCAAAAGAGTTCGTAGAGGGAAAAATACACTTTTCTGATTAAAAAAAAATATTTTGCTGTAATTTAAATGGCTGTAGCACCAAATGGTCTGGTATAGAAAGCTGAGTTTTCTAAGGAAATAATTATCACTAATGTTCCTCTGAATTCGGGCTTTCATCTGGCGCAGTCAGCAGCCTTTGGAAGTTGCACATCATGTACATGAAGTACATTTTGAAGAGCCCTACCTCATTTGCTGATTGTTTGTACATTTATGAACTCTTTTTGGCAAGCACAGAGTTATAACTATTAATAAATGTTTTATTTGTACAATGCATAGCATGGGATCTACTAGATACATTCCTTCTACTGATATTAATATAAGCATTTGATTCTATTTGCAAACTGTGCTACAGGTACAATATGTAGGTACAATAATGTAGGTACAATAAGTTTAAAAGGTTACTATTACTAGCCAGAGGCATCATATACCAAAATCTGTTGCAGTTCCCTCATGCTTTCTCCCTTTGAAATGTAGTTTAAAATTTAGAAGGTATACTTGTATCAAAAGCCATTTATCAATTTCTCCTGTGCCCCACACCATTTACAATATTTCCTATAGTTTTGTGATCTCCCCAATCCTTTCTGGTTGATCCCACAGGGAAGTTATAATTTTGAATTTATTATAGTCTGCTGGAAGGAAAATGATTGTGATGTCACAAACCACCTTTATTACTGCACAACAGGATCAAGGTTAGTCATAGAATACAGAAAGAGAAGATGTCTCTTGCCTTGCTGCAACACTGGTATCTTTGATAAATTGATTTAAGTGGCGAGAAGTGTTGGGCAATAACACAAATAAATCGATTTAAGGTTGATAACTTTTCTGAGTGGAACATTTAACATCTATACCATACAAAGTAGTTTCTTATTTTTTGAAAGTGCACTTGAAAATTTCTGTGTGCTTCCAGGCTAAATCAGAGTGCTGTTAGTTCTATGGAAGAACAGAGACCAAAGTCATTATTAGGTGTATACATATTTAAGAAAAAGCTCTCTATGTTACGAGGGTGTAGGTTGTAGCCATGTTGGTCTAAGGACATAGGCAGACAAGGTTCTTTGGATAAATTTGATATTTTTTGTTATACCAACTGAAATAGTTGGAAAAAAAATGTCTTAGCCAGAACCACCCATCCTAGCCTTCAAACAAGCACCGAACCTCACTAACCTCATCACCAGATGGAAACTTCCTACAGCCCAGAACACACCAAATGTATCTAGACCATGCCATGACAAGAAATGCAAAATCTGCCAACATATCTCCAGTACCCCCACAATTACAACAACCCCGCAACAGAACCATCAGCATTCCTGGATGTTAAAGCTGTACCTTCAGAAATGTAATGCATTGCATCCATTGCACCAAATGCCCCAATGCAAAATACGTGGGAGAGACCAAACAACAACTGCGCACCAGAATGAACGCACAGTGGAAATCTATCAAAGACAAGGATACCCAACTTGCTGTGGGAGCACATTTCTCACAAGAAAACCACCCTGTCTCCAATCTCTTAGTTCTAATCCACAAAGGGAATTTACAAAGCCTTTTCCACAGACAAGCCTATGAACTTCATTTCATCAACCTCTTGGATACAAAAAATCAAGGACTAAACATTGGATTTATGACACATTATAACCTGCCTGACATCTGACTCCCCAGGTACCTCTCCACTATTTACCTCCTACATTCACCCGCCTTCCCATCCACCCAGCTTGTCTCTCACCCACTGACTCCTCAGTTTACATCTTCACTGATTGCCTGTCTTGCCTGCAGCCCAGCCTCTGGCTTGTTTACTATTCATTCAGTCCAGGAAGAGCACACACCAACTGCTGATGCTTCCTCAGCCTGACAAAAGGTTTTTAAACCCAAAAGCTTGCTAAGAAAAAATGTCTCCTACTATTTGAGTTCTAGTAAAAGAACTCAGATTTGCCAAAAGAACCTTGTCTATGTTACAAGGGCACTCTTCATCAGGGGCAGTTTGAAAGCATCATGCTATCGCTTATGCCTTAGTATGGCACAGGGAAGAAGAAAATCTCCTTAATCAGAAGGGCAGCTTTTATACTACTAATTTCTTGAGCTCCTGGAATATCTAATTTAAGAAGAAAGAACATGTTCCTTTATTAAGGACGTGCCTAGTAATCATCATAGGTTTTTCTTTTTATGTCGGAGAAAGAATGAAGCCTCTGTCTAATAATCCAGTACATATTTCCCTCTTCTCTCACACTCTAACATGGGACTGAATGGCAGAAAAATTTGGAGTTGGTAAAACACAAGAGGTGTAGTGAAACCTCTTGATTCTTTAAGTGAGGAAGTCAAGCAAAAGTAATTGGAGGTAGCTGCTGATATGCTTCAACCAGCTTGATAAAGTGTGTCATATATCTGGGAAATGAAGTTTTGGAGGTTGAAAAAGTTTAATATAATATGTCCTCATAAAACTGTGTGTCATTCCCCAGGAGAACTAAACGGTGTGAAATGATTGCCTTCTTTTTACTAGATTTCTGGATACAGCAAATAAAAACAATTGGCAGATACATGTTCTCATAACACTGATTTATAATTTTACCATGAGCAAGCTTATTGGAAAAATTTACAGTGGTATACTTGCACATGTTCATAACTTTAGATAAAAGGTGAAAATTTTAAGAGATACAGATTGTATAAACATTTGTTTTGGTACGTTCTTAACCTGGCTGCTGATGGTACTGTTTTTAGCTTCATGCAATGTAGGTCCATTATTCTAGAACTTCTTTCAAGAAATATTTAATATTTCAGCATAAGTATATATAAAGATGAAAACTGGATTAAATCTGAAGAGATGAAGGATACTCTAATGGATTCTTCTGTTTTATTATTAAGATTATAATGAAGGAAAATATATATCTTAATTCTGACATGTATGAGGTGAAACTACATTTCCTTCAAAAAATCATACCAATATAACAACTGAATTGAATTTGTCTCATTGTACTAAAAATCAAATAACATCATACTTGTATATATTAATTAGTATATGATACTTACTTAAGCTATTCTGATTTGCATTATCAGAAGACCTGGCCCTGAGTATCCATATTGAATCAATGAAGTAGGAAAGGCCCCATCAACCTAGGATGCCTAGAGCAAGCCAATACAGAGTCATGACCAAATCCCAAACTACTTTTCCTTTGGTTACCCAGTCTGTCTCCATTCACATGGAATCTGAAGACAAAGACTCTTTTTTGACTAATAAAGAAATGGTGATGCTTTAATTAACACATAATATTTTTAAGACACAGATGTAGTTGAGATATTTTCCCATTACTTGTGTAAACTGGCAAAATTTCAGTGACTTAAGTGAAAGTAGGGCTAGGCCCCAATAGGAAATAACAGTAAAAATCTCATGTGGTTACTGAGTTAAAAAATTACCACAATGTAAAGTAATGGATCTTCGGTCTGCATTACACTCTCTTTGGAATAGCAAGAATCTCTTCAGGCAGAGTTGAGAAAGAAAAGATAGACTTTTTAATCACCAAGAGAAAGATGAGTAACATATGTTTGGTTTGTTAGAAATAGGAAATCCAGCAAAGGGACACAGAAGGGAATGACATAATTCATCTTTGCAACTCTGCTCTCAGCAGCTGCATTTTGGATTGATTTTACACAAATCAGTGCCAGATTATTGTCATTGCTGTTAATTTCTTGATATCTGTTTGCTAGAATGATTGTTCTTGAAGCTGACTATTCTTTGAATGGCAAGTTGTATAGTGGAAGAGTCCTAAATGTATGGAGAAGAGCTCTATATGAAAAAAAATATTTCAGTCCACAGTTTTGTTACTTCTGTATTTATTCACTATTTTTCACTAGATTGCTGTTTATACTTCATCAGACATAGCTTTTAGCCATTAGTACCCTGAATTCTCTCCTTAGTTTGTGGGGCATAGGCACTGATCTCTTGTCTGATGTGGTCAGAAATGTGGAAATAAACATTTTATGAAGTAAATAAAGTCTCGTTAACATTATACAACAAAATGGAGTTTCATTTTATGGAACTACTTAAATGAACCAATTGGATAGGGTGAATTCCTTCTGTTAGTTGTACTCCAGGCAGCTGTGTTTGGACCCAGACACTGAATCCATGTTCGAAACAGCACGCTTAGTCTTTTGACCTCCCTTGGAATGGGGCAGGTTCCAGTGACTATCTCTGCTTTGGCCCTTTAAACATGCTTCTGAGATACAGACTGCATCTGGTATCATTGATGAAGCATAAGAACCATAGTACAGTTGCTTGTTGCTAACACTACCACTCCTATATCCCCAAGAAACCCAATTCTTTCAGACTCATCTTCATAGATATTCTCATTTTTAGTTTAGCAGTGATGTTGCAATGAATCAGGGTAACAAATTCATAGAATCATAGAAAATGAAGGTTGGAAGGGACCTCAGGAGGTCATCTGGTCCAACCCCCTGCTCAAAGCAAAACCATCCCAAACTGCATCATCCCAGCCAGGGTTTTGTTAAGCCGGACCTTTAAAACCTCCAAGGATGGAGATACCACCGCCTCTCTAGGTAACCTGTTCCAGTGCTTTACCACCCTGTTAGTGAGAAAGTTTTTCCTAATATCCCACTTAAATCTCCCTTGCTGCAACTTGAAACCATTGTTTCTTGTTCTGTTATCTGTCACCACTGAAAACAGTCTAGCTCCATCCTCTTTGGAAACACCCTTCAGATAGTTAAAGGCTGCTATCAAATCCCCACTCTGTCTTCTTTTCTGCAGACTAAATAAACCCAGTTCCTTCAGCCTCTCCTCATAAATTATGTGCCCCAGCCCCCAAACCATTTTTGTTGCTCTCCACTGGAGTCTTTTCCAACTTGTCTACATCCTTTCTATGGTGGAGGGCCCAAAACTGGACACACTACTCCAGATGTGGCCTCACCAGTACAGAAATTAAAATTAAATCAAAAGCATGCCAAAAAAAGAGGAATCAGGCAGTCAGTCTTGAATAGAAAGACGTTATACTATCTTCATTGTTCAGATTATTTGGATTAAAAAATGTCCTAGTATTTACATGTGTTTATTTTCTACGCTACGGCTATACGAGAACACAAACAAATGTTAAAATTGAAGGTAGAGTGACTAAACAGATACGAAAAAATCAGGTCTCAATGGTTTTAGAAAATGAGAGAGACACAGTTTTAGAAAATAAACTCTGTTAAAAGGTTGAAAACTATAGAAAAGTAATCTGAGGAAAAACACAGCCATTAAGATTTTGAATAAAAACTAGACAAAAACCTGCAGTATAGATACCACTGCATAGGAATAAGGAGAAGAAGGAAGACAACAAGGTACACAACATGTACTTTTTTATATTACTATTTCATGCTGTTTGTATAATTATTGCATTCCAAGCTATGATATAATACTGGGTTTTCTGATTCATTTTCCAGCATTTCACAGGCCATCCCAATTTAACTACAACACACAAACCAACCTTCAGGTTCCTTTATAATTCTTGGCAGGCACTCTAGACCATTTCTAGTGACAGAAATTACACATAAAGTGGCATAAGTGATCGGAAATTGGTTCAAATCTGCAACACAACAAAAGTTCGGTGCATATAAACTGTTTTCAAAATGCCCAAAACCAGTTTAAGATAAACCTGGATAAATATAGTATCAGACCTAACCGCTTTAGGCTAAACTGGTTTATTGAACTTCTGTGCCAGATCCCTTCAGATTCAAGTTGATTTATAGTCCCCCAACATCCCAGGATGTTTTGTACCTCCCCTGCAAACCCCACCTTCTCAGGGTGGGTGGGCTTAGCCATGGCCCAAGCTGTCTGATCCATCAGAGCAAGGAAATGTGCTCTAGTGCCCCTTGGCTTCTAGCCTGGCCCCTGCAAGTATGTGGCTGCATTTCTGGAATCAAAAGTGAATGTCTGTTCACTTGCTTATTGTTTCGGTCTACACAGTTTAGGCTAACCTGCGAAGACTGAATTGATTCAGCCTCAGGCTTTTTCACTATGTGTACTTAGCCCTAGTGTCTAAATCTAGAATTGTTTACACTTGATGAAAACATAATTCCTCCAGGCTTGGAGGGATGCAGTATTTTTTTTCAAGGAAAATTATGACTTCAGAAAAGAGCAAGTGAAAACTGCAATCCAGCACTGTTCTAGCTGAGTGTTTTGCAAATTAATCTATGTTGAGTCACACAAAAGTAGTCAACACCTGTTTTGGGATTGGAGTCTGTATTCTTCTTTCATGTGTAGGAAACATGTTTTTTGCCCTTTCCTCTCAGAGAATGATTTGAGGAGATCTAAGACTATACCTTGCTAACATCTCCTCTGCACGGTACTGTAACTTGGGACCTCTTCTCTCTTGGAATCAACATGCTTCAGGGGAAAGGCCTGTAGGCTTCCTCCTCCTTTCTTTATCAAGTTGACTTTGGAGTGGGGTAAGTGGGCAATCAAGACTCTTTTTCCCTCTGGATAGTTCCTCCAGAGCTAAATACTGTAGCCCAAGATCCTTCCCCATACTTCATTTTATGGCTTCAGTGGGATTCAACCTCTCCCCCAAGTTCTACTATCACCTTATTAAATTTTCATAGTCTCTGTTATGCTTCAGAGTGCATCATGCATACAAGCATATAAAATTCATGTGGTATTTGGGTCAAAGCTGGAAACATCAGAACATGCATTTCAATGAAGGAAAAGTAAAAAATGGAAAGAATCAAGGAATGCTATAAAGGGTTGCAAGCAATTAAACAAGATTTTGTCAGAGAGCCATAGGGAGAGAGAGAAAACAGGCATCAGACTGATCTCTCCTCCCATCTTGTTCATATTCCTCTTGGGAATGTGAAGAGAAGAACTCCCAGTGAAATCAGTGAAAAAATCCTTCCTCTGTCACGTGAGAACCAGATCAGGCCAGTGAATTTTTTTGATAAATAAAGTTATGATTTGTATTCTCATTTGCAATGAATATCTTCTGATATCAGTATTCCATTTATGTGGAATGATTTCCCCTACATAAGAAATCTTTTCTGGACCATCACGACTACAACATTAATCTTACACTTAAGCAAAAATAGCATACTTGGAGAGATGCCACTGCATGGAAAACAAGGGACAGCTTGGCAAGCTATACTTTAAGGAAATGGTAACACTGTTGATCCACCTTTAATTCTAATGATTAATAGATTCATTAGATTGTTCCATTTGTTTTTAATCTAAACTTTACAGTACCACAGTGTAAAGTGTTACTAATTTGATTCTGTTTTATTTCAGCTTTTTAAAAGTATACTATTGGAACCAAAAAGTATTTTATACTGTGGTATGAAGCTTGTTTTTATTTAAGTTTTCACCCTGGGGACTAATTCCTTTGTGGTCATCTTTAAAATTAGCTATCTGTTAATAATGGGCTAAATGCTTTAGGTAATAGCTGTTCATAGAAAAGCATTAAAGAACACCTACAGTAACTTATGGTAATAACTATCAAACTGTCATAGACTAAGGTGACAAGCAAGAATGCTTGCAAGAAAATAAAGAAGGCAATCTTCTGACAAAAGGAAACAAAATCTAGTATTTATAAAAGAGACTCTAAAAATGGTTAATGCTAAACATGTGATGTTTATGCCAATTGAGTGAGTCAGATATGCTTCAAGTGAAATACTCTATTATAAGCAGTCTAATGTCACCAGTGCCTACAGGGACAGGTTGCTAGTGCTCCATGAACGTATACAGGAAGCTTCTCAAAAGAAATTTCCATTATGCAACACTGGAGCTTTAAAGAAATCTTCCTCTGTTGATCTGGTTTGTGCTTGATTTGACTTGTTAAAGACTTGAGTCATAGACCAAGTTCTTGTTATATATATTAATACTATATGGATAGGGAGAATTTCTGTAGTTCTGCATATTAATTTTCATTAAGCTATTTGTTTTCACATTACACCTCACAAAGCTGCAGTAATCCAAGGCACCGTACATTTAATAAATATTTTTTTTAACAACCCTGTGGAAAAGGTTTGCAGAGTCTTGTAGTGTGTTTGTGTCTAAAGGATGAGCATTGTCTCTAAGGATCTCTAAGTCAAATTTAAGGTTGTGTTCAGAGGATGGGCAGAGTGAATAAAGTGGGGAATATAGCATAACTACCAGTGAGAAGTGAGCATCATATACCATTAAGCAGGCTTTGCAACAAAATTAATAAAAAAACAGCCATCAACCAGCCAGATGACTAAAGTATCAAGAAAAATCAAGATATAAAGGCATTTCATGTTCAAGAAGGGAAAGTTACATCCTTTCCACATGTAGCAAGAGAGTGCTACCCAACTGGCAGCCCCTGGGCTGCACACAGCCCATAAATGGCTACTACCTATCTCAGGCTCCTGCTCAGCTGCTCATTATACAGTCACTCCTGCCACTGCTTCTGTTGGCATCTCCAGCTTCCACTTCCTGCCCCTGGGGGTGTCCACAGCCCATGTGTAGCATGGTCCTTTACTATACAGACATTGGACAGCTCTGTAGAGTTACATCCTACCTTTACATAAAACCTGTGCTAGCTGCTATAATCAAAATTTGGTTTAAGATATGGACACATTAACTGAGGAATACCAGTTAGCAGAGTCATTCTCAAAGTCAGATTGTCTCCACATTGATCCCATTTAAGCTATGCAAATGATGTGCATAAGAATCTTGTTTCCTAAAGGATACAGATTCTGGTAATTAATAAATGTCTAGGAATATTAATGGATTTCAGTGAGGCACCTCACAATCTCTCGTTCAGCTAAGAAAGAACGGATCAATGGGGGAAAAAAGTAACTTCAAGAAGATATTAAAATAAGATTTGTCCTTATGATCACCAATTTTATTTTATGATTTAATTCAGTCATTTGTAGCTCATCAGAACAAAAGGTGAGTTTTTCTGCTTCTTTTATTATATAAGAGTCCTTTGTGCAAGGCAGCTTTCATTGAATGCTTGAATAACCTTCTCATTACTATTCAGCCAGGACTCGAGCAAAGAAGCCTGGCTTCAAGTATAAAAAGATGGCTTCAAGTGTAAATCTGCATCATAAGATAAGCTAGTGAATGGTTTTATTACTCCACAGTGTAGTTTCTAAGACCCAAATCCAACTCCACCTTTAGACATGTAAGTAGCCCTATGTGGCTAACTTTATTGGGATCTATTATATGGCCATTTATCTATTTTTAAAGGAAAATACAAAAACATTGTTGTGGGTACAAGCAAGAGCTGGAAATCAGGCATTGTCCTGGCAAGAGAGGGTACCCTGTCTCATTGAGACACAATCTCTTGTTTGCCCTCCTTTGAGCCCCATATACCTTCTCTTGTTTCCCAGTTTCAGTAGGGGCAGTGCTGGTACTTCGTTGGAAAGATTAATTTTGTTGATTAACTCCTTCTAGGTCATGGGGTTTGGTACTGAGTCTCCCTGGGCAAATGCCAGGGCCAGCAATGTTTTCTGACACAGCTTGGGTTGAAGATGGAGCAGCACTAGGATCCTGCCATCACAGCTTCTCCCGGCTGCTGCTACTTTGCTTTACCCAGTCATGGATATGGTATGGGTGAAGCAACAGTCGCAGAACAGCATGAGCAAAGCCCCCAGTGCTGAACACTGCTGAAATCCCCATTCCGTGGGCTAGATCAAATGACTCCCAGATCTGGCCTGTGGGTTGTTGATCCCTGTTCTGATGATTAGGCTCGTTGACTAAAAGGTGGGAGGGGTCTTCCCTTCTCTTCCTCTTTCAGTCACTAGTTATCTTTTTTCTGTGACTGACATTTTAGAACTTACATAGGCTTTACACACCTCTAAGAATAGCGTTGCAGCATGCAATTATCAGAAAGGCAAGGTCAGTTTTGCAGCAAAGAATTGCGCATTGGCCACTGCATAACTAACTTTATCTGCTTAAAAGGGCATTGCATTTGAACCTGCCATATTTATGTGAATATAAGATGACCCTGAAATAAAATAACCACCCAATAATTAAATTCTATATATGGAAGAACTGTAAGTTTATTATAATTTTCCAGGTGTAGAATTTAATTATTGGAGGTCTGCCTTGAATTTATCTCCTTCCCACTCTACAGCAAGGAAAATAAATATGAGGTTCAGGTAACCCCCTTGCCATCTGCCACCCACAGTTTCTCTCCTTGCACCCCTTCCTTCACTTCTTACTGTCAGACACCACTCTCCTTCAGCACATGGAAGTAAGGGGCAAATTTGAAAACACTAACATTGAAATAAGCATACCTATAGTAACTTGCTGTGGCAGCCTCCCACTTTAAGAGGTTTGAACAGGCTGGGGAGCAGGTGGCACATGCAGTGCGGCTTAATGAGGCAGGCATATGACCAGAAGGGTATTCCTGGATTGGAGGATGGAGCTGAGCAGCCTCACTGTAAACCCAAGCCCTCAAAGCTAAACGGACAGTTGCTGCAGGAAGCCAGAGAGAGAACATTGCCCACCTGGAGCTGCTGCTTCCAGAACATCTGGTGGTTAAGGGTAGGAACTATGGGGGTGGAGGAGGTTCCTGGTCCTGGGGAATGACCTGAAGCTACACCCTCCTAGGGTTAGATGGTATGGTGGGGCTGCCTGTGGCAGGAGTGGTTCCCAGGAAATGCCACACCAGTGCCTCCCTAGTGGAAGGTAAGAGTGGGGCACCATATAGCCTCAGCCCCCATGACCTGGTGGGTTACCCCATAGAATGGACAAGTGAGCAGTCCAGGCATGTCATCAGGCCTGAGGCCCAAGGGGCATAAGACCGAGAGCCCCAGTGAGGGGGCAGAGTAGTGGGCCCATGTGAGAAAGCTGCATAGAGTAGGATCCACGTGGGTGGGCCTGAAAGACTGCACATAGGCCAGCCTTGATTGACTAAGCTAAGTTTGGAGGGGCCCAAGAAGTTGGACTCATATGAGGGGAGAGGGCAAGTGGCTTATTAACCTGACTGGAGAAACTCTTGACTGGGTAATGCTGTGGCCAGGTCTAGAACAGTGAGGGACACCTAGAGGTGAGGCCAGAGCCTGAGTGGCTAAAAGTCCCAGAGGAGGCCACTGCCGAGAGGGAGAAGGGTTCAAGGAACTTGGCAGGATCCAGTTTGGGTCCGAACACCAGGCAAGCAGAGAAGGAGGTCCATCATGGGGCCAGAGCCATATAGTGATGCCATCTGTGAGGCATGGGACATGGTATAAGGGGAGGTTCAGAGCCATGTATTATGCCTTTGGCATCGGGCATTAAAAAGCCCAGCCTCCCACCTTGTTAACATCTATTTCAGTTACATCAAAGGTGTGACAGACAAGGCAGGTCGACAGACCAATAATTTGACCGGCCGTGAGATGACCCCCTGCCACAGTTGCATATAGGGAAATTATTACAGGTACCCATACATTTAGTTCATCAAGAATTGATGCAATTTACCTCTTTTGAAACTGTTGCAAGTTAGCACAGGTGCTCCATAAACATACTTTTAAGTTGTAGTTTTGTTCCTACTTTATATATAGAACAAACTGTGCATGGTATTAGTTTGCAACCAAAAGGTTCATATAGTGCACTGGGCTGAGCTCCAGCAGAGTCAACAGTATTTCAAGCCATGGTGACTCCACAGCTCAGCGCTGCTCAGTACGTAGGTGTATTCCACTTACCCCACCACAAAGGATGTGCGTATTAATTAGCTCCCAGTCATGACTGGAACCAAGAGTTCTTGTCACAGGTCCTAGGATCCTCCAAGAACTTATATGCAGATGAGGTGCATGGCAACCTAGTCCAGCTCCATTTAATGGAGGGTGGGTCACATTACGAGGGGGGGAAACAGAGGGATTGTGGGTGAATTGTATGGGGCCCTGTTTGGTGTTATCAGACTTTTAAGGCTGGTGAAGAAACAGGAATCATTGGAAATGGAAAAGGTGTAGCTCAGCTGTGGGAGTGAAGAGGAAGTTGAAATTCATTCAAATTAGTGGCCCACCATGATTTGAAAGAGTCAGTGCTGAGAGGGACAACAACAGTGGGCACTATTATATACCTTATTCAGATGGGCTGCACTAACCTAATCTTTTGGTAGGTTTCCATCAGTATGTTTTCCCTACATGGGCCATGTGTTTTATAGTCAGTCTCAGTGTTGGCTGTATTTAATCAACTTCATAATTGGTTTCCATTATGGAGCACAAGCTGCTTTGGCAGCAGTCTAGTGATAGAAAATGTGTTTAATGAGGTTTCCTTGTATGCAAATGTAAGACAAAGGGCTTTCCCCCCCATGCTGACTGTGTCCGGTGCGGGGCGGGAGGAGGGGATGGGGACACCTCGTCTTGTATTCAAGCAAATACAGTATATATTTTAGCATAGATACAAAGTTTTTTTACATCCATATCCACATGACAGCAATAATCATATATTGTTTATTACCTGTTCATGTTACATTGAGAATTTTAATAATTCTTTTTCCACGTTGTACAAAGACCGGTATCAGGATCATACATTTTAATACTTTAAATTCAGGAAATAATGTTATAGTTGTCCAAAAAAACCTTACTTAGCCAGCGTGTATGCATATGTTATGATTATGATATGTAACGTGTAAACAGAAAGCAATTCCAAAGAGGTGGGTTAGATGGGCAGAGCACCGGACTAAAATCAGATCTTACAGTTTTTATTTCTGGCTCTATTGATTTACTCTGTAAGTCACTTCAACTTTCTGGGTATGTAATACTCTGTTAAATGTGGATCAGACTGTTTACTATTTCTAGCTGCATTAATCTTGTCAATATCTGTGAATGGCAAGTGTTTTAGAAGCTCTAAATATTTTTATATGCTTGATATCAATGGTGAATGCAACATTTTATGATATATTTTTGTATATTTAAAAGAAAATCGAATTGTAGCCTTGGGGCCTCTTTATGTGAAAAGTTGGTAATTGGAAAACTGTTCTCGACAGTGTACATAGGAAAATAATATGGTGATATATCTTTTTGGGTGTGTCTACATGTGTAATTAATGTGCACTATTGCGCAGTAGCTAATGCATAGTTAACTTAATACCTGTATTTAAAAGTAGTAGAAAACCACACATTAGCCTAATGCACTGTGCAGTAGATTATTCTACTTCACAGTAGAGCGTCTTGTGTAGACATATCCTCTGTTTACAATAAAACATAATGCTTAGTTTTAGACTTAGTTCCAATATATGCTACAGTATTCATTTTTTATTTTGTGGTTTCTCAAAAAGGTGTGGGTAGCGTATAAACGCTAGTAGTTCAATCTACCATACTCCCTTAACCTCAGTGTATGTTGTGGAAAGTTTGAGGGAAGGAAGCTAAGCCTTGCTTGCCTAGTGCACACTCCTACTGATCATGAGATGCTCAGTCAGAGTGAGTGTGGAAGACATACATAACCAGATCCAAATTTGGTATGAAATTATTTAAAATAAGCAAACCTTTACTAAACTATCAAAGATGTTCTGAGGGATTTTTTGGATATTGTCAGTATTGTACTACCGAACATACATGCTGAATATTTTTGCAGTGAACTCATGTTTCTGTACAACATCTTTTACTTTAATTGTTTTCTGTCCAAAACTAAGTCTAAAATGCTGTGAGACTGTAAAATATATAGAGAGACCTGATCCTCATCTCACTCAGATTCAGTGTAGTTACTTCTTATGTACATCAGTTTAAATTAAGAAGATCAGGTCTATTGTTGGTGGTTATTAGTTTGTTGTAAGTCAACATATATGGCCTTTGTAAAAATACAAATTATATGGCCATTGTAAAAATACACATATATATTCTTACTTAAATCTTCTGTTGAGGAATATTTTCAGCATTAAATGGATCTTCTGCAAGTGTGATGCTGCATTAATTTAATTAGTTAAGTAAACAGTTAAGTTTATAATGAGCAGTTTTTAAGGTATATGTAACTACAGTATTTCATCTACATTACCATACTTGGAAGCTTTGCTGTAAATAGGTCAGCATGGAAATTAAGACTTCAGAGCAGGTTTGGACTAATTATCCATAAGTGTATAATTTAAAAAAAATATTTAAGTGATTGAGGAACACAAGTACCAAAATCCATATAAAGTCTTCTCCATTTACAGATGTCAGGGAATTTTAAATGATAGTTGGTGACTAGCTGATGAATGACATAGATAAACTCACAATCAGTTTTAGTAATTACATTTTAAATTACTTCACTCCTAGAGCCTGATTCAAGTCTTATTTACTTGTATTACACTATGGAAATAAAACATATAGTTGGCATTTTCATATAAGCATTTAAATGGGAGTTAGGAGAAATGTAGTCACCTAAGTCTTAAAAATGATCGAGATCAACCCGTGGGTTCTGGTCTTTGCTGGCAGGATTATTGCTGACTTAATGTAAACTGTGTAAACAGTCGAGGCAGCAAGGCTTTCTCTTAGGACTTCTCCCTCCTTATCACTAGGCTACAGAGCCCTTTTGCTTGTTTTCCTTCCAGATCCATGATTCATGCAATCCTTTTTATTCGCAGTAACCCAACTGCAATAGGAGGTGTGATGAGGGGCCTGATCCAGGCTATTGTTTAGCTTAATGGTTAGGGTACTGTAACAGACATCGCTTCCGAGCCAAGTTGCGGCCCGCTCACCTGTTCCTGCGGCAACCGCCCACCTTCTCGCCTGCCACGTCTTGATGTTAATTAATTAATTAGTGGGAGGCTGCCCATTATAATGCCCCGATGCCGGGGGGGAGCTCTCTGCGGCTCCAACCTCCCCTAATACTGCAGCCCAAGCCTCACAGATTTAATTGCTGTCTTCTCTCTTCTGCCCCCTTTTGAAGACTCACTATGCTGCCCTCTTTTTGGGGCTCCCTATGCCCACACTTGGGCTCAATCGCCCCTCTCTGGGGCCGGGGTCTACGCCCCTATAAACTGCGCCCTCACTAGCATCTGGCTGTGCCCCACTTGGGCTTACAAAATGGCCCCCATCCTGGGAGCTCACCCCGCCCACGCTGGGGCTTCAGAAATGCCCCTCCCTAAGGCTGGGTCTATACACCCCGTATGCTGCGCCCTCCTGGGTGCTGGGGTCCCCGCACACTGCTGCGGGTCCCTATAAGTAGGTTGCACCCTCACTGGCGCCGGGGTCCTCACTTTATCGTGAGCCCCCCTATGAGGCCTCCTCCAACCCCTAATAGCCTCACCCAAGCCACCGGTTCAATGAACAAAACAAAGCACAAGCCCCTAGGCTGAAACATAACTATAAGCCACCTGGCTACAACCATACTGCTCCAACATCTTGGAGCTGACTCTCAAACAGTACCTGCGGTTGCTTCTCGCATCTCTCCCCCAGGAGCTCCTGCCTCTCTGGCTGTTGGCAGGGAACTCCCAGCTTGGCCTCAGCCCTGGGCTTTTATAAGGGCCAGGCCCTGCCCCCTTCTGGCCAGCTGACTCCCATTAGTTGCCCCAGCAACATGCAGCTGTGCCCCTTATGTTCGGCCAGGGCTCTCTCCCTGGCAGTTTTCACTTCTTAGGAGCCAGGCACTGACGTGCCCTGCGACAGGTACTTTCCTGGGAAATAGTGATTGTAAATTCAGGCTAAGGAAGGCCTAGAAACCATTTTTCCAATTTCCTAGGTGATTGTTCTAACCCAGGGGTGGGCAAAATGCAGCCCGCAGACCAGATGTGGCCTGCCAGGCTATTCTGTCTGGCCCACGGGGCCCCTAAAAATTTAGAAAATTAATATTTATCTGCCCCTGGCTGCCTGTCATGTGGCCCTCAATGACTTGCCAAAACTCAGTAAACAGCCTTCCACCCAAAATAATTGCCTGCCCCTGTTCTAACCACTGGTTTAAAGGAACATCACCCCCAACCACCCTTGAGAGTAGAAGTTACTCAATATGCTTCATTTTGAACTGAGCTCAGTGCTGCTGTCAGTGTCCATTAAGGTCCTCTCCTCTGGGAGCTCTGAATCCTGAGCTGATAGAGGCCCCACCCTTGGAGCCCTGAGTCAGGCACCTAAGCCATGAGAATGGGCTGGAGTTCAGATGCAACCCTGTGTCTGTTATTACCAGTTGACCAACTTGAGTCACGTGCCCCTTCTCTAGTGACTGGGCACACTGTGTCACCCTTTGGAGACTCTCTGTGGATTGTATGATGATTCTAGATACCTAATCCTGTCTGTTCAGGTTGTCGTTCTGGTCAGGGCACTTGTTTTTATACCTGGTTAGTGCCAAAGTGGAGGCACCTAAAAGAAAGATTTTTTTTTTGGCCCACCCACATTTTTGATTGGAAGCGTGTACACAAGAAATTAAGCTTTGGACAGTTGGCAGATTCTCAAATCCATTAGATGAGCAATTGCAGCAGGGCACAGGAAGGGTGTAGTGATATGATAGTCCTAGTACCTTTAAAATGATTTAGTTAAGTCTTTCACTGCATCATTGAATTCTGTCTAATCTTATATGCTTTTACATCACACTAGTCAATGTGTAAGAGTCTCTTGTAAACAAACCACGAAGGAAACAAATTGCTGTGTGCACCCAAATGACTGTAGGCTGAGTAACCTCAATGACTTAGGAATCAAGATCATACTGTAAGTCAATTAGATTGAAGCATTTTTTTTTAATTTTAGTAGCAGTGCATTTTCTATATAATAAGCACATCAGACACACTGATTATGCTAGATATATTTGTGATTTAGATATATGAATGCTAAGGATATTGGCGGGGTTCAGTATAATGGACATGAGACAGCATAATAAACATCGGATATTCACATATTATTTTTTTGCTTATTTTAGTTATTATTAAGGGACTTTGTATATTCCCTTTCTGACACTGTGCGTTACTGTGTTTAAAGATACACAATAACAGATACTGTTAAATATACCTTGTCAAACCAGACAACACACTGCATACTTATTCCCCTAAAGAAATGCAGTTTCTCTCTGTCGGTTTGCCTGATCTAATTTTTTTAATAGCTAATGCTGGCGCTTAAAATGAATTTCATAAAACATTTAGTCTTAATAATATAGCTTACTAATGGAATTTCTATCAATAGTCATGAGTATAGTCATATATATAAGGCTCTATTTCTTCTCTTTGAACACCATATTCACACTGGTGAGCAATTACTCACCAGAGCAGGGGTGGGCAAAATGTGGCCCCAAGGCCGGATGCGGAGTAACCTCATCTTTTAAGTAAGTAGTAATTTGTCATTGTTGTGAGTTTGGCTAGAGAGCCTGATCCTTCCATCATCTACACTAGTTTGCTACATGTAAAGAATCATTAACTTCCATGGAGTTACTCCTCATTTTTATCCATGTAAAAGAAAAGATTCAGGGCAACAGCATGGAAAATTGCAAGTCTTTTGTGCAAAAAATTCTCATTACAATCAATGGGAGTGCTATCTGCAGTCCTTGCAAAATGTGTCTGTTGTTATTATAGGTGCATATTTGATATTATAATGCAGGAATGTCGAATTCAGTTGGCCCTGAGGGCTGGTGATTGGCATGGGGCAGGTCCACAAGCTAGATTAGACCCAAGGACCACCCCTTCCCTCCCATTTGATGCCTCATTTATTGCATGTGGCACCTGCCCAGACTGATCCTGGATATTGACCTGAGTGAGCACCACATGTGGCAAAGCCTAGGACACAGCCCTAGTGAGTGCTGCATGTGGCATGGCCAGGAGGTGCAATATGAGTAGAACCAGGGAGTAGATTTTGGGCCCTGAGGGCCAGATTTGGCCCACAGATCATTGACACCTTTATCATCATGCATTTCAAATGAACATGGAAAAATAAAATATAAATTTTATGCATTTGAGGAGGACTAGTAAAGTAAAATAGCTATACAATTATATCCTTGAATGTGGTAATTTGATCAAATCTCTGGCACTGCAATAATTATTATTTTCTGTTGACATCTTTATGGAATACTTACACATTTTGCAGTTAATATTTGAGTAAGTGATTTTTTTTTTTGGCATGGTGTTTGTATCCAGATTTTTGGGGGGCTATAACTGAAACAAAATGCTTTGTTATGAAGTTGGAATGTGTTCAACTATCCCTTGGACATTCTCTGCTAATAAACATAATCATAGTAGCGTGCAGTCCTCTCAGGCCATGGTTTTATTCATCAGGTATCATATTTCACTTCAGCAAATACTACTCTTATTTGTAGGCAAGTTAAACTTGGATGGCATTACCCATTATACAGTAAAAATCGTATGTATTAAGATATTTTTTCCCATGAAGAACATCCTTGAAGTTGACATCTTTTTGTGGCTGAATAGATGACAGCAAGAAATTCAATTACAGCAGAGAGACTTTGTCATTACACCTGTCCCCTTCCACAAGAAATGATTTGTAAATTGTGCTTTATCTTTCTAGCCTATAAAACTTGTGTCCATAATTGACACTTGTCACTAGAGATGAATAGTAAGAGAAAGAAAACATAAAGCAGATGAGTAGCCCACCAGGGAAAAGAATGTCCTTTTCTTTAGGAGCCTTTTATGAATTGCATTACCTATGGGCCAGAGTTTTAATCTACAGGCAGGTGGCAGATGTTTTGCTTTTGAAGAAATCATTATGTGAGTTGCATCACAAAAAAGAAAGGAACAAAAGAAAAAGACCCCTAATTAATATAGAAATATTTCTTCTGTGAAAGAAAACAAATAGTGCCAGAGAACAAAAGCCTCTTCCTGTTACTTGTCAGGCCAGTTTATTACTCTTAACACATTTGTAAGAATCTGACATGTCAAAACTCATTCATGAAGCAAGAGCTGTGGATGCCTTGGGATTTGGTATTGTCACTTGTTACACAACTCAACATCAGTTCAGTGTTGATTGATACCCAAGCCGGCAGTTTTGGAAAAAATGGGACACAGAGATGACAATAATATTTTTACCAAATGTCAGGCAAAAGAAACAGGGGAGTTCATAAAATGATTCTAGAAAGAGACATTGGCCAGAAAAATATGACAGACAAACTGTCAGTTCTGATCTTCGTAAACAACTGTGTTTTGTTTTATGTCTTTCCGATAAGGATTTTATTCCTTGTTGCCTGCTATCCCAAGCTTTTTTCACTGTAGAGAGCACGTATTGTTGATCCCATTATGGGATTATAAAATTTGATAGTAGGATTTAGTCTGTCTAATTAATCTCAATACTTCAGAAATAACAAATACAGGGAAAGTTTGCAAATCATTGCTCATCAAATAACATGATAAATAACTTTGCCAAATTTAAACAGCATAATTTCAAGAAAAAATCATACTAATATAATTACATTTAACTGATATTAGGAGTAATTACACTTGTAATCATAGTTTACAATCTTCTGCATCTTCTCCTGATTCCTGATTTTTTTTAATTGATTTGCAGAGGTATTCAAACAACTGCTGTGCTTTTGCTCCCCATAGATCAGCAGGTAATTTGGAAGCTTTTCAACCACAAAACAATGGCAAAAAGCTGTAATGGAGTAGTGCAGTCAAGTATTGCTTGAGTCTGTTGCCTTTTACCATCTACTTCTTAAATCCCCAAGTGGCTTAGTGAGCCAGTTGTGCCTCTGCTCACAGCTTACAGAGCACTGTAAGCACAGAGTGTTATATTTATGAGCCGGAAAGTAAAATATGTCTGAGAGGAAGTTAAAGTGGCTTCTCTGTTGGATATTGTTAGTGTAAAATAACTGATTTATTTGGGTCTCCTTCTGTATACCGCAGCTTGTAAACACAGTGGGGAATTTCTCTGTCATTGATCCAAAGCAATAGGTATTAATGGCATAATACAGTGGTACTCAATAACCTTTTATCATGGGCTGCTTTGTCATGTGGAGATTTAACTGAGGGCCAGAGAAATATATCTTAAATGAAGTGAATGTGCTATATATTTTTGTGTTCATTTAAAAAATATTCAGTGTAAGAGCTGTTATCATTCTGCTGCCACTTTGGTATGCATTACCATGTGATTTTCGTACATTAGTGCAGGCATAAAGATGAATGTAGGCAAATGTTTCCAAACATCCTTAGGAAGAGAGGTAGAACAGATAGCTATCATAAACTGAGTGTCATCACTGTATTTTAGCACTGTAGTATGTATTGTTTTCTTAATGCAAATATTTTGTATATTTTGGAGCAATCTAATAAATCTAATGAATAAACCTGCGCTTAATAAAGCATACAAAGCCCCACAATTCATGCTGCTTATAAGACAGATTTGGTTTCACTTACATCCATGTAAATCCAAAGCAACTCTTCTGAAGTAAGTGCCAGAATGTACACTGACCACATGTACAAAAGATGCTGACTACGCAGTTGCTTGTTACTATTGGCATAAAATGTGACGCAACATACTGCGCAGTAGTAACAAGCTACTGCGCAGTCAGCATCACCAAAAAGCTGTTTGGGGACTCCTGTTACTGCACAGTCATTTAGTACTTGAGTATGCAAGTACTAAATGACTGTATAGTCAACATCTCTTGTAGATGTGGCATCTGTGAATGAAATTATGGCAGTAGCTTCAGCCCACCATAAGAAATGTTGTGGTTCCTGCGTCACCTCCCAAAACTTCCTGATTGCATGGAAGCAGAGAAAGCAATTTGGTAAAGGAGATAATGGGAGCAAAGGGCTCTGATCAAACCTGGTTATTCCTATATTCATAGATTCATAGATGTTAGGGTCGGAAGGGACCTCAATAGATCATCGAGTCCGACCCCCTGCATAAGCAGGAAAGAGTGCTGGGTCTAGATGACCCCAGCTAGATACTCATCTAACCTCCTCTTGAAGACCCCCAGGGTAGGGGAGAGCACCAGAGCACCACCTCCCTTGGGAGCCCGTTCCAGACCTTGGCCACTCGAACTGTGAAGAAGTTCTTCCTAATGTCCAATCTAAATCTGCTCTCTGCTAGCTTGTGGCCATTGTTTCTTGTAACCCCCGGGGGCGCCTTGGTGAATAAATACTCACCAATTCCCTTCTGTGCCCCCGTGATGAACTTATAGGCAGCCACAAGGTCGCCTCTCAACCTTCTCTTGCGGAGGCTGAAAAGGTCCAGTTTTTCTAGTCTCTCCTCGTAGGGCTTGGTCTGCAGGCCCTTGACCATACGAGTTGCCCTTCTCTGGACCCTCTCCAGGTTATCTGCATCCTTCTTGAAGTGTGGCGCCCAGAATTGCACGCAGTACTCCAACTGTGGTCTGACCAGCGCCCTATAGAGGGGAAGTATCACCTCCTTGGACCTATTCGTCATGCATCTGCTGATGCACGATAAAGTGCCATTGGCTTTTCTGATGGCTTCGTCACACTGCCGGCTCATGTTCATCTTGGAGTCCACTAGGACTCCAAGATCCCTTTCCACCTCTGTGCCACCCAGCAGGTCATTTCCTAGGCTGTAGGTGTGCTGGACATTTTTCCTCCCTAGGTTCAGCACTTTGCATTTCTCCTTGTTGAACTGCATCCTGTTGTTTTCTACCCACTTGTCCAACCTATCCAGGTCTGCCTGCAGCTGTTCCCTGCCCTCCGGCGTGTCCACTTCTCCCCATAGCTTTGTGTCATCTGCAAACTTGGACAGAGTACATTTGACTCCCTCGTCCAAGTCACTGATGAAGACATTAAAGAGTATCGGTCCAAGGACCGAGCCCTGCGGGACCCCACTGCCCACACCCTTCCAGGTCGAGACCGACCCATCCACCATGACTCTTTGGGTGCGGCCCTCTAGCCAATTCGCCACCCACCGGACTGTGTAGTCATCCACATCACAGCCTCTTAACTTGTTCACCAGTATGGGGTGGGATACCGTATCGAAGGCCTTCCTGAAGTCTAAGTATACGACATCCACCCCTCCTCCTGTGTCCAAGCGTTTCGTAACCTGGTCATAGAAAGAGACTAGATTGGTCAGGCACGATCTGCCCGCCACAAACCTGTGCTGGTTTCCCCTCAGCATAATTTGCCCTGCCGGGCTCTCACAAATGTGAGCCTTGATAATTTTTTCAAAGACTTTACCAAGGATGGAGGTGAGACTGACTGGCCTATAGTTGCCCGGGTCCTCCTTCCTCCCCTTTTTGAAAATGGGGACCACGTTAGCCCTTTTCCAGTCCTCCGGGACTTGGCCCGTGCGCCACGAGCGTTCAAATATTCCCACCAGTGGCTCTGCAATGATGTCGGCCAGTGCCTTCAGCACCCTCGGATGGAGCCCATCCGGGCCTGCCGATTTAAAGGCATCCAGTTCTTCCAAATGACTCTGCACCACCTCAGGATCTACGTATGGAAGTCTGGTGCCTTGCTGCTGCCTCTCTACAACCCCAGTGAGAGATTTGTCATGCCCCTCACTTAGGAACACTGAGGCAAAGAACTCGTTGAGGAGTTCAGCCTTGTCCCCCCTATCTGTCACCAATTGTTTCTGCCCATTTAGCAGTGGTCCTATTCCTCCCTGGGCCTTCCTTTTACTCCCAATATATCTAAAAAACAATTTCTTGTTGTCTTTTACTTGGGGGCCCAACCCCAAGTATTCCTATATTTCTCCAGAGCTTACCAGTGTGTGATAGGAGGCAGGAATGTGACTTCACTTATCTTTACCTCAGGGGGCCAAATTATTAACAGTCCCTGAACTCAAGGGCTACTATTTTAAACAAACCTTACAGGACTGATAATGGAAAAATAAAAGAGGTTTTTATTCCATCTCTGAACAGCAATATAAGTTCTATGTTATTATATTCATATTTAATTCTTTTTTTTTTTTTGTATCCTGTGCACTGTATACTGATCACCTGGATACTGGTCTCCATTAGAATAGAAGGAAATCCAAAAGATTTCTGTCTAAAGAAATCTACCTAGAAAACAGAGACTGTGTATATTTAGAGAAGATAATTTATAATTAGTGCGATGATTTATACTTTTTTTTTTCCTGTTGCTTTCATTATTAGAATTATTTCCTTTCCTTTCAATACCCACAGGATCGACATCTGATTCAGTATGATGTTATAGAAAATGTTTCTAATATTTCATGTAATTTGTTTTATTTGTATTATGGCTAAGACAAATGTTACAATGATATAAAAATGGAACTCTACTATTCATTACAAAAGTTAGTGTCTCTGAATGGTTGTAGCATGCCTTGGGGGCATGGGCAATTGGGTCAGGGGGGCACCTGCTCCCCCTCCCCCAGAAGACAGTCAACAACCAGGGGAGGTTCCCTCGTGGCCACCACAGATCGGGGAGGGGGGGGTCCCCACAGCCAATCCCGCCAACCTGCATCTGGCAGTGGCACACTGCTGGCACTTCTGCCTGCACTGCTGGCACTTCCAGGTCAGTGGGTTTGGCTGCAGGGGGACTGCTTCTCCAGGTGCACTCCCTGGCCGGTGCTCACAGGGGATGCACTAGTACTCTTAGCGGGTGCACGTGCACCCCTGTACACTACCTATGCATTGCCACTTCTTGGGGGTGCTAAAGAGGAACATGGCTAAAAGCCAAGAGTCTTTAGCTTTCAAGAGGTGTTCTAAGGGTCGTCTTTGGCAGTCCCTCACAGTCAAGGATGATTGTCTTCCATGATTGTTTTATCTGTTCGTCTGAAGATGGCTGAAGAGGCCTATCCAGGATTGACAGACTCTACTGCAGCTCAGACATGTGTTTCCATGTGGGGTGGGTGGTGCTAGAGCAGTTATCCAGTCAGGAAGAAATACAGAATACTGTATTAGACAAGGTACGTTTAGGGCACCTTTTTAGGCTCCTCCTCATGTGTGGTAAGCAGAGTGGATCTGGAAGACAGTTACAGCTCCCACCTATACAGCCTATAGCCCTTGTTGTTTACCACCCGTGCATTGTATCCCACCAAGTTTCAGTGAGCCGCTCTATGTTTGGGTTTGTGTTAGCTAGCAGGAGGGCAAGTTCCTCCTGCTTGTTCCCCATACTACGAGCTTTAGTGTAGAGGCATTTAAGGCCTCCTGAGGGTGTATACACCTTTCCCCCAGTCCCAGGACTACCCGGGCCCCTGTCTCTTACCAGGGTATTTCTTGTGGTCGTCACCTGTCTTGGCTGGGCTCTTCTTGAGGGTGTCTTCTGGTTCGGTGTTCCATGGCTCCCTTGGTCGTCTTCCTCCCCCTCCCCTAACGAGCCTAGTTTAAAGTCCACCGGTAGAGATCAGGCAATGTGAAAGAGAACACACGCTTACCTTTCAGGAAGAGGTGAAGCCCATCCCACCCGAGCATGTCTCTTGTTTTGAAGTGTGGGTCGTGGTCTAGAAAGCCGAAGCCCACCTTGAGACACCATTCCCGAAGCCACAAGTTGACGTCCTAGATGCAGGTCTCATGGCGTCTTACATGTCCGCTCACTGGAAGGATTGATGAGAAAACAACTTGTGCCCCTATCTCCTTTCACTTATTAATAAGGATACAAACACAAGAACTTGCAGCATTTACTCATTTCAGTTCTTTAAGACTTTTCATCTAAATCATGGATGCAAAATTGAATGCCTTATTCTGTAAGGATTTGAACAATTTTGTTTAATTCAAATTTCATTCTTATATGAATATTTGGTGCCAGAATATGTTATTCAAGACAGATTTTGAATAAACATTCATCATATTAAAATTTTCCATGACTCATGCTGCTCAGTGTAATAGTAACATATTCATAATATGGAATTTTGAATCTAGCAAATCACAGAGAAATGGCAGAGTGATTCTTTTGTGGAGTATTTTTGAATACTGTATTTTCAGTTGATTTTGTCCTAGAGAAACCAACATAGTAACTTTTTTGCTGATATATAGGAAACTTCAGCTTCCCCTGCTATCATAGTTTTTTTCAGGGGTGTACATATTTCATTTCACATCGGTCTTTGGAAACATTATCACTCTGTAGGCTGAGGAAAACTCTAGGACTAAGAACTACAGAAAATGTAGTAGCTGAGGATACAGGTTAAAAGCATGGCCAAATACCTCATAAAAAGGTATTTGCAAAACTTTTTTGGCAAAAAGCACTAGTTTCTAACACCATAATTACAGTTTTATTGACAAAATATTCACACATATTATTAATAATATACCTTATGGTTGGCTTAGTAGCATGGATATTAAAATTGCCCTACCAAATACAAGATTCCCTCTAAAGTTAAATATTTCTTTGGAATATCCTGCTCCTTTTGACACCTCAGGTTTAATTTTCTCTACAACTTGATCTGAAAATGATGACCAGCTTGAAATCCATATAACTTGAAGGCTTTATCAGTAAAGCCCAGCAGAGTTATATTTCTTTATGGCTAGATGTTGAAACCCAGTGAAAAATCAATTTTTTCGTGTCCTGAATGGTGATTTGAAGCACTTAAAAAAGGTGAAAGGGTATGTGGAGTGCCTGTCATGCTCAGAGTGCTTTCTTATGCAGCCTGTGTATGTACATTTGCCTGTTAGCCCTGGCAGTCTAGTCCATTTGATACAGTGGATGTTGTGTCACCGAGATGGAGGGAAACAGGAGATGAGAAAGCAAGTTAGTAGTGTTCTGAAAAGCCTGCGTTCCCTCAATGTAATTCATAATGGAAATAATGATTCTGAGAACCATTGCTTCTTACAGCATCTGTATTGGTTCAATGGGAATTGCTCATACTCAGCACCTCTCAGGATTAAATTTATAATTTACTAGAAATGCTGTAGGAAATACGTTTATCACAAGCAGCTTTGTTATGGATTCTATCAGGAGCACCAGTTTACTGGCAGGGAGAAATACTGACAGCAGCATTTCTTTAGCAAGTAATATACTCATCATTTATGTTTGGTTTTGTTATTTGAAATTGTTTATATATATATATATTTTTTCTGTATAGCACTATATTTCAGGTATCTTTTTCGGATTGGACAACATGCACTGACTACTTTCCTAACTCAATCAGACTTTCCACTTTCCAAAATGGTTGCTAATTTCATAGTTTTCATAGACATTTGGGCTGGAAGGGACCCCAGAGGATCATTGAGTACAGCCCCCTGCCCCAGGGGCAGGAAGTCAGCAGGGATCATAGGATCCCAGCAAGATAAGCATCCAAATGTGTCTTGAAGGCGTTCAAAGTGGGTGCCTGAACCGCCACCGGCGGCAGTCTATTCCAAACCTTGGGAGCTCAGACAGTGAAGTTCTTTCTTACGTCCATCATGAATTGGTCGTGGCGGAGTTTGTGACCATTCGATCTTGTCATCCCTTGGTGCACTCTGGTGAACAGACGTTCCCCCAGATCCTGATGAGCACACCTGATAAACTTATAGCTGGCCACCAGATCACCCTTGAGCCTGCATTTTTCCGGGCTGAAGAGTCCCATGGCTCTCAGCCTATCATCATAAGGTCTGTTTGCCTGACCTCTGATCATGCGTGTGGCTCTCCTCTGCACCCTCTCAAGCTTCTCCACATCCTTTTTGAATTGTGGAGCCCAAAACTGGACGCAATGCTCCAGCTGCAGCCTCACCAAGGCCAAGTACAATGAGAGAATAACGTCCTGGGATTTGCTTGAGAAACATCTATGGATGCAGGCCAGCATTTGCTTGCTTTACTAGCCGCAGCATCGCGTTGAAGGCTCATGTTCATCTTGTGGTCAATCATGACTCCCAAGTCCCTTTCATCTGTAGTGCTAACCAGCATAGCACTGCTGAGCCTATAAGCATGCTGCAGGTTTTTCCTCCCAACGTGGAGAACCTTGCATTTTTCAGTGTTGAACACCATCAGGTTCTCATCCGCCCACTTCATGAGCCTGTCAAGATCTGCCTGAATCACCCTTCTGTCCTCAGGTGTGGATGCTTTACCCCAGAGTTTGGTGTCATCAGCAAACTTGGCCAATCCGCTTCTGACACCAATGTCCACATCATTGATGAAGATGTTAAATAGTATAAGCCCTAGGACAGAGCCTTGAGGGACCCCACTGTTGACCGCACACCAAGATGATTGGCTCCCGTCAACCACCACCCTCTGGGTCCTACTGCGGAGCCAATTCCTCAGCCAGCGGATCGTGGTGAGGTTGAGGCCGCAGCTAGCCAGTTCATCCAAGAGGTGATCGTGGGATACCAGATCAAAGGATTTTTTAAAGTCAAGATATATGACATCAATCTCTTCCCCCTTGTTCAGGTGATGTCACCTGGTCATAAAAGGAAATGAGATTGGTCAAACAAGACCTACCTGCAACAAAGTCATGCTTGGCATCCTTCAAGATATTGCCTTCAGCTAGTCCATTAAGGATGGCCTCTTTGACAGTCTTTTCCAAGACGTTCCCCAGGATAGGGGTCAGCCTGATGGGCCTGTAGTTTGCTGGATCTACTTTCCTCCCTTTCTTGAAGATAGGCACAACATTGGCCATCTTCCAATCTTCGGACACTTCACCAGAGCACCAAGAACTCTCAAAGATCCATGCTAGGGGCTGAGCTATGATGCTTGCCAGCTCCCTGAGTACCCTTGGGTGTAACCCATCAGGGCTGGCTGACTTGAAGGTATCCAGCCTGTCAAGGTGTTCCTTCATGAGGTCAGCATTGATGGAGGGCAAGGAATCTCCCTTACTTGGGCCTTCCTGACCCACAGCGGGCAGGGCTGTCCCATGGGACTGGTGAAAAACTGATGCTAAGTACCCATTTAGCAAGTTTGCTTTTTTCCTGGGCATTGGTTGTCAGTTGTCCCATCTGGTTTAACAGGGGTCCAATGTTGCCCTTGCTTTTCCTCCAGCTCCCCACATATCTAAAAAAGGACTTTTTATTTTCCTTGATATTTGTAGCTAGCTGGAGTTCCATCGCAGCCTTGGCTTCCTGGTTTGCTCTCTGCAGATCCGGACCAGAGGAGAGTATTGCTCCTTGGTGGTGGTTCCAGCCCTCCATCCTTTGTAGGTCTTCCTTTTAAGACACAGGAGGTCTGCCAGTTCCCTGGAGAGCCAAGGGGGCTGCTTTGCCCTTTTGCTAACTTTCCTCTGAGATGGGATGGACTTTGCTTGCACATCCAGGATTGCTCCCTTGAGGAGCAACCACTCATCCTGAATTCCCCTCTCCTTTTGGTTGTGGCCTTTTAGGGCCTGTCTGACAAGCCTCCTTAGCTTGTCAAAGTCAGCTTTCCTGAAGTCGAGGACTTCTGTATTACTGACTGACTTGCCAGCTTTTCGGCAGATGGTGAAGGTGATCAGCTCATGGTCACTGTCACCCAGCTTCCTTTCGATCGTTAGATTGCTGATTAGGTCGTCACCAGTTGCCAGTATGAGGTCAAGCAGCACTTTACCTCTTGTCAGCCCGTAGACTTCCTGCGTCAGATAGAGGTCATCCACGCATGAGAGAAAGCGTTGTGACCACACGGATTTGGCTGAGCGCTCCTCCCACAAGATGTCTGGGTAGTTACAACCATGACAACCATACACCGGGAGCAGGCCACCTCAGCCAATTCCCTGGTGAACTCCTGGTCAAGTTCTTGACCCTGGGTAAGGGGTCTGCAGTAGACTCCCACCATAGTATCCCCTGTGCTGTGTTCCCCATGGATTTTAACCCAGAGAGTCTCAAGTCGTCCACTATGGGTGCCAATGTCGGCTTGCAGGGACGCATAGCTTTCCTTGACATAAAGAGCTATGCCCCGCCCCTTTTGTCCACTTGATTCCTCCTGTACAGGGTATAGCCATCTATAACTGTAGCCCAGTCATGGGTGGAGCCCCACCTGGTCTCCATTATCCCAATGACATCATAGTTATTTGCATTTAGCAGGAGAACAAGTTCCTCCTGTTTATTACCCAGACTCCTGGTATTTGTGTATAGGCACACAAGTGGGGCCCTTGGGAGCTCTTGCCCTGCCTACATTTTGGTCCAGCGCTGGGGCAGGGGTGGGTTCCCTTAAATGCCTTCGTCTGCTAGCTTTGCAAGGGTTGCTCAGCAGACCAGCAGTGGCCGTAGTCCCACCCACCCCCCGGCGGGCTTAGTTTAAAGCCCGGTGGAGCAGGTCACCCAGTCTGGCTGAGAAGAGCCTCCTCCCCAACGGAGAGTGGTGGAGGCCGTCCCTTCCCAGCAGCTCGCTGCCTCTCTCTCCAAAGAGCAGACTGTGGTCGTGGAAGCCAAAACCTTCCTGATAACACCAGCGCCGCAGTCTTTGGTTGACTACCTGGATCCTCCTCTCCCTCTTCAGCCCATATCATGAGACTGGGAGGGTCGAAGAAAACACCACCTGTGCCCCCAGACCCTTTAGCCCCGCACCCAAATCCCTGTAGTGCCTCATGACCCAACTGGGAGTGCTCCGAGCTATGTCATTGGTGCCCACATGGATGAGGAGCATGGGATAGTGGTCAGTGGGCTGGAGGAGTTTAGGGATCTTCTCCGCAATGTCTTGTATTCCGGCTCCCAGGAAGCAGCAGACTTCCTGAGCTAAGGGGTTGGGGCAGCAGATTTCCCCTTTAGCCCCCCCTCAGGATGGAGTCTCCCACAACAAACACTTTGCGTTTGGTCTTGGGGAGAGTGGGAACAGTAGCTACAGTGTCGTCTGTGTTGCTGGCAGGAGCTGGCAACTCAGCAGGCTCTGGTGAGGCTGCAAGAGGTTTGTACCTGTTGTGAAGCTCTAGCGGGGCAGGGGCCTTGGTGCGGCAGGCCTTGGGGCCCTTCGCTGCCTTGGTCCAAGCCCTGGGATGGACAGTAAGGGAGGTCCCTGAGTCCTCCCTTGTCCTGGAGGGAGACCATGGTTTACCCTCCGCCTCCCGGGAGAGAAGGGCCTCGCAATAGGAGTCTATCACCTGCTCACAGTCCCTGATGGTGCACTATCTCTGAACTGCAGCCTGGAGCTCCTCCAGCTGGCGCGCCAGAGATCTCATTAGGGAGCAGACCCCACAAGGGGAGGTGGCCATGCTCCCGGGTCCCAGATCCTAATGGTTTAAAAATTCTTTTAGGTAAAACTGTGTGGGAAGAGACAGAGAGTGGGTTTAAATTTTCAGAAAAGAGGCAAAGAGTTAAACTAAACGAACGCTCGGAAACAAAACACACAGTTAAAAAAAAAGGGAAAAAAGGATATAGAGAGTTTGCAGGAAAAACAACATAGGGGCCAAAAGAAAAAAGAAATACTGATTCCTAATCATGAGGTGCAGATTAGGAAATGCAGCAAAAAGTCTAGTTGTAAAGATACCTTTAAGTCATTTGTAAGCCTCCTGAATTCTGGGTGCATCCTCTAGTGTTGTTTTTAAGGGCACAGGAGCAAGCTATCCCAATCCAATGGAAAAATGGGAAATGCAACAGGAGACTGGCTTAGCTAGACAGCAATCTCTTCATTGAGTTGAATCTCAAAAGGAATCCTGGAAAAAAAAAAAAGAATGGTAAATTAGTCATAATACTAATGAGCATCTCACAGCCATGGAGGGAGAACCTTAGCACAAAGCACAATTTCAATGCATTTGGCCAAAGCACAATTTCAATGCATTTGGCAAGGGACATAAAAGGCAATAAAAAAGGATTCTACAAGTATGCCAAAAGTAAGAGGATGGTCAGAGAAACCATAGGTCCTTATGAAATATGGAAGGCAGTATAATTTCAGGTGATTCAGAGAAGTTTCAGGTATTTAACACCTTTTTTTTACTTGTTTTCGCTAATAGGGGCAGGTACCAGATGACAAGTACAGTCAGTAGCAAGGGTGGGGAAGGAGATAAACAACATAGAGTAATAGAAGAACAAGTTAGGGATTACTTAGAGAAGTCAGATGATTCAAGTTGGCAGGGCCAGGTAGGACACAGTCTAGGGTACTGGTTGAGGTGATTTCAGAGCCATTGGCTATCCTCTTTGAAAATTCCTGGAGGTTGAATGAGTTGTGGGATGACTCCAAAAAGGGCAAATACAGTGCCCATCTTTAAGAAAGGGAAGAAAGAGTATCTGGAGAATTGCAGACTAGTCAGCCTGACCTTGATATCTGGAAAGATCATGAAGCAGGTCCTCATAGAATCTTTTGTGAAGAACCGAGAAGAAAACAAGGTGATCAAGACAGAACCAGCATGGACTCACTAAGAGACCATTTCCGTCTGTGATAAGGTGGCAGGTTCTGTGAATGTGGGGAGAGTGGATGTGATATGCTTTGACTTCAGTAAGTTTTTTGACGCTGTCTCCTAGGAAATTCTCATTAACAAGCTATGGAAATGCAGACTAAATGAAAATACTGTAAGGTGGATACATAACTGGTTGGATCATTGTTCTCAGTACGTAGTCATCAATGGCTCAAGGTGTAGTTGGAAGGAGGTATCAACTGAGTTTCCCCAGAGGTCTATCTTGGGTCCTGTGTTGTTCAACATCTCCATTAATGATTTGCATGATTTTCACTGTGGCAGGGCACTATTGGTGCCTACCACTTTAAGGGCTGGGTCAGGCATCCAGCAGGTGCCTGATGGCGGCAGCCATTTTGAGAACCTAGTACATAAAGGCTGCAGTCTGTTGCTGCCAGCCAGGCAGAAACTTCGCCTAGCTGAAAGGCTGTACAAAGTATCTTGGAGGTAAGGGCAAGAGCTTATGGGGATGGTTTGGAGGCTCCTGATCCTGGGCATGACCTAAAACTGCACCCTGCCGGGAGTGGGTGGCCTGGTGGGGCTCCTAGTGGCGTGCAGGCCCCCAGGAAATACCAGGCCACTTACCACCCTGGTAAAAGGCAGGTCAGGGCACCTTAATCCCTAGCCCCCACAACATTATGCATACAAGATGGCCAGGCACAGCTACAGTCACCTCAGCCCAAAGAGGGTATAAGACCCAGGCAGAGCCAGGCATGGCCATGGACACCTGAGTCCCCACCAGGGAGGGAAGCCCCCGTGTCCCCAGTGAGGGGGCGGAGATGTGGAGCCCTAGTGAGGGGGAAACCAGAGGGCTGAGAGCCCAGTATGTGTGTGTGAGAGTGTGTATAGAGTTGCTCTGGGAGGGGCCAGGGCAAGCTTGGCCCCGGTCAGGTAATTGGCTGGCCATTACTCCAGTGAGGGTCACAGGAGAGGCCTGAGAGATGGTACAGCTGCCACCCAAGGTGTGCGCTAGGTAAAGCCTATGGCCGAAGGGGCCCGCTCCAAGAGGGAGCGAAGAGGTACAAGTTGTCGATGCACGAAAGAGATCCTGTGAGAGGGGATGGAGCGTGAGAGGCCCTAGTGAGAGGAGGGTGGTATGAATGTGTGTATGTCTGAGGCCTGACAACGAGGGCTAAGCTTAGTCTGGCTGTAGCCCAGGAGCATGATGTCACCTGGATGCTATCTGCGAGGCTTGGGCTGCAGTTTAGGGGAGGAACAGAGCCACATATAGCACCCCCTGGCATCGGGGCAGTAATGGGCAGTCTCCCACTTTATACCAACAGTTTATGGAAACAACAAAGTCGTGGCAGGAGAGACTGGGCAGATAGTCCACAGAAACAGGTGGGTGGGAAGGCATGAGATCCGGCCCCAAGCTTGCCCCCTGTTACATTCATGGTTAGCAGATTTTCAGATGACACCTAGTTGAGTGGAGTGCAGACTCTCTGGAGGAAGGGCCAGGATCCTGAATTATCTGGAGAGACTGGAAAATTGGTCCACAATCAACCACATGGAATTCAACAGGAACAGGTGCAAAGTCCTGAACTTGGGATGGAATAATTGCTTGTACAAATACAGACTGGGGAATGACTGGCTAGGTTGCAGTACTACAGAGAAGGACCCGTGGGTTACTGAATATGAGCCAACAGTGTGCTCTTGTTGCAAACAGCATACTGGGCTGTATTAACAAGAGCAGCGCTTACAAATCAGGGAAGTGAATTTTTTGTTCTGTTCAACACTAGTGAGGCCTCACCTGGAGTACTGTGTCAAGTTGTGGGCCCCACATTTCAAGAAGGATATGAACAGTTTGGAAATTTTCAAGAGCCTGTTAGACAGATACTTGGGTGGCATGGTATAGTCAGGGATGATCCTGCCTTGAGAAGGGGGCAGCCCTACTTTGTTATAATCTTAGGAGCATCCTGCCCAGAAGTGAACATTGTAAGCACAGCCACTTCCATATAAGTGGAATTTTTTGTTCCAAAAAAAAATCCCGGCCTTCAAGTAGTGGTATAAAGTGGTTTAGGCTATACCCCCCCTCCCACCCCGCAGCGTACTTTATGTAAATCCAAAATGACTTTGAATTTAAGACGACCCCCCCTAATAATTAGATTCTATAACATGGAAAATGTATACATTTGTTATAATTTTCCATTGGTCAAATCTAATTATTGGAAGGCTGTTTTAAATGTATCCCTTACACTGCTACAGAAGGGAAAGTAAAGAAAGGAAGACAAGAAGGAAGTGCAGATGGTAGAAGAGAGACAGTGACTGTGGCTCCAACTCTGAGCCTGGGGGTTGTGGCTGGAGATGGAGCTTCAGCAACTATGGGCTCCCTTCCTTGTACTCAAATTCAAGACAAGGAGCTTTCTCCCCCATCGTAAATGAGGAAGGACACATAGCTTGTTTTTCATTCAAGTAAATACAGTAATCATCAACTAAAGGCATCACTAAGAAATTTGGGTCCTTGTCCTTGTATTTCTTGCAAGTGCCTGAAAGGAGCCAGAATGCAGCCCAGAATCAAGGTCAGAAGGTCTTTAAATATATGCTGTCTATAGGACGCCCACAAGTATTAGCTGAGCTTTAGGTTATATTAGATACTAAAATGCAGTACAGGATTTATTTTACTTTGGGGAGAGGAGGGTGGGAGCATTATGAGTGAGGGAAGACTTTAATTAAATCATTCTTGGAAGAAAACCATGGTGTCAGTTAACAGGAAATAAGGTTCACTACATCAAATTCAATTTGCACACCCCAAAACAATGCTGGCAAGGTTTGCAAATCATTTTGTTTCTATTTTGTTGCATTTCTTTAAATTTGTTTCTCTTAAGAAGAAGATGAATGATGTCTTTTTATTGTTAAGCTTTGTGCAGAGGTTAAATGGGATTCATGCATTGTGCACATTACTCTTCCCATCCCCACAGATAAGCAAGGTTAAAAGAAAATAAATACGATGACCAGTGAAATGAAAAAGCTAAATAAGATAAAACTAAAGGGAGTGAACATTGGGAATAATTTCAGATGACCTCACTAATAAATAATCCTTTCAAATAAGTATGCACATTAACAGTTTTGGACATCTAAAAATTTAAACCAGCAATCTGTAAACATTTTACCGGATGGGATAGAACATGATACATGATATTTAATGACCCCTCTGAAGTGAAGCCAACATGCTGTGCAACTCATTTAGACAAAGTAGACAACTAGTTAATCAATGCAAAGAAAATTAGACAGAGTAAATTGGTTTGCTGCATTCCACAGTTAGCTACCAAAAGGAATATATGCTACTAATTAGAGTGCAAGTACTATGAGCATTCAGTTATCAGGAAAGAGAGATATCCTGGTCTACTAAACCATGAAGTTTGCATGATTCAGTTATATGATTTTATCAGTTCAGCAGTCTATACTAAGGAGCTTCAACTTTGATTATACTGAGTAAATGACATAATAGTCCATAATGAAAATAATTATGCATAATTTGAAACCTTTGTTTCCAAGATAGCCTGAACAGTGTCATGAAATGTAAATAAATTAAAATTTAAAGACTCCTTATATGTACAGTTATTTTAAGTCAGAGAATAAAAAAAGGTTAACAACTTCATAATTACTATAAAAATATATTAGGAAATGACGTAGGTAAGTTTTATAAAGCAGCCTTAACTTAGCCTACTCTACATATTTTGACCTGGGCATTATATTTAAACATTTAATGCTATGTTGGCATGCAGAGATTTTAATTTTCTTATTCCTTAAATAAGTTTAGAAAATATGTGTGCTTACCAATATTATAATCAAAAAGGGTGTAGGTAGCCACTGAGGTGGATAGGGCAAGGGAAAGTCAAGTTCATCCATTTGTTACAGCAAAAGTTCTTAGTTCTTCAGCTAATCCTTACAGATAAACACTTACTCCCAGTGATGTCAATAGGTTAAAGACAATTACTTGTGTGGAAATATGCATCATTTAACACAGTGATGGTTTTATCTGTGCATCTGAAAGAATTAAACTCACCAGAATGCCTACAGCAACGGATGCTAGGTCACAGGGAGGTAACATTAATTTTATCTCTGTATATGATTTATCAAAGTTATGTATGGATGCACTGCTGTGGATGTACTCTAAATATGATCCAGTTTCCATTTATTTGTGGGGGGGAGGAGGGATATCTTCTAATTGATTTCAGTAGGAGGCAGATCAGACCTTCTCTGCATATGTGCTTTTATTCAATGTGGAGTTGATATTTCACTGTTAAAGCTAATGGGATTATTTCCCTTGACTTTAATGGGAGCAATATCAAGACCTGTACACTTGGAGTATTATGAGTTTCTTTTATCTTTCTCCAACTCTCTTGAAGTAGTAACATCAAATGATGCGGATAGTTCTGCTGAAAATATATAAGAATATATTCCACTATTCAGCATCATAAGACAGAAATATCTATGAGTTATGATTTATGCAAAGAATGTAGGTCCACCATAAAAGCAAAATTACTTTGGAAATTTTTTTTTTACCTCTTCAGTCACTTAGAGTTTAGCATTGTACTGACCATTATTTTCCCTCAAGTGAAGTGATAGTGCTACACTTTTCTAGACTGTTTCAAGTTTCCAAATTCACCTGTTTCTGAGTAAATTTCTGAAGTGTGTATGACACGAGGAAAAGTTTTTGTTCTCTCTCTCTCCTTCACTCAGAAGAAAAAAGTTTATTGGATTTTCTTGAACTTCCAAAAAGCATCGAAACTCTGCCCAAATAAGATGAGTGTTTCTGAAACTTTGAAGTGAGGGAAAGAAACTGTTATTATCAAAATAATTTTGCAGTCTTTGTAGTCATTTTCACAACCAAGAAAATGATATACTCTAATAAAAGAATCTATACATAATTGTTTGAACTGAGTTAGAATTTGACATTTATATATGTTTTCTTTCTATTCACTCTTCTTTTTTATAACTGTTGTAGAAACATATGCAATAAATATTTAGACTTTTAATTTACCACAGGAGATTAATCTAAAAATCTACTTTCTTAGCTTAATTAGAATTCATTTGCTTAATTGTCATTCTGATCCCATCAATTCCAGTTTTGCACTAACTTGAACAGTGCCATCTTTTGAAGTTTGCACTTTAATTTGATTTCTATTATGGTTTATGAACAGTAATAAGGTCCTGCCTGAATATTCATTAGGTTTTGAATTGTGGCCTATGAAAAGGTGCTTTCTTTTGCCTTAATGAAAGTGGCACAGCATGGGACTGATCAGTAGTGGCATTTGATTTGAAGCATCCAATGAATTTGTTCATTGTTTATTGACACATCTTGTCCAAACAGCTCCCTCGCAAGTTAGCGGAGTAATGAAAGAGAGAGTGCTACAAAGAAGTGTGGAGCTTTCCTGGCAGGAACCAGAACATCCCAATGGAGTCATCACTGAATATGAAATCAAGTATTATGAGAAAGTAAGTGCTGAGAGCATCTAAATGTACAACAATGGGCCATTTACATCATGTCACCCCACTCTGCAGTGTGCAAATTTTAATGTTGTGATTATACCAACTATTATCTCTTCGTGTCACCTGACATTTGTAGTTGGTTTTACCTATTTTATTTTCTCTTGCATTTCTTGTCCTTGTATGTTCTGTATTTTTATATTTAAAAATGAAAACAGTTAATTGACAAGATATTTTCTTTTTTGCTAAGCCTGGCTGAACACGTTTTACCAAGCGATTTGTGGCTTTTTTTTTTTTTTTTCTACCTTGTTTCTAATCCCTTTGTTAGTTACTCATATAACATTGGAACTTTGCTCTTGTGAGGAGGCATAAAATGTATCTCCTTATTGCTTCTGGTAGTAAAAGGACTTACTTTCCAGAAGTTCGATATGATATATCTGACATCTTAAATCTTCCTAAATTTGTCCTCTTAATTTCAGTGGGTAAATTATTTTTCATTTGCCCTTATAAACTTCCAGTAATGTGAGAGCCATTTTTACATGCCCTTTTTATAATAGGACTGTATTACTATCAAGTGGTTGCCGTTCAGTAGTGAGTGAAGTGAACCCTTTATGTATAGGAAGAATTGATGGCACCGCTATAATCAATAAGGGGTGGGGGGTGGGGGTTGCTGTTTATGTCAGCTGGGCCAGGATTTCATTCATAATCTGTAACAATTTTGGAATTCTCTAAAATGGAAAGGTTGCATATACATAAGATAGTAATTAGTGCTATAAAAATTCTACAGAGAAAACTGAATGAAGTTATAAAAGATATAATAATAAGGAGCTTCTCTTGATATTATATTTGAGCTCCATATGCAAAGTAAGTGAATATTTATTTCAAAGCTGAGTATGTCAGCTTACTATATAGCGTGTGATTAGAAAAATTCATATCACATCATATCCAACATTAATTATCTTATCTCTGAATAATACAGATATACTTATCTAAATAGCTTTATGTGACTTTAAAAAGAAAGTAAAAATGTAATTAGTTAGTTCACTGATCATTCATAACTCCAAGTAATACATTATTTAAGTATTCATATTACAGAATTTGTTAGAGATTTGTATACTTCAACATTGTGACTTTCAACAGGAATTTTATTATTTCAACTAGTGAATTCAGGTCTTTCTTCCCACAACCTAAAAAACTAAAAACTAAATTCCAGCTTAAAATGAAACAAAAAATGTCACACATTTACCAAAGCCCAGACTGTATTGTTTTAGTCTTGCTTTGTTTATTCCATATCCAAAGTGGGGGTTTTGTCTGTAAAAATTAACATTACACTTTGTGAAAAATCACTGAAAAAATTCTAGATGAAGTTACAGAACTCTATATCATCATACACAAGTCTTGAGCTTATTAAATATAATATTTATTTTTATATTTTTTATATATATATGTATATGTGTGTGTTTGTGTGTGTGTGTTTATATGCATACATACATACATGTATATATGTATTTTATTGCTAAGTTTCTAACTGTGCATAGCTCAAGAAATGTTATTAAATTACTGTTGCAAAGAAACTACCTACATACATTAATTTATAGTTATAATTAAATTAATAAGAAAAGAAGGCCTTTATCCTGCAAGCAGTTGCACATGAACTGAATTCTGCACCTGCAAATAGTTTCTTGTCAGTGGGAATACTCACAATATATAAAGTTATGAATGCACTTAACACTGAAGGTTTGAGTGTGCTTTTGAACTTTATCTCAAAGAGTAAAACATTTTATATAGATATATAGATAATTTATCTGTGTAATATATACAATATCTTGAACTTTCAGCCAAGTTCACCAAATCAAATCAAATATTTCTTGAGGTTCTGAAATGTTCTGAAAGTGTTTCTGTGTCTGATATCTGGCTAGGACTGGAAATGGAAAGTGCCAGAAATCTCACAAGTATGTTTGTTCTTATGAGCTTTCTCGCCTTACATCTGTGTGTTTCTTTTTCAAACTCAGATTTGCACAGTTCAAATAAACTTCATTTATGTATCAGGAGCTAAACTCTGAACTATTAGAATTCCACTGGTGTCCACAAACCCAATAAATCCATTCACCACACATGCACGCACACACGCTCTCCACAATTCTCTTTGTTTAAATGCCATTTATTTCTTCTTGGTGGAGATATGAAAATATTTTACATTAACTGACGTGCTTAGTCAAAAGATAGCATGGATGAGCAATGGGGGTAGGCTTCATCAGATCCTGTAAAAGAAATCTGACACACTATATGTAATTATGAGTTTCTGTATTTCAATGCAAGGGCTTTGTTGTTACACTGGAATACAATGGGCAAAATTCTCCATTGGTTTAAGTGAACAAAACATCATTGAAATCAACAGAACTGCACACATCTACAATGAAAGACAATTTAGGCCAGTCAATGCAATGTGTAAGTGTAGTCAGCTGCAGTCCATCAGAACCTGTGTAGCAGCTTTTAAAAAAGAGTTGATACATATGGATTTTGTAATTGTTACTTTTAATTTTTGTGGATGATATAGTGAGCAGTTCACTCTCTGCTTGTGTTGCCTCACACTGTAGATTTTGCTTCAGTAAAAATGGAGTAAAAACTAAGCAATAACTTCAGAATTTAATCCAATATCCAGTTTATTGCTATTGGTGCTGTTGCTGTTGAAAGGAATCACAGAATTTCTCTGATAAAGAAGGTAGAGGGAGCTATTTAGGCTTGTGGGAAGTTAGTCAGAATAAGGAATTTGCTATAAGGATCATTTATCATGGAATGATATGGGAAGACATTTCAAAACCCAAGAGCTACATTATTCAAGCTCCATTTATATTTTGATTCTTCAATAGAAAGCAGTTTTGGAATTCATCAACAAGCAAACTTTTCATAGAATTATAGAATCATAGAAAATTAGGGTGGGAAGGGACCTCGGGAAGTCATCTGATCCAGAGGTTCCCAACTACCGAGTCACAAAGGGTTGGATGCCCAGTCATGGCATGAGGCCCCCACTTGGGCTCCCATGTCTGCCTGGGTAAGTGGCTTCTGCCACCAGCAATCACATGCAGGGTTAAAGCTGGGTGGCGGAACAGCTCTGGGAGGGAGGTAGCCAACTCCATGCACCCTATCCAGCTCCCATGCCAGTCCACAGTATAAAAAAGGTTGGGAATCACTGATCTGGTCCAACACTCTGCTCAAATGAGAACTGCTTGCAACTGTATCATCCCACCCAAGGTTTTGTCTAGTTATGTCTTTAAAACATCCAAGGAAGGAGATTCTACCACCTCTCTGGATAACCTGTTCCAGTGCTTTACTACCCTCTTTCCTTGGAATATTCTTATACTGGAATATAAGGAAAACTTAATAAGAGACACAAAACCAATAATTTTATTGCTGGATTTGTATTACTGACGTGCTTTCTATATAAATGCTATGTCATTTTAAGAACTCCTCAATGAAGTGACAGTGTGGTATAATGCCATGGTGTGCACTACATTTTTATGTGAAAAGAGCATGGAAAATTGAAATAAATGGGCAGGAATATTTGTCAGTAGCTTATGTACAATAATAATGAAATCTTATCTGTAATGTCATTTGATTTTTTTTTATATTATTGTTTCTAGGATCAAAGGGAGAGGACCTATTCCACAGTAAAAACCAAGTCCACTTCAGCTTCCATTAATAATTTGAAACCAGGAACAGTATATGTTTTCCAGATTCGTGCTTTTACTGCTGCTGGTTATGGAATTTACAGTCCCAGGCTTGATGTTGCCACACTAGAAGAAGCCACAGGTAAGTGTCATTCACATTTAAATACAATTAACATATTCAGTAAAAAAATAAATAAATGGATACACCATGATGATATTACCTGAAAGAGAGAATGGAAAATGTGTACATATGATTTTTTTTCTATGGATGAAATCAATTTTTCTGGACACATGTCAACTGCCATGATTATACTTTGGTATGGGTAATGAACTGAGTGCTGTTTTATAATAGTACTAGAAATTGGAATACTATAGCAAGAGGTAGTTAGCGCAGCTAGTCTGAAGGTAGGTAGATGGCAGAGCAGGTAGATGGTGGGGGGACCACACCCAGAAGGGTAAGCGGTTCAGGGAGCTATGCTGCCTAATATGAAAGTGGATGAGCCTGCCTGATGAGAGGAATCCAGGCAGGTTCAATTAGGAGGATTCTGGGGCCCAATGTGGGGGCTGGTGATTATGATAATACCTAGATGCCATCTATGAGGCTTGGGCCGCGACGTAGGGGAGGAAAGGAGCTGCAGATATTGCCCCCTGGCATCGGGACAGGAAATGGGCAGCCTCCTGCTTAATAACATTTATTAATTAACTCCAACTAGGCGTGGCGGGTGAGAAGGCAGGTGGTTAGCCCAGAAACAGGTGGGCGGGCCACGGTTGAATCGGCCCCAAGCAGGCCCCCTGTTACAGGTAGCCATAGGAGGGAGGAAATGGGAGAGCAGGAGAGCGAATGTGCCACTGAGCATGGAGGGAAAGGAAAGAGGGGAGGGCAGTCTTTTATTTGCTTGAGGATCTTAAAAAAACTCTCTGTTGCTAGTCTTCCAGTGTGGTCTGCTTGCCCTGGTGGTGTGGCAGGGGATCCTGGGACTTGAGGTGCAGTTATCCCTGAAGTGCTGGTCTGTGAGGTCAGAATTCACACACCTCACTTTTCAAAATGCTGGATATGCCCATTGGGGTGGCCTAGTTTGTCAGATTCATGAATTCATAGCATCTGAGGAAGTAGGCTGTAGCTTACAAAAACTCGTGTCTCTGAATAAGGTGCCACCCTGTCCTCCCTTCTAGAATCCCATGGTTAGAGAAGTTTCTTGGCTGCTCTTCTTTGATGTCCTCACTCGTCAAAGAGAAGGACTATGTAGCGCAAAACTAACCTTCATCCTCCTCACATGAAAGGAATGTGTGAGAGGATGAAAGACTCCATAAGACAGGGAGTAAGAAAGAACTTTCCCACTCTGCCCCCTGTAAAAAAAAAAAAAAAAAAAAAAATCACTTAAGACCCTGACAGACATTACATTTAAGATGTGATTAAATGATTAATTATGTCTTAAGTCAGGAATGGACAAAATATGGCCCATGGGCCGAATCTGTCCGACAGACAGACTTTGGCCTGTGGTGGGTTCCTTGGTCCCGCCTGGTCTGGGTGCTGTCAGGCCCATTCCCCCCTGGGGTCACAGCAAGGCTGGGATGACTCAACAGCTGGACTGCCTTTCTAGGTAACCCAGGTGGTGGTGGCTCCTTTCAGCTGATGCCACCACTGGCCCCAGCCCCATGGTACCGGTGAGGACCCACATGCACAGCCCTGACCCCAGCCTGCCCCGTGCCTGCTCCAGACTCAGCCTAGCGGAGAGGATCAGCTCCAGACCAGACACAGCCTCAACCCTGGCCCACCCTGGACCTTCTCGGGACTCATCCACCCCCAATGAACAGTGGTGGCGGCTGGCCAGTAGCTGCTGCTCAGTGCATGGGAATAGCAGCCCCTCCCTTTCGCCACTGCTGGGCCCTTGCTGCAGCCACCCAGAGCCTGTGCCAGGGCTGCTCTGCAGCTCCTCTGTACTACTACCACTGCCTTTTGCTGGGCAGCCCAGAGGCAGCAGTGATGGTGGCGGAGAAGAGCTACTGGGCAGCCTGGGCATGGGCTCTGGGAGTCTATAGCAAGAAGGCACTTTTCCCCGACACTGAGCAGCAGCTTCTGCCCAGCCACTGCCACTGCTCAGTGTGGGTAGGCAGTTCAAAGCAGGTGTAGGGCAGGCTGGGGTTGGGGCTGGGGCTATGCACTGTTGGTGGTGCTGCGAAGGAGCTGCAGGGCACACAGGCTCCAAGCTGTTACAGGGGGTGGGAGGTGCTGAGTGGCCCATGGCAGCTCCCCAAAACTGCCTATGTGGCCCGCAGGCCATAATTGCCCACCCCGTGTTAAGTAGTGACTGAGACACACGTTCAATCAGTTAAAGGTACGATAAAATGAGGAATAAGCCACAAAGTTATTACACAAAATACGTGTAATAGCTTTGTGGTTGGTTCCTATCATGCCTTTAATTGAACATATAGCTAGTGACCAGCCACTGGAGCATATGGGAGCCTTTCAAGACTCACATATGCTCTTGAGGCCTCAACAGCTTGTGGCTCCCAGCTGGGGAGTACATCATGTGGCTTAGAGCCAAGTTTTGCTTCTTGTCCTTGCAGGGGGAGCCCGGGATTCCACAATTGCCCCTCCTGCCATGCACATGTGGTATGGCAGACAGCCCTATTATAGGTATTCTGCATCAAATCCTGTTGCGCTTTTACTTCAGCGTCTGTTAGAAGCCATAATTATTTTTCCTCCATTCACCCAATATGCTTACAGGGCACAATTAATCTTGCATGTTTTGTGGACCCAGATGGGAGAGGAAGCAGAGTGCCTGAGAGCTCTGCACTCACTGAGCTTTAGAAGCAGTTAGCTAAACTACCTAGCTCCTGGCAGCTCTGTGACTTAGTTGCCAATCTAAAGCTTCTTTGTTTCTGGTCATCTGCTTCAGGTGACATCTCTAGTGAATAGATCAGCTGAATGTGGAGTCAGACAACATAATTTGCAGGTTCAAAAGTTGTGATTTTAGTAAGATCAATTTGGACTTTATGTACTTTGTGTTTGGAGCAGGAATTCTGCAGACACAGACTGTGCCTGACTTCAGCTGTATTCATCTCTTACCCAAATAATTTACAGCCATTCTTGAGACACAGGAATTTAATGTTTAGGTCTTATTTAGGAGGAAGTTAGGCATTGTTTGTGAGGGAAAAAAAGTCTTGCTACTACAAGAAAAATAATAAACTTTTATATAATATTGTCATCCAGAAATCTCAGAGTGATTAACAAGAAGGTCAGTGTCATTATCCCTGTTTTACAGATGGGGAAGCTAAGGCTCAGAGTGGTAATATGATATTTTGCTTTGGACAGATTTCTACTCATAAATGAAATGTACAGTCCTCTGTCATTGAGGTACCTACCACCTTGATAGCACATAAATGTGTTAATTACTAACATATCTCAAATTTACTGGCTACAATGGATTTCATTTTGGCTGACCAGTCAAATAAGAGGTTCCCTAGCCCAGAATACTTAGTGAAATATATAGATATAATTTTAAGAGTAATCAAGTTTTAACTAGAACTGCAAGTGTCAACAACTTTGTCAACATAGGAAAGACCATGAAATGCAAATATAAATAAGTGTCCTCCTTTTGTACCTCATCTATGGCTCTTTTAATAATAAATTGTATTTAGACAAACAATACTGTGCATTTGGCCAATATGTACTATAAACCTTTGGAATTAGAGCATGCAAAGCACATCATAAGCTAGATTTTTGTTTTGACATGCCATATTGGTCATCTTACATAGCCATGAAAATATGGTGTCATTTTTTTCACTGTATTGAAAAGAATGCTACATGACTAATTCTTATAAATTATAAGCAATTACTATTCTCCTTTCATATATGGTTTTCAGGAACTTTTAATTAAAACAAAGAGAAGAATTAATTTAGGTTAAATTGAATTACTTGGTATGTGAAATTATATTACTTTGATTTGTGATTTTACCAAATAATACAATCTAATCAAACTAGGGATTTGCCAGCATATAAAAGGGAGGCCTCCAGAGAGAATTAAAAATATTTCTTGGAGATAAATAAATCATTTCATAGGTAATATTCTTCTTTCCGAGTGACTATATCAATATGATAAGGTACTATACAGCAGATTATGTTTTTTTTTTCACAATTTCTGACCATTTTTGGTTTCTAAACTCTCACAGTATTTTTTTTTAAAGTGGTGTTAAGATCCTTAGGGTTCATTAGTCAAATAAAAATAAATACATTTTGCCAACCTAAATTCTCCCTAGAGAATTTAAATGCCTCATTAGTTATTATAGTAAGTTTTTAGGTCAGGGACAGGCAAAGTCCAGCCTGCGGGTCAGATCAGCCCTGTGGTGAACTCCATTTCCCAACAGCCCCTTGCCACGTTGCTGCAGCCAGTTTCCATGGAGACCCCAAGAGCAGTGAGGCCAAGACAGTGTGGGGCCAGGGTTTCCATGAAGACCAGCCCCAGCAGCCTGGGCAGGCTATGCAGGTGGGTGGGAAACTGTTCTGGGATCCTGCATCAGTGACAGCATGGTCTGGAGCCAGGGCAGAGCTCCACCTCAGGCAGGGGCATGTGGGCAGCAGATCACAGCTCTGCCCCAACTCCAGACCACAGTCACTGCTGTGAGATCTGGGCCTCAGCCCTGAAGGAGCATCCTGTCCTGCCGCACGCCCTGTCAGCACTCCTGGGGCTAGTCTTCATGGAAACCCTGGCCCTGCACTCCTGAAGTCTCCATGGAAACTGCCTGCAGCGACACAGGCAGGGGCTACTGAGAAATGGAGTCTGGCCAGATCCACCATTTTGCCCATCCCTGTTTTAGATTCTTTAGTAGTTCTATACTGTTAAATAGATTTTGTGGTTCATTCTGGATGGCTGCTGTTCTTTCGTATTGGGCGAAGTATACAGTACATATATTTTTATGACAGCCTTAAGTTTATTTGCAGTGAACAATGATTTATAAATACAAGAAATGTATATGTTGTATGGTGTATGTAAGACATCAAAATGTATGAGTCATTGTAATTCATTCATTGATTAATAAAGACCAGAGTCCTCCTGGGAGTATTATAAATCCACAAGATGTCCCTCAAGTGATAACTTTATCTTTTGAATCACTATTTGCATTTGGTTTGTTTGCTTATAACAGACTGGTTAAATCACAGGTAGCCAGTGGATCTGAAGAAGGTCATAAATTCATAGGCTTTTTTTTTAATCAAAAGGTATGAACAGGAAGTAAATGAGAGTATATTGTAATCCTAAATTCAAGAATTCCTAGTTTTGAAATATTGATGGTACTTTCTATCCAGGATTTCAATAGGAAAGGAAAGCCAAAATAATTGGGCAAATGTTCAATAAAACTTTGTTTCGTAACCAACACAAGAAATACACAAATATCTCTGATATTGTATAAAGCCTTATTTTTCTGTAAACAACACATTGCTTGAGATCTTTCAGCACATGGGGCACTAGATTAGAATATATGTTTGAATATACTTGAGACTGTCATTGTCAAAGTAAGATTTTTGTATTTAGCCTGTTTTGATCCTTCTTAAAGAGAATGAACAGAATTTCACTTATGCAACCAAGTGACAGTTTTCCAGCTTCTCTAGTGGGTTTTGGGGTATTTGTGTACAATTTGCAGTCCTGCTCTTCTTGAAGTGTGGATGCATAACCATCCACATGCCCTACTGAGTGTGTGTAGTAGTCGATGAACATGCCACAGGCACATGTCTCTGTATTTACATGCCTAAGCATAAGTTCCAGAGGAAAAAAGGAGGACAGTTCACCCATGTTCACAATGAATTAGCTAGATCAGTTGTCTCCAAGTAGGAGGTCACCTTTGGCATTTAAAAGCAAACCAAGATCTACTGTGTGCCACCCGCCCCCTGCCACTGCCCATCAGGTAAGTCTGTTGGGGGGCGGGGGAGGCAGACCAAGACAGAGGGAGAAAAAATTATTTGGGGGCACACCTTGCCAGCAGGTAAGTCTGTGGGGGAAGGGGAAGGGAGGGGGGAAAGGGCCCTGGTGGGAGCTGGGCAGATCGAGGCCCCAGCTGTAGCCCCACTTCCTCCCTCACTGCTGGGGCCTTGATCTGACCCCATGCCCCCAGCAGCATTGAAGGAGGGAGTGGGGCTCGGAGAGGGGAAGCCCCTGCACAACTGGGGCACAGGACAGAGCCACGAGCGGTTCATCTGGGAGGTGCAGGGGGGGTACACAGCCTGGGAGGGCATGGGGGTGTGCCCCCAGATCTTCATGCCAGCTGCTGCTGCAGGCTGGGGCCGGGGCTGCGCTTGGGCCAGGTGGTGGTGCTGGGAGTGAAGCTATGGGGGGGGGGGGGCTGCAGGCACCTGAAAATTCACCATAGCCCCCCATAGCCTCGCCTCCCAGTGATACCACCTGACCTCAGTGCAGCGAGGCCCAGATCACCACCATGAAGAGCCTCCAGCCCATACCCTCCCCATGCAGATCTCAGTGGGGAGGGTGAAGGGGAAGGCAGCACTGCGCTCTTCATGGTGGGGAGCTGGGCCGTTCTGCGCTAGGGCCGTATAGGCAGCGGCACTGGGAGAGGGGATGATGGCGGGGCTACAGTGAATTTTCGGGTGCCTGTAGCCCTCCCCCCCCCCATAGTTCCTTTCCCAGCACCACCCAGCCCGAGCGCATCCCACAGTGGCAGCCGACCTGGCCAGCATGCATATCTGAGGGCACATGCCCCCCATGCCCTCCCAGGCTGCGTGCCCCACCTCCCCACATCCCCAGATAAGCTGCTCACAGCTCCATCCAGCTCCCCTGCTGTGCACGGCCTATCCCTGCTCCAGCCCCTCTCTCTCCCTCAAAGCTGCTGCAGCCATCCATGCTGCCGGGCGTTATCGGGGGACATGTGCCCCATAATGTGTGTGTAGTAAAGGCAGCTACTGTTGCGGGCTGGGCTCTGCACCCTGAGCCAAGTTGCAACCCGCCTGGGAGTGATTCAGTACCACATGTGTCCCACCTCAGGGCTCAGTCTCATCCCTGGCCTGCCCGGCGGCTGGACACACATGGCATCCAGCCGCTCCGGGTGGGCTGCAGTAGGGCTCAGGGCACAAAGCACAACCTGCAATGGCAGCTGCCTCCGCCATGCACAGATGGGGGTACATGTGTCCCCCAGGGTCTCCACTGGGGTGTGAACAGTGGTGGGAGCCCCTCCCCCCTAACTCCCTGCACCCCTGGATCAGCCGCTCGGGCTCGATCCTCCCATCACCCACCCGGCTGGGGCCCAATGTTCCCTCTAAGGCTGAGCAATCCGTTAGCGCACCACTTTGGTCCGTGAGTGCACTGCTTTGATCTGTTCCCAAATTGGTCTTGCCTCCCCCTTTTGGTGCGCTGAGCAAATCATTCTCACAGCATTATTTGGGAGAAAAGATTCTTGAAATACTAAACTGTATATATTACATATTTTTTTTTTTTAATTAAAATATAAAAAACCCTACCAAAACAGAAAAGTTTATGCATAATTCTCCACCTGAGGAGAGAGTGCAAAAGAGAATGGATTTCATGTGACAGACATAAATCACATAATTTAATATACTCTGTAAAGCTGTCAGGTACTGTGAAACACTGAAGGTATGCCTGGTCTGCCCTATCTGGCAGATTTCATCACACTTTCAAAAATGATCCACACTGCCTCCGTGCCTCTGCAGCCTTTGAAAGCAGTGTGGAGCCTTGTGTGCCCTGCCATTGGGCAGACCAGGCAGCGAGGAGGCACATGGCATCAAGCCTTGGGGAGAAGCTCACCTGAAGGGTCTGGGGAGCAGAGCAGTTACCCGGAGCCAGCAGAGTCCGTGCGGTGCCTGGCTCAGCCCCAGCCCCTGTCCCCAGCCCTGCCTTGCCTGAGCCGTTGCCTGCCCCGCACTGCTCTCTCTCCCCACTAGGATGCCGGCGTGGTGAGAAGTGGAGTGCAGCCAAGCGGTAACTTACCACCAGTCCCAGTGCCTCCTCCGCACTCTAAGTTTCTATGAAGCCGCAGCCCAGCTTCTCTCTGGGCGGGTGTGTGGCATTACAAAGCTAATGTGCGGCAAGATTTTTTTTTGTCCGTGGCCGTACATACACAGACCTTAGAGGGAACCTTGCTGGGGCTTCACTCACCTTAGCCCTGCTCCTGCCTCTGTGGCACTCTGTCCCTTACCACGGGGGCCTCAATGTGGACCTCGCTCCTTCCTTCCCCTATCGACTGACCTGCTGGGCTTGCGGTGGGGCACACACATGTGTGTATATGTGCACTCAGCCCCCCCAGCCTCAGATTGACTCTAAGAGGGTTCCAGATCAACCAGTTGCTGACCACTGAGCTAGATGGTTTACAGCTTAGTGAGATGAATGCTGTTCTGGAAGTTGGGGTGGGGGTGCAGTGGTGCTCTGAATTGTAACCTAGCCAGCCTCTTGCTTTGAATGTGGGCAGGATTTCCCTATGGCTCTCCATCCTTTATTTTTCCAATGTCTGAAATGCAAGATGCAGCAGCTCAGCTTCAAGAGGAAAGTCACAAAGGGCTTTGGACAATGTATGTACTATGCCCTGGTGGTACGAGTGCCATGCCGGGAAGTCAGAGCAATGATGTTTCAAACCTTCATGTGGTAATGAAGGCCTAGAACCTGGGTCTTCTGCTTCCCAGGTAGTGCCTTACCCACTCAACTCTTGGAGCTAAAACATGGAGGACTGCCTCTTCCTCCTCATTTTTGCAGGACTTATGATCTGGTACATGTATACAGAGCTTTGTGCCTGCTTGACCAATATGCAGCCTACCATGCAAACTTTGTGTCCACAAGGATGTGTATGTGTTTTCACTGCATGTGGAGTAGGATTGCAAAGTATACATAAGTGACAATAATATCACTTTTGCAGATAGCAAACTGCCATTTGGGCACTTAAAAAGGATTCAACCCAGTGATTCTACATTTTTGGTAGGCATCTGAGATCAGAATCAATTACTGAATATCTAAATGTAGTTTGGTATAATAATTCCTGAATATATCAACACATACAATGGAGTCTCTTTGCTCTAAAATTAATATTTCAAAATGATGGGTTATGATGAAAATTCTAATCAATAAAATAACCTACTCCATTATTTCCTCTTAGAAGTTTGAATCCATATGCTTACAGTTCTATTTTCCACTACAGAGGTTGTCCATCAGTAGCCATAATTGTAAAGCTCTTTTATCTGTTAAAGCATAACCAAACTATAGTTACTAATGATCACTTTCAAAAGCTGTGTGCTGTAAAATATAAGTTATTCCTCAAGTATGTGTCACTGTAGCTCTCTGTCTATAGGGAAGTACATACATTTCAAGTGCAGAAGCTTGGACTTTTTAAATATGAAAAGCAATATCTCATGCTCCTGTTCCAAATTATAAAGAACACAGTAACTATGACCCTCCTGCAGTGCCTTCTAATTGCCTGTGAGAGAGCAATATGGAAGAATCTGGACAGTGTACAACCTGCTACTGATTCTTGAGCTTCAAAGTGACCTTTTGTGAAGACATTTATTTTCATTCTTTTGTTGCTTTACTCAGTATTTTCCTTCATACAAGAACAAATAAACAAAAAAGGGACAATGGTACCCATGTACTTGTCTTTGTGGTATCTGTAGTCCAGGATAGGTATCAAGTCCACTGATAAAACTGAATTTCTTGGGCCAAATAACTTAGTCATGAAATGATTTGATTAGATGTGAGAGAAAGCTTCCCTTTGATATCTAAGTTATTTCAGGAATATAAGGAGAACTGTAAAGTGCACTCAAGGAAGGGCAATTAATAAATAACACAATTCTATGAGCAACAATATGATACGACCATTTTATCCATGACTACTAAAGTTACAATGCACCAAAACTCCAGCTGACAGAGATCAGGGATTCTGAAAGAAGTCTGTGCAATAATAGAAAAACTTATCTTTGAGGGACTAGAGCTCTTCATGAACTGAATAAACAAAGCAGTCCATTCCCTCAAAGTTTCAAAGGCAATGCTGAGATCTTTAGGGATCTACACTCCAGTGCTATACCTAAGTTTTTGCAGTACAAGGCCATGCAAAAAACACCCTATTCCCTCTGTAATCAAGTGCAATATCTGTTCTGGAAGTGGCCCTCTTATATAAAGGGGTATGTTTAATTTTCCTCCTCCACTAAACATTTGGCTAAGGCTATGGGTTTGACTGAGGTGTGGAGAGCAACATCACTACTATTCCAGAGCCAGTCTCCCACTGGGCATGTTCAGAGATTAGAACCAAGGAATGGGTGTGGGACATCATCTTCCATGACTGTCTCATTCTATTAATTCCCTTGCTTCCTTCCCTACCTCACTTCCATATTCTTTTTCAGGGACCCTCCTCATGAGACCCCTTTACAAAAAAGTGACCTTGTTGCTTTTTGTAGGAGCTATGGAAGAGATCCTGAAGGAATATCTATATTACCAATATTTCCTTAGTCTGAAGAAGAAAAGGGATCTCCTAGATCTGAGGAGACTGATCAAATTGCTGCCTCATATTGAGGATGGTAATACTCATTTCAATCATTCCATCACTGTAAAAGTCAGGATCGGTTTATACCTTCCTATTTACAAGGCATGTACTTCCATATTGCCATTCATGAGTCCACAGGAAATATCTGAGATTAACCATGAGGCAGAATCATTACCAGTATAAGGCACACCCTTCCAGATTCTCACATCACTGAGAGTTTTTATGACATGCCTCACTATGGCAGTAGGAAACCCAGAGGAAAAAGGATGTCCATGTTAATGCATAGTTAGATGACTGGCTTATCAGATAGAGATTACGTCAGGAAACTAATAAGCCTAAACTGTGCCTTAGTTCTTTGTTCATTTGGTCAGGCCTCCTGATACACTGTGGTATGTTATTATGTTATCAAGGTCAACAGGGCCAGAACAGGTGTAAGAAAGGACTTACAAAGTAAAGGACAGACTCCTTTGTATTCAGTCTTTAGTCAACATGATAATATCACATTGGACTGTGACATTATAGATTATTTTACATTACAATATTGCTTATTCACAATACTGTGCAACTATAGATGATACTGTTTGCAAAGAAAGTTCTAATCCTACTTCATTCCCATCTTCTTAATACTAATTTGGCTGCAGTGTCCCAAAATGATAACATTTATCACCTTGTTGCCATTGTTAGCTATAGACGCATTAGGAATGGGCCAGGGACCATTTAATGGTATAAGGACCAGTGGCCCCAGAAAATGTGGAACTCCATATACATGTCGTATACCTAAGAGCTATCAGATTGGCCTGTATGCTGTACTATGACACTTGGAAATTTAGATACATAAATCAAGACTGGAAGGGGGGTCATACTTCTATAGATTGTTGAACAGAATCTGAATTCTGTACAGAATTCTTGTACGTGGAACCTATGGAAATGCTATCGTGGGCTAAATATTAGGGCTGTGCAAAGCTTCAGTAGCTGATTTGATTCAACAGAGATTCGTGCCGATTCAGTGGCTGAATTTCCGAATCCGAATCAAATCACGAGACCCTTTAATCTCTCCGAATCAAATCAGAACCCTCTGAATCGATTCGGAGAGATTAGGAAAGCTTTGATGATTCGGACACAGACACGGCTTTAAATGTTTTTTCTACATACCTCAAGGTACCAAGCGGCTCATGAATGCTGAGATGGTGGGGTGGATGGAGCATCCCAGAGGAGCGCAGGGTGGTCCCCAGTGCACTCAGCAGCAGACCCAGAAGTAGACCAGAAGCACTTCCAGTCCACATCTGGGTTCGCCACCAAGCACACGGGTGGCCCCCCTCACACTCCTGTGGGACGCTCTATCTGCCCCACCATTGCAGCATTCACGAGCTACATCTGGTACCTCGAGGTATGTAGAAAAAACATTTAAAGCTTTGTCTATGGCTGAATCACTGATTCTCCAAATCAGCATTGAATCTTCAGATTCAGATTTGGCCAAATCAAATTGGGACAGTGATCCGAATCAAGAAATCGAATCACTGTCCCCAATTTGGGCTGAATCTAAATCAAATACGGCCTGTTTCATGCACCCCTACTAAATATAACCCTAATTGCTTTGCATCTGCCAAGAGACAGTAATGACGTGACAGACTTATGAAGCACTCAGCGTGCCACTAAGAACATGTGGTCACTGAAGAAATCCTTCACTAAATCAGTATTGTATCTTCGGGGGACTTTGAGAATAGGCTTATTTTTCACCGAGGAAAACACCAAGTTTTTGTATTCCAAATTCAAAGGGGAATGAGCCAGGAACCATAACTGGATGCCTGCTTTCTGTAGTGCAGTTAAAGACTCCTATAACCCTTCCCATCAGTTTTGCTAAACCTGAGGGTGACTGCCATGAGGATTAGCTAATGAGATCAGGCAGTTCTCATTCTTGTAGGTCCTAGTAGCCAGCACAATTTTGATTTGACAGATTTATTGCCAGTGCAAGCTCCAGTCAGACTGCCTGGACCTGGCAAGATCAAGTCAACCACTCACTGCAAATGACTGATATAACTGGTAGCTTGGATGAAGACTGGTTGAGCACCATGGAAAGACTGTCCTCACATCTATTTGTGACTACAGCAAAGCACTCCATAGACTAAGCTATTTAATTTCCAAGCTTACAAAAATAGATAAGGCATTGTATCTTATCTCTGTTCTAGTTAGCCAATAATCCTCACTTCCCATGTACCAGAAACCATGCAATGTCTTTGCCTACTTTTGAACCGTGTTAGTATCTGAAATCTGAAAGGTTGCTATGCAGAGCAGCACATTCACATGCACCAGTATGCACGCATTATGCACTGATTTTAGCTGCTAGATCAGATGCCAAGGTTGGGAGAGCAGTGTTCCAATGTCTTTTCAGCTGATGAAAATGAGAATTCCTGTTCCCATCATCCATGGATGATATTATTTGTTAGTCACAGAGGGATCCACGCACATCTCAAAACAAAACAATGGTTCCCCAACTTATATAAACCATTTTTCTTTTAAATGTTGCACTCCATGTGAATCCCACAGTCTCTCTCTCATTCCTCACTTTCAGACTTTGAATGGCATGGGAACTGAGGGAGGATCACAATTGCTCTGCTGTTTATTCCTTTGCGTGAAAATATATAGAGATCCAGGGTACATGGCTCCAATGGGCGTTGCTGTTGTATAAATTCTATAATGAAAACCACAGTGACAATAGTTTCTCAAGGCAAACATTCTTTTCTGTATGCTAAGGATTAAAGAGAAGACATTTATATAAATAATGAGAATTTCCACAGGTTATATGTTATAAACTATACATTTTGGAAGTGCTTTGAATCCTCATGTTTATACATTCTTCATACTTACAAGGTTTAGGAGAACAGTTCCAAAACAGGCAGGTTACTATCTACTGAAGAGTTTGTTGCAAGTCCCTTGAAAGCAGCTGGTACTGGTCACTGTCAGAAACAAAGGAATCACATTGATGGGCTCACCTGCTGCCAAACAGAGCAAAGAAAACATCTGTGTTTGTTTGTTTCTATGGAAACCTATGAATTCTGCAATAGGAACCTAAATCTGAAGTTCTTTCTATGGCTACAGGCTTGTGGAATTTGCAGAATTCCTGGTATAGGCTGTTTTGTTAAGTTAGCAGTACAAAAGGTTAATCATATAAATGTGCTATCTCAGATACACTTAATCAACCATCACCTTACTTTCTTGCTCTTATCACTTCACTGCTTCCAGATGACTCACACTTCCAGAATATTTTTTTTTTCCCAGCATCACTGAGTGATGTGGATTTTAAACTTGTTGGGTCAGATCCTCAGCACTGGTAAATCAGCATAGCTCCACAGATTTCATCAGAGCTCTGTTCATTTGCTGTGATTTAGTATGTGCCCCCCTTTGTGTATAGAAAGCAAGCAGCATGTTTTTTTTACAAGCATCAAGTTTTCTTAAGAAGGGTGTTTATAACCTCAGTGGCAAGATGCTGACTGCACAGTTGTTACTGTGCAGTCATTTACTACTTGCATACACAAGTACTAAATGTCCGTGCAGTAACCAGCGTTACTGTACAGTAGTATCCCCGAACGGCTTCTTGGTGACACTGACTGTATAGTAGCTCGTTATTACTGTGCAGTAGCGTTGCATCACGCTTTGTGCCGCATGGCGCTACTGCACAGTAGTAATGAGCTAATACACAGTCAGCATCTCTTGTAGATGTGGCCAGTATACATTAATGTGGCATACATATATCTGCATATATTAATGGCATTGGCATAACTGATTACAAAGGGGAGTAATATACAGGTTTATTGAAGGATAGGCATTTTGAAACAGAGACAGTATCTTCTTTTGTATTTGGAAATTGCCTCATGCTGTGAATGCTATCAGTAAATAATAAATAACAGCAACAGTTATCTTGAAATTAAAAACAAGACACAGCATAATAATGGGTAGACTGGGTTTTTAGGTTAGCTAGGTCGGATTTCTTTAGCGTCAAGAAAATAATTATTGTATGCTTTTCAACTAAAATATCATCTCACTTTTTAGGATATTGTTCCCAATAGGTTCTCATTAGTTCACTCAACCTTTCTGGCAAATTTTACGATAGGTCCTTTCTTTAGACTAATCTTATCATAACATATAATGTCTACTCTTAGTTTCAAGTTACATAAGAGGTAAACTATCAGTCTGTGATATATGAGGGTTTATTTAACCTTTGCTGTCCCTTTATACAGTATATTTTAAAATTAACCTCTGTCTCTGCTCTGTTTGTAGCCACAGCCGTTTCCAGTGAACAGAATCCAGTCATTATCATAGCAGTGGTTGCTGTGGCAGGCACCATCATTCTGGTCTTCATGGTGTTTGGATTCATCATTGGACGGAGGTATTATACATTGTGTGGTTGTAGGCATTTCTAGCCTTGTTGTAGCATTATATCAGCCTTTATCTTGTTTTCCATAAATGGAAATTAAACGCTGTGTTTAATCTGATAATGACATTTTAGATATAAATTCCATGTAAGGATAAAAATTTATCTCATTTGTTTTTCATTTAAAAGTAGCTCAAGACATTTTTTGTCTTATTGCATGAGTATTCTAAATATAACTGTTTGCAAGATTCTGTGATCAGATTCCTGAAAGTCCATTTTCTGTTAATTCCTCACTCATGGAGAAGTCTGATATGCTGCCATTCAAATAAGACTGCACTTGGGAAGAAGAGTTGTGGTAATAAATTTAAGAGAGAATCATTAAAAAATAATAAGAGAAACAGACTACTGCTTCTTTTTTCCAAACCTGTTAATCTGCAGTTTGTTTTACTCATAGCAACACAGAAAGTTCTTTTAATGAGGACTAAACTTTTTTTGCTTAAGCCTTAGGACTCTTCCCAATAATTATTAGATACAAAAGTCTTTTGATTAGAACTGTTCATGTTTTATTTAAAACGCTGCTTTAATGAGAATTACATCTGGGATTTTTAAAGGGCCTAAGGGACTTTGGTGCTCAGTGACTGAAAATCCCAGCCTGCAAAATGGAAGCCATTAGAACATTTTAAATGTGCAGAAGTAAATCATTATTTTCCAGTAAAACTAGACTCTTTCTTTTCAGGCACTGTGGTTATAGCAAAGCTGATCAAGAAGGGGATGAAGAACTTTACTTTCATTGTAAGTGTTTTGCTTTTTTTCCCCAACCCCCCTCAGGAATTCCTAACCCAATTATAAGACATTGGGATTGGCAGTAATGGAATATGGACAGTACTAAAACAACATTCCATTAGAGAAAGGACTATAATAAATCTAAAATCCTATGTAAACAGCCAGTGTTAAGTTAAAAACCATAAAAACACATGACCTACACAGAAAAGGACACAGATTAAAATCACCATTGCTCACACCATTCTATATATATTTGTATAATATACAGATGTTTCCATTCTGCATTTTTTTCTTTGGTTGCTTGTTGTATAAGTGTTTCACACCATCCTAATGATCCCCCCTGAGATACTATAATTGATAGGTCCTTAGCAAATTGGTTATCTGATCTTTACCTCAGGCAGACTTCTGATTGAGAAATTGAGGGTTGCTGTATCACCCCAGTAGTGATGCTGTTCTGCTCAAAAACTGTTTTCTGCTACTGTGAACTCTGTATCTTCAACATCCATAAACTGTAATATTCAGAGAGAATAGTATATGTGATGGGAAAGAAAGCCTCTGCTTTTTAGTTACTCTTCTCTGAATATCTTCTCTTATTCTACTCTGCCTCTAGATTCAGTTGTTGAGTTGCAAATTAGCACCCAAAATTGTTAGCACCAAAATCAGTTGTGCTGGTTTGGCTCATACAAGAGCTGTGTGAATAATTAATTAAATCCATTAATCTATTTTTTCATCCACTGTGATCTCACCCTTCAAACTGAATGAAAGAAAACAGCAAAGATGATGAGAACAGTTCTTCAGGGACTCGGGCAAAGTGGAATAGCCTCACATTTAAGCCACTGAGTCCAGTTACACTCCTAATAGGTAGCATAACATCTGGCCTCTTGTCTTCAGATTGTTTTAATACTTTTTATTTTCAACGTTAACATCAATTTTAGATGAAAATTTGAAACATCTCATTTTGAAAAATTGTCTCAAGACTTAGAAGAAACACAGACAACTTTAACAAATATACTAAAACTAGCTAAAAGTATCAGTTTAAGGAGGTAATATAGCATCCTGAAATATGACAAAACTGATTTTAAGTTTGAATGCAGAGCGGTTCTCTGTTAATGTCAGCATACTGTTTGTCCTTGTAACTTTCCTATTAGTAGAATTCCATTTATTCATACTGTGCCATGGGTAGTCTTTATTTCTTGCAACCACTGCTTCTGTAGGCTTAATCCAATAAACATTTTGTATTGCTTTGTATTAAAACTTCATAGCATAATCTTTAATTGTGGTGTGCAGATGAGATGGGTACCAAGCACAAAACATATGTTCTAGCATCTCCTTACTACAGAATTCTTTAAATTAGGAGTGATTTCCAAAAATTTGAGTCAAATTCTTGTCAGGGTTTCTATCTCACCTTTCTGGCATGACAAAATTAGATCAGCCTGGATTCATTGATGCTTCCTGAGTTGAGATGAGTTGCTACTTAAAATCACTTCATTTATGTGCGGTGTATTAAACCAAGTAGTGATATTGTTATAGTCTCAGTCAAACAACCTATGATACGGTACGTAAAAGGTGTTAAATAATAATGGGGTGAGTATTAATTATCACATATTCTTCAGACTTGTTTTTTTTAGAATGCATCAAAAATCTGCTGCTGTTCAGATATAGCAACTGGGAGCAAGATGTTTGATAATTGCCTCCTACCGTTTTCAGTAAACTTTTTGCATTCCAAAACATCCACTTTGTTTTCACCTTTTAAATATCATTTATATTTCTGAGGGAAGAAATCAATTGCATTTTATTTTATTTCCCTGTAAAGGAAGAGAGAATATACTGGCAAAAAAGTTCCAGTCACCAGTCTTTGTTATGAATAGTCATCTTTAAGTTCTGTGATTCATAGAAAACGTAGAGGAATAATAAGGAAACTGGTGCTGATCAAAGCATTTTGAGACAGTCTTCCTTCCTGAAAATCTAGTTACCCAAAATCCAATAAATAGAAACTCAGAACAGTTAACATACAATATCTCATTTACACTGTAGCATGAAGTATTATAAATCACTATTTTACCAAAATACTTTTTTAATCCCTGTTAATAGAAAGTTTTGCATTTAATTTGATTTGATGACCATATCCAGAGTGAGATGAAACACCAGCGCCATGGTCAGTAGCTATTTACAGTTTGGTGTCTTTTTGTTCCTTGGCATCAAGGCAGTTTTCTAATATGCTAAGACACCAGATTGAATTTTCACAGCAACTTGAAAGCAACCATTTAGCTAGCTTTTAGAGAGTGAATTTAATAGAATGTCCAATCTTTTATTTCAATCCCCCTCAACTTTCCATGGCCCCAAGTGCTACATTTAAGATATAAACATAATGGAGGAGTTTAGTCAGACAATTCCAATTTACATTTTGTTTCCTCCTACCATTTTCTTCTAACAATGTCTTCAAGTCCAAGCCACCACTATTTCACATTGGTATGCCAAGATGGCTTTGGCCTGTCAAAATGTTTTATGACAGATTGAATAAAGAACCATCAGAGGCCCATTAGAGATTCACAGGGTTACCTCCAATCCAGGCCCCTTATCACAAACACAAGAGGATGGCTTACTCTCTGTTTCCCTGCTTAAAAGCACAGAGTAGGAGGTTAGCCAGCGGTTTTCTTCTCCCTCCATGGTCTTCTTGTTTGGCAAAAATGAAAACAAGTGTTTATCAGCTCATAAACTTGAAATGTCTCTGCTAAAAAGCAGCTCAAATTAATTCCTCAGCAAAATCTTAAATTATTTTGTTGTAATGATGGTAATTGAGTTAATTCTTCACATTCTGTCTCTCTAGTATGTGTTAGTTTTTCCCCATTATATGACTTTCAGTAATGTTTGAAACATACCAGGACACATGCTATACAAGTTCCTTTTCATTATGTATCCAGATGTAAAGCAAATTCAGTTTTAATAAAGAAATTACAAAGCAACCATGTGCTAAAACACCAGATTGAAGTAATCTATGTATTGAATTGGTTCTTGATCCATTACTTGTATCTCAATAATTCATAGTTTATCTATAATGGTATTCTATAATCACTGTTACATTCAGTAGGTTGGGAAGTTTTGAAACGTGGGAGCTCTCAGTGCCCGGTTAAGCTAGTAAAACAGTGATGTAAGGGAGAAGTCCTTCCCCAAGATTGGAGAGGAGGGTAAGCTCTCATAAATTTTTACAGAGGATGGAGGAATGTTGCTTCTTTTACCCATTTCTTTCTTTTTTTTTAAATTGCTTTTCATCCATAGATCTCCACTTAGTATCTTTTACTACAAACAAGAGATATAATTGCTAATTTTGGTCATTGTTTGAGATAGGATCAGGCAACTGTGTCAGGAAAATTGCAAATGATGGCTAAGCCTCAAAATGCCTCTTAAAGCTGCTCTGATTCAGGTGGCGTGGAATCAGGTTCACTGTTCCAAGGAACACTGCATAATGAAATTCCTGGGCTGACTGCACAATAAGTGTTTTGCTTCATCACAGTCATGCTTTCTTACATCATTACAGTTAAATTTCCAGGCACCAAAACCTACATTGACCCTGAAACCTACGAGGACCCAAATAGAGCTGTCCATCAATTCGCCAAGGAGCTAGATGCCTCTTGTATTAAAATTGAGCGTGTGATTGGTGCAGGTAAGGCTGCTGTGGCTTCCTTATTCAACTGTTCCATTTAGCCAGGATCGAAACTCATACATCATAATGACAGGCAAATAATTATACCTCAAGTATAGAACTTTTTGCATTTACCAGAGTGGTTAGGAGCAATGAAGCTGCACTGTTAAAAAAAAAATTAAATAAAAAATGAAGAAGTTTGCATGCCATTGAAGCTTGTGTGCTTCTAATTCTGTATCTGCTTAAAAAAACTGAAAACAACATTTTGTGAAAAGCATTGATTTTGCTATCTATTATTCATTGTCAGAGTAAAGATGTTGGACATGAATACAGATCTTGATCCCTGTCTCCCATAAGGAGTCCCTTTGACCGCTCTGTGTTTACTCATATGAATAAGGATAGTAGGCCTGCAAACTTACATATCAACTAATGAGGTCTTGGTTTTATACAAGATCTTCTTTAAAACTGCTGTTTCTTGTATTTTCTTCTTTTTTTATATTTTATTAGCACAAAAAAAGTTTCGTTTTACCTCTCGTGACTGATTATAACTGTACTGGCATTACACTGCTTTTCTTCCTCTTGAACTGTGTGCCATCTACTTAAGCCATGGTGTTTGTGCTCTATAAAAGCAGTTTCATTTGTTTGCACTTGTGACATTTTTATGTAGTGAGATTAAGTTTCCATAGAAAAGAAAAAATATCAAATGCTTTGGACTTCCAAAGGAAATGTTCTTTTGCTTTCCTCTTGTTCTATAAGTAATATTAAAATATTTTTAAAAATCACCCTACCATAGTTCAATATACATTGTAAATGATATACAACAATTATATTTAAAAATAAAATCTCTAAAAATGCTATATTTTAAACGATAAGAAATTTACAATGCTTCAGATTTGTTAATAATCTGCTCTCAAATTCACATTGCCTTATTTACATACTTACTTGTATTGAATGATATGTTACTTCAGGAAAAGTCCCACTGATATTAGTAGAACTGTTTCAGAAGTAAGTTATTGCTAGGGACCTACCGAATTCACGGCAGAAGTAAAGTATGTGGCAGGTCCTTTAAACTTCCATGTTCCCCCATGCACACCTTGCCCCTCTTCCCCCGCTCCCCCACTTCTGATTAGTGGAGGATCCCGCTGCTCCCTCCTTATCAGCAGGGAAGCTAAAACCACGGTTTTAAACATTGCGCCATTTATGCCTCCTCATCAGTCAGCAGCAAACAGCAGGGTTGTCCGGGGCCCCTCAGCCAATCAATGGTGGGAGTCAAAAACGGCACTGTATTTAAAACTACATTTTTTACCTCCCCACTGATCAAGAGCGAGCCACAAGCATGGCCCCTCTACCAATCAGTGGGGGGAAGAGAGAGGGGCCACAGCGGAACCTGCAAGATGAATGGAGCCACAGAACACCCCACTTCTGCCATGAATTCGGTAGCTATTACTCAAAATGGGCAAGGCCATAGGAATCTAGTTTTTAATAATCAGCACTTATTGCAGTACTAGTAGTAGCAGTGTGTTTGTTTTCAATGTAGCATTATTTTTATGCTAGAAGGATCACATCCTTTATTGCAGGGGTGAGCAAACTATGGCCCATGGGCCAGATCTGGCCTGCCAAGGGATCCTATCTGGCCCACAGCAGGTCCCTCAGCCCTGCCTAATCCAAGTGCAGGTGACAGCCCAGGCTGTGGCATGTGTGGCTGGTCCTGCTGCCCCTGAGTGTGCAGCAGGCCAGGGATAGCACAGCAGCTGGACTCAACTTCCTGGCAGCCCCTGACAAAGCAGCTTGCTCTGCCCAACGGCCAGTGCCAGTCGGCTCTGTATCCAGAAGAAGTGGATGGGCAGGCAGGGCCTCCGTGGAGACTAGCCTGGGACCCCCATGAGTAGGGGCACTCAGCTGGGCAGATGGGGCTGCAGGTGGGCAGGGAGCAGCATCCAGGAGTGGGATGGGCAGCCAGGGCCAGGATCACAAGGCGATGACAGCATGGGGCCAAGGCCTGGGGCAGTCACAGTCTGATCCCCACATGTCTCTGTCTGCAGCACTGGTGCCTGTTGCAGGGACTCGTGGGGAGTGGATCATGGCTCTGCCCCAGGCCCTGGTAGTGGGTCTGGGGTAGATGGGCCTATGGCCAGATAGAATCAGTTACCCCTTCCTCCACTCCCAGAACACCTCAACAGCTCACCAAAACATTTGAAGTGGCCCTCCAGCCCTGCTGTATTAGTACTTTCAGAACATTCAATTAGACATTTGTTGGTTTGGAGTAAGAGACTGCCACATCATCAACTCAGGACCTAAGGGTTTATGTGGCTCTTCTAGAATGTTTTTAATGCACTCACTTTGAGCAAAAATTTGGAAAAAAAGAATACCTGTAAAAATCGTATAATTCATAATGCAGATTCCAATTCTTTTCTCTGTTACATCAGTGTAAATCCAGAATAAGTCTATTGGCTTTAATGGACTTACTTGGGGTTTACACAGACATAGACAAGAGCAGACTTCTGTGCATCAGGAGTGGGTATTCTGAAGAATATAAATTAGAAGCAGAATTCTAATATGGTACCAAAATCATTTGTGCTGGGTTTAGCTGTGATTCTAATCAGTGGGTGGTGTTGAAATAGCAGGACTGAAAAAAGGTGATTCATAGAGGCTACCATACAACACACATTAAAGAAAAGTATGGAATATTTGCTAGGAACAGTCACAAAAGCATCATTTGACTATTCTAAGCTATGACAGCAAATTGATTCTTGAGCAGCACTGTGCCTACCTCAGATCAGTGGGGTGCAAGTTTACATGCACTAAATTTTCAGGAGGGTTGTATGGTTTTTTTGGCCACAATTTCACTGTTATCCTGCTACACACAGGAATGTCACTTGTTAAACACAGGGGTTAGTGTGTATGGTGAATCCCTGTTCAGGCCATAGATCTTTTGTTTTAACCTACTTCATGCTGAGCCAATGGGCATATGGCCATGCAGTGTTGCATGAATTTCTAGCCTTGTCTTCTGGGGTCTTCTGTGGGGATCCTTTTAGCAAAATGTGCTGTTTTGTTGGGAGAGAGAAAGAAAGATTGTAGAGATGTATGATTCAAGTAGTGGCCTGGGACATGAGAAGCTTATATTCAGTGGACTTGGCCACGGATAACAAGACTCTTTGCTCAGTAGGGCAAAGCTGGGTTTCTGCCAGGCTGTAAAATGTGGCACGTGGATATGATGTGTTTTCAATATGGAATGAAAATAAATATCAATACCTGGAAAGTTACTATGAAAGAGGATTGTCCTCCAATCAGCTCTAGTGGCTGGGTTCTTTCTGATGGCTGGCATTACTACTGAACTGTATTTTAAGAATTGCAGAAGGGAGGCTACCCTAATTTTAAGGTGTCCTGTTGCTCAGGGGAAATGAAAGCTCCAGGTTAGGTATCCGGGATCCCTATGCAATGCATGGAGAGATTTAGGCTAAGTTGGTAAGAGGACAGCAGAAGTGTTTAAGCTTGTACAACTGGGCTGCAAACTTGCACCACCATCTGCTCAAGAATCTCAAATATGAACCTTCTCTTGACTTGTGACCCTAAGACAGGTCAGTCCCTTCCATTGAAGAAAATGTGGAAATCAAGGAGAAAAGCCAGAGAGAGAGAGATCCCTATTGGATAAGACAATTATTTGCAAAGTTGGAGTCAGACTTACATCCCTGATGCATGGAATATTTATTTGTACAAAATTAAAAACTTTAAGTAGGAGAGAGACTTAATACCTGATAGTTAGCACATTCACCGGGAGTGTGGGAAAATGTACTTCAGCTTGCTTTTCCAGATTAGGCAGAATGAGCATTTGAAAATGGGCTCTCATTTCACAAGTGAGATGTGAACCACTTGTGAAATGAGGTTCACATAACCTCAGTAACCACTAAGTCACTGCTGCTCAACCTATGGTCCTCAGGTTAATACAGCCCTTGAAGGGACTGGATCCAGCCCACAGGATAAGAGATCATCAGCAAGCAGCTCAACCCAGTGCATCCCCCTCCCTTGCCCTGCACCATGCCTCTGATCCCCTCTACATCCTTCCCTGCTCTCTCTTTTGCCCCTCCCCTGTGGCAGGTGCTGCTTACTTTCTCTCCCACCCACCACCCATATCAGGCTCAGTTTACGGGAAGTAAGCTATCTTCCTCTCTCTCCACCCCTACCTCTGACATTGGCAATTCTCTTCCTCCTCTCTTCTTCCTCTCTTCCCCTACCAGAGGAGAGTGGCTTATGGAGTAGCCAGGTCAAAATCTCCTGGCATGCTACGCTGCACTACTCTGAACCTATATGTATACTCACTGTTTCAGTGCTGCTATAAACACCATCCAGAACAAGCAAGATGTGTGTGTTGCTGGAGTGGGGGGAGACATTGGGTTTGAAAATCCTATTGGGGTTTATGTAGGAGCTTGGATCCTGGGTGATTTGGTGATATCAGGACTTACATGACTGCATGCATTCCTAATCAGGAGCAGAGTGAGATGGAACTCAGTGTTGTCTAAATATTGGATTTAGGTGCCAGAACTATTGCCAGGGATACTCTTAGGTCAGTTACCTATAGGCAGTCTACACTGCAGTAGTGATGTGTCCACTAAATATTCCCCACCTACCTTTTCTAACTCAGACAGTCAAAATTAGAAATATGTCATTGAAGATACTTTTTTGGTATCCCTCTGCTACCATACTTGAGCCCTCAGTATCCAGCATACATAGGGGTAACTCTGGATCAGCCTCAGCAGCATATTTCTGGGGCATACTACACTGTGATGAAGATGTGCCCTAAATGCCTTTGTGGATTTAGTAATGTCTCCCACTTATATTACTGTGACATAGGTTTACCTTCTTTTTGCCGAGACATCACACCTTTTTCTTATGGCCTTCTTTCCTGTTTTAGGCTCTCTGCTTACTTCACTCCTGTATTATGGTCATTTCGGTTTCACAGGTTATTTGGCTACCTCTTCTTACCTTCTTTCCCAAATCAGATTATTTAACCAGCTAAAATGCCTTTTGTAGAATCCCAAGAGTATCACCATGTGCATTTGATTCATTTAATCCATACTTTCCATTTCATAATCCAGATTGTATCTATTTTCCCTTCAGATAATCTTGTAGAACTTGATTCAGACCTCATCTCAGAATAACCTAGTAGCAATGTAAAGAAACAGGTGTGAGGAAAATACCCAACCTAAAACAGCAAAGAAATGGGGCAGCAAAGTTACAGTTCCCTAGAACATTCATAAGGCTCTTTATAAACCTTTTTAATGTTTATATTTCCAAGAAAAAATGCACAAATCATGTGTTATAAAGACACATCTATTGGTTTCTTCAGAATGGTTTGCCAAAAGGGGCCAGATCCTGCCCCACCTCTTGAGCACCAAAGTACATTCCTATTCCATCCTGTCCAAGTCCCTGAAATTCTTACTACAGAGGGTAGGTTGGTCATCTTCCTACTTGTTTTCCATGGCTTCATTTCAAGGCTATGATGACAGTTTGCTACACAGGTAGATGCACTATTGCATTTGCAGGGACTTGAACAGAGTGGAATAAGTTCATGCTTTGGTGTCTAAATTTACTTAGGTACATAATAGTCCCAAGATATTTGCAGCATAAGACCCTCATTCGGCAATGTATGCTATTATGGGTGTAACTTTAGGCTTTTGAGTAGTCTAGTTATACCCAATGCTATGTAGATATTGGGCATGTACTTAAGTACCATGCTGAATCAGAGCCTAAGAGAAGATGCTATGTAGATGTGTACATGTGAGTGTGTGTGTGTGTTTCTTCATGGGGGTTTAGGTTGTAGCTGTGTTGGTCTAAGGATATAGGCAGACAAGGTTCCTTGAGTGAATTTGATATCTTTTATTAGACCAACCCAAATGGTTGGAGAATAGTTATTAAGCAAGCTTTCGGGTTCAAAAACCCTTCGTCAGGCTAAGGAAGCTGCAGCAGTTGGTGTGTGGTCTTCCTGGATGTGTTTCTTCATGGTAATTCATAATCAATCTGCTTTATTTTAGGAGAATTTGGTGAAGTGTGCAGTGGGCGTCTAAAACTTCCAGGCAAGAGAGATGTTGCAGTAGCTATAAAAACCTTGAAAGTTGGTTATACAGAGAAACAGAGGAGAGATTTCCTATGTGAAGCAAGCATCATGGGGCAGTTTGACCACCCCAATGTTGTTCACTTAGAAGGAGTTGTTACCAGAGGTAAGCAGTGGCTAGATATGTCATACAAATAATAAGCTAAATCGCAGACATTACTTTCATTTATCCATGGTCAGGGATTCAAATTATAAATGGACTGCATATTCGTAATGGATTTTCTCCTCATGCATAACTAACTGAAACAATACTTACTTTACGTTACAACCTGAGGAAAAAAATTAAGATGCATGCCTGATTAAAAGATGAAGTACTTTGAAATATATTATTTTTCTAGTTCCATTTAGCCTCAAAGACCATGCAGGGAAATAAGCTTTTGTATGTCCTTCTATATTATCTACAGTGTCATTTTGCCAGAGTCCTGTTCACACAGCAGGAGTCAGGAGAACACACTGACATTTTGATTTCTACGGTTTAATTTTATGAATCATGACCATGCTCCATGCAAACATTTAAGGACTTATTAGAGCCCAGTAACAGTGCTGGAGGCTTCAAGAACGCTCATGTCTCAACTATTCAGTTGTTCAAAGGAGCAACATGTGCTTTATCAGGAAAAGGCACTCAGTTTGGATTATTGTTTCTCAAATAAATGTGCCTTTTTTCTTTTAGGGAAACCAGTCATGATTGTAATAGAATACATGGAGAATGGGGCCCTAGATGCATTTCTCAGGGTGAGTACCAAAAGAAAACATATACAGTACCAATTTAGTATAATAAAACTTTTTTCAGGCTAAAATGAAATATGGCATGCAGAAACTAGCAGATCTCTAAATTGTCCTAGAAAATCAGATTATAAATCAGAAGACCAAACTGGATCAAACTGACACAATTCTAGACCTGTAAGTGATCCAATGTGGTATAGAAATAATGGTTTTGATTACCATCCTAGTGTGAGGTTAAGACCACTGACACCTGAAGCCCTATCATGTGAGCACATGCTGTTTTAGAATAGCATTTTATTTTTTCAGTATGGTGGAAGTCACTGCCCAGGAATCCCTAAATGAAGTACAGTAGTGCTTCAGAGAAAAATGAAGTAAAAAGAGGGGGAAAATGCACTTTGCAGCAATTTAGCATTTGCTGAGTGAGTTCTCTGAACTACCAAGCAGTCTTTTCACTATTTTAACATCCCGTGTGTACAAGACAGAAGATGACTTGTAATACTGTTGAGCAAGCAGAAAGATGATGTTCTTTTGATCAGGTCTATGTAATAAATAAATCTCTTGTATTTAGGATAACCTGAAGTGTTGATCCCAGAAGTGTAATACGGTTTATTTTCTAGATAAATTTCGCCATCATAAATGGTAAAGAAGATGTAGTCAAACTGTAAACAAAGTTATATAAAATAGTTCATTTAAGGAAGAGGCAGTCTTGCCACAAATTAACTAGGATTTTATAAGCTCATGTCTCAACTATTCAGTTGTTCTGAATAGAACAGCAAGTTCTGTTAGTTCTAATAGATTAACTATTTGTACCTTTCTCAAGAACCTCTGCTATTTTGTTTGGAACATATAAATTGATCTTTTTTGTCATTAGTTTATTCTTATTGGGGGAATAAGTAGTAGAATACAGATGGGCAAAGCTGATTTTCATTTTCCCCCTCAGTTATATTAACAAGTTTTGCTACTCTGGTCTTCCTTCCAGAAACATGATGGGCAATTTACAGTCATTCAGCTAGTGGGAATGCTGAGAGGAATTGCTGCCGGAATGAGATATTTGGCTGATATGGGATATGTACACAGGGACCTAGCAGCACGCAATATTCTTGTCAACAGCAACCTAGTTTGTAAAGTGTCAGACTTTGGCCTGTCCAGAGTTATAGAAGATGATCCAGAAGCTGTCTACACCACTACAGTAAGAAAAGCAGTAATTCTTATGAATGCAGATGTCATTAATATGAGAACAATATTCTCTTGAGGATACAAATGGGGTAAATGCAAATGCCTGAGGAATACTATGCAGAAGCCTGGCTATGAGTAACTTATAATGATTTCTAATAACATAATCCTTTATTTGAAGCAATTCTTGAAAGTTTGTAAAACTGTTGGTTACCATGTGTCGTTGGGGGGGTTTTTTGCATGAATTAATATGAGAGTTTGAACTATGAATTACAGCGCATCAGAGCAGAACATCTGGGCTTATTAGCATGTTCTAGCAGCCTCCATGTCTCGTGCATTCAGTGTTCCCACACTTCAAAATGGCAGCAGGGCTCCCCAGGCTCCCTGCCAGCCAAGGCTGCTCCTACCTGTCTCAATGTGCTGCGGTCCCAGGCTTAAGTATAAACATGGTGCCCAGGAGAAATAAACTCTGGCGAAAGCTGTTCCAGAGTTTATTCAGTCAAATTAATTGCACGTGTATATATGTCCAGAGGGATCACTTTGCTACTGTTGGGCAATTAACTCCCTTACTTGTGTGTCTTGCCAGTTTCATTTCCAGTTCCTTTCTACTCTCAACCTGTGTGTTCACTCATGCTTTGGACAGTAACATCTGTATTGAGCCTGTTTTCAACAATCCAGAAAGAGGGTACAAAGCTGACACTTATGTGTTCAGCCAAAGCTTATATCTGGTTCCTATGGCTAGGGACAAAAGTTACACATAATCTGGTATAAGTGATCGGATACCAGTTTAATTCTGTAATACAGCAGAAGTTCAATGCACATAAACCACTTTCAAAATGGCCAAAACTTGTTTAAGATTAATCGGATTGACGTAGTATCAGGCTTAACTGATTGAGGTTAAATTGGTTCATTGAATTTCTGTCCTAGATTCCCTTCAGATTCAAGTTAACTCACAGTCCCACAGCATCCTAGGAGACTTTGCACCTCCCACACAGCCCCTGCCCCCACCCTGACAGGGTGGGCAGGCTAGCCTTGGCCCAAGCTGTCTGCTCCAGCTGAGCAAGGAGACATGCTCTCACCCCCATCAGCTTCTAGCCTGGGCCACTGAAGGCATGTGGCTGCATTTCCAGAATCAAAAGTGAATGTCTGTTCACTTGCTTATTGGTTCAATCTACGCATCTTAAACTAACCTGTGAAGATTGACTTGATTCAGCCTCGGGCTTTTTGACTATCTGTACTTAGCCTATGAGTTCAACCAAAGACAGCTTGGCCCAAAGAAATCAGTGAGATTTCAAAGAACCCTTAAGGAATTTCAGTAGGTTTTAGACATGTGATTCCTTTATAGTCTCATGAAAATTCCAGCATGGATAGCATGTTTTTGATGTTCCAATTAATGGAAATTTGAAATCTGTTGCTAAGGAAATGCTATGGAAATTTTGTTTAAAAAATATGTATTTTTTTAATAGGGTGGGAAAATTCCAGTAAGATGGACAGCTCCAGAAGCCATCCAATATCGCAAATTTACATCAGCCAGTGACGTATGGAGCTATGGAATAGTGATGTGGGAAGTAATGTCTTATGGAGAGCGGCCTTACTGGGATATGTCAAATCAAGATGTAGGTTATGCATATACTATATAAATGTGTAAAGCTACATAGAAAAATATAAGTAAAATACTTTTACTTTTGCACAGGTATGGAAGGTAAAGAGCTAGCTAAAGTAATGTTCAAAGGGGAAATATCAGAATGGAGGGAAGTTACTATCATCAATGCAGAAAATAAGTGGATTATCATAGAGAACAAACTAGAATGAACAAACTAAATGGAATGACATTCCAAGTAAAAAATACAAGGTCACATAGTTGAGGCCCATTGTCAAAAACTTCAGTTACAAGCTAGGAGCTCACCCACTGGAAAAGACCAAAAAAGAAAAAAACCTTGGTGTATTGACTATTTACAAGAGTTGACTACAAGTTGCTAATATGGTGCAGCTGTGGAAAAAAATGCAGCTGTAGTCCTAGGATGTATTAGGTGAGATATTTCCAGTAGAGATAGTTTAATTGTACAAGGCACTTGGGAGACCTTATCTGAAATCCAGTGCACAATTTGAACCACTTGTGTTCAGGTTAGATCCAGAGGAGGTACAGTGGTGCAACCACCCCGCCCTTTCTAACCATCCCACAGGAGCAGCAGCCAAGGACTTTTTTAAAGCCCCCCCAAGCAGGTGAGAAATCCCCCACTCCCTTCTCCTCCATGCTCAAAAGCATGCCCCCTCCTCTCCTCTCCTCTCTTCCCCCTCTCACACCTGCCAATGCTGCTGTCCCCACTGACCCAGGGGGACAAGGCGAGTTCTAGAGCCACTCCTGCTTGTTCCAGCTGGGCTATGTCGGGGCCAGACTCAGCCCAGGACTGCAGTGGCAGTGAGCAAGCTCTTGATCAGCCCAGGAGCAGGCACAGGGAGTGGAAACCACCAAGCACCACCACTGCCCCAGGCTGAACCTGACCCCAGCCATGCCAGCTGAAGCTGGGCAGAAGCAACTCTGGAGCTTCACTTGCTTTCCGGGACAGTGGCAGACAGGGGAGGGAATTGGCCTCTAAGCAAGGAGGGGAAGAGTATTTCTACCTACTTGGGGGACTTAAAACAGTCCCCAACTGCTGCTCCTGTAGCATGGTTTGCCCCACGCAGTGTGGGGGAAGAGGGGAAGGGAGGAAAGTTAGAAGCAGGCAATTCTGTAGTGCCAGCTACTGCTCCCACACCCTACTTTGTACAATCCCAGATCCTCTTCTACCCATGTTCAAGAATGAACAACTCAAACTGAAAAATATTTAGAGAAGGACTGCTAGGATGATGAGGAGAAAGGAGAATCCATTATAGGAAAGGAGGCTGAAAGAGCTTGGCTTGCTTAGTTTAGCAAAATGAAGACTGAGAGCAGGCATGTTTGCTGTCTACAACTACAACTGAAGGATAATTTTGGCACAAAAACAAATGGATATAAACTGTCTACTAATAAATATAATGGTGGAAATTATAAGGTCCCAAACCATCAGAACTCTTGTTTTTTTCGAACAGTTTTCAGAATAGTGGGGGCTAAAAACTTACCTTTTTTTAAGATGATGCTTAATAAAGAGATTAAATGATACCCGCAACACTAGGAGACTAGAGTTGGTGACCCTAGAGGTCTTTTCCAAGCCTTGTTTCTATGTGCATATCTGAACATTCATGCATGCACGTGCGCGCACGCACACACACACACACACACTCTCAACTGTCTTTTCAAAGCATAATTATAAAAATAGAAATATTCTAAGGTTCATATACAGTGAAAAAATATCAAGTTTTAACGATTTTTCATTTCCTCAATCCCTGCATCATTAATTTGCTGTACTGATGGACTGTTTAACCAACAATACTGAAGCTGTATTAATTTCTCTGGTACAAATTTCAGATTTGTATTATGGGCCTAAAGCAAGAGGAGGGCTCCAGAAATAGTAACAAATACTTGGTAGAGTTGTTGTTTTATTACTTGAAGCTTAGTGCTAATGAGATTATTTTGTTTAAATCTTAGTTTCTTGAACTCATTATTAGTCTACTGGAAAAAGTTAAAAGTCAGAGAAGCCATTAATGATATGCTCTTCTAATGTCAAGTTAATATTGCTGACAACTATATCCTTGTATGCGTAAAATGTGACATAGAACAACTGGTCACCAGTCATAGATGAGATTGTTATTAATTTTCTTGTTAAAACATATATTCATAAAGATAACATTCATTTAAAAAGAATGTGTCTGGTGGACAGCAATGCCAGATAGATTCTCATATCAAATTATTTTTTGATTGAATGATCGACATCAAAGTTCAAAAAAAAAAAATAAAGAAGATAAAAGTCTAAATGATGAGTCAGTTTGGCACAGTGCAAAGTTGTTAATATTTGACAGGTCTCAGTGTCAAAGATTTCATGGACTGTCAAAATATGGGCAAACAAGTCCTTGGGGCAGAGAAAGAGAAATATTTACATTCCCTAGACACCCAGTAGAGTTTCATTTCTTTTGACACCTTCCTTCTGTACTAGATTCAAACATAAAAGGGGTCTGACAGGAATATAAGATGCCTCAAAGGCAAGCCTTACCTATCTTTCAGGAAAGAATAAGGGAAAACTTTAAAACTGGGTGTGGGGGGAAGGATTCTATGTATGCTTTTTAGATTTATTTTTTTATTCTTTATTTTCTTGTATTGTAAACAGCTGAATGAAGTACATGAATTATCCCTGTTAAATAAGCAAGGGAATTGCACCTCCTTGCAATTTAATCTCTTTTGTTACTGTATGATATATTCTATTTAGTATATAAAGTAAGGATCTGTTGACTGTTTTAGGAAAGGACTGACTGCAGATATTTTTGTATGTTGTGATGGGCATATATGTTTGAAAAAGAAAGAAAGAATTACAATCACCCAAAACTAACAGACTGATGATACAAAAAATTTTAATCAGCCTGTAATTTGTGTAGCCACAGTAAATTACAGAGACAAGGAATTATGAAGAATTTTTAGATGTCTGCCAGATTTGCCCAAGCAAGTAGGCAGTTTATGTATCTGAATGCACCATTTCTTAGTATGAGTGAATGTGGCTGCGGACTTAAGATCCCTTTAAAAATAATGCCATTCTGATTTTGTTGGATTTGGTAGCTGTTTAAATTTCTCCTCTCTAGCCTCATGTAGTTTAATCCTACACTAACCCTTTCAACATTGTAGCATGTGCAGAGCAGCACAAGTGTGATCCAGTTCCTACTTTTACGGGATATATTCCTGGGGAGTACCAGTTCTGTATGTAACCCGTAAGCAGTCCTACAGTCACAGAACGGGATGGCTCAGAGTGAGTGGCACAGAACCTTGATTGCTTCTTGCAGCAGTGCAGTGCCTCTGTTTGCCTGCTGCTGGCTACCAAAATCAGTGGATAGTATTCACTGTTTAGCACAGAATCCCTCTCTAGTATGTTCAGGTATAACTTTTACAGGATTACTAAGGTTAGTGCTAATGTGGACTAGTTTCTTGTGACAGAGAGGAGGACCTGTCCCTGTAAATCAATGTCTTTTTCTTCAGCTACTGTACTCTGGCATTCCAAAAAAAGACTGTCCCCATCAGTGAGATAATATGGCAAACAAAACATTGCATTACATAGTTATCCTTAATTAAAAATATCTTTGTTCCCTATAGCATTGGCCCCTTGTTTGCTGCTAGAGCATATGCTAAAACAGACCTGGCGCTGTTCTAACTTCTACTGCAGCCATGCAGGCCCTCAGACAACCTGGGAATTGAAGAAGCATAAAAATGTCTTAAAGAAACTGTTCTCCTTCTCTTTCTGTTTCTGGGCTAAACAGAAATGGAGGAATAGAGAACTACATCAAATCAAAGTAATAATTTGTTCCCCTTATTATGAATTTTTGGTAGATTCCATTAGCATCTGTTTATAGAAAAATCTCTTTATTCAGCCATTTATATTGTATACTGTGTAATGGCTAATTTTGACCTGTTTTTCTTTCTGTAGCACTTTAGACATTGATAATGTTTAAAAAAGCAGCCCAGTTGCTAAGGTTGTTTTAACAAATTTACACATTAATCTTCAAATTGGTTCTTTACATCTAGAGTACAGACAACATGGTGATTTTTTGGAAAGACCTCCCTGCCCCCAGCCAATCTGTCTGTAGCTAAACCCCTTTTTTAGTGTTTTCAAATTTGATCTTTCAGATTTGTTTGCTCACAGCAGATGTCATTGTAACTTGTCCTGCTTCATCCCTATGGCATTTTTTAAAATAATGCCAGTACTTTAGTTGCTTCCTATCCTCTGGGTTCTCTTTAGAATACAGTGAATGTGTAAAATATTGGTTAGTGTTCCTCTAGTTTCTGCTGTTACTTCCTATAACACCCTTAAACATAATCTTAACTACATGACTAGTTAATTTTGAATCCTGTTAACAGTTTGATGGGTAATGTTGTCTAGATGCTTTTTGCTTCATAATTCACTGATTGTTTCTATAAATGTGACCTGTTGAACACTACTTCATATGCCAAAAAAAAAAAATCAGTTTGATTTAATGTTATAATCCCTGTCATCTTTCTTCTGATGACCACAATTTTGCTCAGTTTTGTTTTTAAAGGTTCTTATATTTTATGCTTTAAAATGAGTACATAGTACATCTCTTTCCATTTCCATCCCATCCCACAATTTAACCTTCCTATAACTGCAGCAACAACTATAGTGTCACTTATAGTGTCATTTAACCAGTCTTCAGCACAGTCTAAGATACTTACATAGCTCCCCTCTTACTGAAAGAACCGGGCAACTTACAATCCTTAATGTGTTTATTTTCACAATGCCGCTGTGATATAGGGAAGTAGTAACGCCTTCATCTTACAACTAAAAAACAAACTTGAGACAGATTAGGTGACTTGCCTGAGGTCAGAGGGGTTCTCTGTGGCCAGTCAGAGAGTTGGCCCCATGTCTAAGGTCCAGACAAAAAGGCATTATCTCTAGGCCATGTTTCAGTGTACGTCCCTTCCACAGAGGATTGTGACACACTCGCTGATTCCTACCAGCATTCTGAAGGTCATTCCACATTCTTTGCAGTTCCCTCTATTTGGCAGTTCAGTGCTTTTGCACTGTCTCACACATTTTATGGATTATTTTATACCTCAAGTTATTATATTCACTAAACTCTGGATATTCACCAACTTTTATTTATCATACCAGCTTTATTTCCTAAGGTGAAGCCCCAAACAGTTTCTGATCTTGGTTTCTCTACAAAATGAGAAAGGAGACAGTCCTATGCTCTACCCTTCAGGAACAAGTACCCTTCCTTAGCAATTCTAATACTGTTATGTCAGTCAGTGTCACTATACTTGAAATCCCCCATGAACAGTGTTTTAGCCCTTTTTTACAAACCTTTCTTATCTGCATTGCTTCCTCATGTGCTTTCTTATCCTGCCGTCAAGGTTTAGAGCAGTTTTCTGTGATTTTCTTTAACCATTTGTATCTTTCAAATCCAAATGGGCTCAGCTAAAGAAGCCAAACTGTGGATGTCATTCTCATGGTAGACGTTATGTTCTTTTTCACATGTATCACCCCATACCGCCTTTTCTTAGTAAGGCTGAACTTTTTTTAGATTTGTAGGGGCCAGCATTTTTGGCAGGCACAAATAACCTCATACCTTACTGAGTGCCATTCCTAGTGCCCTTCCCCTGCCTGATCAGCTACTCTGCTTTCTGTTCTTTGCCCTGTACTACCTGCCCAATCCGCTTCTCTGTTTTCTTCTCCCTACCCTATCTGCTGCTGTGCTGCCTGTCCCCTTCATAATCTAGTACTTGCCACACACAGGTTACAGTGCCACATGCCACAGATTGACCACTCCGGTTTAGATGACACATTTAGATATCAGGCAGCCAAGCTTTGTTCACAAACACACATAACATTGTTTTACATTTTTTTTTCCTTTTTATGCCTGTAAAAATACAGATTGGATTAAAAGGCAACTTTTTTTATTGAATAAGTGATTTCCAATAAATATTTCCTGAGTTCTTTATATAAGGTTTATAGGCTTTTAGGAATTTATGCATAAGTGTACAGCATCCTATCCCTTTATAAATTATCAGCTTCTACTATTGGCTCTATCTCAAAAGGCTCTGAGCAACTAATATTGCTTTCTACAAATATCTCCATTTGTCAATCTATCTATTGCACCCTTGGTGAAGTTAACTGCTGCTCCCTGCTGCTGATTTGACTAGGTAATACAGCATTGTTCCATACACCATAGAATAATATGTTTAATAAGCACAGAAGATAAAATCAAGAGAGTTATATAAAAAACATGAATACTGGTGTCAAAATAACAGACTCCACTTTCATAATGCTTTGACAGCTTAATTTGGTTGTTTGATTTTCTTACTGGTTATGACAATTCCTTCCTCAGATAATTTTACCTTGATGATATACCATTGTTTTGACCAATAGGTTATAAAAGCAATTGAAGAAGGCTATCGTTTGCCAGCACCCATGGATTGCCCAGCAGGCCTTCACCAGCTGATGCTAGACTGTTGGCAGAAGGAACGTGGTGAAAGGCCAAAGTTTGAACAGATAGTTGGTATTTTGGACAAAATGATTCGAAACCCAAACAGTTTGAAAACCCCACTTGGGACCTGTAGCAGGTAAGAAAAATGTAGCAAGTATTTCTGATATTTTAAACTGATATTTCCTCTAACTAATCAGATTGGCTACTGGCTCCGTTTCATTCCAGCTTCTGTCCATAGGTCTCCCCTCTCTTCCTTCCTTCCTTCCTCTCTCTGTTCTTTCCCCTGCCCTGTATTAAATATAGTTTAAAAAGTCATGTTTCTTACACACAGCATACCCCAAAATAAGATGTGCACCTTGCTTTTGAAAGGCAATATGAAGGAAAAAGATATTTCCTTATAAGTAATTGGGTGTCTACACATGAAATTTAATGCAACGCAATAAACTATGGTGCATCACACTGGAGTGTATTGCTCCCAGATACAGCATCTTCACGTGCGCCCGGGACCGCAGCACACTGAGCCAGGTTGAGGCAGCCTTGGCTGGCAGGGGTCTGCGTTGTCAGCCTGCCAGCCCAGGGCTGCTCTGACTCAGCTCAACATGTTGCAGAGGGGCTGGCTGAGGCATGAAGGTATTCTAGTGCAAGGCTAGCCAGGAGGCAGCCCCCACATTGAAGCACCCTCATGCCCCAGCCAGCCCTGTCAGCATTTAAATGCGTGTTACTGTGCACTAAAAAATGCCAACATAGGATAGTGCTTATATTTGCAAGTACTAACCTATGGCAGTGTTTATTAGTTTCCTGTGGCCTAATAGGGCCACATGTGTAGATGCTGAGACTTTACTGTTAAGTTAACTGAGCAGCTTCACAGTAAATGTCAAGTGTAGGTGTGTCGACTGAGTAGCAACAGTGAGGGAGCTGAGCCTGCTCATTGTTCTCATGTAGCTACTTCCACTTTTTGCTGGCAGAACCTTAAGCAGCAGAAACTTCCGTTACCATGTTTCCTCACTTTTAACATGCACTCCAGTTTCAAGCAGCTGGTGGGTCTTTTTTGGTTTTTTGGGGAGGGGTTTTTGGAAAAGTGCATGTTTTATGCAAGAAAATATTGTGAATAAAATCACCCAGAAGTGGCTCCATCAAAAAGAAAATCTAAATTAAGGGAGAAAACATCGTACATGGACTTAGCATGACTGTTAGTATGACTGTGTAAGCTGGTAGCCATGATTGTCCTGAAATTGTGAGAGAGGCAAGAATTTTTTTGGTGGATACCTTTTAATGAACCAACTGCATAATTGGGATAAAGTTAGACAAGCTTTTGAATGCAAAGCATTCTTCAGGTCTGAGCAAAGTTTGTTTTGAATGCTTGTCTAACCTTTTCCCTTCTATGCAGTTATTTCAATTAAAGATATCAACCAAAAAAATCCCTACCTATTAGAAAGTATCACTGTCCACTCTACTTCTGTCTGTCTCCTTCTCACACCTTTAGTTTGTTGAATTGTCAATTCTTCCAGACAGGGAGCATCTTTTTCTTTGCATGATGGGGATCCGGCCCCAAATACTACGGTAACCCAAGCAATAATTGGTGTCATAAAGACCAAGTACAGACAGTCAAAAAGTCCATGATTGAATCTTTTCAATCTTGACAGGTTAGTCTAAGTCGCTTAGACTGAACCAATAAGCAAGTAAACAGACATTCACTTTAGATTCTGGAAATGCAGCCACAGGCCTGCAGTGGCCCAGGCCAGAAGCAGAGGGTGCTAGAGCATGGCTCCCTGCTCAGCTGGAGCAGACAGCTTGGACCAAGGCTAGCCCACCCACCCTATGGGGGTGGGGTTTGCATGGGAGATGTAAAGCATCCTGGTATGCTGGGGGACTGTGAGTTAACTTGAATCTGGACGGGATCTGGGACAGAAATTCAATAAACCGATTTAACCTAAATCAGTTAAGTCTGATACTACGCTCATCCAGGTTTATCTTAAACCAGTTTCAGCCATTTTGAAAGATGTTTATGTGCATTGAACTTCTGTTGTGTTAGAGATTTGAACCTGTTTCCGATCACTTATATGGGTTTATGTGTAACTTCTGTCGCTAGGCAAAAAGCATAATCATAACACAGCATGTACATAATCAGTATCTTTAGCATTGTTCTGCAATAAACTCTACCTTTTTCTCTCCAAAGGCTGTAATTCCTTTCAGATATTTAAACTTATTCTTAGTTAGCCTTTAATATTTTCTTCATATAATTTGTATGTTCCCATGAGGTACTTAATCACAGCTACCTTTTGAACAGATGACTAAGAGACTTGATTTAGGGAGTTAGGAGACCTGCACTCTGTTCTCAGGTCTGCCACTGATCTGTTGTGTTACAACTAGGGATGCCACTTCATCTCTTTCTATTTCTGTTCCCCTCATCCTTGTTATATCTTTTTCACTTGTATCACAAGTTCTTTGGGGCAGGAGCTTTCACTTATGTGTTTCTACAGTGTTTAGGAGAGTGGTGCCCTGACTTTGTTTGGCTCCCTCAGCTACTGCAGTTATGTAAATAATAGACAATAAAGTTGCTTTCCAGTTGTTAACAGTAGGGTTCATTTCACTCTCTCTAACCTTTCATTATATCTAACAATATGCTTAGAAGATTCCTACCATGAGTTATAGAATAGTTTTATATCTGTGATTGCTAGCCACTGCAAAGGGATTGATAAGATAAGAAAAACTGTGTTTAGTCCTGCCACTTTCTGTTTCTGTAGGTATTTTGAATACAACAGCCCACTTTGACTCTGACCTTGCTAATACCCCTTAATGTATTTTTTTAATTGTGGAAACAACTTACCTTCCTGTTTTCTTCTACCTAGACCAATCAGCCCTCTTCTGGACCAGAATACCCCCGATTTTACCACTTTCTGTTCCGTAGGGGAATGGTTGCAAGCTATTAAAATGGAAAGATATAAGGATAACTTCACAGCAGCAGGCTACAATTCTCTGGAATCGGTAGCCAGGATGACTATTGAGTAAGTTTATACTGGACATTTTTAATTCATATTTGATGACCTAGTGGTAAAAAGCCACAGAGTTAAGTTCCAAAATATTACCTTAAGTACAAACTCATCTCTTAGGACTAGATTGTCTTCTGTCCTGTGGTGCCCTCAGTATAGGAGCAAAAGTCAAGTCATCAGGGAGCAGGCATACTTTTGAGTTGTCTTAGCAGTGTCTGTAACCTATACCAGTCATTAACAACCACTTAAGCACTGTCCAGCACTTGAAAACAAGGAGAAAATGGGCATTAGTGTTCCAGGAGCACTCTTTCTTTATTCCTCAGCGTTCCCTTGTGCTAGGCCTGAGAGAGCCTCTTAGCCTGAAGCAGGCCATGCCAATTGTAAGCTGTTTCGTAAAAGGTAAAATTCTCAGCTGGCATATATGTATTTTACATTGGATATGTTGGGTCACCTGAGCAGTACAAAAGGGTCAGATTGTCAAAAAGAATGTTGCAAAAAGTGCCTATTTTTTATTTCTACAAAAATAAACCATTACTACCCAGATCACCCCCTCCCAAGGAAAGCATCTTTTTGGGAAGAAAACATAAGAATTTCTTCCAAATTCTTGTGTGGAGAATGTGTTGTGAGAGAAAAGTGTTTAATCTCGGCAAAAAAAGTTCTTGATGCAAGTACAGTAAAAGCTCTGTTATCCGGCATCCCCTGGGACTGGGGGATGCCGGTTAATCAAATATTTTGGTTAATCAAATGTGCACCGTCTGGTTCAGTCCCCGGCATCCATGTGCTGGGGGGCCCTGCTCAAGCTGCTTTTTCCCACGGAGGCTGCTTTGCCCTGGGTCGTGGTCTGAAAAAGTGGCAAAGAGAAACTCAGCTTGCGGCAGTGAAATAGGAAGTCCCCCAGAAGTGGTATTTCCGGTTTTGCTCTTGCTGCGTCACTTGGATGCCGGTTAATAGTTTTCTGGCTAATAAAGTTCTGGTTAACACAGCTTTTACTGTATGTATCTGGACTGGCTATACAGTCTGTTGCTAGTTTTCATGGATGCAAAACCCCAGGTGCTACCTATTCCACTGTCTTCCCAAAGGAACTTCTGTAAGAAATGATCAAAAGAGGCAGCTGCTCCCCTGTTCCCTCTGCCTAACTACTCCCCCTACTCTCCAACCTCTAAACCTGTTTGGAGGGTTCCTCCATACGAGTCTCAGTGGACTAGAATGAAGTCCTAAATAATATTTATGCAATATCTTTATCCTGCAAGCTCTCTTACCAAAGGAGTGTTTCTTCAGTATGCTGAGTTTGTTCAATAACTACAGTTAGAAACTGTGAAAAATGATCCCAAATAGTTACACATATTTGTTATGTAAAAAGCAAGTAGTCTTATGCAAGCTTTACAGTATTGACCTGAAGTTCTAGTATAACTTTGACGTATTCATGCTAGCAGCAGAAGATAGTGCTTCAGTTTAAAAGACAGTTCTATAAGTTGAACAAATAATATTATACACATTTATCTTTCCCAGGGATGTAATGAGTTTAGGGATCACGCTGGTTGGTCATCAGAAGAAAATTATGAGCAGCATTCAGACTATGAGAGCACAAATGCTACATTTACATGGCACTGGCATCCAAGTGTGATAGACATTTCTCCCTTATGAGGGAGGTGATGAACTGGGAGGACAACACTGGTCTTCAGTATATACATGAAGTGCTGCTAGAAGACACTTGATTTCCTGGGTGCTTCCTGCAGTGACTAGAAGATCTACAAGAAGCACCTACAGACTTGAACTCCTAAGTGCCACCAGAATTTACTAGAAAGGAATTAGGATCCACCAGTGGTGGCAAGGAAAACAGCAGTGACAATAAACAAAGTACTACCTGAAACACATACAAACACCTTGAGCTCTCTAACCTCCTTTTTATCTAAAAGACTTTTTAAAATGTACATAAAGAATTTAAAAAAGAATATATTTGTCAGATAAAATCATGATATTATTGTTAAATTCAACAAAATATTTTCCTTAAATCTGTGATTTCTGAATCTTTTTTTAATCATTTGTGTTCTTCATAAAGACTTTCTTTTTAGTATGATGTTTATATCTTTGGACCTTTTTAGTGCTAATTCTATGACACATTACTATACTGGGTACCTCTGAAGGATTATTTGAGATTTTAGAAATTTAAGAAGCATGACTAAGCAAAGTATATGTGTCTGAACATTGGTATCTTTTTGTGCCATTTTATTCTGTTATATCAATTCTGTATTGACATGGTTTGTTAATTGGCAGGAAGTCAGGAAAACGCGAGTTGCCAAGAGCTCTGATATTTTTTAAAGTTTTTTTTTTTTTTTAAGGTTGAACATATACTATCTTTTACAAGAAAAAGGAAAGCAATAATGACCCCTAAGTAGTCGGCACTTTTAACAAATTGTTTGCAAGATGGTTTTAATGGACTAGATTTCAGGTGAGATTTTCAAGGGACTAGAACCGCAACTGTAAACCTACTGAGACGCTTCAGTGAATGGATGATCGATTGTAGGAGTGTCTCAGAAGATGGGTGCAGTTCTCCAGTGTTACCTAAACATATAATCTGAGCACATTACGTTTTTTTCAATATTCATTAACTAATCTGAGAGAAATAGCTGGCATATATTTTATATGAATTTCATTTGAATGCAGCCAGCTGTGAGAATAAGGGTTTAGATTTTTATATTACAACTGTAGAGTATGTGGCAAGGGGCAGTTCAGAATTTTCATATTTTTTTATAAGCTTTTGCTGCTCTGAACACACACACATACACACACACACACACAGCTCTGAGCACACCTGAGTGCGTGCACACACATTCATTTGGGAACACAAGCAGAAAAGTATTTGCTCAATAAAATACCTTTTTACACCATTTTTATTTATATATGTACTTTATTTGATTAATATATTAGACTACCATAAGCAATAACAAAGTGTGTCTCTATCGATAATACAGGAATGTATACAAACCAGAGAGAAATGCTTTAAAAATTATGAAAATGATGAACTACCCAGCAGTGAAATGCTGTACTTCCAAAGAGAATTGGGCCACGTCTATTGACGTTGATAGAGAGAGATCCCAGGGATCAGTCATAAAATAAGTCTTGTTTGATCATGTGGGCATCCACAGAACAAAAGAAAAGAAAAGAAAAAATCCCACAAAAAATCCTACAAACACCTGTAAATGTTCCTTTGTAAAACTTGTAAATTTTATTTATACTGTCTTGTTTTGTACACACATTTCTGTGTAGTGAGCTCTGAATACATTGAAAATGCACTATATTTTTCTATTTTACTTGCAGAGCATCACACAAGAACATGTATATTCAGTGCTCCATAATGTGTTTTCCCACATTTAGGACCAAAGATAGCTACCGAATACTTAATGGATCATTCCCTCACCCACCCACCTTTTTCTCCCTTTTAGATCACTGTACAGTGTTATATTTGTCATTTTATTTATTTGTTTGATTAGAAAACTCAGTTTGATTATACTATTTTTTCTCCCCTCACCCGATTGAAGAAAATATGTAAAAAGATTTTAATTAGCATAATCCAGTTACATAGACACTTCCATTTGTAATCTTTGTAATAGACTGTAAATATATTTTTGGAACTATAATGCGATGTGCATAAGGGTTATTTTTCAGTCTTCATATATATGATTGTTTAAACAGTTCACAGTAATTTAAAGTCATTTGAGAAATATCACTTGTTGCTGGGCTTTGAAGAGGAAGAAAAATATGAATATTCTTATTTCATATTAGATATTCAGTAGAAATTAAGTTACTTTCATATGTAAAAATCAAGACTTTTTTCTTTTTACTTTTAAAGTTAATTTGCTAAAATATTTTAGAATTAAATGATAAACTATACTGATTGCCCAGTTTTCAAACTAGTGCATCTTGTCTCTTAATCTGGAATGTAAATTATCACTTGGTATACTAACTAAGTATTCATCTTGGCCCTAAAGCCTCAGTAAGGCATCTACGCTAAAATTTTCAAAGGAACTTAATGTATTTGGGTGCCCACATCTCAATATATTGCAACTGCATTGGGGTGCCTGTCTTTCTTAAACTTCTTTGAAAGCCCCAGTCCTAAACTATTGGCCATATTTTAAAATGTTGTCTCTCCTTCATTATGCAGTACTTTATACAGCAAAGCAGTTAGGCATGGGCTTGATTTAAAGATTTGTCAATAGTTGTAGGCACATGCTTAGCATTAAGTGCATGCTTAAATATTCTAAAGATTCTGCTGACTAGGAAGGAACCTAGAGATATGCTTACATTTAAACAAGTGCCTTACCATATTGGGCCCTCAATGACCAGCACCTAGAAGGTGCTAAACTACTTTCAAGTTACTTATTTATGTGCCCAATTATGATTACTAGAGTCTTAATTTCAGGTACCTGTTTTTTAGATCTTAGCTAGGATGTCTAAACACTTGATCGTGTGATATATTGTACTATTTCTGGTATTGTTCAGTACCTAAAAATTCCAGCCCAGCTAATTTAATAATAAACGTTGACAGACACTTTCCTCCTTCAGGAATGCTTGGTATCCTGCAGCATGGAAGTCCTCAAAACAATTTAAATCAATTTTTGAATGTGAGTTTTCAAAAAAGAGTTCCATAAAAGTAATTATATCTCTTTTTTATCGCTATTAAATTCATACTTATGCCATCTTTTTTGAAGAGATCTACTACTTATTGTTTTTCTGCAACCTTAACAGCCTTAAAATTGTTACAGATGTTTATACCTTTAAAAGGGGCAGAAGAAATTCACAAATCAGAATCAAAATCCACATTCTTAATATCTTTCTGTGATATGGTGAATTACTACAATTTGAATACATTGATATATTCAAATCTATTTTGACCAGTAAAGTATCAACAGTATGATGTTGATTGCTAGTCTCTAGGCTGTGGAAGGAGAACAATATAAGAACAATAGTGTTCCAAAAAACTGGAAAAGCAACTCGGAACTTTTCACAAAGACAAATACTTGGGGATTAGGGGAAGAAAGTGTGGCTATCAAAAATAAAGATTCCAAACTGATCAATGATGAAGCAAATCAACTACGCCTAGTTCTGATCTGAGCTGCACCCCATCCAACTTCATGGAAGTCAAGATTTATACAAGGTAGAAGTTAGGATAGAGTTGGACCCTGTGCTCATTTTCTTTTCCATCTATTAGGTGTGCAAGTGGATTTAGGTGTTTGTGTGAACCTGTTTCACCCGGCTTGACTCCCTGACAGACAGTTAATGCAGAAGATGGGTGGGTCCTCCTCACTATTTTTTGTGACTCATTATTAAGGGTAAAATGGCACTGTGTTATGAAAATAGAATAGTAGGATGAAATAGAATTGCATTTAGGTGCCTAAATCCACTTAACTTCTTAACTGATGGTAGAGAATATGGCCTTGTGTGTACACCTACCTTTTTTAGTTTTCAGCTTTAAAGCTAAGCAAGCTTTTCCATTATCCAGATTTCCTTAATTGGGTTTTGTCGTGGACACTATTTCTCCTTTCGGAGATTTGTAACAGATTATCTAACTGTAACTATGAAGTGAGTTTTTACTTTTTATACTTCATATTGATAATCCAATGCTAACCCAACAGGCAGACTGGTCAATAACAGGCCTGACATCTAAATAATTTGAAATTTTCACTAATGTATAACTTTACTTAAGAGGCTCTGATTAGTTAAGAGGTTACGCATGATAGTTATTATTTATAAAATCATGTTCAACTAGCACACTGGCACTACTGTTTGAAAACCTTCAGGAAGAAAAGAAGCCAACATATATCAAAAATGAATGTTTTCCTTAATATCTGAGTCACTGAGATCTGTTTGTTTCATTCTCTAATTAAAATGGGGGGATTGCTTAAATGAGATATTTGCTTAAAGTGGAGATTTTTTGACATGCAATGAAGTGGTTTAAAGAAATTATTTTAAATTAAATTTGCTTTACTCCATTAATAACAATTCACAGTAAATAGTTTTCCATGTTTAAAACACATGTTATTTGCTGTCCAGAACATTGGTATGTAGCAACTTTGGACTTATTTAACTTTGTGTTCCTAAATTAAGACTTGATGTTACTCCGGCACATTCCTTAATTCCAAGTGATACAGAAATACGTTACCCCAGTAGCACTGTCACTTGGCTTTCAGTTTCTAAGCAAAAATAATGGCTCAGTCTAGGGCAGACTAGCATACAGAAGGGCTGCGTGCTGGCATAATGGTGCTACTGAACCAAAGTTTGACCCTTCATTGTTTCACTGTTTTCAATATTAATATTTAGAGGCCTATTCCTGCATTTTTTTTTAAATCCTACTATGTCATAGGTAGAGTTAAAAATTATATAACTACCTCACAACTATTTCTGATTTATTTATCATTTTAAAAAGGATGGAAGAAAGTGAGAGGGAGAGGACAGTTCCCAGGTCCAGGTTATAAACCCAAGTTTAAGACAGATAATACAGATGTTTTTGTAATGATCTGTGGCAGCCAAACTAAGATTGCAATACTACCAAACTTTCAGCCATTTGACCTTATGAGTTGCTGAGCAACTGCACAATGAGAGCTGTTCACGCTTAGCATCTCCCAGTTTTGTTGCTGTGGTTGTGGACACAACTCATTTACTGTCCCTGCAAGCCAGGAGTAACTATCTAATGGTGTAAGTTACACTACTGCACATGTCATGTTTCCACAATTCCAGTCAGTTTCATCCCAAGATAGTTGGTTGTTAATGCAAACGTGTTGTTTGAATTGAATAATTCCTTTCTATGCCCCTCACCACCAGCTGTCGGTGAAGCACTATAATGGCACCTATTGTAGGCAGTCCCTTCAGAGAGCTGGTTGTCTGCCATCCCTGGGCACGAGTGCCACTTACATTGGTGTTCAAATCATTGTGATGTCAATGTGTAGTCCCCACATGATCAGATCTGTTAAATGATTGTCAAGAGTGTTAAACAGCAATTAAACAATTATTTCTAGCAACAGAAGAATTGTTTTAGACAATTCAAACTGGCATGAATATAGCAGATTCTAGAGTAAAGAAACTCAAAACTTCTGGTTTTCAGATTCCCCTTAGTTCTAGTAAAACAAATTCTGAACTGCAGCATTTTCCCCGTTATTCTGTTAAGACTTGTAGAAGCCAGCCAATAATTACTTCAAACAAAAATCTGTATTGTTTGCATAGCACAGCTTTCCTTTTCTTAGGAATATGCTGTCCTGTAATTAAATTTCCCTTGAAAAACAATGGTTTCAAGGACAAAGAATCTTTTGGAAAAATACACAGAATTTGATAAAACCCAATACTGTAAAAAAGAAAGAAAAACAACCAGAACACTACTTTATGAAACCCAAAACACTACTTGTTTCACTTGTCCTTAATGGGACCACATTCCATATGGTGCTTTATAAAACATACTGGAGCATATTAAAACATACACACAAAAAATGTACCCTACAGCTGAGTAGATTTGCTCTCTTAAAGCAGACTAGATCAACTTTAATTATTTTTAAGAGAAATATATTCCAAAATTGTTAAGCTAGGATGGCTAGCTCACATGTAAGGTAGAGTCTTCTATAACCTAAGGGCCAAAACAGTGAATGTCTGATATCCATAAAACTCCAGATGGGCTTTTAGGACAGATAAATGGTGTGCAATTAGACAGCAAAGGACACAATTTGAAGTTGTATACGATTAGGAGACCTTGTAGGTTATGTTCAGTAAGATTATGGAAAGCATTAAAAGTTAAAAAGCAAAAGCCCAAACTGAGTCTTGAGCTTGACTCAAAGCCAGAAAGTGCATGTATTGGAGGGAGAAATGTGAAGATGCCTAGAATGATTGAGACCTAGTTGCAACGCTCTATAATACAAAGTTTTAAAAGTCTGCAGTGAGATCAAGAAGCATCACCATTTTTTTGTTTAAGTAAAGAGGCATTGTTAATAAAATATAGCAAATAACCTAGTATGGAGTGGTTTCAGTACTGTGATTTTTCCTAAGGCCAGATTGGAATTTGTCAGAGTCCAAATTGAGACAGATGGGAAAGCAACTGGTAATGCACAACCCGTTCGAGCAGACTTCAAAGAGATGAAAGGAAAATGTTATATTAAAGGCATGAAAGTGAACTACGATGATACTTGCTCTCAGAGGACTCTAGAATGGGTTTCTTTAAGGCTGGGGTAATGATAGCAGATTTCAGTACTGTTAGTATACAGAGTTGGCAAAGTGACCAGCAAAGAACCTTCACTTGAGAAAGAGTTGATCAAAGTCTTCACAGAGTATGGAGAAGATGAGCTATAGCCCTAACAAGCCAGCCAAATTAATGTTGGATGAAAATGAAGGAACACGATTTCAAATGCCAGAGGAACTGCACGTTTGTTCATCCATGGACTAAACTTCCCATGTCAAATTGAATCAAATGCTTGATTGTTGTAGTGCCACTCTGTGAATAATTTAAAATTAATGTAATTAATATGCTAAGTAAAAAGCAGTAATTTGAGTTTCACCTAAAGAGCTATAATGTGACTAACACTAGAAAACACACCCAATTGTTACAAAACTGAAAGCCTACCTGTGCCACTGAGATTAAAGCAGGGTACCAAAGAAAGAAAACCCAGTTAATAATTAAATTCACCTTCCCCTCTCCCTACAACTTCTCTCCCAATAAACTATTGGAATCACCCATGCTATGAAGATGTTAAATTCTGATTATTTATGTAGTGTTATTAATATCCACGTGACTTTATCCAGTACTTTGACACACGTGTCCCTGCCTTAAACACCTAATGTGACTCAAAAAAAAGTTAAGATTGTATTGATGTAAAAGGAGGGTTTTTTTCATTCATTCCAGGGTAATCAGGATTTAGGCTTGAGAAGATGTCAAACAGGAGTACAAAGAAACACTTCTTGTGTAGATTTTGTCTCTCTCTCTCTCTAGGTACCATATCTAAACAGGACATTTGTGACTATGGTCTTCCACATATAAAATTTCCAATGTCAATATATTCATCTATTTAAATGGACTCTTCACATATGTCAACCTCTGTCTTCCATGGTCTCTCCTTCCTTCAGTCTTTCCAGTTACGACCAGACTTTCAATTTCCTCTTTCCTCATAATGTGTCCGAAACTCCAACTGTCTCTTTCTGACATTAAGCTGTAGTTACCTCCTGCAGCCTGCTCTTAACAAAATATCTTCATTTGAAGTCTGACTTGTCCAACATACCTTCAATATGTATTAATAGATGTATTACTCAAGAATATGTGTGACTTTGGGCTTTGTTAGTTTGTACTAGTCCATCATGAAGCTTTAGGCCTTCTTTTGAGAGAAATGTTTCTGAAAGCATGTTTCATTGGCTCAAGGCACAAAAACCTCTGGTTCACCAAGAAAGTTGCCAAGGCCAAGAAGAGACATGCAGCCAGGAAACCCAGAAGATGCAGTGATTATCTTCACTTAATAGCTTCTCCCAGTGGTGTCTGTTTGGATCCATAGCTACAAAATAAAGCTGCTCTTCATAATGAAGATGCAGTGAACCCCTCTTCAAAATTGTGGTCTTTCAAGTAAGTATATCTTCCTTCTAAATAAATAATCTTGGATCCTTATTAGTCTCTGGATTTTTTTTTTCTATTTTTATGTTGAGGGTTATGAAGAGGCAACAATTTCCATAAACTCCTGTCTGGTCCTCATATGCTTTCAGCAAGGCTCCCTCTAATATTGTTCTTAATCACCTAACAGAACTTTTACTGTACTGCTTCCAAAGATGAGTAGCAACATGGCAATGGGGAGTGAAAAATATTAATGCTGCACTGTCTGTACAAAATGTATTAGTTTTCTAAGTATGGAAGAGATGTACACTATTCCTTGCTATCCCCCCTCCCCCCCGCCACCACCACCACCTTTCTGCAAAATACAGGATGAACTCCTGTTCTGTATGCTTCATTCAGAGGGACATCCAAGGCTTTTCACATATAGGTTATGACTGCTGAGCCTCTTATTCTCTCTTCAAATGCCCATCATCCACTTCGACTCTTTGCATAAACTGTTTTTGTGTGTAGGCCAAGGAGCAAACCCTAATTAATAACAGGAAAAATCAATGGATTGACAAAATGAGAAAACAATGACTGGCACAGGCTGAATATTGAATTGTTGGAACAACAATGAACATAAATGAGCTGAGAGAGCAACAATACCACTGACAACATGATGTAGTACAACACCTTAAGAAATAATGACTAAATATGCAACATCATGTTAAATAGCACAATCAAAACACTAAAAATTCTAATTAGTTTGTGAAAGCAGGGTATCTTAGTATATTTCCCCTTCTCAGTAATTTTTAGATTTATTCAAATCAGCACATTTGTAGTTAAATTAAATAGGAGAAAAGCTTTCTCATTCTTTTTCCCTAGGCCTGAGCTAGCATCTCAAACGTACTACCTATGCATTTTATAGTAGGAATGTACCTGGATTAATGAAAATTATATGGAAACTAACTCTGTCCCTGTGCTATCTATTTCTAAATTATTTTAGGAGAAAGCAGAAGCTGGAAGAAAAAGCAGAATTTGCATTAAAATTAATATTTTAGCTTGAAGATACCCATAGAAAAGTTTCATGGTCTATGTAGGGAAAAATATCCTGATAACTATGCAAAAGATAGTTGCAAATTATTATAAGTCTGCACAGAATCTAATACTTTTCTTATATCAATATTTTGAAATAGGATAATATGAACCTGGGGGGGGGGGGGGGAAGGGGACAGTTATGTTAAAGATCGTGAAATATTTTAAACTGAAAATCTAAGCTGGCCTGCAATTTTAAATTTTGTTTTCCATGTCTTCCATACTTATGGCTGATTTTTCAGTTCTAAACTCACAGTTTCACTTAAGATATTAGTGAAGTAGAAATCATATATCATTGTGTATAACTGTGTGGTACCCTGACTGGCATTAAACCAATTGAGCATGTACTAGCTTAGCAAACATTTATATTAGGTATCTTTAATCCTTCATCTCCTGTGCATTTTCTTATTTATTTTCTTTTAAAAATAGATGTTCACATTTAACATATATATTCACATTTAACAAGTTCACATTTAACAATATTTTCCTTGTGTGGGACAAAGCTTTTGCCTAACACTCAGCACCAGGCTCAATGCTGAACAGATGCACTGGGGCTCGGGTTGGTAGAAACCCCTTCTGGAAACTACAGGCCAACACACAGCAGCTTCTCACAGTCAAGAGCAGAACTACAGGCAACTGGAGGGGTGGTATGGAGGGGGGCACGTTCTCCACCCCCCCACTGAGATTGGCCCTTGACTTGGCACCTCTCAGAACAGGGCAGGTTTTTTGCCGTGTGGGCCAGTGGCATGTTAGGCGAGGGGGGCATTAAGCCATGGCAAGAAGTATAGAAGTAGATATGGGGCTTTTGGCCTACCCCTGGGCCTGCCCACAAATTGTGCCCCTGCCCCCCCAGACTCAGGAGACACCAGTCACCCCTGAGCAGAACCAATATTTAATTTCCCCTTCTAGGTGTGAGCACCAGAACATTCAAAAGATCAGAACTCCACCTCCCCCACAATAACAAGCTCACATCTAGAGCAGGGAAATACACAGAACAAAAGGAACACCCTCTTGGAAGACAATGCCTACTTAGAACTCCTTCATGCATGTATACTACACCAGTTCTGCTTCCAAGAAGGCCTACCAGGATTTGATTTTTGGTTCATGTTACTTTTGTGTAGGATCTATTGGGCCAGAAAGAGAGAACAGAAAATCAAGCAATCCTTAAGTCTGATAGCTAGGACACTCACCTGAGTGGCGCAGTCCTGGTTTCCAGTCCCTGCTACTTAATTTTGAATTCTATGTAAAGAAAAGCAATTTCAACAGAAGGGGTGATGATTGCTACCACTGTCCTTGAATAGACTATAGTCTGATGGTCAGGCCACTGCTGTAATAGATGTGGATTTGTATCCTATCAGCTAGAGAATTGGCCTCCAACCAGGTGGGTGAGTGCTGTCACTACCAAGTTATTTGATAAAGATATGGTATGACATATGTCTTGAAAGAACAGGGTGATCCAATACTTCAGTTCCTATATTCAGGAAAAAGCTATGATTCCCAGGTTTTCCACTGTTCAGGTAAGTGCCTTAACTACTGGGTGTAACGGGGGCAAGGGAAGATCCATGGGAAGTGAAGCACTGCAGCTGCACCCCCCTTTAGTTGCGCTGTGCATGTACAGTGAGCTCTAATGTCACTTCCTGGTCAGCATGGACTCCTGCCAGAGCTTTGAAGATAGAGTGAGCTCTATGAGCTCAACAGGTGTTCAGCATACATTCTGGCCTGAGCCCTTTTGCACACCTCCAGAGCTCTGGGGATAAGTACTGCTACTGTTTTCCCCCGCCCTGCTCTCCCCCACACCCCCTGCTGAATTTAGTGGTAGAAGGAAAGAGATGAGCAAAGATGGCACTCAGCTGCTGGACTTTTGAGCCATGCAAAAGCTTGCACCAATCACGGATGAGGTCACAGAGCTCACAGCCTGTGGAGCTCCAACAAGAGTCCATGCTAACATGCGGTGAGCTCAGAGCTCACAGTGCACATGTGGCACAACCAAAAGGTGTATAGTCACATCTCTGTCACCCCACTCCTGAATCTCCTGCTGAATGGGGGATGTGTCTCTCTCCATTTTTTGTGAGGACAGTCCTCAGTTATAACCCAATTGATGAGAAGGTTCATAACAGAAAATCCCTAATGGAGGTAAGTGTAAAACTAACTTTGAGGGCCAGGCATAAGCTCTGTCCCACTCCTCAACATTTTCTACTAGAAACTTAGTATAGATTTCTCCTGACTCTCCCATTTTTAGGTGTCTAATACTTTTCATGCATTGCATTTTAAGATCTGGGGCACTTACCTTATGTACTTGAATCTAAGTTGACCCTGAATTTAAGATGACCCTTAATAATTAGGTTCTATATATGAAAAATGTATACATTTTTTTCCAAGTAATTATTGGAGAGCTGTCTTAAGTTTGTCCCCTTCCCACTGCTACAGCAGGGAAATTAGTGGCTAGGGGAGTCAGATGTCTGGGGTGGGGAGGGGGGTCAGATTGCCCTCTTGCCTTCTGCCCCGCTACTTCTCCTTGCAGCCTTTATGCTCCCCCCTACCACCAGCACTCCCCCATCTCCATCTCCTCACAGCTTCTGCCTCTTCTACTCCCCATAATCTCTGCCCTTTCCCCCACTCCCTGCCCCTTACTGTCAGATACTGCTCTGGCCTCTGTTCCCTCCCAGAGCACAGCACATGGAAGCACAGCTCCTGCCAGCTATTCACTGATGTTGGCACTGCTTGTTGACTGGGTAGGGGACAGAGTTTCCCTGTACTCCATGCCCAGGAGGGAATCCAGCCCAAGTCAGAGCTGAGCTGCACCTGACAGTAAGGGAGGGGAGGAGATGAGGGGTGGGAGGGGATAGAAACTGCAGAGGGCAAGCAGGGGGAAAGGAGTGGGACAGGAGGCTGCTGTGAGTCCAACTCTGGCCCCAACCCAGGCTTAGGGCCACAGTCAGAGCCATGGCAGCCACCTGCCTCCTGCTCCATTTTGTACATGAATCTAAGGCTGGGGGGAAATAACTTGTCTTAGATTTGAGTAAATACAGTAAATGGGGTCTGTGAATTCCACTGTGTAGGAGAACACGAAGAAGTGAGGCATTGCAGTGGTGAGTGATGGAATACCTATGGACCTATATGGATTTAGCCCTGGGTACCTAAATACCTTTAAGATCTGGATGTAAGTTCTTCTTGACACCTTCATGTCTCTTATATATGAATACATTTATGTATCAGTTGCTTACATAAATTCAAGGAGCAAGTGACTTGCCTTCTAAAGAAGCAGAAATATCTCAATGTCAGAGACAAAAAATGTGTTGACTTTGACTAATGTTTCGGATAGGATTTTTTTGCCACATTCTTTTTCCATGCATTCTCTGTGTTACAGATGTTTCAAGACCAGGTGCCTTCCCTCCCAGGCAGGAAAAAAAACAACACATGTAGTATGAATTTATCTTAGCTAGAATTATCTCCCACTGTAAAATTAGTTGCTATGATACAACATGGGTATAAAGTTTTCTCTCCTGGTTTGATAACTTCTCACGGTTCTCTTTGCTAAACCTCAAACTTGTATGGCTCCTGCTATCAAATTCTCTTATGAAACATCTGCTCTCATTTTGTCCACTCTGGTGATTGAGATGTATGGCATGTTATAATGTATTAATAATGTTCTTTTCTGTTCGTAAATAAGGATCTTCCCTTTGATTCTCACCGTTAAATGATCTTCTAATCTGTGTGCCAGAATGACAACCAATACTGTGGAATCCATCCTAAGAATATTGGTTAGAATGGCAGGGGGGTACATTCCATTGCTGGTTTATTTTTCTTGAGTATTAGTGTTACATTGGCTCATCTCAAAGTCTAATAAATTGCTTTTCTCTCAGGAATTTGCAAATAATTTAGTTAGGGGATTTCTAACCATATGTATAATATTTTTTATTAAACCCTGGCCTGAATCCATCAGTCCTAGAGCTATATTATTTTAGAGATTTCATGTGGCTAGCTTGTCACTGAAGGTAGAGTAAAATCTGTTCCTTTTGGAGTTGTTACTTTTGGCAAACAAAGGCATTTAAATAGTGTCTTAACATGTCTAATATCATGTAAAGACTGAGATGAGTTAGCTGGTTAGAGTTCCTGACAGGATTTTTCAGTGACTCTTCTTTTCCAAAGTATCAACTTCCGTGAATGTGATAACTTTATTCAGGCCAAAGGATATTATGCCTTCCTGGGATATGTGCTAATGGTTATCTAGTTTGTTTTCATTTCAGTGTAGTTTAGAATAAATTAATCCTTTTTTAGATTGGCATCTAAACTACTTACTATACACACAGATAGAATTTGTCTCATTTTTTTGTGTGAAATACATCCCAGTTTGGACATTTTCCGAAACTTCATATATTTCCTTTACTCTAAATCTTCAAAATGATGATAATTAAGGTATGCAGCCTATTAGAGAGACAGTTAAATTTGGTAAAATGTGTCAGTATTTGGGTCAATTACTCAGGAATTTTTTTATTTTATCGCATAAATTCAAGGAGAACTTTTGAAAAATGTGACAAAAATAGTACAAAGTTCCTCTCCTTTGTGATATCAACATTCTGCTATGCTTCCAATTTCATAAGTAATATTTTTTATTTGTTTGACAGCATCAAAAAACATTGTGCCCTGGTACTATACAAAACCTACAAGAAAACAAAGCTCTTTTCTAAACAGAAATGGTATAGTGACAGAAGATGGAGACAAAGGGAACAGAAAAAGAAAAGGATAAATATTGTAAACATAATGTGAGAAATTGGCTTTGGAAGCTCACTAACTTTCAGGAAGTGAAGTTTTTTAAGTTCATAAAACAGATAGTGTAGAAATGAAAAAAATAACGATGAGAGATAGCATAGAGAATAATGAAGGTCTCATTTTGGAAACACTGAAAATCTGTATTGATTTTTTTTTCCCAAAAGATGAAAATATTTCAAATGTATCTTTTTCAATAAAATATATTATCTGTTATAAATTGTAGAAAGGCTACACGGATAATAGCCAATCACCATCCTCCTGATAAGAACTCTGTATTTGAAGATTGGCATCAAATCTTCCTTTAGTCTTCTCTTCTCCAGACTAATTAATTCCAGTTCTTCCAACCTTTCCTCCTATGTCATATATTTCCTCACCCTTCCTCTGGACTCTTTCCAATTTTTCTATAGCTTTCCTGAAGTGTAGTGTCCAAAACCGGTCACAGTACTTCAGGCTAACTGTTACCAATGCTAGACAGAGTGGAACAACTGCTTTTTGTGGTTTGCATGCACTGCTTCTTTTAATACCACCCAGTATGCTATTGGCTATTTTGGCAACAATAGTTAACTCACATTCAGTTTGGATTCTACCATAACACCCAGTTCCCTTTTTTTTTGCAATAATGTGGCCCCAATTGTTCCCCTATTTGTATTTGTGCATTCGCGTGTACCATCCTAAGTACAATGCTTTAAACTCACCCTTATTGAATTTCATCCTATTAATTTTAGAACATTTTCCTAGGTTATAATTTATCATAAAAAAATTAGGTTGGTTAAGCACAGTTTGCTTTTGATAAATCCATGTTGGCTATTCCTTATCACGTTGCTTATCTTCTATATGCTTCAAAATATTTTTCATCATATACTCCAGTATCTTTGAGCATCCAGGTTGAACTGACTGCTTCATAATTATCTGAGTCCACCTTGTCCATTTTTTTAGACAGATATATATTTGACTTTTTCCAATCTTATGAGGCCTCACCTAATTTCCATGTATTCTCTCAAAGGCAATAGTCAGTGACTCTGCAATTACCTCTTTGAGTAATCCATCTGGTTTAAGTAATCTCTAATCTGTCCTTTCTGTGCTTGTCCTCGTATAACCGACCTTCTTGGGGAAAGCCAAAGTCAAAAAAGGCATTATACACTTCAACCTTCTCCACAACTATCAATAAATTTCCTTCCTCATTGAATGAGGGACCCACACTTTCCTTGGTCTTCCTCTTACATCTAGCATACTTCTAACATCTACCCTTAACTTCTAAGCATTAAGGAATGCTTTTTTTGCCACTTATGTTCCTTGTTAGCTGGATCTCAATTTATGACTTGGCATTTCTGATTGCCTCCCTAAATCCTTAGCTATATGGCCAAGTCAGTGTTGACAGAACTATTATGTTCTTATAAAACAATTCAAGTTGGTCAAATCAGTATTTTCTGATGAAAAAATAGTTTCATTAGAACTTTTCCAAGCAGATCTGCTTGCAAGGTAAGCATTCATGGAAGGTGAAAGGAAGAAAAGGCACAGGGCAGCCAAGCTTGCTTTTCCACATCCCTCTCATCTCAGGACATATGAAGCTGCTTTTCTTTTTCTGGGATAAGCAATATTGTTGTAGCTATCATGGTCCAGGGAAATAAGACCTTTATTTTCTGCTCTGATCAATCATTCCTCCCCCTGCTGAGATGGAATGCAAAGGAGAAAACTACTGATAGAAGGAAAAATTCCAGTTTCTTAATGAGGCTTTAGTTATATCTTCACACACAAAAAAAATGTGTTGTCACAGACAGGTTTTTCAGCTACCCTCCCATCCCAAACTCTTCATTTTAGTTGGGGAAAATAATCAAGCAGATTATAGTGAAACAGGTTCAGACGCATTTGGGAACCATGCATCTTTTTTGTTACCAGTCATATTGACCTTATATATGCTTTATGCTATGCTGGTTAAAGTATCAAGGATCTATTTCAGGAGACAGAAGAAAAACACGGATTGCTGTGAGCTGCTTTAACACTCAGAGGGACTACACATGCAGGTAAAGGCATGATGGGATGTAATGCATGATCCATATAATCACACTTCTTGCCATGCCACATGTTCATGACAGGAAGCATGATTGTGGGATCACAAATCAGATCCCATTACACCTTATTGCTAGTGTAGGGGGAGCCCGATCCTGAGTTCCCCCTGCACCAGCAAGAAGTGATCTCCTGCTTCTGGGAAGCCCTCTCAGCTGACAGGGCTCCCAGCCATGGCAACTTAACACATGCTCCATTGAGTTACTCCTGGTTCTGCTGGTGATTCACTATATAGCCTTGAGTAAGTCACTTCGCATTCTTGTGTCAATCTTCTCATCAGAATAAAACTGAATAATAACATTTATTCCTCTGCCTTCTGTGTTTCATAGTTTCATAGATTCATAGAGTTGGAATGGACCTCAGTGGGCCATCTAGTCTTACCCCCTGCCCCTGGCAGGCAAGAAAAGAGTCACCAACCCTGGGGTCATGTGATCCCAGCCAGGTGCCTGTCCAGTCTCCTCTTGAAGACCCCCAAGGATGGGGCAAACTCCACCTCCCTTGAGAGCCCATTCCAGATTCTGGCAACCCTGATCGTGAAGATCTTTTTCCTAATGTCCAGCCTAAACCTTCTCTCTAGTAGTTTATGGCTATTGTTCCTTGTCATTCCAGGGGGTGCCCTGGTGAACAGATCATCACCTACTTCATGTTGCTCTCCCCTTGTGAATTTGTACGCTGCCACAAGGTCCCCTCTCAGCCTTCTCTTGGAGAGGCTGAAGAGGTTAAGGTCCCTTAGCCTTTCCTCATAGGGCCTTCCCTGCAGGCATCTAATCAGATGAGTGGCTCTTCTTTGAACCCTCTCCAGGTTGTCCACATCCCACTTGAACTGCAACATCCAGAACTGGAGACAGTATCCCAGCTGTGGTCTGATCAGTGCCACATAGAGGGGGAAAATCACTTCCCTGGACCTGTTTGTGAAGCACCTATGGATGCGCGACAAGGTGCGACTGACTCTGCCAACTGCTTCATCACATTGGAGACTCATGTCGCCATGTGTTCATAGTAAGAATTCATTGATTAATATTTGTATAGAGTTTTAGAAGCTGTGAAAACACAGAGGAATAGATTCAATGACCTAGTTCTATGTTTCTACATATAAAGTGTTATATACAAAATTATTCATATATTTAACAACCTTGAGTTCCATCTCTAGTTATTCTGTGATTTCTAGTATGTTCCTGTTATTTTTATAGAATTCTAGAAGAACTTGTTTCACAAGAGTATGTTTGACAGAGTTTTCAGACAGGGAAGACTAGGACCTAAACATAGAGGTTGAAACTCATGAGGTCAGTTTTGATTGGATCAGGATGGAATGCTGAACTGAATTCAAAGACCATAAGATCTGGTAGGGAAAGAATACATCCCCTTCCCACTAGATTCCCTGTCACTGGAAGAGAATACCACTTTCAGTGTTTCCTCATCAGCCATGTTTCCTAGTCATCTAATATTTTTTTTCACTCTGCAGGACTTGTTCCAAACTGTTCACATTGTTCTTGAAGTGCGGAGCCCTGTAACAGGGGGCTCTCTCAGGGTCTGTCTGCCATTAGCCTGCCCACCTGTTTCTGCGCCAACCACCTGCCTCATCACCTGCCATGCCTTGTTGTTACATAATTAAGTTGTTAATTAGGTGGGAGGCTGCCCATTCTTGCCCCTATGCTGGGGGGCATTATCTGCAGCTCTGTTCCTCCCCTACACCACCGCCCAAGCCTCGCAGATGGCATCCACAGTTCTTAACATTGCTGGCCCCACACTGGGCCCCAGAATCCTCCAATCCAGACCCCAACTGGATCCCTCCAATCAAGCAGCCTACTCCGCCCTCATACTGGGCTGCCTAGCTCCCTGAACTCTTCCCCCTTTGGCCGTACAGGCCCTGGGCTTGCTCACGTCCAGGCCAGTCAGAAAACCTAGGCCCTCAGCTCTGGGCATCCCTTGCAGTGGGCCCCTGGCCCTTTTGACCCTTCTTGTCCTGGCCCCAGCATTGACTGGTCAAGGGTGTTTTGAGTCAGGCTTGAACCTCTAGCCTACTCCCTAACCTGGGTACACTTTATGGCCCTATTATGGGGTAGCCCACTTGGTTGTGGGAGCTGGGGTTATTAAGGTGCCCTGACCTGCCTTTCACCAGGGTGGTAACTGGCCTGGCATTTCCTGGGGGCTCCCTTACCACTGAGAGCCCCACCAGGCCACCCACTGCTGGCAGGGTGCAGTTTTAGGTCATGCCCAGGACCATGAGCCTCCAAACCATCCCCTTAAGCTCCTGCCCTTACCTGCATGATGTTGCATACAACCTTGCAGCCAGGCATTCTTTCTGCCTGGCCTGCCAGCAGCAAACTGCTCTTAAAGATGGACACTATATTTGCCTTTTCCAATAATCTGGGATCTGTCCTAACCTCCATGAGTTCTCACAGAGTATAACTAATTGCTCTGAAATAATCTCAGCCAATTCCTTCCATACCCTAGACCACATCCAGATGAGCACGGACATTTGGTTCCCTGGAGACAACTAGCAGTAGGACACTTTGTGCTGCTGCTAGTTATCCCTGGGAAACACCTGTGCCACACACCTCTGGAGCATGGCAGATTACCCCAGGTGGGACCCTTGCACTTACAGCACTACAGGGAAATTTACAATATACTTATATCTTATGTACCCTGCACTACCATGGTATGAATTGTCCCAGGTCTAACTATGCATGCTAAGTATTATGTTTATGTTAGTAACCTAGTGATCATGTAGAATCTGAAAGTGTATAGTTTCATACAAGCAACAAGAGAGAATGTTGTGTGGGTATTTGTAACATATTTTAAATACTAATGAAGTAAGAAATATAAGTGGGTGGTGACTGACGTTTTTGTTTGCTGAGCTGAGCTATGTCTTGGATATTTGATGTGATGAATGAAGAGCTCTTTTCTTCTCATTTTGTTTCCCCAGTGACCCTTTCCTTTATCTGGGCTAAACAGTATTAGTAGTAGTACACTTGGTCTTATTCTTAATATTAGGCATATTTTCCTCAGTTACAGAGTTAATTATTTAAAAAACTGTATACATTTGACAGATTAGTGAGAAAATTCTGTTGTGAAAGTTGTTGAACATTGTTCAACAAAACATGATTTCAGTGTGTTCTGTTATAGTGCAAATATCTGCCTATATACATGCCTTGAAAAATAAAAAGCAGCAATGAACTAAACAAAACAACCCCCTTTACAAGCTAGAAACTAACAACTCATCAAATTGTCATGTGCCACACATTTTTCAAACAATGAATGATCTTTTAAGTGTATATACAAGGGCCGATAATAATTACATCTCAAACTGTTCATATCTTGACTGAATACAGGAGTTTGTTGTCTCAGTGTTAACACTGCTTCTTCTCTTTTTGTATTTTGTGTTAGAGCTAGTTTATCCCTCTTTTTAATGTAGTACATATAAATGGTACAAGAAAGGAACACAACTAAATGGTAAGAGAAAAGAGAAGATAAAGGAGGAAGAGAGAGAACATATAAAGATTCATAACACATTTTGAACCAACCTGTCTCTCCTTGCATGTACTTTTTATAGACATTGAAACTTTTGCCATTGATGTGTTCTTGGCAGGAATAATCAATAAAGTTCATATTTATGTACCTTTTGATCAATATTCTATCTTTTGACATAAAAATATTCCAAATAACTGTGTGCACTGTGGAGGTAAGATGTATTATTTCATTTAAAGCTGATAATTCTCTGCAGTTGGTCATTTTAGTCTAAGAATGTGGATTTTGTAAAGTGATTACATCTTTACAGGAGAAAAATAGCAATTCTTGCCTATACCTTTACAAAAAAGAGTTTTTCATTAGCATTGCTTAGACATTCACAGTTCTGGGTTTCCCAATTTTGAATGTCTTAAGTTAGACACTTTAAAGAAGCCCATTTATGTTCTGATCATATGTCCTCTGAAAATCAGAATTTTTCATGGTGTCATAAAATGAGCATGCAAAAGAGAGGCTCCCAGATCATTAAATTCTTCTGGACAAATGTGGTCTTATTTTATTGTAACATATATTCTCATATACTCCCTCACACAAGCACATGCCAATACTCCTTTCTGGATCCCTCAGATCAAAGGGTAAGATCTCTGTCCCCTTTGTGTTAATATGATCTATGAAACTTTAGGCAATGGGCAGGTATTTTATCAATGGGGTATTAGGAAAACAAATTGAAATGGTCAGCTTAGAGGCAGGATCTGTAATGAATACTAAAGGTTGGCCATATGCTTCATCAAATACTTGATCAGCTGTGAAACTTTAAAAGAGGATGCATCCTTGTCAACCACAATTTGTTTTATTTTGGATAAGACTAGTTTAAATTTATCTGTGACCCAGTGTTCAGAAAACTGCTCTGATATATAAATAATGTAATAATAATATTTTTTCACAATTTTATAGCAACAGTCAGAGACAGCAGACTTGGGGCAGAAAATTTAATATCTGCATTATTTTTTTGTAGAACATTTAAACTGTCAGGAATTTGCCAAGTAATCTGTAAAAATATATAGAGCACAGCATATATCTACATCTCTTTTTGAAAACTTCATGCTGTCGTATTTTTTAACTCTGTCAAAAATTCACGGTTTAAGCATAATTTACATAAATAGTAAGCAAAGGCTTATGGCAAAGCATAGCAGAGATGATATTTCATCTAATATGAGGATAACAAATTAACATTGCCCCCCACATAAATAGAGGATTTTATCACACTGGGTCTGATTTATGGTCCATTTAGTAGAGTATCCCACCTTTGGAAGTGTTCAAATGGCTTTAAATAGTTATCAGTACAAGAAACACTACAGTAAATTAAAGTAGAATAACTATGCCCCCTCATGCTATTGTTTCTAATTCCACATCTCAATTAATTGGTATATGTAGTTTAAAATCCTTAGGAAAAAGAAAGCTAGGAATTTTTATGAGAGTATCATAAATAATAGTCTCTTTTTATATTCTGGTCAATATGTCATACATTTCCTTCATGTTTCTCTACCTATTAGGTAAAACCAGTAGAAGACATCTTTTAATTTAGTTTTAGATACTGCTTCATATCATTGTTGAACCTACAGAGAAACCTTTATAAAAGATGTGAAGGCATTTTCTGGTATCACAGAGCAAATGTGCACTCAAGTGATGTTCTTGCTGTTCTAATTCAAAGTGCCTTCTTTATTTTTTGAGTGGAGGTACATGATATTCATCTTCTAATTTCTCCTCTCTAGAGAAGATCCATAGAAACACTGAGTAACCATCTTCTTATGTATTTTTATAAACAGAGGTTGGTAGCTATGTTAGTCTGAAGCCAGGAAGAAGGCAAGGTAGAGATGAACCAGATAGACTAAATAAATCACACATTAGTATCAGACAAAGTGAACTGTGGCTTACCATAGCTCTGATTCAGTTAGTGTATAGGATACCAGAATATATTATTTTATGTTAAATGTAATAAAATCAACAGGTAAAGTAAATTGTGTAGCTTTTCTTATCCGTCTCTGATACCTTGCAATACATATTAATAACTAGCTTAGATAGTTTCCATCAGAACTCTAGTCTAATTGATAATCAATCATGTCAGTTGGTGTGATCTCATCTAGTCTGACTAGTGACTGATTGAACCTTAAAATGAAAGAAAAAGTAAATCAAAAAGTAGTTTAAATAGCATTATAAGCTTGCAGTTGAAACTTAAGTTAAACAGCATCAGGGTGGAAGAAAAAATAGAATTTACTTAATGAAACCCTTGAGTCAAGCATCGTATTTTGGTGTACACACTTCAATATAGAAAATGATCTCCATGTAGGAAGCTAACTTCAGATGCTACTGCCTCATCCAACACTTTTGCGTGCATGTAACTTTAAATACAAAAATAGCTAATGCTTAAAATCACACACATACTCATGCACTTTGCTGTAGAGAGGTATAAAGGATAAGCCTTTAAGAACGGCCCTCCTGCGAAATTAAAGTACTTACAAATCTATTTAATCATTGATATACAAATAAAAAACCATCTGGACTTTTGAATCAGGGTATTTTATACACAAGATACTTTTCGAAGTGGCAGCACTAGAAATGAAATGGTCATTTTGTTGCTGAACTAAACAGTTGTCTGAAACTGCAATCATACAGCGTTAATCTTTGGTTGCAAACAAACAGAAATAAATCATGGCATAAAACTTGTTTATGTGCAGTAATCTCCAAGGGATTAGCATTTCAGTGGATCAGATTTCCTAAACCACCTCGTTCTTGATAACAGCCACCACTATGAGGAGACACACCAATGTGCATAAATTAGCTAAAGCTGTAGATAAGAAGAGGCCATTTGGGGTTCTGAGTGCAATATAAATAGATGCAAAACAGTATGAAAACTGGTGCTCACCACAAACCTCAAAAGGATTAGCTGTTCAAACTCTGATTTCTTTGCTGCTGTTAGCTGTGATTTACCATCAGACAGTGACTGAGACTGCCTTATCTGTGATAATTTAATGGCTTAATGGGAGTCCCTTTATCTGGAGGTCATAATTAAGCTTGTTTGATCAGGTACCTAACAAGCATCCTATCCTATGTTTTTAGTTGTACTTCTTTTTCTCAGGGTAAAAACATTTTTGCCATTTATTATTAACAATATTGTTAACAATTATTGGTAATGAGGTATAAGAGGTTAGTATGTATCTTGAGGAAAAATGCAAACCAAAACTACCCTGAATTTAAATAATATGTAGAGAATTTTTGGTTTCAAAGTCTCAGTCACTCTTCAGCTTGTCAGTATCAAAACAAATTTAGGCACGAAACTGACTGACAATGAAGAAAGATTGTGTTAAGCCATATTAATAGAAAAACTTTTCAGAGTACAAAATTAATATCAAACAAAATAAACATGTCTTGTGTTGTACTGTAAATTCATACTCCCATCCTGTCACCTCAACTTACTGACCTCTGTGAAATGCTGCCTCCATTGTTAATTTGTTCACCTTAAGGAGATGTACTGGTACATGTCAAAGTCTCACTAAAACCATATAAGGGTCTAGTCCTTTTGCAAATCATATCAGTGAACACTTTGTTGTTGATTTAAATGTAATAGAATCAAGCCTTTAATGCTAATGTTGAAGTAAGTTGAAATGTCTTGGTAGTGTTATAATGATGTTGAAATGTTTGAAATTATTGAAATTTCAGTGAACAAAATTAACACAGAATCTCTCTCAACCTGGCTTTGGCTGACATTATTTAAACATGGATTTTTTTTTTTTTTTTGTTAATAGATTCACACCTATTTCCATGAAGCCAAGGCAAAGGAATGCAAGAAATTATATGAAATCAATGTTAACATTATTTTTAAAGGGATGTGTGAAAGGATGTGAAAAAGAAAAGGTTCTTACTGAAATTTTCATTTGCTCGTGTTATATCTCTTATGATTGATGTTATATGTTTATAAGTAAAACTATGTTGAGTTTTTGAGGTACTGTTGTTGATAAAAATGTTCAATTCCATCTTATAACACCCAGTCAGAGATGATCTCGGAATCCCTCCAACCTTTGACAACGTGAGGAAAGCCATCAAGCAGATGAAGAATGACAAGGCATCTGGAACAGATGGAATCCCTGCCGAAATAGTCAAGCAGGGGGGAAAGGAGCTTACATCACAGCTCCATGCCCTCATCTTAAGGATCTGGAAGGATGAGGAAATTCCTGATGGCTCAGGGATGCCATGATTGTTACAGTCTTCAAAAAAGAAGACAATTCCAACTATGGAAATTACAGATGGATCATCTTGCTGTCCACCACAGGAAAGCTCATTGTGAGAAGCCTCCTGAACCATCTCCTTCCACTTGCTGAAGAGCTCCAGAATCTCAGTGTAGGTTTAGGGCATCAAGAGGCACAACTGACATGATCTTCACTGCTTGCCAGCTGCACAAAAATGCCTGAAAATATAAACCTCTCTACTTGGCCTTCTTTAACCTCATGAAAGCCTTAGACTCTGTCAACTGAGAAGCACTATGGAGAATCCTTCTGAGGTACAGATGCCCACCAACATTTGTCACCATTCTTCACCTGCTACATGATAGTATGTGAATAGTGGTTCTCAGTAACACATCTATCAGATCCCTTTGTGATTAAAATGGGAGTTAAGAAAAGCTGTGTCATCACTCCAACACTCTTCTCAATATTCCTTATAGCAGTGCTAGATCTGACCTCCAACAATACTGTACAGAACTGAGATGTGGACAATGTATAGGAGACACTTCAAGTCACTGAAGAAGTACCATCAACACTGTCTACAGAAGATCCTTTGAATCCAGTGGGAAGACACACACACCAATGTTAGTGTCCTCTCACAAGCAAACCCCATGAGCACTAAGGCAATGATCATTTGACATCAACTTCACTGGCTTGGTCATGTCATCCAGATGTCTTGCTCTAGACTTCTGAAGCACATTTTATTCTATGAGCTCAGTCAAGGTGTGTGCTTAAGAGGAGGGCAGAAAAAGCACTTCAAGGATATCCTCAAGACCAACTTGAAAAAAGGCAACATCAACATATGGGAGACTATTGCCCAGGACTACCCAAAATGTAGGAAGAACCTGCTGCAAGGATCTCAGTATTTTGAAACCTCACAACGACAACAGGAGATAGAAAAATGACAGTGGCAGAAACAGCATGCTGTGTAGTGAACAAAGAATTCGGAGCCACCCACCCCACATAGAAAACATGCCCAAGTTGCAGTACAACCTGTTGATCTGAGCCACTGGCACAGCTGTTTGAGCTCTCATGCTGCTCCGGACAGGTCCCTGAAGACTGGAAAAAATGCCAACGTGGTGCCCATTTTTAAGAAGGGGAAAAGGGAGGAGACAGGTAACTTTAGGCCAGTCAGTCTTACCTCTATCCCTGGGAAAATACTAGAAAAAATCATCAAAGAGCGTATTTGTGAAAGCCCAGCAGGGGAAACGATGCTGAAAGGAAACCAGCATGGGTTCATCGCAGGTAGATCCTGCCTGACAAACCTTATAGCCTTTTATGACCAGGTCACACACTGCCTTGACACAGAAGCAGAGGCCGTTGTCATCTACCTAGATTTTAGGAAAGCCTTTGATGCAGTTTCGCATCCTGTTCTCATAGGGAAGCTAACGAGCTGTGGAGTTGACGCCTACACAGTCAGGTGGGTGGCTAACTGGCTTAGGGACCACACCCAGAGAGTGTTGGTTGATGGGTCATTTTCATCCTGGAAGGAGGTGGGCAGTGGCGTCCCACAGGGTTCGGTCCTTGGGCTGGTATTATTTAATATCTTCATCAGTGATTTGGATGAGGGTGTGTTGAGCACCCTCTACAAGTTCACAGATGATACCAAATTATGGGGCACAGTTAATACACCAGAGGGCAGGGAGCAGTTACAGGCTGACCTGGACAGGTTAGATCAATGGGCAGAACATAATAGAATGCAATTCAACAAAGATAAATGTAAGGTACTCCACCTAGGAAGGAGGAATCCCCAGCACACCTACAGGTTGGGAGATGTCCTCTTCAACAGCTCAGAGGCTGAGAGAGATCTTGGCGTCACAGTTGACTATAAGGCCATCAACAAAGCCAATCGCACCTTGTTGTGTATTAGCAGATGTATGACCAACAGATCGAGGGAGGTGATGCTCCCACTCTATGCAGCACTAGTCAGGCCGCAGTTGGACTACAGTGTCCAGTTTTGGGTGCCGCACTTCAAGAGGGACATGGAGGATCTGGAAAGGATTCAGAGGAGGGCCACCCACATGATTATTGGTCTCCGTGAAAGACCCTACGAGGAGAGATTGAGAGATCTGGATATCTTCAGCCTATAGAAAAGACGGATGAGGTGTGACCTTGTGGCTGCCTAAAAATTTATCAGGGGAGGAAAGCAGGGAATTGGGGATGCGCTGTTTACCAGAACGTCTCAGAGAGTAACTAGGAATAATGGGTGCAAACTAATGGAGAGTAGATTTAGGTTAGACATTAGGAAGAAATTTTTTACAATAAGGGTGGCCGGAATCTGGAATGGGCTTCCAAGATTCATAGATTCATAGATTCATAGATGTTAGGGTCGGAAGGGACCTCAATAGATCATCGAGTCCAACCCCCTGCATAAGCAGGAAAGAGTGCTGGGTCTAGATGACCCCAGCTAGATACTCATCTAACCTCCTCTTGAAGACCCCCAGGGTAGGGGAGAGCACCAGAGCACCACCTCCCTTGGGAGCCCGTTCCAGACCTTGGCCACTCTAACTGTGAAGAAGTTCTTCCTAATGTCCAGTCTAAATCTGCTCTCTGCTAGCTTGTGGGCATTGTTTCTTGTAACCCCCGGGGGCGCCTTGGTGAATAAATACTCACCAATTCCTTTCTGTGCCCCCGTGATGAACTTACAGCCAGCCACAAGGTCGCCTCTCAACCTCCTCTTGCGGAGGCTGAAAAGGTCCAGTTTCTCTAGTCTCTTCTCATAGGGCTTGGTCTGCAGGCCCTTAACCATACGAGTGGCCCTTCTCCGGACCCTCTCCAGGTTATCCGCATCCTTCTTGAAGTGTGGCACCCAGAATTGCACACAGTACTCCAACTGCGGTCTGACCAGCGCCCAATAGAGGGGAAGTATCACCTCCTTGGACCTATTCGTCATGCATCTGCTGATGCACGATAAAGTGCCATTGACTTTTTTGATGGCTTCGTCACACTGCCGACTCATGTTCATCTTGGAGTCCACTAGGATTCCAAGATCCCTTTCCACCTCTGTGCCACCCAGCATGTCATATCCTAGGCTGTAGGTGTGCTGGACATTTTTCCTCCCTAGGTGCAGCACTTTGCATTTCTCCTTGTTGAACTGCATTCTGTTGTTTTCTGCCCATTTGTCCAACCTATCCAGGTCTGTCTGTAGCTGTTCCCTGCCCTGAAGCGTGTCCACATCTCCCCATAGCTTTGTGTCATCTGCAAACTTGGACAGAGTACATTTCACTCCCTCGTCCAAGTCACTGAAGAAGACATTAAAGAGTATCGGTCCAAGGACCGAGCCCTGCGGGACCCCACTGCCCACACCCTTCCAGGTCAAAACCGACCCATCTACCACGACTCTCTGGGTGCGACCCTCCAGCCAATTCGCCACCCACCGGACTGTGTAGTCATCCAAGTCACAGCCTCTTAACTTGTTCACCAGTATGGGGTGGGATACTGTATCGAAGGCCTTCCTGAAGTCTAAGTATACGACATCCACCCCTCCTCCTGTGTCCAGGTGTTTTGTAACCTGGTCATAAAAAGAGACTAAATTGGTCAGGCAGGATCTGCCTGCCACGAACCCATGCTGGTTTCCCCTCAGCATAATTTGTCCTGCCGGGCTCTCACAAATGTGAGCCTTGATAATTTTTTCAAAGACTGCCAAGGATGGAGGTGAGACTGACTGGCCTATAGTTGCCCAGATCCTCCTTCCTCCCCTTTTTGAAAATGGGGACCATGCTAGCCCTTTTCCAGTACTCCGGGACTTGGCCCGTGCGCCACGAGCGCTCGAATATTCCCGCCAGTGGCTCTGCAATGATGTCGACAAGATAGGTGGTGCTGTCACCTGACTTGGACGTCTTCAAGAGGGGGCTTGACAATCACCTAGCTCGGGTCATCTGACCTTGGTCCAGGGGCAGGGGGTCGGACACAATGATCCATTGGGTCCCTTATGACTCTATAATCTATGAATCTATGATCCTAGATTGGCCTTCTTAGCCATCTTTGGACCCACAGATAAGGCAATCATGGAACATGGTCATCTTTGACTGTGACAGATTGCTGTTGCTGATTATGACCAGTAAAAGTCAGATTTCACTTCAGAGTCCAAAAATCACAAGAAGAAAAGCTCAGAAAGGTGATGGGACTCTGTGCAGTTGCAGGGCTCAGCCCACAAACCGTCACTTGCAGAATTATAACTCTACTATGTTCTGGAATCTATGTTTCTCCATAAAACCTTATTGCTCCTTGGGTAGAAATATGATTAACAGTGGGATCCAAACTACTAAAAGTGTAAACGTAGGAATATAAGAATATCTGAATCAAATGTTGAAGTATCCCCAAAAGTTATTTATTTACTTATTTGGTTATTTATTAATTCATTCATTTAAGTTATTGTTATTTTTTAACATTTTATTCAGGGTTCTTCACTCAGCCTATACTCTCATCAAAAAAGATATTTTTTAATTGATTTGAATTAAAATTGAATAAAGGGAGTCCAGAAACTTATACAAGCTCAGGAAGCAACATGAAAAACAACCCAAACTTAGGCTCCCTTAGGGCTCGTTACAAGGCAAATTTTGGCAGCTCCTGGAGCCCTTAACCCCTGGATTGTCTGCATATTAACACCTTAAAGTGGTTTCAAGCACTTGTTATGCAGCTCAGAGTTACGTCACTCTAGGTCAGGATTATCTCTGATCTGTACTACCCAGCTCCTGTTCCATTAAGGTGTGGCCACTCCCCACAGATGTGCTGCCCAAATTGAAGTCTTCCATTATCCCAGGACCTCTCATGCCGCCACCCATAGAGGAGGGATAGAAGCCTGTCCTGGTTCACTAGTCCTGTAGTGGCAACTCACAGCTACATCTCTTAGTCATGTCCCTGTTCACCATGCTTCTAGTGGCAAGTTACAGCTGTGCAGGTGGAAAACAGTCAGAGAAGGTTTCTAGACTAAGTATGTCCCTGCTTCAGACTCCAAACTAGCATTAACATTGATCAACATTTGTGTGGTTCACAGCATAAGGTATAACAAGGCTCTTAGCTACCCAATCTTTCCTAAATTCTTAAGCCACTTCTGCCCTTTGAACAAGCATCCCCTTCCTTAGGAAAGAACTTGGAGAGGATTTCTGGAAATACTGGGTAGCCTAGCAAATGTCCAAAGTCTTGCTTACCAAGATATAAATGAATTGAATACCAAAATAACTAACTGTTCGCGTCACTGAAATTTCTATAACCATCATCTTGCTGCTTGAATTTGGGAGAAAATGTTGACCAGAACTTCCCAACTGCTTTAGTAGCCCAGAAAGAGAAAGGATATTTTCTCAAAAAGCTGTGACTCAGTCTGTTTAGGGTCAGACTTCCAAACAGTTCCATATCAAGTTAATGAGAATTATGGACACTGAACACCAATAAATTGAGATTGAGACTTAGAAAATGGCAAAGTAAATTACTAAAATGATGCATAGAAATCAATAATTGGACAGTGTGGTTCATGTAACTCCATATCTGCATCTGCTTCATGGCTTGAGACTGTAGCCCTATTTACAAGAAATTGTGTTAATATAATTTTGAGGTGATAAACACATAGACAATTACACTGACCTGTGTAGGCTTGATATATTTTTTGTTTATTATGTAAGAAGTTGAGGCTTTGGTTTATATCAAGCATCAACAATAACATGCAAAAAATTAGAAAAACAGTTTGCTTCAATTTTAGAAAATGGAATTTTAGTGATGGATAATAGTTGAAAGTAGTAAATTTAAAATTAAAAAAATGCTTATAGCATTATTTTCAAAATGGAAACTCTTTTAACTGTTTCCTACAAGACTGTGGATTTCTGAAAAGATAAATTTTGGGGAAGAAATCTGTGCATTGGTTACTGCGCGTTATGCTGATATACCCTTAACATGGTATGGAACAAGGCACATTAAGACTAATATTCCTACTGATTTGTCTGAAGATATAATATATAACATACTACAATGGGCAAATTATTAAACAGGCAGACATACAGGCAGTGAGAAAAAAATATTCAGTGCTCTTTCCTATGCAGATATGGCAAATGGCATTCACTGAGTTCTGCCAATGGATCAGAAAAGGCTGGCATTCAATTGCTTGTATCTGGCATGCAGGTATTTTATTTTTCTATCTGTTATTCAGTCAACATCAGATACAGTATGTTGGGGAAGGAGGGACAGGCTATAGAAAAGAAGCTCAATGACCTTTTTTTCCATAAAAATGTCCTTGCTCATCTCCAATTGAAGTTATCAGAATCACTCTTTGAATTTGGGGCTAGGGACAAAAGTTACACATAAACTGGTTTAAGTAATCAAAAACTGGTTCAAATCTGTAACAGAACAGAAGTTCAGTGCACATAAACCAGTTTCAAAATGACTGAAACTGGTTTAAGATAAACCTGGTTGAATATAGTATCAGACTTAACTGATTTGCATCAAAGTGGTTTATGAAACTTCTGCCCAGACCCCTTCCTGGTTCAAGTTAAATCGCAGTCCCACACAGGGGCAAAGCATACAGGGTGCACGGGGGTGCATATGCACCCCTGAGAGTGCTTGTGCACCCCCTGTCAGGCCATGTTCCCTGTTTAGCCAATGGGCAGGGGGGCAGGCAAGAGCACCAGTGCCCCCCTGTGAGCAACGGCTGGGGAGCGAAGCCACCGGTAAAAGCAGCCGTGCTGCTTCTGGAAGTAGCTGTGGGAGTTCCGGAAGTGGTGTGGCTGATTTTACAGTGAGATTGGCCACTGGGGGATCTCCCCCTCCCCTCTCCTCCCCTCCCCTCCCCACAGTCAACGGGACCCAAGAGACATCAGACACTCATGGTCACCCAGCATCCCAGCATGTTTTACAGCTCTGGACTGGACTATGCTGTTTGCTCTAGAGAACAGGGCTGGCCCGCCCCTCTGCTCCCTAGCTAGAGCAATGAGGGCTGGCTCCCAAGGAGCGGGAGGCTCCCAAGGTTTGGAGTGTGGCCAAACCTGGGGGTCAAGCCTGGCTGAGGATGGGTGAAAGGACCATGGGTGAAAGAGTGAAGTGATAAGGTGGTATGGTCTCTTGTGATGTAACACGAAGAAATCCTTGCCCAATATTGCTAGTTGAAGCAGTAAGCATTGAAGTACTGAACTGACTCTCAGTTAGATAAGCCCATGCAATCACTAAGACATCTATTTATGTATCTAACTCCTCAGATGACTTTCCAAAACAAGCAAAAACCAAACATTTATTGTTGAATATTATTTGCACTGACATCAGTGTCTGACAAGCTTAGTTGATGTTTTCTATCCCTAGAACAAATTGGGAAGGATACATAAAATAAGAATCTGCTCAGTTCACAGTGAGAGCAGAGACAATGGCATGTAGTCACCACTGCGCTATGCTGTTAGATGTACACCAAAAAGAGCCAGATATAATGTAACCTAATAAGTCTCCAGGAAAAAAAACATTATGAAGCTTGTGAGATGCTGTTCTACTTTTGTTTTAAGTTTACCAAAGATTTCATCTAGTTCCAGTTGTCAATATAGGAAAACAAAATACATCTCCAAAATGCACATGCTTCTTTTAGTTTACCCCTTTGTTTCTAAAACCACTGCTCATCCAAAAAGTTGTCACTAAGAGACAGCACAAGTTTCCTGGAAAAAAATTAAGTTACTGTAGGGGAGAAAAACACTTATTAGAATGATTACTTCTAACTAGGGCTGCCAATTAATTGCCATTAATGTGTGCAATTAATGCATTAATTGGTTCTTGTGTTAATTTTTTTAACACATGAATTGTGCACATGGTTCTGGAGCCCACAGCTGGGCTTCATTCCACTGCTGTCATTCCCACCTCCAGGCCACCCAGTGGGTCAGCGGTGGCAGTCCAGTGGACCCACAGGGAAGCCCAATGCAGACTCCAGGCAGCTGCAGCAGGAAGGCAGCGGGGTGGAGAGCATGCATATAGATGCAGAGACACAAACAGAGACACACACACATAAGAACAGCCACAGCATGCACGTGACCAGGAATGCAGTCCAGTAGCACGTGTGTAGAGCAGTGCCCTGCAAGTAAATTTGTAGAAGGGAAAGGGTGGGAGGAGAGGGAATGGGTGGCGGCAGGGGGGGGTGCAGATTGAGAACTCCACAGAGAGGGAGGGAGGGAGTGGGGAAGGGACAGGGACTGGGGTGAATGGGATCACAGGGCTGGGGCGGGTTATGGGAGGGAACTGCAGATGTCTCATCCAGGGGCATGGTGGGGTGCAGCTCCCTGCCACTGCTTATATCCCTGGGGAAGGCATGGGGGAAATGTGCCCCCTGGACTTGTGTGTGGGGCAGAGGTGAGTTGCCTGCTGCAGACTGGGGCTCTGCCCCCTGCTGCCTTTGACCCAGGAGCCATGCAATACCATGTTGTGCCTCCCGCTGCTTGGGGGGAAGGGGACACATGGTGTGGCCAGAGTGTGGCTCCCTGGGCAAAAGCAGTAGGGCACAGAGACCCAACCCACAGCAGGCATCCCACCTCCACTCCACACAAATCTGGGGGGTACATACCATCTATGCCTTTCACAGGGGTGTACACAGCAGTGGGGAGCTGCCCCCCACCCACATCCCTTTAATGTTTAAAACAAAAATACAAAATCAAATCACTTTCAATTGCTAGTTGTCTTGATGACATTGTATTGATTTTGTACCACACATTACTATCATGGAGACTCCTGGGTAACAATTTCAGTTTTGCCACTGACTCACTGACCACTGATCAGTCTGCACTGTGCCAACTTTTGATCAATGTTTTGAAAATACTTAAGAGGCCTTGGGATGAAAAAAAAAATGACTGCAGTGCTAAATATTCTAAACAGTGTAATAATGGATCTCATGATTTCTTCTTCCATTATCTCTGTATATTAGAATTTGAGATAATAATTAAATATACAGATGTGAACTGTAAAGTAGTTTTTAAGTTCTCAGATGGTCCATCTACACAAGACATTTACTGCAGAGCTGTGTAATTAACTCTGTAGTAAAGTCTCAACTTCTATGTGTGTGGCCCTATTAGGCCACAGGAAACGAATGAACCCAGCTGCAGGCTAGTACTTGTAAAGTTGGTAGACGAGCAGTGTAATCTCTAAGAGTCTGCATTACAAATCTATTTGTTGAGCCTCCTGAATTGTGTCTCCGGGGGTGTACAGAGACAGTCCTAGAGAGGGATAAGTGTGAAAGAGTAGGTTTTCTGTGAAAGAATGAGCCACCCAGCCTCAGATGTAGCTGGCTGATCCAGCAAAGGAGTCAAGGGCTTGCTTAACTTTAAGCTCAAATGTCGTCTTGCTGAGATCAACCATAACTACTCAGATGCTTACAAATCTGCACCCACGACTGTCAAAAAAGAAATCCGAATATGTAATTTTGTGACAAGTGAAATATTTTTCCTGCCTACACTATTGCCATTTTTATATGTGGGAAACTGTTTTCATATTGAAAATCTTGACATTTTGCTAAGAAAATGTCCTACTAGAGACAATGTGTGAAGAATTATAGCTTAATTCCTGAAAAACTGTGTCCTCTGGGAGAACTGATGAAACTTTGCTCTCATCCCAGTTTTCCCCTAAATGTCTGAAAATTGATACATAGTTCTGCACAGTTGTGATTATGAGTTAAAAGGAAGCCTCAACAAAAGGTCAACAAACAATGTACAGTGGCCAAATGCTGCTGTTCTTAAAAACAGTTAAGTCTTTATCAAACCATAGTATAAGGTAACAGTAGAGTTGGCATGAAAACAAAATATTCCTCAGTGTTGTGATAAAAAATGATAAAGATCAGCCCTTGCTGGAAAGCCTTCCTGTATATTATTGGAGGAAAAAATGATGATTCAACCCTAGTTATCACAGAATCATAGGCTTGTGGAAAAGTAGGGCTGGAAGGGACCTCCATAGGTCCTTTTAATTGTAACAGATTTTAATTTGGCCAGTAACTCTGGCTTGAAATTATTATTTAATAAATATTAATAGCTCTTGAAGTCTCAGCTAGTTGTATGATTTTTTACTTTCTTTTCTCCATTGATCTGTATTGTTACTGCATAGTGTTCTACACCAGAGGTGACTACATATATGCATGCATCTATCCATATCTTTGTCCCAAATCCTGATATCTTTATTCAGGGCAGCAATAATCCAAGAAAGGAATAGAAACTTACAGTACTTGCATATACAGTGATTCTGTTGCATTTCTGTATTAAAAGGTAAGATGAACTCTCTCCCCTGGGTGAGGTTTTGATCCTTGCTCCCAGAAATGTATGGATCATCTGGGATCTGCAGAAGGCAATTATCTGCTGCTTGACTGTTTTAGCTCACTGCCTCCAATGGATAACAAGTTTTATGAAGGAGATATAATTTCAAGTGCTCCTCTTTCCATCCACTACAGATGGTTATAGGGAAACCTCAAGTTTCTGTAGGATGTCTTCAGTAAGTTATGATGGTTTGTGTTTTGTATGTGGGATAGTTACTGAGATCTACAAGATTTTTAAGTCTCTTTGAAAGTGAGGCTTGACTCCCATGTAACTCTCCATGGTTTCTATGGAGTCAAGAAAAAAACCTAGCATGGAGACAACACTTCCCTTCCTTCTCTGTAAAAAAAGGAGGGATGCACAAAAGGAGTTTTTCAGGCTCTCAGGCTCTTGTGATTTAGGGCATGTGTAGATGAAACGGGGGCCCTAAATTGAAGTGGTGGCTTTTTAAAAACACTGTTTCAATTTAAGGCCAAGTAAACCCCTGTGTCATGCAAACACCTGTGCACTTACCTGCCTCCCTGGTAGCAGGGAGGGGAGGGTAAGCTGCCAGCAGACGGAGCAGTCCCTGGGCTACAGGGGGGCTGGTGCTTCCCTCTGTGGCAGCAGTGCCCCCCACAGGCAGCACCTGCCTGCAGGCACCCAGCTCAGGTTGTCCTGGAGGGCCATGCAGCCACAGAGGGCAGCACCAGGCCCCTTGCAACCCAGGGACCAAACACTGAGGTCTAAGCTGCAATATCATCCAGGAGGTTGAACATTAAGCCCAGCACTCTCCATTTCTTTTGTCTCTGCCTGCCTTCCCGGGCTGCTGCCAGGCTGCCTGCATGGGCTTCCTACAGAGCCCCTGAGCTGCACAGAGCCCAGAGCTTTGCTCCACTGCTGTAGGGCAGCAAACTAAAACTCCTCTAAGGAGCCCCAAGTCATTTAAGGTGCATTACACAGCCGAATTTGCTACAGTGGCTAGATTTACTGTACAATAAACCACTAACATGTGCAAACACCAACACCTTTAAACTGGTGCAAAAACATTTAACCCATGTTAAAGTGTCATGCACACATGCCCCTTGTTTCATCTGCACATGGCCTTAGCTTTCAAATTCCACTCAGTTCTTAATCAGGCTAAGTTTACTGCATTTGGGAGTTTTACCTGGATAAAATCTTCTTGAGCACATCTACACATGCATATTAATGCTATACAATAAACTCCAGTGGTTATGGCAGCACACGTAGATGTGTAATGCCTTCTGTGCAGCTAATTAGTCTAGTGCACAGTAAAAGTCTCATGTAGCTGCACCCATTGAGAACTTTAGGGGGGTTTTTGTGGCTTGTACAAAGTGTTGGTTCCTTTGTATGGGAAGGTATGTGGAAGTATTGTAATAAAGATTTCAGTATCAATTACTTCTAATATTTTATTTGGTGGGTCTTATTCCACCTATTAGAAATGTACGGGTTACTGACTTTTACCTCATAATAAAAATATGCATCTGCTTTGCATTTTTATTCTCCCTGGAGACAAATTTTCCCAGGAAGTAGGAGATGTAGATTCACACTCCACCAAGATAAGGAGGTTCTGGAAATCCAGATCTACTTCCTGGGCACTTACTCAACACCTATGGACAAAAAATGGCCAGATTCTCTTCCATTGAGCTGCATGAATGATCTCAGCATCAAACATTGTTCAGATTATGATTTTCTGTGCCTGAGAAACTAGGCATTTATTGAATTGGATCACAGCAGAGTTTGGGTGGGATTTAGAAGTCTTGATGGCTATTCTAAATTGCCTTTTGAGCATGTGCAAGAGCGCAAGTCTATTCACCTGTAGATCTTTGAAGGCCTATCAGGAACCTAAGAGTCTTAAGGTTTTGTGGTTGCTCAGCAGGATGAAATAAGATCATGCTAATGATTTAGCTAATAGCTAAAAGTCATGTACATACCTATCTGATGTTTAAGAAGTAGAATAGTTTCTAGTCCTGTATGTTTGTAGCTTCTTTGTAAGGAGCTAAAGGCCTCTGTTACTTAAAAGGAGAAAGCAAAGCAGGCTAGCCTGGCCATGTATCCTGGCCAAGCCTAGCTGCAGAGCAAATGAGAAACCCCCGTGCATGATTACAGAGTTGCTTGACTAAAAGGAGGTCTGGCAAGATGTTTTTAACCAGAGTCAGGGACTTTTTTGTTTGAAGGTGATTGTTGGTATCTTTTTTTTTTTTTTTTTTGTAGTTAAGTTTACTGGAGGACTGGGTTGGGAATATGGGGAAGGTACGAAGGCCACAGGGGCACATGAGGTGCTTCCAATTTAAAGTCTTGCCTGAGTTGGGGACTCCAGAGGGCTGAATCTGAGACTGAGAGCAGCCTTGCCTGAGTCAGTGACCCCAGGGGCTGGAACTGAGACAGGGAAAGTCCAGGGCCAGGGACCTGGAGTATGGGAGCCTGAGATCAGGACTGAGGGTTGGGCCCTGCCAGAGGAAAGGGGTTGCAGCCAGGAAAGCTGATGCCCCAACACTGGTTTTGAGGCCTGAGAAGGCTAAGCATTTTGGTGGGGCCTCTAAAGTGATACCATATACCATTTGTGAGGCACGAGCATGGCTATGGGGGTGGACAGAGGCCACAAACACAGTCTATAAGGTGATGTTCTAGGGAATCAACAGGGCCAGAAAGACTTCAACTGATTTGACAAGTTTGCAGGGGACTGGACCCACTCTGGGCCCTCATGACAGCCTCCCAAACCTTTTTGAGTAACAGCAAGGCATGATGGGTGAAGTAACAGGGATGAGCACCCCAAGGGTGAGCAGGAGATGTATGTCCAACAGGGGTCATCATGGCATTGCTGGGTCACAGGTCCTGTATCACTGGACTTCCTTTGTTTTTTGTATTTATGGTATTTTATCCATATGTAAAATTATTATGGTAAGTTACCTGCAGACTAGACATTTTCTAGCTCCAAAATTTTGGCTCATTGAGTGCTGGTAGTCTACAGAAGGTTGGTTCATCACAGGGGACTTGATTCAAAGAGAAGAGACATCCATTTATGTTGGCGGCTTTGGACTTGTTTTTTAGTTCAGCTGTTAAGTCTTACTAAAAGAACCTACAAATAAATCAGATGCATTTCTTAATAGTACTTTTCCCTATCAGCAATTGTTATTATAATGCTGTCCTTAATCACCAGAGGGAAGGAAAGACATATTATACCAAAATGAATGGGAAGAGAGGTTATTTTCAAGAGGCCATAGGATGACCAACTTTGCAACCATTTCTACTAATTCTTTTATTAATTTCAATCACCATTTGCTGCTGTGATATTGCAAAGCTTGAACTAGGCATGGCCTTTCACCAGTGTTCATTCAAGTTAATTTAATTAACTCAATAAACTGTTAACAAGAAAGCCACCCAAAAAAAGAAAAAGAGAAAAAAAACAAAACAAAGACTAGAAAAAACTGCTAGGGTGTATACTTTGGAACACACAAAATATTGCAGCAGACTCAGACATCATCAAAAAAGCAGAGACAGATGAGTTATAAAAAGGCCCATTTTCTGTAATTACATGGTTAGATTCAGTGCCACTGATCACTTCAGATACATGTGTAGGTCTATTGATCACAAACCTGCTTCACTGTTAAACTAACAGATGTACAGTTATTAATCTTGGAAGGGATCCATATATGCTTTTCGGAAAGATCACAGAAGCCAATTAAGGATGACATGGCTTCCTGTGTGGAGGAACTGCTCTGCCCTTCTACTAGAAAGGCTCAAACAAGGACAGATTCTGAGGAAAATTTAAATAAAAGCTGTGAAAAAAATTCTACCATGTTAATATAACATTGCCATCAGAATATATGTTGAAATATCCACATAGGAAGTAGAGCTCTGTCAGTGTATGTTGCTCTTCTCTCTCAAAATGTTCACATGCCAATTTGTAACCCTTATAAAAAGTCACAGTGGGTTGACAGTATAAATTTAATATCAAAAGTATAAAGGAACTTGTATCTGAACTGTACAAGCCAGGAATGTTAAACAACACCATAAGTGTGCCTGGATTATTAGAAAATATAAATAAATAATGAAGAAAATAAATGGAATGTGTACTCAGAAGAAATTTATATTCAAATTATTAGAGTATAGTAAGTAGTCAGAGCAATGAGCATGCAAAAAATATTACTTCAGGATTTAGGTTACAGGTGGAAGTCCTAGCATTATTGGAGAAACGGGGCTTCTGGTAAAACAGAGCTGTCCAGCTTCTAAGTGGCCACGGGTTACATACCCCTCAGGCCATACTTGCAGAGTCTGAACTAGAGGGGACTGCATGCCCCCACAGATGAACTGTGTACCTGGGTGCCCCCCAGCTGTACTGCATGCCCCCTGCTGCTGCTCCCTGGTTCCCCCTCCTGCCCACTGCTCTGTGTGCTTGGTGTCCCCACTCACCCATAGCTTCCTGCCCAGGAGCTCCTCTGCTGTATGGCACTACTCAGGCACCCTGGGTTGCAGGCTTCCCCAGCGCTGCAAATTGCACTATGCTCCATGTCCTGCCCCTTGGGCAGAGGAAGGAAGGAAGGAAGGAAAGGGAATCTGGAGGTAAGTGGAGCCTGGAGCATCTAGCAGCTACTGCAGCCAAAGCAATGGGGACATAAGTGGCCAGGTGGGACCTTGGGGGCCTTAATTTAACCCTTTCAGGTTGCATGTGGTCAGTGAGCCACCAGTTGGACAGCCCCGGTGGAAAATATTAGAGCAACACATTTTGTGGACAAAGCCAGATTGACATCCTAATCACTATCACCTAATAATCACCATCATTATCATCACTTCTCTTATCTGTTAATGAGAATTTGGCCTGGTATATGCAAATGATCCCTGCCTATCATTCATTTACCTCATAGCCTATTTTCATACATTATTTGCATAGCAGCTTGAAGATTAACCCTTTAAAATCCTGTTGATGCAGCTGACCATTATCTGAAAGGTTGACTGGATTTCCAATGAATGACCAACCAGGATAACTTATTAACAATTTTTACCAATGTTTTAGTCATCTAGCAGACAACCATGAGAGGCATGTCCATTTCTATTTCCCTTTTCCTATGATGAAATCAAATGGTCTGGCTAATGTTACTCTAACTTGGCAAAGTTCACTTTTAAGTGATAGCAGGAAAGTTAATTTTACTGGCATATTGTTTTGAGTTAAGATGCCAACTCTGAATCTGAAAGGGAGAGCATCCATCACAGCACATAGACCTAAATGAGTAGTAAGTGATTTTACCAAAAGAATCAATGTGCCTAATTCAACTGTTTTTAGTTAGCACCGAAGACTATAAAACTCTCAGAACTGCTTACTTTATTTTGCTGGAAGCTTGAAGAAAAAGAGGAAGAAATTAAAAATGAGAGAGAAGGGTGAGCGTTCAGGGCCAGAATTGATTTTTCAGAACTGTAATGGCAGGTTTATTGATTGTGACTCATGAAGAATGAAGTTATAGATTTGTGTGATGTTACAAAGCCAGCTAAAACAGCTATATAATGTCAGGCACTATCCAAGCACTGGTCAATTAGACCCTTGCTTTATATCTCTTGGCTGTTTATGATACATTGTAGACATGATTTAGCAGCTGGATCAACCAGCCAGTTTTCCTTTTTCAGTGACAAACAATATTGGGCACACTGAACAAATAGACACAAAAAAAGAGTATTGTGACTTTTCTGAAATGCAGTGAATTTTGCAACAAAAAAAAAAAAACAAAAAAAGAGGCAGGTTGATGACAATTAATGTTTCCACAATTAATTAAAAGAAAAGAATTTAGTATTGATGAGAAATGTGGGTGTGCCCGCCCCATATAAGAAAGATAATGTACTTGTAGCTGTGATTCCTGGCAAGGACTGCTACTACTTTTGGCTCTCTAAGGGTAATGGGAGTCTGAAAATTGAATCTCAGAACCCTCAGGCAAGCAATATCCTCAGAGAGCTTCATGTTAAGAAGTGGTTCGAAGAAACTTCATACTCACCTTTATGCAGTTGCACAGAAGATGGAAAACAAAGTAAGTCTTTACAAATATCACTGTTTTCGAGGATAAGATATAAAGAACAATATTTTGGAGGCTCAAATAATGTTTCCATCATCTTTGTGAAATCCAAATGCAAGCCCAGTCAAGTTCAAAACTCTTAGCAGTTAGATGAGTGAAGACTGAAGATCTTTAATGTTGGAGTGAACTATGAGATGAAATCTGTGCTCAAAGACAACTTTCAACTTTTTCAGCCAATCAAATAATTTAATTTGGCATGGGCTATGGGAGATGACATAAGAACTTTACCAGATTTCCATTAAACTGTCTTCTTCCATTTCAAGACATAAACCTTCCCTGGAGGAACTCAGAGACTCACAAATAAGCTTCCCCAAACTAATAAAACCCATTTCTTTCAAAGATTCATAGATTAATAGATTCCAGGGTCAGAAGGGACCTCAGTGAGCCATCTAGTCCACCCCCCTGCCCCTGGCAGGCAAGAAAAGGGTCACCAAATCTGGGATTATGTGATCCCAGTCAGATACCTGTCCAATCTCCTCTTGAAGACCCCCAAGGATGGGGCGAGCTCCACCTTCATTGGAAGCCCATTCCAGATCCTAGCAACCCTGACCGTAAAGAACTTTTTTCTAATGTCCAGTCTAAACCTACTCTCCAATAGTTTATGGCCGTTGTTCCTTGTTATTCTAGGGCGTGCCCTGGTAAACAGATCATCACCTACTTCATGTTGCTCCCCCCATATGAATTTGTACGCCACACAAGGTCCCCTCTCAACCTTCTCTGGAGAGGCTGAAAAGGTTAAGGTCCCTTAGCCTTTCCTCATAACGCCTTCCCTGCAGGCCTCCAGTCAGATGAGTGGCTCTTCTTTGGACCCTCTCCAGGTTGTCTGCATCCCGCTTGAACTGCTGTGTCAATGCCATCTGAACCTCCGAACCGTCCCTTTGCAATGTATTTGGCATTGACACATATGCTTCAGGCCTTGATTACAGGAAGTCCACCTGCTACAATCCTGCAACCTCTTGTAGCTGCATTATCGCTTGTTAAAGGCAACTTGCAGAGTTAACCCTATATATCAGTCTAACTTCTATAGCCAAATCACCTCTTGACACAGAAATCAAGAAAAAAATCCTTCTGTTGTTCCAGTGGTATTTTACATCAGTATTTACTCTCTACAATTATGACTGTGATGAAATATGGTAAGGGTCAAGTATATTATTTTGCTTTTTAATAGAGTTATCTGAAGGCACGGACTCATATCTGAGCTGTTCTAAGATAATATGATCCTTTTGGAGAGAGTAAGGTAGATTAAAGTTACTTCCCTGAAGCCATTTTTGAAAACATACGAACAAAGAATCCTTACGTCTTGGGTTTGGTCATCAGAGATTTAGTGTTGTCCTGTAATGATAGACATTACTTAGCTACTATTATAGATAGCTTAATCCAAGTCTGGGAGATGGAGTGCAGAAGCCCACAAGCCTCAGAATCTTCAAACAAAAATGTTTTCAGTGTGAAGTCTGGCCCAATACTTACCTAATTTCCTGCAATTTGTCTTAAGAAACCATAGATTAAAATTTAGGAGTTCCTGGTTTCCAGCTTCACATTTACTTCAATAGACCACACTGCCTCTTTAAACTAACAGATTGTATTTTATTCAGTATGCACTTTAAATTGTTTGCAGTCTAGCAAGACTTTTTACACCTTAAATGTTACATATTTGTCTCTTCATTACAATATATATATTTTCCAACAATTCATTATACTTGGATGTAGTTGAATATGCATGTTCACCACTGCAGTTTAAACAACTCCTTATGCCATCTTTATGCTGAAACCAAAGAACAAAAACTTTTGGATAGTGTTTCACAAGACAATTGTTGCTTATCATGGCTATTGTACTAGTGCCTAATCATTGACTACATCAACATATATTCATAAACAAGACACCACATTACATCCTTGGAAAAAAAATGCAGGGTGACAAACATTTTAGTAGGAACAATTTTTAATAACTAAAATATCTGATTCTGAATGAAAAGAAAATTCTAAGGTGACAATTAAGATTTTATGAGCAGTTGAATAAACATATTTTATAAATTTGCCCGAAAAGCTGGTCTAATTTTTGCTTTCTGTGGTATCTGACTGAATATTCTAATTTCCTTCCCTCCCATGTATAATAAATCTGGACAAATAAAAGTCAAGATAATGATGCAGACCAAGTTAGAAACAGAGAAACTCCATTACAAATACAAATTGGAAGCTCATACCTGCAGTTTTATTTTATCCATAAATCCCATATTCAAATTCCCATTGAATTCAATGGCATTTTGGGAGTGCACAAAATAGGATAGATGTAGCACTTCATGAAGGGCTGGTCAATACCAATCAACAGCACTTCAACTATCAGCCTTGAAACTGATTCTCAGCTAGCACCAATCAGAATAATTCAACTGAAGTCAATATATACCAGTTCAGAAAATATGCCTGCCACCATGGTATCTAAGCAGATTGTGCTTAGATATGTTCTGACTTGGATAGTGTTTTCTTTCAAGGCAATAGGAGGGAAGAAGAAGTCTTCCTCCCATATTCGACCAGATGCTACACAGAACTTTGATCGAGGTGCGTAGAAGTAAATGGGCAGCTTGCCCATATACTTCTTCCCAGAATGTATGGAGAAGCGAACAAGTAAAGTTGAAGTGTGGGTAGACTGTTGGCACATCTTCTCTCCTCCCTGGCCAAACAGCTGAGCCAACACACAGTAGGAGGAGAGGTATTTAATGCTGGTGTAGCCCAGCAATAAATCATTACTCCCCAAGAACAAGAAGGAAGCAGAGATGGAACTGTTTCTATGAGTCACAATGACTCCTGTGGAGTGGCACAGGCTGCATCTTTATCTCTTGCCCAGAACTGTGCCTACAGTCAAAATCTAGCTTTTTGTAGTTTTGTACATATCTAATCCATCTAATGTTGTTTATAAAGAATCATAGCCAGAGCCTAAATGATGGAGAAATGTATGGGTGACTTAAAGGAAAATTATCCTTATTCTATTTTTAAACACTGAATAAAGTAAACAATTTTAGTGTACCAGATCCACAGCTGGTGTAAATCAACTCCACTCCATTGACTTTGGCCAGCTAAGAATCGGGCCTAGTACGTTTTAAGTTAAACAGTATAATCTGATTTGCATGAAATGTTGCATGCAAGAGTGAACTGAGAAACTGATGTGTAGCCCCTATATGCAACTTTTTAATTACTTTCCTGTAATTCTAAAATGCTGATATTATTATATTCAGAGAACAATGCTTGATTCCCTCTTTGGCTCATTTAAATCTCATTATAATGTCCCCTATAGAGGATTTTAGATCAGATTGTCTGACACTACAATTGTGTTTACATCTACTACAATAAGACAATGAAAAAGAATGAAACAAATTGAAAAATCAAAATACTTTTAATCGTCAAAGCTTTGTAGTTTTGTTTTTTTTTACATATTTACATGTAGACATATTTACTAATTTTCCTCACTCCATTTACATGGACCAAATAAATACTTATCTCTATATTACAGATGGGGACATTTAAAGAATTTGTCTATGCTACACTAGAATCACTTTCATAACCAAGATTGCAACTTGGGAGTTCCCAGCTCCTAGTTACTGTACTACTCTAAAGTAAACAGCAGTTCTACCACCAACAGTGGAGAAAAATTCTTTCCCCCATCCTTTCACTTTACCCTCTCTTCCTCTCAACTCTATTATTTTCCTCTTCTTTCCATTTCTGAAAAGGTTTGTCTTCCTTTTTCATCTCCTCTCCATATCAACAATGATCACAAAGAGGTATCTTGACAATCTAACCTTCAAAAATAAAGGATAGAGCTTTCCACATATTGAGTGAGAAAAATAACAGCTTCACAGGATAGGTTATTACAGATAAACAAGACTCTGAAAAGTTTGTCTATATGGGGCTGCTAAACCAGATTAATTTTATTTAGTTAGTCCACTTTCAAGTTCCTTGCACTCGCAGTTTCTATTTCAGTGAATTATTTGTCATCTTAGAGCACAATAAGTATTCCTGAGACTAAGTGTGATTTTGCAGGCAATTGTTTGCTTTCAGGTCTGTGTGGATATATTTCTAAGTATTCAGCTTTTGGCAGTCCTCCAACAACTATCCCACACTGCATTGCTTCACAGCTGGATCAGCATGTTTTCCTCCACTGCTTAGGGTTTATCTTGTCCAGATGTCATCTCTCTATTTAAATGTTGGCAGAAATCCAGGAATACTCCTTTTCAATACCAGACACTAGAGTGTTCAGATACCCATTATGGCGTTCAGACTTTCTGGTGTGTTTTTTAACTGGACCCCCTTGGAGATGCTGACTTTGATTATTCTCTTTTGCAGGCCTATCTGGAGAACAGCCACTGAGACTGAGACATCTACAGAATGCTGCCAAAGAAACTGAGGAAGAGCTGGCCCCAGTGCCAGGTCAAAGCAAAGGAGCTCTAGATTGATGTACCTGAAGGCAAAGGGCCATCATACGTCCTTTGTAAATGCCCCTACCACCTGCATATACAAAAAACAACAGGGCTACATTTGTAAGCAATAATAATGCTCCTCCTGAGAATAATGTGATCAATAGCTTTCCATAAAGCATCCCCAAAAAAGCTGGAAATACCTAAGAGAGCATGGATGGCACCCAGAATTAAACTGAAACTTCCTTTTAACTTCATATATAAAGTCCATCTAGGAGTAGTTTCATGAGGGCAGTCAAGAACTCTGTGACTAGACAGATTTGGGGATCATACAAAAAAAATTAATGTAGGTAGCAATAGTGAAACTGTGGAAGACAATTCACTAGCCTCAAGGCTAAAATGGTTTGGCAAGGAGTTTCAACAGGATGTATTATGTTCTCTTTACAAAAGAATGGTACAAAAGAACTCAATCCCCATCAACACACTATCTCCATACAAAACATTGGTACCACAGGGGTTAATCAAACACATTGCATAGTAGCGGATGCAGAAAAAAAAAAGCAATGGAAAAGGTACATTGATTCACAGTTTCATTAATGCATTCAGCTCTTAGTGAAGTTGAAATTTCACGAGGTAAATGGCTCGAATTGTGCTACAGCGATATTATAAGGTATTTGGGTTGAGAATGATCACTTCAGAGTTCTATTAATTTTGCTGTGTACTTTACACTTCTCTTTCATATAAAAGGAACATAAGAAATAGATAATGCTCTACTGTGGCATTCACATTGCAAGGCAAAGCAGCTGTCTTGGGCTAGACCATGCGATCATGCAATTTGGGTCAGGGGAAGGGTGGACACGATCAGGGAGCGCTAGCAGGCCTGCTGGAGTGGTGGGAGCAGAATTGCTTGCATTGGAGGGCTGGTGGCACCACAAAGAGGTTGCCCTGTTTGGAGGTGGGGGGGGGGGGGCTGCTAGTAATAGCCCAGTCAGGGTCAGGAGGTACAAATAGTGCAGTTGTGTGGTGACCCAGCCCTGTGGCTGTGCTGCAATTGCATACAGGCATTTACGAGATTGGGTTAACCCTTTTTAGACTGGGTCAACCCAATCTTGAGCTAAGCTATTCAGGTGAACTAACTTAGACAAGGTGTACCATATTTGGGTGCTTTAAGTCCTCTGCATGCTTGTACTATAGGGCCCTAACCCTGATTAGGTCAATCAAAATGTAAAGCCTGTATATATGTACCCCCTGTGTGCAATACAATTTTTTTTATACAGTTAGGGAAGGCAAAGGTATAAATAATCTTCTCGGCAAAGCAAAACTTTAAGACATGACACAGAATTACACTCCTCATAGAGCCAAAGATCTCCATGATGACAGCTCTGACAGCTGAATTACCAATACTAAACTAATTAGTTACTGATTGACACCAAGTAGTTATGATAAGTTTCCAAATGGTGATGACAATAATGTTTCTAAATACTGAGAGAAAATCTAATTTGTTTTGATTCAGGGTGAGATCTGTGCAGATTTCTACAAGTGTGGCCTTTTATCATCCTGAAGTTCTGCTTCTGCTCTATTGCTGGTCATCCCAGTTCTTCATCACTACCTGTTCCCACCAGACAATGCTAATTGGCCATATTTGAAAGCAGTGGTCTCTCTAGTGAAGATGCTTCAGAAAAATACCTTGCAGAAATAACCACTTCATTTTATCCTTTTACTCTTTTTTTTCTTCTTCCATGAGCTCCACCATGGAATCTAAAGCACTAGGAAACTTAAGAACCAAGACCATCCTTCTGAATCATTATAAAGGTGAGTTCATCATCATGTCCATAATAATGACTACCTGCCCAAAGTTTAAAAATGGCAACAGCAACGTTAATTACTAATGGCTACTTTAATCCATGTGAATTCTGAGCACCAAACCTGAAGCTTTTATTCATTACATATCTGTTTTACTATGTGATTGACTACAGTACGTAGAAGCAATTGAAAAATGCAATCAAATGCTGTTTCTTAGTGGAAACTCAAAAACAAACAAATGAAAAAAGGCCATAACACGATATTTAGATACTCAGTGTTTCAACGAAAAAAAGAACCAAGGTATTTATTACAGAAAGCAATTGCTTAAAAACAAGAGTTCTGTTAAAAACTGGGCTTTCTCTAAAAAAAGTTTTGATGGAACATTTTCAACCTGCTCTATATTAATATTAACTAGAAACCATTAGATACATTTTACCTTTGCAAGCATTAACTGACTAATACAATATCACTATGAAAGCATAATTAAGTTAATATTTTATATACAGTAGTAACTGATGTACCACACTACAGTAGTTTCTAACATACTGTACAGCTAAATGTTTTACTTATGACCATAAGATAAACTACTAACCCCTTTGAACAGATAATAAAATGGAGAGGAGATGAAAAGACTTTAAAATGTGTGTGGTTCACTTATTGCATGCCCAGGATTAAGCAGCTATGCTTTTTGGAAGTGTGTGAATTGATAGGTTGTGGTTCAAAAGAAACTCAGTGTTATCTGAACTAATCAGGATGAACATATGTCAAGTCTGGCATCCAGAAATTGAAGCACCCAAAATTAGAAGCCACTTTTGAAAATGTGGCCCAAGAATCTTGTATAAGAGACACTTGAAGAGCTCAGACCAAAACCTAGAAATGTTGGGCTTCTAATTCTGTAATCCCATCAGCAGAAAATATAGTACCTAAATATAACAAGCATTTTTCCTGTGGAAATTATAATGAAGGTAATTTTAGGGTTAACTTTAGGATTTGTTTGACTATTTCTGTTATTTGAATATGAAAGAGGGATACTTGATGTGTAAATTAAGCCATACATTCTTTGTAAAGGACTAAGAAATATAGTAAGATTATAATTACCCAGAAGAAAATGTCAAATGCAAAAAGAAGGCATATAACAAAGGAAAATAATGTTTTTACTTAAAATAAGCAGTGACAGTTAGAACTTGGCTTAGTAATACTGAATAGTTTATTGGCCTTAACATTAGCCCCAAATTCCCAAGGCACCAGCTGTAATGAGCGGTCTATTTGCAAAAGTTATATGTTCAATTTATTCCTTTATTCCCTATCTCCAAAAAAGACATTTCACACTGAAGCTTTGAAAGGTCTGTTCTTATAAAGCCTGACCCAAAAAGCTGAAAGAGGGAAAGCATTGACTTCCACGCTAGTTAGTTTTCACTGATGGTGCCCATATCTGAGAAATGCTTTTAAAGTCTGGATGAACTTATGAATAATATTTAATGAAAGGATCAGCTTAGGACCACTTGAAAAAGACATGTAAAATGACACCACATCCAATGAAAATAAACATGCTGGGCATGAGCATGCCTGTGTTCTGTCCCCATTCTTCGACCTTATCAAGTTTTTAACTGCTTGTGAGGGAGACAATTTTTAAGCTCAAGATTAAACTAAAATGCAATGGATAGTAAGCCAACAGGACAACTTTATTTGAAAACATGGTTCTAAAATTCAAGAAGAGGACATGAAAGGTAACAGCAGGGAACTGGATTAAGGCCAACATGGTAGAAAATTTAAAAAGCATATCCCATCTACAGGCAGCTTTTTTCTTCTCATGCCAGCTGTGATGGCATACTTGCAGACATGTAAAACACACTTATTGTAATCTCTTAAGGCCCAGCCTGTGCAGCAATACAGACCATTTAAACTCCCTCCTTCCTGACCCTGGGATCACTACTGAGGAAATAAGCCCTGCACCCTCACTCCTCATTCCCTTGCAATCAAGCCCAGTAATTAGGTAGTACAGATGTCTTTTAGCAGTCCTAAACATAAGTTCCATTAGTACTCTAAGGTTCTCTATCTTGGGAGAGTCTGAGTGTGGCACTGGGGCACACACTAAGAACCATGTCGTCAGGACCAGTTTAACTTGTGCAGATAGACAATACTTAGTTTTTCAGCAGTGATCCTGAGTCAGTGAGGAACTCGTATAGAAATGGTCACACTGGCGTACAGGGGTGCTTGTACGCATGATGCCATTACCATGTATACATGACGAAAATGTCACTTTTTGTGGCTTAATGGTGTCACACTGCACACGTGCAAGAGTTTGGGGTTTTTCAAGTGAGTTTGTATTTGTTGCAAAATAAACTACATCTGATGTAGTTTGCAACATTGCAAATTGCAATGATGCAGCTGTCAGCTGCAGGAGAGGTGAGCAGGATCCTCAGAAAAAATGGGATCAGGACACTTGCCACTTCTGCTTTCAGCAGGCTCCTGCAGCCCAGGACCATCTGGGAATCAGCTGGTTTGCCCCTGGGGCAGCATAGGAAGGTAGCAGGAGGGTGGCAGGGTTTGCTGGTGGCCAGAGAAGGGGTTGGGGACAGTGCATGGGATGCTGGAAGCCCCGATGGGCTTGGGTCAACATTGGATCTGGTGCCTCTGAACTGGGGCAGCACCCAGCCAGCTAGCAGTCTGCCTGGGACCCCATGCACCATGCCTGTGGCCTTGTCTGGCTGCCAGGAAACTCAGCCACTCTCCTGCTGCCTTCCCGTACTGCCCCAGGGGCAGCTAGCCTGTTCCTGGGCAGGTTCAGGCGTCCTCCTGGCCACAGGAGCCTGCTGAAGGCAGAAGCAGTGAGGGGCTCAACCTTTTTTTTTTTTCTGTGGAGCTTGTGCACCTGTCTTGTAGCTGGGGGGGGGCAAACTGACAGCTGCGTCTTTGCAATTTGCAATGTTGCAAACTAAATTACATCAGGTTTAATTTAAAATGATGCAAATTTATCCTTTTTTGTTGTTGGCAGAACCTGCCTGCTTCTCCCACAGCCAGGGGCTGAGCTGCTAGCAGGCTGAGCAGTCCCTGAGCTGTGGGGGGCCCTGGTCCTTCCCTCTGCAATGGCAGTGCCCACTGGGGCCACCTGGGTGGGCTGCTAGTGGGCTGGGTGCTGCTCCAGCTTGGGGTCAAAGAAGAGTTGGATCAGGAGGGGTGCTGTCTCCAAGCTGGGGCAGGACCCAGCCCACTAACAGCCTACCCAGGGGGTGCCCGCACTGCTGAGGGAAGGACCAGCCCCTCCACAGCTCAGGATCTGCTTGGCTCTGACAAAAAACAAACAAACCAAAGGATTGCCCCTTGCTGTAATGTGATGGAAAAACTGAAATAGTGGGTTTCAATCAAAAACCCACCATTTCAATTTAGGGGGCATAGAATAAAACCCTGAGGACTAAACCTCCATCATGTGTACAAGTGCCCCAGTAGATTAATATAGACTCCCCCCTCCCCCACCCTATCAATTCTTTCCTAGGTCTCCCAGAATGTCATTTGCAACAAATATGTGCTGGAAAACAGGCGCTCCGGCATGCAGGCACACAGTGCTAGGCATGTATCTGGCACTTATCTCATCTACAGTGGTAGTTAAAATGGGTAGGCTTTGGGGCTCTGAGTTCCTCATTGTGCTGGACAGCATAAATGGCCAAGGCATAGGGAGAAAGCTAGCACTGCCTGCAGGAGCAAGAACACAACTCCTTCCCTGGGCTGCTCCTGGGTGGGATGGTACAGCTTTGTACATTCTCTTACACAGATTAGTAGTAGTAAATCACTAAAATAGATACTGAGGGCAAGTACTAGCTGAGGAATTGGCCTCCTAACATAGAGAAAGCCATCCTATACAACTAGCAATAATTATATAACTAAAACTGCAAGATATTCCTCCCTTTTAAACTGGGGCATTTTAGAGTGAGGAATTCTCACAGAAAGTGTCTCCCTGGACTTCCCACAGAAAGGGTTGCTGGCTTAGCCCCTAGCTACTTGAATGGGTTGCTGGGCCCATAGGTGACCAAGTGAACAGGGAACCGAGACAAAGTGAACTAACTTCTGATGAGAGCTGTAGCTTTACATGTTTAGTTTGCTTGAATAGAAAAGCAAAGCATAATGCTGAAGCTCTCCAAAATCCAGCATGCATAGGCAAGGGGCCAGGATAAGGCAGTATGATGTGACAGTTTTCTGAGATACATGACCTAACTTCCCTTATTTTTGCAACAATTCCAAAGACAAAGGCATGACTTGGTGATATTTTTCAATATCCAGACAGGAGAGATGTGTTTCTGCATTCTGTGTCCAAAGCAGATGAAAGAGGAAATGAATCACACCCTTTTAGCTGATCTTACAGGGACTTGTTTTCCTTCATCTGAATTTCTGGTGATTGGCGAGCAAGTCTCAGAAGCTCAGCAGAGAATCCCTCAATGGATTCTGAAGTTATTTTGATGGTATTAAGACAATGGTGAATAATGCCATGGTATGCTTGGGCTTTTTCTAAAGGCTTCTTTTTTTCCTTCTAAAGGGAAGCTCATGTTTTCTAAATTTGAACAAGTCTTTTTAACTTAGAATAGATTCTTTTGAAAGGAATCTTTATCTAGCTCCTTACCTTTGAAACTAAGTACATTAAATTGAATTGCAGTCTTTTCAATGACTTCAGATTTGGAATGATTCATTTTTCTTTCAAGGAAGGCAAAAATACCTTTCATCAAAGGCATTTACACATTAATATTTTAAAGTGCTCCATTGAATGTTTTGTTTCATGCAATTCAAAGCTTTCCAGATTTGTCTTTACAATAGTTTTCAGTAGTACCTTCCAGCCAAAACTAGTGTGGGTTGACAAGGTTCTCCTATAAACATATCCCACAACCACCTATACTGTTTAGTTGTGTTCTAAATATTAAGAGATTTGAAAAGGAGAAAAATATTTAATTAATCAAAAGGTAAATTTGTTGGGCTTAGTAGCCATACTACAGAATGCATTTTATTTATTATTTTCAGTAATATAAAGAAATCAAGGAACAGTGCATACTTCCCTGTTGCTGCTAAAATGACGTAGATATCTGAAGTCAGACTTATGCAGAATTTAGGTGCCCAAGTCCAAAGTTGTGATCTTGATTACCCGCACTTAGCTGCTGCCTAACCCTGAAGGCACCATAACTGCAAACAGCTTGCTGTTTGATTTTAAAATTCCCCTGACACGAAGAGTTGTACCTGTGCATATGTTTAAAACTGCCCCAGTCTGAAGAGGGCTAGCCCATGCTCTAATCCCAACAGTTTCAAGAAATTAGTTCTTCTGCCTGAGTGCTCTCCGAGGCACGATGCAAGAGGTGTTTCAGAGCACCTAGCTCCTCACAAAACACAGTGGTGGCCGCTGTTCTTTCTAAAATCCCGCTGGAGGAAGAAGAGGTGATGGGTATTGCTGGTGGTGCCCTGTCATTTAATAGTCTAGAACGCAGCCAACAACCTTTTCAATCTGTGGTCTGGAACAACCTAGCTGTGGTCCAGTGCAGGCCAGATGACTTTGGCAGTGGGTCAGCAGTGGGGAACTTTCTCTGCACTTGCCCTGGGTGGGGCCATTCAGCTGGGAGCTGTGCCCATGCTGCCATCACTTCTTCCAGCTCCCTCACTTCCCAGCTGAGGCACAAGTGCAGCATTTGCCAGTAGGAAACTGCGACATGGCTGGGCAGCTGGAGGTTGTGTCCATACTGCTGCTTCTCCCTGCAAACCCGTCACCCTCCAGCTGTGGTGCAGACACAGAGAGAAGCTGCCTGGTCCCAGCAAAGCTACCCACTGGCTGGAAGCTGCACCCATACCACTGCTTTGGGGAGGGGGAGGGCAGGGAGAAGGAAGAGCAGCATGGACCCAGCTCCCCACTGCTAAGCCCTGGCATGGGTGTGGGCACAGCCACAGGCAAAGCCCATCAACTATGCAGGCCATATCCAACAAGTCTGCAGGCTGGATCTCACCTGCAGGTTGTATGTTGCTGATCCTGATCTAGGATACAAAAGGGAGTATAAATCTGCAGCCTGGCAATTAAGAGCATTCACTTGATTGAGACATGAGCTGCTGTCTTGGCCCTAGGAATGCTCATGTATGTTCTGTTAAAAAGGCTTTCGATAGTCTCCACCATTTGAATACTAAGTCATGATCCCTTTTGTTCTCTTCCTGATCCAATAAATCTTGATTTTTTTTTTTTTACTATGCAGCACAGTTTCAATATTGGTTCAGGGCTGTGGATGGATGATGACTTCTTAGGAATGGGATTTGAAACTTGGTGCTCTATGCAGATTTTCTTTTCTGGTTAGGTACAGGCAGCTACACACTGAGCATATTGACCAGCTGCTTCTCTGCTCAGTAAGCTGGCTGTTTGAAACCTCATTTCAACAGACTTAACTCTTCCCATGTGCTATATAAAGAATCTACACCCCTAACATGAGGTTCTGGATTTCCAGAAGTTAGGGGTTGTGGAATTTCACCTTTAATGGTTTAAGTTCTTTATTGGCTCTGGCTGTTAGTTACTTAGGACCCTAAGGCATCTCTATACCACTAGAGAACCATCCTAGGCAGTGTTGTAAAGGAGTACAGCATGCCAGCTCTGCACTTACTATCTCTTAAAATGGATGTAACGTAAGTACCTTAGTGCAATGCTAGGCATGCGCCAAGAAGCATTCCTAAGAGAGTCAGCTTATTGGCATGCACTCACAGCCAAACAAAAGGTACACTACATCCATTTTGGGGATGGCATATACAAAGCATGTATGCTGTCAATGAGGCACTTAAGAGTAGTCCTCTGGTGGATAAACATGACCTCTGGCTCATTTTGAAAAATGAAACTACATATAGGAGCCTCAGTTTCATTGACTGTCACTAGGGCAGAGGATGAAACTTGGAATTTTTGTTCTGTGGAAATATTTTGAAATTTCAAAAAGGCTTTAGTTCTGAATTAGAACTATCCATGGCAAGGTAATTCTGCAAAAAAAAGCTTTGTTTCATACAAATGGAAATGTTTCAGTTGGATTTGTCGAAACAAAACAGAACAGCTAGCCACCCTACTGCCAGGAACTGCCCTGGAATCTGGAGGATTCGCCAGGTTGCTTCCAACTCTTCAGAAGCTGCTTAAGGAGTGACCCAATGTCAGGAGACTGGAAGACTTGAGAGTCCTAGTTTGAGGCAGGCTGATTGGCTGATCAAACTGATAGACTTCTGATTGTAAAGCCAGGAGTCTAGACATCAAAACCAACAGGGGTCTGTAGGACCTTCAGGCTCCTAGCTATGTGGCAAGGAGCATAGAGGGATTTCCAGGCACTTGCAGGCTGAAGAAGTAGTGGGTGTGCAACAGGGTAGAGGGCAGGAAATAGGAAACCTTCTTGCATTTCTGTGGAAGTTTGATGAAACTGATACATTTCCATAAACCTTTTTGGTTTAGATGAACTGGCAATTTCTGATAGAGGAGGAGGAAAAAGCACATGTTGGAATAGTCCCATCTCAATTCCTATGTAAAGCTTACTACAGTTTGTTCCAGTCAAAACTGTTTTTGGGGGTGGGGGGAAGGGAGTGTGAGAACATGTAGGCTCTGGTTGACCAAAACATTTCATGAATGTGTATTAAATTAGTTTATCTTTAGCAACCCCTCTCTTGAAAATGCAACTTAAAAGACTAACTATGATATTTTCAAATTGAAGTGTTTTCATTTTTGTATTGTAAAATGTATTTTTTACAAAAATGAAAATGAAATAAAATGTTTTGTTCAACTCAAAAGGAATTTTTTTGATTATTCATATTATCAAAAAATGGGAACATTTAGGGAGTCTATACATGTACTCAAGGAGTGGGAAGGGGCGCTTTAATTAGAGCGGCAATCAGACTCTCTAATTAAAGTACCTGGACCATCACGTGTGTTCCCATTTTGAATAATGGTGGTGGGAGTGCTTTAACTAGAGCTCGTCAAACAAACTTTAGTTAAAGTGCCCCCACTGCCATTTTTCTGCACGGGGACGCTGGCACACGTGACGCTGGAGTCTGATGGAGCACGGTAGTTACCATGCTTCATCAGACTTGATTAATTTATTGTGCTCCGACGCGCCATAATTACAGGATGTCAGAGCAGCCTCCCTGCACGTGTATAGGCGCTCTTAGTTTCTGGTTGACCTGATTCCCCCTATCTCCCCTGGTTTACCTAGCAAACCAAAAAAATCTATTTTTCACACAGCTTTATACTTAAGCCACTGGGACACATTAGAAAATGTTACCCTTGGTCTGTACATTCTAGTCTACTAAGAAAAAGTTAACTATTTGCATGGGGAATTATATCATTTACATTGATATCTGACTGGTAGTACTATAACTCTAGGGTTATGAATATGTATGTGGCCCTGGTGCACATAGAAAAGATGCCGCTAAATAAATTGTCTTATACTTTTTTCCCATACAAAGGCAAAACTCAGTTATGTAACAGGATAAAAGGACATACGAATAAATACAAGGTTTTCTCTGTTACATAGCAGTTATATAATAAATAGTGCATTGAAAGTATTAGGTGTCAACAGGGATGCATTCTTTATCAAATTATCCTTTCATTTTATGGAAGACAGAGTTTCCCCTAAGTCTGTATAAAACATTTACAGTACCTTTGCCATTTTTGTATGTCTGCTACTGTGTTTTGGAAAGGTGCAAATGACAAGTAAATGGAGAGTTATAAATAAAAGATTATGGAGCTTTATTCTAACTTTATAAGCCAGAATGCACTTACTTTTGTGCTCTACCTGTGAATATATAAAGACACGGCACCAGTGGCAATTCTTACAAACATAGTGTTTTAAGTGGATGGAACTATGCATAACTGGCTCTGAGACTTCATCATCTGACTTTACTAAGAAGCAGCTTTTAACCCATATTTTTTTCTTTAAAAATGTAGTATGCTTTCCCCAGTGCTAATGCCTTCTACTCACTGAAAACTCAAGCCTTCTTCAAACTTCACAACCAAGTGCCCCATTCTTACCTTAGTGTTTTCTGTTAACCAAAAACATACAAGCAATAGCAATACTACATCTCTTCATTCACTACTGGATACAGTACTTGAAAATATGCAACCATTTAGACAATGGTAGTTAATCTACAATCATCATATAAGGCATAATACTTGGAAAAATATACAGAAAAAAATTTTCTGTCTTGCTTACCTGTGTAGATCGCATCAGAAAACTGTCCTATATGGCTTAAATTACTAACAGCATATTTCATGCCATAGTGTTTTGCAGACACTATTCTTATAGAAACAAAATGAAAACCACTGAAGCTACCTTTGAAGTACTCAGTTATGCTCAAGAATAATTTCACCATTAAATAATTTCTATGAAATAGTTTAACTAAAATGTTGAAAAGAATGAATCAATTATGTTTACCTATAATCATAGTTTTTTTAGTTAAAAATCCTTTGAATATACAAGACTTGTTCCTAACATGGGCCAACAATAAATAAATAAATAAATAAATAAAATTGTTGTTACTCTTCCTTAGGCCAAACCGCCCTTACTTCATTGAGTTTTGGATTGGTTTACTGCAGAATAGAAAGTTAATGAATTCAGATTCAGGGTACGTGCACATGTTACACTTAGCTTGACCTAACTAGGGTCAACCTAATGCTGATCTGTACACACATTTGGGGAGTTTAGATCAGGCAGAAAATGTCCGGACCAATCTAAATTAGTTCATTAGAGAAGGCGAACTATGTTAGATGAGGAAAAGTGTAGCCTGATCTAAGAAACATCTGTATATGTTCAGAGTCCAGCCCTAGGAGTGAGGAAACCCAGCTGCTTACTCTAGCCCTGGGGCTCTGCTTTTCCTACCCCTCTCTGAGCAGGCTATTTTCAGCTCCTCAATCCCCTCCAACCCGAGATAGACAACCCCCCTCACAGACCCACGAAGTCTTGCAGACTCACCAACCCCCCTGCAATCCTACCAACCCTGCTAGGATTGACTAGTTCCCCTCCCTGCACAATCCCAGCTGCCTCTTCCCCTGTCCCAACTTAGATCACATTCCTGGGGTAGCTCCTGGTACTGATGAATGTCTGCAAAAGCAGAACCTGATTTATGATCATGTAGCTTAGAGCAAGCCACGTGCTGGTAGATCAGATCCAGGGCTGGGGCCGGGATCTTGGGACAGTGACAGCACCAGGGCAGAGCTTGAAGCCACCAACAGGGCTCATTGGAGGTGGGGAGGCGGGGTGGGCACAGCACCTATGCAGGGAAGAGGATGGCTGTGATCCCCATGAAGGAGTATCAGAAGGAATTTAGCCTCTCTTCCCTCACTTGTCCCCTCCCCTGGCTTGGGACATGCAGACCACAGGCAGGGGAGGGGAAGGGGGTGGACCCAGTGGCAACTCTATACCCCACCACTTACAACACCCAGGAATGGGCCAGGGCTATGGGACCCACCCCCATCCTGTGCCAGCTTACAGCTCACCCTACAATGGCTGTGCAGCAGCAGCCCCCTGCCCCTCTGCTCGATGTGGGGCAGAACGGTGTGGAGCTGAGTAGTGTGGGGGCAGTGGGGGGAGCCCCAGTGAGGCCATTGTGTCCAGGGCCAGGGCCGGGGCTGGGGACCAGTCTCCATGGAGACTGGCCCCTGGCCCCAGAGGCAGCTCTCCACCCGGCCGCCCATGGTCTTCATGGAGACTGGCCCCTGGCCCAGGTGTTGGATATAGTGCCCTCACCAGGGCTCCTGCTGCTACCCCATGCCATTCCACTCCATGCCACTCCACCCCACACTGAGCTGGTGGGGCTGAGGGCTGCTGCTGTCATGGGGACATCCTTGGAAAGCTGCAGGCTAGCATTGAATGGGGGTGACCCAGTGCCACCCAGGGGGGCCAAAGGCCCCACTGTGGGATCGACAAAATAGCTCCATGGCCTGGATCTGGTCTATGGGCTGTATTTTGCCCAGCCCTGATCTATAGCAAGAGACAGCTTCTTCAAATGTCTTTATAGGAAAAAGGCAGGAAACATGGCAAAATAAAAACACAAGGTTAAATCTGAAGATATTTAGCAAATATAAGGCCCCTTCCTACAACTCTTTTGCAGAGCCACTGTGGAAGTAAGATTGACTCCAAACGTGGGTTGTAAGTGCTAGAATTAGAAATGCAAATATTTCATACTGCTGTACATAATCTATCTGTGAATGGCATGATATCATCACAGCATGATGCTGCTGTATTTTCTTGTCTAGAAAATGAGCCTGTGGATAAGACACACTCCCAAACATGATAAAATAGTGGGGGAACGTTTTTAATGTAAATTTAATTACATTTTGGTCAACAATTATCACCATTTTTTCAATAATACTTTGTTTTATAACTTTGGTTTATAAGAAACATCTTTGTTTTAGATCCCCTTTTTACAGGAAAAAATGAATCCTATCCACTAGAAGCATGGAGTATTTCTAGGAATACTAAGCTGTAGGTTTAACAAGAATTTTCAATGTAGTAGCAGAATGTGCTTAGGCAGAATAGCAAATAATACAGGATATCACACACAAAGGCAAGGTTTTATTAGCATATTGACTAAGACACCAATGACAACAACAAAGGGTCATGTTTTTGTGAATCAAAGTCCTTATATATCCATATTGTTGGGTGATTTGGAGGTACTGGTTTATTTAAAGATCCTTGCTTACAGCTAATTAAAACAAAAACCTTTTCTAAAGGGGACAATTCTCTGATTAACTAATTACACTGAACTGATATTATGTTTTACTTTTCTCTTATGCACTACTAATTCTGTGTGGATTGGTTTTCCTTATCCAGACTAAGTGACATGGGGAAACAATATTTTTTTCAAAAATATGTTAGAAGTTTTCTTTATACTATCTATAAATTAGGGTTGTTACAAGCATGGTACATCTCTTTCTAGTCTGATATATCTGTTGTCTGATTTAGTGAAGGACCAGCTGGTTATTAAACCCAAATGAATTATCACAAAAAATCTGTAGCTTTCAGTCCTTTCCATTTTTCTTTTATTCTCCCATTGTACGAGTGGCTGAAGAGTTTTTTTCATCAGCAAATGATTGATTTACAAATACATGCACCTATGAATTTGGAAACAACAAAACACACACTGACTAAAGGCTCAATTCTGCTGCCAGTGAAGTCAAAAGCATACTTTTCATTGGCTTCAGCATTGTAAGATTGAGCTTTAAATCCAGGATGATAGAGTTGAACCAAAACTCTGTTTCCCTTGGTAGTATAATAAAATAAAATATGGGATCTAGATTTTGCTACACTTCCTCATATTGGAAAGAACCTTATCTTTCAAGTGAAACCACTGATTTTAATGAGTCCATGCACCAAGTAGAATTTCTAGTCTATGTGATCAGGACTATTAGAATCTGACTTTAAGATTCTGAAAATAACTTGAAACGGACAAAGAAAATTTTATGTTGGCTAGCTAATCAGATTTCCTTACAATTTGCTTTCTGATCTACTGAACTGTAGATTTTGTATGTGTGGTTTTAATTATTTTCATTAATAGAGGAACTCATGTAGATGCACATTGGTGTTGGCTGTATGCAGAGGAAGGCATGTGTTTGCATAAGGGCTGGACCAGCTTACATTTTACTAACATTTCAAAGCTGGGCAGATGAGAGCATTGCTATTTCATTGTCTGTGCGAATATTAAGACAAAGTTTCCTTATTTAGCAGCATTAAAATTGAATGTCATGTTATACTCATGATAGCTTTGGACATCAAGTATTCTGGTAAACAGCTGGCATAATCATGGACTGCACATCTGGTAGGTGTGGATGGAATTCATTAGAATAAGTCCTCCATAAATAATGTGCCAGAGCCTTGATATAACAAGTGCTTATGCCTGATGGCAGCCATTTACTCTTTGCCAGTTCAAATGTGCTTCTTTCCAGGGCTGGACTGTATCCACATTGGCACTTGAAATACTGTGAATGAGCTCACTATATTCTGGAGATAAAAGTTAAAGTGTGTGGTCCATAGTCTCAGCTGGTTTAAATTGAGGGAGTCAACAGAGGCATCCCAATTTATAGCAACAAGAGATTTGGCCTGTGTGCTTTCACTTTTATCTTGTTTAATATTTTCCTTGGAGTCAGTAGCAATATCCAAGTTTATACTAGATGAGGCTCATAGGTACCAAAAAATACCTTTTGTATATGTTGTCAAGTGTTGTCCATCTCTGAAACATAAGCACATTATAGGGTGCCCTGAAGTGCCCCAACAGGAGAGGTTTTACTATATGGCACATTATTCCACAGAGGGACTCTTATGTTAATGCCCCTGACAAGAGATGTCCCCTCAAAGAAAATCCTGAAGGAAAAGCTAAACAGATAAGAGGGGAAAAAATCTACTAATTATATTTAACAGGAAGCAGGTATAGTATTTCTCTCTGTGTCTCGTTCCAGATGCTGGGAAACTGTGGATATTTTTGTTCTTGTTAGGACATGACAGTAAATGATTATCACTGGGGCTATTTGCAGATACTATTAAGGTGTTTGACTGAAGTGTTGACAAGAAGGTGGTATATGTAAATGTGAACATAAGGCTAATAAGGGAGGATCAGAGAATAACAATTGTTAAACCTCACACACCATTGTTTCTGAAAGCTTAATTTACTGAAGAACCAAACTAAACTCTCCCTCCAGTCAGTCAAATACTCCATTATCCTTCATGCATTTTGTTATATATATAACAAATATATATAACATATATAAAATATATAACAGATATATTTAAAGCATATATATATATATATATATATATATATATTATTTAAAGCACACTGCCTTTGCTATAAAGGTCTGTTCTGTTCTGCTGCGATAGATATAAAGATTGGCTCCCAAGTACTATTAAATCCCTGTTATATTTGCCCTAGCAATAACAAAAGGTTTATAGTAGTCAATACTTGGCTCTCAGTAAAGGTATAATAAAGCTGTTACACTAAAACATATAATATCATGGAAAAATAACAGGTTTAATATCTGTGGGTAAATTTTCCAAAAGTTCCCAAGTCATTTAGGAGCCTAAGCCTTGCTGACTTACATTCTTGAACAACTTAGGTGCTTCTATAAAATTACTCTAAAAAATCACAAGAGAATTGTTTTGCTTCTTCAATGAAATATTTAAATTGGATTTTAGATTCTATTAATCAATGAACATGGTGTTACTCTTCCTAAATATGTTAAAGAAGATGTTACATTCAGCATGTTAAGTTTGGCAATTTAAGGCGATTATTGTTTAAAATAAGTAAATTATATGGCAATCTCAATTTTAGATTAGCTCAAAGCCAAACCCTTTCTTAGATTTTAATGCCTGAAAGAACCACTAAGACCATCCAGCCTAACTTTCTACATTACACACAGCTTAACATTTTTTCTACACAGTAATTTCTGCATGAAGCCCATAACTTGTGTTTGAACTCTTAGAAAGACAGTGAATTTTGATTAAAAGGTTTCAAAGACAGGGAACATCTTCACCATGTTGCTAGAAAGAAAAGACCCTTCTCCTTCTCACCTTTGGACTTGTTCTTATTTGATGTGGCTTTGAATAAATCACAAAAAAAAAGACATCTCTTTCACCTTATCCATTTAAAAATATTCTTAACTAGAAATACTTGGCCAAGCTACTTCAAAGTGGCCTTGACTTGAAAGTCTCCATGGGATCTATAACACAAGTCAAATTTGAGCAGCTGATGATTATTTTATGAGAAAGAATGATTATACCTTATGAATAGAGATGTAACAAGCAATTTTTGTGCCCTTGTGCCCTATAAACAAGAATTCCCTGCCATTCTTGCCCTGCCTCAAAATTGGTATGCAGGGCTAGTGCCCTGCTTGCCCACCCTTAGTTGTGCTACTGTCTTTCAAATTACTGTGGGCTTGAGTGTTATTGGAATTATGTGATAGAGTGCCCCTGATAACAGGAAGCTAGGTTCTGGAACTCAGGAAATGGTTTCCAGTCCTATGTTTCAATATTTCAGTCCATCTCTCAGGAGTCTAATATTTTTGTGTGCCTATATGCACCAATCCAGGAACAACCTTCAAAATCAACACATGTATTTTCAAGGAAAGATTGACATTGTTGTCATTGTTCTGCACATGATTTATGTTGAACATAGCAGGACCCAATATTTTTCTTTTTCATGGAAGATGTTTCATTGGCATGATAAGAACATAAGACATGCCACACTGGGTCAGACTGTGACAGGGAACTGCTGTTCCCCTTACTAGGAAGGCAGGGGAGAGTAGGAAGGGCCACGAGGAGCACAGGTGGACTGGGCCAAGAACTAAAAAAGCCATGCACTTAATAAGGCATTTAGCTGCCCCTGGCCCCTGGGTACAGGATATCCAGTCACATGACTAGAAGGCTGGGTTTGAGCATATAAACCTAGTCTCTGACCATGCAACAAGGTTCTGGCCCTGCAGGCAGCAGGGAAGGAAGCTCCCAGAAGAGAAGCTTGGCTGGAGCTGGACGGATGGACAGACACACACACACACCCAAGCCACCCAGAGGAGTTGGGGTGAAATGGCTCCAAGGGAGGTATGTACTGTTTGACAAGAGTAATTCTGACTGATGGAGACTTTTTTGTTTTGAAGCAGCTTGCTGAGTTTATATTCTGTTTTGAATTTGAGACTGGATGACCAGGTTGTTCCTACAGGGGTAGAGAAAGACACGTGGGGGGGGGGGTGCCTCGGTATCACTCCCCACTGTAAGTGCTGGGAGCAAACCCCAAGACAGAGGGGCTGAGGCTGGTGGGTGCTAATGTAGCCCCAGAAGGGGCTGCTGCCAAGTCAGCTGAAGCCCTGGAAGGTGCCTAGAAAGCTGAGGGAACACTCTCTTAGGCTAGGTACAGACACTGTACATAAACCAGTTTAAGTGATCAGAAACTGGTTTAAACCTGTAATAAAGCAGACATACAGTGCACATAAACCAGTTTAAAAATGGCTAAAACTGGTTTGAGATAAACCTGGTTGAATGTCATATCAGACTTAACTGATCTGGGTCAAACCGGTTTATGCAACGTCTGTCCCAGACCCCTTGCTGATTTAAGTTAAATCAGATTCCCCCAGCATCCTGGCATGCTCTCTGGGCTGGGCAGGGCTCACTGCTCTACAGTGAGCCAGCCCCTCCACTCTGCTCCCTGGCTGGAGCTCTGGAAGAGACTTGTAGGCACAGCAGGGTCTGCTAGCTTCCCCATGTCCCCCTCCTCTCTCCCTCTCACTACTTGCTGCTTAAGCAGAGATTCTTTCCTCCTCTCTCCTGCAGCATGGACCATAGCCAGCATGCAGTATACTAACTAATGCTTTATAAGGCAGATAAGACAGTGTCTTTTTGGGGCTAATCAGCAGCTTAGCTGGTAATGTCCCTGCATTCCTTCCTTTGGAAAAAAACTGTTTAAGAAGAGCTTGAACTAATGAGTGAGGCTTTGGTTTCTGATGGGATGCTAAATGCTGATAACAAAGCTGATAAATGCTCTGTTATCAAGGAAAGGGAGGGGGCCCTCCCTAATCACAGCATCCTGCCAGGGCCTGGCCATACCCCACTCATCTCAGTCCTGTGGAAAGGAAGGGAGGGCTGCTGTAGCATCCCCTGGCCTCTAGCCTGAGCCACTGCAGGCATGTGTCGGCATTTTTTCAGTCCAGAGCAGATGTCTGTGCAGGTACAAAGTGATTTAGCTTAGCCAGGTTAGATTAACCTGCAATGATTGGATCAATTCAGGCTCAGGCTTTTTGAATGTCTGTCCCTAGCCTTAAAGGGGAAGCACTCAAGGCTAGAGCACAGCCCTCAGGTGGGGAAAACCCAGCTGTGAAGGTTTAGCCAAGCATCAAGGTGACCAGAGAGGGTATCCCTGGCCCCCAGGACTGCCTCTCCAGAAATACAAGATAACATCCAAGTTGTGGCAGGTGAGAGAGTGGAAGTGAGGTCGGTGCTGGGAAAGCTGGCAGGCAATGACAGGGGGTGTGGGGCACCAGGTGCCAGGGTGGCAGACCCCCAAAGGTGGTACACAGACTAATGGTCCATTAAGCCCAGAATCCTGTATGCATGCCTACCTTGACTGCACCATTTCCAGACCCTTTTTTGCTTCTGCAGAACCTCCTACTGAGGTTCTGGCTGCTCTTATCCCTGCACCTTTTCTGTGATGCACTCCCTGTCTGTGGTCCCATCAAGCACTGGGACCTGCTGGTCTACCTCCTCCTGGCTCTGGCCATCTACCAGACCAGGAAGGAGACTCTGGCTGGGGGAGAATCTGGGCAAATGTGGGGCTGTCTTCTTCTCTCTCCTCTACTCACATCACTAAGCAGAGTTTCCTTAGTCAGCATGCATAGGCTCCCTTGACCTGTTCACGGGGAAGTGGGCACTGCCCAGAGTGCTCTGCTTGGTGTCCCCTTCTGACTCCCTTGTTATTAACCTATGACCTCAATCCATTCCTATTTTCTTTTTATTTGCCCCCTGTATTCAGTTGATGTGTCCCCACTGACCTCCCTTGTTGAGGGAGGCTTATAGTTTTCCTTAATGGACCTAAGCCCATGATCCATTTGGCACATCAAATAGAGCTGTATGCAACAGTGGCACGAGGGGATGCTTTGAGGTAAAGCATTGAACCAGATAGACCTAGAGTGATTTATCCCCTATTCATTACCATCTCTGTCATCCACCATTATTGGTTTAGAGATGCCAGAGGAAATGTCTCAAAACATTCTATTTAGCAGTTATCTGGTGGTATGAACACTGGGTTGAGTAGCTGGAAACACAGAGGGTGAGAGTTTGAGGCCACAGCAGAAGCACTTGTGAGGCCGAGTGGTCATGCCAGATTCCAATGAATCTTCAAATTCTGCTAAGTGCCTTGTCACTAGGAAAGAATAGATCTATTATGCATTAATTTGTTTAATCCCTTCAATATAAATGTAGACTCTCCCTCTGCCTGAAGAAGAGTGTTTGTACCCAAAAGCTTGCACAGAAAAATTGTTCTAACTATTTAGTTGGTCTAATAAAAGATATCACATTTACCCAAATAACCTTCTCTGCCTATATCCTTAGACCAATACAGCTACAATGAACACCGTCTAATCCCTTTTTGAACTGACTGTGTTATTTGCCTCCACCACCTCCTGTGGCAATGACTTCCACAAGTTAACCATGTGTTGCATAAAAATGTATTTTCTCGTTAGTTTTGAATGGTCACCTACTAATTTTTGTGGGTGCTTGACCTTCCTCACCACTGACCTATACTCTAAAGCTGAAAGGATAGTGTCAATGAAGTCTCTATTCTCATATTAGTAGATCCATTAGTTGCATCTATTACAGTTGATCATAAGGCCTTTTGATGCACTTGCAAACAGGGTGGGCACATCTACATGAGACGCTACTGCGCAGTGGTTACTGCACATTTATTTAGTACTTGTATAATCAAGTACAAAATAATTGCACAGTAACTGGAGTTACTGCACAGTAGCACTGGCAAATGCCTTTTAAGTGATGCTTCTGAACAATGGCCTAATACTACTGTGCAGTAGCATATTAGCACTGTTAGTGCTGTGAAGCACTACTGTACAGTATTATTCAGCTATTGCACAGTCAGTATCTCATGTAGACGCACCCAGTGGGAGTAAATAGACTGACTTGCATTAACTTAATTCTTTCCTCTTGGGAACAACTAAAAGAATGGTTTGGGGAAATACCTTTTCTGTCCTTACATATGATTTTTCATACTGTTTCATCTTACTTTTCCTGCTCATTTGGTTTATGGAACTAGTGGATGGTTTAATGAGGAGGCATGGGTTAAAGTATTTTTAATATACTGGTAATAATCTGTTCACTCTCTTTTCCTTTAACATTCAAATAAAGAAAAGTCTCTGTTAGCTATTATGCTAATAGGGGTTTTGACTTTAGACTAGATATTTGGATGTATTACTACAAATATATCCTCACCAGCACATCACAGCACTCCAATCTATTTAAATACAAAACATTATAAGGAGGTACAAAATGAATGCTTACATTTACCGTTATCCTTAATTTTCCTTTAATATTAGTAATAGTTAACTGTGAGTATATTGAAAGTGAGAAATTTGAAACTGTTGGATGAGATTATCAGTGTTAGCAGCCTCTTAAATGCCCAAGATGGAAATTGCAGCAGGTTATGCTGCAGAAGGTGTTAAACCAACATGTCAGTGTATATTCATAAAAGACTAGCAACATAAGTGGCAAATTGCCCCTACAACCCAGTGTGTCTGAACATGACTTAATGGAACCATATCAAAGAATTGATGGAGGTTTCAGTCTTCATGATTCTCCATTCCTTACTCATCCCAGTATCACTGGGAACATCTACATGTGCATTAATGTGCCATAATGATGGCACATTAAGTTTAACACTAATGTAATAATGGGTACTAAACTTAACGTGCCATAATTTTCATTCCTGTGTAGTAGCACTGGCACATGTCTTTTACATGATGCTAATGCACAGTAGACTCATTCTCCTGCACATTACCATGACATGCTAATGTGCAGTAGAATGAGTCTACTGTGCTTTTAATGTCTGATGTAGGCACACCCACTGACACCTCTCCTGAACTGGATTAAGCCAATCAACCTACTTCATATATGCCACCCATAGGCCACCCAGTGAAAAGGCAAGGTCTGTACCAGTGTGGGCTACATTTAGCTGGTGAGAAAGAGGGAAGTGCTTTGTCCCTTTATTTGGCTCCTTAAATACTGAGACTATTTGATTTAAAATAAATAAATAAATAAAAAAACCTGCTGCAAGACATACTTTTAAAGCAGAGCACTAGTAAGGACATCACTCATGATGACAATGATTGTTGTAGTATCGTAGAAAGATCCATTCTATCTATGTGACAAAGTATAGACTCTTGGCTCTATTTCTTGTTTCATAAAGCAGTGGGGAAAAAAACCTTGTCAAAGAACTGCTATAAGATTTGCAAATAACTGACTTCGAACTGAGAAAAGCTCAGCACAGCTGTTAGTCAGTCTAGTGGAACGCTCCCTTTTGACTTACTTGGTACACCTTCTTTCTATACACCCCCCAGCGTGCTGGTTCAAGGGCTGGCTGAGTACACACACAGCAAGTTCAGTTACCAGATTTAATCTGTCATTTGCAAGCAGCTGTCATATCCATTGGTGGGACAAAGGGTACAGGAACCAAAACCCAGGTTTCCTTGTGTGATTTCAGGATTATAGAGTTCCAAAAGAACTAGAAATCCATTTGAATCCAGGTAATGTATCAAGTTTGAGTCAGGGAAATGGCATGAAAGATTACAGAATTTCTGATTGGGAAAGTCTAATCATTTAAATTTTCTTTGTCAGGTGTACTTGTAAAGAACACAAAAATCACATTTCCTGTTAATAACTGGAAAGGTAGTAACTTTTGTTCTCATTGCTGCTGTGCTATGACTTCCATAAGGACATTTGTTAGCAACAATCTCTGGTATTTTTTTCATGGAGAATATTCAGTCCCATCCCTGTATTGCTAAATTAATTTACGGAGTATATATAAGGCTAAGATTTATCCTATGCCTCATCTGCCTCATGTTTGACTTCAGAATTTTCCAAACTGCCTTATCAGTGCCTTCACTACTAACTGAATTCACCCTTTTTCAATTTTACTAGGGGGATGTATATCGTGGTATTATATATAAGTGGAATTCAGATGGACAGATATTTGCTTAATTTTCCTTTTTCTCAGAAATGGATGAGTTAGTGTGGAGCTTTGTAAAAAGCAAGTGACATCATGTTCATCATCATCATTATCATTATTATTAATATTATTACTGTTGTTGTAGTTACTACTGCTATTATTTAACCTGTTTAAGACCTCAAGTCAGTGGTGCTACACACATTGGTACACAATGGCTGAACATATTTCTTGTTCACTCTTAATAGCTAAGTTTGGAGTTAATGTTTTTAGTTTCTTAGAATGTAGGGCTGCCTTTTCTTTCACTGAGTGCAAGTATTCAAATGAACCGGTCTACGCTGTGCAGTTTAGTCTGACCATATTCCTGCCTAGGATCCAGAAGTCTGGCATCCCACACAGGGCCACTTACTATACCCTACAGCCACCAGATGTTCTGGAATTGGCTGATTTCTTCCATGTGGCCAGGGAAACTGAGGCCCTTTCTAGGGAACCCTGCCCTAGAGATTCAGATCATAGGAGTACATGCTTGGCACTTGGAGGCAGCTACCAACATCTTGGAGGGCTTCTAGCATCTCCTCCTTGCTTTGTTGCTATCTCCCACAGATCTCTCATCTCCTGTGCAGCTCATCTCCCGTACAGCTCATCCTTGAACCATTGTCATCCTGCATGGGCTCCCTTCCCATATGGTGGTGATCTCCCTGAGGGTAGAGACATTGAAATGTGTCAAACTTTGCTGGTTATATGAGGCATAACAACAGACATTTTGGCCCCTGCCACATCTCACCCATGTTCTCTACTGTTATAGAGATAGGAGCTGGAGATTGTAAGTCCCCTGTCTGGTCCATCTCCTGTTGGTTCTGTGAGCCATACTGATCTCCTAACCATCCCATCTGGGATCAGTACCCTGGTGGGGGAAACCTGTGCTCTTGGGAGACAGTGGGCTTTGCTGCTGTTCTGGGAGGGCTGCCTAGAAGAAAGGGGGTTGGGCCTTTTGAGAAACTAAAGTGGGCACATGCTTCTCTCACTCTTTAGCCCTAGGGACACAGGTTCATACTGGGATGCTAGGTTTCCCAGGAGTACACAGGGACTGCCCACTCACAGGGTGTAAGCAGAGCTCTCTGACCCTCTTCCTGTCATTGCATGAATACTTCCTTCCCGACCTCTCCATGGTGAAAATCTCTCAGCATTAGAGGCAGAATATTTATTCATGTGCCTGGGGAGCCCTCTCCCTCTGTCCTTCTGCTTCTGCAGGAGATAGTCCTTCAAGAGATGTTCAAATCCATCCTTTGGCACAGCTGCAAGGCTGGGGACACGGATCAATGTATCAAGATGGAGTGTTATTTCTAGCTCTGATACAATGGTCCAGCAACCCAGTGCATAACACTTGCTTTCTGAGGATCCAGCTGAGTGAGTTTTGTGGCCACCTAATGCTACTGAAGTAGAGCCCTGCTGTCTGTTGCCCTTGGTAGCAAAGCTTGGCTCCTATGCTTCCAGATGAGGAGGGACAAATAAGGAGCTCTGCTGCCCTGGGTCTTCCCTGTTCCTGAGCCACCATGAGTTTTCTGTGCTCCATTTTTCTATCAGTACAGGACTGCCAGGGGGTGGGTTGGTTTGAGTTCTCCCAGAGAATGGAGGGGGGAAGGGGGATGTTCTTTCCAGGAAAGCTCTGGGGTTACATAGGATCTTGAGCATTTGGTGCATGACTGTCTGCTGTGAGACTCAGAGCTGGCTTGCAGCCACAGACTTTGTAGTGGGATCAGGGACTGGACCAGTCAAATGTTTCCTACAGACCTCTCTGGGAATGACCCTTACTTCAACAGAGGATGATCCTGAGGGATACTCAAGGTACTGTGACTAAGCCAGTGATGGCTAGAAAATTATACGTGGAGGTTTGCTGTTAGGAAACCTCTGTTAGAAATTGGCTTGTAGGTAAAGTAGATATTGTATTACAACTATGGTTTAGGAGAATGGCAAGGGTTAATTGATTTTTAAAAGGCTGGATGTCACACAGTTTCACAGCCTTCAAGGCAGACAGGGTGTTTAAGGCCAATGGATATATACTTCCTGGGACATATAAAACAGCCAAATTTTAGTTTCATAATAGAGATAGGCCTGGTTCCAGGCTTCCAGGACTATAGTGCCCGCTTGCAAAAACCATTGGGATTTCCAGTTTCAAATGAAATGACCAAATTAAGGTGTGTGTATGTGACAGGTTTATGAAAATAGAATTTTGGCTGACAAAACAGAACACTGACAGTAGGGGTGTGCAAAACGGGCTGTATTCAATTTGGATTCAGATTCAGCCTAATCAGGGACAGTGATTTGATTTGTTGATTCAGATCATAGTCCCTGATTTGATTCGGTTGAATCCAAATTTGAAGATTTGATGCTGATTTGGAGAAACAGAAGTGCTTCTGGTCCACTTCTGGGTCTGCTGCTGAGCACGTTGGGGGACCCCCTCCCATGCTTCTGTGGGATGCTCCATCTACCCCAGTATCTCAGCATTCATGAGCCACCTGGTACCTTGAGATATGTAGAAAAAACATTTAAAGCTGTGTCTATATCCGAATCACCGAATGGTTCCTATTCAATTTGGAGAGATTAAATGGTCTCCTGATTTGATTCAGATTCAGAGATATGGCCACCGAATTGGGCCAAATCTCTACTGAATCGACCAAAGCTTTGCACATCCCTAATGGACAGTATGATGACCACATTCAAGCAAAGAACCTCAAGGTGGCGTTTATGTACTGACCAGGCACACCACCCACTTTGTATATATTCTGGGCAATGGAGAATTTGTGTAATGTATGTTGTAATCATCTTGCTTGCTTTGCCTGCATTTCTCTTATTTCCTATCACTGTGTATCAATAAAATTTGCCTATTATGAACTGGAAGAGTTGTGGTTGGTCTGGAGGTTGTGCTCATCTAGAGCAAGGTATCAGGGCTGTTGTGAATCCAGTGCCAACAGACAGATTTATTTTAACACTTGCTGTGTGTTGAGGTGAGAAATGCCCAGTCATGAACTGGATGCCTCAGGTCTTGGTTGGAGGAAATGGGAGAGAGTAGGGGTATGATCTGACCAGCATTTTGCAAATAATTAGTTCCCTGGGCCATGTGTTTTGTCCAGCCAGGATGGAAGCATAATACTGGCCCTCCACCCCTTTCTCTTCATGCACCCTGTATTCCCTTCAGGAGTTTGCACCACAGTGGACTGATCAGGGGTTCTGACCAGGGAGATACTCAGTAGCAGTCACTCTGAACCATGGGAAACCAGTGGGAGAGACACCAGAATTGCCTTCAGGTGGCAGTCTTGGATGGTGGGCTACCGACAGTAGGATCCCAAGGCCCTATTTTTGTCCTACCCTCTCACTCAGGTGCAGAAGGAACCCTGAATTGGTGGGTATGGGTTTTTCTATGCACTTTTGTCTCCATCCCATTCACATAGTGCAGTGCTGATCCCTACCTTCCTGTGCAGTAGGCTCTGCCTTGAAACTATCAGGATCAAGCTGAGGGGTGAGTGCTGTTAGGTCCCTACACCAGAAGCAGGACTGTATGCTTTTCAGCCCTTCAAGCTGGAACCAGAAGTGGGAGTGGGCACTCTTTAGATCCCCTGCTAGGACCAGGATTACTGGTGGGAGTTCCTTGTTGCAGTGTGCTCTGTGAAGCCACTTCTGGGTCTCCTCCTTGCTCCAGAAGGCAAAAAGATTCCTCATTTCCTTGATGGTCCAGTTCTCTCCTTAGCTGTAGGTAGTGGAGGAAGATGAGCCAGGCTCTGCAATGGTATTGGATAGTGCCCTGGTGTCTGGGTGTTTGCGGGTGGGTCTGGATTTCACAGGGAAGGGGTAGAGGAAAGTGACTGTAAAGGTGCAGGTGGAGTCATATGGGTTTAGGTCTTGGAATGTAGCTCTCTCTCTTACTCGGACTAGGTCCAGGTCTGGTCAGGTGTGTGTTCCCAGCTCAGCTGGCCATGATCCCCTGAGTCCAAAACGTTCTAGAGACTTCGACTTGCCACCCCCAAAATGACTGAAAATATTCTCTGTGCCTGAACATTCCAAGGGCATTCACCCATCAGCACCAGCTCATTTGGCCATGGCCCCCCAAGCCTTGAACTTGCCAGGGGCCTCCATATACCAGCAAAACCTACCCATGCCTCAAACTCCTTTGGCTTAGGTATCTGATGGCAGTGGCCAATCTAGCCATGACCCAGTAAGCCTTGAATCCATAGGGGTCACCTCACTGCTCCTGTCTATCCATCTGTACCACCCCTCACCCACAACCTGAAACACTAGCTCCTGTACACTAGGGGTGGATCCATGCTGAGGTCTGGGTTGCAGTGTGCTTGGGTCTGGATCTTTGGTTGTGGGGTTCTGGGTCCATGCATGGGGTCTTGGGTCTGTTTTGATGATCTTTTGTTCTGTGTGTTCAGTTCTGCTTGTGGGTTTTGGGGTGCAGTGTGACTGGAGGTCTGGGTAATGTGCAGGGGACACATCTGCCTTGCCCCCATCCTCCATGTCTCCCTGCAGCCTGGAGCACAAGGTGGGACTGAAGAGAGAGAGACTGGGCTTTCTTCCCCTGATACAGCCAGGAGGTGTGTGTGGGGGGTTTGCTTCATACTTGACTAGAGTAGTGGGGTGTAACCCAAGTGCCAGAGGTCCTCCCTGAAGAGGATGGGGGGTTTAGGAGCAATGCATTCTAGGATGCCAGAGAAGATAACTTCTATTGACATGGGAACTGTATATTCATTAAACCAGGTTAGAGTTAGACCTCATAGGATGAGTTTAACTTTAAAAGGCACACACCATTTTTACACCAGACTAAATATCTCTATTACAGTAAACTTGATTCTATGGATATAAATATAATGCTTGTAAGCACCCTTTATTTTTTTCAACAGCTGTAGGATCCTGGGAAACATATTTTGTTTTGGAAACACCATGTGTAGCAGGAGATGGGATGCAGCCCCTGCTATACCTGGCAATACTGCAGGAGCAGCAGTGCCAGTGGGAAACTTACCTGGCAGGGTCTGAATGAGCAGTGCTTCCCCAGTGCACTGAAGAAGAGGTCCAGGGGGAAACAGGAGGGCCATGCAGGCACCAGGAGCTGGAGAGCACATATCCGAGGGAGCCAGCGCTGATTGGCTTGAGAGGAAACCCAGGAAGTTTTAAAGGGAGACACCAAGAAAAGTGCGGCATTCGGCATGTCCAGGGACAAAGGCTGTGCCACTGAACTGGGAGGACAACCAACAGAGCTGGGAACCCAGCCAAGTGAACCCTTGTGGGACCCAGTGATGCAAGCAACTCACAAACAAAGGACTACCCCTCTGTGCATCCAGAAAGATAAGTAACAATGGAGGGCAGGGTAGTGGTGGGTGGTCCCCACAAGCCAGAGGGCCAGGGACAAGTGGGGGGATTCCCTGGGAGATGGGTGGTCTAGCCAGCCTGGGAAGAGGGCAAGAGCAGACCCACCAAGCCAAGGGTAGTTTAGAGAGAAGCAGAAGTGGTCCAGACAAAGGAGTTATTTGTCCAGCCTAACCAAGAGAATCCTAGCAAGATCTGAACCAGTTGGTGTGAGCCTGGCCAGACATTTGAGCTTGGAGGAAGCCAGTGGAAACAGTGCTTTTCTTTTGTATATTTGGGAGTCCAGGCCATAGGGGAGGTAGGCAAGAGTCCGTTTTCCTTTTGATTTAGTTTTCCTGGGCAAAGGGGGACAGCTGCGGGTAAGGCTTCGCTTTGTGTTTGAGTTAAAGTTAAGTGGATCCTAATCCTTGTGCCAGGATCATGTAGAGCAATTTAGTCTACTAAACCTGAAGCAAGGCAGGGAGAGACCAAAGCATTGGAGACAAATCAATCCTGCATAAAGTGGGGCCCCTGGCATGGCTTTATGAACACTTGTGGTGCTCTGGCCAGATGCCGGACAACTGGAAGAGGGCTAATGTGGTCCTCATCTTTAAAAAAGGGAAGAGGGAGGACCCGGGCAACTATAGGCCCGTTAGTCTTACTTCAATCCTGGGGAAGCTCTTTGAGAAGATTATCAAGGAGCACATCTGTGATAGGCCAGCAGCGGGGATGATGCTCAGGGGCAACCAGCATGGTTTCATTAGGGGCAGGTCCTGTCAGACCAACCTGATTGCCTTCTACGATCAGGTCACAAAATCACTGGATGCAGGTGTCACGGTGGATGTAGCCTTTCTAGACTTCAGAAAGACTACATTCAGGCATTGAAGCCTACACAGTCAGATGGATTGCAAATTGGCTGAGGGGTCGCACTCAGAGAGTGGTGGTGGACAGGTCATTTTCGACCTGGAGGGAAGTGGTCAGTGGGGTCCCCCGGGGCTCGGTCCTTGGGCCCTCACTGTTCAATTTCTTTATTAGTGACTTGGACAATGAGGTGAAGAGCAGCCTGTTTAAATTCACAGATGACACCAAGATTTGGGGTGAGGTGGGCACGCTAGAAGGGAAGGACAGATTACAGCAGGACCTGGACAGGTTACAGGGGTGGGCAAATGAAAATAGGATGGGATTCAATACTGACAAGTGCAGGGTTCTGCACTTAGGCAGTAGGAACCAGCAGCATACCTATAGGCTGGGGAAAACCCTTCTCGAAAGCACGGTGGCAGAAAGAGATCTTGGAGTCATTATTGACTGCAAGATGAACATGGGCCGACAATGCAAGAACATGGTCAGTAGGGCTAACCGTACCTTGTCGTGCATCCACAGATGCATCTCAAGTAGGGCCAAGGAGGTGATCCTCTCCCTCTGTGCAACACTGGTCAGGCTGCAGCTGGAGAATTGTGTCCAGTTCTGGGCACCACACTTCAGGAGGGATGTGGACAGCACTGAGAGGGTCCAAAGGAGGGCCACTTGCCTGATCAGCCACTCGCATAACAGCAGGGCAGACCCTATGAGGAGAGGTTACGGGACCTTAACCTGTTCAGCCTTCACAAGAGAAGGCTGAGCGGGGACCTGGTGGCCATCTATAAACTTACTAGGGGGGACCAGTGGGGTTTGGGAGAGACCTTGTTCCCCCAAGCACCTCCTGGAGTAACAAGGAATAACAACCATAAGTTGCTAGAGAGTAGGTTTAGACTAGACTTTAGAAGGCACTACTTCACAGTCAGGGTGGCTAGGATCTGGAACCAGCTTCCAAGGGGAGTGGTGCTGGCTCCTTCCCTGGGAGTCTTTAAGAGGAGGCTTAACGTTTACCTGGCTGGGGTCATTTGAGCCCAGTTTTCTCTCCTGCCTACGGCATGGGGTTGGACTAGAAGATCTACAAGGTCCCTTCTGACCCTACATCTATGAATCTATGAATCCTGGGATAATCACAGAGACATAGAGCCTTGCAAAGGGAGAGGAGGAGACAGTGGTGAAGGCAGTAGGAGAGAGGGAGAGAGCAAAACGAACAAAGAAGAAACCCAAGCAACCAAGCCCAAAGAGAGCCTGACCAGAGGAAACTGAGACGCCTGAGAGAAAAGGGACAGGGTGTAAGGGAGATAGAGCCCTGTGGGAGATTGGCACCCCATTAGACAGACCTACACTAGGAGAATCTTCCACCCTCCCAAACATTAGTATAACACCAAGACATGGCGGGCAAGAGGGGGAAGACAAGAGCAGGGGTCCACGTAACTGTAACACAAAGAGAGGAGGTGAGGGGATCCATCCTGGTATTTGGACAGAAAACAAATTTAGAAAATATCAATATTATTGTGAACCAGATAAGGCTTGGTTTGCAGAATGTAGAAGTCAGTTTTCTCTTGGGGAATCCCTATAACATTTGCCTTTTTGGTAGATTTTCATGTCTCTGCGGGTTTTGTGAGAAATTCACCTGCTGGTATTCAAACCTTGCTTACACTGCTGATCTGCACTGTATGTAAACAAGCTAGGTACATTGAACAAGTTTAAGGCACAAATTGCATCTATGACAATTTGGGTGAATTGGTTTAAGTTTTGCCCTGCATCAGAACTAGACCCATGCTTAACTATAGCACCTGCATTATCTCCTGGGTACCTACGATTACGAGCTCAGTTCAAAGATGTTGTGTATTTTGGGAGATTTAACTGTTGGAAAGCAGTGGAAAGATGAGGGTTGACAAGTATCATCTTGTTTATATCCACACTGTCACTAACCTTGTTAAGTCTTAAGTAGTTACTAAATCTGCTGAAATGTCGTCTGTCCTACTTAATTGTTAGACTATTCTTAGGATGCTTGTGTAATTGTAAAGTGTTCTACACATCTTCTCAGGATTCAATTGCTCTACTATATTCTGGGCTCCAGATGCATGAAGCAATCACATCCAAAGCAAAAGACATTGAGTATAATTATTAAAAAAAAACTTTTATGACCAGCATGAATTCTGAACCCATCTTGTTAAGCTCCATGCTAACAAAACATTAGGTCATATGTATATTTTTGTTTGCATATATGTTACAGATTTGGAAAAGGAGTCACAAAAGACAAACACAATACTGTCAGGCAAGGATCTTACTCATTTTCATTGGCTTGATGTCTAAAATTTCTTCCCCTTCTCTCATCTACTCTTAACCAACACAAACAAAAGGACAGGCTAATATTTATGTTCCCCAGCCCCCTCGAACAGACCAAACAAAAAACCACCCACCTCTGTGCAGACATTTTATAGGGCATAGCAGATGTCCAAAACAGCTGACAAGACAGGAAAATGGTAACAGTAACAACATAACAACAAGTCGAACAGAATTTTCCTGGCTGCAGTCTGCTCAGCAAGCCAGTTCAGGGAGTTAACAGCAAAACTGCTGCATATATTTAAACTTTGTGCTGTGGGTCATGTAAACATTCCTTTCATGGAAACTGTGCTGAGAATGTAGAATCTCTCTGACCCTGCTGTGTCTTCCCTATAAGGTTTATCATAATGCCGTGACATAACTACATATTGTATCTGTCAAAAAGATGGCATCTCACTGTTTAAGAAAACCAGCTTGTGTTTATCAGCAGAATCTGAAGAAAACCGAAAGAGTGATCTTGCGCTATTTGAAACATTTTCATTTATCTTGACATTTTTTTAAAACAAAATATCAAGTGAAAGTAACTGTAGGCTGCAAGACTATAACTGTGCCTTTATAATAAAAACATTTATGGAGCTGCATTCGACTGTACAGTTATGAGAAGATAGCTGAATTTCCCATGTCTTTCTTTTGTGGAATACTAACGTCCTCCCACCCTTACCATTACACAATCAATAAATGAAATGGCAGGATTAAAATGTATGCATCTGTTCATTGTTGTTTTTGTATTTTTCCGAGGGAGAAGTTGGAGATTATAGTTAGAATTCTAGTCATTTCACTCTTGTCCTAAAGCAATATGTCATTGTCAGGCATGTTATCTGTCAGTTGCACTCTAGCCTGTAGACAGCAGTTGCCCTCTGGGATATTTCATGGTGACTTTTTTTTTTTTGCCCAGCTAGTAGGTGTGAAGTTGCCACAACTCTATTAGCTCTGCTGTGGTAATAAAAGAACATTATTATAATAGAATTGCATGTCTACTCATTACTAGGAAAGCGACTTGCTACAGGACTTGCCCTTTCTCTATGAGGGGCCACACTTTCCTGCCAGGTCTCTTTCAGAAGAGGCCTCAAAAATGAAGACATCAAACACTCAGCTGGAATCCGACTGCATTCCACTCCACCATCCTCACAGACTGGACCTGAAAAGCAAGTCTTCTCTTATTTCAGTCTTGACAAAAGCAGAACAATGGGTGGCTATTGGCAAATACTTTTTTTGCTGTTAAGAGCCATACGCATTATCCCAAGAATCTCCATTCACGTGAAGATAATGCGCAGTCACTGTCTCCTTGTTTAGACTACAGCTCAGCCTATCTCAGACCACCTCTCATTTTCTTTCTTGGTTTTTAATCCAGGGCTTTACCTACTGAGCTACTCAAGAATCAAACAAACTAAAGAGGAAGGTAATTGTGGTAAGTCTAAGTGCATCGAAGCCTGAGACAAAGATGTCGTGCCTTTTTTCCCCAAGTTCCTAAGCTGTATTTGTGGGAAGGAACTTTTAAACGGACATGCTTAAGACTTTGAAATGAGCTTGGAATGGGTCAGTGTAATCTGTGGAGAACCTTCTGGCCTCTGGTGTACAGCATTCATCCAAAGCTGCTCAGTACCCTGCTTCTCAATGAGTTTTTTTGCACACCTGAATGCTTAATGTGCAATGTACCTTTGGAAACTCAGTCTATTTCTGTGAAAAATGTTCTTTCTCTGTCTGAAATATTTAGCTTTTAACTTGGATTTTTTGCTTTGTTTTCTAGGGAGGGTATAGAATATGTTGGAAATCCAAGTAGTACACTCTTCCCTAAAGGCTCCCTACAGCTGACTGCCAGGAAAGGCAGGGATAGATCAGAGGGGATCTTTTATGAAAAAGAGCTGTCACACTTCAGCAAAAATGTAAAAAAAAACCCAAACAAAAAAACCCACTCAATGTGTATGGGAAGTAATTTGCTTTTTTATATTCCCCTAGCTTTTAGCTTTTAGTCAAACAAATATCTTGGATAATCTCTCTCTCCCTTGTAGCTCTGATTGCTTTTTGTTAGACCCCAAGCCATAGTCCACAGAAGGTAATGGACAAACATTACAAGGCTTGTAATTTCGGTTCAGATAAACACTGAGATGTTTGGATCCCTTTTCAAGGTTTTATCACAGTCTGTGGAGGTTCACTTATTTTCCCTAATCTACTTGACAGTTTCCCTCCTTCCCCAAAACCCCTGCCGTGGCAGGCTTCTGTTTCCCCACAACCAGGATATAATGAGACCTCAGTTCTCTGGGCTCACCTAACAGGGTCCTGGCACCTTGCAACCTCCCCTAAGCTCCAACAGAGCAACACTTTTGGTGCTTATCAGGAGTGAAACAGCAAAACTTTTGCTGTCTGATTTGAATCTTTCATAGTATACATACAATGCAAGAGCTGGCAGACGGCGAACAAACTACTCCCTCTTAATCCCAAGTCCAAACATGCTATCAGCTCCCACAAGAAGCTGTTTCTGTAAGTCCTTCTACTTGATAATATCCAGATAAATTTAACATGTGGGTTTTGTTCAGAAATAGTGTTCTTAGTGTTTAGCAGATATATTTTAGAACTATCGTATTTACCCAAATCAAAGACAACTTTGAATAATTAGATTGCAGACATGGAAAAGTATAAATTTGTTAAAAATTACCATGTATAGAAAGAATCTAATTATTTGAGGGTTGTCTTAAATTTGTCCTCCAAGGCAAAGCAGCAGGAAAGCAGTGGCAGGGTAGCAAGCAACAGCATGGATGCAGGCAGCCTGATTCCTGCCCCTTGCTCCCTGTGCCTGTCCTCTCTGCTTCTTGCCTCCCCCAGTGCATTTGCCCCTGGTGCCTGACCCCCTGCTATCTGTCTTCTCTGCCACTTGAACTGTCTGGTGATTGCTCCACTTCCACCTCCTTTCCTACCACTTGCTCCCCTGTACCTGCTTCTCCCTGCCACTTGGCCCTTCCTGTGGGCTGCACACCACATAATCTCTTCTGCACTTCCTCCTCTCACTATTAGATATTCCCTGCTCTTTTCCTGTATTCACAATTTCTTCCATGCTTCCCCTGCCTTGCACCCTGTCCCCCACCACACAAGCCACCTTGAGCCACCCCAGCCCCAGCCCAAGGCAGATGGCAGCTGTGTCTTTGGCTCTGGCCCCAAACCTTGGCTCTAGGTCACGGCCAAAGCCAAAACCACAGCAGCCATCTTCTCTGGACCAGTACTCACATCCAAGATGAGGCTTTTTTTCCCCCTCCATGTTGAATGGGGGGAAAAACCTAGTACTGGATTTGAGTACGTATGGTATTTTATTATTTTTTCCACTCTGCTCTTCTGCTTAGGTTCTTATACAGCCTTCTTATGCCCAATGTCCAATTATTTTCCACCAGTATATTAAACAACCTTGCTGTAATTCTTTCCCCTCCTCCCACATTCTTTTCTCAAGCAGAAAATTGTGTTTTCCCATTTATATTATTATATCTACACTTTGTTTTACATTAGCAAAGACAAGGCCAAAGAAGGGCTTCTTTTAATTGATAAAAGTGGCTTCAATTGACATAGGAGTTCATTCCAGTAAACTTTTTTGCTAAAATAATTTCAGAAATGACACCGATCAGCCCTTTATAAAGTTCTTCTACCTGTATCAGTGGTGCTTAACCTCCGGCACACAGGACAGATATGGCCCATGGAGCCATGTCATCCAAACCATAGGATTCCCTATGTGTCTGGAAATTTGGTAGCAGAGTGCTGACAGCAATAATGTAACCCTGCCCAGGTGCACAAGGTCACTCAGTGGGTGGATCCAGGTGCACAGAGTGGGCTGGCATGGGGCCTGATCCAGGGTGCAGGATCAGGCCTGTGCACAGCTGCATCTGATGTATGGTGTTGGGCCAGCACATGAGGTTGAGTTGGCACACACATCTACTCAGCAACCAATGCACCAGCCTCATGTGGGATCTGACTCACAGACTGACCCCGCACCACTTACCTGATCCATGGGATCAGAGTGTTAGGCACCACTGTCTTATGAAGATGAGCTTTATTCTTGTGGTAAAAAGCTTTATTGTGCAGGAGGACCCTAGTTGTTAACAATGGTCTTTATTCTGGAGTTATGGTGGTTTTTAGCTATCCTGGATTGGGACCATTTCATATACTGGAAATAAGAGCTGAGAACCTAAGTGGATATGTTATTTACTAAAAAGTGATGGAAAGCATCTCCATGTAAATTGTGAGTGTTCAGAAGATTGCACTCTGGTAGAGCGGAGCAAGTTCAGAGCTCTGTGTGCACATACTTGGATTAACGTAAGTTACAAAATTCTACATAGGCATTTTAACCCAGTAGCCTAATGGTTAAAGCACCTACCCAGGAAATGGGAGATCCATATTTTAGGCTCCCCTTTCTACTTTCCAGAACAGTGCTTTCATTGCCAGACCACAACTTAGGCGTTCTCCAGCTCTCCTCTTGAAGATGGCCCCCTGGGCAACCAAGAGAGGGAGATGCAAGGAGGCAAGAGGAAGAAAACAAGTCAGAGGTTGCTTAGTTCAAGCTATGGCTCTGGAAGGATCTAGCATGGACTCTTGCTCCAAGTGAAGCTTGGCTCTTCATCCATTTAACCAATGAGTGTTAAAGGTAAGGTACAGTGGGCACATCTACATGAGACACTGTTGTGCAGTAGCAAGGAGCTACTAAGCAGTAGCTTGTTGTTACTGTGCAGTAGTGTTGGCAGGTACTGACTGTGACATGATCCTTCTGCGTAGTAGTAACAAGTTACTGTACAGCAACATTTGAAAAAAAAACATGTAGGGATGCTACATTGATGCCAGTTACTGAGCAGTCTTATTGCTTGGTTATAAAGGTGCTAAATGACTGCACAGTAACAACTGCACAGTTTGCCATTTGTGTAGACATGGCCAGTGGCTCAGTTTCAAAAGGAGAGTTTAAGAGGGGGCTTGATAAAGCCTGAGCTGCAGAGGACCTAGAAAGTGGGTCTCTGGCTCCCTGAGTTGCCCACACCAGTAAGTGATGGAGCTGAAATATAGGAGGACCTTTTTATTCCTCCTTGCTTTTTGCCAGACTATAACTTCAGGACTTAGGCTCAGGTGCATTCAAACTGCATGTGGAATAGGATCACCAAGTGCATTACACGTCTGGGTAAAGAAAGACAGGAGGCTTGCAGTCCACAATGTGTATGCTGTGGGATTGTCAACTGTGCACAAGTGCCAGAAAAGGTGGTTTTGCAGCTGCATAACTGCCATTTTTGCTTGTAAAGTGCAGTATAGTTTTGCCCTTAATATTTCAGCTGTCCATTGACTTCTTGTCCTTGTTGAAGCTTGTTGAATCCTTGTTATATACTCATTCTTCCAGATCTAACTGTAACTACATACCATACTAATCTTTAGCTATACATATGAAAGTGATGTCACCAACCCAGAATCATGGGCCAAATTCAGCTTTTACATTGGAATAAATCCCAAGTTATTGGTAAAATCCTTCCAGACTTGATAAGTAGAGAGCAAAGGTAAGACCTGTTCATAATACACTGATGGGTACAGTAACAGATAATGATGAATTGTGAAGGAAAGCCGGAAAACACATAGTGCTAATTAGCAAAATGGATATATCAAATTATTGCAATACGTATCATAATGTGAATTGTTTCAGCTCATGGTTAAACACTAATATTTTGTAACAATTGTTTGTAACAATAAAGTAAAAGCTGTGTTAACCAGCATTTTACTAACTGAAATACTCTGTTATCCAGCATGCGCATGAAGTATTTCTTGAGCAGGGCTGGGCTGGGGGGTGAGGATGGAGAAGTTCGTATGCAGTGGCGGCCACTGCTGCCGCCGCATTAATTCCAATAACCAGAATTTTTAGATACCCAGCACCTTCCTTACCCCACTCATGCCAGATAGCAAAGCTTTTACTGTAATTTGTGTATTTTTGCAGGGCCAGAGCCTATTTATATGATCTGAGCACATGGCAGTGTGAATATAGCGCCTGTGAGAGAAGCAGAACTGGAAGTCTTGAAAATCAGTTTTTTCTTGTGTTATAGCACTAACAGAGCACAGCCAATAGTCCAAGCAATGGGCTATAGCCCTTCAGGGTGAGAGGAGTTTCATACCCATTCAGTCTTGTATCTCTGCCTTCATAATACCAGCAATAGTGCTGAGAGTGATTTTGTCAAAATATAAATGAAAACAGTTTTAAAATGTCATAAGAAAAGAATCAGAGCTCAAAACTACTGTTCTGGTCTCCATTCCATGCCTACAAAATGGTTTATCAGTCTAATCTGTGCTACCAACTCTACAGTTGCTCTGGCTTATATCACTAAGGCAAATGTTTATTGAAAGAACACCTCACATCAATGTTAGAGCTGGCTGCAGATAAAAAGAAATGTATTACTGAATAGGGCTGGATGACTATTGCCAAACATTTTTTCACTGGTGTTTGTTTGATTTTTTGGAAAAAAAAAAAACCCTTCATCTTGGCTTGCCTTTAGAAACTGCATTTTTCTTTCTGCTGTATTCTGTGGAAAAAAATGTTTACTACAACTTTTAGATGACTATTACAGAACTTTACAGATCACACAGTCCAATTTAGTAATTGAGAACATTCGCAGTGACATCTGCTTTTAAGAATGACACTCATCCAGTCAGGGAACAGAAACATGACATGTGATCTATGTGTACAATCAAAGCAGCATGATATGAATATTCATAGTGTACTGGTTTCCGATGGGACAGCTGGTCAAAAATTAGTGAATTTCAAAATTCTGATCACATGTAAACCCTATGGAAAAAATGGCATTTTCACAATCTTTTCTACTTTCCTCTCTGTCTTTTGTTTAACTGTTTAGGAGACCACATTTTTTTTACAAAATTGGACATACCAAAGTTGGCATTGTTTGCTACTTTTCATCTGAATGAAATATGAGTAGGGCTGAAGAAGGGGTCTTGTGATTGGGTGACATTGTTAGGAAACAGCTGCAACAGGTTTAAGACCCTTTGGGGTGAGAGAGGCCTAAGATATGGGCATCTTGGCCTAGCCAGCTTCTCAGCAATGAGGCACAGTTCAAGGGCTTCATGAAGAATGGGCTGCAGACTTAGGTCTGCTTGCTGCACAGATACACCCCCACAAGGTCTCCCCTGCACAGATAGCCTGCTTCCCTCCCCACTCCTGGCTGCACGTGCTATGCCCCCCCATGAAGCCTGGGCCCCCATTACTGCATCCAGCACCCTCTCACCTCTCAGCCATGCTCCCATCTGCACTGTTGGCAGCCTGGCTCTTGCCTTTCTCATGCTCAGTGGCAAGCAGCCCAGCCCCTGCCCCAAGTGTATGAGGAGCACAAGCATCCTGGCCCCCTCTAGCCATACATGCAGCTCAGGCACCCCAGCCCTCTCCTGTACCAGAAAGTAGAAACTGGAGGAAGACAGGGGAGCTGTGGCAGGAGCAGTGGTGGGTAGCCATGGCAGGAACCTGTCGGCCACCAGTTGGATAGCCATGTACTAGGTTATTGGGCTAAAAGGTGGGAGGGGCCACTTCTGCCTAACACCCTCTGGTCATTTTTTTTGTCCCCCCCCCCCCCAAAAAAAAATATACAAACCCTGCAAGTTAGCCCTACCTCTCAGATAAACTCATAAATTACTTACACTGAATTTTGATTCTTCACTGTGTTTTTACTATAGGAAGTTCATGGCAGTGTTAGGAAACTGAAGCAGTGTGTATGTGTTTCACTAAGGTCAAATCTCTATCACCAACTTGAAATGCTGTGCCCAGTACCAACCAATCCTAACAGATTATTGCAAGTCATAAAATATGGTAATGCTGTCTATGAATGTTTGACTTTCTTTGCACGTTTGTAATGCTGGCTTGTGATATTATAAGTTGCCCAGAGTTGGCTAGGAGGAAGACCGTGGCTGCTAATTCAAAATGTTTCTGCTGTTCCAGGGAGGAGCCATGTTACCTATTCTAGTACATGCTATCCCATTCAGTGGCACAGCTATACTACCAATGAGATTGGGAGAAAGGCTTAAAGGCTCGTTTTCCTTTATGCACCCTCTAGCCACCTCTGTGACAGGTGTCCAATCAGACTGAACAATAGATATTTAAAAAATGGTGGTAGCATAATTAGAAATTAAAGCTGGCCCACTACTCTTATCTACTGCATATATCATCATTGGGATGGCAATCCATATTACAACAAAACATTGGAGGCACTTTGCACTGGTGTAGTTTTTTGTTCTTCTTGTTGTTCACTTAATTCCTTTCCTTCTCTTGGTTACAGTCTTTCCATACTTTAGCCTTGACATTAAATATTGAAGCAATAATAGTAGACGCCATTCCGTTCAGTTATTTCTTTCAGTTAATGTCCCTGTGTATTAGTTACTTAAATTATTTTTCTCCTGCTAAGAGGCAGGAGGGGCACTTGTGAGAATTCTATTGGCATCTTAGGCCACGTCCAGATAACTGGCCATGCAATATGTGGTGCCCCATGGGGGCTGCACGACCTCTGCTACCTTGCAGCACCGGGGTGGGGATTACACCCCAAGAGATCCAGGGGTCAAAAAAACCCATGCAGAAAAAAAGCAGGGTGGCACACACAGGGATAGTGCATGCAATGCAGCTGCAGCTTCCCTGGCCCCCAGGACTCCAAGTAAGGCTGCTGGGGCCAGCAACTGTGCTAGCCCCAGCCTCTCCTACCCCACCCAGGGTAACCTGCCCCATGCCATAGGTGTCCCTGGGGAACCAAATGTCTGTGCTTGTCTGGATGCAACCTTAGATTGTTTATGTGGGTTCCATATTTCGGCCCTGCTCTACCTGTCAATTAAGACCAGTGACTAGAAAAAGAAAATAGCAGATTTTCAAAGGAATGATACAAGAAAGAAGTATCATTTAAATCCATAATTAAAAGGCTGCTTGTCAATTTTTTTGTAAAAGCCACTATCACTAAATCAGCCTGGATACCTCATCTGTCAGACCTAAAAAGGTGTAAATCGTCAGTAAAATGCAGCAAAATAGGAAAATCTGTTTTTAGCTTTTTTTTCCATTTTATTGTTATTGATATTGTTAATATTGTTAAGACATATTTGTTTCACCCAAGTTCTGGATAATGTGAAAATCTTAAAGCACCATTCATAGATATAATGGGAAGGCAAAGAAATGCGTGAAACTGAAGAGTCAGTTAGAGATCCTCTTAGTTACACTATGACTAGACAGAAGGCTATAGGGATGGTGGTTAAGTGGTTAAGATATCTTGCTATGGTTCCAGAGAGACAAGTGCTCCAGATTTTCTCTTACCAGTTAACCATATCAAGCCATTCAGGGTGGGTTTCAAAGGCAGGACTATTTGATGGAGCACATTGATTCTTTATGTGTTGCTGATATACCAGTTTCTGTTATCTCAACTGAGTTAAACAAATGGACTTCTAGGTTTCACAGATTTCATAGATGCCAGGGTTGGAAGGGACCTCAACAGATCATCGAGTCTGATCCCCTGCCCTAGGCAGGAAAGAGTGCTGGGGTCATATGACCCCAGCCAGATGCCTATCCAGCCTTCTCTTAAAGACCTCAAGGTAGGGGAGAGCACCACTTCCCTTGGAAGCCCATTCCAAATTTTGGCCACCCTTACCATGAAGAAGTTTTTCTTGATATTTAGCCTAAATCTGCTCTCTGTCAGTTTGTGACCATTGCTCCTTGTTACCCCAAGAGGTGCCATGGTAAACAGAGCATCGCTAGGTCCTTCCTGTGCCCCCCTAATGAATTTGTAGGTGGCCACAAGATCACCTCTCAGCCTTCTCTTGCAGAGGCTGAAGAGGTCCAGGTCCCTTAGTCTCTCCTCATAGGGCTTGGCCTGTAAACCCTTAATCCTCTGAGTGGTCCTCCTCTGGACTCTCTTGAGGTTATCCGCATCCTTCTTAAAGTGCGACACCCAGAACTGGATACAGTACTCCAACTGTGATCTGACCAATGCTGCACAGAGGGGAAGTATCACCTCCTTGGATCTATTTGTCATGCATCTGCTGATGCATTATAAAGTGCGGTTACCTTTGCTGATGATTTTGTCACACTGACAACTCAGGTTCGTCTTGGAGTCCACTATGACTCCAAGATCCCTTTTCTTTTCTGTGCTGCTGAGAGGGTCATTCCCTAGCCAGTAGGTGTGCTGGATATTTTTACACCCTAGGTGCAGCACTCTGCATTTGTCCTTGTTGTACTGCATCCTACCATGTTCTGCCTACTTATCCAACCTGTCCAGGTCTGCCTGCAATCGTTCCTTATGCTCTGGCGTGTGCACTTCACCCCGCAATTTAGTATCGTCTACAAACTTGGACAGAATACACTTTACACCACGTCCAAGTCACCGATAAAGACATTGAAGAGTATAGGTCCAAGGACCGAGCCATGTGGGACCCCACTACCCACATCCTTCCAGGTTGATGCCGACCCATCTACTATCACTCTCTGAGTTTGACCCCCAAGCCAATTTTCCACCCACTGGACCATGTAAGCATCTAAGTCACAGCCTCTTAATTTATTTATGAGAATGGGATGAGATACTGTATCAAAGGCCTTCCTAAAATATAAGAAAACAACATCCACCTCTACTCCTGCATCTAAGCGTTTTGTGACCTCATCATAAAATGAAACCAGATTAGTTCCATGCTGGAACTAATCCATGCAGATTAGAATCCATGCTGGTTGCCTTGCAGTATTATTTTTTTCCACTCGACTCACACAAATATGATCTTTAATAATCTTTTCAAAGACTTTTCCAGGGATGGAGGTGAGACTGACTGGCCTATAATGACTTGGATCCTCCTTCCTCCCCTTCTTTTTACTCCCTATATACCTGAAGGACTTTTTGTTGTTTTTAATTTTTCTTGCCAACCTAAGTTCGATTTCTGTTTTGGCTTTTATGACTGCCTCCCTGCAAGTGCAGACCAAGTAGGTATATTTCGCCTTGGTAAGTACTCCCTGCTTCTATATGCCTCTTTTTTTTATCCCTAGGCTGTCCTGGACTTCCCTGATCAACCAAGAGGCTTTCTTGGCCCCTTTGTCCCCCTCCTTGTGCGAAGGGATTGTCTCCTTCTGTGCCCATAGGATCACTCCCTTTAGGAATGACCACCCTTCCTGGACTCCTATTTCACCAATTCTCTTGTTTTTCAGTGCCTTGATAACTAATCTCCAGAGCACACTGAAGTTAGCCTTTCTGAAGTCTAGCACTTCTGTCCTACTGGTTATCTTTCCCACCCTATGCCAGACAATGCATCACAAAAAGTTTTCTTAAAACTGAGATTATGGTATGATATCTTTGATGCAAGTGAAACAACTTCTAGCCAATGGAAGAGGGACTCACCATAAATGAAACAGGTAGATCTTTGTATATACCTAGCCCTTCTTCAAAAACTTTGCTGAAATCCATAGGACATCTTGAAAGATGTCTGTTAAAACACTATGGACTCCTGTTAATTTGATGCCCAGTGGTTAGAATCATTTCCCACCTCGTTAGCTTGCTTGCTGTCCTTTGGCAATTGAAGTGGAAGACCTCTCCATCCTTTTTACTCCCTACATAATTAAAAAAAAAGACTTTTTTTTGTCTTTAATATATGTTGCTAGTCTTACCTCCATAGTTGCTTTGGCTTTTCTAACTGCCTCCCTACAAGTGGAGGCCAAGTAGGTATACTCCTCCTTGGTAGCTTCTCCCTGCTTCCAGGTCCCTTGGTTGGACCTTTGAATTTTTTTTGACACAGTAGGCTAGAGTGCCATAGAAAGCAACAAATCTGACATATAACCCAGTCTAAGGTATGCTACATGATGTCAGGCAGATCAAAACCAACTCTTTCAATTGTTCTCCCTCAGGTTGCTAGATGCGTGTGGTGAGTTATAAAACAAGAGGGTTCCTTATGCTCTTACAAAATTTTTACCTGACTTTGAGGCCAAATAGTGCTGGCAGACAAATTCAAATACTCCAATCTCCAAGTATAAAAAGGAGCATTGAGCCAGATTCCCCTTTACACCAAGGCTCCTTAGCACATTTGTTTTCTGAATCAGAATGAGGACTTTACACTATACTGCTGTCTCGTGAAGATTTTATCAATTTAAATACATTTTTAAGCAACATTATTTAGGATTGTGTGATTTAAAAAAAAAAAAAGTTATGAAAGTCACTATGAAAAATACAGCAATACCTAAATCTGAAAGAGTAATGAATACACTTTGGAAGAAATTATAATTTGGGATAAAGAATCTTGAGAATGATACAGTATTACCAGTTAAATATTCCATTAATAACAGAATATTAATGACAGCCTTTTTGAAAACTTTACTCTTAATTTGTTTGCACTGGATTAGAAATACATTTCCTTTTAGTCTTTTTAAATGAAATCTTGGCTTAATATCAGAAAAGGAATGAATTATCACAACATTAACACTCTCAGTCCTAAAGTACCCATGAGAAATTTGTGCTTATTTAGGCAATCAGAATTAAAATGGGTGAAAAATTAAAAATACAGCCCCTTATGCTCAGTCCCATCCCTCTTGAAATTGCAAATACAATATTTTCATCATAAGAAGATTTGTTTCAAGCCAGAAGTATTGCATGCATGTCATTAAGTGTGGTGCGTGCGTGTATTGAGAGGAATTGGTAAAATGGTAAAAGGATTAGACTGTAAATCGTTCCCCAAATGCTGCACTGGGATGAATATGATCTACTTCTGTATCCGACATGTTTTGCAAATAATTTCAGCCACACATTTTAGATGTAGCTTTCCATCGTTTACTTAATTACAAAAATATGTGCTGCAGTTTGCAGAACTTTGCTAGTATCATAACTTTTCTTGAAGCTCAGCCAACCAATGATAGTAAAGCTGTCAGGAGACCAGAGGTGGCTGCAAGTCACTACTTCAGGCATTTATTTGTAACATGGGGAATGCAAACAACTATGTAGAATTATTAGTTGTATTATAGGTTTTATATTTTAGTACCTTAGACATCTGCTTTTGCAACAACAAAGAGAATGAGGTACATCCATTTTGGTTAGCTCTGTTTGCTGTCTGAATGTTTATGGAGGTCAATGTCTTACAATACTAATAAAAGATTTCCAGAAGATCTTTTTGTTAGAGGACAAGGATCAAATACTGATGAAAGCCATTCTGATTTCTTCCAAGGTAACTTTGTTGACATAAGCACAACAATTTCTATTGACGTCTTGTATAATTGAATAAAATTTGGGTTCAACTGTTTAGCAAAAGAACTCTCAACTGTCCTTCCTTACATATTGTCTCAAATTTTAGACACACATTTTAGACATTTATTTACTTAAAAATACTCATCAGAGCCCTAGGCCAATTAACACATACTGACAAGTCAATTTAAATCCCCATAAAATTAAAAAGACCGGTTCTCTCCCCCTCTTCTCTTTCCACCCCCTTCCACTGATCCTTAGACTTTGGCTAGTGAAACACCTACAAAGTTTTTTCCTTTTCATGATTTAGTAAGTGCAACTTGAGAAATGGGAAGTTTGTAAATGGAGAGGTGAGAGGTAGGTTATAATGAGCCATCAAATCACTGTCTCTGTAAAGTTCATGTGTGTAGTGTTTAGTAAAGTTATGAATTTCTATTCTTAGGCCAATCTTCTGGAGGTATGCTGTAGAGTTCTTTGGTGATAAGGACGGTGAGGTCAGAGATGGAGAATTTGTTTTGTGAAAAGTATTCTTCCACCACTGATGGGGTGTTTCTGTCTTTTTAAATCATTTTTCTGTAGAAACTCATTCTGGAGCATACTGGTTGTGTGGTTTGATCTATGTAGTTTCTGTGAGGGCATTTGCTTCATTGGATGATGTATATCACACAGAATCAGAGGACTGGAGGAGACCTTAAGGGTTATCTACTTCAATCCTCTGCACAAATGCTAGATGGGCTATTCTTAAACCATTCCAAACAAATGCTTATCTACCCTATTTTTAAGAAAGCTCGAGTGAAGATTACTCACCTTCCCAGGGCAGCTTATTCCACTGTTCTACTGTTCTTACAGTTAAGAAGTTTGTTTCTGAGATTTAATCTAAATCTGCTTCACTGCAGTTTAAACCTATCACTTTGGGTCCTACCCTTTGTGGCGAGGGAGAACAGCTGTTCTCCCTCTTCTTTATGGCAGCCTTTCATTTTTTTAAAACTGCTATTATGTCCCCCTCCCCACTTCATACTTTATTCTCCAAAGTAAACGTATCTAGTTCTCTCAACCTTTCCTCATACACTTTGCACTCCAACCTCTTTATCATCTTTGTCACTTGCGTCTGGATCATCTCCACTTTCTACATTTGTCCAAAAATGCAATGCCTAGAGCTGCACACAACACTGAGGCATAACCAGCACTGAGTACAGTGGTACTATTGTCTCCTGCATTTTGTATACAATACTTCTGCTCAGTAGTGTAACTAGGGGTGGATGAGAGAGATACCAGCCCTGGATGCTGATTTAGAAGGGGTACTAATATAGCTGTCTCACCACAGGAGTTTTTACTATTGTAGGGGAAGCCCTGTACTACCTGGCCTTAGGATTCAGACAGGTAGTAGTGTATTCAGGAAGGAAGGGGGTAGAATGATACCCGCCATGGGAGTCATAGCCACGGGAGGCATAGCCCTGTGCCTAGAGGTAGGAGGGGAGCAAGTGGGGCACCAGGAGTGGCCCCCAGGGAGCCCATATTACTAAAAGAGATCGCTATGCCTCTGCTTCTGTTAATGCAGCCCAACTGTATTCACTTTTTTTTCACATTGCTAACTCATGTTGTGTTGGTGATTTATCATACTCCACTTTCCTTCTTGACAATGTTAGTACCTAGGCACTAACAGATCCTGTAATCTGTATTCATGCATGCTCTTTTTCTTCCCTAGGGGTGCATCTACATGTGCAATTAGCATGGAGCAATAAACTCGGGTGCAGTGCGCACTGGAGTCAGAGGCTTCTGGGCGCAGTATATAGACGTGGGTCCAGGACTGCAGCAGTTAGAGCTGAGTCAGAGGAGCCCTAGGCTGGCAGCAGGCTCGGGGGGGTCAACCCTGGGCTCCATGTCATGGTGTTGGGCAGTGGAGGAAATGGCTGGGGCACAAGGGTGCGACAGTATGGGGCTAGCCCCAGCCAGACCCAGTCACTGTCCACACATTCATTTAGGAGGTGTAAGTTACTCTGATGTAGGATAGTACTTGTTCCAGACATACTATCCTACAATGGAGTTAATTAATTTACTGCCCCCTAATACAGGTGCGTGTGTAAATGGTGACACTTTGCTGTGGCGTTAGTCAACTTTACATTAAAGCACATGAGTAGATGCACCCTAGCTATTTTTATACCACCTGCAGAGATGATCTGGAAGTTCCCTATTTCTCCATCTAAGTAATTAATAAAAGGTCACTGATCATCACCAGACCCAACACTAACCCCTGTGTTCACTGATGCAGTATATTTCCCTGGGAGAGCATTCTTGCTGGCTAAAGGCAGTGAAGAGGTACCCTGGGCAGACATGCAAGAAAGCAGCTGTGATGGCAGTTGGTGAACACCAGGGCTAGGAACAGAAGTTGCACATAAAGTGGTTCAAGTCATCAGAAACTGGTTAAACCTGTAACAGAGCAGAAGTTTAGTGCACATAAACCAGTTTCAAAACGGTTGAAAATGGTTTCAGATAAACCTGGTTGAATGTAGTATCAGATTTAACTGATTTGGGTAAAACCAATTTATGAAACTTCTGTCCCAGACCCCCTCCTGGTTTAAGTTAAATCAGAATTCCCTAGCATCCCAGCATGTTTTTCAGCCCTGGACTGGGCTGTGCTGCCTGCTCCAGCAGAGAAGGTTTGGGGCTAGGGGAGGCAGAGGCTGCCTCCCTCAACCTCCCCCCTGAGTAGAAAACTGCCCTGCCCTGATAAAAAAAATGTTACCAAAAGTTTTCTGAAAGTTACCACTGGCTAGGACTGTGAACTACAAGTCCCAGAGGCACCTGGAAGCAGGAAGAGGAAGTGATGAACAACTTTGCAGAGTTCAGCTTCTGTGATTCTGGACTGCAAATCCCAGAGACCTTGGGGGCAGAAGGAAGAGGAAACAAACACAGCCTATGGTGGCTACATGCCAGAGAACCATGCTCTAGTGTCCCCCAGCTTCTGGCCTGAGCAACTTCAGGCATGTGGCTGCATTTCCTGAATAAAGGTAAATGTGTGTCCAGTTGTTTCTCAGTTTAACCTCTGCAGTTTGACTAACCTGCAAAGACTGAACTGATTCAGCCTCAGGCTTTTTGACTGTCTGTACTTATCCCAGAAGATCTTACCTCCCTACATATGGGCCACTGCTATCACAGCACAGGCTGCTTTTGCCACAACAGAAGCTCCCTGGCAGTGTTATTGGTATTGTCCTGCACTGGGTATTTCTCAGGACACATATGGTGGGATCTAAAAGCGTGGGTATAGATTGGGTGTTCTTGGTGTGTCTGGGATGCTTACTGGTTTTGTAGAGGTAACTGTTGCTGTCTCTTGGATTTTTTTTTTTGTATATGGCCATTTGTAGAGTGCCATTCTTGGTGTTAAATGTGGCATCTAGACAACTAATCTTTGTTTAAATGTGATTTAGAGAGAATCTGATGGTAGGGTGGTAGACATTAAAATTGCAATGGAAATCAATTTGGAAATCCATTAAGTTTGTCCAGATGAGAAAGATTTCTTTTGGCAGTTTACCTGTTAGTGAATTTCAGTTTAATTAAGTTTTTCCTAAAATGCTTCAATTGACCCTTTAGATCTTTTCAAGAACATCCTTGATATATTGCTTTCTAGGAAATAGCATATGTACTCACATACCAAGTAAAATTGACTTTCCAAAATTGGGGTGCATGTCTTAAGCAGAAAAGCTATTTTTTTCTGCCCAGAATAGAATCATACAGATCCTAAAAGATGGATACTCTTCCTTTTCCTTATCTTCCCTCCAACTGCCTGGAAGCAGCAGTGGCATTTCAACTCAGGAAGTGTTTTGGGAGTTAACTGACTTCATGGATCATTATAATCTACCTGATTTCTCCTAATTTTTCTTCACTCCACAGTTGCTAATGACCATCTCTTCTTTTTAATGGTCTTGATATTTCACTAATCAAGCTATCTTTTCTGTCAATGTCAGTATTTGTTAGCTACTCCTGGTTTCTCTTCTCCTATTTTATATCCCTGCAGTCTGGTTTTAGTACTTTTCAAAAACCTAGATCCACCCATGGAGTACAATGTTCAGCAACAGTTAGTTTCAGCTTTTGGCTGGGGAGCTGTGAAAAGGTTGCTTTTTCCTGAGTAGGAAAGGGAAGGTGAGTGAGCAGAAGGTTAGGCCTTGGCCCTGCTCTGTGTGGCCATAACTCAGGAAAAATCTTTTTTTTTTTTTTTTTTGTTCATTCTGCCTTCGCAAAAACAAATCGTGTATTATATTTGGGATGTGTGTGGTATACAAGAAAATATATGAAAACAAGGAAAACCACTTTTAATTTTAAAGTTCTTTCTTACAAATTTTCAAGCAGAAGCTGCATAGTAGCTGCCTAATATTTTCTTGATAGGATAGACAGAAGAGGAGAAAAAGATGAGAGAAGCAGAAAGTGAAAAAACATTTACTATACTGTTTAAAGCCAATTTCCCCAATATCTTTAGTCCTTTTTTTCATCACTGAAACTGATTTGCAATGGAAAATTGAGTTTTTGATTAAGGAATATTTTATTTTGTGAAAGGTGTTGGATCTTAGTAGATTTCATTTCTTCCTCAACATATTTCAGTCAAAACTTCTATGTTTCATGCTTTTACTGAAAACTTGAAAATTACTGTGGGACAAGCATTTCAGATGAGCTCTTTTCTTTACTCGTTTTCTATTTCCCCTCTTTCTCTCAAATTCCCTACACTCATCCTCGCCTCAAGCACAGAATATAGCAACTGAGAATCATATTCAGAAAGAATCATATATTGCACTGAAAATGTTTGAAGTGCAGAGGGGACATCCATCTGACAAATTCTATGCAGCTGCTCATGCTGGTGTGGACACAACCTTATGTGTTCAGTTGTCAATCTTAAACTGACATAAAAGACCGTTCCCCTTTAAATATTTCTTGCCCTGGTCCAAAAATTATAATGGGAATTAAACAACAACAACATGTAAATCCTAGAAAGAATGTATCTGAATTACTTATAGGAGTACAAAGAAATTTTAAACCTTTTAGGTTAACAAGTGACAGAGAAGGGAAGTTAATTGTTGCAATTAGTTTTGTGAATAAGCAGTTTTAGTCTTCACAGCTTCCTTTTTATTTTAACAGTGATTATTCAGTAGAAGAAGGTCATTCTTCTCAAGTTAAAATAATGAAGTACTGTTATGTTGATGGACTGCTGAATTGTATATTGAATTTGGAATTCATTAATAATTATATATTTTAGTTAACAGGATAAAGTTAATTGCCAGGTACATCATATTTAATTGGCCCAGGTGATAAAAGCTGGTTGAGGTATCTTTCCATCATTACCAACACAAAGTAGGGCTGGGGGCTGCTGCTGCCACATGGGCATCCCAGAGTGAGCTATTGGATAGCACGGGATGAGGGGGGCCCAGTACCACAGGTTGGGCAAAATCGCTTTGCAAGCCAGATGTACTGGATGCCCGCCCGTGCCTTAACAGCTGAACACTGACTTTTTGCTGCTGACAAGTTCTGGCAGAGGGATTACAAAAATAAATGAGAATTAGGCAAGTAGCTGCATAATAAAGACTGCAATCTCATAGGGATAATGGAGACCTGGTGGGTTTCCACCTATGACTGGGCCACAGGTATAGACGGCTATACCTTGTACAGGAGAGATCATGTATACAAAAAGGGCAGCGGTGTAACTCTCTATGTCAAGGAAAGCTACATGTCCTTGCAAGCCGACATCGGCATCCAGGGTGGATGACTGGAGACTAGGAATTCGCCAAGGAACTGGCTGAGGATGCATGCTTCTGGTGCATGGTTGTCATGGGAGACTTCAACTACCCAGACATCTTGTGGGAAGAGCACTGAACCAAATCTGAATGGTTGCAAAGCTTCCTCACATGTATGGATGAGCTCTATCTGACTCAAGAAAGCTATGGACCAACAAGAGGCAAAGAACTGCTCGACCTGGTACTGGCAATGGGAGATGATCTAGTCAGTAACCTAATGATCAAAGGGAAGCTAGGAGACAGTGACCATGAGCTGATCACTTTCACTATTCACCGTAAAGCTGGCAAGTCAGTCAGCAATGCAGAAGACCTCGACTTCAGAAAAGCTGACTTTGACAAGCTCAGGAGGCTTGTTGGTGAGGCCCTAAGGGACCACGACCCAAATGGAAGTGGAGTTCAGGATGAGTGGTTGCTCCTCAAGGGAGTGATCCTGAAAGCACAAGCAATGTCTATCCCATCTTGGAGGAAAGGCAGCAAAAGGGCACATCAGCCCCCTTGGCTCTGCAGGGAACTTGTGGACCTCCTGCATCTAAAAAGAAAGACCTGAAAAGAATGGAAGACTGGAACCACCTCAAAGGAGGAGTACTCTGCACTGGTCTGGACCTGTAGGGAATGAACCAGGAAAGCCAAGGCTGTGACTGAACTCCAACTGGCTACACAAAAGAAAGGCAATAAAAAGTCCTTTTTTACATATGTGGGGAGCCAGAGGAAAAGCAAGGGTAACATTAAACCTGCTAAACCAAATAGGACAACTGACAACCGATGCCCAGGAAAACCGATGCCCAGGAAAAAGCCAACCTGCTTAATGGGTATTTTGCATTGGTTTTTCACCAGCCCCAAGGGACAGCCCTGCTCAATACAGGACAGGACGGCCAAGGTAAAGGAAAATTGCTACCCTACATCAATGTTGACCACGTGAAGGAACACCTTGAGAGGCTGGACACCTTCAAGTCATCTGGCCCTGACAGTTTACAACCCAGAGTACTCAAGGAGCTGACAGGCATCATAGATCAGCCACTGGCATGGATCTTCAAGAACTCGCGGTGCTCAGGTGAAGTGCCCAAATATTGGAAGAAGGCCAATGTGGTGCCTATCTTCAATAAAGGAAGGAAAGTAGATCTGAGGAACTACAGGCCTATCAGCCTGACCTCTACCCTGGGGAAGATCTTGGCAAAAATTATCAGAGAGATCATTCTTGACATACTGGCTGATAGATACATCCTGAGGGATAGCCAGCATGAGTTTGTTGTGGGTAGGTCTTGCATCATCTCATTCTATGACCAGATGACATATCACCTGGATAAGGGAGAATAGATTGACATCATATATCTTGATCTTAAAAAAGCTTTCGATCTGGTGTCCCATGATTTACTCATGAAAAATTGGCCAGCTGTGGCCTCGGCTACATCGCAGTCTGATGGCTGTGGAATAAGCTCTGAAGTCAGACCCAGAGAGTGGTAATAGATGGAATTAAATCATCGTGGTGCGCTGTAACCAGTGGGGTCTCCCAAGGCTCTGTCCTTGGGCCTATACTCTTTAACATCTTTATTAATGATGTAGACATTGGTATCAGAAGCAGACTGGCCAAGTTCACCAATTACACCAAACTTTGGGGTAGAGCGTCCACACCTGAGTATACGATGGTGATCCAGGCTGACTTAGACAGGCTCAGAAACTGCAAGGACAAAAACCTGATGGCATTCAACACTGAAAAATGCAAGGTACTCCACCTTGGGGAAAAAACCGTGCAGCATGCTTATAGGCTTGGCAGTGCAATGCTTGCTAGCACCATGGTCGAAAGGGACTGGGGGGGTGGTGGTGGGGGGGGTCATGAGGTACCACAAGATGAATATGAGCCACCAATGCAATATCGCAGCTAGTAAAGTGAGCAAAAGTCTGGCTTGCATCCAGAGATGCTTCTCAAGCAAATCCCAGGATGTCATCCTCCCACTGTATTCAGCCTTGGTGAGGCCACAGCTGAAGTACTGCGTCCCATTCTGGGCTCCACAATTTTAAAAAGGATGTGCTTGAGAGAGTCCAGAGGAGAGCCACATGCATGATTAGAGGGCAGAAGAACAGGCCTTATCATGAGAGGCTGAGAGCCATGGGACTCTTCAGCCTGGAAAAGCCCAGGCTCAGGGGGGACCTGGTGGCTGCCTATAAGTATATAAGGCGTGTGCTTCAGGATCCGGGGGAACTCCTGTTCACCAGAGCACCCCAAGGGATGACAAGGTCAAATGGTCACAAACTCCTCCAAGACCATTTCAGGCTGGACATAAGGAAGAAGTTCTTTGCTGTCTGAGCCCCAAAGGCCTGGAACAGACTGCCTCCAGAAGTGGTGCAAGCACCTACTCTGGACTCCTTTAAGGAGTGTTTGGATGCTTATCTTGCTGGGATCCTTTGACCCCAGCTGACTTCCTGCCCCTGGGACAGGGGGCTGGACTCGATGATCTTCCAAGGTCCCTTTCAGCTCTAATGTCTATGAAATCTATAATGAGCTCTGGAAGATAAGCATCAACTTTTTAGACTACAATATTTGGCATTATGTTTGGGGGCTTGTTTGGGGACTGTTGTGAGGTCTTGTGTCTTGCAATGGAAACACATCCAATTTGTGTCATAGCCAGCTGTTATCTCTGTTTAGTAAAAATTAAACATCTCCTTTATTTCATGGTTACATGAGGGTATCTGAAATTTCACCAAAATTGAAGGGGAAAGGGAATAAAGGGCTAAATCTTTAAAAGGCTCTTAGGCTTGTTAATGAATATAGCAGTGTCTAAGATTTAGGCACCTGAAAGCATACTTATTCAGGTGTTTAAGTGCCTGATTTACCATTGAAATTAATTAGCCCTAGCTGTCTACTAGAATTAGCAATATCCAGATTGGGTACCTAGCCTCCCTACAATGTACAATGAGTTAGTTTCCTAAGACTGTGATCCAGCAATGCATTCTGGATGCAGAGTGCATGTTGTGTGCAGCATGTTCCTGGTCTGACCACATGGGACCGCACTGCATGGCCCCAGAGCCATCACCACAGGCCTGTTTGGTAGGGCGGTGTGAAGCTTCAGTTGCTGATTCAATTCGGTAGAGACTCAGCTTGATCTGGTGGCCAGATCTCTGAATCTGAATCAAATCAGGAGACCCTTTAATTGCTCTGAATCAAATTGGAACTCTCCAAATTGATTTGGAGAGATTTAGAAACATTCAGAAATAGACACTGCTTTAAATGTTTTTTCTACATACCTCTAGGTAGCAGATGGCTCGTGAATGCTGTTATGGTGGGGTGGATGAAGCATCCCAAAGGAGCATGAGGGGTTCCTCAGTGCACTTGGCAGCAGACCCAGAAGGGAATCAGAAGCACTTCCGGTCCACTTCTGGGTCCACTGGGGAGTGTGCAGGCCCCCCACCCCCAGCTCAGCAACTGGTGCCTCCTGGGGCTGGGGGGGGGAGGGGGTATCCAGGGTCTCCCCACAGCTGATTGCTGAGCCAGGGTGGCACCACGGGCCCCCCTAGCATGCTCCTCAGAAGACCCAGAAGTACTTCCAGTCCACTTCTGGGTTTGCAGCCAAACATGCAGCCCCCCGCCATGCTCCTGTGGGAGGCTCCATCCAGCCCAGCATCTCACATTCACAAGCAGTGCCTGGTGCCTTGAGGGATGTAAAAAAAAAACATTTAAAGCTGTGTTTATGTCCAAATCGCTGATTCTCCAAATCAGCATCGAATCTTCAGATTTGGATTCAGCAGACTTGAATCAGGGACAGTTATCTGAATCAACGGATGGAATCACTGTCCCTGATTGAGGCTGAAACCGAATCAAATAGGGTTCATTTCACACACCCCTACTGTATGGCCCTGGAGTGGCAGAGCAGCTGCAATGAGCTGCACAGCCCCAGAACAGCATGAGAGGCCATCCAGTGCACCCTGCATGCCTGAAAGTCATTCTGACACCCACAGACAGCTTTGGAGGCTGGATGATATAGCTCCATGGGCCAAATCTGTCCCACAGGCTGTATCTTTGACACCCCTGTTCTAAAGTAATCCATAGGAAATGCTGAGGGCAGACGCAGGTCTTAAATCCCACCACTGTCCAGGACGTAGGAGCCTTACTCTCATTTTTCCATGTATAGAGGGAATTCACAACCTGTTTTCCTGGAGTGAGTGAGTTGCTAATGTCCTTTCTTTCAAAAACTAAGGACAGAGAAGTAATTTCTCTCAAAATGTTGGTGATACCTTCCCCTTTTGCTGTACAGCTCTGTGGTCGGAACAGTCACACAGTGGGGGATAGTTTGGTTCTGCCTTTTTGTGTTTAAACTGTTTTCCTATGCATAACATAATTAAATATCTACTGAAACAGACAGTAGGAGAGAGAGAGTGCATAATTCTAGACTATAATAATGAGCCTAGGGGCAGGGCTTTTGCAAACAAAAACAGATCTGTGTACCAATCCCTGCTTCACTAATTACTCAATATAAATTAGTGAAATATGAGGGAATTAATTTTCCCAACTGCAAATACTGCATAGCCTACTGGTTAGGGAACTTTGTTTAGAAATGACAGATGTGGATTAAAATCCTTTCTTGTGGATGAGAAAACTAAACCCAGGTATCCAGCATTCAACTGTGCTTTCTGAGCTGTTGAGTAAAAAGGGAGCTACCATCACCTCTCTTTCAGCGGGGTCTGATCATGAGGCATTCTTACAGACGCCTGCTCAAGTCCAGCAGATGAGATCACAAAGTCATAGGGCTAGAAGAGACTTCAAGTGTAATTTAATACAACTCTGCACAAAGGTTGAATGTGCTTACTCCTATGAAATTCCAGACAAAGCCTATCCACCTTTTCTTGAAAATCTCCAGTGAAGGAGATTCCAAATCTTTCATGGGCAGTTTTTTCCACTGTTCTACTCTGCTGCTGGACGTGTGAACATCTATATGGAATATGCATGTGATAGGTACTGAGTCACTCAGCCCAGCCAAGACTCAGATGCTTCTGGGAATGCCAGAAATCCAAGGAACTTTAGTGGTGAAAATTTAAATTCCCATAAATATTAGGTTTAGGTGGAGCTGGGTGTGGATTTTGGGGTCTGAATTCAGGTTTAAGTCATCTATAATGGAAGTTGGGAAGTATTTACATGCCCCTTGTGGCATTAGCCCTGAACTTTTTAAAGAATAAATTGGAAAGTTGATATGATAATAAACACTTAATAATTATTCATTTTGTATTTATTTTGTAGAATACACAGATGTATTTTCCAGCACATGAGTAACTAGACAAATACTTAGTGATCTCTTTCTCTCTCACTCGCACACACGCAGAGGAGGAGAAAGACACAGAGAAGATACTTAGATTGACATCAGTATTAATAATATTAACTATTTGTACATTTGTATAATATGTGTAACATAACTTAAGATTTTGGATAACTGTACCTGAATTCACTTGTCCCAAAACATAAAGGTAGTTGGATATCATCAACAGGTGCCATACCAGAGTCAGAAACCTGAGGTTGTGGTCTGGCTCTTAAATAAATGCAATGCTTGGAGATCAGCACTACAACTCTGACAAGAAGACTCTGCAGCTATTTATATAACTTAACTGCCTAACTAAGAAAACGAAGAAGAAAGAGAATGAACAGAGAGAAAATGCTCTGCAGTTTATCATCACAGCAACCAAGGTGATTGATGGAGAAGAACTCAATTTACAGTGAAAGAGACCATTTTTAATTTGTAAAACCACAATCATTTACGTGTTTAGTACTTATGGATGTTGTATTTAATCATGCCTTCTGCTCATCATAGGTACATTATTAATTGAAAGTGGAAAACTGTGTCATAAAAAGTTGGCTAGATTAATAGAGTTGTAAAAGCTCCAATGAGATTTTTTTTGGTTCAACTGTGTGTTCAATCACTATGAGCAAAAGTCCTAGTGGAAAAAAAATGTGTAGGGCTAATAACATAGAAAGCCTTGACTTTCAGCTGACATGTTTGATGTGCATTTTCACATGACCTTTTCAGGGTTAGGACTAAAAATAAGAAGTTTTACAAACAGGGAAAAATAAAGAGGTCTGTAGAAGAGTAAAGCAGAAGTGTAAACAGTGGGTGCCGTTGGAATGAAGATATTTGAATCTGAATGGCTCGTTAATGATTCAATTAGTTTTTCACTTTGTTAAACTATGGTAATCCTTCTTGACTAACTCTCCATATTGAAGACTGTTGAAAGAAAGAATGAATAGGATCTTCTGAAAAAATAAAGCCTTTTGTAAACCATTACTGCTTCCCAACAAAACGCTGCCTATTGAAAATATTATGGATGCAGGGCAGATATTTTACTGAGCCAAAGGTTTGGTTTGAATACAAGTAGTCAGTTCAAAGTGATTCCTTTAGTTATGAAGTTAAAAGTGTAAGGCTAGCTTTAGCATTTGGGAGTCTCATCAAAGTTGTTATTGGGTGTGACCTACACTATAACCTCTCCTCTCATCACATCACATTTTACCATTTCTCCATGCACAGTTCCTTCCATCTCATTTCCCTCCTTCCAATTTCACTCCATTTTCTTCTATTTAGCGTCGCCTTTGACATGCTTAGGCAGAGTGGCAATTAGTGCAGAGACGTAGAGATAGATTCCACAGTTATATAACAGTTTGGGAATGTTTTGAAGTGTTGGGGGCCTCCAGAAAGATGTCATTGTATAGGTACTTTTAAAGATATGTGGAAAAGGGTCTTTGCTTTAAGAATGTGATGATCATTCAGGTCTGATCAATGAGTGTTAAAGAAACTGATTAGAACACTTGGGCATGAATGACAAGTTCCCTTCACTCTAAATTCTTCAAACTGCTAACATGTAGATGCTTGTAATCAAATGCTTGTTAAGTAACTGTTTAGACTTATAGAATACTAAGAATATTATAATAATTAATAATAAAATTGTTATAATTAACATTGTCATTAAAAACAACAATGATAATAATAATACTGAGAATTACTTTTCAGGCCAACAAGTAATGATATTAGTTACCTACTATTCTTGGTAATACTGCCACTCCCAGCAAAGGAATGGGCACAAATGATTATTAATGATACTCTGTATGGCTTCAGACTGTCACAACCCGAAGTTGTGGTTTTTGTTTGTGTGTACTTCGGCACCGCTAAATTATTTTTCCCGCCAAATTATAGTTTCTTTGCATGGTGGAGTACTCTGCTGTGGAGGGGAGCTCCGGGTGCAAAAGGCTTTCCCGCTGTATTGTAGCTTCTCTGCAGGGTGCGTTTCTTTGCTGCATACTAGTGATGCACATTGCAAAGGAGTTCCCGCCATTTGCATTTAGATTCGCGCCACATTATTGGCCGGTTCTAAATGTAGGCACACGTGGCAGCTAGCTATTGGCTTCCTAGCCGTACAAAAGGCTTGGGTAGCTTCCGCCCAAGCCGGAGAGAGAGGAAAACTGGAGGACTTTACGAACCCCAGGAGGAGAAGACTTCGCGCTGTGTGAAGGTCTCTAAGCGATGTGGACCCTTGAGGACCCAACGCGCCTCTCTTAAGCAGGCAATAGAGGCTTAATAACCGAACCCACGGAGCTTTAACAACTCCGGAGGGGGGAACAAAAGAACGAACCGCCTCTAGCCTCTCCCCGTCGCCGAGCGCAATCCAAGATGTATCCCTTTCCTGTAAACCCAATTTTTGAACCCACGGAGCTTAAACAACTCCGGGGCCTGGGAACCGGACGGCCCACGGAGCTTCAGCTGTTGCTGCTGTCCCACTGACATGGGGGTGGAAGGAGCTCTGTAGCTGCTTCTGCCTACTCCAGCTGGGCTGCAAAGGAAGTCGGGCTCAACTAGGGACAGCAGCAGCAGCAAAGAGTGGTTTCCTTTCCCCGTGCCTGCTACTGAGCTGGCGTAGTACACCTGGGGGACCAGGAAAGGAGGAGGAGCCTACCTACTGTTACTGTCCCTGACTGGAGCATGTAAGTGGTGGCTTTGGAAATCCCCCTGCCCCAGAGGTCCAGGGGTAGCAACAGAGCTGAGTGGGAGAGGGGAGAAATAGAAGGGGAAGAGAGGGAAGGAGAGAGGAGAGGAGGGGAGGTGTTCCTGAGCATGGAGAACAAGGGAAAAGGGAATTATTACCTGTTTTGGGGACTTAAAAAAAAGTCCCTGACTGCTGCTTATGTAGAGTGATCAGAAAGGGAGATGTGACTGTTCGTCAGCATCCTCTCTGGATCCACCCCTGTCTACACGGACAGTTTCACTGATTTAACTGCAGGCATATGTTTCAATCAAGGTAAGCTGGTGCAAAAGCCTCTGTTGATGCAATATATGGTGAAATAAGAATATCCACACACAAGGTTAAATAAATGTTTTAGAGCTGGTTTAGGTGAAATCTTTGCAATTTTATCATATACAGAAGTGCTAAGCCTGGAAAAGAAACAGTAGATCTGATTTTGCTACTCCTTGTTCTATAGACAGGTATCCCTGGGCAAGCAGAAGGTACAATATGGTTATATCAGAATGGTAGTCCTTTGTGCACACACTGCACTCACTGAGCAAATTCTCCCTACAAAGTTCTGTGGAGGCTGGAACAAGAAGATTGAAAATAAATTAGGATGAAACTCATCCTACTTCAAATTCCCTTTAAAATACTTCAAGTATATATTAAATGCTTCCTATAGGTGCTGTGCACTAAAGTGAATTTGGCAGACAAGGTTCCTTGGGTGAATCCGATATCTTTTATTAGACCAACCCAAATAGTTGGAAAATAATTATTAGGCAAGCTTTCAGGTTCAAAAACCTTTCGTCAGGCTAAGGAAGTTTCAGCAGTTGGTGCGTGCTCTTCCTGGATGGAATGAAAAGTAAAGCAGCCAGCGACTGGGCTGGTATGCATACAAGACAGGTAGTCAGTGAAAATGTAGATTGAGGAGTCAATGGGTGAGAGACAGGCTGGGGGCGGGGGGGGGAAGAGAGAGAAAAAGGGGATGAAAGTGGAGAGATACCTGTGGAGTCAGACGTCAAGCAGGTTATAATGTGTCATAAATCCAATGTCTATATTTAGTCCATGATTTTTAGTATCCAGGAGGTTGATGAAGTGGAGTTCATAGGCTCATCTCTGGGACGTGTTGTGTAAGTTTCCTTTGAGGATCAGGACTGAGAGATTGGAGAGAGAGTGGTTTTTTTGTGAGAAATGTGCCCCCACCGGTATTTGGGTATTTCTGTCTTTGATAGGTTTCCGGTGTGCATTCATTCTGGTGCGCAGTTGTTGTTTGGTCTCTCCTATGTATTTTCCATCAGGCCATTTGGTGCATTGGATGAGGTATAGTACATTTCTGGAGGTGCAGCTGTAAGATGCAGGAATGCTGATGGCTTTGTTGTGGGGTGTAGTAATAGTGGGGGTGGTGGAGATGTGTTGGCAGGTTTTGCATTTCTTGTCATGGCACGATCTGGACCCTTTTGGTGTGTTCTGGGCTTGAGGAAGTTTGCTTCTGGTGATGAGGTTAGCGAGGTTCGGTGCTTGTTTGAAGGCTAGGATGGGTGGCTCTGGGAAGATCTTTTTAAGAATAGGGTCTCTGTCTAGTATGGGTTGCAATTGTTTGAGTATTTTCCATACAGGTTCAAGGGATGGGTGATATGTCATAACCAGCGGTGTGTGATTTGTGGGGGGTTTTCTTCTGTACTGCAGCAGTTCTTCACGTGGTATCCAGGTGGCTCTTTCAAACATGCAATCTATCTCTCTGAAGGAGTGTCCTTGTTGGGTGAAAGCCTTTTTAAGATTGGTGAGGTGGCAATCCCGGGTGTTCTCTTCAGTGCAAATTCAGTGGTATCTGAGGGCTTGGCTGTATATCACAGCTTTTTTGGTGTGTTTAGAGTGATTGCTGGTTCTGTGCAGATATGTATGTTGGTCTGTGGGTTTCTTGTATAGCGTGGTCTGTATTTTATCATTCTGGATACTGATCATTGTATTTAAAAAGGAGATGTTGGTGCTGGAGTATTCTAGAGAAAGTTGGATGGAGGGATGGTGATTGTTGAATTTCTGATGGAACTCAGTCAGAGATTGTAGGTCTAATAAAAGATATCAGATTCACTCAAGGAACCTTGTCTGCCTATGTCCTTAGACCAACATGGCTACAACCTACACCCCTAAAGTGAATTTCACATTTAATTAATAACAAATTATATGTCTAGCTACAATTATGTTACATAGGATTATTTGATATATTGCATAACCTGTTCACAGAACATGGGTAGGGCCTTTGTTCTTAGTATCGAATGTTTTTGTATAGCAATTAAAATGGCAAGCAAATGTCCTGTTATAGTTATGGTGACAGATGCTGATGGTGACAAACCTTCTATTTTCCCACTGTGGGAGCTATAGAATATTTGAAACATAATAATAAAATGATGAACAGGAACAATCTTTACAGCAAACCTCAGAAAGAAGTAGAAATTTTTTTTGTTGATATGCAAACCTTTCATTTTTAAACTACATAGTGGACATTGACGTGTCATATGGCAACTGCACAAATTCTAATTAGTCCACTGTAAGCAGCATCACTAATGTTTCAAGATTGTGAGTATACTTTTGTTCATCTTGATACGGCTTACTTTCAGCTCATCTCTAGTCTTTATATTTTCTAATGTCTTCTATTTGTAAATATGTATATCTTTATGTATTCATGGCTAAAAGGAGTTTCTTTTTCTGCCCTAGGACTCCACTATTCCATTCAGTCACTGTACTGAGTTGAGTGCTAGATGGAAAGCTACATCTTTAAAATGTGCTGAAGAGAGTATTTTAAAAACCCTCCTGAACAGCCCAATGGAAAGGAGTGCAAGTTCTGTATGTCTTTCCTTCCTGTTTCATAGGATTTGTGCTCCTGCAGGTTCCTAAAGGGAGCAGCAATAACACCCTAATCAGAGGGAATGTGATTTTCTAAGTCCAAGGAAAATCTGGCCTACATGTAGCCTGTTCCACAGGTTAATTTGTGTGTGTGAGAGTATGTACAAGAGTTAAAAAATATAATTGTAATATCAATGTCAACAGTTTAGAGTAATGTCCCTGTCCTCTGTTGATAACAAATTACGTGCCTATCACAGTTGTGAGCTATTATACAATGGAACAGCAGCTTCAACAGATAGGAGGTGTAGGAAATCACCAGGCAGTCATCTCAGAAGGCCATTTGTGTCCCTGCTTCAGCCTAATTTAGCAGCACCCATGTGAGATCATAAGAAAACCAAGTATTCCTTTTCCATCCTGCTTCTTAACTCTGCAGTTGTCTGATATTATTCACAGCAATGGTTTACATGCAAATTGCAGATTTAAAATGTTAGAGAATAAAACTAAATGCTTCTGACCCATTTTTAAATGCCTTTTGGTGCAGTGCAGCATAGATAATTTAGACTCAAGCTGTTCTAAGTGCATACAATTAGATCTGATTTAGGTCAGTCACCCTAATATAGGCCTAAATAACATTTTAATGCTAAATCAAAGTAAAATTCCTCTGATGCTAACCTTATCATAATGTGTGTAGAGTATAATTCTTTTGTCTGTGATATTGAAAATATTTGGATCTTATTGATCTCCTAGAAGTTGTCTTTATTCACTACTTCCTCCCTTATTTGATGTGGCATTGACTAGGATTAGGTTATTTTTCTGCCCTATAATCTTTCAATTTTATCCTGAGGTTCCTTGTCACTACTAAACTGGATTATGGTCCTGATTCCTGATGAGATTAAAGATTAAGAAGCTCAAGGGTATAAAGGAAAACATAAATGTGTTTTCTTATTGGGAGGACAAATATGTAAAGCTTAACCATGCAGAAAAGTGGCACAGGTACAATTTGGTAACAGTTGCAAGCTCTTATATTGTACACATAAGTGTAATGTTGTTCCAGAGTTCCACCAAAGGAAGCAAGCCTTTCAGCTGGAGTTTTGAACCATTAATGTTGCTGAATTTTTAACGTTATCTTTAACCATTAATGTAGCTGATTTTTTATCTTTTCCTCTCCCACAGGGACAGCAAAATGGGTTCATAAGAACAGTGGTGGAGAATGGAACTAGCACTTGTTCTGAGTTCATTTGATTTATACATTGCTATTAGGAAAGAGAATCCTCCAGGCTAGGGCTAGTGAAGGACCAGGAAGTGAGGTACAGAAATTGAGAGAGCAGTTGAGAGGCATATACTATAACCCTGGGACAATGTGAGCAAAGTGAAGAGAGCTGCCTATTTTTAAGACCCAAGAGAATTGGAGAAGCCCAATGAACAAGGCATTGCATTGAGTAATATGAAATTAAGCTTAGAGGAGGATCAATGGGCTTCATTAGGTGTATTAAGTTTTTCAAAAAGTCAGATACATTCTCCTTTGCTCTCCAAAATACATATGTGTTGCATTATGTACAGTTGTCATGATTGTCAGATAGTCTACATGCACGGGATATCTGAAATAGAACCCAGAGCTTCAGTTATAGAAAACATCAGTCTCCATCATATGAACTGCTATAATAAGAAATCTTTAAAGGCCTTCCACTAGAAAGCAAGAGTTATATAAATATGAGTTCTATGTGAGACTTTCTGTCATTCTGTCCCTTACATTACAAGCGACTTTACCCTTATTAGACAAGATAGATATGGTGCTCTGCTCATATTACATAAAATGCTCAATTTTCTAGGGTTCACAGGAAATTAAAGCAAGCATTAGTTGCAAAACCAGTTAGATAGTCACTCTGCTGCAAAGAAGGGATAAGAACAAGCAGCTCAGATTTGGTCAATGTGAGGTACAGACACTTAAAGACAGTGACTGGGCATTTTTATACATGTATGCATCACAGCACCAAATGCTTTGAAAAGCGCCCGGTGCTGCAACACATGCAGTTGTATACGTGGCAAAATGAGAAAATGGTAGTGCTGAGAAAATGGCGGCAGCATGCTTTTTGAACTAAAACACCTCAGAGGTGTTTTAGTTCAAAAGCACACCATCACTATTTTCTGCATGCTAACATGCATTTCTCTGCTTATACAACTGCATGCGGATTAATTGAGTCTGCTCTGAAGTGGCTGATCTCTGGTGCATCATTGGAAAAAAGTATGTGTATAAATGCCCTAAAGTTGCAGAGAAACTTTCTGTTTTCTCTTTAAGGACAACATCATAACCTCCTGTGATCTTTCAAGAATGATTTCCAACAAGAATTGCTCTATTTTTTTTGGTAGTTAATAAAACGGGTGAAAACTAAGAGCTGAAATTCTGAGAGGTCCTTTGAGTCCAGTGAGGAGTGCCTTGAGCCTAAGAAGGTTGAGAACTACTGTTCTAAACTTTGGAGGAGAGTTAGCAGCCTTAAAAATATCCATCTATATGAAGTCCTTATATGGCTGTTGATTAGAATGGAACCTGACTACTTTGTGATGTTTAATATACAGTAGAGTAATGACGACTGGATTACCAGGGCACCAGCTTCAAGTGCCCACTTGGAAGACACACAAGAACAAGTAGCACCGTGGCTGTTGGCCCAGCCACTAGTACTGACCTGGCCCCTGCTGCTACCCCTGTTGCCCCCACCACAGCAACAGTTATGCCACTGTTTACCCTTAAAACACTCACAAAATGTGAGTATACCTTCATTTAACTGATGGTTACCTAAAAAACAGAGAGATAAAATACCTTACCTAAGGTTACATAGGAAGTCTGTGACCAAAAATAAACTCAAATATAAGTCTAAAGAGTATCTAACTAGAACTTAGTGATTGAATCATCCTCTCTATCCAAAAATACTATTGTAATTGTGCCTAAATGGTATTAAGCTCTTTGTTTACATCCTTTATCATACCATGTATCATATCAGATATACTTGTAATTTATGGGAGATTTGACCATTGATTGGGGAAACCCAGGAGGTCAAAAAACAACTATTCAGGAAAGCATATGTATTGGTCAGAAAGCTGGCAGTAGTAGATGGGGCAACAGTCAGGCTCTATAAAAAGAGTTAAAGTGATGAAGAATAGAGACCAGTGCTCAATGGAAATCAAATGGAATAGTATTTATACAAAGGGACTAGTATCTCTTTGGATTTTCTCTTTTCTCTCTCTCCCTCTCTCCGAAAAAAAGACAACAAAACAAACAAAGAAAAACAAAACCAACCCTCTCCCCTCTTTCCCCCCTCCCCCCCAAAACCCCAAAACCTAACTCAATGCCCAGCTGGTTGGGCAATCATGAGAAATCAGTTCTAAATAGAAAGATAACAAATATCGACAAGTGTCCACAACAGATGCACAGTTGACCTAAAGTGAAACATCACTTTGGTACAATTGAAATGCAGGACATGTAACTTGTTGGGTTTTCTGTTTTCTTCTTTGCCTGCTCCTTATGGTTTTTTTTCCTTCTCACCATTTACATATGATATGAACTTGAAATTCATTACATTGCAGATACACCTGGACTGTCAAGTACTAGCCTCATACCTTATACAGGAAAAGAGTTGGCAATACTTTCTTTGATCCATGACTGGAAGGTAGTAAAAATTCACTTAATTTCTTAACATGTTTTATCCAGGAATCTTCTGTCAATATAACTACTATGTTCTCCAACATGAATATCCATGTTGCAACATCAATTTCTCTTTTTCTGTACAGATGATTATGGTACACAGCACCTCTTTTCTGGTAGTAGGTAAATAAAAAGGGGATGCATCTACATGTGTAATTAATGCACCTGAATAAACTCTGGCACAGTTTGCATGGGAGTTTATTGCTCCTCAGCACAGCATTTACATGTCTACCTGGGACCACAGCACATTGAACTAGGGTAGTGCAGCCCCAGCTGACAGAGGGCCCAGGTCATCAACCTGCCAGCCTCCTGGAGCTGATCCATCCTGGCTCAGTGTGCTGTAGAGGGGCTGGCTGGGCACGAGGGTGCTACAGTGCGGGGCTAGCCAGCATGCAGCCCCACATTGTAGCACCCTCATGCCCCAGCTAGCTCTGGTCACTGTCTACACATGGGTTTGCAGCACACTAAATAACTCCGCCACAGAATAGAAGTTGTGTTGGGCAGTACTATCCTACAGTGGAGTTAGTTTTCTGTGGCTTAATAGAGTCACATGCATAGATGTTGATGCTTTACTGCAGAGCTAATTAGTCAACTCTGCAGTAAAGCTCACATGTTGATGCCCTCAGGCAGATTCAGATTGGAAATTTTGGTGCCACATATACACACAGATATATACACACATGCACTTATATATATCTGTATGAATAAGTGTACATGTATCTATAGCACCAAAAATTCATTACATCACCTCTACCACGAGTTTTGAGTCCTGTAGGCCAGTACAGCTACAACCTGTATCCCTTTTAATTAAATTAGCCTTCTTAAGAAACACGATTTGATTCTTTTATGTGTATATATGTATATGTATATATTTATATATAAAATAAAAGTATTAACTCTCATTTCTTAAGAAAGCTAAGTACTAGAAAAGGGTTTGATGGGAGTGGGTTTCTATCTGTTTCTTCACTATAAATACTAGTTCTACTGAGATGTGGAGATATTTGATTCTGTAAACAGTTTGGCCCACAAAATGCAGGTCTGGAACTGAGAGCTGGGCCCCACACTTAGCTCTTTTAGAGATTCCCTATGTGATCTTGGAAAGGTCACTTAATTGTTTTGAACTCTTGTCTATCATCTTTAAATAGGAACCATATAATTTATTATTCTCACCTTTACTGAATTTTAGTTATACTGTAAGACAGAATCATGAGCTGCCACATAGTACATGGCTATATGTCACATACTGGACATCCTGGTAGCACACTGGAGCTGCAGTTATGGCTAAAGCCTCTAAGGTTAGTGAATGGAAATAGGGATTATTGCCTAGGTAAAGGAAAATGAATAGAATAGGTTGATGGGAGAAATATACCTTCCTGTAATTGTTAACATTGATCATTATTATTAATAATACATATTTCTGTATATACAGTGGAACACCCAAAATGTTTTACAAAGGACTTCAGAATTATGGTCTTCATTATGCAGATGGGGAAAATGAGGCACAGGAAGGAACACAAACCAGATTTTGAACTCCAACCTGATGACCTGTTCACTGTATCACATAACAATTTTGCTTGTGGAAGAAAGTAGGCAAAATGGAATCACATGGGTAGTAAATGCAGTGTTGTTTGGGCTTGTACAATGACAGTCCCCTTGTTCTATTGCCAATAATCAAATCAAAGGACAATAAAGCAGATATTTCTTCTACTGTTATCTTTTAGCTCTTTTGCTTCACTAGAGGAAGTCTGACTTGGGGAATGGTTAATATTTTCAAGCTGCAGTAATACAGTGCAGTTGGGATTTAGTGTTACTAGACATCAAGGTCCATAACATTGAAAAGTAAGGAAAGATCATATCATCTTGGGAAACAGGCTATAAAGAAAACCTAGACTTTAGCCTGTAGGTAGTTCTTACCTCAGAAGAATTTAAATGCTTAATTGTTACTAAAAAATTATTTTGTACACATCAGAAATCTGTGTGTAAGTTATAGTACTGTAAAATTGGAGTATAACCAAAAAGCTCTAAAAGTGAAAAGCTAATTTCAGGGAAACAGATGTAAAAGTTAAAGTCACATTTTGTTTCAAAGGAAATTGTAGCTTGAACTTTATGGATTGAAGACATATCTCCCTTATTGGAAGATATTGTACTAAGGCAAGTTTTTGTGCGAGTTTGGGAAACTTCAGCAGGGGAGAGTAAGGCAAAAACCATTGGAGCCATAGCCTATAACTGGATGAAAAATTCGTGAAATATTGAAATGCCATACATTTTAGGGAATGAAAACCCTTGGCAAAATATTGTGTTTTTTTCAGGTCTTCATTTCTGTTCAGTCACTTTTCTCTTAGTTAATTATTATGTTTTAATCTTGACAAATAAGGTCTTGTTCTTTACAGAGTTATTTTCCAAAAAATGAAAATTGCTAACAAGCATCTTCCTGCCATTACTGATCGAAAGAAATTATATCAGTGTAACTGCTCAAAATCTTGTCTTTTAGCACCAAAGCTTTAGTTTACTGATCATTAGTGCCTGATCTTGCAAACATGCAAGGGCTTAGCTTTTTTTCAGATGAATAATGTCATTTAAATCAATGGGATAACTTGTTCAGGGGGTACTAGATCATGCTCCATGTACATAAAGGTACTCATATGCATAAGCATTCACAGGACCAGGTGCTTGGAGAATAACTACTTCACTGAAGCTTTTTGTTTAATGGGTATATAATCTCTATCGACGACATCAGCATTTATGCAAGAATATGCATCAGCTAGCTACACTGAAATCTCTGAAAGAGCTGCTATAGTCTATTGGATAATTTGCATATCAAAATGCATTATGAGTTCAGACATTATTTTAAATACATGTATGTCTACCTGGGTTTAAGATATGCATTGTATTGTTTCTCATTAATATTAATGCTCAACATTCAGTTTAATTAATGAATAATATTCCTGGCTATAATGGGTAAACATAAAATTAGGCAGTTATGACATTACATCATATAATATTTAGCCTCCCATATAAAAGTGTCCTGATTTTTATAGACATCTACTACACTTCCTGTGTAAAAAATGTAAAGTATATACTAAAGTCCAACTTGAGTTATAGGTACCCCAAACCTCTCAAAAAGACCATTCCTTTTTTTTAGGTGACTAATTTCAGTCCTAAGTCTAAAAGCTCTGTCCTCTCTATTCTTAGAACATACTGCATATTAAATACATGTTTTTATGCATTTAATTAAACATCTTTGAAATATTTTTCTCAAAATAACATCCAATGGAAATAAAACTTAAAACTACTACTGAGAAATTGCAATGAAATACAGTTAAGGTTCTGACATTTATAAAAGCCAAGAAATTAAAATCTTATGATGATCTTCTAGGACAAATGATTATATGGATATATGGAGATGTGTTCATAACTCATTTTAATTTGTGCCAAGAATATATCCTTCCATTTTCAGCTCATATTATGGGGAGAAAAAGCAAAATAAAAGAAACAGTAATGGAATATTACAAGGATTGTGTCTTTCTGTTTCAAAACTTTATAGAATACTAATTATAAAAAAAACTATTGTCTTTTTCTTAAAGCCCTGTTGGAAAGATATAAATCCAAATTGATTTCCCCAGTATACTAGTGAGCTGGAATTGGCTATACCGTGTGTCCCATCAATAATAATTATATTAAAACAATGTAAATTTATTGTATCCAAAAATAGGCTTTGGGTAAGATTTTCTTGTCTGTTTTGGCTCTTTTATTAGACTAGTCTGGACAATTTTGGTTTTGGCATGACATTTTTTGACAAAGAGATTCTGATCAATCAAAACATTTTGTAAATTTATGTTGAATTCAACTACATTTCTTTAGTAAACTCTTCTTCCCACCATCCCAAATAAATTTGGACAAAACATATTTTTATATTTAAATGTTTTGATGCATTTCAATTTGAAATTTGATTTTTTTTAAACATTTAATTTAATATCTCCCTAAAATTAAGAAAAGAAAAGAACAAATTAAAAGTCAAGCTAAAATAAATTCAAGTCAAAATAAGGGGCTCAAATTGAAGCTTGGATGTACTCACAGATCTACAGTTTATAGCAGTTGCATGTAGGGGATGCATCCACATGTGCTTTACTGTGGAGTTGACTAATTAGGTCTCCAGTAAAGTGCCACTGTCTACACTTGCACCAGTATTAGGGTGCACTAAATTAATTAACTCCACAATAGGGTACTACTGCCTGGGACAAGTACTATCTTACAGCAGAGTGATTTACATCAGGGTAATGCACGTGTAGACAGTGACTGGCACTGGCTGGGACATGAGGGTGCTACAGTACAGAGGCTGTCTGCTGGCTAACCCCACATTGTAGCACCCTCATGCCCCAGACAGTCCCTTTGCCACTCCACATGACCACCTGGAGCCCCCTCCCCCCCAAGCCTACTGCACGATGGGGCTGCTGCACCCTGGCTCTGTGGTCCCAGGTGCACATATATATATATACTGTGTTTAGGAGCCGCTGACTCTGGTGCAAACTCTGCCAGAATTTATTGCTCCATGCAAATTGCATGTGTAGATGCACCCAGGCGCTCTAAAAACTCTGGCAGGAAATGTGCCAGAAATGTGAAGGCATGCATGAGGATGCCTTTTAAGAACCTTCTCACAAAAGCTGCATAGGGGATATGCCAGGGGTGATGGATGAGGAAAGAGGAATGTCTTTGTGGTGGGACACAGCTTGTATTCTGCAGAGATTCTTCCTTTGAGGAAATCTATGAAAACTTCTGAAATTTGGATAGATTTCCATGATGGTATAAATTACTCTAAGAGCATTACTGGTGCCCAGCACAGTATATGATCAGGAAGGTGTAAAGTTGACCATATCTTTGGGATGTGAATTACTAAAATTATAGAGTCAGATGCTTTGTAAATGGAAATACATTATTTTACCTATTTTCATATTGAATATCTGGCCTAAACTGTTTCCCAGGGCATATTATTTTGAATAGCTCATGCTAATCTATGTAAAAACATACACCAATGTTGGATCACTTTTGAAACACAAGTCAATAAACTGGATCTGAATCTGAATTGAAATTTCAGAAATAAATATGCCCATGGGCTTTGGGAAATCCAGATTTAGCTTGAACTTGATGTCTGACACTTTTCCCTGTGTATTGAGCTGGAATCAGAACACATGCAAAGGTTGGAGAACTGAATCTGGCTCTTAATAAATTTTGTAGCTTGTGACATTCTTCATTACATTTTCTAAATTAGCATAATTTAAAGGCTTGCAAGTAGGATTGAATTGGCAGAGACAGATTAGAAGACTGGCACATCCTCTGGCAAGCCTATCCTCACTCATTAGATTTTATTTTAAGGGATATACTAGAACTTTTCTAAAATACTGCTTCACACCAATAGCACAAGTTGGCTTGAGCACAGCATCCTGTTTTGCTATTTTATGTACCTCCAGCATAGAGTGTAAAATGCTTCCCTTCAATGTGACAAAAGTGAATTTCAATGTGATCTGGCACATCATTACTGAACTGCTGCTGTTCAACACTCAGAGTAGCTCCTAGAAGCTGATTTTTAGCAATGGAACTTACAGGATGTATTTTAATAATGAAAATGGGGATCCCTTTTTAAAACTGACCTTTGTCATGACATAAACACACAGAAATAAGTAGGCATTTCTTTTCACTTTCTCTATGCTTGTGTTTTTCTACTCTTGTTGCTACTGTAATACTTTTTTATTTAGTGTATGTGGTTTCGGCATATTGTTTTAGCCATTTTAAGTTGATGTCATCACCAGTGTGAAGAGTTTGAAGGCCAGCAGGTAGCATGGTAAATGGACACGAGTCAACAATGTGGGACATGGTATGAACTTGTCCACAAAGGCATTTGTTGTGACTGCAAAGGCTCCATTGGTATAGGTTTGAGGCACAGTGGCCCTGTCCAGTTTGAAAATGGTTGAGAAGTACCCATTAATGGCATGACCAGTTAAATACTGGTTGGCTGACTGTAGGGTAGGAGATGATAGTGTTTGATTGGTACTTGTGTTGACCATTATCTGTGCCACTGAGTAACTAAACAAAAGTCAAAGAATTTTGAAAGGGTAGACTATATTGGATGTCATATAAACAGTTGAAATCAATGAGAGAACTCTCATTGATAGAATTAAGCCTCTGAATCATGGGGTGCAGGATTGGGGCCTAAAATGTAAGCTCTTTAGAGGAGAGGCTGTCTTTTTCAGTACATTTCTGCACAGTGCTGTACAATGAGATTCCCAAGAGAGGCCTCTGGGTGTTCCTGCAATATGACTAAGAACATAGGACTAGAAAAGTGGTTCCCAACCTTTTACTTCCGCACCCCACTACTGGGAGTGGAGTGTGGCAGCGGTGGACTGGGGGTGGGGAACCTCCTGGCATGCGGCGTGTCTTGTCTTTTCTGTGTGGCACTGCTGGCATTGCCCCCATGACCCTCATTTGGGTCATGACCTGGGGTTGGGAATCTCTGGACTAGAACTTCCTGGGCCATCAGAATGTGTCCCCTATTACATCAGGCAACTATGTCATAGAGTCCCTTTCTTCGGATTATTAAGTGCCCTCTTACAGTATGTAAGATTTTTGCCTCTACCATTTTCACTGGGAGGCTGTACCAGGACATCATTCATTGCTCTGATAGATAGAAACTTTCTTCTAATTCCCAGCCTAAATTTACAATAAACACAATAGCAACAGCAATAATAATAATAATAGTAGTAGTAATAATAGTAATAATAAGTATAAGAAGGGGGGTTGGATTAGAACACGTGTTCACAGCAGAAACCCTCTAGAATGGTGGGTTTTTTTAGATCTAAGGCACCCTTCTGTAACTTTTGTGAATTGAGGAGCACTCCCTTTCAAGCATGGATTTATTTAACAGTGCTTACACCTCCTTGCACAGGGGCCAAGCAGTGAGTGTGGGGCAGTAGCCAGGAAAGGATGAATCTGAGCCTCATACCTTTCAGGATCTTGGTTGAAAATCACTCCTGTAGCATTAAGAAGAGTTCTGAAGAGATGACACAAAACCTATCAGATATTGTTATAAGTATTAAAATGTGTTGTTGCATCAACTGCCAGTGTCAATATCTGAAAAATGAAGATAAAAATCACAATACTATAAAATAAATATAACACAAACCCTCACTAACTAGGGGTAAGTAACTAAACCAAATGGATAACTGGCACTTGTAATGTGGGAGTGTGCAGTTGGAGGTTTATCAGCCTCTTTCTCTGTCTTCATCTCCCAACAGCAGTGTAGAGGCACAGCCTAGAGTGGCAGCCTAAAGTGGCAGCATTCACTTGTGGTTGCCACCATGGTCATGGTGGCAACTTGCAGCTGCCACCAGCAGGTGCTTTCTCCCCCACCACCTCCCCCAAAGTCGTCAGTTACTCCATTTGTTCTATCCTAGTTATGTTGTTGTCTCCATTTGAGGGTGTTTTAGAAAGCAATGGCAATTTTGAAATAAAATTATTTCATGTGCAATGATCATTTGCTGGACCACATCACTTTATGGTTTTATTTTGACATCGCTATCACTTTCTGAAAGTGCCCTTTACATACATACATACATACATACATACATACATACATACATGTGTGTGTGTGTCTGTAAAATATAAACCACATCCCCACATATTTAGTTGTTTTGTTTTGTTTTAAAGAAATAGACCCATAATGTCAATAATCATAAAACAGTTGGATGGCAGGTCCAAGACAAATGAGTGATAATATTCATTAAAATATTTTGTGATCTCAGTAAATAAACCAATAGGACACCTCAATTTGTAACAGACTACAAGTATGTCCTTGCCCTAGGTCACATTAAAAACATTAATTAATGGTGTTATTTAACAGAATAATAGAAGCACCGGTGCTGGTCTGCTCAGTTCTGTCTGTTAAGGCCCCTCTACATGTGCAGGAAAGGTGCAATGGGATCTAATGTGTCATCCATGCAATTGCATCTCCCACCATGCCATTTGTGCATGGCATGTGGTGTGATTTTGGGATCGCTTCTTGTAGCTGGTCCAGGGGGAGCTCTGAGCCATTGGGGCAACCTAAACACCCCCCTGGACTGGGGGATCTTCACTGTCATGATTCTGCAGCCCTGGGAGCTTCATGCACTCCCAGGGCAGCCACATCCCTCACTTGCCAGGACCCATCTGTATCCTGGCACCCAGTGTCTGCAGTTGTGGGACCTCTTGCTGCCAGGATCCAGAGTTGGCAGCTGCTGGGGCTGAGAGTCCCCTCAGATGTGGGACTTATAGCCCTGGCTGGGCCTGGTGCACCCCTGGAGCTAGGAGCCACAGGGGAGGCCCTGCTACCCATGCAAATTAAAGCTCAATAGCAACCAATAATAAAGTTATTACACATTTTTGAGGTCTAACTTTATAGCTAGCTGGAGCTCTTTATGGCATGATAGCATGTGTAGCTTTGCATATGTTGCTGATCTCAAGGTAATTGCACAACTGAGGGAGTTGGCTGAGGTGATTTCAGAGCCACTGACCATTATCTCTGAAAATTCATGGTGATTGGGAAAGGCTCTGGATGATGGAAAAAGGGCAAATAGGACCCATCTTTAAGAAAGGGAAGAAGGAGGATCCAGAGAACTACAGAACAGGCCTTACCTCAGTCTCTGGAAAGATAATGGAGCAGGTCCCCAAGGAATCCATGTCAAAGCACTTGGAGGAGAAGATGATGATTAGGAACAGTCAGCATGGATTCACCAAGGGCAAGGAATGCCTCATCAACCTGATTTCCTTCTATGATGAGATGACTAGCTCTGTGGATGCGGGGAGATATACGTGGAGAGGATGTGATGTACCTTGACTTTAGCAAGGCTGTTGATATGGTTTCCAACAACATTTTTGCTAACAATCTAAGAAACTATGGGTTGGATGAATGGATTATAAGGTGGATAGAAAATTGACTGGATCATTGGGCTCAATGTCTAAATGGCAGCTAGTATCAAGTGGAGTGCCCCAGGGGTTGGGCCTAGGACCAGCTTTGTTCAATGTCTCATCAACCATCTGGAAGATGGGATGGTGTGTATCTTCATCAAGTTTGAAGCAGTAGATAAACTGGAAGGTAGATCTAGGATTCAGAGTGACCTAGACAAATTGGAGGATTGGGCCAAAAGACATTCCATGAGGCTTGGGACCAACTAGCTAAGCAGAAGTTCTACAGAAAAGGACCTGCGGGTTACAGTGGATGATAAGCTGAGTATGAGCCAACAGTGTGCCCTTGTTTTGAAGAAGGCTAATGGTCTACTGGTCTGCATTGATAGGAGGATTGCCAGCAGATCAAGGGAAGTGATTCTTCTCTTGTATTTGCCACTGCTGAGGCCACATCTGGAGTGCTGTGTTCAGTTTTGGGCCCCCCACTACAGAGAGGATGTAGAGAAATTGGAGAGAGTACAGCAGAGGGCAACAAAAATGGTGAGAGGGCTGGGGAACATGACTTCTAAAGAGAGGCTGCGGAAACTGGACTTATTTATGCTGAAAAAGAGAAGACTGAGAGGGGATTTAATACAGTACCACCCTTCTACTACCTGAAGGGTGGTTCCAAAGAGAATAGAGTTAGACAGCTTTGAGCAGGGGATTGGACTAGATGACCTCCTAACATACCGTCCAACCCTAATTTGTTATGATTTTATGATTCTGTAATGTGTAGAGGGGGCCTTAGTGTCTTCACAATTAAGTTCCTCAAAAAAACAACCCTAGCCTTTATCTGAAAATCACTTCTGAATGTGCTGAGTGAAGATTCTGTTAGAGAGTATGATGGATTCCACATAGTGACAGGGCTGTGCTCCTAATAACAAGTCATGAGTGCATAATAGGAGAGTTGCTGCCACTGTGACACTATGCCCCAGATTTTGATCTCATTTGAATCTTGATCAGCTCCATGAAACTTAGTGGAGCTAAGTTCTTTTACACGATGGTCAGAAGCTGATCTAAAATGTTTTGGACTTCGTACTGAACATTTTGGGGTTTCTCCAAAAGTTAGCAAATGATGGACTTTTCTCATTGGAGTTAGAGAAAAGATGTGATGCATCAGAATAGTGTGAAAGGACTTGGGCTAAATGTAGTGGCCAGTAATTTCTCCAGTAGGTTTCATGGTAGAGTTCAAGATGCTGATCCTTTAAATAAGCTATTTGAATTTGTATTTTGAGTTCAAATTTCTTTGCCTTGACACCTGGAGATTTCTGTGATAAGTAGACTGACCTGCCAGAAAGGTGTTTTCTGTGAAAATCTTTGTGCAATCTCCCATTGGTCCATCAGACCTCTGATTGCAATTAGTTTGAAAGGACAACCAACAATCATCTTCTCCCCACCCTGCTTCTTAAACTCAGGAGAGAGCTTTCAAATCTGAGGTTGAACTTGAAAGGTGCTGTTCATGGTTCAAAGGAGGGTCCAATGTCCACTTTAGCCCAGCAGCCCTATACTGGCAAGATTCAGGCACATTAATTTTTGTAGCTGCTGCCACACAGGAGGGAGATGTAGTTATCATTGCATCCAGCCAGTTTTGATGCCCTAGCCTAAGTGATCAGGTGTCCATTTATAGTTGACTCAACTAAGGGTAGCCAAGACCAATTTTAGAACAAGGCTCAAACTCAGTCTTGGCAGCCATACCAAGACACCTAAATCACTTTGCCTCTGTTGCCTGTGAGGCAGCATTAGATTGTGACTACAAAGTAGTATGTGCTGTAAATAATTACTAGAATGAGCTTAATTATTGTTAAGTTTTATTTGACCCCGGCCAACAAGAGCTTTTAATGGATGCTGTTTAAATCCCATAAGAACATTGGCAAAATGTTTTAGACTGATGAGTCATGTAGGTACTAAAAAAAAACACCCTGATCCAAATATGTCTCCTTGTGGCAGGTGATTTAATGTAGCCAGGGATAAAGGATCAAATTCTCGGTCAGCATTAATTAGTATAAAGCTATCCTGGTTGAGAATCTGACCCAATGTCTACTATTAGCTGAGATCAGTATGTTTGTATGTGTTTATATAACCTAAGTGTCACATGCTTGTCCATGGTAAAAGTAAACTGATATTATCCAGAGCAGCAATGCTGTGCATGTTAGCTACTAATCAAATGAGAGAAAAAAAAAGATTGCAAGAGTTAAGGAACTAATTTAGTTCTGAGGATTCTTTGAATCCTGTAAAAGCTTCCTCCCTTTAAAGATCAACTTATTTTGAAAGAATACTGCTAATTATGTGGGTAATAGGTTAATATTAATGATCAAGCAGGAAACATTCAGACTGAATGACATGGTGAACAGTATGAACTTTGACCATCCTCCTCCGCTCTCTACCCCCTACCCAAATGGCTAAAGAAGGCTAATATTTACTGTCAAAACTTTCTTTTGATCATAGGTAAGTTCTGGAATGACTACAGGATATTTTTCACCAGACCTACTTGTGAATTCTGCATTAAGCTTCTACAACAAGGTACTGAGGTTCTTGTGAAGTTCATCTGGAGTTGCTGGGATAGATCCCAGCTATAGATCCCAAAAGGCATGCTTACTAAAATCATAAAGTTAGTAAAATTTTAGCCATGTGGAAGGATATGGGCAATTGACAGTGATTTCAGTGGTACCAGGATTTTACTCAATGTGCTTTTAGGATCTGATTCTGCAAATACTTATGTGCATGAGTCAGTTTACTCATGCAATTACAGTAGTAAGTCTGAAGGGCTTCTGAAGAGTATTAGATCATCTAATCTAACCTCCCATATGCCATAGATAACTACATTTCATCCAGATATCCCCATATTGAGTCATCTGACACTAAATTAAACATTTCAGTGATTAAATTTGTGTGTGCATCATGTTAAGAACAAGATACACTTGAGGTTCTACCAATATAATGTCATACAATAGCAAGGAATTGACTGAGTTATGCATTATACCATAGAGGAAGGAACCAATCTGACTTAGGGAAAAACATCTAAATAACTCCAAATCTGGCCCTAAATGTATCATGTACCTTTTGCCATTTGAGAAAAAGGATTCTTTATACTACCTCAGCAGTCCATTAGTCCCAGTTAGCATCCCATATCCAGTCATGACCCATTTTTGATGATTCAAATGAAATCAAACAAAAATCCAAACAAATATAAAGCAAAAAAAGCAACAAAAATCTCAGAAAACATCTGATCTATGAGCATTGTGAAAAAATAATAGACAATTAGACAAAAAACAGAGACAGGAAATTTGATCATAGTACTTATGTTAAAGCACAGTCAAGATATAACTATGTTAAGAAAGGGTAAGATTGGAAGGATTCATATATGCCCATATTCCAGAGCCAGACTGGATGTCCATGACCAGTCAGCCCAAAGTTGTATTAAAATGTTTCTTCTAGAAAGGTATCTAATCTAGTATTAAGTATTCCGTGCAACAGTGACTCCAACACCTCCCTTGGCAAACTGTTTCACTGCTTAATTTTCCTCACTGCTAGCATATGAGAACTTGTTTCAAGGTTGTAATTATCCAACACGAATGTAGATGTTAGGAGCTACTCTTTTGTAATCACTGCATCTTGTCATGCCTTCTTCAGCAAGGTTTAAAAGTCCCCACTATCAGATATCTTTTCTATATCTAGGTACCTATACACTGTGATCAAATCATCTTTCAGCCTTATATTCAAGTACATATAACTCCATAAGTCTTTCACCTTCAGGCTTGTTTTTCTGCCCTTAGCTCACGTTTGTGTTCTACCATACATGCAGTATTTCTGCATACTGCTGGATGCTCCAGTAGATGAACAGGACACAGTACTCCAGTAATAGTCCTACTAATGTTGAGCATGGAAGCAAGATTTTTCTCTATTTTTACTATTTTATAAATCCAGTGATTTGCCAGCCCATTGCACCGAGTGGTTGTGTTGAGGCAATTAGCTACAATGACCCCTATGAATCAAGTTCTAAGCTGTTCCTTTCCAGAATAGTTTCTTTCGTCTGTAGATATAAAAAAGCATACTTGGTTCCCAGGTATCTTATCTAGAATTTGCTGTGTTAAAATGCATTTTGTTTGTGTAAACTAGGTGATTTAGGAGGAAAAGTAGTTGGTCAAAAAGTTAGCATGCCCATTTCAGAATTGTACATTAGTATAATATTCTTTTTAGGGGAAGATGTCAAAATGTCAAATCTCAGAATGTATGAATCTTAAACACTAATTTAATCAGGAAGTACAATTAACAGAAATCCTAATGCTGATTAGGAAAGCATGTATCCTCTATACACATCAGTGCCAAGATGATAGGAAGTTTGCTTTCTGAAAATGACAGTGCATCAAAATGATTCACATTTTCTCTTTTCTTATCAGTACTCTAAATCCACTTTGCTTAAATTCCCTACCAGCAAAATCCAAATGGAGTTAAAAATCATATACTGTGCATCAGATGTGCCAGTTTTCCTGTGTATCAAATGTTCTTTCCCACAAAATTAAGTCTTTTATTAGTGTTCAAATAATAATAATAATTGTAAGAAACCCTGTGCCTTGATGGCTACAAAATTATATTTAGAGGTTTGCTTTTGGGAATTGTGCTTGTAGGTAAAGTAGAGATGCATTAGAATAATGGGCCAGGGGAATGGTAAGGGTTAATTGGTGTCTAAAAACCTGTTTTTGACACAATTTCAAGGCACACAGTGTCTGAAGCCAGCAGACACACAGGGTGGGAAACTGAAGTCATGTTCCACACTGTTTCATAACATGAAATAAGGGACTCGACTGCACTGGCCAGATCACAGTGACCAAGTGCAGACCCCATGTGATTTCCAGATTTGGTGGACAGACCAAATTAGGAGACCAGTAAATGCCCAAATTAAGATGTGTGCATGTGATGGGTTTATTGAAACAAAGTAATATGCTGACAGAACAGAACATGGACATTATGATGACCACAGGAAAACCGATTGATGATGCCCAGGAATGACAAGTCATCAGACAGGAGAAAGGATAAAAAGGAGGGATTTCAGAGCAGCAAAAGGTCCCCATGAGGGGAACCTGAGGCCACCATGGACAGAGGGCATACCACCAACTCATTTTACCCACACATCTGTAGGGGGAGGGTGGGCCTTGGCCCTCAACCTCCAGGCTGCTGACATCTGACATTCAAGAAAAAACCACAGGGTGAAGCTTGCATGCTGGCCAGGAATACTTTCCTTTTGTGACAACCCTAGGACTGGTAAATATATAACTGGGGAGTGGGGCGGGGGGTATTTTGTTTGCCTTGCCTGAATTATTCTTATCTGCTATCACTGTGTATCAGTAAAATTCACCCATTATTGAATGGAAAAGTTGTGATCAGTCTGAGGGTTTAGGTCCATCCAGAAGAAGGTATCTGGGTCATAAATCCAGTGCCAACAGGCCCTACAAGGACAGGATAATTAAGTGAGCAACTACACAGTCCTTTAGAAAGGCCTTTCTAATTCAGGAAAATTGATTATTGCTGGGCATGTCTGCATAAGACGCTACTGTTCAGTAGTTACTGAACATTTATTTAGTACTTGTATAAGCAAGTATTAAATAAATGCACAATAACTCGAGTTACTGCACAGTAGCACCAGCAAATGTATTTTAAGTGATGCGACTGTGTAGTAGCCTAATAACTGTGCAGTAGCAATTAATTTGAAAGGTCAGTTTGTCCATGCTGTGATGCAGTACTGTGTGACCAGTGTTTTGTTTAGATACGTCCACTGCTATGCATATTGCAATATACATTTTCTGTATATACATATGTGGTATTGACATGCATATGCTACACTACAGATCTGTGTGATAATTTACATATATCATGTATCTTAGACCACTTCATATACATTTTCCACCCAATCTCTCTGTTAAGGCTTCTAACATACCATTCCAATAAGTAGTTTCAATTATCGCTCTCTCTTTCTATCACACACATACACACGCGCGCGCGCAGAAATCAGAGAGATGTGATATTTCCTATTTTCTTCTTCTCCAGTGTTACAGCATGGCTTGGATTTCAGACTGGTGTACATGGTACTAAGTAAAAGGTCCAAGAGCTTGTGATCCACTAAAAACAGATACTTTACATCATTAGAATCCCACTGGAAAAACAGGAATCTTTTTCTAGTGGGGCATTGCATTTGCTGTTAGAACATGCAGATCTAAAGATATTGGCATGATCATTATTAAGAAAAGGAAGAGATTTTAATATTCTGTATAGGTTTTTGTCTTTTTTCAGTATCTGTTCAGTTGGTCTCATAATATTGATAGAGCTTGATTTACCAGGCTTTTGGTTATAAGAATTAAATAATACAGAGACTTTTGTTCTTTAAATAAAGTAGCTTCTGTATTAAATTATATTTAGCCCATACAAAATACAACAAAGTTTTACTGGTACTCATTTGATATGTGTATATATTTTAAGAAGTTTTACATATAAAAGTTTCTAGTGGGGCCAACCTTTTCGGCAGGAATGTCACAGATTAGCCCTACACCCTCTCTGAATGCCACTCTGATCTGCTGCTCTGCTTTCTGTTCCCTACCAAATATGCAGCTCTTCTTTCTGCTTCATGTTGTTTGACACTATGTAGCATATTTCCCTCAATTTGCCAGAGGCTGTCTGTGCCATTTGTGGCATGAGTGTTGCAGGCTGACTACTCCTGTCCTAAACAAATTGGAAAGCGCTATCAGCATGTTTCAAGGTCTGGAATGCCTTCCTTTTGAAGGTTTTGAAGTGATTTGATGACAGTCTAAAAAAGGCTGTATAAAAATAAGGTTTCTGATTGTAGTTTGAATTTAAAATAAAAAATCATAATGAGAGTAAATGGTGGGAAATTGATCCCACACAAATTCAGACTAGAAATAAGAAACATTCTTTTCTTTTTCTTTTTTACTGTGAGGGTAATTAACCACTGGAAACTTTTAGTTAGGGAAGTGTGGAATTTGCCATCACTTGCAAGCTTTCAGTGAAGGCTGGATGTGTTTCCTACTTGATAAAGAAACACCATGGGGAAATTTTACGGGCTTTTATGTGGGAGGTCATACTTGATGATAATAACAGTTGTTTCCGGCCTTAAAGTATCTGAATCTATGAGCTGTACAACTTAATTATGGCTTCATTACTCATAAGCAATTTGCTTATACAAAACTCATGATGATAAAGTATTTTTATACCACACATATTATGTTCATTATAAATAACATTTTCTGGGCTTATCTTAAAGTGAAAGATAGTTTATCATATACCCACGTATGTAACAGTACCAGTAGGATACATTGTTACTATAATGAGGTTCAAAAACCTGAAAGTTTTGCTCTTTAACTTTACTGTGACTTTTTCAAATAGAACTGAATGATGATGTCATTAAAGTGTGCACCGTAACAAAGATCTTTAAGTGCTAGGGACCCAATCCAAGCCATTAAAGTTACTAGGCATCTTTCAGTTTACTTCAATATACACAGATAACATTTTATATGCACTTGACATCTATAATATATCTAATAACACGGGAAAGATTTTTTTCCTGTGATAAAATGAGTACATAAAAGGGCACATGCTAGATTCATTTGAATCTAATCAGGATGTAGAGGTCTTCAAAAATCTGGGAAGGAAGAGTGTATTTTACTTTATATGAACTCAACAATGTTATAAATCTGCATACATTAAGCATATGTCATTTTTTCACATGATACATTTGATTGCATTTCAGAAAAATCACATTAGTTAATGTTCTATAAATAAAATAACCACAGTTAATGTAAGTAAGTGCTTTTACTTCCAGTTCTTTCTCAGACTCTTTGTCTGACCCTATTTCAGCACCTTCTTAATCTGTGACTAAGAGAGAGAACAGACACATGGGTGGTCGATTTAACATTAAACAAAGTAGTGCTTGAGAAGATATTAGTTTTAACGCAGAGAAACTGTGAACTGATCAGTTATATCATTAAAGTAATTGCACATTGTACATGCCGTCCATTAACAAATTTTTACTTTGTTTACATTTATAGTATGCAACATTGGAAAACTACCAATTAATTACTGGATGGAAGATACAAACACAATAGTTGCCAGCATGCCAAATCATTTTCAAATACAGTAAAATCCCTGTTTTCTGGCATTCTACTATCCGAAACACTTTACTGACCAGAATTTCTGACTGGCCGGCTGGATGCGGAGGGGAGGCAGGGGGGGAGTGGGCAGCTTGCACACAGTGGCCGCTGCCACCACCTACCACCTTGTGCTGCTACTGCTCTATGTATGGCTGCTGCCACCCCTCCTGCCCCCTGCTCCATGTGTGGCCACTGTGGCCACCTCCCCCCAGTCCTTGTCTGTCCAGGAACCCACAGGTAACTGGCATTTTTAGATACCCGGTACCCCCCATTCCCACTCAAGCCTGATAACAGGGATTTTACTGTAGTTCTGCATTTGACAAAAAACTACAACCCGTATGCTTAATTTAGTTTTTATTTTAATTTAAAAATGCAAAAAATGTATTCTTGCCTGTGAGGATGATGCAACAATTAAAAGAAATTCAAACACCTGTAGCTGGTAAATGGCTGACTGGCTGCTCTCCCCGCATCCACAGAGCCAGTCATCTAATCATAGAAGGCAATCAGGTTGGTCAGGTATGACTTGCCCTTGGTGAATCCATGCTGACTGTTTCTAATTACCTTCTTCTCCAAGTGCTTAGAAATGGATTCCTTGAGAATCTGTTCTATGATTTTTTTTCCAGAGACTGAGGCGAGGCTGACTGGTTAGTAGTTCCCTGAATCCTCCTTTTTTTCCCTTTCTGAAATATGGGTGCTATGTTGTCCCTGTTCCCATCATCTGGGACCTCTTCTGATCCCTATGAGCTTTCAAAGATGATGGCCAGTGGCTTTGCAATCACATCAGCCAACTCCCTCAGCACCCTCAGGTGCAGGACCTGTAACAGCAGCTATTACAGGATCCAGCACAAAGTTTCAATATTGTAACTCTTTGTTTTTCTTGTCAGTGGCACATTAGGAGACCTCACCATTAATATCCACCACAGGGTATTATAAGAAAGCTGTAGAAGATAGGCTTCCTGTGAAGCCTATATTTCTTCTTCATTTATCCAGCACTTAAAGAGATAAGGGTACAATAGCTGGGTGGTTACTTAACACTGGATTGGTAACAGTATAGAGATACATAAACCAGAAAACTGGGCCAGGCAGTATTTTTCTAAGGGATGGAAATGGACTTGGACTTTGTTAACAAATGACAATAACCCATCACTTAGGTATAGGAGAAAGGGACATGTAGGGACCATTTGCCTATTCCACTGGCCAGTGGAGAGATTAAGGCAAAGGACTACACCAAAGATATTACAGAGGCATGTGTTTTGCTTACTATTCATATAAATGTAAAAATGATTTATTGTGCTTTCCTTTAATAACATTTGCCTGTTCTATGCACAGACTCTGTTATTGCAGCAAGGTAGGTATGGCCTGTTATGTGTACCTAGGGCAAGTGTTCCATCTTCCTAGGTTCCTGGCTGGAGGCTCAGGTTTATGGTGTTAATGAATTTTTAAGAAGGATCCTAGATATTTGATCCTCACTCTTGTTACTGCAAATAATTGCTGGTGGAGGGGCTACAACAGTAAATAAGATCTATCAGCCAGAAGAGTAGTAACAAAGAAAGAGAGTGAGAGCACTAGTGCTCTAGAGGACAGATGTAGACTTTGCCACAGCATCTTCCTGACAACAGCCTCTGTCCCTGAACATATGTGAGTAACATAGGGCAAGAGAAAAATAACAGGATAGGAAAGATCTATAATTGTACTCTAGATGCAAGCAAATAAGAGGGATTGTGTAAAACTATCCTCTGGGATTTGATTAATTGCTTGCTTATTGCTGAAGATGGAAAAGAGAGAGAACAGAGTAGTGATTTTAATGGTAAAAGTGAGACGACAGGTGGACAGCACTTACCTGTAACAAACAGGGGTACTAAAAATAATCAGACAGTAACCATTCAGATGTCCTATTTTTCCACTCCAAACGGCAAGGAGGGTTTTGGTATTTTCATTGTTTTGGAAAATTTGGTGAATTTTCTCAGTATAAAATCTGCAGGCCTAAAACAGATAAATCTGCAGATATGTTGTTTGCTTTTATTTTATAGATCAGTTAGGCAACCAGGAGACCAGATAATTGGATAGTAGCAGCCAGTATTTCACTGTAAAGGGGCTCTTAAAAATATCTGACAGTCAACTTTTTTTTTTAAATGAAGTGGTTGGCTAATTCACTAGTATGAAAATATGTAGCATCATTTTCAGACTTAATTGTAATAACTTCTCACAGCCTTTTGAACAAGAGAAACACAAAACAAAAGTGGCCTAATTTCACTTCCAGATTCAATTCCAGGTGATTATCATGCATAAAACCCAGATGGCACCAGACCTGATACTCAACCTCTGTTTCCTCCAGTATCCTATTATGATTGGCTTTCATGATCAATCTGAGAAACAAGTATGAATTCTAAACCAACCTTCAGGAAAGCAATCTTTGAGGATTGTTGATGCTGTGGGTCACTTTTTTTGGTGGTAATAAGCTAGGGGCTTTTTATTAATTCATTAGGACACAATGTTTTATCTGGCTTTTGCTAATAGGGGCAATGGTAGGAAGGTATTTTGGAAGAGAATCAAACTTAACATAATTCTCCCAAGCCTAAGAGCATATTCAACCAGTGTGACTAAGGTATTCTAGGTTCTGCTGTGAACATCATACAAAGAAAGATATGGCTAGAATTACATTTAGCTTCTTTTGGATTCTCTAGTCTGAATGACCTAGGACCCCTTTTCCACTGGTTATCTTGGAGCATCCTTTAAGCATAAGTCCAGAGCAAAGCTTGATCTCATATTTGACACTGCAGCAATATGCCGCAACTGCTCTGTCTTCATCCTCCTGGTAACAGAGAAACAAATTCTTACTTTTAATATTTGTTTGCATATGCAGATATAATAATAAATAAGTATGATACAATTTTTAAGCATACTTAGTAGGCCAGAATATTCTCAGATGAGCAGTTCACATAAAGGAAGAAGTGGGGGGAAAGTATCCTATCCTAGACTAATTTATTTTAAAAAGGTTTGTTAATGCTACTTTCCCAGTGTTGTCTTCGGGAGTTTCTTATATAGTCTCCATATGGGAGATCATGAGAGAGAAGTTTCATAGTGCTAAAGATGCCTGTTTATTGAAGGTTGCACATGTATTGTTCTTTGGATTTATGCCAGAAGGGTTCCACTGTCATGGGCAAAATAGTATTAAGTACCTGCAAATTTAAAATTATAATCCATTTTCAATTTTTTTAAATAGCCTTGATGCAACACTAAGACTAAAAGAGAGAGAGCGAGAGAGAGAGAGAGAGAGCGAGAGCAAGAGCGAGGAGTGGCTTAGTTAATTGCTGAATATAAATGAAGGAGGTGTGAGTACATGGTTGGGGGGTGACTCTATCCAATTACTGCTTTAGAGACATGAAGGGAAATGCATTACAAGATGATGTGGTTATTGGCTAGTGTGCCAAGTGGACCCCAATTAGTGTAGTGAAATGAGCCAAAAATTAGCTTAGTTTGAGAAGTTGGTATGTGTTTTGAAGGCCAGATTGTATGTAGGCTCTATGTGGGCATGCAAGGCTAAGGGGATGATTTGAAGAACTTTACCCTCTGCTCTGCCTAGCCTTACAACTATAGAACCATAGTTACATTATATTATCTTTCAGTTGAACTTGTTATGTCAGAGAAACAGATTATGCAGATACAGGAACATTTATAGATTATGAATTAAACAGATGTAACATCATGCTGATAAAATGATGAACTATGCCATTAAATAGATCCTTAAACCTCATGGTTTGTTAGCAAGCATAAAGTTGAGTAAAATCAGATCTTTTTGGTTTTTTTCCCAGAAAATGTTCTGTTTCTTGTGACAGGACAATTTTATCTTTATTCTAGGGGACATTACTGACAAGGTCATAAAAAATAGTGAGTAAATAACAAGTTTTAAATCTCTGTAAAATGTTGTTTATTGATTTTTTTTTCACCCCTCTGAGCATCAACCTTATAGACTGAATAACAGTTCAAAGAGCTGAACATCTAAGAATTAAGTGTGCTTATAATTACTCCTGGCAGGGGTGTGAAAAAAAATCATGCTGCTTCTCTTGAGGTGGAAATTAACCTCCTGCCTTCATTTATTTTTCCCAACTTTATGATAGGAATCAGTTAGGAAATGCAGATTTATCATGCACGTTGAAAAAGGTTTACATGAAAATGTGTTAATAATATCCTGCATGCAAGTTTAGAGAGTATCTAGGAGAAATGATCAGTTAAGAAAAAAAGAACAAAAGAAGAAGCATCAAACTTCCATAAATAGATCTGTTGTCTGGGGGTAAGTACTTGAAGACAAGCCTGGCGGGGGGAACTTTATTATACATACAGAGGCTTGGTAGGCAGCTAGAGCCTGCCAGGTATCCTTTTCATTCAAGGCCCCCAAAGGGTTAATTCCCTCTGCAGATTGGCCTGCAGCCTGACCCCATCCAGAGGTGCAACACACCTGTGAAAACTCCACACAAAGTTAAGAGGAGTGTATATTGTAAAAATCAGTATCAAAACAGAACAATGAATCCACACAATAACAACAGTGAACCAGTCAATAAAGCACTATGTACAGTATGTACAGTACATATCAGCACCAGCCTGTCACCAATGGGGTTAGGGACAGACATTACACATAAACTGGTTCAAGTGATCAGAAACTGGTTTAAGCCTGTAACAGAACAGACATTCAGTGCACATAAACCAGTTTCAAAATGGCCGAAACCAGTTTGAGATAAAACTGGTTTAATGTAGTATCAGACTTAACTGATTTAGCTCAAACCGGTTTATGCAATGTCTGCCCCAGACCTAGGTGGCAGCCAAGAGCACCCTAAGACCTGGCCTGCTGCAAAACTTCTAACACCCTGAGGTTTTCTAGCTTTTCTTCCACTCTCAGTGAGTATTCAGCACCTCAGAAGAGAGTGGGTGATGTTTTACCCTCCTGTCGAGGATGAAGCAGGTAAGTTCAGGTGAGTCCACAAGTGGAGTGAACCCTGGTAGGTCATATCCCCACACATTGTACTCGATCCCTTCAACTACCAGTCTCCTCGGTCTCACACAGGTACCCCTCACTCTCAATATGCTCAAACAAACTTTACACCACACACAGTCACGACTGTCACAGACTCCCAGTCATGAAGCAGACAAAACTCTCAGTCACATACACTCAGTCAAGCATAATTCCAGTCGCACTCTGAGGTACCGCCTCATGCTGGTTTTGTAGTGGCTACCTCATGCCACCTGTCAATCACACCTGGGTCCAATCACTGCTTGTACATCTCAATCAATCAGCATCAATGAACAGTATCTTTTCTTTCATGGACCACTCATATTTATCATCACTTCATAACTCATTAGCACAGGGGTGGGCAAAATGTGGCCCCCGGGCTGGATGCTGCCTGCCAGGCCATTCTGTCTGGCCTGAGAGGTCCCTAAAAAATTTAGAAAATTAATACTTATCCACCCCTGGCTGCCTGTCATGCAGCCCTTAATGGCTTGCCAAAACTCAGTAAGCGGCCCTCCACCCAAAATAATTGCCTGCCCCTGCATTAGCATGATGTTCCTGCTCTTTGGTTACATAACTAGGTCCAAACTGCACATGCTCAAATCTCCCAAGTAGGTCATCCAGGTCAGAAGATTAGATGTTCCAGAGCCTTCCAACCTCTTGCCATCTTATGCATGGGTGACCATACCATGACCAGGCCAGGATGCATACTGTCTACATACTAAGTACTGCTAGTAAACACCAAGTAATCCATAAGGACAACACAATATTAGGCAAGATTCATAAGAACAGAAAAAAAAAAGCTTTTATTAATCATGTTTATAATTTTTAATGAACTGAGAAGGATTCATAGATTGTAAGGCCAGAAGGGTCCTCAGAGGAGCATTGGGTCCAGCCCCCTGCACCAAGCAGGAAAGACAACTGGGGTCAGGTGACCCCAGCAAGGTGACTGTTCAGTCTCCTCTTGAAGATTTCCAGGGTAGGTGATTGCACCACCTCTGGAGGGAGCTTATTCCACAGTCTTGACACCCTGACTGTGAAGAAGTTTTTCCTAATATTGATCCTGAATTGACAGTAGTGACACATAGGGGAGGCATGGGGGTGCATATACACCCCCTGAGAGCGCCGGTGCACCCCCTGGCTAGCTGCACTTAGGCAATGGGCAGAGGGGGCAGGTGGAAGTGCTGGTGCCCCCCCTGCAAGCACTGGCAGATAGCTGCAGTCGCTCCCAGAAGTGGCTGCAGTTATTGGCAGCAGAGATCAGCCATCGCGGGATTGGCCATTGGGGACCCCCCTCAAATCGGTAGGACTGGTCACAGGTGGGGCATATTCTGCCCCCCAACTAAGGCAGCACCATTTGCCCATGTGAATCAATCTTCCAGGAGTGTGTGGCCATTACTTCTGGTTTTCTCCTTGGGTGCCCTGGTGAACAGTTGCTCACTGAGGCCTTTTAATTTTTTTTTCCTAGTAATACTTTCCTGGCTCTCACCTATCCTGACCACCATAGTGTTCTAATTATTCTGGGAAACTGAAAGGTCCTGCATAGATGCATCTGAGTTATCAGTAGTATTTTTATAAATCTTTTTAATTGAACTATTTCACTTGGTCCTGTAGTGTATTCAACCGTCTTTTCATTCAGTACTTTCTCTAGTCCAAGTGCAAGGATTTTTTGTTTTGTTTTGTTTTTTAAATAGGGTTTCAGGGGGATTTTCAAAGTATCTAATCACCTTGCTGTCCTTCTGAAAATTCTGTCCCTTATAAACCTACCTGGCTAGCCAGAAGAGGCTGTATTTATTTTGCAATGAGATGTAGAGGGGCTCTAAGAGCTACAGGGACCTAAAGGCATCTAGTGTCCTCAGTAAAGAACTGACAAGAAGATAGGGATAGATTCATGTTTAAATCATGAATTAAATAAGTATTTGGAGTGTAGAAGTTGCTATAATGTGACAGACCACTGATTCAGTATTCAGTCTCTGATGTCAGCTGGCACCAAGCTCTTCAAAAGAATGTGCAAGAACTTTACAGGATACAGATATGGAATCACCTACCTCCTATTTTAAAATTCTTGAAAATCTGAACTCCTTATTTTAATCCTGAGAGCAGAATAATGCCTATCTGTCCTTTCTTCTTACACACTAGAGGACTCATGACTTCTATTGTACCAACTTTGGCCACAGCACACCACCAGGTTGATGCATGAGCTCTGTGGGGCAGGTAGCTCCGTGATACTAATTGCTTTACAACTATAAATTTAACTACATTGCTGCTGTAGAAATTTTATTCCCTCAGAGCCATTTGTTGCAAGTTATAATTTGCACATTTCAACTAGTCATGCAATGAAAAGTTAAAGGCAACCTTGTTCAGGCAGTCAAGCATAATGGGTTATGTTTTGTGCTACACTGTTCAGTAGTTTGCAGTGGGAAATAAGACATGTACAATATCAAGAGGAATCCCACATGCATTCATCTACTCTTAAACATAGAGGACTTTCTATAGTAAATTAAAAGGGCACAAATGGAGGGTCCAACTGTGCGTAATGTGCAAACAAACTGACATTTAAATTATTGTCTAAACATATTTACTGTGGCTTCACTAAAGGTTTGATTTAATTACATTAATTTCATAGCAATTATAATGTTCATAACCTTGGTCAATGTTAAATGACTACGAAAGGCAGGAACATATGTGCCCATTTTGCTAAGCTGAAGTGTAAAAAATGTATTAAATACTTGGTCTGTTTACCACTATGGTTAGGACTATTCTTTAATTAAGATGGCAAGTATAATTAATATTGTTATACTTCATACACTGGGATAAATGTTTACCCCTCTTGTTCACATAAACGCTCTTTTTATAATTGTTTTGATGGTAGATCTGTAAGCTGTAAATTATGAGAGAGTTAATGGGAAGTAGGTATGTTTGTCTATCCTCTGCACTTAAAAAGTCATCTGTGTAAGATTTCAGGTAAATCATCATTGACAATCTCTCAATTCAAGGATAATCTCTACCACAGCTCATTTATGGGTCTTGAGGTGATTTAAGAGTCCAATTCTTGAGTCACAGACCCATCCGCAGAAGCTGCAGGTCTTTCTGCAGGGGAGAGTAGGCCTTAGATTAGGGTTTCTCTCCTTTTCCTTCCTCCATTCTCTCTTCTCTGTTTTGAGGGCAAGATACTTTACCTTGGAATTGACTGCTACTTGGTTGAGGTTGTGGCACCATTAAAGTCAGTTGACAGCCAGCTCATCCCAGCTATTGATGTCAGCATCTGTTTTCTTGAGTTATGACTTCAGTGTGTCCTTGTAGCAGTTCCTCTGGCCACCATGAGATCTCAGGCTCTTACTAAGGTGGGAGCAGAACACTTGTTCTGGGAGTCAAGAGAGTCAGGCATCCACATACAATGTCCAGTCCAGCGAAGTTGGTGCTTGAAGATCACCAACTTAATGCTGGTAACATTGGCTTCAGCAAGGATGCTGGCATTTGTGCGATGATTCAGGTATGTATTCCAGAAGTTGATTACCTCATATCACAACTGTTATACCTTTGTGTTTTTAGTAGTTTGTAGGGGGAGGAGGAGAGAGAGGGATTCACACTGATCTTCACTCACATTTTCACCTTCTTTTACTTAGAATGACCATTTGTAACAATATAACAGATTTCATGGAGGAAATAATGCCCATAATTTTCAGAACTGAGAATCCACAATTAAATGCTTACATATACTGAAGCACACAGCACTTGGAGCTCCTGCTGACTGTTTTGTCAGCTACACATAACTTCTGAACAATAAAGACTTTTCTCTATATGTGCCTAAATTTTCATTTGGATGCCTATCTTTATACAACCCAGTTCAAAATTGTTCCCCTACATCTATAATTCAACATTAGGATCATTTTCTTAGCCTACCAGTCTTTTAAATCAAAAGCTTCTATCACTCCAGCAATATAAAGTTTTCACTTCTGAAGAATTTTAGAGTTAAGAATTGTTTTGAAGAAACTCTTTATGCATAACGGTCACATAAAGTTGGAGATTAGGTAACTGCATTTTATGGAAATATTTTCAGATTAATTTTTATAAGGAGATCAGATCGTGGTTGGGGTTGGCATTGGCAGGTAAGAAAAGCAGGAACAGGCTTATGAGGAAAGGCAGAAACATATAGAATTGTTTAATCTGGAGAAAAGACGACTGGTTGGGAGGCAGGGAGTATTTATAACCACCTGAACAGTGGTTATCAAAAGAATGGAGGTAGACTGTTTTCTGTCAGTGCAGAACACAGGACTAGGAACAATGGTTTAAAGTTTCAAAAATGAAAATTTAGATTGGATATTAGGAATAACTCTCTCATTATGGGGCTGCTTAACACGCTGCCCATGGAGACTGTGAAAGCTCCCTTCTTTGGAGATTTTTAAGAGCACATTAAACAGACTCTTGACTGGGATAATTTAGTCAGGGACAATTTTCCCTTGAGTAGGGGGTTGGATCAGATGACCTCCAGGTTGGATCAGATGACCTCCATAGGTCCCTTCCAACTGTAGTATCATTACATTTAATTCCAGAAAATTCAGTACACTTGCAACCTTTGATGCCAAAACTACACTTACCCCAGAAACTTGAGATACATTAATTATATGTCTAGTCACACAGTTTAATATGGAAATTGAATTCCAGAAAAATTATATTTAACAGGATTTTACCTCATAACTTCTTTGTTGAAATGGTCTTATAACAACAAAGAAACTCTTTACAGACAGAATTATTACATTGAAAGAAAATGGTTTACATGAGTGCAAAATTAGATACAACTGGTCTAAATTATGTTCTGACTTACAGCTGTGTAAACGAGAAAAAACATGTATTAAAATAAATTGAGTTACATGAGTGTAAAAATGGTTTGAACTTAGAATCAAATCAGGCCCAGTACCATTTTTAAATTAAGAAAGTTGAATGTTAATTGGCATGCACACATTAAGTATTTAGACAATAATTAATTATTTTCCATGCTCCTAATTGAAATGTGACAACATACTTAGTTACCATTTAATTAGAGAGCAAATTAATTATATATTATCATCTTCATTCTTTATACACAAGTCTGTTCTTTGGTGGCAATTCTGTAATAAACAACCCAAAGCTCAGTAGAGAATTCTGCCACTAAACGTCACCTGCACCAATCCTGCTGTGACTTCCTGTCATTGCATAGGCTAAGACTTTAACATAATTCAGTGCACAACTTTGTGGGAATTCAGAATGCCACATTCAAAGTCTGCGGGGCAGACAACTTATAAAAGACTCACAAAGTGTTGCACAAACTTACCACTCCTATTCATACAATGGAAGGTATCACTGGTTACTTTCTGTTAGAAACCAGAAAGATCATATATTTTCCATTCCTTTCTGTTCCTTTTCTCTGGTTGCAGGTAATTTCAAATACTTGAATAAATATTTTGTTCAAGGAAATCTAAAAAGCACATAGTAGTAGATTTTTTAGAGAAATTTCAAGCTTGCTCTTTGCTTTCATTAGGTTGGACTAGGCAGAAATGAGTTTAAATAGTCCCCAAATTACCTGAGGAAATAACAATGGTACACTTAATAGTGTCTTGAATTCTAAAGAAGGGAAAAAATAAAACCACAGTAGGGCATCTCCTTGGCAGGTTGGATTAATATAAAAATGAAATTTAAAAATAAAGTAGGAGTAAAGGACAAGGGAAGTACAGATGAACATTTTTGTAAGCTTTATCATGGTAATAATTTTTTTGACCTTGTACCTAGCAAAGTATCTTTTCCTATGTGGCATGTTCAGATTAAGTTCATACATGACTTGTCTCAGCAGATGTACTGTATGGGAAAACAAGGGTGGATTTAATCCTGGTATGTCCTCCTTAACTGTTTTCCCAGTGTAATTTACCCTCTATTTTGATTTTATACCATAATCCCTATACTCCAAGTTCCACCTAAATTTAATAAGGTAAGGTAAGGGTTTACTTTTGGTGATTACTGCCTTGTTTCCTTTTTCTCTTCCGACTTCTCTAGGCTCATTGACTGTTTTCCTGTGGTTTAGATTATCAGAATTTGTACATGTCTTTGCCAGGGAATAAGAAGGGATGGAGTTAGGACCATCCCTCCTTCCTTTGTACTTCTGCTCAGAGATCTGACTGAACTCTAATAGGTAACCTGTTCTCTCTGCTTTTTCCATCAGCTTGTTTGAAAAAAGGATACTCTTATAAACTTGTCTCAGACATCATAACTGAGTTTACATAAGCATCCCCTCCCCCATTCCAGCAAAAGTTAGTTTATAAACAATAGAAAACACACAAAAAAGGTCAAACCTTTTGGAGTCTGGTGATCTAACTGGCTAGCATGGTAAAGACGTATCAATCTCTACAGCCAACAGCATGGAAGATGGATGAAATTAATAACTCATCAAGCTGCTATGGAGAAGGTACCCATTTACAGTGGAGTCAATCAAGGGTGGTCTCTATAGCAATATTAAACTCCTAAACCTCTTTGCTACTGACATCAGCAGCAGTCCCTCAATATGCGGATGACGGTATTTCAGTAAATTGGGAAGCTATTGGTGAGTCCAGAGATGACTGAAGAGGCTGATCTAAGATCTGCAAGTTTAGCTGAAGACCTGGCAAAAATTCCAGGAGGAAGGAGTGGATCCTGATGATGTCAGGTCACAGCTCTTTGCTTTGACCCTCTCATTTGCCTCCATAGTTAAGCAAGTTTGTTAAAGATAATCAATGCCTTGTCATACATTATGGTGTCATTGGGGATGACCAGTTCCCCCCTTGTCCCCCTGGTCACTGACTGGTCATTGCGGGGGCATGTGCCCCCCCCCCCCGACTAAGGTGGCACCAGTCGCCCATGCCTGGTACTGATGTCAGACTGGCCTTTAAAGTGTCCTTGAATATCTTCTTTGGCCCATCTCCTGACAGGTTATCATTGGTGAGCTGGGAGCATAGGACCAGCTGAAGGAGTGAGCTGAAGGAGTTCGGTGCACAGGTGGTATTCTCTTCCATCCTACCAGTGAACGGATGCGGAAGATGGCATGAGAACTGTATCCGAGAGACCAACTGGCGGCTTCAGCAGTGGTGTCTTGAGGCAGGCTTCGGCTTCCTGGACAACGACCCGCACATCACGACGAGGGACATGCTCAGCTGGGATGGGCTTCACCTGTCCCCCAAAGGTAAGCGTGTGTTTTCTTCTAGGTTGGCGGATCTCCTCTGGCGGGCTTTAAACTAGGCTCGCCAGGGGGAGGGGAAGATGAGGGTGGGGGAAGCTGTGGACCACCAAACCATGTGGCACCCACAAGGACAGCCCAGCCTGAAGAAAGAGAGCATTGGGAACCTGAAAGACATGGGGAGGCCAGCACTATGGCACAGGTAAGAAATGAGAAGGTAAGAATCAAAGGGTCCCTTGGGACTTGGAGCGGGGGGGCAGCAAAGGCACCAGTCGCAGGGCTCAAGTGCCTATATACTAATGCTAGGAGCAAGGGAAACAAGCAGGATGAACTAGCGCTCCTGCTTGCACTAAACACCTATGACTTAGTGGGGCTAACGGAAACCTGGTGGGATTCATCCCACGACTGGGCGGTACATATTGAGGGTTATAGACTGTACAGAAAGGACAGGGTGGGGAAGAAAGGGGGAGGGGTTGCGCTCTGTGTCAGTGAGCATTATACATCAACCCTCATCAAGACAGAATCCAAGGATGAGGAAGTAGAAGGATTGTGGGTTAGGCTACATGGGGGGCAAGGAGAAAGGGATTTGGTGGTAGGGGTCTGCTACAGACCCCCACATCAAGGGGAAGAAAGAGATTCGGGGCTCCTGAGGCAAATCTCGGAGACCATAAAAGCTAAAGAGGCAGTAGTCATGGGGGACCTAAACTACCCGGACATCTACTGGGAGACACAGACAGCAAAGTCCCACCATTCACACACATTCCTATCCTGTGTACAGGACCTCCACCTGACGCAGGAGGTACACGGTCCCACTAGGGGGAATGCCATACTGGATCTGGTATTGGCAATGGGAGATGACATGGTAGCGGACCTCCAGATCGGTAGCCATCTGGGGGACAGTGATCACCTAATAATAGAATTCGCCACAAGACGGCGAGTGGGTAAGGTAACTAGTAGGGTGAAAGTGCTAGACTTTAGGAAAACTGATTTCAATGAACTCAGGCGATTAGTCAAGGACGCACTGCAGAGTAGGAGATTTGAAGAGATGGAAGCCCAAGAAGGGTGGCTGTGCCTTAAGGAAATGATCCTTCGGGCACAAAGCAAGACGATCCCCGAGCGAGGCAAAAGAGGGAAAGGGGCCGGGAGGCTTCCCTGGCTGACCAGAGAAATCCAGAGCAGCCTAAGGGCCAAAAGGGGAGCACATAAAAAGTGGAAACAGGGAGAGATCACCAAAGATGAATATACCGCTTCTGCTCGTGCTTGTAGGGAGGCAGTTAGACGGGCCAAAGCTACCATGGAGCTGAGGATGGCATCCCAAGTAAAAGACAACAAGAAATTGTTTTTTAGATATATTGGGAGTAAAAGGAAGGCCCAGGGAGGAATAGGACCCCTGCTAAATGGGCAGAAACAATTGGTGACGGACAGGGGGGACAAGGCTGAACTCCTCAACGAGTTCTTTGCCTCAGTGTTCCTAAGTGAGGGGCACGACAAGTCTCTCACTGGGGTTGTAGAGAGGCAGCAGCAAGGCGCCAGACTTCCATGCGTAGACCCTGAAATGGTGCACAGTCATTTGGAAGAACTGGATGCCTTTAAGTCGGCAGGCCCGGATGAGCTCCATCCAAGAGTGCTGAAGGCACTGGCCTACATCATTGCAGAGCCACTGGCGGGAATATTTGAAAGCTCGTGGCGCACGGGCCAAGTCCCGGAGGACTGGAAAAGGGCCAACGTGGTCCTCATTTTCAAAAAGGGGAGGAAGGAGGACCCGGGCAACTATAGACTTGTCAGTCTCACCTCCATCCTTGGCAAAGTCTTTGAAAAAATTATCAAGGCTCACATTTGTGAGAGCCTGGCAGGACAAATTATGCTGAGGGGAAATCACCATGGGTTCGTGGCAGGGAGATCGTGCCTGATCAAACTAATTTCTTTTTATGACCAGGTTACAAAACTCCTGGACACAGGAGGAGGGGTGGATGTCATATACTTAGACTTCAGGAAGGCCTTCGATACGGTATCCCACCCCATACTGGTGAACACATTAAGAGGCTGTGACTTGGATGACTACACAGTCTGGTGGGTGGCAAGTTGGCTGGAGGGTTACACCCAGAGAGTCGTGGTGGACGGGTCAGTTTCAACCTGGAAGGGTGTGGGCAGTGGGGTCCCGCAGGGTTCAGTCCTTGGACCGATACTCTTTAATGTCTTCATCAGTGACTTGGACGAGGGAGTCAAATGTACTCTGTCCAAGTTTGAAGATGACACAAAGCTATGGGGAGATGTGGACACGCCGGAGGGCAGGGAACAGCTGCAAGCAGACCTGGACAAGTTGGACAAGTGGGCAGAAAACAACAGAATGCAGTTCAACAAGGAGAAATGCAAAGTGCTGCACCTAGGGAGGAAGAATGTCCAGCACACCTACAGCCTGGGGAATGACCTGCTGGGTAGCACGGAAGTGGAAAGGGATCTTGGAGTCCTAGTGGACTCCAAGATGAACATGAGTCGGCAGTGTGACGAAGCCATCAAAAAAGCCAATGGCACTTTATCGTGCATCAGCAGATGCATGACGAATAGGTCCAAGGAGGTGATACTTCCCCTCTATCGGGCACTGGTCAGACCGCAGTTGGAGTACTGCGTGCAGTTTTGGGCGCCACACTTCAAGAAGGATGCGGATAACCTGGAGAGGGTCCAGAGAAGGGCAACTCGTATGGTTAAGGGCCTGCAGACCAAGCCCTATGAGGAGAGACTAGAGAAACTGGACCTTTTCAGCCTCCGCAAGAGAAGGTTGAGAGGCGACCTTGTGGCTGCCTATAAGTTCATCACGGGGGCACAGAAGGGAATTGGTGAGTATTTATTCACCAAGGCGCCCCCGGGGGTTACAAGAAATAATGGCCACAAGCTAGCAGAGAGCAGATTTAGATTGGACATTAGGAAGAACTTCTTCACAGTTCGAGTGGCCAAGGTCTGGAACGGGCTCCCAAGGGAGGTGGTGCTCTCCCCTACCCTGGGGGTCTTCAGGAGGAGGTTAGATAGGCATCTAGCTGGGGTCATCTAGACCCAGCACTCTTTCCTGCTTATGCAGGGGGTCGGACTTGATGATCTATTCAGGTCCCTTCCGACCCTAACATCTATGAATCTATGACCTGTTCTGGGAAGTTTGCATATGTCCTGTCCAATGGATTTGGTGCTGTATCAACATGGTTTTGATGCTGGTGGCATTTGTTTGCACCAGAATGCCAGTATTCATTATTCTGTCCCTTCAGTTGACAAGGAGGACTTTTTGAAGACATTGCTGATGATAATATTTTAAGGCTTTCATGTGTTTCCAATATATTGTCCAGGTTTCATACCCATACAACAGGATAATGATGACAAAAGACTGGAAGACAAAGTTTGGTTTGGGTCCTGATGTTATGATCAAAGACATGATTTCAAAGACTTCCAACAGCAGCACTAGAAGATTTTATTTGATCTAATGTTGAGTATGAACACCTATGTTTAATTTTTTGGGAAATGTGACTACCTAGATAAAGGAAATGATCAACATTCTCCAAAGACTGCCCTCTAATTGTAATATGTTGGGGAGCAGCTGTTTAGTTTGGGGTGGCCTGGTAAAGTATCTTGGTTTTAGTGAAGTTGAAAGCAAGTCCAAGCTTCACAGAAGCAGTCAAGAGTGACCAGGAGCTTTTCAGTTGAGTGGGCACACAACAATTATCAGCATAGTAAAGGTCAGTAATGGAGGTGTTGGTTATCTTGGATTTGGAATGTAATTGGATGATGTTAAAGAGATTCCTGTTCCTGCAATACTAAATGCTGACTCCAGATAGCAGTCTATCAGCAATAAGATGCAAAATAGTTACACTATAGAAGGAAAAGAGTGTTGATGCAATCACGCATCCTTGCTTGACTCCAGTTCTAATGGGGAAGCGTTCTAGTTCTGCGCCATTGCTTATGATAGTTGCTGTCATGTTATCATGAGGAAGTCTGATGAAGGTAACACATTTTGGTGGGAATCCAAATCTCATTAGGATCTTCCATAGGGCCTCTCTATTGATTGATTCAAAGGGTTTAATCAGGTGAAGGCCATGCAAAAATCTCAGTGTGGCTCGTAGTACTTCTTCTGCAGCTGTTTAACAATAAGGATCATATCTATCATACCTCTGAGTGGTCTGAAACCATGATGGGACTTAGGTAGAATCTTCCGAGTGAGAGAAGTGAATTTATTGAAGAGAATGTGGTGAGGATCCTCTCAGCTATGGAGTTTAATGCCACAGTAATTGCTACAATCTATCTACTTTCCTAAATATGGTTAAAATCCTGGCATCTCTCTAATTATCTGTTCATGTTTTTGTATTTTCAGACTGGTGGCATATAGTTTGTGAGAGGTTTTTCCCACCATGTTTAATTTCAACTGGCATTCCATCAGGGCCTCATGCTTTATTGTTCTTACAAGCTCTGTGGCTTTTAAGGAGTTTTTATAGGTTGGTAGATTTTCAAGGTAGATCTTAATGGGGTGTTGTACAATGGTTTCAATGGTATTATCTTTGACATTAGAATCCAAGTTTAGAAGCTCTTGAAAATGTTCCTTCTACCATGCATTCACGGGGGAGCTGTTTTTAACATGTTGTTTTTTCCTAGGACATCAGAGGGATGGCTTCTTGTGTGCTTGGCCCATAGATAGCATCTGCAATTGCATACTGGACATAAAAAGAGAAGCAGATGCTAATCCTGATTTTTAATCAAGACACTAGATATAATAGCCACACTGCAGATTAAATCTGTGTCCCACAGCTTCAGGACCAGGATTTCAGCTCTTAAATCTGTTTTACATAAGTTTGCAAGTATGATCTGAATCATTCTTTCCATTCGCACAGACAAAATATGTGGGAAGACTTTCCCTTAACAATTGTGGTCAACTAAGCTGTGGCAGAAAAAATATTATATTCCTATGCAATTATAAAAAAAGTAACAATGGCAGTGCCATTTAGCTGGTAATTCTGGTTCATAATTTGCAAGGCTATAACGGAGCATTACGAGCATCTAGCCTGACCCCCTCTATGATACATAACATAATATCCTGTCCCTGCTTCTTCTTTCAGTGTAAGTCAGTAGAAGCAATCCTTTCACCTTTTTCCTCCTTAGTAGTCCTTTAGACCACCCAAACAAAAGCCTATAAGTGGGCTTGGGAGTCAGCAGCTTCATGGTCTGGCCTTGCTCCCTTGGGAGTCCCTCAACCTGTCCTCATAACACAAAGCAATACCCCTTGGTCTAAACAAACAAATAAATGCATAAAACAAACCTTTAGCCTTTCTCTGTGCATCAGGAAAGGGGCCCTTCTTAGGCAAGCTCTGCTGGATTTTAGTCTGCTCCTTGCCCACAAACTGCTCCTTCCCCAGCTGAAACTTCGTGTTCTTTCTCCCCTTGGGCTTTTAACTTCCAGTAAATCACCCACAACTGGGTTCCTACTCCAGGATTGTCTGCGTCCCTCATGGTGCCAGACCACCCTGTTATACTAAAATGATCTAGATTAACTTTAAATGAATTGCCAGGATGAACTGAAAATTGCAGGTGTTCAGCTTCTCCTCCATAGCATGCTACTATAATACAATTTCCGTGTAAACAGAAGGAGGTTTTGAGGCCCAACATACAGTGGATCCATGTTGGCATTAGGCTCAAAGCTCTTTAGGAATGTTTAGAAATACGGGAAAACGATACTTTTCATGAACCCAGACTATGCAACATTCAGGGCTTGAAATATATTCATGGGAAACTCAAAGTATCTGAAGATATTAGATACACAAAGGCAGCTATACTATTTTCAGTTCAGAAGGTAGCATGTGGGAAGCTAGCAGACACAATACATTGTCAATATAGATAATCTGAGGAAGTAATCTGACTTTCCCATTTGTTGAAGGCCATTTTTATTTTATTTAGCTTTTTATATAAAGCCAATAGATGGTATAGTTCTTGTAATGGACTTCTTTGTGATCATCCCAAAAGACTCATGAAAACTGCCTGCATTTTAGGTTTTTATATTTTTTTGCAGAAGTGTGGGTGGATTGTGGCCAAAAGATTGTATTTTGATGAGTTAATGCTAGCATTGTTTAAATGAAAAAAATTACAAAACCAGTGTCTGAGAGAGAGGGTTGGTTTTTTTCCCCCTCCAGATATAAATAAAAGCTTTTGATACATTTTTGGGATGAGTGTGATGATAGCAATCTTGTCTTTACATGCTGTTGTATCCACAGCTTTAAACTACCCTATTTTCATAAGTGAAGGCAGACTTAGGAGGCTAATAGTAGGGAGATATACAATATGTCATGATAACAAGCATCCAACATTTAAAAAGCTTTCATGATTCAGAGCATGGCTTTACTATGGCATGTCAGGACCAAGATTTAATTTTTAAATGTTATTTCATATTATCACTACACATTTTGTAATCATTTACTTTTCAATCAAAGCTACAATATGCTTGATATTGCTGTGCAGTTTGTGAGCAGAAGACACAGCCAGTGTAATCAATACAATAACTTACCAGACTGCACAAACAAGGGCACCTTTGGAAAGCACAGATTAGAAATTAACTCACCATTATAGTCTAGGCTTTCTAGAGTGTAAACTTTTTGGACAGGAATATTGTCTATTTGTTTTGTTGAACACCTTCTGCACTTTCAAATATGGCATAAAGAATACAGAATAATAACTGGCTCTTCAACAGGAGTGACTATGATGAGAAGTGCTTTAGTAATGCATGTAATAATAGTCTGAGTTTACAAAATGTAAGGGTATGTCACCTCCGCAATGACAGAAGAAACAGAAAGCATAATAGGAATATTTACCAGCTGGATGGGAACAAGTTATAGAATGTGAAAGCCAGCTGCTAAATAGCCTCTTTAGCAGTGCTGCTGCTTGTTTCTGCCAAATGTACAGAGGCAGATGGCAGAAAAGCATGGTGGGAAAGGTGACTACCAAAGACTGACCTTTATATGGTGTAGCTTGTAGACAGGGCCTAAAACATCCTCGGATTTTACAGGCTGGCATCTGAGACAGCTATTTTCCAAATGTTTTAAAATCCCAGTTAGGTTGGAGTGCTTTTAGAACATTTTTATAAACAAGGAACCTGCATGTGGGATGCAGCTATCTGAAGTGCTCTGGATTGGCTCTGTGTCCAGCCCCAGTCAGGACAGCAAAGCAGAACATGCCGGAGTATTTTCCCTCCCCAAGGTAATGGAAAACAGGGCATCCCTGAAGCAGCTCTAAGGTGCCAAGGTACTATAAAGGGATCTTATAAGTGAGAATTAGCTCTTTGTTGACAATAACAAATGGAATATATACCAATGAAACAACATATGGAAATGCATGCATTTCATTTATTTATTTTTTTTAAAAGGAAAATGGTAAGAAAATGAGATGGAAGCATGATTTTCACTGAAAAAAATAACTGTTTAATCATCTGATCTATCAAAATTCCACTTGGATATGAATGTTTGATTCATTTCTGTTTGCTGATTGTTTTTTATTCTAATTCTAATTCTTTTTAGTTAATTATACCTGTACTCCTTAGCCCACCTTAAATTTAGTGCAATCATTCACTGTAATGAAATGCAAATAACTGAAATACAAATAACTCGAGATTGCACTGAGATTTTCTTCTAATCTTTCTTATTAAGGAAGAGGAGCATCTTAGTCTGGGAACGCTATGCTTTGGTCTATCAGTGCCCCTGTGGAAAGTGAAGATTTAGGATATCACAACATTTAACCATTTCCAATGCTATGTAATGTGTAAAGATACATGGTATATCTCATTTGGAAGTGCAAATATCACATTTCCATATGGGAGCTGAATCACTGGCTTGCAGTTAAGCTGGGAACTACTCCAAAAGGTTCAGGTCACTCTGTACAACAACTGTGGGCCCTGTCCTCCATGTCATGGTGGAACAGTAAGAGTACAAGGGGAGGAAGAAATTTCATGACAGCACAAAGGGTTTGTTACATGGTTCTCAGAGTATTTGTGATAGAGTCCAAAAACAGCTTCAAACAGCACCTGGCTGAGCCAGATGCAGATCAGGTTGTGGAAGTATGCTCCCCGTAGACACTGATTTCTCTGTGAAGTTTATCTGGGATTAATACTACTAGAGTCTTCTGTGGCTCTATATAACCTTTTGGTCAGCCCCATCATACTGGTAGGTTAGAGCAGGGGTGGGCAATTATTTTGGGTGCAGGGCCGCTTACTCAGTTCTGGTAAACTGTTGAGGGCCACATGGGTAGCCCTGCCCCTTGACAGGTGCCTCACACTCTGGTTGCCAACTTGGGACCAGAAGTCCCACCCCTAACTTTTAAACTTTGCCACCAGAAGTCCCTCCCCTTGCCACTTGAAGTACTCCTTTGGTGAAGAGGGTTTGCCATCTTAGAATGGAAAAAAACACAACTTATATACTAAAATTCAAACAACCATAATAATATATTTTAATTTTTTTTTTAAACCTATCCTGATTTGTGTGTGTTTCTGCTGCATATGTGGAAGTGACTGCATAAGAGTTCAAAATGCAGTTTTACTCTTGTATATTGTGTGGGGTGTGCAGGGTTATTGTGGGGTATGGGGGTGTGTGGGGGGGTTTGTGGGGAGCTGTGGGTATGTGGATGGGGCTGGGTGGGTATGGAGAGTTTGTGGGGATGTGTGGATTTGTGTGTGTGGGGGTGTGGTATTTGTGGGGTGTGTGATTATATATGGGGGAGGGTGGGGCTATGGGGTTTGCAGGAAGGGTTTGAGGGTATGTGGGGTGTGCATGAGAGCCCCCCCTGCATGTGCCCCATGAGTTGGTCAGCACCTGCTCCCATCCTGCAATAGGCCAGAGCCCAGGTGCCATGTGGTGCCTTCCTGCCACTGACAACAGTGATGCAGCCCCAGTGCACCCTGTGCCTGCTCTGCATTGCCTGGCCATGGTGTGTCCTCCCTTCCCTAGGAATGCAATGGTAGTCTACCATCGTGTACAGCTGCAACCCTGCACACCCCATTCAGGCTCTGGGCTCACCTGTCCAGGCTGAGCAGCAGCAGTAGCTGAGCAGAAACTGCTGTTCAGCATGGGGAAAAGCAGCCCCTCCCCCTCCCCATCGCCGGGCAGTTTTTGGTACGGTTGCCCAGAGCCCGCGCTGCACCAGACTGCCCTGCAGCTCCATCACTGCTACCTGTGAGCTGCCTGATGGCTACTCCACAGTCACCACTGCTGCACTTGGCAGCCCAGTTTCTGCCCAGCTGCTGCTGCTCCTCAGCCTGGACAGGTGAGCCCAGAGCTGGAACTGGGGCCCAGGCTTAGCTGCAGCAGTACATGACAGAAACTGCTGCTCAGCATGGGAGGGAAAATGGCTGCTTCCCCTCCCACTGCCAGCGCTTCCTGGTCCAGCTGCTCAGAGTCTGCGCAGGGCTGCTATGTGTCTGCTCTGCACTGTCATCGCTGCCCTGTGGGGCAGCCCAGAGGTGGTGGTGACATGGTAGAGATACAGGGTAGCCCTGCATGGGCTTCGGTCAGCTGCACCAGGAAGTCCAGTGAGAGGGAGGGGCTGCTTCCCCCATGCTGAGTAGCATTTTGTCCTGTGCTGCCACTGCTCAGCCCAGACTGGCAAGCACAGGCCTCATGGGTTCAGGGCTGTGCATGCTTGTCCCCATCAGTACTGTGGGGCTGGGGGGACTGGGAGTAAGTAGGTGTGAAGGAGCATAGTGATAGTCAGATGGGAGTGTGGGGCCTACACTGTTGTCCTGGGGCCAGCACCAGTGGGGTTCCGAGTGGGGCAGCAGGAAGGTGGGGTACTGGCCAGCAGGGGCTCTATGGAGCCAGGCCAGCTCCCTTCTCTCCCTGCTGGTGTAGCCCAGCTCAGCTTCATAGACCCCTGTGAGCCTGCACACTGTGATCCTGCCGCCCCACTCTGGGCCCCACCGGTGTTGGCCCTAGGACATCGGCACGGACCCCGTGCTCCTGCATGCCCACTCACTTATACCCCCCACCCTCCATCATCACTTTCCCCACTTTCCTGCCCATCTGCTGGCCACTGCTGCACCATGTGGCTCTTGGCTGCATGGCCATGACCACAGGACTCAGCAGCAGCTGGCCCTGAGTATAGCAATATATTTTATTGTTTGCTGAGTATATCAAAATAATAATAATGGGGAAAAACAATATTTACTTATTTTCTGAACTATAAAAGTGTTAATGAATTTCAGATGCAAGTGCTGAGAGTGTTACTGGGATTTATTTTTTTCTTACTTTAGGACATTTTTATTAAGAGAAATTATTATGCCTCAAGGACTGGGGCAATCACCCCTGGTCTTCCCCTGCCTCCCTGTGCCCCTTCCCTTATTCTTACCTAAATTTCCCGCTCTGACACAGGCAGGCAGGGACAGCCTCATGGTCCCAGGCCATGAGACTGTGCAGAGCAGGGGCTTCTGGTTGGGGGGTGGAGTGGGGCTGGGTGGGCTTGGCTGCTGCTGGGTTCTGCCATTGCTTCCCCTGGGTCCTACTGCCCCAGTCTTCTGTCATCTTTGACAGGCAGTCAGGGACAAATAAATATTCATTTTCTAAATTCTTTAAGGGGCCCCACCGGCTGGATGAAATAGTATGGTAGGCTGAAGCCAGGCTGAATCCAGCTCATGGGCCATATTTTGCCCACCTCTGGGTTAGAGTGTAGCATCATGCAGGTCTGGGACTTCTTACAAGTAACTCAGAATTGATGCAAAATTTCTCCATAGTGTTATGGCCTGTTCTTCACATCTCACTGAGAAAAAGCTCTCCCAATAAGCTCCACTTACTCTGAGAAACATAAAAAGTTCTCCCACCTTGGTGTTGCAGCAGTACAGCAACTTTGGTGTGATACTATTTGTGTGTTAACAATATGTGAGAAAGCAGGATAGACTGGCTTAAATGTTTTTACCATATTCTCTTTATTCCAAAACTCCACTGTTTCAGATATTTTAGTTGCAGAAAAACAACAACTGGTAGGTGAGCGAGGAGAATTAGCCCTTCCACCTTTTTAAAATGGGACATTTAAGGTTAGGGCACTTCCCTAGAAAGCAGGAGACCCAGGTTCTAACCCAGAGGGAACTTGAGTTTTTTGGGAAGTCTTTTGCTTCTCAGTAAAGTGGTTTGCATCACCAGGCCATAGGCAAGGCATTACTCATATCCCTCCCCAGTCTTCATCTTGATGCTGGCCCCCATTGGGAGGCAAAGAGAAGGGCATAATATGAGGCCATGGTGAAGTGAGGAAGGCAGAAGGTGTTTACGTCGGTGAGGACGAAGGGTTGGGGTGGTTGGGCTCTAGCAGGGGCTTATAGCTTTGCTGGGGGAAGACCTTTCCCAGTAATATTATTCAATAGATGCAAAATCCTCAATTTCTAGAGGATATTGGTGAGTGTAGTGGTCAAAGGACTTTTCTGGCAAGCAAGATGCAGTTTCAAATCTTCTTTGGATTAGAGGGTCCTAGAACCTGGGCTGCTCACACCCTGGCTAATACCTTAACCAGTTAGTCAGTGAACTAAAAGGTACAGAAATTCTGCTCCATTTTACTTCCAGCAGGTACACACACAGGGTAATTCTATTTTACCTCAGGAAAATATAGAATCCAAAATGGAGTGCAAGAGCCCCAAACTTCATTTAAACAGCATGTACACAATGGGTTAGGCAAATAAAAGTGAAACAGGATTTAGTTCTTAACTCTATGAAGCAATCTACAGAGATTTCACATTGTTGTGTCAATAGGAGATCTGCTACAAAGACTTCTTATTGTTATACCTAATGCAAATGATAAGTGTTAAAAATGGAAAAAGAGTGTTAAAGTCATGGAATTTATGATACTTAGATTATAGAGTAGAATTCCCTTCTGATTTTAATATTTTAAACTATGCCACATTTTTGGCCTAAACTACTATACTTAACAGGTCTCTCTTTAAACGCAGCTTATTATATTCCATAATTCAACTTCTAAAATTCTCCAGCAAAAGCAAACACTTTATAGATCAGGTTGCTGTGAATTTTAATAAGATTTTTTTTTCCTGTAAAATAATTTCTCTTAATAAAAATGTCCTGAAGTAAGAAAAAAATAAATCCCAGTAACTCTCTCAGCACTTGCATCTGAAATTCATTAACACTTTTATAGTTCAGGAAATAAGCAAATATTGTTTTTCCCCATTATTATTATTTTGATATACTCAGCAAACAACAAAATATATTGCTACACTCCCTGACCATGTTTTCTACTGTTATTACAATGAAGCCTGATTGGAGATGTCTCCCATAGTAGAAATAAGCATAAGTCACAGAATTGCAAGCCAACCCCAAAGTCATGATCCGCAAAGGGATCAGGAGGAGTATGATATTCTGATACAATGGTTCAGGTGTAGTATAACAATCAGAACTAGAGTAGTAAGGGTGGGCCCAAGCACTGAAAAGATTGGGATATGTCAATTGTGCTCAAGATCCAGCCCATGGTGTGAATCCAGCACATGTCATCTGGCCTGTGGGACTCCTCAGAGGTCCATAAATTGGGCAGCAAGGGAGCGGTAGCAGTGTTAATTGCTCCCAGAGACAAGTCAATTAACACTGCTACCATTCCCTTACCATCAAATTTCTTTATCTGTGGTGAGCCCCAGATGTCCAAATGACATGGCTTTGTATGCCAGATTGTGTTGGTGCATAGTCACTTCACAGCCAGATCTGGCATGTGGGGTCAGGCCAGCACACTGGATTGCATCCATAGCCTAACCCCAGCTGCTTGGATCAGGCTGGATCAGGCTTGCGAACTGACCCTGCATATAGGATCTGGCCCTTGGACCAGCCCCATGCACTTCATCCAGCCCATAGGGACAGAGAATTTCAGCATCACTGGAGTAGGTCTACGAACTTATATAATATCACAGCAGGGGTCACCAAGATGTACTGGTGTGTAGTCTGACAGGTTCCCTCTCTATCGTTCCCTAGTAAAAGCCATCTTTTAGTGGTATTAATTTTCTGTGCATTCCCTGATAAGAAGGCAACCTGGAATCTTCTGAAACAAGTTAGTACTTAGCAGAGAGGCAATTGTAATGACCTCAGTTCATCTTTTGGGGATCCTTTATAAGAGTATCCTGAAGATCAGTGGAAGTTACTAAGTGGTCCTCTGTGCAATGGAGCTTTATAGATTTAGAGCAGGGCTGCTCAACTTCTAGCCTGTGGACGAGATCTGCTCCCACAGATACAAAAATTAGGTAGCGGGAGAGCAATAGTAGCATTAATTGCTCCCAGAGCCATAGCAATTAACACTGTCATGACTCTACCGTAGCCACATTTCTGGACCTGTGAGGAGCTTCACCATCTGAATGACATGACCCCCATGTACCAGATCTCACTAGTGCACTGTTGTTCCATGGCCAGATTTAGCATGCAGTGTGGCTTATGTACCAGATTTTACCCACAGACTAACCATGTGTCGTACCCCATACTGTATCAGGCCTGTGAACGAATGCTGCATGAGGGATCTGACCCGTGGATCAGCCTCACCACTCATCTGGTCCATGTGGCTAGAGAGGTTGAGCACCACTAATTGCTTGTGTGACTTTTTCCTAAATATGAAGTGGAGGTCTGTGCCCCAAATCAACAATACATATATTGCTTTAATTATATGGTTATTAATTTTTACACATTTCCTTGATTTAACACAGACTTTAATAAATCAAGATATGCACATTTATAGCAAATTGATTTTAGCTAAACAATTTGGGGTTTAGTTTAAAAATAATTACACTTGGAACATTGTTTTTGGTGGCCTTAGAGATTGGGAGAGAGGGAGAGAGGAAAAAACTACTTTATCTGACCCACCCTGAAATCTACTATTCATTAATTCTCCAAATCCCCTTAGATTGCTTAGATTCAAGCATGCTTAAAAGTAGCCTTTCAAGTACATTTGAATCCCTGCAGGTTTTACTTTTACTCTGATGTTTTATTTAAAAAAGAGAAGCTTAAAAAAAAATTCTGTAGAATTTAATCCCTAAAAGAGAGAGAGCGCAAGAGAGAGAGAATGATTTTGAGAAAATCCTCATTGTTAACATACAGAACAGGATGCATACGCTGTTCCTAACACTGGAAACAATGAAAAGTACAGACATAGAACTTGTAATGTGAACATTGCCAACAGGAGGGCATTACTCTAAGTAATAGATTTTCTCCATTTTTGTTCACCAGATAATTTTAGACTTGGTTTAAAATATCAATCAAGCTATCAACTGAAGACATAAAAATGATAACCTGCCTACCCATAATCTAGTGAATGAGTATTAAAAGAGTTTTATTAAAAAGTTTTCTTCTTAAATAGCTATACTCTGTTTTCTTCTGTCTATATATGCAAAGGGTTAAGATATTTGATCGAGATTTATGATTTCTCCACCTGGCAATAGATACTCATGTGAAAATATGTAGCCAGAAATCCCGTCACACTCTTAGTATGTGCTGTACATTAAGCATGTAAATAGGACTATTCAAATATAAAGTTGAGCGTATGCTTAAGGACATCATTATTTCAGGTCTTTCATCTCACTGGTTTATATCTCCTTCCATAAAACAGAGATAAATACTTTCAGTCCCAACCTTTCAGGATACATAGTTTCAGAGGTATTGTGAGAGTAAATTACTATTTTCTCAGTTAGTATGGTAATAGGCACCCAGATAAATAATGGGAGAGGGCACAAAGAGATACCCTTTTCCCCATAGGAGTCTTAGGGGCATCATCATGGATTCCTACAGTTCTTAGATTCTGATGTGATGTGGAGATTTAGGGTACTGAATCACCTCCCATTTCATGGAACAAGACACTATCTCATTTAGAGGAAAAATGTGGTATAAACTCCATGAAAGGGATGCTCAGAAGAGCATATCAGACCATCAAGTTTTAAACAAGTTTAAGAAGGTTGAGAACTGTTGCTTTAAAGTAATATTCAGTTTTGAATTAATGGTACATGAAGTGTACCTTACATTCTATTTAGGCTTGTTTTTAACATATAATCGACCCCAGATACCAGCTTTTTTTTCCTCCAGAGATTGTTTTTGTGGAGGAACAAAGGTCCAAATTTGCTGTATTTTGCACATGGAGCTTTTGTGTGCACTTTTGTGTGCATGCTGAGTAGATTTAGGTCAAGGAGACTTGGAAGTTAAGTTAAAAGGAAAGGAAATAGCATACTCAAGGCAGATATGCCATATATTTTGATGAAAACTTCATATCTTTGCCCTGGAAACTTTATTTCCTATATATACATGGTGTAGAATTGGAAATACAAAAAAATTCAACCCTTAACTATAGTCATCTGGGTCAAAAGCCCATTAAATATGTGTATGTGATGGACCTTGGAGAAAATTACTTTGGGGAGTTTTTCTATTCTATATCTCTTTCATAGAAAACACAGCACATTTGTATTTCTTTCTCAGCTCTGACAGATACATTTATTTATTGTGAATGATGCTTTTAAAATTGCAAGCTAGATTGCTCAATATTATAGGGAATGGCATTGTATAGAGCAGCCAAGCATAAAGAAAACAAATATAATGAAAATAAAAAAGCTAGCCAATGCTGCTTTGCACAGCTACCTTAAAGAGGACAAATAGTTTCTTGAACACTGGAAGACTTTGCAGACACAGCTAAACAGAATAATTTTGACAGTCCAATTCCTTTAGTGTCCACAAAGTTAACATGGGGAGGTCTGTTCTTCAAAAAATCTCTTGTACTCTTATTTACCTATATTGATCCCAAACTCTCAATTTTACTGCTGGAATCCTTTCAGCTATGACTTAAAATTGACTCACCTCTTGTAGTTAAAGAGCTGACCAGGCTGATATAGTTTGTCTAAACACACTTTATCACATTTAAAATTTATGACATATAGGCAATAGAAAAACTTACTGCAGTGACTTCAACTAATACCAACTTCAGTGGACTTGAAAATAATCCACATCTCTTAGGATGTCTCAGATAGCTTGCAGGATTTTCATTTAGTTTGCAAAGATCTAGCCATTCAGTAGCATCAGGTTATATTGTCCTTTACTCAGGCTATTTTGCCTTAAAGGATGAGAACAGGGTACTTAACATTTTGCTTTCTGATAATTTGGTGACCAGCATGTCAATAATTGCACCAAAATTAGACCTCCAAAGGAATATTTCAAAATAGTTGTGTTTGTAGCATAGGCTTAAAATATTTAGAAATCTTTTTATTACACATTTTAAAACAGCAAGTTTAAGTTCCAAAGGCACAAACTTGCACTTCTGAGGGAAACTGCCTGAATAAATATTTGACTGACTATGAAGTTCCCATGGAATTGCCTACTTTTTTTTTTTTTTTATATATCCAGTGCACTTAAAAGAACACTATATCAAGGTGAGAACTTGATATAGCTTGACCAGACTACCAGGTAGAACACCTTCAAACCCTAGGAATGAGGTCTACAAAAACTTCTAAGCCTACTTCATGGCTACAGTTTTCCAAATCAGCACTGTATTGTTGTATCCCAGAAACTGGAGACTGCATTTGGTCTTTAGTCTTATATTATGGGCCCTTTAAACACAATTAACATTTCAAGGCACTAGACCTATCTGAATAATCAGATCAAAGTTGGATCCCTACTTACTGTTGCTGGCACAAGACATTTGCAAAGTTTGGATTGTTTGCTAAACACCTTTTTAGGAAAACAGTCATACCTACATAATTCAATAATCTGATAAGTATTCAGGAACCCCTTGTTCCGTACAACCAGTCTTACTAATGTCTAATTTATTTTGAGCAAGGTGATAGATAAATTGGCAAAGAGTTGTTCTCCACTATTTCTGACAGCTGACAATGTTTTGAAATCATCCTAACTGGGCACATCTACATGTGCATATTAATATGCAGCAATAAATTCCAGTGTTTCTTGTGCCAGAGTTTATTGTTCCCAGGCACTGGGTTTACATGTACGCCCGGGAATGCAGCACATTGAACTGAGTCAGAGCAGCCCTGGCTAGCAGGAGGCCTGAGGAGTCAGCCTGACTGTTCAATGTGCTGAAACGGTTCTGGCTAAGGCACCATGGTGCCCCAGTACAGGGCTAGTTGGCAGTCAGCCCCTGCAGTGAAGGATGTTTATTCCCCAGCCAGCCAGTTCAGTGTCTACACATGTGTTACTGCTCATGAAAAACCTCTGCAGCAGGTTAGTACTTGTATTTATATGTACTAACCTGCTGCAGTTTCAGTTTCCTGTGGCCTAGAAGGGCAGCATATATAGATGCCAAGATGCTTACTGCGGAGCTACTTAGGCAACTCCACAGTAGCCATCTCATGTAGACACACCCGCTGAGTGTTAGAACAGGATGTTTCTCAGAGACGGTGTTAGACCTTCCTACTGGACGACCTACTCCTGGCAATTATCAGTGGAGATACCCCCATATTCATGGCTAGATTTCTTAGAGGTTTCAATCATAATATAAATGATAGGAACAACTGGAAGCAAACTAAGTTGGGTCAAATCCTTCCCATAGGAATAGTCTCAGAAGATAATGCTTTTCTGTTTTTCATAAACTTAAGTGTACAGTTTCTCAGTGCTTTATCCTCACTTTCACCATATTAACCATATATACAACATTTCTGATACATTCAGTGCAGTCCTGTTCCATATATAACTCAGTCTCCTTCTTGCATAATGGATCAAATTTAACAATGCACTCTTAACCGTCAAAGTTCTCAAAGGATACTCCACAGCTATCTCAAGGACTGCCTCTGTCTGAATAGTATGACTTTTCCATGTAGTCGTACACTTCAGGAAGAACGGATTAATAAACCTTACAGGCGAGCTTCATAAGTGTTCCAGCAGAGCACAGCTAATTTTCTGTATACCATATACCTCTGGAAACTCCTTTAAAGTAAAATGGCAGCAAATCATGCAATCATCATCACAGAATGAATGGCTGGCACCTTTGCCATATCTCTCCCATGCCAATGTCACAACTCGGTAGGAGTTATCTGAAATGTTGGAAATTTAAATTTTTGTATTCTCCTAACAAAAATAGCATGTACCACTTCTCTGTTGTCTGATATAGTTCTTTCTCTCTAAATAAAAAGACACACAAACAATTTTTATGAGTCCAGTATAGTATAATTTTGTGACATGTTAAGTAATATTTCTTGGATTGTTTATATCTGCCAATTTAGTTCTGACTGAAGTTCACTGTTAATAATATAATAAATATGAATTATCATTGAAAAAGGATAGGTAGATTATTCTCTTCATAGCGATTAGCTTTATAAGAGCAACAGTATTAAACTGTCGTTCATATAAAACTTATCTGAGTAATCATATTAAATACATCTCTGAGCATTTGAAACCCTTGCTTAATAATTTACTTTAATGCTGAAGAAAGTAATGACTGATTAAGGATGATTTGGCCAGCAAATTATAATTGGCACATACTATACATTTCATGGGTTGCCAGAAATTGTTCAGTCTTAACATAGTCTCAATACCTACATACGAGGTCAGCATAGGACAGTTGGGGAAAAGATTTATCACTGGAATTCCAAATTACATGAGGTGGAAGAAGCTCATCAAAATGTTATGGTATTTGTGCAATGGTGGAGCTGTTTGGAAAGTAAGTAGAAAAAAAGAGTACACCAGAGTTTCTCTTTTCAGATACTTGTTTGCCAAATCCTGCTTCTTTGCTTTCTGTGATGATCACAGTTTTTGCTCAAAGGAAGACATGTAGGAAGAGATTGGAGTGAAAGCTGACACTGGAAAGTGTCAGTCTCTTTCAAAAGAAATCTCTGGTCTCTTGCTTCAGTCAGGATTGCACTGATGGGTACCTTTTGTATAGTATTCTTTTGATGGTTATTCCAGTGTGTTCGAAGAAGCCACCCATTCTCTTGAATAACTAGGCTTCAGTAGGCATTTCAGGGGAGGCAGATTTTTGCTGCTGATATGCAACAAGAGAAACAAGATAAAGGCCTTTCCTTTAAATGGCATGTTGTGCATTTAGGCACACTGAGCAAAAAGATTCACATGACAGAAATGAGATGATAAAAGGATGCTTCCATATGAACAGCTCTGCCTCTGACTTGAAACTGGGGAATTTGGGGCACAAAAAAGCTGTAAGTGGTTTCACCAAAGAAGCACCAAAGGAGGACTAATCAGTTTAATCATGCAGCCAAACAACCCTAGAAATATTAAGATTATTCACAGTGTCTTCGTAGTGGAAAGAAAAGAACAGTCAGTATACTTTTGTTTCCACTGACTATATTGTAGAAAAAGAATGATTCTAAGATGAATGAATGAATATTGTAATGTTAATCTATGCTTTTTTTACACTAATTTGCAACCCAATTAAATAAATTAGAGTTAATTAAAGGTAAAGGGTTTCTCCTGTAAATTTTATTTCATGCATCTGATAATGTGAGATATGTCTCTCAGGGAGTGTTTCATCCATAAAGACTACATTTTTATAACCTGTGTATAACATCCATAATCATATGTCTAATATGTTTGGACATTACAAAACATAACTCATCAGAAGATTTACTTTTACTTGGATAAATGTCTATTTCTTTTGTAAACTGTCTATTTGCAAACTTTAGATCAGGCTGATGAATGCCAAGTCAGTTATTCTTCTAACTAGCAATGTATCTGTAAATTGATTGTGAACAAGGAATACAGTCTTGTTTGCTTCACTCTAGACGAGCCTTAGAGAGCCAAATCAGATGGCCTGCAGCTCTTTTCAGTTTGTTATTTGGTGCACAGTTAGTCTAAGGAAGGTGAGAAAGGAAGTAGACATCCTTTTTGTGTTTAACTACAAGTGTAGCAACTATCTATTGAAAGAATGAATTCCTTTAAGCATAACTACACCCCACAACAGAACCATCAGCATTCCCGGCTCTTACTGATGCACCTCCAGAAATGTAATATATCTCATCCAATGCACCAAATGCCCTGATGGAAAATAAGTAGGAGAGACCAAACAACAACTGTGCACCAGAATGAATGCATGCCAGAAATCTATCAAAGACAAGAATACTTAATTACCTATGGGGGCATATTTCTCACAAGAAAACATGCTCTCCCAATCTCTCTAATCGCAGAGTTCTAATCCTCTAAGGGAATTTACAAAACACTTTTCACAGATGAGCCTACGAACTTTACTTTGTGATCAATGCACAAGTATGGGAGCTATGAATGGTCATTTAGGGGAGGAGGCAGGCTTACCGCTATGATGATTCAATTCACCCATATCCATAAAGATGCTTATGGATCTATATCCAATGACTGTTGTTTATGATTGCCTCATGCAGGAACTAGGTAAACATTTCTACTGATTTCAAATTATTCTAGATATGCTATAATTTCAATTTCCAATCATTTGATTTTTTAAATTGTTATGTTGATTTTTTAAATATGCATTCACATAAAAAGTGAAAGAAAGAAGTAGGAAGTTAAAGTTTAAAACCTATAATAATAAATAAAATGACAATGTGAGATATGCCTCTCAGGTCTGGAATGGGAATGGGACAATGTGAGATATGCTTCTCAGGTCTGGAATGGGAATGGGCTCCCAAGGGAGGTGGTGCTCTCCCCTACCCTGGGGGTCTTCAAGGGGAGGTTAGATAGGCATCTAGCAGGGATCATCTAAACCCAGCATGCTTTCCTGGCTATGCAAGGGGTCAGACTCGATGATCTATTGAGGTCCCTTCCGACCCTAACATCTATGAATCTGTGAATGTATAACATAATTTGCAATTAGAAAGTATTATAGCACATGTTACCAAGTGAAGCTGTTGCATATGTTCTTTTTGGTTTTGTGTTAGAGTGCAAACAAATGTTCTGCCTTACAAGATATACAGTCTGCAATTTTATGCTTACTATATAACTAGACTATATATGCCATGTGTGATGGTTCAGAGGTGGTTTCTTCCCCAGTGGGAAGCTGAACTGAAAGACCCCCTGTTATCTCTTTACTGCAGTTTGGCAGAAAGGTGTTTTCAACTATTTTGAGTGGGACTTTCAAAATTTTGTAGCATTAATCTACCCCTTTTCCCATGGAAGCTAATAAAATCCCTGTTGTTATCATAGTGCTATTATTCCTACTCTAATGAATGGGCTACTGCATCCAGATGTCTGAGAACTACCTCCTTCACCAGATTCTCTTTTCCCAGCTCTCCATTGGCCAATGCTCAAAGGGTGGTGTGGGGAAAGCTTACTTCCGTTCAATGAGGGGAGGAGCCAGAAACAGAGAGTGGTGAAAGTGAAACCACCAAGGTCCTGTCCACCATGGAAAAGAAAGAAAAAAAGAAAAAAAATGCTGAGTCAGAAGGAGCTGGGGTTGGCTCCCACATTGGTGTGGGCACACTTCATAGGAGTGTGCTGGGACCTATTCGCTGGCCGGAACCCCGCAAATGGGATAAAAGGCTCAGCACGAAATCAGCAAGGAGGACTGGAAGTGAGGTCCTCAACTGTCCTGGAAGGGCCAGGTACTGAAGGCAGTCCCAGCTCAGGGACATGGTGGCCACCCCAGAAGCAAAAGACGGCTCCACAGCTTATCAGATGATACTCCACGGACATCAGAGATCCTCAGCACAGATTGGATATCAACGGAAGCAGATAGCAATGGGACCAGTGGACAAAGAACTTACGTCAGGTACAAAACTTGAGCTAAGAGCAGGACGCTGGAGAACACAACAGGTTGGGAACAACAAGACCCATAAATAAGGCAAGGTGCGGCATAGAGAAACCGGGTCAAAGCAATGTCCCGATCCCACCAGAGTACATTCAAAATGGGCCAAGACACCAAAAGGGTGCGTGATACTAACCCTGGTGGCCCAGACAACACCATCTGTGGTCGGTGTTAGGCGGTGTGTAGGGGAGGCAGAGCCCCTAACAGGAAGGACAACTGAAATGGCTGGAGGAAGATATGTGGGGAGAGACAGGTTAGACCATCTTCCTCCCATCAAAAGTAATTTTCCAGCAAAGACATGGCAGGTGATACCCCCTGGGGGTACCAACAGAGGTGTATTCCATTAACAAGCCTGTTCCTTCCTTAAAGCGATGGCAAAGCCAGAGAAAATCACACAGACTGAACGTATAGGTGAAAGGTAAAGGAAATTACAGGTGGTCAAAGGAAACAGTACAAAGACACACTCAAGGTCACCCTCAAGCACAAAGGTATCGACACTAATGGCTGGGAGGGGCAAGTTGCTATCCGGCGTGGTGGCACCTGGTGGTGGCACCTAGTTTACCAAGGTGTGCACTACTTCGAGGCCCAATGACTTGATACTGAGGCAGAACAGCAGCAGCAGAGGAAGAAAGAGACCAACTTGGGGCTGCGAATTCCACTCCCCCACACAACATGCCCCCATGGCCAAAGAATGTGTGTATCCAGTATTGGACTCCTCAGTCACCTGAGGACCCATCAAGCCTAATGGATGTTGTCCTTGACATTGACAGACTGCTGACGACAAGTATTCCTACTCTTAAACTAAGCCACCGTTACGATAGGCAAAATACAGAAGGGAAAAATACCTGATTCCTATCAGGGTAAGAGCTGATTTTTTTTATACACATTGCTATTCATTTAGATACAATTTTTGTAAATCCAAATTAAAATTTCTAACTTTTATGAGTACTTGTGCTCAGTGACCTCAAACTGTGGTCACATACAGACATTACATTTCTACCCGGATGATTGCCATTCTCCCAGTAGAAACCAAAAGCATTCAAATGTTAATACAGTTTCTCTCAGAAGAAAAGTAGAGATTCTTGGAGAAAAACATAATGTCTCCAACATGGCAGATGTTGCTTTTGGGAAAGTTCCTCCCTCTAGAATGAATGCCTGTACACTTACTCTTCCCAAGGAAGCTGAAGCAGTCTCTGCAGAAGCTATAGGCAGTGTGGCCTCATGGTCAGGCCACTGGGGGAAAGCAGGAGCCAGGGTCTGGGTCAGAGTTCAGAAGCCAAACTACAAGATCTGGAGGGACATCTAGGAGCAGAGTCTACAACACAGGTCAGGGTCAAGGAATCAGAAACTGAGTCCAAAGCATAATACACAAGTCAAAGTCTGAGAGCAGAGCCAAAAAGGGTCAGGAAACCAGGAAACAGATTCATGGGGAAATCCAAAATTAGAGTATAGGAACACAGCCAAAACCAGGGTCAAGAACTAGGAAAGCCGGAGAGCTAAACCAGGAAACTTGCCAAAGCAGACCAGAGGCAGAGTTGCTGGCTGACCTGGAGGTTGCTGCCACAGGTGGGGCTAAATGGGGAGACTGAGCTACCAACAACCAATCAGGAAACTAGCCAATTAACTAGCTAGGGCAGATCTTGTCAGCCAGAGACCTAAAGCAGGCATCTCTGTCTAGGCAATTAGCCTAGGCTGGGCTGCCTGATAGCTGACCCTGTCCTCCAGCATCCCAATGTGTATTTCTCCTCACCCCCACAGTGGTTCCAGGGACACAGCTGCTCAGGCTAGACTTTACTGCTCCAGCTGAGCATGAAGCAAACGTGTTCTATGACAGCTTTGGGGCCAGGAATGCCTAGCCTCACACTGTGCTGAAGGGCTTCAGGGAGGCAGAGGGTCCTGAGGCAGCCATGTGTCCTGTACATCACCCTGAGCAGATACAGGAATCCAGCCTAGCTGCAGCTGATCTACCAGGCATTCATGCACCATGGCTGACCTGCATGGGTGCAAGAGGGGTAGGGATCCATTGTGGGATGCTGGAGTGAAAATTGACAGACTTGCTACTGAAAAAGGAGCAGACATGCCCTGGTTCTGCTCTCTCAACATGTGAAGAGAGGGTTGTGGACAGGACGGTTGTAGGTGGTTGTGGTCCCCCAGGCAACCAGCCAGTCTACACAGTTCTGAGGGCTTGGCACTTCTCAGCAGTCTCCAGAGTTTGGAGCACATTCATAGCATGTATATCCATGCATAGCAGTCCCCTGGCTGAGAAGTGCCAGCAGCACAGGCTGTGCTGTGCAAGGAGCATCCAGCCCCTTGAGTACATTCCTCTTATTGTAAATTTCTTCCACTGCAAGAAAAACCTGTGAAATACCTTTTGGTAGATTTAAACGCCTGTCCATGGCCTGTGATGGCTCAATCAAAGATCAGTAGGTTTGATGTCAGCTCTGCTCAAGATGTTTATGAATCTCTGTACTCTGTTAAACTTTTTTGTTATAGAGATTGATTTACATAGTAATCCAGAATCTCAGTGGGTCATATCAAATGTATGAATGTATGTGGTATTAGTTGGGATGGTATAATGGAAATCAAAGTTCAGCTATAGCCTGTCTTAAATATAATCCAATATTTTCTCCTGAAATGCAAGAGTATTGTAAAGATACAACTTAGAGGGGTAAATGAAGCAGCACCTTGTCTTGGATGATATAAGCAGTGTAATTAAACTGATGTGTGCAACATGAATGGTACAAATTTCAATCTGACAAGCCAACTATATAATGCTTGTCAGACATCTCAGTGACCTCTATTAATTGGAAATCTGAAGACTATCTAGTTGAGACAAATGTGCACTATAAAGTTTTTTTCTCAAAAATTATGATGTTCTATTGGGGATTAAGATGTGCTTGTACCAATGTCTCACATTATTGTTTGTGAATCCAATAAAGTTTCAACTGAATCTGAACCTATGTATTTATAAATAGGTGACTAGAATGGCAACTGTAACTTTACATGCTACTGAGAAAGGTGTCTCAGAAATCAGATAAGAACAAAGTTATTCTTTTTTTGAAAATAGAGTATCTAATCTGCAGGTATTTACAAAACTGATTGCTAGAGACATTGAATTCTTTGTAGGTCATTAAAGTCAATACAGTACCCATTTTTCAACTGTCATCATAATCAGAGGCATTGTATTATTTATGTTACAGCCTCTTTCCTTTCTTTTTTCATTCCCTAATGCTTTCTCGACTAAAAAGGGCTTTGTGGCGCTAGAAGATGGAATAAGAAAAGTATCATAGATGTCAAACATTTTTTTTGTCTTTGAAAAGTGATATTATCATCAGAGGCTTTGTTATTTGAAGAGCCTTATTCAGTTTCAGTAAAGTGGTACAGTTTTAAAACACACATTAAAATGTGATCTGAACAGATAGTACCCCAAAGTCCTTATCATTTGAGAACTATTCAATGGCCTATATGAAATGAATTAGTCATCTCACTTTCCTTCCTAATTCCTACATACCTACAACATTAAAAAAACAATTATTACACTTTTGGGGAATCTTAATATTGGGATTGAATTGACCCAGGGAATAGGCTACACACCATTATTGTTATTTATTATTAATATTACAGTAGCATCTGAAATGTGGTAAAAATCAATTTGTCCATTTTACAGGGAGATTTGATCTTTGTTTATTTCAAGTAAGAAATACATCTTCCTCCTATGGGATGGATTCTATCTCCAAATATATTGGGGTGGGGAGGATAGATAATGCAAATAAATTATTCCTCAACATAATTGAGTGACTATGTTTTCTTTTATACACTTCCATCATACAAATGATCCTGATTGGTATCTGAACAATTAAATAATTTATTTCCAGTATTATATATTGAAAACATTTCATGGAAAATCAACAAAAATCAGAGATCTGGAAAAGCCAAGTGGTAAGAGGAAGAATTCAAGAGCTTAATGTCTAATAAAAGAGAAGTCTAGAAGGAAATCAAAACAGAGGAAAACATATGGATATTAGAAACACACTGTTGGTTGCTGTTTGTTTAGACTTGGGCATGGAGCTATTACCAGAAATAAGGAGTAAAAACTTCCCATATTAGGGAAACTTTCCTGGAACTGAACTGTAGTGAGACTATATAAAAATTTCTGAAGGGAAAAGCTGAAACCTTATTGAATATGATACTTAAATCTAGATAAATCAAAGTACTTAAAATGTATTTATAATGGTCAAGATATTTAAAAACAATTCCAAACATGTAGGTATGAAAATGCTTGTGTTTATGCACATAACTATCTGATTTCATGTCAAAATGATAAATGTTAGTATTTTCACATTCATTTTGTCTTACCTACCTATTGTTGGCACTAGATTTATGACCCAGATACCTTGTTCCAGGTGGACCCAAACCCTCAGGCCAACCACAACCTTTCCATTTGATAATAGGCAAATGTTATTGATACAGTGATAGCAGATAAGAATAATGCAAACAGGGCAAACAAAATAATGTCCCCAATTCTATATCTACCAGTCCTGGGGTACATCTCACCAATACACAAGCTTCACCCTGAGGTTCTTTCTTGACTGCCAATGCCTGGAGGTCGAGGGCTGAGGCTCATCCCTGCCCCCAGTGCGGTTGGTGAGATGGGCTAGTGGTTTGCCCTCTGTCCATGGTGGCCTCAGGTTTCCCACTCGGGGACCTTTTGGTGTTCTGAAATCCCTCCTTTTGTATTCCCCCCCCCCCCGATGACTCTTCATTTCTGAGCATCATTGATTGGTTTTTCTGTGGTTGTCATACTCTCCATGCTTTGTTCTTTCAGCATATTCCTTTTTTTCACAAACCTATCAATTGAACACGTACCTTAATTTGGTTAATTACCAGTCTCCTAATTTGGTCTGTTCACCAAAACTGGAAATCCTAAAGGCTCTGCAGTTGGGCACTGTGCCTGGCACCAATGCTGCAGAGTCCCTTATCTCTGTTTGGTTATACTGTTCACGTTATGGAACAGTGTGGTGCATGCCTTCAATTTCCCAGCCTGTCTGTCTTCTGGCTTCAGACACAGTGGGCCTTGAAGGAAATGTTGTCACAAACAGGCTTTTAGAAACCAATAAACCCTTGCTGTCCCCTTGGACTATTGTTCTAACGCATATCTATTTCACCTATAAGCCAGTTTCCAAAAGCAAACCTCTAAATATCATTTTCTAGTCATCATCATTGATTACCGTCAATTATGAGAGCAATTTAACCATAACTACCGAACCCTCTTCATTCCTTCTATCACTTCTTTAAGCAAATGCTTTCTTTCTCTCCAGTTATAATATTCTTTCCATTCCGTTTTATGTGTTTGGTGCCCGTGTGTACAAATTCTCACAAGTGAGAATTTCTGGTATGTACATATGACCAGTCAGTCTAACTGGTTGCAGTGGGACCCAAGAATCTGCTGTAACAGAACCTTTCTAGTTAAGACAAAAACTTCTGTCTTTTGACAATCAAATCTCTCTTACTTAAATACTTTCACAGTTCATGCTTTCTGTTCTTTTGGAACATATAAATGTCATTATGTATGGTTAAGTACAGAAACATTGTATAGTGCTAATGTTTGATCAGTGGCACAAGGTTATGACTTTGAAGGAAAGTAAGAGCATAATATGCTATTAATGGGTTATTGTATAAACATATTTCTTGCAATCGCAAAATAAATAATATTATTGCCTTCTTTTGGGGTACAGTGTGAGTGATAATCCAGAAAACTAACATACGGCATCTATAGAGTATGTATGTGTTTGTTGTGGGCAACATGCTTAAAAAGGAATGTTCAAACTTTCCCTGTATAGAAAGCTTATGCAGTTAAATAAAAAAGTCATCAGTAGGTTAATTACTTCTCAGAAATGAACAGTTCCTTCAGGTAGGCAAGGTACTTTTGTTTGAAGTTGGAGGAATGTTTCCTATGGGAAGATATAGTAGTAGGTCATAAAAAAGAAACAAATTCATCTAGATGGTTAGGGCATGTAAACGAAGTGAAAAGGGGCCTGTTAATTGTCAAGGAGGTACTTTTTCTTTCTTGCAGCCTACATCTCCATCCTTGAATTGATCTTTGCATCTGTTTTGATACATAGCATATCCAAAAGAGTACAGAAGCAGCAAATATTCACTGGCAATGAAATTCCCTAAGCACATTTGACAGGTGAGGGTTATCTTTGATCCGTTTTACCCAGGTTGTTCCAGGTTATTTTAAGTCTGTTCAGAGGAGATAAAACACTCTATTTTTATTCCTCCAGCATCTCAGAATGCGCCATTCCCAGCCCTTCCCACTTCTTTGTTCCCTGGGAAAACTTTCAACCCTTTTGAACTCTACTGCCAAGGGGCGTGGTGCTGGCCCCAAGCCAACCTCCCCATCTCCAGAAGTTGCGAGCCTGGCACACACTGACCACTCTTAGCACCTATATGCAATTCATGAGTTTTCTGTTTGCTCTAGTAGCCCCATACAAACAGCAATAGCAATCATGCTACCTACCTCCATGAAGAGAATGAGCTCTGTCCTGGTGAGGTGTGTGCGCAGCAATTGTGCTGTCTCAGCTCTGCCCTGATATAGCATGCATGCAGTGAGCCCACTGGGTCTCAGCTCTGCTTTGGTGTGAGTACCAACCCAACTCTCCCCTGACCCAATCCCCATTCACTGAAACACATACAAGATTTTGGTCCTTAATTTTTTTCATTCTTTTTTTTTTTTTTTTTACTCTTTCTTTTTACTTCTCCCCTTTCCTGTTTACTTCAAACATTTTTTTCCCAAGTCTTTTGCCTCCACCTGTGGGTCCAGCTAGCTCTTGCTGGCTGCAAAGTGAGGGAAACCACTGCCTTCATAGTAGTTACTCCACCTCCAAACTACATGCCACCCTCCTGCCTCATCTCCTACCCCAGAGTCCTAGCTCCTGCCTGTGTCCCTGCTCGTCAGGCCCTCCAGTGGCAAGTCACAGTTCTAGCAAATTGTGGTGGTAAGCCTTAACCTGTGGCTGCTCTGAAACTGTTCTAACTTTAAGGTGGCATAATATTTCATAGACATTAAAAGTTTTAAAGGTAGCCTTTAACAGGACCCATATTCATATTTCAGAGACCAGGGACTTCTTTTATGTTTTCATGTGCCTTAAAACATATATTTTTTTAAAATTAGAGAACTTTCACATATCTCTATGTATCTATCCAACCTGGGAAGAGGCATTTTGAATGTAGTGTCCACCTATTTGTCACTTTTGAGGAGCCCCCGTAATGTAGATCAATGCAAACTTCCCTAGGCTGCTGCATAGCTTAGGTGCAAAACTATTTGCAAAATCTTCTGCAGGTAAAATATGAAATACACCTTGACTGATCAAATCAGTTAACTCATGATATGCTCTGAATAATAAGTACATATTTTGGAAATGTTGGTCATATAACATTAATTGTCTACCTTGGATACCTCCCAGGGACTATTTGAAATGGAACAACTTACTGTACGATATGTCACCTGAGAGGTAGTCTAGTTTTAAAAGAAGTTAGATGTGACCTATTATTTTCAGACATAATATTCATGGTTTTAATAAGCTATTGTGTATGGAAATATACTATTTTCTATAAATTTTGCTATAGCTGTTCAATGTATACATATATACAGCTTGTTGAATGATTTGCTTAATAAAAGTAAATTTTATTTATACTGCAAACTGAATATACCCTTTTCTCAGGTAGGTAGTTCTATTAATTAACAAACTATTTTAAATGTTACTCTCATTTTAATTTATTTTCATAGGGTCATGGGAAAACAGGGCTGGAAGAGACCTCATGAGGTCATCTAGTCCAGCTCCCTGCTCATGACAGGATCACCCCTAACTAAACTATCTCAGCCAAGTTTTTGGCTAACCTGTCCTTGAAAATTTCCAGGGATGGAGATGTTACAATTTCTCTAAGTAGCTTGTTTCAATGCTTGACCACTCTCATAGTTAAAAAGTTCTTCCTCATCCACAATTTAAATGTCCTCTGCTGCACTATGAGGCCATTGTTCCTAATCCTGTCCTCTATGGCCACAAAGAATAGTTAATCTATCTCAATCCTGTCTATAATTACCCTTCAGGTCTTTGAAGACTATTATAAAATCCCACCTCAATTTTCTCTTCTCCAGACTAAATAACCTTGGCCTTTGAGGAATAAATCTTGCTTCCAAGGTCTCTAATCATTTTTGTTACTCTCTGCTTGAATCTTTTCACTCTGTCTACATCCTTTTTTAAGTGTAGGGCCCAAAACCGGACACAGTACTCCGAATGAGACCTCAACAATGTTGAATAGAGTGAAAGTATCATTTGTCTTGGTTTGTAAGTGATACTTCTGTTAATACAACCTATTATGCTATTGGCTTTCTTGGCTCATATTCAGCTTCTGGTCTACTGGGCCCTGGGCCCTTCTTTGCAGTATTGAAGCCTAGCTAGTCATTCCCCAGTCTGTATTTGTGCATGCAATCGTACAGGACTTTGCACTTGTCCTTGATTAATCTTATTTGGTTGATTCTGGACCATTTCTGTAGCCTATTCAGATCATTCTGGATCCTAACCCTACTCTCCATAGAGTCTGCAACTTTGTGTCATCCACAAATGTAAATAAACATGCACTCAATCCTATCATGTAAATAATAAATTAAGATGTTAAACAATACAGAATCCCTGAAAAAACCTTGCAAAACCTCTCTTGATACCTCCTCCCACCTACACGTTGAGCCATTGATGACTACTCATTGAACACAGTGATTTAACCAGTTCTGTATTCACTTACAATACTTTCATCTAGTCTGTATTTCTTTACGTCATTAATGAGAATGTTAATGACATGTTAATTACATGTTAATTAATGACAGTGTCAAAAGCCATCCACTGCTCTCCCCTCATCTACAGACCCTGTCACTTTATCATAGAAGAAAATAAGATTGGTCAGGTATGGCTTGCTCTTGGTAAATCCATGCTGGCTGTGTCTTTCACTTGTTTTCCATTTAAGTGATTCACAATAGATTGCCTGAAGACTATCTCTATGACCTGCTCCATTTTGCCAGGGTTCAACTTTTTTTCTAATTTTGCTTTAGAGAAGCAATAGTTTTAGTGAAGAATGATATAAGAATCTCATGTAAGGTATCTGTGTTACTGTCCCTAACAAAAAGTCCAGCCTGAGCTAATTACCACACTGAAGGGCTACAACTTCCTGGGGCTTTGACTGATAGCCTAAACCCAGTTAATGACTCCAACTGGCCACTATCTGAGCCTTTTGATTCACTGTTAGGAGAGAAGCTTTTCCATTTAGCCCCAGCTATGGAAACAGACTCCAGGCATGCCAAAAGTTTGTGCTAAAGGTCTGGCCTGGCAGGCCTCTGTGATCTAGTATTCCTGGTTTCCTGACCCTGTTCACTCTGTTTCTAGATTCTGGTTTCTGGATTTTCCTTTGCATTTGGTAATTTTTTCTCTGACTCCTGAACTTTAACTTGGTGTATGAATTGGACCTTGCCCCTAGATTTTTCCTGGATCTCGTAAATTAGTATCTGTTCCCTGACTTCAGATGGGCTTGTGTTTCGGACTCTGTCCCCATCTCTGGCCTGCCTCTGGTGGCCTAACCTCTGAGCAAGACTGCCCATGATAAGGTCTATTGTATGTGCCTTAAGTTAACTTATTATTAGTAGTACTTCCTTATATATTTCTAGGGAGAAAATGCTATGACAGCCTCAAAGGCATTGGGCCTGCAGGAAAAGAAGTCCCTCAATCTCTTTAAGGCAGTGGTCACCAACTAGTCAATCTCGATGGACTGGTCGATCGTGGAGCCTCTGATAGTTGATCTCAGTCTGTCAGAGGCTTCACAATTGGGAGTGGCAGGATGCATGTGGCTGAGCTGAGCCACACCCCCTGGCACCTGGGCCGGGCTAAGTGAGTGGGGTCAGAGCCTGGGAAGCTTGTCTGGGAGGTGTGGGGGCAGGATGGGTGGTGGGGAGGGGGTTGGGGAGCAGGCCAAGGGGCTGGGGCAGGGTGGGGACTGGGGGGCAGGGCAGGGGGTGGGGTAGGGGCTGGGGTAGGGGCTGGGGCAGGGGGTGGGGTGGTAGATCCTGGGGTGCCCTTTACTTACAAAAAGTGATATTCACCATAAAAAGGTTGGAGACCACTGCTTTAAGGAATGAATTCTCCTACATTCTTCATTAGCTTCTCTTTAGCTGATTGATTGAACAAACAAAGGAGAACATCTGCACCTAACAGACACCTGGTAAGTTCTTCCTTTTTGCTGCAGTGCTGTTCTGTACCTGGAGATAAAGCTGCTGCAGGAGCAGGAAGAGGATCAGGAAGAATGAAAAGTAACTTACTGCCATAACATCTTGACATATTCTTTTGCTATTTGTGGTAGACCCAGGCCTCATCTCAGAAGATATTGTAACTCAAGTGTCCAAAGCCATAGCAGAAGATATGGTAGCGAAGCCTCTAGATGTAGTGGGTGGAAAAGGCTAGTAAACACTAGTAAACTGAATAGTAGTAATTAAGTGATGTAAGTGAGGATTGTTAATGACAGTACATCATGATACTTGTTATCTGTGGAAAAGGTGGTACAGTTTGACAACGGATGTGATTCTGATCAGTATTAGGGAAGCAAATCCTTCAGAGATGAAAGGAGCTAAGTAAATAACTGGCCCTTCTTGATAGAAAGTGCCCAGTGATAGCAGTTGTTTAGTTGGAATTTCTTAAAGGGAGTGAGGAGCAGGGCTGAGGCTCCTAAAGTTTGGTACAGTAGAAAACAGCCACCTGTTCTTGACTTCTGTAACTCTTACATGGAGGGGTCCTGCCAACACCTGGGGGTGAAGGTTGAATAAAGTCATTCCCCAGATAGGAAAGAGGTTGAAAGGCTGAATGGAGGCTTGCAACAGATGGACAGATTCAACAAGGAGGGATAACCTGTAACAACTGAGTTATTGACAGATGTAATATGACGTGATAAACAATATCCCTGCAGTGTCTAGGATAGCATGTCTTGGTTGATTTCTGTCTAACAGAATGATAATCTGTTTCTCTCTATAAATGACCTGTCTATAATAGTTTGAGGGTGGCTTTTTCCCCCTGTCATGGTGGGATATTACAACTCATGGTATCTGGATCAGGATAAGAAAGTAACAATAAATCTTATAATGTAGGGTTGCCCAACTTCTAAGGGGCTGAAGGCCATGTGCCCCATGGGCCATACCAGGGCAAGACATGGGCCCCTTGGCTGCATGCCAGGTGCCACCCTGACTTTCCCTGCTGTAGCCAGAGTGATGGGTGGGGGAGCAGTGCCTGACTAGGGACCTTAACATAATGCAGTCCATAAGCTGTAAGTCAGGCAGCTTTGTGATAATGCATTGAAGCACTGATTTACCTCAATAATGGATATAAAAAAGATTTTTAGATTAAAAAAGTCATGAATGGGACTGCATTTTACCATTACTGCATCTTACCCAGAATATGTCACAACAGCTAGGATTAGCCAGCCCACTCAAATATGAAAGCCTGCACATAAACTTGAGGGAGTGGGAGTTAGGTTCTTGTCAGCAGCAGGCTTAAATGTTTGGAAATGCTCTAAAACTTGATTAAAGAGCTTAGCATTTACATTCTTCTTTTCATGCTGCAAGACTCCTCTCTTGGCCAAGTTATTTCCAAAGGATCTGAAAAGAAGGAAACAAGTGGTGTGTTTTGTTTTAAAAAAATAATACGGCAAAATGTAGGATGAAGAACTGATTGCCCCATCTAAACTCATTTTTATATAACATTCTATGTAGGACCTAGATACCTCCATGTCAGACACTTTAAATAATGTTGATTAACAGAGGACATACCTAAAAAAATTATGCTTAGTCATAAAACTTAGCAAGTATTTGCTTTTTAATGCTGACCATTTATAAATCCTGGGTTTCTTGCCAGCGCTGATGTCTTAGATATGTCAGCATAAATATTCAGATGCCAGGTCATCTTGGAGCACAGATTTTTCATTTTGAAAATTATGCTAAAAGAAATGGAAGTTTGATAAGGACAAATGTCAAGAAGGGACTACAACCATTATAATCATATCTATATGTCATCTAACTGTGATTTGGACCCAGATAATCAGAACTGAAGTACTAACACACAAGGTTTGCTGTTACTATGCTGTATTACTGTACTGTATATACAGCTATGCAAATAATACATAAACTAGCCCCGTGGTTATGTCCTAATGTCCATGTATTAAGTTTAGTGATTGAAAATTGAAAAATTGATATATACTATAGTTAGCCCACTGCGATATCTTGGAAATACTGGAAAATCTCAGTTTAAAAAATGCTTTAAGAAAACTACAAGTAAATATTGAATTTTTATGGGAGTCACTTTAATTTTTAAAGCCTTTCAAAGTTGCCTGAACAGTTGCCTTTCATAAAGGAGATACATCACAGAGCTCCTGCTAGCACTATTATATAAGTATTTAAATTCAAGAAATAAGGTACATAATCTAAAATACATTTTACTTTAATGACATTCCTTTTTAAACAGCTTTATTTGCACAGTTCTGTTATTTAAGAATATTTTCTTAAAGCTGGGAATAGTTCCAAAGTAGCAATGAAGAAATTATTGTACTTCTGTGAGGGGAGAGGGGGGGAAACCAGTTGAAACTCTGCACACTGACACATGGAGGATAAATGAGGCCAATTAATCCTGGTATTTCTAAAAGTGAAAATACTTTAGAACATGAAAAGAATGGATTTAGCAAATTGATTTCCACCCTGGAGATAACGATATTGGCTGCACTTATAGCAATATACATAATCCCACCTTTTGCCTCTGTGTATAGTAAAACATTTTTCTTTAAGGATCCTGAAAGTAAGACATGTACCCGATACCTTCTGTAGACTTTAATATTAATCTTTTATAATATATGGCCATATTCTCTGTTCTAGTTACTTTGCTTTAGTCAGGCAGTGTAAAACTGGCCTGATTCTTGCAATAAATGATCAGTGGAGAAGTCTTTGTGTAGAATGAAACCTCCTCATTAATTTTAACCAGACAGAGCCAGTGCATGGGTCAGCCACTGCTTATACTAGCATAAGAAGCAAGAGTTGTGTCAGAGTAGGGAGTCCAAGGCACAGAATAGACCTAGTTAATCATCAGGGCCCATCTTTGTAAGTTATGTGAGGACTAAGCAAAGCAGAGCTGGTGACTATAACTTACTTACCTCATCAGATGCTGTGTTTGATTGGTTATGTTTGTATGGAGTCATACTCTTCATTGTGGTACTCTGTTTGTGGTCAGTTAGGAGAGGTACAGTCACTTTGTGATTTTTTAGGAGCCCATTCCCTCCTTTCTATGTATGAATGACACTATTTTCAGTTATTCAAGAACAATATTAGGAGGGTTTAAGTTATTAATGTTTTTCATTCATTCAATATGAGAGGGAGGTAAAGTAGAAAACAGGAAGTCAATACTAGCATTTTATTTGGAAAATCCCTATAACTATCTTGAATTCTTTGACAAAGATACTTTGCAAGAGAAAAGGCAATGAGTGAGCAAATTCTGAGGCAGTTAAAACCATTTCACTGAAATGGTTATGTTGATATCAAAAGATCTGAGTTTCTTATGAAATGCGATGGCTAATCTCACTTAAGACCATCTCCTACCCTCCTTTGATGGAATGGACCAAGGTTTCACTCCCACAGAAACCAAGAGGTTGAGATATCTGTAATCTCTCTATAAAGAATTCTGGCCTGGGCTCTGAAACTGAATTTGTACACCAACATAAGATCTAGCTGGCTGACTTCCAACATGTAAAGAGGCTTGAAGCTTTTGCTAAAAACAATGCAGAACTGACTTGTAGACAGCTAATGATTTGGTTTTGAGACAAAAAAAAATCCATTTGGGAGATGGCAAGCCAACTGTCTGTGAAAGGCTTCCAAAAGCTCAGGTCACTATATTATATCTAATGGAAAGGTCATCTCTTCAGAAAGGATGTACTGAAGAGTGAGAACTAGCTACCTTTTTCACTTCATATTATTCAGTTGAAATGGACCAGAAGACAAAATGAAGATGATAACTTGTTTCAACTAAATTGTTGCAATTGCCTGATAGGGAGGAAATGTACCTGGAGCATGAGTGACTGGTGTCTCCTGAATCTGGGGGGGGGGGGAGGGACCTGCAGAAGCCCCCAATGGCTGACAGCATCAGTGTTGGCCCTCAGGGGGTGCACCAGCCCTGTCAGGGGGGGCACGTGCACCCCCGTGCATCCCCTACCGGTCACCTATGACCTGGAGCATATACAGATTGGAGCAATGTAGGTTGTAAACATTCACATCTAATTTTCTTTTACTGTTGAGAAGGAACAGTAACTGAAGCAATGAACTGACTAGTGCAAGCATAGTTTACAGCAAAATGTTCCTTTAAATCAGGTATGTTGTAATAATGATAATAATAATTTCATCCACTATGATTTTACTTTGGACATTTTAAGTGTCTTCACCTTCGCTGGCGCATAGCCCATAGTTCATTGCACCATGTTCCAGAAAATTGGCAGAAAAGCTACTTCTTTGCCAGGGCTAGAAAAAAAGGGTGAATACTAAATTATCTTTAAGTCTTCGAAGGCAGTTTTCAACTTCCAATGGCCACACTATTAACATATGACTTTTGCATATATTTCTGGGGCACAGAAGTTGTAAGAAATAGAATTGCTGAATAAACTGGATAGTATCTCTTGAAATATGAAATACCTTAACTTAAAACCCTTCTGCTGAACTTTTATATACTACCTGTGGTGTTCTGCTTTGCCAGCGTTACTGTCTTGTACCACATATCAGTTTTACTGGTTGAGAATTGCTTCCAGATAGCTATGGGCATCTCAAGATCACAGTAAATCAGTTTCTTGAGCAGATTCTTGCTTTCCTTTGTCAGCTTAAAGAAATGTTGGCATATATGACTGACAGTTTTCTCCTGTTTTATAATCCTGGAAAATTCTTTCTTAATATTTTACTATCTTCTTTTCTTTAAAACTCACAGTTTATATCTCTGAACATAATGGCCAGGCACAGATGTTATATCAGTATAAGTAATCAGAAACTGGTCTACACCCATAACCAAACAGAAGTTCAGCACACACAGACTGATTTTAAAATGGCAGAACCTGGTCTAAGATAGACTGGATCAATGTGGTATCAGACTTAAGTGATTTAGTTTAGACTAAACTATCGACCTTCTGTACCAGATCCCCTACTGACTCAAGTTAGGTTACTGTCCTCTGGCATCCCAGGTGCCTTTGCAGCCCCTTGATAATCCTCTTTCGCAGGAAGGTGTGTTGGAACTCAGCTTAAACTTGGCTGGCCTGGTGTTCAAGAAAAGGCCAGATGCTAGGTAGTTGTCTGGGATGGTTTAGGGATAGTGCACCCTGCATCCATGTGAGGGGCTGGATCAGATGATTTGTAAAGTCCCTTCCAATCCTTTGATTCTAATTCCAGTAAGTTAGATTGGCTAATTTCTGGTAATCATCAGTGTTGAGTATATATTTTTTCTAAGTAAAATTTATTCAACCAATAGCCCTTTTTTAAAAAACAAATCTAAACAATTTGTGGGATTCTTAATTGCACTAGTTATGTAAAATTCATGATTTATTTTCAGCACATAATCTTTGTTTCGTAGATATTTTTAATATAAGATTTGAATTTCTCACAATGGTGTATGAAAGCTATTCATAATGCATATAATAATTGATTCATATAATATATCATATCACAGACATTTTAATATGTGGTAGTTTTTTACAAAAGTGTACACATTATTTACAAAATACAAATGTCTTTATATCATTAATGATTAATATTATATTGAATTATATCATTATCATTATTATAGCACTGTGTTTTATCTAACTGTCGCTTATGTAAATTATTTTATATAACCATCATACTCTGGATTTCAAATTGGAGTTTGACTGTAATGCTCAGATGTTATGCTCTGTTTGTTATCTCAGTTATATAACCAACAGACAGATTGCAGCTGTAAATAGTGCATCTGAATGCTGAATTCAAAATCTGCTTTCAGTGGATGTTCAAGTATTCAAGGTACAATGATCTCTTTCTGTGAACATACTCGCATAGACTGAACATTCACAGACAGCTCAAGTGAAAGAGTTGTGGAATTGAAATTGGCACACATTGTTTCTGATTATTTCCCACTGCTCGTTCAGCTCTTAGCTCTGTTGCTTTCGAGCCAATGAGTTTTTCTGTAGTGGTATACAAATATTTGATATCCATTTTGGATTCTTCAAAGCCAAGTACCTCTCACTGATATGAGTAAATAAGTGTCTGCATTCTTTAGATTCACAGACTTTCCTTCTTATTCTTTCTAGGTTAGGTCTTATGCTTCACTTCTTCTAAGCATATAAGCCAATAACATATGATTCAACATATTGCTTTTTCTTTCCCCTCCTCCAAGTTATTTCCCAAGGCAATGCCAGTGGTGGTTCTCCGATTTCTACCTGAAGACATTGGTCCCTTTAAAACAGTTATTCAAGTCTGCTTTTGCACAAAGATCTCTTGAAATGGTAACATTACTCATAAGCTATTCTCTCTCCCTCAGGGACTCTTGTTCTATATTGTATTTGAAGAAAAACTTGGGAAGGGCGTTCTACATCTTACAGGTTGAACGCTTACATTGTCACATATATTTTCCACACTACATTTGATGTGTTTGAGTGTTATTGGTGGTGATAATATAAGAACTAGGAAATGGGTTCATCAGCATAGCCAGATTGTATTTATTCCTTATCGCTTCATCTATACATTGTGAACATTAGCTGATGATGTTTGGTTTAACAGTATCATTGTTTAAGCAGATTTTTCATCCAGTTCTTTGGCTGTTATTGATTTTCTCCACTGTTGTCAGCACTATAGATTAAGTCTTTCCTCTGCATTATTCTTCAAGGATCAATATGTAACTTTCTCTATGGATTGATTTAAATATTTGGTTTAAGCTTTATGGTCTAAGCTGGATATGTGGCTTTATGTTATAAAATAATTCATTTTTTGTTCAGTGGTTTTTAATATGGATTATCTATCATTTCTGCTCTGACTGTTCCATGATTCTACAGTACTGAATACTGGAAACTTATTTTATGGTCTTCTATTATACCTGAAAGTTTTTAAATCTGTACTTCAAATGAGTTACTGCTCATTAAAAATATGCTCTTATGCTGCACCCAGATGTGTAGGGGTGTGCGGTTGCAGTAGCAAAAATAGTAGCGGCACAAACTAGTGCTGCTACTTTTTGCTGCAGTGCACACCCCTTTACATCTGGGTATGGCCTAAGTATGTGCACTTTGGTAAGGGACAAATTGCCCCATTTCAAGCAAACTGCCCATGTTCAGCTTCTCCCAGCTCCAAGCATGCTGGAGGAGCTGGGCATAACTGAAGGAGTGCAGAGGAGCAGTCCTCCAGAATGTCTCCCTGGAGGACTAAGCCTCTGTGTCTTCAGGCACACACCCCTGTCATGTTCACTGTGTTTTTTTTCCCCTGGTGCTTTTTATTTATTTATTTTTTTGATACTGGGATTTCCCAGTAATGTTTAATGTTCCCTGCGGGCAGTTTGTGGTGCCAAAAAGAGATTTGTGGTGCCACAGACTGCACACCTCTGCTTTCCTAGACATGACCACAGCGTCTAATTCAGTTTTATTATTTAAAAAAAAAAATTCATAGATGCTAGGGTTGGAAGGGACCTCAACAGATCATCAAGTCCGACCCCCTGCCTAGGCAGGAAAGAGTGCTGCCAGATGCCTATCCAGCCTTCTCTTAAAGACCGCCAAGGTAGGGGACAGCACCGTCTCGCTTGGAAGCCCATTCCAAATTTTGGCCAACCTAACTGTGAAGAAGTTTGTCTTGATATCTAGCCTAAATCTGCTCTTTGTCAGTTTGTGACCATTGTTCCTTGTTACCCCAAGAGGCACCCTGGTGGATAAAGCATCTCCGATCCCTTGCTGTGTCCCCCTAATGAATTTGTAGGTGGCCACAAGATCACCTTTCAGCCTTCTATTGTGGAGGCTGAAGAGGTCCAGGTCCCTCAGTCTCTCCTCATAGGGCTTGTCCTGTAATCCCCTAACCATACGAGCAGCCCTCTGGACCCTGTCAAGTTTATCAACATCCTTCTTGAAGAACGGTGCCCAAAACTGGATGCAGTACTCCAACTGCGGTCTGACCAATGCCACACAGAGGGGAAGTATTACCTCCTTGGTTCTATTTGTCATGCGTTTGTCAATAGTCTGAACAGAGGAAGGATTGGATCAAATTATTGATGCTGAGAATATGCCAGTATTTTCTTTTAAAAAAAAATCACAATAAAATGTCATGTACTGATAGAAATCTAGATATTTAAAAAAAAAAGTATTTTAGCTTCTTCAGCCATTTTTGTTATTTTCCTAAACTAGTTCTTTGTCTCTCTCTGTTACAACCTATAGAACTAAATTTTCCTTAGTACTGACTGGGCACAGAGTATTTGAAAGGTGTATCCTCTGTTGCACAGATAATTCTTTCAGGGCATTTAGGGGAAACTATATGAGAAAAAATGTAACTAAAGGAGAAGCATGCTGTCCTAGAGGGCATGTGATATAGATAGCAACATTTGCACTAACCTTCTCAGAGGCGTGGGTGTAAATTGAGACATGCCAGAGAATAATTCCATTGTTGTTTTTTTGCCCCGAATTGAAAGGAATCACATTTCGAGGTTTTCAAGCTTTTCCTCTGCTGTTCCGCTAATAAGCCACAACACTTTTCAGCAGATGTCCCCTTTTAAGGTTAAGAGAGCAAACCCTAACGTTGAATACAAGCTTTGTTTTCTGTAATTAAAAAACAAACCCTAAGAAGTGCCATTCGTACTAGCTCACACCAATCATTCACCCAACCTAGTATCCTCTCCACTGTCAGTGGCAGGATTTAGAAATTGAATTTAAACTAGATTTAGAAATTTAGAAAAAATATTGTAGAAATTAATTTCAATTATAATGATAGATTTGGTAAGATGGTCTCATATTGACTAGAAACTAGACTAAAACTACCAAGACATTTTGTGTAGGCTATCAACACCACCTGTTTGCAAGCAGGGTAAGTTTTCTACTGCTATGAGACTCATAATCATACCCAGTGATCCAGAGGTGAAGAGCTTCCTATCACATTACAAGTCTCTCCAAACCCTGTAAAGACTCACAGATTTGGAATGCCACTAACAGAAGAACCAGGTATTATTATGAGAGAATAATGACATTTGAACACCAATGGAATGGCATTTTGAAATAATTAAATATTTGTGGTAGACTCGCTTTCAAGGAGGTGGCAAATGAACACCAGAAAAAGTTCACCATCTATAAAGTTTATAAATTATAAATCTGTTAAAGTAGCTTCATTCTTAAAATAAGCTTGGTAAGATAGTTAATGCATAAAATTACTGGGTTAGGCTGCATAATGATAAAACAGTTATAATATAATAATAGCTACCCACACTTTAAAGAGTGCAGAAGTATTTAACAAAACAATGAACTGAATAGAATGTACACCAAAGAAACCATAAGTTCTCAAGGACTGTAAGATGTTATTTAATGTTTTAATATTTCAGCGTTATAATCATATAGGAGAATATCTCTTAAAACACTTGCAGTTCTGAGGGTTTTTTTTTCCCTTTTCTTCAGAAAGGTCAAAAGAAAATTGCAGTGGTATGCAAAATAATGGAAGAGCAGAGTAGTACTGCAGCACATGGCTTTACAAATATTGCCCGAACGGGAGGCATATCTGTTATTAATACTTTATTCTTGAAATAGATCTCAAAACACATTCCAAAGAATGTCAGTATTATTATCCCCCATTTTAGAGGTGGGGAGACTGAGGGCATATTTATAGCACGATATGGTAATAGTCTACCTCAGCCCAGACAACCTCAAGCATACCCTGCCTATCTGCTTCAACCCCAGAAGTGCACTGGTGAACATGCTTCAGGGTGTGCCCAGTGGTTGCTTTTGATCATTCTGGATTCTCTGGACTTCAGGTTCCAGAGAAATTACAGTGCATCTTCTCTGACAAATGTCTATGTTTGTAGTATGTCAATGGGAATGAGCAGGTGGGACACAGATAGGAGTGATGGAGCATGCTGATGTTGAGATTATAAACGTAGCCTTACACATGCACAGGAGAAGAGGTCACTTGTGAGATAAGTGGCAGGGCCTTAAATAGAACCTTTATTTCTCGAGTCTCTCTTCCAGTGCTCCTTTCACTAGCTAACCTGGGCTTCAAGAGAGTTGGGTTCAATAACGTATTCTTCCATAAAGCTTTAGTATGATCTTAGGCAGGTCATAGAGATCCACAGCCACTAAAGTATTTTTTTACCTAACTCCAAATGAAATTAAAGGAAGTTCATTAGATCTATAAACATATTAGGAGTCAAACTTCCTTTGATTTGATTAAATTGGGGCCATCCAAAGGAAAACCTGTGAATGTCAGGTACCTAATTACTTTATTTTTGTCTTAGAAAAAACATTTTGAACAGTTATTCTCATTGTAGATAGAATGGATACTTGCATATGTGCATGACCCATTAGATACTTAATTTGGTTTTCAGGCAGACTTAGTAAATTAAGTCTGAGCTAACTGGATTGGAAGAAATGTATGTGTTTTTGCATCTCAAAATCTGGCTCTTTTATTTCTTAACTCTTGTCAGTCATATACTTTGTGTTGGTCCTCATGCTAGTTCCAAGCCAGAATCAGTTCTGCAAAACTGGAGCAAGTTTCTGCCTAAACCAAGGCATGATGGAACTAAAACAGGCCTCTTCCTGAAGGTTAGCCCCAAACTGGAGCAAGTCTTTTAGGATGGGAGCAGATGGGATAGGGCCTTAGGATATATTCTGACCTGAAATAAAATGAAGCTTCATAGGTAGCCAAATGATATCTTCTTTCAGCTAATAAAAAAAACAAAAACAAAACAAATTAAACTAAATTCACTAAACAAGCAAAAACATGAAAAAAAAACAAACCTTCCACAAGAGCAAAAGTAAAAATCCTCAACATAAGCACAATTTAAAGGAGGAAAGGATAAAGCACCCTGTCATAGTTTTCTCTTCTTTAGTCTATTCTCATGATTTAGAGAATACATATTACCAATTTAACCCTTTTGCAAACTTACTTCCTGAGTTTCCATCACTTCTGCCATATAGCATAGCCTCACATGTACTCACAATGGGCATGTCCAGATGAGCCCACACGTGCCTCTTGCAGCATCTTAAACCCTTTTGAGATGCTGCAAGATGCATGTGCAGGAACAGGAAAAGCTTCCCCCCACTGCAAGTTTGCAACACAGGGGCAAAATTAGACCCCTGGATATCCAGGGGTAAAAAAAAACAGAGCTAAAAAAAGGGGAGCACCTGGAGGCTGGATCCTCCATGAGACACTGTGGCCTGCCAGAGCATCTCTGTGGTTGGCCCTTGCCCTGGTGCTGAAGCACGCTGTCTGCCCATGCAGGGCAGTCAGTGTGCCAGTAGCAGGGTTCCAGTGCTAGTAAGTAAGGGGTCGGGGGGGCTGGAGGAGACAGGAGGGGACTATGGGGGAACCCCTGCTGGCCCTGTCCACTCTCCCAGCTCCCCCAATCCCTGCCCTGCCTGGTCCCACCCCCCACTCGATCCCCCAGCCCCATGATCCCTTCCCCACCCAGCCCCAGCCCCCGCCCACTTCCCCAGGCTCCCTGATACACATACCCTGTCTATCCCCAAGCCCCCCAGATCCCTTCCCTGCCAGACCCACTCCCCACCAGCCCCCGCAAGCCTGCCTGATCCCTGTCCTTCCTGGGTCCACCCCCTGCTTGATCTCCATCCCCCCTACTCCCTGCCCTACCTGGTTCCCCTCCTGCCTGCCCCCAACCCCCCAATCCCTGCCTTGCCTTACCCCATCCCCTGCAGGCCCCTAAGGTGCCCAATCCCTGCCTCCTCACTCCAGAATCCCCACAATAAAAAACAAAACAAAACAAACACAACACTTACCCATAGTCCTAGCTGCCATCTGTGTCACTGGGGCCCTGCCCACACAGCGGGGCAGGGTGACAGCCCCATCAGCCCCATCCTGGGCCCTACTGCCCGCCACTGCCCTGTGCTGCATAGGAGGAGGGCTCTGCCAGGAGGCCCTGGAGCCCCCACAGCCCCTGTTACGGTGAGTAGAGGCTTTTTTTCCTTCTTTTTTCTCTTTTGTTTTTTAAGTGCTGGTGCCTGCGGTTGCAGGGGCAGCCATGGGGACCTGGGGATGCAAATGGGGGGTGGGGCTGTGCAGGACAGCCATTAGGGGGTCTGGGGAAGCAGGGGGTGGGGCTGGGTAAGGCAGCTATTGGGGGGGGCTGCAGCAGCTGGTTGGGGATGGAGCCAGGTGGGGCAGCAATTGGGGGGCTGGGGTGGGACATGTGGGCCCTGCATGGGGGGCTGGTAGTCCCTGCGGGGGCCATTTGGCCCCTGTTGGGGGAGGATGTTACTCCTGGTGGGGGGACTGTAGCCCTGGTGGGGGGCTGTTTCCCCTGTTGGAGGGGCTGTTCCCCCTGTGGTGGGCTGTAGCCCCTGAGGGGGGCTGAAACCCCTGGTGGGGGGGACAGCAAAACATATAGGTATTTAGAATTCATTTTATTATGATGATAGAGACACTGCTAGGCATCCAAATTGCTTTAACGCTGTGATACATCAATAAAACATGCTCAACTGATCACTCTCTCTCTCTCCCTATCTATATCTATATCTATATAGTGGTCTTTTGTTTTAATCATGGAGGAACATGGATTTCAGGGTATTTTATGGAGTAACTTTGGGATTGTTTATCAGAGATTATTCAGTTTCCCAATAGGGAACACCAGAATTCCTGCTTGGGAGGCCAGTGGCAGGACCCTGCCTGCTCAGAGCTGGCACTTTGGGCCCAGCTGAAGGTGGCTGACCTCATAGCCAGTTGGGGCCAGGAGGAAATATTTTGACAGTTCAAAGCAGGCCCCCATACTGGGAACATCTTCTGGGCAATAGCTGCCCAGATGGTTGGGCAGGGGCACACATAGCAGTAGTGCTACACAAAGGCCAACCCTGAAGCCACAGCCCACTGGCAGCTGGCCCAGAGGGGCAGATGCCTCTACTGGCTGTACAGTCCCCATCTGGGTCTGGCAGGTGCACAGCAGTTCACAGCTAGGCAGCAGCCCCCACTGCCAGACTGCTGCAGTGGGTAGAGGGTGCAGGGAACTCTCAGGGCTGCTTCAGCAGTCCACCTGGCACAAGGGGTAGTGTCCCCAGGTACCAACTGGCTGTGACCTGAAAGCTCCATAGAGCAAGTAGCCCTGAGCTACTTGCCAAGGCAGCTTTTTGTACTGATGAGGCCAGGTCAGGGCAGCTTTTTATATTTATACTACTGGGGACTGCTCAGGTGCTCGCCTCGGGCTCTAGCTCCCCCTGGCTGCAGATCTGGGAGGAGCCAGGCAGAGTTATTTTGCCCCAAGTGGCACAGTTTGCTCCACAACAAAGTGCATGTCCAGGCACATGCGCTGAGGCAAAAAGCCCGGCTCAAATTTGTGCCGCTTCTATTTGAGCTGCTGCAAGTGCACGTGCTTGCATGTGTGGACATGCCCAATAGGTCTAAAACAAGGAAACAAAAAAAACCAGAAAAAAGACAGGGTGTTGTGTAGAATGAATGTTAACATCAGAAGTGTAACATCACAGCTGGGGTCTTGGAAAAGCAGAATTATAGGGGCAGCAGCAACTTCCTGCTACTGCCATGCTGTTGATGTGATTATATAGATGTGGTGGCAGTATTTTTTTTTCTGCCTTGCCTCCCCCTCCCTCTTTAGGTTGACGATTGTGGCATGTGCCATAGTCTCAACACCCTGGTTATGCTACTGGTCAATATAATATCCAAGTAAAGTCTAAGACAAGAGGAGACAGATTTCAGAAAGACTTAGCTGAAGTGCTTTAGATAAAATTATTTAAATTGTGCAACTGCTGTATGTAAAGAAGGTATCAAAAACCTAATAATCCATTTAAGAGAAGCATGTACTGTAGCTGAAATCTGTGCTTCAGTTACTGCTTCAGAGATTATTCTTAGAATCGTCAATGCTTGCATTTTATGTATTAACTTGCAGATGAAAGAAAGAGCCACAGTGGGGAAAAACTTGCAATTGCTGGTTCTTTCTGGTCCACTATGAAAATACAGTATTGTGAAAAGTACTTATAGTGATACCAATGGATATTTACTGAGTTCAGGCATTGAATTTTATTGTAAATTGAAATGGGTGGAATATCTTTTTTTAATCCAGTCTTTATAGATACTTAATTTTTTTCCATAGAAAAAGTACCAGTATAATTTTTTTCCAAGCAGTTGTTGGGAGAGAGAGACATTTAAATTGTTTAAAAATTTGTACCTGAAACAACTTAGTGTCTCATGTTGAGAAAAGAAAATTACTGAGTGCATATTATAAATGATAACTCTTTTCACCTGGCGTGTGATTTTACTGAGTGCATACCTCCTCCTATTCCTTCTAATATAGACATCCCCTGAGAATGCTCACCATCTACTTTTATAGACGTACAAAGAAGCTGCATTACGATGCAAGAACTACTGAGCCAGAAAGCCCACCCTCAGCATTCATTACTTAGATTCTCACTTTTCTTTTTATTAATATAAACTGCATTATATTAATATAATGAGATGATCTCATTATAAGAGATCATCTAATTATTTCAGTATTCACAAGGGAATATTAAAGTGGCCCTTAGGGAGGTTTCAATTTCATACTTTGCTAGAAAGAGATGGATATTTGATACATTTGCCAGATAGCCTTTATGGAGTTGGTAGTGTGAGAATCTGGACCGATCTGAAACTAAAATTAGCTACCTCTCTTTCTCTTCCTCCCTACCCCCAAACAAAACTTAAAAAGACAAAGAGAAATGAACAAGTTATACATATACAATCTTTGCTAGATAATCACTTGGCATGGGCTTGCATTCATCTAACCATTAGGGATTTGTAACAGAGTTATAAATATTTCATTGAATTTTTAATAAAAACCCCTTAATATGTATGATATAGGGTGAGTACACTAGTATTTGAAAGTTCTTATATATGGAACTCCAGAAGATTTGAGGTGAATCAATAAATCTCGTGATTTTCTGTTATGATGGTTTAGTATCTTCTTGTCATCTCTCACCCATTTCCCAAAATAGAAAAACTGGAATAAAGGCATTAGGTTGCATTTCTGCTGAGAAGCTGAAACCCCTTGGACACATCACCAGTAGGGCTGTTCAAATAATTGGTTTAATCACTGAACAAAAATAAACTAACAAACTAGCTCCCTCCTCCAAAACAATTTGTGATCAAATCCAATTTTTTAATTATTTTTTTGATAAAATCAGCCCTCAGCTACCCCACATGTTTTTGTTCCAACCTTAGATGTCTGATGCAGCTCAAGATAAAAATCTTTGTGGGCATTTGTCACAAAAAAAAAAAGAAGGAAAGGAAAGGCTAGATTTACAAAACCACTTCAGGATGCATCCTACACTATCCAACAGCTCACTGGTTAGCATTTATCTGGAATGTAAGAGACCCAGATCCAGTTCTTTCTTTTGTTGTTAGATTTGAACTCACATCTCCCACAAGGAGCCGAACCTTCAGGCTACAGGCATGGGTGCATGTCTTTGTGTAAAGTTTTTTTCTCTCATTGACATTGTTCCACTTCATATAATAAATTAAGCCTTCACTGAAGGAGGGACTGGAACCCAACTGCCTTACCTTGAATGCCTAACAATCATCCTGGAGAGATATGCTTACCTGCAATCTCTCTCCGTCTCTCTCTTAAAGTACTTTATACAAAATGAAAAATCTCTGACAAGAGGGATTTAAATGTCCTGCTTGAAATACCCTGTAACCTGATGGCTAAAATAGGCACTAAAGAGGTGAAAGACCTTAGTTCAGTCTGTGTTCAGAATTAGGCAAAGATTGGATTTGAACTTCCTGTCCCACAGCTAGTAGAGTGTAGTAACCCCTGAGCTATTGGAAAAAGGGAGGCCGTCTCTTTCTTTTTCAACAGTAGTTTTGTTAATCTTGCGCTGGATTTTTTTTTCCAGCTGAAACTGTTTGGCAAAACTGACTTAAATTTGCAAATACTTCTGGGAAGACTAAAACTGGGGAAAAAAGGAGAGCTCTAATCACCAGGACTCTCTAGTAATGTAACTTTATAACCCTTTTGAAATCAGCATTCAGATATTAACCCACTTCCATTGAACTCACTTTATTTAGACAGGAGGAAAGTCTCTAATATAACAGTTTCTAATAATAGAAAAGGAAAGGGAAAATATAATCTTGGAAAAAATGCATTACTGGAGAAAAATATTGTCCTTGCAGAACTAATACAGAAAGCAAAAACAAAACATTCATTCCTCTTTCAGTAGACCATCGTTTGTGTGCGGGCCAGGAGCGACCCGGGCCCTTTTGTGCGCACAGGCTGTGGCCAGCAGCCCGGGCACGTGGGGTCGGAGGAGACCGGGGGCGAGCTAGAATTAGTCACGGACGTGTAATGGTTGATTTAAAGATTGTTTACTTACACCAAAGGTGGTCGTGGTGTAGGCTGGACAGTTTTCCAGGTACAGCTCCGATTAAATCCTCATTAGAGGACTATGACAAGTTCGCTTTCTCCCACGGAGTTGTTGAAGCTCTGTGGGTTCGTCTGTTTCTCGTGCAGGAAGGGATATGTCTAGGAATCTATCGGCGATGGGGAGAGGCCAGAGGCTGGTCAGGCCTCTATTGCCTTTTAAGAAATGCATTGGGTCCGTGAGGATCTGCAGCACTTAGAGATCTTCACACAGCATGAAGTCTCCTCCTCCTGGTGATCGTGGAGTCCTCCAACTTGGGTGGAAACCACATAAGCTTCTTATACGGCTAGCAAGCCAATTGCTAGCCGCCACGTGTGCATAATTTAATGTGAACCAGTAATGTGGCTCGAATTTGAATACAAATGGCAGGAACTCTTTGCACCGAGCATTTCTTAGATGCAAAAAGAAATGCACCATGCAAAGAAAGCTACAAATTGGTGGGAAATTCTCCGTTGCACCGGGGTTCTCTTCTGCAGCAGAAAACTCCACCGTGCAAAGAAGCTGCAATTTAGCGGGAAAATAATTTAGCAGTGCCGAAGCACACACAAACAAAAAATCACAACTTTGGGTTGTGACATCCCCCCTTGCTGAAGGCATAGCTAAATTATGCTATACACTTATATCTAGAGCTTTGTTGTAAGTCGTCAAACGAACAGATAAGCCAACAAACCAATAAACAAACATAAAATTCGCTGTCCTGGGATTGAGTTACATAATAATCAACAAGCAATAATCAACACAAACACATAATCTGATTCATAACAAAATTGCACGATCAGGGCTTCAGTGGGCGTCATGGCGAAGTCGTACATCAGGCCCTCACTTCTTTCGGTGATGTCATCCCTCTTAGGGCTCCTCTTCACCACACACTCTGAATCTCGGATCTGTAAACAAAAACTCTCAAAAAAAAATAGGTTAACACATCTTCAACAGATTTACAAAATTTTCATGGCTTATATTCTCAATTGGACGAAATCATTGAGGATCCATCATCTGGCTCCTGTAAATAACGGAAACCTAACTCATAGGCCAATTGCCATTGGCCTGCGTCCCCTAAAATCCGAAGCTGCCGCTTGTTGAGTCCAGAATGCTGTAGGAGAAATCCAAACATGTATCGCTCCTCTAGGGTTCTCGGTGGCAGTGGTGGAAGATCGGATTCATGACATCTGGTGCCTTGAAGTCCGGTCGGGTGTCGACAGTCCCGATCAAGAGATAATCTTGGCTCCATCAGGATACGCAGTTGTGACAACTGACAAAGAAGATTGCTTACAGATTGGTTCACCATTGGGCTGAGCAGAATCCGGAGGACGACGATGTTTTTTCGCCCATAAATCTTGAGGCAACTGTCTAAGCTGTGAACGGTTACTGGAACGGTCCCAGGATCTCATAGATGATGGTGAGGCCATGGTCTTATTCGCTGGAGTGATGTCAGTCCCAGCGCACATGTTCTGGGGTTCCAGGCACAGTACGAGACTCCAATAATTGCTAGCATGAGATGCTCTGCGCCGGTATATTCTGGCCGTCCTTCATGCCATACGTGGGCTTTTTGACTAATCAGTCCTGCAACAAGCGCTGGAAGTGGAATAGGCCAGTGAACGTTGACCGTTATCATGTCGATGTCAGTGACATGTCCTCTACTCCACGAAGCTTGTTTAACTAGGAAGCTTGCTTTTTCCTGGTTCAGCAGGTCGGATCCAAGTTCCATGACCAAACGTCCTAACCATACAGCTAGAGTCTCTTCAGGCTGGATTCTTGATGCTCTACACAAATCCTTTAACTCAGCTCTGGTGCGAGCATAGTAGGCAGTAGCAATTTGATTAGTCGTTTTTGTAGGGAAAGCTGCTCTTTCAGGAGTTGATGTTGTTATAAGCTGAACTGCTGCCGCGGGAGTCACTGCTGCTGTTGCTGCTTCAGGCAGGAGGGGCGGATGCACTCCTCCGCTTGACTCTCTCCTTCGTCGGCAGGAAGGCATGGTCGGTAGGGGCGTCACTGCATCACTAGGCGGGGTTGCCGGAGACAACGCTGCGTCGATGGGCGGAGTTGCTGACCGAACTCTCGCGGGTTCCTCCGAAGCTCCACCCTTCTTTTCCAGTTCTTCCACATGGTCTCCCTCTTGCTCGGCTCCATCTTGGGCTGGCGTTTCAGGCTCCTTTCTCTCAGCCGCTTCTTTGACCACTTGACTAGCCATCTGCAGCTGGGTTTTTAAACTTAAATTCTTGTGCATTAAATTAGTAATCGTATGAAAAGTTGCACTTAACTCTCCCCCCTTGTCGTACCGCGGGGCGACCCTCTCATCTGCAGCGCGTTCCTCCGTCTCCTGATCTTCGCGGAGCTCGGATGGAAGCTCATGACCTCTTAATCTACATGCCATGAGGGGAGGGACCGGCCGATCGGCACCGGCTCTTCACCCTCCCGAGCATATCGTAGGCATCGGGCACACTCCTGGGTGAAGGTCGGGTTCGCTTCGCCCTCCGGGTTAACTCTGGCGAAGGACACAGTATTGAGGGGCCTGAACAGGACCCGCTCGTCTTTCATTATACACCCGAACATCGCAGGGAGCAAATACACTTCCCTCTCTCTCAGGGCTCCGTCTTCGGAGACTCCCTCTTCTCCCTTCAGCGACAGGCGTCCGCTGACAAATCTCTCACCCATTCCGCCCACCTGGTGGTAAGTGATATGCGCCTCCAGTTCTTCAAAGCTTTTCACTTGGCGTTGGTTATCACGCCAAGGGCAGTTCTTAACCAATTCTAGCTCTAATGTGTCCTCTCCTGATCCCATCCTCATCGCCATGTGCGGGCCGGGAGCGATCCAGGCCCTTTTGTGCATGCGGGCCGTGGCCAGCAGCCTGGGCACGCGGGGTTGGAGAAGACCGGGGGTGAGCTAGAATTAGTCACGGATGCATAATGGTTGATTTAAAGATTGTTTACTTACACCAAAGGTGGTCGTGGTGTAGGCTGGACAGTTTTCCAGGTACAGCTCTGATTAAATCCTCGTTAGAGGACTATGACAAGTTCACTCTCTCCCACGGAGTTGTTGAAGCTCTGTGGGTTCGTCTGTTTCTCGTGCAGGAAGGGATATGTCTAGGAATCAATCGGCGATGGGGAGAGGCCAGAGGCTGGTCAGGCCTCTATTGCCTTTTAAGAAATGCATTGGGTCCGTGAGGATCCGCAGCACTTAGAGATCTTCACACAGCATGAAGTCTCCTCCTCCTGGTGTTTGTGGAGTCCTCCAACTTGGGCGGAAACCACACAAGCTTCTTATACGGCTAGCAAGCCAATTGCTAGCCGCCACGTGTGCATAATTTAATGTGAACCAGTAATGTGGCTCAAATTTGAATACAAATGGCGGGAACTCTTTGCACCGAGCATTTCTTAGATGCAAAAAGAAATGCACCATGCAAAGAAAGCTACAAATTGGTGGGAAATTCTCCGTTGCACCGGGGTTCTCTTCTGCAGCAGAAAACTCCACCGTGCAAAGAAGCTGCAATTTAGCGGGAAAATAATTTAGTAGTGCCGAAGCACACACAAACAAAAAATCACAACTTTGGGTTGTGACAGTTTGTATTACAGTAGAGGCCAAAATGGACTTGCATCACACAGATACAAGAAGGCAGATTCCATGCCCTGAGAAACTTGTCAAGTATTGATATTAAAACAGGTGAAGGTTGTAGAGAAACAGACATGGTGTATAAACATAATGGTTGTGGTTGTTATTTACAAGGTCATTTTTTCTGTCACTAGGGCTAGGGACAGACATTACACATAAATCAGTTTAAGTGATCAGAAATGCTTTAAACCTGTAACAGAACAGGTATTCGGTGCACGTAAACCAGTTTGAGATAAACCTGGTTGAATATACTATCAGACTTAACTAATTTGGCTCAAATTGGTTTATGCAATGTCTATCCCAGACCCTTTGCTGGTTTAAGAAAAACCAGACTCTCCCAACATCCTGGCATGCTCTCTAGGCTGGGAGGGGCTCTCTTCTCCACAGCAGGGCTGGCCCTCCCTTCTTCTCCCTGGCTGGAGCTCCAGAGACTGCAGGCTGCTCACCTCCCCGCTTCACTCCCTGCTAAGCAGGAATTCCCCCCTCCCCTCTGTCTTGCTGAGGAGGTGTCTGTGTATTAGCCAGCAGACCACATTCTGGCTATGGTCTGTGTTGAATCAACAAGTAGAACCAACTGATAGAATCAACAAATAGTTGGTAATTTCCCCCTGTTGTTTTCTTAATTGCATGATAAACACTCTTATCATTTCCCTGCTGGGCTAATCAGAGCTCCTGGTGAGCCTGGTCATGCCCCCCTCAGCTCCTTGCTGTGGAAGAAAGGTAGACTGCTCTAGCACCCCCCAGCTTCTAGACTGAGCCACTGTAGGCATGTGCCTGCATTTCTGGGATGTCTGTTCAGTTACAAAATTGATTTAGCCTAGCCAGGTTAGACTAACCTGCAAAGATTGCATCAATTCAGGCTTAGGTGTTTTGAATGTTTGTCCCTAGCCTAGGGCAATCAACATTTTCATAGCTGGGTTTGTAAAAAAGTCCATTTGTTTTGATTAGACACTACATCTTTATGCACAGTACACTGCTCCATAGGTCAGCAGGAACCACATTTGCACTTTGGCACAGTAGGTGCACACATTCTCTATTTATAACTCTAAATTAGTGGTTAGCAGTAGGTGGCTTGTAAAAATTTGGCTTTCATTTCTTAAGTCTTGTCAGTCAAGCCACATACCTCTATTTGTGTTGTTCATTTTTTTAGTTCCATGCCAAGACTTAACCTTTGGTTGGAAAGATTAAAACTTGACCAGAAAATCAGGTATTTTCATGTGCACACAGTCACTTAGGGATCTGACATGGCACGGACCTGTTCCAAAGGTCAATTAAGCCAAACTATTAAAATTGTTATTATAAAACTATTAAATTTTAGAGATACTCCATTTGTTTAAAATGGAGAATACCATTAGAATCAGCATTGTCTTTAAAAAAAAAAAAAAAAATATATATATATATATATATATATATATATATATATATACACAAATTACAAGTACTAACAATGAACCACTATTGAAGAACAGGCAATATGGTTTGGGATAGTTTAGACAGGGATAATCATGCCTTGAAGAGGAATTGGATGAATTGATCTTTTAAAATCTCATCCAGCCCTACTTATATAGTTCTATGAAACAGAAAAGAGGAATGCACTACATTCAAAAGTTTGTCTAACTCTATCCCAACCATGCAGTTGCTCTAAGACATCACCCACAAAAATCTCTGCCTCTCTCATATTTCCTGGACCATTGTAGTTACGACATGACTTCAGCACTACCATAAAGTGAAAGAGGTGTTTCAGGGATAATTCTGTTTTCCTGATGTAAATACATTTTTTTTTGTGTGTGAGTGCACATGCTAGAAAAAAAGTGCTTATGGTTCTTTATCATGGTCAGCTCAGATTAATGACTGGTAACATCTACAGATCTTACCTGGTTCTATATTTGATTTCAAGAGATGCTTTGATTGAACAAAAACTAGAAAACATTGAGCCACAATGGTTTCAGCCCCATTCCTGTCTGCTGCATATATAGAATAAATGGATTTTCAATGCTTTTGGTGTGATTAGTTCTTTTAGCTCTTGAGTCTGAGTATGAATGAGTCTAAAAATTTCTGAGATGGTCTGCTATTGCACATCTTCACTTTACATTTGATAGCTGTAATAATAAAAGGGAAAATATAGATTTAATGTTGTTCCAATTATTGCTGCATTTATATATCCCATCAGCATCATTAGAGCACTGAGTTTGTGCCACTCTTGAGAGGCTTCATTTATTTTCTCAGCATTTTAATGCATGAAGATTTCTTGTTCAGTAAATAATATGTCTTGTTTCTGAAGCTTCTTGCAATGCGTGTCTTTAAGCTCTGTTCAGGCATGTCCCAATGATTTTTTCTGTCCCTTTGCAGTGTTGATTTAGGAAACCATGTCAATATTGCTTTTGCCTGCTTTCACAAAACTGAACATGTAAAAAGGGGGAGGGGAAGAAAAAATACATAGACCTCCTTCTATTCCTGCTCTTAGTATCCATCTTACTTAAGTATCTCGCCTGATTGCAGATAAAGGATACAAAGTTCCACAAGCATGTAATACAATTTGTGAATTAATGTATATTGAGGTTAGAAGGCACAATTATGATGATTTGTCCATAGATTTTTACTATGTACTTCCTGTACCAAGCCATTATGATTCCGGGTTAAGCATGTCTTTTAGAAAAATAGGTGGAAAGTAGGGTAGATTTGTAGCTAAATAGATTATCTATATCAGAGATGTATAGTATAAACTTTTGTAAGCAGAGTGAAGGGAACAAAGAGAGCAAAAAATGCTAAATAGAATGCAGTGATTAGATCACAAAGGTTATAAAAGGTTGGGAAGGGGCCAAATGGGTAGGGGAGAGAAAAAAAAAAGCAGCTAACCCATTGAGATACATACTAAAAAGCTAATCCAGGTAATGGGATAAGAATCTGTAGCCTTGGTTTAGAACATGCTTAACATAATCCAGTTTGTAGATGATTTATTGGTCTCCACTTTCCCATTCAAGTTGGTTTTTAAAGTTTTATTATCTAAAAACAGCTACTCTGAGGCCAGAAAAGGAATATCCATGGAAATTAAAGTGTTATACCACAGACTTGTGTGTCTTTCTAGATTTGATGTCAGTTTGGTGTTCGTTCATTCTTTTATTTTTGACAGACTAGGCATTCCCGGTCTGTCTAATGTAGACATCAGGAGGGCACTGTAAGCAGGGGATGGCATATATGACATTGGTAGAAGTGCAGATGAATGAAACTTGGATGTTGTCATTTATATTATTTGGTCCAGTGAAAATGTGGTTTGTGTTGATGAGGGGGCACAACTGGCATCTGGGTCCACAGCAAGGTCTGGTGTTTTGATAAGAATAGGAGTTAATTCAGGGGTGGGCAATTATTTGGGCCCACATGCCACATAGGAAGGTCTGGGGAGCTGTTGTGGGCCAGGTCAGTACCCCCTTCCCTCCACACACCAGCTCACCAAACCTTCCTACGTGGGATGGGGCTGAGAGCGGGCGGAGAGCTGGCATGGGTGGCTGGCAGCTGCATCAGAGGCAGCTTATTTAGGGCCTGGTAATGGTGGCAGAAGTAGGGAGGCGCTTCAGGGCATCCCTGGCACAGGATCCAGGTGGCTGCAGTGAGAAGGGCCCAGCAGTGGTGAGGGAGAGGCAGCTGGGTCCTGCTTTTCCTGGCCACTGCCCAGCTTCTGCCCGACTGTCACTCATCATGGCTGGGGCAGGCAGGTCTGGAGTGGGTGTTGCAAGGACCCTGACCCACTGCATGAGGCAGGCTGGGATTGGGGCTGTGCACTCAGCCTAGGGCTGGAGCCAGTAGTGGCAGCAGCCAAAAGGAACTATTGCCACTAGGGCTTCTGGGAAAGGGAGTCTAGCCATGGAGCTACCTCAGTCCCACTGCACACCTGAAGGGCAGTGGGCCATACCATGGGCTGAACAGCATCTGGGTCAGTTGGGGCCAAGGGATCTACTGTGGGCTGGAAAATGTATTTTTCCCACCCCTGAGTTAGGTGGTCTGTTGCTGGAGAGATGTCATTTGAGGTTGGGATCCTGCAAGCCAGGATATGTTTGTCTCCTGTGACTACCTTGAGCTGCTCATCATTTTTCAGGATGGGTTGGCGGTCATTAATGATGTGTCTGAGATGATCAAGCTGGAGTCATAGGTGACGGGATTTTGTTGTCCTTGCCTCAGGGATGGTGCCAATGCCAGAGACAATGGGACATCCTGGGTTGCCAGGTTTTTTAATCTTGGGTAATAAGCAAAAGTTGCCTGGCTTGGGCTCCCAGGAGGTGGATTAATCCTCTCCAGAGCTTGCTTCTTTAAAAGTTTATCTAGTATTGTGCTGTGGGATTCTTGGTCAAGAATTTGTAAAACTCTGGTCTTGGAAAGTTGTTCCTCAGCTCTGCTATACAGCTCTAATTTTGTTACTCTATAAAGGTGCCTTTTGCTTGACTTCAGACTAACGTGGCTAAACTACCTCTCCTAGAAAGATATCTGATCTCATTTCAAAAACATAGGGATATGGTGGATTCTTCATCACTAGTAAGTTATTCCAACTGCTAACTAGTCTTCCTGTTAAATTATAGGTGAAATATATAAGGAAATATGGCATCAGTTGAAATAATCAGATAAGTCATCAGAGTATCTAGAATTGTTATTCTTAGGTGAGCTGTCTATTTTCACTTGCTTTTCTGCTTAGAAAGATACAATTGACTACATGTAATCATTCAAAAAGCCCAAGGCAGAATCAATCTAAGTTGTGTGTTTTTCTGTAAGTGGTGTAGTTTAGATTGGTAGTGAAGAGAACAGCCAATGTTGGGCAGGGGCAAGTCTTAGACTGGGTTCTGCCATTTTAAACCAGTCCACGTGCTGAACTTCTGTTCTGTTAGAGGTATAGACTGGTTTTGTGTGCCGAACTTCTGTGTTCCCTTATGGGTACAGACCAGTTTATGGTCACTTATACCAGTAAGTCTCATATCTGTACTCGGCCATTGTTTTCTTTTCGCTAGCAAGTAACTGAAGAGTATCTTTAAGACATGGAAAATATTCCAGTTGCAGTTGGGATAAGTGGTTGATATGGGGTGTTTTGTAGGTTGACTTTGATAGTGAACCATGGAAGTGTGACAGCTGAAAGAAGAGTTTGACTTGGCATTATCAGGCCCTGAAAATGGTGCATTGATTCTTCTTTGTTGTGAAAACCAGTTCATAGTCTTGATTATTAACTAACATTCTTGTTTCTCTTGAGTACCTTTGTTCTAGAATATGATTACTATTAAACATTGATTTTGCCATTAGGCACATTCAAATTAAAATACTGGCATTGAGTCACTGATGCTTTGTCTAGTTTTCACTATGAAAAACTTTGAAAATTTGCACAAGAATCCATCTGAGACTATATAGATGTCATCATGCCTCGGAGCCTAAGCATTCAGCTGATTGTAATAACTGATTATGAGGGTACACGTAATGTAGGTTTGCAAATTTCTTAACCATCAGATTAGAAAATGGGTAGGCACTTTCTGGTTCATTCTAGAAAGTCAAGTGGTTTCATTTATAAGGTAGGTCCCTGAACCACGCTGTACCCGTGACTGACATTCCACAGTTTTAGTTTCCATATGCATTTGATAGAAATCACAGATTCAAAGCAATCATGAAATAAAACATTGTTGCATAGTTTCATGCCTATTGAACCAGGGATAAGTTAACTTGAAACCCTCATGAAACAGTCTGTCTGAAACCTTGTCCTGAAACTTTCTCCTTTTTGCATTACAGACTTTTTCCATGCCCAGCTGTTTTCATCAGTTCTGTAAAGACAGTGTGATCCTTAAATCTTGTTAATAATATAATGTTTTTATCCACCAAAATTATCATCTTGTACTGTGCTCTCTACAGATATCCATAATTAATGGATGAGGTATCAAATCAGTCCCCATATGTGCCTGTTCTGTAGCCGTGGATAAAGACTACTCTAAAAAATTATGGAAGCTGAGACTCTTAAGAACAATTCACAGATCTGCCAGCTCTCATTCACCCCTCATAGCCATGTCCAGATGTGCATGGACATTCGGTTCCTAGGGATCAACTAACAGCAATGCACCTTGTGCTGCCGCTAGTTGTCCTTGGGGAATGCCTGTGCCATGGGACACAGCAAGTTACACCAGGTGGGGTAGGGGAGGCTGGGGCCAGCACTGGGATGGCCCCTGCAGCCTTATCTAGAGTCCTGGGGGCCTCCCAGGGCTGCAACAGTGGTGATCGTATGTGTGCAGCCTGGCTGGCAGCCAGAGCATGGTTTTGAGTGGTGAACACTGCCCCTGTTTGTGCCACACATTTTTTTTTCCCCATGCTTTTTTTGACTCCTGGATATTCGAGGTGTCTCCCCTCCCCTACACACACACATTGCTCTATTGCAGTGCAAAGAACAACTGAATGTGTGGTGTGGCAGAAGGCCATCTCTGTTTCTCCCCATAAACTCTGCTCTGTGACAATTTGGTTAGGATGGGCTCAGCAGAGGATACACACTTTACCTTATCTCTTCAGGTAACCTGAGCTGGATACATTCCTGAGGGAAGGGGGAAACCTGCTCCCTCTGCCTACATGACTGGCATCACATACCTGGGTGAGGGGCTTGCTCCCTGGAAAGCTAGGAACAACCAGTTTTCAAATTGGTTGGCTGACACCCAACAGGTGCTGGCCTCCATTGGACCAGGTAAATGAGGTCACAAGGGCTATATAAGTTAAGGACTGTCCAGGAGGAGGGAGCAGCAGCCATGAGGAAGACTCAGAGAGAGAGAGAGAGAGAGAGAGAGAGAGAGAGAGAAGAGCTGAACCATCTGAAACTTGCTCTCTCTCTCAAAACTCATGATCAAGGAACTGCCCGTCTCTAGAGGGAATCTCCACCTGCCTCTGGATGATACTTGTTGTCACAACCCAAAGTTGTGATTTTTGTTTGTGTGCGCGCTTCGGCACCGCTAAATTATTTCCTGCTATTTGTCACTTTCTTTGCATGGTAGAGTTCTCTGCTGCGAGAGAGAACTCTGGTGCAATGGGGGATTTCCTGCCAAATTACAGCTTCTTTGCAGGGTGCATTTCTTTTGCATCATAGTGATACACGCTGCAAAGGAGTTCCCGCCATTTGTATTCGGATTCGTGCCACATTATTGGCCCATTCCTAATGTAGGCACACGTGGCAGCTAGCGATTGGCTTGCTAGCCGTACAAAAGGCTTGGGTAGTTTCCGCCCAAGCCGGAGGAGGGAGGATGAGAGAGATTCCGTGTGAAGATCTCCAAGTGCTGCGGACCCTCGCGGACCCAACGCGCCTCCCCTAAGCAGGCAATAGAACCGAACCTACGGAGCTTTTGCTTCTCGCCTCTCCCTGTCACCGATTGCAATCCCAGACGTATCCCTTTCCTGTAACTTCGGACCCGTGGAGCCTAAGTAACTCCGGGGAAACTTTTCGAACCCAACCGAACCGGACCCGCGGAGCCTAGCAAACTCTGTGGGAGCAATCGATTTGTCAGAGTCCTCCAATGAGGATTCAAGCGGGAGCTGTGCCTGGAAACCTGTCCAGCCTACACCAATACCATCTTTCGGTGTAAGTAAACAATCTTTTCAATCAACCATTACGCCTCCGTAACTAATTCTAACTCACGCGTGCCGAACCGCTCCGCAGTTCTCTCCAGCCCCGCGTGCCCGGGCTGCCGGCCACAGCCCGCGTGCAACGAAGATGGGCCCGGCTCGCCCCCGGTGACGAGAATGGGATCGGAACCGCCGCCGTACATGGCGACAAAGGTGGGATCAGGGCTCGGCCCGCACACTTGTGAGTAAGCTACCTGAGATCTAACTAGATATATAGCTTGCAGTAACTCAGATGCATGATCAAAGGCTACCCAGCCCTGGGAGTATGCTCTATGGGATTTCTCCGATATTGCTCTACCCTGTACCCTATTCCAACCCTACCCCTTGTAACCAATAAAGTTCTCCTTTGTACCTAGTGTGGGAGACTTATTGGGAGTTGGTCTAGATTATGCCTTGGGGTCCCCTTGGTTCGGCTGACCAAGGGAGACCGCTACTTGTGCTTCCGACTGAGGGAAGCATCCCAAGTTCTTGAAGTGAATCAAGTACCCTCGAGGGCTACTAGGCCTGTTTCCTAGGGTGCACAGAGCCAGAATCAAGTCCATCCCTGGGTGGTGGCAGTGGAACACCCAGGCTAGTGGGTGTGCTCCAGGAAGGGGCCCCCAGGGAGGCACTCAGAGCCTGAAAGGTGGTTGGGCATGGTGAGGTGGGTGGCTCAATGCAGGAGCACCCCCTACTGGCCCACCACATGTGGCACCACATACCACATGGCCATGTTCATCTGGACGCAGTCCATGAGGCCCAGAACCAGATGAGGAAAGTGTATCACCATGTTCTATTTACTGTGATTGCTTATTTACATTGAGGAAAAAAGTTAAAGAAATTTTTTTAAACTACAGAGTAGTTTTTCAAATTATGTCCATGGACCAGTTTCACAGAAAAAAAAACAAAACAAATTATTCTGTTTAGTTTTTAAAAAGTTCTCTCATAGATTAAATCAGAAATATGATAATACAGGAATGAATATGAAGTTGTTGAATCCTAGATCATCAGGGACAATTTACAAACACCAGTATGTGTCTGGTTAAAAAAAAAGATGAAAATATCAGCCACCTGAAATCTGCAGGATAAAAGACCCAAATTAAACCTTTAGCTTCATCAATATTTCTGGTTTTCCATCTGGGTGATTGCAGTTATGATGTAGTACAGGCTTCATATATTATTAACTAATTAATTAGTTTCTGCCGTATGTGAAAGCCTTTGGAATGAAACCTCTCCCTTTCTATTTAAGGTACAGATAAAGGGCCATAGAGAAAATGCTTAAACCGAGACTGACACTATTTTTACTTTTGTTATAATTATAGAGCTCATATCAAGTGTAATTTTCATGAGTATTGTGCAACTAAGCTCCCAGAGAACACAATAAGAAAAGTTCTGAGGGTTTACATGTACTTGTTACCTTTTATATTCACTTTTGAAAGGAGAACTGAAGCATAAAGTTTACTCACATGGGTTCCAATATAGGCATGAGATCAAATTAACTCTTGCTTACACATGTGAAAATTCTTTGACTTTAGCTGAATTATATATGTGAATATGAAAGATTTTGCCTCAGTGTTTTCTCCTTGCTTGCTTCCCTTCTCTGTTTATAGGGGAAGAGAGAAAAGGCTGCAAAAAAGTGGTGTTTGTTATAATTTAGAAGAAAGTGTTCAGATACACTGTGATTCTGTATGAAGAAAGATAATCAGAAAATAAACCTTAAGTTTCCAGATTTGTTTAAAAAAGCTTACATGTAAAGCACTGTCCTGATAACACTGATAGAAAGTGCTTTCACAGAAATGCATTAAAATTGCAGATCATTTCAAAGCATAACAGTACTCTCCACATTTTTGGAAAAATTGTCCCCTGAGAGTGCCTCTATTTCTAAACAGTTTTGTGTGTGGTCCCTGCCATGCAAAATATATATGCTCCATGTGAACATCCATCACAAATTATGGGATTAAGATGCATGCTCTATTTGCACACAGAGGAAGCAATTAATGCAAATAGCTTTTATGCCAGTCTTTTTTCATGTACTAGATACTGGGCAATGGAGTGACCATATGATTATACAGAGAACATATGAATAAGAGGGCCCCTTTTACCCCTACTTAGACCTCAGGTCTCAGCATTAGGAGTAAGTAGGAATAGTAGCGTGTTTACTCTCTCTCTAGAGTAGCTGGGTTGCAAGGACAAGAGAATAAGTGGAGCCTTGGCTCCACTCTGCTCCACTTGTTGGCCAGAATAGACAAATCAATGGAATGGAAGGAAAAGGTACTAATTTACTGATGTTAGAGCATAGGAATAAATGACTATCCATCAGAAATAAGGAGGAAACATACAAGTGCCATGTCTCTGCCCTGATGCATTTTAGTGCTAACCCTTTACTGGGGTGTGTATCAAAAGTCATTGTTTAACAAAGAGTGCTTAAATCTATATGCACAAGCATTTTGCACATCTAAAATTGTAAATATAAAAATGAAGGCTGGAGAGAGGACCTTTGAAAATTTGAATTTTAGAAATTTGTCATATCTTATTACTGGATTCTCTCAATTATCTCAGCAGTTCCAGGCCACAAACAGGCATTCAATTTAGTGGTGGAAATGTCTAGAAATGTTTCTGGGAGAGGGAGCAGTACAGGCATTCAGCCTGCACCAACTGCCTCCCTCTTGCTCTCCACCCATTTACCACTCCTCCCAGTCCCTGCTACCCTAAAATGTAAGGTAAATAAAGCATTATTTTAGAGAGTTCTGTATAAAACAGATTTTCTTCATTATCAAGATAACCACAGGTCACCTTAACAAAATCACAGAAGTGCAGAAAGGATTCTTTCTTCCTATCTATTTCAAAAAGTTTTCAGAGGTTTCTTTTTCCTTCTTATATTAATATAATCCAAAATAACAACTGAACTGTTCTTTTGTTATTATGTAACATGCACAGGTATCCTACAGTCTTAAATCTTTAACTTAGTTATCAAAAGCAATTTTAAAAATGTGAAGTACAATATTCCAAATCTTTCTTCAAATAGTGTTTACATCAATTATGCAGAAAGTAAAAATGAAGAGTCCAAAATTCAAGGAAAAATAATACAAAGAAATGTTTAATGACACATATAATGAATATGCTACATTTTATATCATCGTTGGAACATGGCTAGGAAATATAATATTGCATTTAATTCATATATAGGGCAGGTACAATGCAACTGAAATCTAACAATACAGTATATATGTTATTGTTACATATTACTATGTAACCTACAGGAAGGTACAGTAGACCTAACAGGTTCAAACATAGGTGCCTAAATCCAGGTAGCTGTGAATCTAATAACTCCTCATTTTCAGGGAGATTTCAAAAGCAGATTACAGTAGGTGCCTAATACCCATTGTGTCTCAATGGGAGTTTGGGGTCTAACTGCCGTTTGTGGTTTTCAGAAATCTCCCCCGAGGCACTTATGTTTCAAAAAAATCAGGTCACTTGAATATAATGAACACCTGCAGCTCCCATTAAAGTAAACTGAAGTCTCATTAAACTGTCTATACAACACTTTTCTTTGTATTTTTGCTGTGTGATTCAATGCTTTTCACCCTTTTTATGTTAGATATTAAAACAATTGACATCAATGAAAGCTGTGAATGTTCAGCATGTTTAAAAATTGGAGCCACTTCTATTTAGGTGCCCAAATATGGATTTGGGTAAAAAAGAAAAAATACCAAGAAAAAAGGGAGGGGAGACTTGCGAGTAGGACTTGTGCAACAGTTAAGGGCTGTACAAATGCATAAGACTGAAAGCAGGTCTTCACATCGACATATCAACTCATGGCCTCCCTGCACTGACACTCCAGGAATGGCAGGAAGAATGGTGTTCATGGAGCTACTGCTGTTTGGATTGGTGTGTAAGCAACTGAATGGAGGAGTGGAAATAGCTGAGAAACTGAGCCAGCATGAGTAGGGGAAAGTAACCATCAGTTGGTAACAGCTGTAAAAGACTACTTAACCTGTGGAACAAGGTGGGAGAGAGGCTGGGAATGATGATCCTTCTGCCCAGGCAAAGCACCATGGAAACATTTTAAAGGAAATTTAGTGTTTTTAATATGAAATTGACAAACTGAAACTGAAGCTTTTACTAGTTTAAAGGAGAGATGATGCCTGGGTAAATATATTAACATTAACCTGCTAAAATTCTCTGTATTGGTGCAAGGCTTTGTTCATGCCCTTCATTTTGCAGAATCAAGGCTGACTGGGGCACCCTAAATCAATCTGTCTTCCAAACTAGTAGCACCAGTGAACAGTAATGAAGAACTCAACACTCTTTGCTGTGGCTACATCTGAAACAGTTCTTTTAACCTATTAGCTAGTGAAAGTGGAAGCTTCCTCTTCAAGTGTTACACTGACAGGCACAATCATGAAGAAGTACTCTATTCCGGGGATTGAACTTGACATACTGCTCTCCTCTGTTTCACTTGTATATAATTGCGATTTTTAATCAAATAAAGCAATACATAATAAATGGAAAGGATTTTTTTTTGGTTTTGGAAAAGTCTTTATCCTGAGTTAGGGCAAAAAAAAAAAACAACAAAAAACCATCTCTCAAACTGTTGAAGAAGTGAAATTCCACATCATTTCATTTTCTTCAAAATCCCCAACCCAGCCCAATAGAAAACAAAAGCAATATGGAAACAAAAAGTCTGCTTTGTATATCTGAAATGAAATATGATCCCCCATATTCTGAGGATGTTTGGGAGCCAGAAAGCACTTGAATCCTTGACTCAACATCAGCCCAACATGAAGCTGATAGAAAACAACACTGGGGTTTTAGTTAAAGGCTTTATTGAAATCTTTCCTTAGAACATTTGCTTTTGATGAAATGGTATCTTATGACTTAAAAACATCTTACAAAAAATTCTGACTTGCTCCAATTTATTTTTAAGTAGGATTAGAAGCAGGATTAAAGACTGAAAAAGTTTCTGCTGATTCATATGAAAGGTAAAAGCCTATGTAATTTTTTCCATCACCAATGTGTTTCAACTTTACATGAAGAAATCATCTTTAAGGGTGAGAAGGTGGTCATTATGCTTTCATGTTGTCCATTCATTCTTTGGCCTTATTACTGATATCACTACTAGAGCTGACAAGTAAGATAGAGATTTGTGATTGTAAATTCTAGCGTATTGGAAACCATTCTGAAACTAAGTTATTTCACATGATCACTCAGCACCTGACACATGGTGCCAAAATAAAAAGACCTATTTCAACAATAAGCACTGAACTTGATTCAGGAAATACAGACCAAATAAATTTAATCATGAAGGAGGTCAGATAACAGGATCTTCATAACTGTACTTTTTATTTTGCCTTTAAATCCATTTCTCTCTACAATTTCAGTTATAGACCTGTAAGCCAACAGTGAACATTCTTCACTTCCCTTTAATAATAATAATCATAATCATAATATCAGAAACATACTGTTAGATAAAATATTCAATTCAGTCCATGTAAGCAATTAAAGATTTATGTGCTTTTTTAAATCTTATCTGAATTTCCAAACATTTAAAGTAATATTTTCTTCTTCCCATCTTAAGTTTTTAACTGTATTTAATGAACCTGTGTCCTCACATGCCCCGAGTTTGCTTTTTTGTCAAGTGATGTTCATGGTCCGTGATCTATCAAATTGAGCAGTTTGGTGGGGAACAAAAACTAAGAGCTGCCAGAGATAAAGTTTGAATGGTGCCATTATTTAGGAATATTTCAACAAACCATTTAATACATGCAAGTGCCCAAGTCCTTTTGACTTCAATAGGATATAAGGTCGTGTTTTTGCAATATGTTGGACAAGGTTACATTTGCTTATCTGCTTAACTTTAAGCATATGCTTAGTGGAGCTGGAGCCCGAGAAGGGATGAGATATACATAGCAGTTCCGTAAGAATAACAAGGCAAAGTCAAGTAAGAGTTGATTAGATATAAGGCATCTGATTCAGAAGGGAGATTCCCCTGTATGTTGTTGCTATTTTGTGTGTATAGTTTTTTGTTCTGGCACCAGGGAGTCATTTTCTTGTTTTTTTACTAGTGTTGCAGCAGCCTCCCAGTATAAAGGGTTTACCAGTGTGGTATGTGGCAAAGAAGGGAGGTGCAGCTGGATTTAGGACTTGCATTCACACAATTTATTGCCCTGACTTGCAGTAAGGCCACAGGTTTTTGCAGCTGTCTTACCCTGGACTGGAAGAATCCCTTTAATAAGGTAGGCAAGATCTGTCAGTCTTCCATCCTTATTCTATACCTTCCTGAAAATGAGGCCTGAAGCATTCTCCCTAGTGAAAGCAACTGAAGTCTTCTTAGAAGTTTTAAAAGTAGACTGAAGGGCAATACTCATAGCAATAGATAAAGACTTAGAGATGGGTGGAAGATGTAATTGGTCTTTTGGATCTCTGACTTCTATGATGCTATGAGACCAAAATGTATTTTAGAAACTCCTATCCAAAAACTGCCCAAGAAGAAGTTAAGGTTTTTTTTTTTGTATGCATCAGTATTTTAAGGATAAAAACATTGCAGATATGTTGTAGTTATAAAATTGAAGCATTCAAAACACAGAAAAATCAGAATGAAGATTTTTTTTGAAACTTAATAAAAGTTGCACCTAAAAGTAATCTAAAAATGTTAAACTCAGGACAGTAAGAGAACAAAATAAAGTTGATGTGAAAAACATTCAATTTGTTAAAAGCTGGATAACTGACAGGTCTCAAAATACAATTGTAAATATTGAATCATCACCAAACTAATGTGATTCTAATTAGCTCCTGCAGGGACAGGTTGATAGCCCTCCAAAATGTAACGTTTTTAGCAGTGATCTGGAAGAGGATATAAAATTATTTCTGCTAAGTCTATAAATGATTGTGGGAATAGTAAATAATGAAGAAGACAAATTACTGATGCTGAACAAATAGGTGCGTCTCTTCTTGGTTGCGGCAGTTAGCGTGGAGGTTAGTGCTGAGGGGTGCACAGAAGGCACCCAGAGGGCTGGGCTGAGTGAATAGCCTGAGGCCTGAAGCCCAAAGGGAAGCTGCTGGGACCAGGTAGGGGTGTGGACTTGCTCTCAGCCATGATCAAGACTCGTCATGCCCACAGACTTACCAGCCCCACTAAGGTCTCCAGTTAGATGGAACCCCCAACTCCAGGCTGTGAGGGCTACTAGCATGGCCGCTGGCAGCTGGGCACAGAAGCACCTTCACTTGTGGTGTGTGCTCCTTAGTGGAGTTTCTGGAAGGCCAGGTGTGGGAGCTCAAGGAGGAGGTACAATCAGCTACACACCATCAGGGCCAGTGAAGACTACTTTGATGGCTATTGCCAGGCCCTTCTCCAGAAGATAGAGGAGAAGGTGGCTAACAAGAAGGAGGCCACCAAGATCCACCCAGATCTACCTGGAAGATGGCCATCTCCGGCTCCAGGACATGCGGGGCTAGGGCTTCTCCTCTCCTTGCACTGTACAACAGGTATGCTCCCCTCACCATACATGAGGAGACACACCAATGGAAACACAGGAGGAGGTGGGTAGTCTGTGAACTGCCACCTCCAAGAGGAGATGCAGGGTGGTGGTGGTGGGGTACTCCCTCCTGCAGGCACCGAGGGACCCATCTGCTGTCCAGACCCCCCAATTCATGAGGTCTGCTGTGTCTCTGGGGCCCGCATCTGGGATGTTCCGGAGAGGATCTCTAGGCTTGCCTGGCCCTCTGACCACTACCCCATGCTCCTCATCTGTGTGGGCATGAATGACATGGCCGGGAGTAATCTGGACTGGGTCATGAGTGACTACAGGGCTCTGGGGGCTGGGCTCAAGGGGTTGGGGGTGCAGGTAGTCATTTCGTCTGTGCTTCTGGTTGCAGGCCATGGACCTAGGTGGGAAGGATGTGTCAAAGAAGTAAACCAATGACTCTAGTGGTGGTGCTACCTACAGGGCTTCAGTTTTTTTTTGATCACAGTGTTGAGACTAGATGGTCACCTTGCTGGGGTCACCTGACCCCAATTGCCTTTCTTGCCTGATGGAGGGGGCCTGAACCCAATGATCTTGTGAGGTCCTTTGCAGCCCTTTACAATCTATACTTCTATGAACAATCTAGCTTGCTTATATGTAGAACACATGCAAACTCTACATTTATTTATACTGAAACAGTCATACATCAAGGATCAAAGAATTTAGGATCAATTTACTGGATGGGAGTCCCTATCCTAAGAACAGTTATTTTGAAAAGAATTTGAGAGATATGATGGATAATTAGTTGAATGTGAGTTCTCAGTGCAGTGGTATGGCTGTAAGGACTAATGTGATCCTTATGGTGTGGGCAAACAAAACAATTAGACTGGTTTATCATAAGTAATGCTGAATTGATATTATTGTTTAATTGCTTATCCAATTCTATAATGGATATCTACTCTCTACTTTACTGACTATAAACTGCTTCATTTAGATTTAATGTTACAGTGGTTTAGCTCAACTCTACCACTATAGGATGGACGAGGGAACTAGCTACATTGGTTAAGCTGCTGTATACTCCCCTCAATAAAATCCCCTCCATATAAAAAGGTATATCAGTATGTCTGTCTACGGCCATAATACAAACAGGGGAGTACTGACAAGAAACAGGAGATATATACTATTCTTGTTATTGGCATTGGTTTTTAAACAAAATAAATTCAGACATTATGTTTGCAGAAATGTGGATTACCAGGTGGTGAAGAGTACAAAAGATTTAAAAGCAGGTGAAGTGGAGCCCATCATTTGGGTCAGGGACTAATAAGAATAGAGCGGTAGGTGAATTAGAAACCCAGAAATTGAGGTGGCAAGAGGGGAGGAGGTAGCATGAGGCTTCACCTTATACTGAGGATAAAAGAAAAAGTGGTGGGATTTTTTTAATGTCTATGCCCTAGTGGAGAGGAGGCACGCAGTGAATTTTTTAAAAGCTTGGCAGTTAGCATATTGGGAGGAAGGCTGCAGATCATAGCAGTTTATTTTAATTGTATCTTAGAGGAGAGTAACCGGAAGGGAAGCCTGGAAAGTGCAGGAATAGACAGCACAGGGAGTCACATGAAATAGATTTAAAAGATGAACTTTTAATAAATATGTGGAGAGAGAAGAAGGTTTTTAAAGGAACACATGTGGGTGCAGGGGAGAACCAGTCAAGAATTGATTTTGTTTTTATATCAAAGAAGGTAGAAATAGAAAGGAAGGAGATTTTACCCCTGTTTTTTACAGATCTTTTTATGCTTAAAGTGGTTTTACAACTAGGTAATCATTAGATAACAGGGCATGGATGTGCAAGTTAAATGTGTGTTTACTATAAGACGAGGAATGCTGCCAAAGGTTTTGGGAGAGATACAAAAATTGAAGAGCACTAAAAAATTGTTTTAAATTGGTATAGGAATGGTGGAAAGTAATAAGAGGAAGGAGTGAAGAGTTTTATTTGTGAGAAGGGAGGAGGCAAACGAGGAGGAGATGGAAAGGGTATAAAAAGCTTCAATGGGAACTGCAGTGGATATAGATGGAAGCAAAAGGAGGAAAGAAGGTGAAGGAGGAATTGGAGGATGTAAAGAGAAAGATGGAAGAATAGTTCTTAAGTAAAAATGGAGGGAAAATATTTTTAGCATGAGCCCTGTGGATAGAAAAGCATGAGGGCTGGTCCCCATACTTCTCCACCTGAGTGAAATCAGCAAGAAGGGAAATGACAGCAGTTATGGAGGAGGGAAGTGAATGGAAGGAGGAACGGAGTTATTTTAAAGCAGCACAGTGTTTCTTTGAGAAATCAAACTGAAAGAAAAGCAGGGAAGAGTAGAATATAAAAGAATTTAAGGAAATATAGAGGCAATAGTGGGAAAGGAGGAGGTGAACAAAATGGGAAGAGAAGTAAGCAGAAGTTAAATACACGATTGTCTGAAGACCTTGAAGAAAGGGAAGACCCTCAGAAAAGATGGGCTCCCAGTGCAATTTTATACAAAATGTTGGGATTTATTGGACCAGATTTGGAAGATCTTTAAAGAGAAATTTTAAACAAGGGTGTGACAGGGGGCCTCCTTGGGGCTGAGGTCTGTGGCCCGCCCACCTGTCACCATGACAGGGGGCCACCTGGGGCCGACCTCCGTGGCCCGCACACCTGTCCTTGGGCAACCGCCCGCCTATCTCACCCGCCACACCTTTGATGATAATCGATTCATATATCGATGTTAATTGAGTGGGAGGTCCCCATTGTAGTGCCCCAATGCCAGGGGGCGCTCTGCAGTTCCAACCTCCCCTAATACCGCAGCCCAAGCCTCACAGATGTCATCATGGTGTTCACATAATCACCGGTCCCCCACTGGGCCCCAGAATCATCCACACAGGACCCCTCTATGATCCTCTCCAATCAGGCAGCCACTCCACCATCATCCGGGTTACCTAGCCCCCTCAAAGCCATGTTCCCCTCTCAGGTGTAGTCCCCCCAGGACCTTCAGCCACTTGCCCTGGCCCACCTCCAGGCCAGTCTGGACCCCAGGCCCCCAGCTCTTGGGTGTCCCTCACAGTGGGCCCCTGGCCCTTTTGACTCTCCTAGTCCTGGCCCCAGCTTGGACTAGTCAAGGGTACTCTCTTTTCAGGCTGGGTCTCTCTAGCTGCTCACTCTGTCTCCAGGCCTCACCATGTCATTACTCCCCATCCTCTTGGGGCAACCACAGCACCACACCCTGTACTCCATCACACTCTCAGGGTCCACCCTCTGGGCCCCTCCACAAACATAGGGTTACCCACCCAGTGGTGGGAGCTAGGGGTTAAGGCACCCCAACCCACCTTTCACCAGGGTAGTAACTGGCCTGGCATTTCCTGGGGGCTCCCGCACCACTGAGAGCCCCACCAGGCTACCCACTCCCAGCAGGGTGCAGTTTCAGGTCATGCCCAGGACCAGGAGCCTCCTTACCAACCCCTTGCAGCTCCCCCTTACCTCCAGGTTGTTCTCAGCAGCCCTCCAGCCAGATGATGTTGCTACCTCACCTCCTGCAGCCAAACTGCCTTGTTTAAATAGGCAGCCGCTGTCTCCAAAATGGCTGCCCTAATCAGGCACCTGGAGGCTGCCAGCTCCAGGCCCTTAAAGTGGCAGACACACCCTGTGCTCTGCCACAAACAGTTTAGTGGTGAAAGTTTTTATGTAGGGAGTTGTCATTTTACTATGTGAAAAGGGGGATATTGAACTTTTAAAAAATTGGCACCTGATCACACTTTTAAACACTGATTATAAGTTATTAGCAAAATTATTTGTTTTAAGGATGCACAAAGTATTTCCTGATGTGATACATAAAGATGAGGCATGTGCAGTCCCAGGGTGCCAAGTTGCAGATATATTAAGTGTCTTACAAAATAGTTTACAATTGTGTAAAGGAAGAGGATTGGACATGGAGCTCTTAAACCTGGATCTAGAAAAGGTACAATAAAGTGAATAAATGTGTTGGGTTTGTTTTTTTTTTTTATTTGAGGGTTTAAGTATGATGGGGCTTTCAGGAAAGCTGATCAGATGGAATAGAGTTTTATATGAACAACCAGAAAGTGGAATTTTAATCAGCAGGCATATAAGAAAGATTTTTAAAACTTTATCATAGGCATGGTAGGGCTGGCTTCTGTCCCTGGTTTTATTTATATGTGCAATGGAATCATAAGTACAGTGTATAAGGAAAGATCCAGTGCTAAGTGGAGTACATGAACCAGGAGGGAACTAGCGATAACTTGCCTGCCTACTCTACATGGATGATGTTAGTGTGGTTGTGAGAGAGAGGGTTTAATTGGAAAAAATATCATGGCTTGTGGGGAGGTATGGGGAAGTGGCTAGGGTAAAACTCAACAAGGAAAAATGCACAATTATGACATTTTGACAGGTGGGGGAGGTGGACACTCTCAAAGTGAAGGTGGAGGACTCAGATGTTAAGTTTTAATATGTAGTTTTAATGGATAAAGAGGTATCAGAGAAAGCGGTGTGGGAAAAAGTGCAGGCAAGAATGCAACAGGTGTTATGGTTATGGTCTGGGAGGTCACTCGCACATAAAGGCAGAGTGACAGTGAAAACAGTTTTCTTCCCTCTTATTTTATATGCAGGGGTGGTGTTTCCACCATCAAAAGGAGAATAGAGACAAATGCAGGCAACTGTTCTCCTTTTTTGGGAAGAGTAAGAGAAAGCACCTTGCATGAGTAGAGTTGTGTAAGAAAAGGATAGTGAGTGTAGAGGGAAACCTCCCAGATACGTCGCTTTTCACATATGCTAATTACATCAAGGTGGTGTGCCGGGGGTGGGGTGGCGGAGGAGCATTCAATAGTGGGGTGTTTTACCCACTATTTTGTGGGATCTCATTTAAGATGGGGGGGGGGCAGGTTTCAAAGGCCTGCAGGATCTGATTTAAGATGGGTGTGGCAGCCACCTTTCTTAGTGAAAACATGGGGTGTTAAAAGATTGAAGTATTGAAAAACAGAAGCCAGGACATGTGAGATAAAAATAAGTTGATAAAGAGAGTCTGGGAAGGGGACATGATGGCACCTATAAGTAATTCCCAAGATTCGTAGCACAGAGGGTATAGGAAGGGATGACAAACATACCTGACTAGTGAACATGCAGATCTGCTATAGGCAATGGTGAGTGGAATTTTACAAGGGTAGGCCCTCCACTGTAGGTGGGGTGTGGAGAGGATAGCAAGGTGTCTAAGAGAACTGGTGTAGAGGAAATGGCAGATCATTTTTTCTGGGAGTCTGGATTTGTATAAAGGATGTGGGGGAGTGTCACATTTTATAGAAGTAAAGAGGTATAGACTGAGGGTGAAATGGAGGAAGAAGAAGAAGAAGAAGAAGAAGAAGAAGGAAATAAAAAGTGGAGGAAAATGAACTTGACTCTTTTGTGGTCACAGATCACTAAGAACTGAGTATTTTAAATTGTGAATGGGATCTTTAAGTATGTAATGAGCTTTTATTGATGGTAGTTATATGAGTTTTATATGGGTTCTTAAAATGTGGTTTAGGTGTAGAGATTTTAGAAAAATATTAAGCCTTTGAATATCATTTTTTTATGTGTACAAGGAGTTGGAGCCTTGTACTGGTGTGTGAGGAGGCAGGTTATAAAGTAGGCTGAGTCGGGCAACAAGTAGAAGTGGTCCTGTCATAGGGGGCGCTCGAGACAGATAAACTGGGTTTTCTCAACATTGGATCTAGCCTACGTAGGTAAAAGCATTATGAACTTAAGGGAAAACTAAAGTGAATCAAAGAGGAAAGGAAGTGTGGGTAGATAAATGTGGGTATGCTTAAGAGCATGGTAAAAAATGGAATGTGATTCTTTCATAATAATAATTTAAATGGTTCCTATCAGTCTGTTTGTCCAATATGGGCCATGTGTTTTATGAGCACGCTTAGCATGGGCAGCATTCAATCAACTTCATAGTTGGTTTCCATGAGTACATGCTGCTTCTAGCAGCAGTTTAATAATAGCCGAAGTATTTAATGTGGGAGAAAGAGAGGAAAGGTTTGCTGGCATGTGAATACAAGATGAGGGGCATTTTTCCCACGTTGATTGGGGAAGATCGGGAGGGAGAACTTTTTCTTATATTTGAGTAAATATGATAATAGGTGCTTCACTTTCAAATCAAAGGAGGTGATTTTTTTTGCTCTGTTCATATGATTACCATATTTTTAAGGAAATTTGGGACCCTGCCTAGCCCAGTCCACCCCTTGCCTATAGTCTGCAGCTTCCAGCTACTGCCTGGGACTTTCAATTTTCAACATCTGGTTGGGACCAGCCTACAAAATCTGGGCCTGTCCTGGCCAAACCAGGGCATATTGTCACCCTATCTATTCAAGACTGGCCCCTAACTTCAAAAAGGTATGGGCCAATTAAAACAAGTTAATCAGAGAATAACAAAAGTGATTAGGGGCCAGGGAAACATTATTCATGAGGAAAAGCTAAAAGAACTAGGATTATTTAGTCTGGAAAAGAGAAGACTCTCTGTGGCTGCAGGGGACAGAACAAGGAACAATGGTCTTAAATTGAGGAAGGATTAATTTGGATGGGATATTTGGAAGAATTTTCTCATTGTGAGAGCAGTTAAGCATTAGAATAAAATTTGTTTCAGGAAATGACTTGGACATGGGATGATGTGGCCAGCCCAGCAAAGTTGATGTCAGATGATCATTGCTTTGATGCTCATAGCGTTTGCTTGCAAGAGGATGCTAGTGTTGGTGTGTCTGTCTTCCCACTGGATTTGAAAGATCTTCCTCAGGTAGTATTGATGGTACTTCTTCAGCAACTTCAAGTGTCTCCTGTACATTGTCCACATCTTGGCTTTGTACAGTAAGGTAGGGATTATGACATGTTTATTTTATGCTGACTATATAAGGCAAATTTTATCTTGCTTAAGTCTCTTAGATAAGCCTTTTGTACTTTTAAAATTTGTAACCACTTCTGAGTTTGGATTGTTTGGCTGTCTGATAATTATCCCTATAAGGTTTGTGGGGACAGGGTTATACTTAAATTACTTATATTCTTGTATTTTCAACCTGAACACCACCTCAGTTAGTGATTTGCCTGGGAAATTTCTTATTTCTTCTTTAAAAACATAATAAACATTAATGACAAAGAGAATGTTGCTACATAATAGTTTTAACGATCTGAACATAAGCAATGCTGGATACAAATTGTTTTAGATATTAGTTTTTAATAGCAGATTCATTGGTACTACAAAACAGTGCACAGCACCTGTCTGCACCAGCAAGTAAGCTAGGTTTACAGTATACCTAAGTCAGAAAATACTAATTCCATATCAAAGTAAAATCTAAGATTTTAACATTTGCATCTTACATTGGAAGGAAACTGGTTTTAGTAAATATTTATGTTTTTATGAAGGGAGGTGAGGAAAGGTAGGAAAGAGACAGGCACTAAATAGGTAGTGATAGGTAGCTCACTGACAAAGTCACTCATCTTGGATAGGGGCAATCAATTTTCCTACTATCAAATCATATCATCATAAAAAATTAGGGTTGAAAGGGGCCTCCCTCAGGAGGTCACCTAGTCCAACCCCCTGCTTAAAGCAGGACCATCCCCAACCATATCATCACAGTGGGTGCTGTACACTGCTTTGTCTAGCCAGGTCTTAAAAACCTCCAAGGGTGGAGACTCCACAATATCTCTGGGTAGCCTATTCCATGGCTTTACTAACCTTCTAGTGAGAGAGTTTGTTTCCTGATATCCAATCTAAATTTCCCTTGCTGCAAATTAAGACCCTTTTTTCTTGTTCTGTCATCTGCTACCATTGAGAACAGTCTAGCTCCATCCTCTTTGGAACCATCTTTCAGGTAGTTGAAAGCTGCTATTAAATCCCCTCTGGGTGATTTGTTTTGCCTGGCAAGCTACTGCACAGTGTTATTAGGCTACTGCGCAGTTTGCATCTCATGCATCTCATTGCATCTCATGTAGACACACCCAGAACACTTTTGTTCTGTTGTGGGTATAGACTGGTTTCCAATCACTTATTCTGGTAAAAAGTATAATGTCTGTACCTGGCCTATGTCTTCTAAGACAATTTTTCCAAGTCTGGCTTTATCTTTGTAAACTTTCCATTTAGGGACTTTTCCATATGGTTATTTATGTTTAAAAGTATTCCAGGTCTTAAGCTGTTTTGTTACTTAATGCAAAAAATTGTTGAGACCCCGCAACTCTTAAGATTTCTCTGTATTTTAGATCCCTAATCCCTCTAATCCATAGTTCTTCATAACCATAATGGGAAGGGAAAAGATAATGAAATGCAATTTAAAGGAAGTCAGTTGGTGAAACCTCATTCCCTTCATACACAATGACTAGACTCCAGCTCAATTAAACTCAATAGCTCACAGGTGTTCATATGAGAATATATATGGTTTGGTTTTTTTTTTTCTCTTGAGGAGGCATACCTGTTATTAATGTGATTTGTTTTGTTAAAAGATTTGTTTTGGTGGTCTGAGCAATACCTAATAAGATAAAAATGCACCATATATATTAGGGCTGTGTAAAATTTCAATGGGTGTTTCATTTCGAAGCTGTTTCAACACGTTTCAAGCTCGAAACAGTGAAATAAAAATGAAGCAAAAGGCTTCAAAACAAAATGAGGGTACTTGAACTGTTTCAAAAGTTTCAAAACCTTTTTGAGTTTCGAAGCCGGGCTTGCTTGCAGCTGAACAGAAACTAAGGAAAGGGAGGGGGAAGAAGGGGGAAGGACTGCTCTGATACTGGCATCTAGCTCCTGGTTAGATTCCCCAGTTCTCTGATCACTTCCCCCAGCTCTCTGATCATTTCCCCAGCTCTTCCCAGGGGGCACAGGCTCCCGATCTGCGGGGTTTCAGCAGGCTGCCACTGCAGGCTGGGGCCAGCTCCATCTTGCAGCAGCAGCCTGCTGAAACCTGGCACACAGAGCCAGAGGCCGGCACCTCCTGGGAAGAGCTGGGGAAATGATCACAGAGCTGAGGGAATTGAACCAGGAGCTGGGGAATCCAACTGGGAGCTGGGGGAATGTTGGGGCCAACCGCAATCCCCAGTTCCCAGTTGGATTCCCCAGCTGCCTGACCTTTCCCCCAGCTCTCTGATCACTTCCCCCAGCTCTTCCTGGGGGGGTGTGAGCCCCCAGATGATGTGGGATGACAGAAGCCTTCTGCTGTCAGCTGGTGATGGTGATGGCTCTGGGCTATTTCCCCAACCAGCAGCAATAGCTTGCTGAAATCCTGCCTGCAGATCCAGGGGCCCACGCACCCCGGGAGTGCTGCAGGGCTGTGCCAGGTTGCTTCCAGGAGGTGCAGACCCCTGGATCTGCATGCAGGATGACAGCAGGCTGCCACTGCCAGTTGGGCCAGCACCAGCACCTGAGTCTGCTCGGTGCAGCCTGCACCGGTGCCGGAAAGAACCCAGTTCTGGTGCTGACACCAGCCAGCAGTGGCAGTTTGCCATCATCCCACATACAGATCCGGGGGCCTGTGCCCCCCAGGAGGAGTCTGGCACAGCCCAGCAGCCCTCCTGGGGTGTGTGGGCCCTTGGATCTGCAGTTTCCCCAAATCCCTGCACCTATCTTCTTCAAACTTGGCAAGCTTCATGCCCTTAGGAAGGGGCTACCATCCCTGCAATTTGCATCTGAATCTGGCAGGAAATGACAAAGATATAGGGATTTCCATGATTCCCCATTATAGCCCATGGGCAAAACATCAAAATGTGTTGAAATAGCTAAATGCTTTGAAAAAACAAAAGAAAACACAATCCCTTCAAAAAGGTGAAATGGAAGTCGGAACGAAGCAGTGCTGTTTTGCACAGTCCTATATACATCTGTATGTCCACAAACACATGAAACATGGTGGCATTAACAGTTAACATAATACTTGTATTACAAGTCACAGAAAAGCCACAAAACCAAAGATAACAATTGAAGCATGCTGTTTATAATGGAGAATTTATAACCTGCCCAGTGAGTATATCCAATGAGAACAAAATATCATTTGGAGGTATGTTTCATTAATCTTTGGGTTTTGCATATTAAACAGAGTCTTGGGGATTCCTGCAAAAATAAAAGAAATGTTAAAAAGGCTTTATTTGTTCACAAGCAGAGACAAAAAATAAAAGATTATTATTCTTTGCTTTGTGTAAATTCTGTTTGCCTGATGTACATCATTTGCATTTACATTTTGTATTATAGATAAAAAGGCCACATTTGCCATGTGGCAGCTCATGCAGGGTCTGTTTCTTTCAGTCTTTATAATTTAGATGAGTTTTTCTGAGTGAAGATGTTCACAGTCAATCAGTCCTCCCAGTCCCCTGTGGCTGCAGATACAGAGTAAAGGGGAGAATTGTTGTATGTGCGGATGTGTATGTCTTTGTTCACAAAAGAACTGCCTTTCCTGAATGATTTGTAGCATGAGCATCTAAAGAGAAGTTGTGATTGCCCAGGAGGTAGCTGTTCCATGTTCATACAGTGCATGGGCAGTCCCATCTGACTGACAAGTTTGATAAGGTGCATTGGTTGTTAATGATAGCACACTTCTTAGGTCTTCAATTCAGATTACAATGGTATGTCAGAAAAGTAACAGCTAGGGCAGGAACCTTGGCACTGGAAGAATTATTTGCAGAAATGGACTTTAAAAAATGGAATATATGGGCCTTTATATCAGTTATTCATTTATCCAGATGTTAGCATATGAAATCTGCTACCTTTTATTCTATTAAGAGGCTTATTTAGAGTGAGTTCAAATGGGATCCTATAATAGAAGAGAGGACTGGTATGTTTTATCATCAGTTTATTAGATAATGATTACTTGCTGTGTCTTCTGTGCACACCACTTTTGTTTAAAAGCAGTGATTGCACCACAGGAGTTTCGACGTGAAACAATCACACAAAAACAGAAGACTTCATGTGTAAGTTATGCAATGTTCTCTTTTCTTTTTAAAAGTGTTGACATTGATTTAAAAAAAAAATACATGTAATGGAAACCACACATTATTATCCTCCATTAATAAGATACTGTTCATAAACTGCAAAGGCAGCATTCCATAAAACCCATTATGCATCTACTACAATGCCCCACAGATCTGAAAGTTGCATGCATCTGCAGAAATGGCAGAAAACATCTACATTCCAGCTTTTCAGTCTGTAGATAGCTTTTTCAAAAAAAATTAAAACAAAAAAACCCCAACCCCCCAGAACGTCTTCCTATAGAAAGATCACATATAACCAACAGTTCTTTTCATTGTAGGTTTAAATTTTAACCCTTAAGTCTCTTTGTTATTATTGTGTTTTAAACTGAAATCAGTAGGTAGTAAAGATATATATATATAATATTAAATACAACAAAACATGTAGGTCTCTGTAAGTGGGTTCCATAGCTTGCTGGTTTCTGCATGTGGGTTTCAATCCTGTAGGAGTTCTTCCACCAGTCCTCCCAGTAAAATGTAGTCTTTTAAACAAACAAAATGAGCAAAAAATAAATAAATCTTTCTATCCTGTCCCAGACACTGGAAGGAATGATAAGGGATACCCCTTTGCTCTGGGAGGAATGATAAGGGATACCCAACATAACAGCCTGCCCCTTCCATGTAGCATGCATTTAGACCTGTAGTTTGCTCAGCTTTTGCTCACTCCCCTATGGTTTTAAGCTCCCAGTGACACACACTGCAGGACACTCTTATTATCCAAATGTTCTGCAGCTGGGCTCTCTCAACAGGGTTGACTGCTTCTTCTAAAAGGGACAGACTGTCCTGTTACAGTCTCAAATCTATGTTAAGTCTATTCCTTAGAGGATGCCACTTGCAGGTCCCTGATTACATGCTGTGCAACAGGGCAAAAACTAAAGAAACCTGTCTAATTTATGCCACTGAAGCAAGGTGTAGAACCATGCCCCCTTTCACCCTGCTCGTGGGATTCATAGATTCATAGATGTTAGGGTCTGAAGGGACCTCAATAGATCATCGAGTCTGACCCCCGGCATAGGCAGGAAAAAGTGCTGGGTCTAGATGACCCCAGCTAGATGCCTATCTAACCTCCTCTTGAAGATCCCCAGGGTAGGGGAGAGCACCTTGGGAGCCTGTTCCAGACCTTGGCCACTCTAACTGTGAAGAAGTTCTTCCTAATGTCCAAACTAAATCTGCTCTCTGCTAGCTTGTGGCCATTATTTCTTGTAACCCCCAGGGGCGCCTTGGTGAATAAAACCTCACCAATTCCCTTCTGTGCCCCCATGATGAACTTATAGGCAGCCACAAGGTCGCCTCTCAACCTTCTCTTGCGGAGGCTGAAAAGGTCCAGGTTCTCTAGTCTCTCCTCGTAGGGCTTGGTCTGCAAGTCCTTAACCATACGAGTGGCCCTTCTCTGGACTCTCTTCAGGTTATCCGCATCCCTCTTGAAGTGCGGCGCCCAGAATTGCACGCAGTATTCCAACTGCGGTCTCACCAGTGCCCGATAGAGGGGAAGTATCACCTCCTTGGATCTATTTGTCATGCATCTGCTGATGCACGATAAAGTGCCGTTGGCTTTTCTGATGGCTTCGTCACACTGCCGATGTGACGGTGTGGATGCCCCAGCATAACTTGCCTTTTCCTTATTCCAGGGACATTGACACTAATGTAGACATTAGCTCTAATGCCTTCTCTCTAGCTTCATGTCAGAAATATTGCCTGGTGTCAAGAAGAATTCTGTGCATTTTTTAGCACAATAAAAGCATGTACTTCTCAAGCCTGTGCTGGAATCTGCCCTAGAGTGTCTGTAGTTAAAACAGGTTTATACAGAATGTGGAGTGAAACAAAAGACATGAGATTTATAAATCATGGAATCTACATTATATTTATATTTCCATGCATCCTAAGTGAAAGTTCAGACATATTGATACACATATATTGTTAGACTTAGTCAGGTATAAAGAACCTGTAGAAACTCTATACTCAAGTGTCTCATTAAGGTGCATTTTGGTTGCACCTTTGCACATGGATCTGATGGGTCATGTAACTTTGCTGAATTCCAATGAATGAGTACTGTGGTTACAAGTAAAGCCTTTCTCCTCTATCTTTGCTGAGGCAGATAATTTGGATGCACAGAAATCTCTGTGTATAAACAGAGGCTCAACTGAACTAAATTTTCACTTAATTTAATGGTAGCATGCAAAGAAGTGATTAGGAGGAAACATAGTAACAGAGAACAAAAATAGGGCATCTAAGTATATGTTTAATTTTAAGATTGCAAACTATCCATTTATGGTTAATAGAACTACATTTGGCCTAAAACTGGAACTCAAATATCTTACTTAGTTGGGGCTTTAGCCATAGATTGATTGGGATACTTTTATTGTATATATTTTTCTTACTGAAAAACAGAAGTAACTAGTAGATATAATCTATATATAGGCAAAACATTTGATATATTTAAATACATTAGAAATAATGATCTAAAGTGAGGAAGATGGAGATTAATATTAGAATCATATGACAGATAAGTAGCTAGCTAAAGGGGGATTGCTGTCAGTTAAACTGATAAGGGATGGCATATTGGAAAGTTAATTGGAAAGACATTATTAGTTGTGTTTCTTAAGTATCAGTTGTGAGACCAGTCCTGTTCTTTATTTTCTTTTGTGACCTTTGTGCAAAAAACGAGTGAGCTAAATGCTTTGTATCTTATGGGATACGTGTACACTACTAAATTTGAAGATATTCTCAATACTAGGAGGATCTGATTATTATACAGGAAGAATTTGTAAAACCTTGTGAATTATGATAATAATAGTACAAAATTAAATAGTGAAAGGTCTTACTTTGTTTTAACAGGAGTTGAATAGATTGGAGGCAACTAACAGTGAAAAGAATCTGAATGTGTTGCTAGATAAAAGAACAATAAGTGGGATTTAATCATGTAAAAATGCGTACTGACATTTTTTTAGGATGTATCGGATGATGTATTTTTAGTAGAGACCATTGTACAAAACATTAGTAGCATCCATTTTGATAACCTGTAATCAGGCTTGCACTGTCTCTGTGAGAAATTTAATGTCTTTATGAGGATATACTTTAATTTAGGTTACAGGGATGTTTATGATGTGTGTGGTCAAGTAAAGAAGGATAGCCAGGGCCAGTTGTGATGGTCCTCTCCAGATTGACTTTTCTTCCCTTTATCATCCTCCTACCTCTTGCTCTGTTAATATGCTTACAATACTTGTTGCACCAAAGGTATAATGCATTCAAGTATATTTTATTTAACCAATTAATTTAATGCTTCAGGGCTTCTGTTGTTTGGCATTTGTAGCTAAAAAGAAACTATATTTCCCTTTGAGTGTATAACTTGGCATCTGGTTGTTTGTTTGTTTCTGAATTCCTCTGACATATCAGATATAGCCACAGGTAGAATTGGGAGACTGGATGGAGTGCACTGGTGCTCCTTGTCATGCTGAGAAACCAGTCAGGTGCTTTACTGGTGGGTAATCTGCTCACCAATCATCAGATTTAGGGCTTGGAAGTTCCAGTTGGCTAGGACCGTTTTATTTTCTCCTATTCCTCTTGGGCATTGTCTACTTCTTGGGATCCTATAAGTATATTTAATTTCACTGCCATTTCAGCAAGCATCGGTATATTCCCTTCTTGTGGCACTTCACTATATTTGAGATATTTAAGTCTATTTGTATTACAGATCTTAAGTTTTATGTAAGGTGTTCAAACTTGTTTTGTGGCTGTGTATAGTGAATTATAGGTGGACTCATTTAGACTTTCCCTCTATTGCCTGATATTCTAGGGAACTGGAGATGATGATCTAGGTGATCCCTGCCAGTTCTATATTCCTATATGTAATTTTGGCAATGCTAAACATCAGCATTTTTATAGAAGCCCTGCAATGCTGCTGTTATTCATCATGTCTCATGTTCAGCTAATAAGATATGTTTATGAGGACTGCTTTTCATGTTTTAGAAACTTTGGGAAAGCAAATGTACCAAATTCAGAGTTCATGCATGAGATGTAGATCCAATCCTACTTTTCTCAGACTTTCTTATAACTCCTCCTCTCTTTGGGGGCTAAATCTACATGATAAATTTATTGTACTCCACAGGGGAGTCCTCAAACATGCTACACTGCTCCATGCAAGCAAATCTGTCTCTTAACTGAAATCAGGGTAGCTGAATCCATGCAGGATATTGGGCTTTGATGACATTCAGTAGTGGGGCACTTTGGCAGCAGTTGCTTTCCTGTGCCACTGGGTAAAAAGCACTTTCCCTATGGTTCTGCAGTGAAACACTTTGGTAGTTTTTTGGTCTTAGCACCTGCCATACTGCTACCTCTGACCCAGATATGGTTACTCCAGCCTGCAGCGTAAAAAAGGTTGTTGACTGCTTTTCTAGAGAATGGTAACTGTACCATGTAGACAAGGCCTTAGCAAGCAAGTCCAACAGAACAGATTATACAGCATGTTGCCAATGTGGGTGTCAGTTGGTCTGCATAAGACTCAGTTAAATGAAGTCTAAGTAAGCATGGCCCTTTAAGAGCATAGAAGAGGTCCTCTAGCACAAAGCTGGTTCAAAAAGAGCAGAAAGAAAAATATCAAAATGATTTAAAAATCACTGGTCAGAGTATACCACACCGATGTTAGGACTACAGAGCCCTCTGCAGAGCAGTGTTGTAATTGTCACACAATTATAGAAAATTAGGGTTGGAAGTGACTCAGGAGGTTATATAGTCTAACCCCCTGCTCAAAGCAGGACCAACCCCTACTAGATCATCCGAGTCAGATCTGTACCCTTCTTGTGCTTTTTCCAGTCTTCTAATGGCAGATGCCCTCATCTCTTTCCCTCCCTCTATCATCAGAATCCACAAGAGAGCCAGGAGGAAGGGCAACTATTGGATCTCAGCTTTTATTCCGCTTATATTTTTTCACTATTGTTGCTATAGGTAGAGTGATCAAAAATAGCCAGATGGGTACCTCATTGTAGTTGGACTAGCATTGCCTATATGGCTTATAGTCTAAAAATCTTGTTAGGTCCTCAGCTCTTTTATGAATATCCTGACTACCTAAAACTCCTTAATGGCTTCAAGAGATCACACACCTTTCACCATCTGGGGCTATTTGTCCTTTTTATAGTAAATTTTACACCATTCAGTTTGAGAAATTATGCAGGTAACAACAAAAAGCTAATGTACAGGCACAAATAGCTGAAAATGGGCATAAGCATCTCAAAATATCCCATTCTGTCATGGCATAGATTGTGCAAACATAGATTTCTGTCAAAGAACATGAGATATAGCATGAAAAAAAATCCAATTCTGCAGAGCTATTTCATTCTTTCCAAGTATTTTGTTACCTTAGACAAAAAAATCAACAGTGCATTGGGGAATCACAGTTCACTTTCAGGTCTGTGTCCCTTGATAAAAATCTGGGTCTACTGATAAAGAAAGAAACATGTTAAAGAAAGAGAAAAGCTTTTTGCTTTTTTTTTTTTTAAATCCCTTTTGTTCACAAGGCAATCTGGAGTTGGTAGCACTCAGTCTCTGATTAAAAGTTCCAATGAGACCACTTCAAATCTGTGTGACATCCTCCTGCAGTTGTGAAGATGATCAGGAATTAGGACATGCATTTAGAAATTCCCCACAGAAATCAAAATCTACCCTTCAGCACTCATCTATGCATGATGAGTTACAAAGAAGTATCTCCTTGTAAATCCTTTCAATATTCAGGTGCATTATTTCACAACTTGCCAAATAGTCCCTTCAGAAAATATCCATTATTTTAATCTCAAAGCAATTGCCAAAAGCCTTATTTACAAGAGACTGTGTGTGCACCTTCAAATTATCCTCTGTGTCAAAGTGCACCTTTTTGGAACTTTCAAATATTCAAATGCCATCATTTCATGCTCCTCCTAAGAGGCAATAAATGGAGGTCCTTAGAGACTGTTGCTGTCAGTGCTGTTTTCTGGACAGTTCATGTCACACAATATAGCTTTCATATCATATTGTAATAGCTGCTTTCAAGAGTTCTGACTAAGACTTGCTAAAAAAAAGTCAGTGTCCATTGTAGCCTTCCACACCAAAATTCTGAGTTTGCTTCAGAAACAGTCAAATCTGCATTGTGAAACATGGCTGTCACAAGATACTGCTCCACTCCCCCACCCAAAAAAAAATAAAAAATTAAATACCCTGCTCATTGGGAAGTCTACCCAACTCTTGCTCACCACACCTTGATGTTAATTAAAATACAGTGCGGGAAGTTGCCCTGGTTTTATTATAATTACCACCTGGATTGTGTCCTGGCCTTATGGGCCAATTACATGGCTCTGTACCTCCCTTACACCATGCCTAACCACCCTTCTCCTGCTCCCCACAGCCACTTGCAGACTGGAGCTATGTCACTCTGCAGAGAGCTGTTCAGGGGCAACACATAGGGGGTGCACGCAGGTGCACATGCACCCCCTGAGCTTGGCAGTGCACTCCCTACAGAAATGCTGGCAACCCTCTACAAAAAGTGTGATCCCCACTGGCCACTGCCGCTGCTGTCGGTGGCGGCTGTGGGTAGTCGATGACCCTTGGTTGGCGCTCACCACCTCCCCCCGCTGCTGCCAACAGCACTGGCGGTGTCTGCAGGAGCTCTCCTGTTTACCACCATTGTGCTCCCACTGCCGTGCTCTTGCTGCTGCCATACCCCCCCAGCCGCCGGGGGCACGCACCATTCATAGAGCTGGTTGTGAAAGTGGAAAATCCACATGTTTCTGTCTTATGATCTGGAGGCAGTATAGACATGTTTTGAAAGTAACTAGTATGATATATATGCTATTATTTGTTTAGCACCAACAAACATCACCACCATCATTTTGCTGGAGCTATTTCCTTTACTGCTTGTTTTTAAAAGTCAACATTTCTACAGTCTCATATGACATTCTTTTAGGTAACACTGAATATCACTTTCTGACATTATTCTGCTTTTATTTTTTTTCTATATAGATGTAATATCAATTAAACTTGTCACATCAAAATCAGAGCAAAAGTTGTCACCTGCTGTACTCAAGATATTCAAATAGTATTAGGCAAATCAGACATTGCTAATAAAGTATGAAATTCACTAATAAGATATCAAATGATGAAGTACCATATCAATTTCCTATTAAATTAATGCATGTCATATCATATTAATGAATTGAGCTAATAGTGGTATGATAAATAAATCATACCGCCCCCCTACCCGCTCCCCTACCCGCCCCCACCCCCGCCCCAGCAGTGTCTGCAGGCAGTCAGTGATCGCTGCTGGCCACCGCTGTCACTACCAGTGGTGCCTGTGGGTGGTCGTTTCTTGCCACCACCATCACACACCCATTATGTGATAAGGAAACCCAAAGCAAACATTAAAACACATAGATGTTTAGTTTTTATTTTATTATGGTGCTAGAGACACTGGTAGGTTTCTAAATTTGTTTAACATAGTAGATATAACAGTAAAACATTGCCCATCTGATCAATCCCCCTTTCTCTATCTCTTTTGTTCTAATTGTGGAAGAACGTGGATTTTGGGGTATTTTAAAAAGTGAATTTGGGATGCTGCTTCAGCAGTCTAGCTGACACAAGGGGCTAGTGTCCCCAGATACCAATTGTCTGGGCTGCAGAAGCTTCTGAGGTCAAGTAATCCTGAACTGCTGCTTAGGGCAGGTTTTTGTACTGCTGTGGCCAGGACAGGCCAGCTTTTTATACTGCTGGGGACAGCACAGGAGCTGGCCCCAGGCTCTAGCTCCCCCTGGCTGCAGATCCAGGAGGAGCCAGGCAGGGTTATTTTGCCCCAAGTGGCACAATTTTCTCCACAACAAAGTGCATGTCCGAGCACGTGTGCTGAGGCAAAAAGACCCGGTTCAAATTTGCACCGCTTCTATTTGAGCTGCTGCAAGCGTACGTGCTTGCATGTGTGGACACACCCATTAGGTGCAGTTGAGTGAGTTATCACTAATATAGTAATATTTTTGTTTATTGGTGGCACGGGGATATAGTGAAGGTAATACATGACTGTGCATGATTAACACTTGTTTTTTCTTACTGTTTATATGTAGAAATGAGAGTTGGTTAGTAATTTTCCATTAGTAGTTCGGGGGGGGGGGGTAGGGGAGGTTGTTTGTTTTGAGGGTTTTTTTCCATTTTCATATAGAGGCTATTCTCCATGGAACAAAACCACTATTATTGAAAACATGAATGCCCCCAAATTAAATAATATGGCCAAAAATGAAGCATTTCAACCAAGAGTATTTTTTTATTAATACAATTTATGTTAAAAATCAGTATTTCCGGTGGGAAAATGCATCATATTTCCCAGCTTATATGACAGCTATTGACATGTATGAAGGTGTAGATACAGTTTTGGCTCTTTGGTGGTTCCAAAAGTTGTGGTAACTTCTATCTTACCCTTCGATAATCTTCTTCCACCAAACATGCAGTTTGTCAGAGGGGCCAGCTGATTATTGCCATTTTGTCTCCAGTTAGGTAAGGCCCTCTTTTCCCCACATCCATCACCTCTTTCAATGGATAATAATGTAGCTTCCATCATTTTATAGATTCTTCATCTCTGCATTGGACTATAACAATGCAGCACTCCTGGACTTGAAGCCTTAGACAATTCCACTTGCTATGACATACCGCAGCAATGGCTATTGCAAACACATCGGATATGTCCTTTGCATCATACATTGCCTTTTCAAAGAATATCAAATCAAATTCAAGGTCTCAGTTCATCTTCCAGGCACTCCATTCCTAAGAGTAGCTTAAAGATGAATGAATATCTGATCAACAACAATTTTTGGGGAGCACGCTAACAATTTCTGCAACAAAGGTAAAGCTTATCTAACCAGACAACATCAGATTTCTCTATGGCTGCTGGTACAAGTCAGCAGAAACTGATTCACAGTAACTGAGGCCAAAGTTTCAATGGAAAACAAAACAAAAACTTAGGCCAGAGTTTCACTGGGTCCCTTTTTTGTGTGAAAAAAGAGGCTCCAAATGTCCTTTTCATTCAGATGTGTAATTCAAATAAGATTTTTCTATCATCTTTCCCACAAAAAGCCCATGCATTTCAATGACTCACAATAACAGGAAGTATAAACCAGAAGTATGAATTTACAAAAAAATATCATTTTCCAGGTTTGGTATGTCTTTGCTCACAACAGCCTGAATTATTAATGACACAATAGTTTAATGTGTATTTGCTTCAGGTATGGAAGGCAAAAGTGGTGACTGCTGAATATTAACATTTCTTGAAGGTAGTATGAATAATCAGATTGGTAATTTAATAATTAACTAGATAGGGCACAAAGTGCAAATATATGGCTAAGCAATCATTTATAGAAACTGAAGAGACTCTGAATGTGGAAGCCAATTTGGCTGAAAGTGATCAAAAATAATAGAGTTCTGATTCTCAGGAAATTAAGGAGTGAAAGCAATAGTATAAAGGCAATAGATTTAAAAAAAAAAAAGCAGACTTTATTAGGGAATTGGTATGTAAGGTCTTCTGAGGAGGGATCCTAAGAAATTATGTGGATTATAAGAGGTTTAAAAAATATGACCAATGAAGAAATGTTGGAATAATTTGATTTGTCTAATTTTTAAAAGGAAAGACCAAGGGGAGGCTAAGAATCTTGTAATATGTAAGTGTTTGTTATAAAGAGGAAAATAATCACTAGGGTAGGACAAAGATGATTTTGGAATAGGTATGAGGCCAGGAGTAGGGGCAAGGGGAGGGACTTTGAATTTGGAAAATTGACAGAATTGTTCATTGTAATAATAAATACACAAGAATAATAACCCCTTACTCTTAAATTTCCCAATTTACCAACTGGGAATGCAGGAGAGGACCTTATTATGAAAGAGCATTATGAACGTGCTATTACCACATAAATCCCTCCAATCCAGACCATAAAAATGGTTTCTAATGGTTTGAGATTTTCTTGGAGATTTTTTCTTTGTAGGGCCAATTTAGAATATTGAGTTCCTTTCTCTCAAAGGAAATCCTAATTAAAAGAAAACAGAAAAAAAAGAACCCCCCCAAATCCAAAACACAAAGAACACATTTTACAAGTCATGTTTGTCTGAATACCATATGCCAAAAAGCCCAAATAACTAGCTTGCCTCTCCCCAAAAGAAAAAAAAGAAAATACTACTTCAAAAGTTTAACCAGATAATGCATCTTCCTAAAGTATTTCAAAGGCTTAATCCCACAATGAAGACTACATAGAGAGCCCTCTGCATGTATATAGAGCTGCCAACAAGTCACTGGGGCTCCATGTGGACAAGGGGTTTGTGTAGATGGAAGTCATTGTGGGAGTAGGACCTAAGCCTCCCTGTCTGGAGCGACCTGATTTCAAAATAATTATTGTCAAGAAAATTGTCAGTATCGTTCATTGTAATAATAAATACATAAATATATAAACACTTGCAAAAGAAAAAAGAAAAAACAAGGAACACGTTCAAATTGTAAAGAGTTTTCATGAAGAACAAAAGGTCATATAAGCTTATGTCTTATATTAAAGACTTCACAAGCATTCCAAATCTGCATCAGGGCTGAAAAAAGAAAAGCATAAAACCCGGTCAAACAATCACAAGCTGAAATAAGATATTTAGTTCTGGTCATGACATTACTGTGCTGAAACAAAGCAGTAATAAAGGAAAGGGAAAGCTGAAGTGTAGAGAAAATTCAAGCAGAGGGCTTTTACAAAAATGCTATTGTTCTCCATTTTCTATCATTACCTGGCATTAAAGCTAGTAACAAGGGACTTGGAGCACAGGTAGCAATGGTTTTGTTTTTACTTCTTCACATAACCTATACTTTTTCTAAATATTGACTACAGTTAATAGAACTTAGTGGTAAAGGGCAGAAATAATGTCACAGCATATTTGACGCCACCGTAAAGTTGCTAGCAACCCTTTTAAAAATACCACAAATTAACCAAATTCCCATAAAATGAAAATGTCCAAATTAAAAAAAAGTTTATAGTAAAAAAGGACTATATTGTATCTTTGACAAAAGCTTGCAAGTGTGGTGTATAAGATGGACACCAGGAGTTATACTGTGATTGTGATTCCTAAATAGTCCTTGCTTCAGTGGAAGCAATCTTTACCAGATCTCTTAAGTAATACGTAATGACCTCTCCTGCCAATTAGTTTGACCTGGCTGCTGCACTGTGGGAAGAATCAGGAATTCACTTCCATTCTGTGGAAGAGGGAATAGCTTTGACCAACAATATGATGTTTTATATAATGCCCTGCTGATTGGATAAAATTAATGAACTGCAGTACTAACCAGACTTCTGATATGTGCCAGTCCACTGGGAAGAATAGAGGTAGCTTGCTCAATTGTGGGCTGACGGGGAAGGAAATGATAAACCACTGTCACTTGAGGAGGGAAATCTAGCTGAAGCCTAAAACCATGTCCATTCAAAGACATCCCGAAGGAAAGAGTTGCCTGATACTGGATTATTTGTCCAGAATTTGATGATGGTTGTTAATCCAGGCCATGTCAAGCAGTGCCCCAGCTGAGGAGTAGAATGAGGTCTGGCCCAGATAAATAACCTTGGAGGGGCCAGCAAATAAGGAGAACTGGGATAAAGACTCCTATTTTTATGTAGATTTGGGGTCTCAGGTACCTCAGTGTGATATGTATAGGTAGAATCTTCATAATAATCTATCTGGAGTGCTAAATCACCAGTGACGGATGGAAATGCTGTTGGGGAATCTGGGACTTTGACATGGCGTTGGGGGGTTGTACATGGGGGTTGTACATGGCATTGTATTTTGACACAGCAAGGCATCCAGAGAGCAGTAACCTGACAAGAGACTAGCTTGTGCATTTGTATGTTGCTTTTTCCCCCTGTATGGTATGACTTTGATCCTACTTGTACCCTTGGAAAGTAGGAAGTAAAAAGTGGACCACTAATAAAGAAGTAAAAGATGAATAACAGATTAATATAGCTGGTGAAAACCCCCCCCCAGTAGATTCAAAACTGCCTTCTTCAAAGATAAAAATGGTCTTGAGTTGAAAAATTTAGTTCCACTTTTCGGTTTCAAACACCCCCAAATTCTTAGGTGAGGTCAGACCATTCTGATAGGCCTGAGCTCAGTTTCCAAAAGACACCCCTACATTTGTACCTGTTCAGATTGAGAATTTAATTTGGGCCTGTCTTTACCCACACTGCAAGTGACAGCTGATTTGAAGTTCCTGAGATTTGAAAGGGTTTGATTAACTTTAGCCAAGATTTTGTAACTTGTGCTGTGATGACCCCCTGTATGTGCATAGAGCCTAAAGGACTTAATGCACTGTAGTCAGAGGTCAGTCTGAATTCACCACCAGTAGAGTTGAAGATTAAATTTGAATTTTTCCTGAATTCATTGGAACATAGCTAAAGCACCTTAAAGGTTGTTGTCATGACAGTTCATTGCTGATCAGAACAGGGAAACAATACAAGTCTAACCAGAAAGCACGCAGGGTCTTACTTTTCAGTTAGAATAAGGTGAACCAAATTGCTATGCAGAAGGGAGCTTCTCAGGTGCAATGTACTGCTGTTACTGAATTGAAGTCAGTGGAACTATCCAGGCTTCCACCTTTTGAGAATCTGGCACAGTGTATTTGTCTAAACCCTTCAGGATTTTCTTGTTGCTTGAAAGAGCAAAGTACAAGCCTGAATAAATATATGAGAATGCTGCATAAGCACTGTTTAGCTCTTCAATAGCTAAATATAGGCCTATAAGCATAGTGCTGTTCAACTATATTCATAATATGTGTCTAAGTTTATTCCTTAGTTTTTCTTGACTGGATCCTGTCCTCTCCTGCAGTGATTTACTACCTAAGGGGAGAACTAAAGTAAGACTCTTGTCTATGTGCCAGCAACAAAGGTTGTCTCTAACACTCAAAACAGTAGTAGCAAAGGGACTTGCACTATGCTGTGGTAGCCTGAACATTATGGTTGAAGTTGGTCACATCTGTTTCTTCAAGATGGTGTCCAGTCTCCTGAAGGCATATGCTGCTCTTATCAGTACCCACTATTGGAGGACAAATACTCCTGTACTTCCAAGCAGTAATAAACTGACCCCTAACTGCTTATCTTTCATATCTGCCTGATGCAACACTACCAGACCTAGCAAGTTTATATATATAATCTCCTAGCATCTCTTCTTCTTGAAGCACTCAGCAGGGCAGAGTTAGCCCCTCCAGATTTATAGATCATAATTTTGGTAATCATTGAAGAGCCTTATCATTATGAAGTGTCCCATTACTCTGCAGATATTAATTGGTATGACAGTGATTATGATGAATTCATCTGCTACCCATGTGTTTTCTACAATAATTTACCATGACTTAATCCTCATCTAAATGATAGTGTTACCATTATTCATTATAAATTGTCTGTATGACTCAGTACACTGCATTACACAGGTGATTTGCACACTCTGAGCTGCAGTGCTTTGATTTTATTCCAGAACATAAAACAAATTAAATCCATAAAAACTTGCAACTCTAAGTAGAGGAAATTAAGAAAAATAATAATGTATAAAGGAAGAAAACAACCCAGGGCATTTTTCCTTTATTAATTTATAATTAAAAAGTGGTTTCATGGTTAAACCCTTTAGGATTTTTTTTTTTTTTTGGCTTTTCTTCATCTATCCCTCCATCTAGGTGTAGGTAAGATTACAATTACCATGGTATCCAATCACTAGATACTTTTCCATTGGAATGCTGGAGTCCCAGTTTGCAATTAGATGCTTAATAATCTAGCTGAAATATGTACTAGAGCAAATGATCCCTTCAATCAGTATAAAAGTTGATGAACTGGTAGGGCTGTAGTGACAGGCAACATCTACTTTGACATTTTAACTATAACCAAGGAGGTACATTTAATAGAATCAAAGATAACTGAATGTAAAAAGCAAGGTAGATTGACTGTTTGCCATCAACTGTGGAATTATTTATAACACACCATATAGGAAATACTCATAACTGTTCCGAAAAAAAAAATGTGCCTACTCTAATGTTACTTTATTAGGACTCTGACTGTATATAATATTGTACCACAAAGCTCCTGGGAATGCTAAAAAAACTTGGCTTTATTAATGTGGGGCATATAGGGCTATCACTAGATGGAGTTTCCTGACTCTCCAGAGATGAGGGAGGATCAAGCTAATCCCCATCTGTAATCCAGTAGTATTAATAATTTATTGAATTTAATGTGATGTTATATTAATATAGGTGTATTTACATATTTTAACGATGCATAATGGCTGATTTAATGCTAATGCTCTGATGTATGTTCCAAATCCAGGAGAAACCCAGATAGTAAACATGCAATGTATGGGAAGGAAATTGAGGGCATTGAGGGGCATTTTATTAAATAAGGTGTAAGACGTCCATTGGAGGGGGAGGAGGGGTTGTTTTATTTTGTTTTTTCCTGTTTAATTAGCAAATCATTTTTTGCAGGGAAAAAGGTTAAACAAGCAGGTTTAATTATTAGTTACAAGCTTTTCTGTTGTTCTATTTATTTAGTTGGTTCTTGTCTGGTCTAGTGGGCTAAGATCAAGTCAAGCGTAGTGACTTCTTCATGGCAGGAATTACCTCTCATGTTGTTTATATAGGCTGCCTATAAATATGGGCGGGGTGGAAGGGGTGTTTTATTTAGAGTGGTTCCTGGAGAGTTGCTCTAATTAAAACACCTCACTGTCACATGTATTAAGCCCTCACAGGTTTAGACAAGTGTGGCAAGGCACTGTTGCTGCCTGCCACTTTAAGGGCTGGAGCAGGCAGCAGCCTGATGCTTGATTGTGGCAGCCATTTTGAGATCCAGGAGATAGATAGATAGATAGATAGATAGATAGATAGATAGATAGATAGATAGATAGATAGATAGATAGATAGATAGATAGATAGGGTGAAGCAGCTGTTTGCTGCTGTGAGAGAAACATCAGCTGTCTGAGCTGAGGCTCGCAACATCTTGGAGGTATATGGGCTGGGGCTATGGGGATGGAGGAGATCCCTGGGCATGACCTAAAACTGCACCCTGCTAGGGTAGGGAGGCCTAGTGGGACTGCCAGAGGCACAGCAGCCCCAGGAAATGCCAGGACTGTGAATCTCCCTGGTGAAAGGTGGCTAGGGGGTTGCTGATAATGTCCAGCACCTGCAGAGTCGTGGCTGGGGAAAGCCCAAGCCAGTGAGATCCTTGAGAGGCCTGAGGCTCATTTGATCCAGTGGAGTTGTGAGGGGTAGGAGAAGGCAAGCCACTCAAGCCTGATTTGAGGCACCTGAACTGGCCTATACTGGGGCCAGGACCTGAGGGGTGCCAAAAGGGCATGCGGCCCACAAGCGAGGGATGCCAGGAGCAAGAGGCTCAGGGCCTAGGGAGGTCACTATGCCCAGGCCACTGAAACTCGTTCTTGTGCTTCTGCTCAGTAACGGTCTCTAGGTTTTTCTGACTTACTTTCTAAAGACTTTTTTCCATATATGCTTTCTCCTCAGACATTTGGCATACATTAGGCTAAATATCATAGACCTTAATATAACCAAATCCTGTTTTATGAGTAAATTGTGTATCAGCTAGCTCTGAAGTTGGGTAGCTGATCTTCAGCAGGCCAAGGATAATGTATAAGGGCTATGAAATTGTTGGGGTTAGCGGGTGGTGGGGCTGATACATATAGTTTATCTTACTTACCAGGCATGCTGCAATTCAGAGCTTTCTGACTCCTCTTCACTTATCCTGACTGAAATGGTTGCTGATTATACTAAAAAGGACCATGAGGTCCCTTGAATCTCCATTCCTGGGGCCTGATCTGCCTTGTGATCCTTGTTTGTAAAAGATCTTCAAGAGCTCAGAAATAGATGGGTGAATAACTTATGAGTCATGTATTCAGGATATTTTTCCTATTTGTCTGAATATGAACAAGTAGCCACTTCCTCTTATCTATTTGGTACTACATATTATTTGATCTTGATCTTAATAACAAACCATTAAAATAACTTTCTCTAATTATTTTGAAGAAATCAATATGTTCCTATTAAATGTTTTGATTGTTATCGAATTAGCATATTCTGATGGAAAACTGTTCCCTATGAAAAATTTCAATTCTTTCTATTTAGCCTGATCTACTTAACCAGTGTTGTCTCAAATGAGACTATGCATTTGATTCCAATCTGATTCACAGCAGTGTAAATGCAATCCAGTTCTATGACTTTTGCTTGCTCAGTTGGTATATATTAGATGGACAGCTACTTAGCATCCTTATCACTATCTGTGGTTTAAAAGAAACTGATGGGTGGTTAAACTGTTGATTTGCAGTATACCTCCTGCATAAAACTACCATTTTGGAAGACCTGCTTTTTATTTCTACTCTATTGTATGTATATTATTTCTGTTCCCCCTTTTGCTTAAGGTTTCTACCACCTCCAGTGTGTTGTGCTAGAACTGGCAAACAAATGAATTTATTTCTCATATGTGACTTGAATGATATGCCATATCTTTATATGTTAGAGTGTTTCCAGTGCTAGAGGTATCCCTTAACATATTTTTTCTGACCTTTTAAACTGTATTACTCATCAGACAGTGTTTCAATGCCAAGGAGTGCGGATACTGACTTGAACATATTCCAAGGAATACTGCTTAGCAGAAAACCTCCTTGAAATGTAAGAACCAGCATGAAACAATTCATATACAATATTTCATAATAAGTTAAATCATCCAGTTCCCAATGGAGAGATGTCATAATTTTCTGATTCACTTTTAAATACTTTTGATGGTCGCCAAATTTTCTGATTTAATTCATTGTTTGAGGAGAGGCTCTTGAAAATGAAAACATGCTTTGAATATTTCTTGAAATTTAAGTTACTAAATAAACACATTTAATCCAACAAATACAAATTCAAAATAAAATGATATTTATATTACTTTAATGAAATAAGGTAAAGTCTCAGACTTCTTGTGTTTTTTCTAAAGTTTCCTTTTTTGCTTGAGAGAACCCCAATAAATATAATATTCTCCCTTTGAAATCTCGCTTGCCAGGAGCGATTTAAAGCATTCCATGACTTCATCGGCTACAACTGTTGTATGCTGTATGTGGCTGCCTGAATGCAGAATTAAGTGGAAGAACGTTTTCAAACTAAAGAGTAGAAGTTTCTACTTTGGAAAGCAGTTCCAAAAATGTATTTTTTAAAGAAGAAATCTTATTTAGTTTACACAGGTATCTACTATAATCATATATATATTTGGATCCTTTATACAATAATACCTTGATCATATTGTACTGGAGCATTCTTAGCATCATGCCTTTTTTATGTTGCTCCAATAGCTTAAAAAACTGTTATTTTCAATTACTTATATACTCATAGTGTTTTAAGTCCTCTTTGGCATTAGGGCCTAGAGTACTGTCTCCCTATGCACTAATGAAAACATAGTCTTTGCCTCAAAGTTTTTGTAATGGTATTGTAAGTCTTTATGTACATTCTTAGTTTTATGTACTGTGAATAAAGCCAAGTCTACAGTAAAAAGTTCTGCAAACAGAATGTTGCCTAGACATTTGGGGGGTGTGGAAATCACCCTCTTGCCAACACACTTATGCCAGCAAAACCTGTGCTATAGACACGGCTAAGTTTGGGAAAAATGCTTTTGTCCATTTAGCTTGTTGTTCAAGGACGTTCTGTAGATGTGTTGGCAGAAAGAACATGCTTCATCTCCACTGAGGGGCTCTTGACAAAATTATGCCTGCATAGCTATAATGGCAGCACCTCACATGGCATAGGCTAGGGGTGTCAAACTCCCCCTGGGTTGGATACAGACTGTGGAACTTCTTCTGAGTTAGATCCATAGGGTCAGCAGCTGTGGCAGGTCTGCCATCACTGATAATGGTGGTGGGGCTTTGGCAACAGTGAAAAAGGTGATTAATGGTGGCGGGCCAGGTGGGCACAGGATAAGCAGTGCTGTGTCAGCACAACCTCCTTCAGCCCTGTGCCACTGATGGCCATATCAAGTAAGGCCCAAGGCCCTGAATTCTGCTGCAGGCCCTACACTTCCCCCAGTATCCAGTAGTCTTCTTGTAGCCAGGTGGGCCAGACGGAACAGCTCTACGCTCCATATGCTTGACAGCTCTGGCATAGACAAATCCCAAGTCGTTGCCAAATATGGTTTTACATGTAAGATGAGAGAGAACTGTAGGATGCAATGGTTAATAAACAGAAGTGCAAAGTAATGGTCAGTCATGAAAAGCTGTGTCTAGCACAGTGGGGTTTGGCCTACAATTAGGGTTTCTAGGTGCTATGGTAATACAAACAATAAATAATAATGGTAATAAGTATTGCTTGCAGAAGAGAGAGTCTAGCTACTGTTGAACACCCAGTAGGCATCATGAAAGAGATTAATTTTGAGGGATGTTTTGAGGAGGGATGGTGTGATGGCTTTTCACCTCTAATGCCATCCCTCTCCTCTTTCAAGTCCTTTTCAGTTGTTGTTTTTCACTTGAAATCTTCCTACATTTTTTTCTACTGCTATTACAGGACTTTTTGGCATTGGACAGTTGTCTAATATTGTATTTATCTTCTGAATTAAGACCTAATTAAATAAGAGCTTTGCTTGAAAAAGCTACAGGGCTTTGACCGCTGCCATCACCTTATTTCATTAAAAAAAAAATCCTTCATCAAATGTTGAGTTCTTTGAAGTAAAACTGCACTTCAGGTAGGTTATTTGCATTCATTGTGTATAGCTCATTCTTTTTCATCATACTGTAAAGCTCAAAATGGAAGCCTATCACTTTTTTACAAATAACAACAATAATACATAGCTGCAGATGTTGCACTTTCAATGGAAGAGAGGTTTGAAAATAATATAAAGGTGAAAAAAATATTGCTGAACACAAAGTTACTACAATAAGACTAAAGCAATTATATTAATTGCTCTTCCTTTATTCTTCTACATAGTGTTCTCCTTTGCTCATGGAGCTTGTCAGATTCTTGGCCTAGCTGAAACTCTTGAATCAAACACTAATATAAAGCAACAGCCTCCTTTTCTGTGTAGTCATGAGTCTCATCACATGGTCTCTCTGTCTCAACATCTAATTTGTTACATCATCAGTCACAATTTTGACTGTGCAGCTCAGTGGTTCACTTGGAGATGAGACCAACAGGTGTCAGCAGTATTTGGTGCTTTCTTAACCTCTGTACCAGGAAAGAACTGTATGTTGTGGTTTCTTTTGTACAACAGACTATTTTAGATCTTTGTTCTGAGACTGAGTGCCTTCTCAAATTGCAATAGATTCATATATTGTAGAGTTGGAAGGGACCACAAAGAATCATTGTGTCTGACCCCCTGCCCATAGCAAGAAAGAGGTCCGAGGTCAGATGACCCCAGCCAGGTGACTATCAAGCCTCCTCCTGAAGACCTCCAAGTTAGGTGATAGTACTACCTCTCTTGGAAGCCCATTCCAGATTCTACTCTCCACTAGTTTGCACCCATTATTCCTAGTTACTCCTAGGGCTGCTCTGGTAAATAGCACATCTCCTCCAATTCCCTGATGTCCTCCCTTGATAAACTTATAGATGGCTACAAGGTCTCCCCTCAGACTTCTCTTGTGAAGGCTGAAGAGATCCAGACCCCTCAACCTCCCCTCATAGGGTCCTTCATGGAGGCCACTAAACATGTAAGTGGCCCTCCTCTGAACCCTCTCCAGATCCTCCATGTCGCTCTTGAAGTGCGGCGCCCAAAACTGGACACAGTACTCCAACTGCAGCCTGACCAATGCCACATAGTGCCGCATAGAGGGGGAGCATCACCTCCCTCGATCTGTTGGTCGTGCATCTGCTAATACACGACAAGGTGCGATTGGCCTTGTTGATGGCCTCATTACACTGCTGGCTCATGTTCATCTTGGACTCAACTATGACTCCAAGATCTGTCTCAGTCACTGAGCTGCTGAGGAGGTTATCCCCTAACCTATAGGTGTGCTGGGGATTCCTCCTTCCTAGGTGGAGTAGCTTACATTTATCTTTGTTGAATTGCATCCTATTTTGTTCTGCCCATTGATCCAAACTGTCCAGATTGGCCTGTATCTGCCCCCTGCCCTCTGGTGTGTTTAACTTTGCCCTATAACTTCCTATCATCTGCAAACTTGGAGAGGGTGCCCTCCACACCCTCATCCAAATCACTGATGAAGATGTTAAATAATACCAGTCCAAGGACCGAACCCTGCGGGGCCCCACTGCTCACCTCCTTTGAGGCTGAGAACAACCCATCCACCACCAGTCTCTGGGTGCAATCCCTAAGCCAGTTGGCCACCCACCTGACTGTGTAAGTGTCCACTCCACAGCCTGCTAGCTTCCTTATGAGAATAGGATGTGAAACTGTGTCGAAGGCCTTCTTAAAATCTAGGTAGATGACATTAGCCTCAGCCTCAGGTTCAATGTGAAACAAGCGTACCTTTATATTAGTACAGACAGATGTGAGATTTGTGATGGACCTCAGTTTCTGTAGGAGTTTTTTCCACAGTTTAAGAACAGCTCTGGAGAAAACTGTTTGCCACAAAAATGGTGCAATTGAAGTCCAGCATTACAATTTTTATAACCCATTCAGGAAAACTGAGTGCCTGATTCTTAAAGTTGCAATTTTTGCTGCCTTTAGTACTTGTTTTTTCATTCTTATGACTAGCTGTTAAAGAAGGAACTGTCAGTGATTCTTCATTTTTTTTCTGGAATTTTAATATGACATTAGCATCAAATTAGTAAAACCCCAAAAATATCTTTGTTGGGATAACAAATATCATGAAAGATGATGTCATAGATTATTTCTGCAGATTAATACAAGCAGTAACACTACATTTGGGATAAAGGCTGATCAAATGAACAACATGTCTCAATATCCTGCTGCCAAATTTCCAGCCCCATGGGGACTTGAGGCCCAGATGACATTCCCTCAGGCTGAAGGTTGAGCATCATTTATCCAGACCATTACTAGTGTGTGTGTGTGTGTGTGTGTGTGTGTGTGTGTGTGTATCATGGGAGATCCAGGAAAATATGGGACTTTTTTTTCAGTGCAGGGCTGTGTCTTAAGGGCATGCTTATTGATGTGTCATTAAGCCAATATTCACCTTTTGTTTAAAAAGGTTTTTCCTTATTTTCAGCTCTGCATGCTTGTGTTAAAAATCTTTCTATCTTTCCAGAGAAGAGGCCACACCACTCTCTATGCATTCTGGTTTCTTTAAAATTCCTTATAAGAGCACAGTGAAGATTTTTGCTGAGATGGTATCTCACCGCCTACATTGATCTTTCTGTTGTCAGTAAATAGCCTAAAGGGCTCTGTAACACTGGCCTATATGGCTACATCCAGATAAGTGGGGTCATGCAGTTTGTGGTGCCACAAACCGCACATGGTGATGGTGAATGTTAAAATATGTGTCATGCTGCAAATTTTCAGTACAGTGGCAAAATTTGCTACCAGGATTTCCGGGTGGGAAAAAAAAGACACCAGAAAAAAAAAAAAAAGGCACAACACACACAAATGCATGTGCTGGCACAAATGTGGGCCTGACCCTCTGGAGCAACACTCTGGCTACCAGCCAGTCCTTTGTGCTGCCCAAGTTGTGCCCCTGCTGCTTCAGCATGGCACCAGGTTATACTGCTGGAGAGCCAGGAGAAGCTGGGCAAGGTTGGTTTGCCCCAGACAGGACAATTTTTTTGCTTTGTTTTAAAGTGTGAAGGAATAAAATAATAGACAAAAGGTATAGACACATGCCACATTTACACTACAATATAAATTGTTTTCTATAGTGATATAAGTTTGATTGAAGACCAGAGTAGACACAGAACCAACTCCCCTGAGGTAGCTGCCTGAAATGGGTATTATTATACTATCTCACCATTACGTGGTGGGGGAGACGGGAATATTTCATTATCCACTGAGGAAGTGACTACCATAGGATAAAATTTAAGAGTTGCAAACAGGTGACATGAATGCTGGTGCTGCTTACAACAATATATAGTTACTCCTGACTTTTTGAGGGGTACCTTTAACCTGGAGATAAGTTTATACCGTGGCTGCACATAACGTGTCTGCTGTGCATTTACACCAGGATGAAAGAAAATTATATCAGTGATAGCATATCATGTCTTCACACCCAAACTTAGCTGTGCAATCCTAGTGAAGTGGATAGGAGTGCCATAGAAGTAAATCAGAACTGAATCTGGCCTGTTGTAAATGTACTAATGAATATCTATGATATGATCCCATACATGGGAAAATAAACAATTCAGTCAGTTTTGTTCTGAAACAAAATTCAAACCAAACTTACCAAAAGATTAGTCCACAGAGTATGTTAAAATTAATCCCTAAACAATAGATTCAAGCAAAGCTAAATCCTACATCCATTGGTGTAATTGCTTTGGTATCTGAGAGGTTATCTTCACAGATCACAGAATACAAGAAAAGTGAAGAAAACAAAAAAGAATTCAGAAGGAAATATGCATAGATGATCATTACGAATAACAGAATAAAAAAAAAAGGATTTACAGTGAGTAAATAGAAACGGTTTATGCCACAAAGCCCTTCACTAATTGAATACTAACTCAGCCACTTCAGTCCAACCTTGAATCATCATTTTATTCTGGCATATTATTGAAACCGTAGCTGATATCTCTGTACTTAGTAAGTGTGTAATTTATTCTGTGTATCTTCTTTTCTAAACAAGCAATGTCCTGCACATGCAGAAAACAATCTTTCAAGGTTGATGGCTCTGGATTTATCCATCTACATAGATAAATGTTTTATGCATAGTATTGCAGTTGCAATCCATTTCTTTTCCTGAGGCATATTCACAAATGGCATAACACTGAACTCATGCTGCAAAGTAAGTTTGGACAGCTGATATATTTTTTTCCACCACTTATATTCTGCTATGCTATATTTTTAATGTGGACAAAATACATGCCCGATGCCATATTTAGTTTATTTGTACTTGAAGTGCTTATCACCTTTATTTAATATTCATTGTTTCAATTTAGCAGGTTGACCAAGACACACACAGCTGTATTTTTGTATTGTTTGAGTTGCAGTTCTATCATGAACTTATAAAAGCATAGCATGTGACACCCATTTTTTCCCTGAAAATATTAAATTCACTTTCTCTTTCTGCATTTTTTGGCTGTTTATACTAAGAACTAGGATTATCCAATCTAACATATCAAATGGCAACTAAAACTCTTTTTGAAAGAAAAGGAATGACAGATGAGGTCTCAAAAGACTTTTGTAAGTCAGCTCTTTAGGATTTAGTCAAATTCACAAAACTTGACCCAGACATCTAAAATACATACCATGTATGTAGGTAGGATATAAGTCTAATACATTTACATAATAAATCTATGTAACACACATACACACACTCTGGATGTAGACCTATCTGAATATAAACTTCAGTATATTTTTATTATTCCTTTGTGCTTTATAACTAATGCAATCATTTTGTATAAATCTATTTTAATTTTTTTCACATAATTGACTTGTTAATTCTGATTTCTTGTTTGAAGTAAGTAGTGCAAGTAAGGTTTCAACCTTAACTTTCACAGTACTGGTCTTTTGAGTAGCTAATGATCCTTTCACTTTGTTTTTTATCAGCTGGACATTACTAAAATGCATAAATTTAGATTACTATTTTTTTTATTTATTAGATTTATATCCTGCCTTATCTCAAAGCCTCAAGGTGGCATTATGGTAAATTTATGTTATGAAACATTTTCCAGTAAAATGAAATGCTTGTTGCCCACTCTGAAAGTCCATCTGCATTTTTGTGACCAGTTAGTGGCAATTGCATCTGATTCCCCTATAGCAGATAGTTATGGGTTGAATACACACTGCAAGCTTTTTTTTGCTTCTCAACTGTAGGTGAATCATATTTTTGTGTGCACAGTGATGTTTAAGGGACTCTCTGAAAATCATTGAGGAGGCAAAAGATGGACTGCTCAGGAATATGTGCATATGTGAACACACACACAAGTGACGTGGGGCAATTCATTCTGGACTGCATTCTATTTTGACAAGACCTACAGATTTTTTTTTACTCTTTCAGAATTATTTCAGGTAAAGGGGATTTTTGCCACTTGTTTTTTACTTGAGTCGGATCCCATTACTTTCCCACCCTTAAAATGAAGTCAGGGTAGACTGCCAGCCAGCACTGAACAGGCTACTCTTGGCTTTCAGAGCCCTCTGTTCATTCATCTGTGAACTTCTCTCTCCTCTGACTGGGAGAGGGAAAATTTCTCCAAGCCCCAAAGCAGGTTTTTCTTTAAAGTTTAGCATAATTTTTTTTAGAAAACATAGAAACATGATCCAACTGACTTCATTAGACCTCTCATAATCATGTTTACATTTTGCTATAAGCCATCTTAGAAGGGAATGGTTCCTGAAGTTACAGGAAAAGATTTGTACTGACTTGCATCATCTGAGGGGGAAAAAAAAAAAAAAGTCCTGTGATCTACCTGGGGCTTGATTGACAACCTGTTCTCCTGCTACCATGACTTCCAGTGTGCTTTTATGTCCGTTCTTGTGCCTGCTATATCTCTGGAGACTTTCCAAAGGTGAATGGCTGTGATGGTGTTTTATGATGATCTTAATTTGTAGGTTGATTTTTCCAGTCCTGGAGATGCTCTCTCTTTCCCCTGTGTTCTGTGATGATTGTTTGCCAGCACTGGACTCCTGGTACTTTACATTTTGGAAAGGTTAGAGCAATCATATTTTGTTTACCCACTTAAACAGCAGTTAATTAGAGAAGACTGTCATACATATGACGAGGTGAGAGGAAGGAGAATTGCCTAAACAAGTTACACAGTGACATTGGTAGGGGTCCTGTCTGTATTACAAGCTAACTAATTAGAGAAGGATGGCTGCACTCCTGAGTAGACCTTTGGTAGGAACATATTATTAACCACACAGTATGTTGATGAAAAGCAGGCATGGCAGTAGGAGCTAGATTCAAAATGTCTCAGTAAGTGCCCTGATTTAAGTGATCATTGTATACCTAGGCATAACAACTAGTCCATATACCCATTAGACAACTAGGATCATCAGTCACTAGGAAAACCTGGGTGCCTACATTCTATTGAGGTGATGAATCACCTCTTGCACACTGTGGAGTTAGTCCATGCGCACTTCCATGTGGCCCCCATCCTTTCATTACAGCTCCTGCAACCTCAACCCTTTACCTAAGCTTGCAGATGGGCACTGGATTGCCACCCATGAAGCCCAGGATGGCTAGGAATGGAGCCACAGAACTGAATCCTTGCAGGCCCAAGTCCCTCACCCTCTCCTCATATGGCTTGTCTTGCAAGTCCCTGATCATACGGGTGGCTCTTCTCTGGACCCTCAAGTTTTTCCATGTCCTTGTTGAAATGTGGCACCCAGAATGCAATACTCCAGCTGTGGTCTCACCAGTGTGGAGTACATTATCGCACTGCCGGCTCATGTTCACTTAAGCATCTTACACTTCTGAGCGTTGAACTTCATCTGATTCTGGTACACCCAACTCTTCAGCCTGTCCAGGTCCACCTGTATCTGCAACCTATCTTCTGGCATGGCCATGGTTCCCCATAACTTGGTGTTGTCCACAATCTTGGCCAGTGAGCTTTTCACCCCCATATCCAAATCATTGATAAAGATGTTGAAAAGCACCGATTCAAGCATGGATCCCTGAGGGACATCACTGGCCACTTCTCACCAGAACAGCACAGATACATTCATGAAAACTCTCTGGGTCCTACCATACAGCCAATTTTCCACCCACTGAACTGTTGAGCAGTTAAACCCACAATTTTTCAAATTTTCCACAAGGATATTGTGGGATACTGGATCAAAAACCTTTTGGAAGTCTAGGTACATAATATCGACCTTCTCTCCCATGTCCAGGTGGCGAGAGACCTGTTCGTAGAAGAAGATGAGATTGGTAAGACAAGACTGACCCACAATGAAGCCATACTGGCTGCTGTTCAGAATCTTAGCTTGAATAAGCGTATGGCACATAGATTCTTTAATGAGATTTTATAGTTGCCTGGGTCCTCCCTTTTCCCCTTCTTGAAGATGAGCACAATACTGGCCCTCTTCTAATCCTCAGGGATCTCCCCTGTGTGTCATGATTTCTGAAAGAGTTTTGCCAGGGATTCCTCAATGACCTCAGCCAGCTCCATCAGCACTCTCAGGTGAAGTCCATCTGGTCCTGCTGACTTACAAATGTCTAGCTTTTCTAGTTGGTTTTGCACAAGCTCAGCATCCACCCTCACCCCACGCATAGATCTGGGGGCACATGCTCCCCATGCCTCTCCCCCCCAGGGTGGATATAGCAGTGGAAGCTTCCCCCTCTGGTCCCCTCCAGATGAGCCCCTCCCAGCTTCATCCTGTCCTCTGTCTTGGCTGTGCAGCACCTGCCCCGGCCCCAGCCCCACTCCCCCGTCACCACAGAGGCCTTGATCTGCCCCACCCTCACGCCTCTTTGGCCATCAGTATCATTCTCACCATGCCCCCTGTGATCCTTATCTCACTTATCTTTCCCCATGGTCCAGTGAAATACCAAAGCAAAGTGGGCATTCAGGAGTTCAGTTTTTTCCTGAATGTCTATTACCAGCTGTCCCAAGGTGTTAAGCAGAGGCCCCACACTTCCATTTGTTTTTCTTCTGATCCCTACATACCTAAATATGGACTTCTTATTGTCCTTGACTCTCTTGACTAACTTAAACTTAGTCTATGAACAGGTCTCTCACCAGCTAGACATGAGAGAGGAGGTCAAAATTATATACCTACCTTTAACTTTCTTAATCATTTCTGCACAAGTGTAGACCACTGTTGTATAGTTCTCCTTGAGGACTATCCTTATTTTTCACTATGTATACACCCCTTTTTTCTTTTTCAAGAGGACTGTAATGTCCCTATTGAGCCAGCAGGGCTCGCCAGCCCTTCTGCTACCTTTTCTCTTCATGGAAACTGGAGGGGGGCTACAACAAATTTTGGGGTGACTGCAGCCCCCTGTAGTTGCCCTCTCAGCACCGCTACTATCTGTCCCAAGCACAGCCCGACCCAGCCCCCCGCTAAGAAAAGCTCGATGCCAACCTGGTCCCCGCCCACCCTCACCCCACTCATAGATCTGGGGGCACATGATCCCCATGCCCCTCTCCTCCCAGGGTGGATATAGCAGTGGAAGCTTCCCGCTCTGGTCCCCTCCAGATGAGCCCCCTCCGAGCTTCATCCTGTCCTCTGTCTTGGCTGTGCAGCACTTTCCCCTGCCCCAGCCCCGCTCCCCTGTCACCACAGAGGCCTTGATCTGCCCCACCCTCACGCCTCTTTGGCCATCAGTATCAGCCCCCCAAAAATCTCTGTCGGTGCTCCCCTATTAATGACATTGTCATGTTGGGGGGAAAAAAAATCTCCTGGAATAGCTTCAGTCACAGTTGGCAACCCTACCCCTTCCTCACACCTCCCATAAAGATGATGCCCCAGTCACTTCCCCCCCTCAGTTATGCTACTGAGGGTGAGTGTTAGCTGTACATATTGTGAACCAGAGATAGAAACTGATTCAAAGAGAATGTGTTCCAGGAAGTCTAGTTAGCATTATGATAGTTTAGCTGAATAGGAACAGGGTGTAAATTAAAAGAATCAGGCCTGGAGGGGATGTTAGAAGGGCCCAGGTACAAGAAACAAGGACAGTTGGGTTAGTTAGATAGGGGAGGAAATCCCAGCTACATAAGCTCGGGAGGCATGTTTCAGGACACCAAGTTTTATTTAGTGAGCTAGCTGTAAAGCCTCAATGAGTCATTAATCATGGTTTTCAATCTGCTTCTCAGGCCCCTGTCACTTTAAAGCATGTTTTACCAGTTAATCATATCTTAAGTTGTAACCCAGCCATACATTAAAGAAATTAATGGCATCATAAAACAAGGAATAAGCCACAAAGTTCCTATTACACCATTAATTGAATGTGTGACGAAGTGCACAATCATGGCTGGGAGCCCAGATAAGCTGATGGGGCTCTCAGCTGTGGGTTGTACCATGTGCTCTCCCAGCTGGGAGCCCCATCAGCTGATTTGGGCTCAGGCCTCATCAGGTGGGAGCTTTGTCATCTGATCTGGGCTTAGGCCCCCATGACCAGGAGTCCCATCAGTTGATTCAGGCTCCTGGCCATGAGGAAGCACCATGAGCCCCTGGCTGAGATAAGCTCTGGTGTCTGGGAGTCCTGCTACTTGCTGGTGAACAGGGATCATAATCCCAGGCTCCCCCTGCACTGGCAATAGGGTGTGATCTGATCTGATGTGTGATTCCACTTTCATGCCTCCTGCCATCCATGTGTGGCATGGCAGGAAGGGTGATAGTGTGGATCACACATCAGATCCCATTACTCCTTCACATGCATGTCTTGGCAGGGGCCTCAGTGTGGACCTCATAGGGGACTTAGGTGGAATTAGGCTCCTTCTAAGGCCTGTCTAAATTGCTCTGGAGTTTAGGCAGGAGTTAATTGCCAAAATATATGTTAAAGGACCTGTGCAATCTGAAAAAAACCCAGGTATTAATGGGCTTACGTACATCACAAGTTTTTAGCATGCTGACACCAGGCCAGTTCCAATAATTCTTTACAACTTGGGTGTCTAACTGCTGCCTGAGTCCCACTTGATCACCTCCTGAAGCAATTTGAATCTATTCCTAGTTATGTTCAAGCATTGATAAAAGTTGTTTTTTGGAAAGAGCAGAGCAGCCAAATTTTTGTTCTCTACCTTCTCCCAAAAGTAATGGCTCTCTAAAACATGTACCCTCCTTTAGCTAGGAAAATCTTGGCAGAGATTCCTTCTCTGAGAATCTCCTTCTACACATTTTTCTGTAAAAGGAATATAATATAGGGCCTCTGCCTCAAGAGGAAAGAACAATCAAGTCCTCTTCTGACCTTTTGACTAATAAGTCCCTAGAGAATAAGCAAAGAAGAAAAAAGTGGTAAAGAGCTATTGTTGCCACTTGAGTCTGTTCAAGTGTTTAGAGTGAGAAAATCTATGCATTTGTCAATGAGTTGGAGACACTGGCCCAAGGCAAATCGGTATGTCTGTCTGATCATCACCATAGCCCTGATTTAGGCTTCAAATGCTACATCTGCAGGGAATGAACAGCACCATTGGCCTTGATGTATGCCTATAAAGTTTTAACTGTGCATTTAAACTGCTAAATTATGAGTTGCAGAACTTTAAGTAGTGCCATCTTGACTCCTAGTGTCATCTTATCTAAGATGACTAGATATTGTGTTTTTTCCAAGCAATTAAGTTTATTTATCATTGGAAAACAATTCTGAATAATTTCTACAATGCAACAGTGCACACTGAGATTATGAGCAGATGATAATCATATCAGTCCAATGAATTATAGATTGTGTCTATTACTGAAATAGATTTCAAATTACATATTAAGTCAATGAATAATTTAAATGAGAACCAAAATGATAACAAAGTTGTACATACAACAATCTTTGTATTAGGTAAAATTTGGATATTTAAAAAAAAGTTATAAAATTAAAGGTTTAAAATATTTTAAATTTATTTTATAATGCCTTTAATAAATTATTCAACCAAAATGGATGAAGCATGTAAGCTATCTTGTGTATTAATAAATACAATTAAAAAATCTAGAAAAATTACCTTCAATTGTTGAATTATTAAGATCTGGCCAGGCATTATCATAACAAAATTATTAACATCTTGCCTACTCTTTCTTTACTCTCTCCTTTTTTTTTCCAACCTGATGAAAAGATCACTGAAATCAACCAGAATTTTTCCTGTGACTTCAGAGTTGAATTAAGAGTTTAGGTCATACATTCTTGAAGAAGAGTTGCATTTATCTTCTGTGTGTTACTAGTACAATGTGGATGCTCTAATCCAATCCATTTTATAAGGTAAAAGCTTATGTTATTGGAGTCTCCAAGAGGAATTCCCCTGGAGGCACCTTTTGAAAAGGTCCCTTTCTTTATGTTGCCTTATTGATTTCATAGAAGTTAGGGCTGGAAGGGACCTCGAAGATCATCAAGTACTGTCCCCTGCCCCAGGGGCAGGAAGTCAGCTAGGGTCAAAGGACCCCAGCAAGATAAGCATCCAAGCATTTCTTGAATAAGTACAGAGTAGGTGCCTGCACTACCTTTGGAGGGAGTCTATTCCAGGTCTTGGGGGCTTGGGGAGTAAAGCAATTTTTTCTTATGTCCAGCCTAAAATGGTCTTGTAGGAGTTTATGACCGTTAGTCCTTGTTTTTTCTTGGGGCACTCTGGTAAACAGATGTTCTCCCAGATCCCTTGTTTACTTATAGGTGCCCACCAGGTGCCCCCCCGTGCCTGCACTTTTCCAGACTGAAGAGTCCCATGGCTCTCAGCCTCTCTTCATAGGGCCTATTCTCTTGCCTTCTGATCACATGCGTGGCCCTCCTCTGGACTCCCTCAAGCTTCTTGACATCCTTCTTGAACTGCAGAGCCCAGAACTAGATGCAGTACTTCAGCTGTGGTCTCACTAAGGCCGAGTACAGTGGGAGGATGACATCCTCAGATTTACTTGAGAAGCAAATATAGATGCAAGCTAGGGTTTTGTTTGCTTTACTGGCTTTGACATTGCATTGGTGTCTCATGTTCATCTTGTGGTAAATCTTGACCCCCAATTCTCTTTCAGCAGTGGTTCTAGCAAGTGTAGCACTGCCGAGCCTATAAGTATGCCTTGGGGTTTTTTTTTCCCGACGTGGAGTACCTTGCATTTATCAGTACTGAACGTCATCGGGTTTGTGTCTGCCCACTTACTAAGATTATCCAAATCAGCCTGAGCTCTAGCCTGTCCTCAGGTGTGTATGCTATGACCCAAAGTTTAGTGTCATTGGTGAACTTAGCCAGTGCACTTCTGACACCAATGTCCACATCATTGATAAAGATGTTGAAGAGAACCGGTCCACAGACAGAGCCTTTGGGGATGCCACTGGTTACGGAGCACCATAATGACTTGCTGCCATCAGCCACTACTCTCTGGGTCTGACCTCAGAGCCAATTTCCCAGCCATCAGACTGTGGTGTAGCCAAGGTCACAGTTGGCCAATTTTTCTATGAGGAGGTCATGGGACACCAGATCAAAGGTTTTTTTTTAAGTCCAGGTATATGAAATCAATCTCTTCTCCCTTGTCCAGGTGATGTTACCTGGTCATAGAAGGAGATGAGATTGGTCAAGCAAGACCTACCTGTGACAAACCTGTGCTGGCTATCCCTCAGGATGTTGCCCTCAGCCAGCTTGTCCAGAACGGTCTCCTTGATAATTTTCTTGAGAACCTTACCAGTGATTGTGGTCAATTTGATTGGCCTGTAATTCCCGGGATCTACTTTCCACCCTTTCTTGAAGATGGGTATCACATTGGCCTTCTTCCAGTCTTCAGGTACTTCACCTGTGCACCACAAATTTTTGAATATTTTTTCCATGCTATGACTCCTGTCAGCTCCTTGAGTACACTAGGGTCTAGTCTGTCAGGACCAGCTGACTTGAAGGTATCCAGCCTCTCAAGGTGATCCTTTACAAGATCAGCACTGATGCTGGGTATAAATATGCCCTCAACCTGGCATCCCACATCTTGCTAGGCAGGGCGGTCCCATTGGACTGATTAAAGACCAACGTGAAGTACCTGTTAAGCAGGTTGGCCTTTTCCTGGGTGTCGGCTATCAACTGCCCTGTTTGGTTCAGCAGGGGTCCAATGTTACCCTTGCTTCTTTTCTGACTCCCTACATATCTGAAAAAGGACTTTTTCTTATCCTTAGTATGTGAAGCCAGATGGAGCTTGGTTACGGCCTTGGATTTCCTGATCCGCTCCCTGCAAGTACAGACCAGTGATGAGTAATCCTCCTTTGAGGTAATTCCAACCTTCCATCCTTTATAAGTCTCTTTTTTGAGGCCTAGGAGGTCCACAAGTTCCCTGCTGAGCCAAGGGGGTTGCTGCACCCTTATGCTATCCTTCCTCTAAGATGGGATGGCCATCCCTTGTGCTGTCAGGATTGCTCCCTTGAGGAGCAACCACTCCTCTTGGACTTCTCTGCCTGTCAAGTCATGGTCCCTTAGGGCCTCGACAATGAGCCTCCTGAGCTTGTCAAAGGAGCTTGTCAAAGTCAGCTTTCCTGAACTTCTGCTTTGCTCACTGACCTGCCAGCTTTGCAGTGGATAGTAAAGGTGATCGGCACATGATCACTATCGCCCAACTTCCCATCGATTCTTATGTTGCTGACTATGTCATCCCCTTTGGCCAGTACCAGGTCCAACAACACTTTGCCCCTCGTAGGCCCATAGACTTCTTGAGTTGGGTGGAGCTCATCCACGCATGTGAGAAAGCTTTGTGACCAATCAGATTTGGCCGAATGCTCTTCCCATGAGATGTCCAGGTAGTTGAAGTCTCCCATGACAACCATGCACCGAGAGCATGCAGCCTCAGCCAGTTCCCTGTCGAATTCCTGGTCCAGCTCTGGTTTCTGGTTAGGAGGTCTGTAGTAGACTCCTACTGTGATGTCCCCTGAGCCGCGGTCCCCACATATTTTGACCCAGAGAGACTCCAGTCATCCCTCCAGGGTGCCAATGTCAAGGTAGTTTTTCTCATTCCACAGAAATGGCTTGCACCCTACCTGGGTGAATATGGTGCAGGGCTAGGCACTGATTTCACAAAGTGCAAGACCCTTTTCTGGCTCCTGATAGCTCAACTGAACTGAAAATGTGAAAAAGATAATACAGACTGAAGCTGTATTTGTTTCTAACTTCATTTCCAGTGGCGGAATGGTGTACATACCCCATCCCTACCTCTTGTCCTATCTAGTGCATCTACTGGGGAAGGAAGATGATTCATGTATTGGAAAATATGTCTCTTTTAGGAGTTATTTTTATTGACTAATTATCACATCTATTGATATCATTTTCTTCTCTTACTGATCTACTCAAATGTCGCATGTAACATACAATCTCGAGTTGCCTGACCCTGACCATGCCATATAAATGAAATCCTATTGTATGTTCACTCTTCTGGATATATAGATATCTAACTGCAGCCAACTGTTATCTCTTCTGGGGAGTCTAGTCTCAGTTAAACACACAATGCTAATAACTCATGTCATGTGGATTTTTTTTTTATATAGGGATTATCATAAAAGTTCACCAAAACTTTAGCTACTGTTGAATAATATACTAAGTGGCGCAGTGACAAAATAGCAAAATTCAGTTCTTATATCAAGCTGCTAGGAGATTCACAGGAATGTTTACAGGACACTGATCTTGACTGAACCATTTACAGTGCCTTCTGGAAAGATAGAGTCTCTTCCCTTGCAGAGTTATGGTTATCTTGTGAAAACAACCACAATGCTAGTTGAAAGCAATCAATGACTTTTAAGGCATTAGGAAAGCTCATTTGAATACATACTATTACGTTGACTGGGTCTTCAGTGTTAATCTGCTGGCCAAGTAACTGGAAGACCTGGAATGGATAATACCCGTTCCACAAATGGAAAGAATGTATTTTATATTTGATACAACAGTTAACCGTTTGTATCATGTTTAATCTTAGTTTGCTCTTTATGTATGAATAGCTGCAGTAGTAAAGAACACTGTTTTCCTTCTGTGCTTGGCAAAGGGATAGCAGTCTTTCTTTATACTGGATCCTTGTTTTAGCTATTCATTCTTTTATCGTTTCAAAACTGAGTTGTAATGGTCTCCAGATGTGCCAACACAATATGTTCATTTGGCAGTTGAATTTAGTGTAAAATGGAAATTCATCAGAGCATTTAATTGGTGCTGGCCCTGCTTAACAGGGCCCCGAATCAATAGTACCCATGGTGTAATGGACAAACTGGGCAGGTGCCCAGGTTGCCAAAATTGGAGGGCCGCATTCTAGAGCTGAGCTTCTCATTGGTTGTTATCACTGGATATGTGAGAGCAGAGGAGGGGATAGAAAAATGATTTTGCCCAGGGCAGTGAAGTAGTTAAGTTAGTGGTTCTTAAACTTTTAAAACTCAAGACACCCCTTGTTAGACTCACAGCATCCCTCAGGAATGCCAGCATTTTAGCTTTGCTCATTTTTAGCTCTGCAAAATTAATAGTGCAATTTTACTGTTGCAAAGAACACAGAAAAACCAGGTCATGGGTCAGAATGTTTTTAGCCCTATAGATTCCCACTTGAATTCTCTCTGTTTAGCTTGTGAATCATGTCTGCACACCTAAATAGGCTACCATTTCATGGCAGTCCATGACCACCTAAAAGGATATCAAGGCACGCAAGTTTGCTGTGACACTGTGGTTGAGAATCACTGAGCGAAGGACAGCCCTGACATTTTTATTACTTTTAAAGCTCTGATTGGCTTTAATCTACAAAGTTCTGGAGTAATTTAACTAACAGACAGCCTCATTTTATTTGAAAGAATTACGAATTGCTAACAGTGAAGTGGTAGAAATGAAGTTTCTTTCAAAATGGGAGAAAAATTTTCAAAGGTAGACTTCATTTGAGAGTTTTCGGCCTTATAACTTGTTCACATCAATGGCTTGTTGTAGCATGGATTTGTAAATTTTTCATCATGCTACAAAACCCACTTTTTACCTTTAGGTACCTGGAGTAAGGTTGGGTTGAGGGACTAAACGGGAAGGATTAGCTGTAGGAATTAATTGTGGGATTTTTGTCAGCATTACTTCATGGGCGAATGTTAGCAGCATTCACTTGGACAATTCAGTTTATAATTTACATCTTTACATCTGTTATTTGTATTGTATGATTTTCTGTTTTGTTTACTTCACTTTATAAAATATCTGCTGAACACAGGACAGGCACAATATGTTGTACTGAAATATGCATCTCATCAAATTAGGTGTGTTATTGTGATTTACTCTGAATTTTACAGGATGAGATAAGATTTCTCTTATGTTACAAGGACAGGAATATTTCAAATATAAACAAAAATATTGTTTGACAAATACCAACTTTTAAGCTTCAAGAGTAAAAACTGGTCTATTCTTTCCTCAAGTCAATTGTTCTCACTCCATTAAAAATGATAATACTGTAATAAAAAACCCACTATGCTGAAAGCCAGCACAGTGAAGCTTTCTTACAGAAACAAGGTTTCTCCTAAAACAAAAAAAATTACACAAATATACTGACAGTCTATGGGCTTGTTTCAGAGGCCACTGAAGTAAATAGGATTCGTTCCTTTGACTTCAAAAAGCTTTGGGTCAGATTTTATTGGCTTGTGCATTCTGAATGATCTCAGCTCAGCAGACAGTGATAGTCTTTTTGGTCACTTCAAGGTTTTTGGACCTAATTTTCCCCCATTTTAAGATTTCACATTTTACATTTAGATTTATTATTGCTAGAAGGTAAAGTCTCTTGATGTCAGTATCAGTCAATAGCAATTTCAGGGTGAAAAAACAAGCAATCAGTTGTTCTGTGATGCGAACTTACAGCAAACCATCTTCATTTATATGTTGCTCAGGTCTTTAATTTTGCTTTCCTTACCTTTTTTTTAACAGCAGTGAAATTCAACGTTAACTTGTGATATAGCACAACCTTGGTCAGTTCCAACTGTGTATATGCATACACTGTATACACGAGCTATGTCTATATATATATGTATACATGTTTGTTTATGTAAAATAAAAGTATGTTTTACTGCTTCCCAATAGCACACTTGGAATGTAGTTTAAGTAGAGTTATAGATAGATTTCATTTATTAGACAGCTCCATTTGTGATGTATGTATTTATGTGTGTGTATTTAAACAGGCATCTCAGAAGATTCTTGGGATTTTGTTTAATTTATATAAAACAAGGAATTACCTTCAAAACTGTTTGAAACAATATATATAAGGAAGCCACGGATTTGCTTTGAGGTGAGTATTCAAGTTCATGTTGGGTAACAGAGTTTCCAGTTGCCTAGAGCAAATCTGAAGTTTGATGATGGAAAAATGCAGCTTTGCTTTAGTATTAGTTAAGTGCCTTCATTTGTATCTTTACTCAGCGATACCTTTCTTCTTCTGAGGTAGGTGGACCAGATTCCAACCCAATCTGTTTGGCCTAGAGGGGCCAGAACAGAGCAGTGGAAAGTGGCAAGAAGAAATTGTTTTTATTACTAAGGCAATCTATGAGAAAAGTAGGGCCAAGTAGAGCATCATAATCTTAATATAGGAGCTGTACTGGGGCCATACAGATGCAACCAGAGCTCTGCTGTTCCCTAGCAATTGCTAGGGGCTATAATTCTTAGTTGTACATTGATGGAGACTAACTAGCCTTTGCTAATACCTTACAGCTACCCTTGTCCACATACCTAAGTATTGTTTGAGATATCTTTATTCTACAGCCAAGATTTAGGCCTTTTATTTCCCTACTTTGTACGTAACACAGCATACTTCTTTTTTTCCTAATAGCTGAAGGTTTGTAGAACACACTTTTCTGAAGCAAACAATAGTATGCTTTCTAAAGCAATCTAAGATTATACACATAGGCCCTAATTACTCATCATGACATTTAAAATCAATTCACTTTCCAAGACAAGGAGAGCATTATGCCATGACACTCAGATTGGCTAAAGAAGACATCCTTTTTTTCTCTTTTTTTCCTTTTTTATTTTTTATTGTTACATTCTGCTCAGCAACCTGTCCAGCCTTACATTTTTTGCTTTGATACCAATTAGGCAAATTATAGTGCAGCAGTAATCCAACTGCAGAACGGTAGTACCATCTGAGGATAATAATACATCCTCTTTGTTCTGATAAAGTCATAGAGGATATTTTAGAAAATAATGGATAAAAAAGGCCTGATTTCCCTTTTATTTATTTCAATATAAATCATGCATATGCTCACTGAAGCCAGTGGTTTTATACTACTGAGATACTAAATACAGAAGAAAAAAGCCTATTTACAGTTAAATAGCACCTTTCATCTGAGACTATCAAAGTGCTGTATTACTAGTTCTCACACTTCCGGTTTGAGGTCAGTAAGCATTGATATCCCCATTTTCCAGAACAGCAAACTAAAATACAAAAAAAAGTCAGTTATCCTTTTGAAGACTATGCAGATAGTTCATATTGAAACCATAAACAAAACCCAAGATATCAAACTCTCTGTGATCCGCTTTACTAACTGTATATAGTACAAACAAGTACCTGCAAGATAACCAAGGGTGTGAATTTAAAGCAAATTAAACTAGTCTATTTTACCTCTTTGTTTGCACATTCTTACATTGCAGTGATTATGCGGTAACTTACCCTGCTCCTACTCATTTCACAACCTGCCTCATAGGCATTTTCCACAGATTCTCTCCTTAACTTATTTTGTATTAACTTCTTTGTGTAAACATACCCTCAGTGGATGTCAATTTTCATATAGCAAGTTTAAAATAGCCCAATGTCCAGAGATGTCAATACTCAAATTTTGCGTTCATTCAGTATTTCTTATATTCCTCCCTGCAATTGTCTTAGACTTTTATTTGTTTTAAATATCACTGTATTTAAAGGAGTATACAAGGAGTGCTAGAGTAGGATTCCTGATACATAGGTCTTCAGTTTTACAAAGTTAGTCATTGATCCTGTAGACAATGTATTCACATGAGAAATTTGTAAGAGTTCACTGGAACTTCTCACACATGTAAACTTATTCATGCATGTAAGTGTTTTGCAGGATAAAGACCCCAGGGAATACAAGGAAGGGAAGAGGCTGCTTCTTCCATTAGATTTTGCCACAGATTGACAGAGTCTATTTCACAGTCTATAAGCTAGTGGATCTCCCAACTGCATATGTGTAGAAGAGGATGCTTGTATTCTTTAACTGAAAGGGAGGGAGGTTGTTCAACACATCAAAGGTGTGAAACTGCCTGGGCTATGGGCAAAGCTTTCAGGCTAGAGCTGTGACACGGCTACACATGAAAGTGACTCCCAGCACATAGTCAGACTTTCTAGCCACCCCTTTTTAAATGCTGTCACCTCAAACTCCTCCCTACCACCTGTTCCCTTCTATGATTACTGTTCACAAAACCAGAATTTAGTCCAAACGTGTTTAATATATTTTGTCTGTTTTCTCTATTAAGTAATTGAAAGCATTTGAACTAGAATATAAAAATGACCCTAAACCAATGGCAACTTTCCTCTGTTATGCTTGTTTCCTAATCAACTAAATAACACAGTTGTCAGGACTGTTTGTTCAGTCTTTCACAGTTGCTGCTGAGGGTGGTTGTGATTTCAAGTTCTTGGATTGTTAGCTTAAGATACAGATTTTCTCAGTGACAATTACTTAGGTAAAAATTACTACCTGACATTAATAATAGATGAATGTTTTAGAGCTCCTTATGCCTCTGTTCTGTGGGGCTGATTTATTTTATTTTTTTACTGTATCTCTTGTAATTCTGTGTAGTGTTGACTAGATCATACTGTAGATTTTCCACGTAGAGCTAAGTTAGGTTTAATTAATTTAGCTTGGCTTTCATATATGCAGAGCTGCATACTGGCTGCATCTACATGAGATGCTTACTGTTCAGTAGCTCATTACTACTGGGCAGTAGCTCGGTAGTAGTGCACAGTAGCATCAAACCATGATGTAATGCTACTGCCCAGTAGTAATGAGCTACTGTGCAGTCATCATCACTAGGAAGCTGTGCAGAGACACTACTGTGTAGTAATGCTGGTTACTGCGCAGACATTTAGTACTTGGGTATGCAAATACTAAATGACTGTGTACAGTAACAACTGCGCAGTCAGTGTCTCATGTAAATGTGGCCACTGATAGTGTTTTTTCTCTTCAAATAATGCAGATAATACAATTTATTTAATATGATCTTGCTCTCAATTTCATTTTACTTATATCTGAAAAATATTAGGGACAAAGGGAAGAATACTTTTTCACCTAATGAATGACCAAAGTGCAGGTACAGGCTAATTCTGAGCTATCTGATTAAAATGTAGGAACAATTCTATTAATTCTATGGAACAATGTTATGGGGGTTAATGGGGAGATATCTGCTTAAAATAAAATACCTAATCAATTAAACATCTTTGTTTCATTGCCATATATGTTTATCCTTAATAGACATACTTTAAAATAAAAATCAAAGAAGAAGGAACTAAAGATCCAGAAACTTGATTATCTGCTAAAGAACAGAGATCTGTGTATTCTTTGTTTGGTGGTATACTACCTAACCCTAAGACGCTACTGAAAAAATAAGGTTTGATTTTTAGCTCTGTACTCTATTTTACATATCCTTTTCTGTCCAGTACAGACTTTTTACAGCATTCAGATATCAGTGGTGTACACTTCTTTTTTCAAATCTGTCATTTAGAAAAATTTATTTGTTCCCTACAGTACATGGCACACCGAGTAAGGAAAAAACCAGCCCTGGCAACGGGAAACTGAACAAGGAGTTCTTGAATCTGGCTATATTTTTTGTTCACAAATTAAGAACTACATTTTTATAAGCATGGCTGACACTGTTGACAAACACCTTATGGCCAGCACTGAATAGCTCCTTATGTTTGGCGCCCATCACAGGACCAAAGAGATACTTTTGGGAATAGCTTGCTAATGCTGAGATATGTTGATTGGCTTGTGTTTGAATATTGGGAGAATTGTCTTTCTCAGTGTGATTTCACAGAGCATCAATTCAGTAAGTATTTTAAAGATAAATGGAGTTATTTATGTGACAATTCAACGTTAATGCCACACTGAACTGGAAAAGAAATCTTAGCATCTTGGAGATGGGTTGTTGAAAAAGAAGTAGAAAATTCTTTGTGCAATATCTTGACTATGTAGGGGGAAAGATAATCAGCTACCATAATTTCCATACAATTAATCTATAATTTTTATCAGTTTACTATACATAATGTGCCAGTGTTTAGACATGCACCCATTTCAGGATCAGACCCTTATTGTCCTTGGTGTTATATAAAGACATTGTTCCTGTTTTTGTAAACTTCACAAATAATTACCTTACATTCTTTAACCTGTTTGGTAAGAACTAGTCCTTTTATTTTTCAGATAATTATGAGTTTGTGGATAATTTGACCGGTATTCAAATGAATACATTTGAATGAATAGATTATGGTGACATTATAATAAGATGCTAATGAGCTTTAACAATTAACAACATTTCTGGTGCCTTATATGCAGACATTCTTGTGTCTGTAACTAAAGAAGTGCAAAAAAAATAAAGCTGCAGCTAACTCAAAGCCTTGACCAGTGAGGATCAACTGTTTTTGGCAGGTTTGCCACATAACAGTCCCTCACCCTTTCCAAGTACCAATACACTTCCCTTCCCCTGCCTGATCTGCTGCTGTGCTTTCTGCTTCTTACTTTATCTGCCACTGTAGTGTCTGTCCCCTCCCTGATCATGCCACCTGTGGCACCCATATCACAGGTTGGCTATCAGCTTGGCCGTGTCTTGGACATCAAGCTTGTGAAACATGAGCATGTTTTATCTACCATTAGATACTCGTTAACTATATAAATGTAAGAATGATATTAAAATGTTCAGTTTCCAAGCTTTCCTTCAGAAATTTAAGTCCATATTTTGCTGCAGTTTTACCCTTCAGGTTTATAGTTCTGATATTTCATGTCCTACGTAATTTCTTACTAGGTCATGTCTCATATGTCATCAATTTACTTAAGGAGGGATTTGGACTTTCTTTGTGCTAATGAAAGTTGTATTAATTTACTTCATGTGAGGAAAGGAAAAGGGTGGCAGCGATGGCAGTTATACATTGGAGATTGGGTATTTGTTCCTCCATGCTTAGTTCTTAGTTGCATATGCATAAATTAATTTATAGTAATTAAATACAAATGGAAGTGTGATTTCCTACAGCATTTGTGATTGACCTCGCTCTGCTACTTTAAAAATAATGGGGGTTACATCACTGAATTCAGTTAGAGCAAAGTTAAGCCAGTTTTTAAATGTTTAATCTCAGCTACGTATGCAAGATAAGATCCTATCTTTTTTTGAGGAGAATGAATCACTATCACTTTTTTGTTTTATAATGCCATTATTTGCTACTCCTAACCTAAACTGTTGTGTGTGAAAATGGTTTTTATCTTAAAATAAAGATTTTAATGATATTTATGAAAAATGTATTTGACTTTATAAATTATATCTCATTTTTAGAGATTTTTTTTTTTTGGAAAGATTACCATTTGTGGCCAAACTCTTTTAAGTGTCAGTTTGTCACTCTTATATGTGTCAATACTCTTTATTTATTTATTTTTCATAACTCTTTCCCAAGTCTAAATCAAATAATGCTCAGACCTCTTATAGCTTGAAACCAATAATTTTATTAATAGTAGATTTTTCAGAATATTCTATGTAGTATCTTGAACACCTGGTTAACTGTACATTTATCACAGAGATTGCAAGAAGGATTCTGTTGGATTTTGTGCTCTTTTTAAATGTTTTTTAAAATATGATTTGCAATTTCCCTACATTTCTCAGTTGGCATGGTGCTCCCTTACCTGTGAGTTGAGATGGGTATTACTGGGAAAGGGATGATAAAGCCATAATACATGGCAAGATGTGAGTTATGTTGCCTAAATTCATATCTTGCATGATGTCAGTGAGGATGTATGTCATTACAAGTGCAATGTGTAAATTATCACAGTGTAGCATACATACTACACTGGGTTTATAGAATGGTCTTATACAATTATAACTAAAATAAAACAGGACACTTAGAGTAATCCTAAGTCTTTTCTCATAGAGCCCTTTTTGTTGGGCTTAATCAGACTGGACTGAAAAAATTGAGAATATTACCATTGATATCAGTGAGTACAGGCTTAGGCACATTTACTTTATTGTGTTTTTTCTCTGAGAGAGTTATGGCCATCCAACATCTTGACAGATAAAAGGAAGCATGACAAAGTCATTCAGTCAATCAGTGGTACTAGGTAGTGGTGTGGGAGAAGAGCCCGATGTGCAAGCAGCAAGGCTTCCTATAGTAACTACAGGTCCACTCATCAGATAGAGTTTGAAGCAGTCTGCTTTCTGGCTCACCTAAAGGCCTCAGCCTGGGCTCTCTGATGGCTCTCCACAGTGACTGTACCGGCTTTGACCTGACTTCTCCAGACTGAACAGTTGTGGGCAGGGTTCTCTCAGTTATTAGTGGGAATAGTGAATTTCTTGAGACCTTGCTTGCCCTTGTCTGAGAGAAGAATTCTGGATTTGGCCTCAAGTTGTTTAATTAAAATTTGGTGGAAAAAAAATCTGAAATTAGAATAAAAAGATCTAAAAAAGTTCCAATTTTTTTCGCTACAATCTCTTCTGATGAATTGTTCAAAACCTACTGCAAGCTTAGTAGAAAAGTCAGTTTAAAATATACAATTCTTTCCCCGTCCCTCCTGCCTCGCAGCAGTGCTCAATAACAGTTCAGAAGTAGTCCATCTTCTGAAGTTTTAATACTTCTAATTTGCTTTCTTAAGTTAAGGTAAAACTTGAAAGGAGGCTAGGCACTTCTGAAGAATTGCAGCATGTAGCGGCAGGAATGGAACAGGAATATACTGTGTTCTTCTTTGAAGAAAGGGACATGTAAAGTACTGCTGTTTGTGGGTATCTGAACTTCAAAAGAAAAAGGCCCCATTTCTCCCCCACCTGGTCACTGCATGCTACAGCACTTTAAAGTCAGCAGGGATGTTTTGAAGTTCTGTTTTTGTATTTAAAAAGCTAAATTGGGAACACAGAATGATTCCCAAGTTGACTTTCTAAATACAAATGCAACTTGAAAGTAACCCAGTACTGTTTCCACTACCTTCCTTTATGCTCAGTTGGTGGTTGGGTGGCCTTCAGGGTTTTTTTTTCCCCCTTAAGTTTAGGTTAAGTTAAAAAACTTGAACAGAATTTTACAATTGTAAGTGAAAAATAAGAAACAATCTAACAGAACCATGGCAATCATATGGGAATTTCTTACCCTATAGAACACAGGAGGGCAAAATATGGCCTACAGGCTGCATTTGGCCTGATGGGCCATTCTATCTGGCTTGTGTGGCCCCTAAAAAAAATTAGAAAAGTAATACTTATCTGCCCCTGGCTGCCTATCAAAGATGACAGAAGCCAGGGGCAGTAGGACCCAGGGTGAGCCAGCAGCAGAACTAAGCAGCTGCAGCAGTAAATCTGGCCCCTCACTACCCTGCCCCACCCCTACCTACCAGGGGCTTCTGAGGCAGGGGCTTCTGACCTGGGACTGTTCCTGCCTCCCTGCACTGGAGGGAAATACAGATAAGAAGGAGGTGGGGGAGGAAAGCAGGGAAGGACTGTGGGTGATCACTCTAGTCCTCAGGGCTATGTCAGTCTGGCTCCTGAGGTCCTAGCACTGCAGCCAGGAACCATGTGGTGCTGGAGCAGCTGGCAGGCTGGGGGAAGGGACAGTGAGTGGGCACACTATGTAGCAACAGCTGGAAGGGAGTGCAGGGCCTGTGCTGGTGCACAAGGGTCAGCACTGCCACCAGTGCCCAGAGTGGGGAAGCAGAATCAAGGAGCCTGGGCCAACAGTGGCTGTATGGAACCAAGCTGGCTCTGCCATCTCCCTCCTGATGCAAAGTCCTGCCACCCCACTTTGGGCCCCATCAGTGTTGGAACCAGTGCACTGGTGTGGGCCCCATACTCCTGCCCAGCTGTTGCTGTGCACTATGCACCTGCTCGCTGCCCCTTCCCCCCACCTTCTGCAGCCATTTCCCCACTCCCCACCTGCCATTCAGCTGCTCTGGCACCATGTGGTTCCCAGCTACAGCACCAGGACTACAGGAGCAGCTGGGACATGGTGCCAGAGCAGTGAGTTTGGGGGGCAGCGGGAAAGGGAAGCAGCAGGAGAAGGGCAGTAGTGGCAGATCAGGGGGAAGTGGCAGTGAGCAGGAGCATGAAGCCCATGCTGGTGCTAGGAGTGGCAAGAGTGTGGACCCTGGGCTTGGATGAGTGCTGGTGGGGGTTCTGCCTGCCATGGGGAGGGGGGGATGCTGTGGGCAAACCCTCCCCCTCCATGCAAGCCACAACCCTCCCTAGCCACCCTCCCCCCATAGTCACAGCCCCCCACAAAACCCATACCCACCCCTCTCAAATCTCACACACACACACACACACACACACAATATACAAGAGTAGGACTTCATTTTGAGGTATTATATTATCACCTTTATGTGCACTACACAAACACATGTAAATCAGGACAACACTATTTTTTAAATTAAATTAATAGATGTTGCGGTACATTTGATTTTTAGAATATAATTTGGTATTTTTCTGGTTCTAAGATGGCAAACCCCTTTGAAAGAAGTACTTCCAGGGGGTGAGGGGAGGGACTTCTGGTGGCAAAGGTCAGGGGTTAAGGGACAGGACTTCCAGTCCCAAGATGGTGACTGGGGGCAGGGCACCTGCCAAGAGGTGGGGCTACCCATGCGGCCCTCAATGACTTGCCAAAACTCAGTAAGTAGTCCTCTGACCAAAATAATTGCTATAGAAATTGGAACATGAACACTTCCTATTTAAATATTTAAAAATCAGTGGTGTATTTGTGAGGGAACAAAGACTATCTGATTTCTATTAAACACTTTAATTGTTGAATCTATAACAGAACCACCACACTGGGATTTACTTTATAAAGGTCTTATAGAATATCTAAAGGCTATTGGATATCTAAGTTTTATATGAGTCAACTTCCTCCTTCCTTTTCACTTCCTGTTAAAAAAACATAAGCAATCCACAAGGTGGCAGTATGCCACAACACATATGGTAATTGCATCATTTTGAATTAACCGGAAATGAGGCATAGAGATGTTGCTTGTTGTGGGGGAGGGTCTCAAAAGGTGGGTAGGCTGATGAGTTATACAAACGGAGAAGAGACTAGGAAGTAATGCAAGTGTTTAGCATCCCTACTAAAAAGTAAGCCAGTGTGTTCAAACTACCATGTCTATTTTTTACTGGAAGTTATACCATACAAAGTATGACTAGGCCAGTCTTAATCTTTCTATAGGTATAAAAAGAATTAACTAGAATCACTTGAGATCTGATCCATCTCCAGTTTTGGGCTTTCCATTGCCTTCAGTGGGAGTTCATTTGGGACTTTATTGAACACAACTTTTTAGATATAATAGCGTGTGCAGTTGGCTCACTTAGTCTATTCTTACATTAGTTCAGGATTATTTCCCTATAGTAAATGTACAAATACAGTGGCTAGTTTAGTGTAAAATGACCTGAATACTTTTCACCTGCTCTGAACTTCTCTGGGGGTTCTTCTACAGTCTAATATATTATATTGCATCTACTTCATCAACTGAATCAGTAATTTTATTAGAAAAAATGCAATTAAGTTTTTCTTGTTTTAGTTTTGTTCCTTATAAACCCATTCTGATTGTGATTCTGTAATCCTCAAGATATTTAGTTATAATTTCTTTATATGTGTTTCATAATGGAATAGATATTGGATTTAACAGATGATAACTACAGTCTATCTTTACTTTTTATAAGTTTGATATCAGATTTGCTTTGGAACAGTCTTCCATGTTTCATAAGCAGTTTTCTAAATAAGTATCAAGAACTGCTAGTTTGTGACCTGTGTGCTACTGACAAATACTTTGCTCCATATCATCTTGCCATATTCTATACTGAAAGAATGACAACAGGAGTTGTGGTTAGTATCTTGCATCCGAGTGCTAATCCTTATATGGTAATGAGTTTTAATAGACAAATTTAAAATAATGATGTATTGTAGTAAAAAAAAGGTTAACAAATTAACATTATGCACTCCTTATAAGTTTCTGGAAATTTTATCCCCTGGAAATATTTGCAACTAGCTTACTAAAAAGAATCTGATAAAATGTGTACTAGAAACTATACAAATTAACAGAGACTACGGTCTTTGGATTCCAAGCATCTTCTCAACTTGGAACATAAGATTAGAAAGGATATTCTGGATCATCAAGTCCAGTGCTCTGGTATGGCAGAGAACTCTGTCCTATGACATATTTCATATATTTATCAAGCTCTATTTTAAAGGTACCTTGGTTTTTTGTCCCTAACTCTCCTGGTCTGTTGTTATAAATCTAAATCTGCTTTCTCAAACTTTTTTAGAATCCCAGCACTTCATTGTAGATTTGTTACTGTTATATGTCAGTGTTTCCTCACCTGCTCTTTTCTAATCCCTTGGGTTCTGGCACATTTCTTGTGCCGAATCCTGCCCCCCCCCCTCCCCCAAATCAATGGGAAATTTACGGTTTATTTAATTAACTACAAAATAAAGCCCTAAGATGACCCACATGTGTTATATTTCAGAAGTGGAAAAAATGCAAAAATATTCAAGGGAACTCTTGAACTACACGTAGGATGATGAACCTGTCCTTTTCACTAATATACAATTTTATCTTTTTGAATGGGAACATAAATAGCAAGATTTTCTTTTCCAAATCTGAGTTAGAGCAAAATAACATAATAGCATGCTCTCTGTGAAACTCACGCTGGTGTTTTTCTTTCTTTCTATCAGATGTTCTCTTTTATTTATTTTTTTTAAATAAATCAGAACCATCTAACTCACGGTCCATGGACCTCATGTGGCTGGGGAGGGGTTTGCTTGCAAACCCCAGGCTAGGCACCACTCCCTGAGTCTCCTGCTGCTGCTTCTGTTGGCTTTCTAGGCTTCCCCTCCCTCCTCCTGCCTCCATTCTAGCAGGCGGGGTGGGACACAAGGCCCAGAAATTTTGGAGGCCTTGGGCTCTGTGCAGCAGGTACGGCTTAGTGGCATGATGTAGCAGGGTGGGGCCCTGCCATGGGGCTTGGCTTGAAGCTTGGGAGACATATGGTCTGAGGGGCATGTGGTCCCCAGCTGCTCAGAAACTGGACATCTGTGTTATAAATGATGCATGCCCTATTTGTTGGCATATTTCTTTTTCCTATATGTCTACCTAGTGAGAGAGAACAGTTTGTGCATGGCAAAGTGTCTTGTCTGATGTCATCTCATCTCCTGCGAATAGGCAACTATTTGATTCGGCTTTGGATGCCAGTGATCTGATCCGGAGTTCTGGATCAGTTTCCTGCTTCAATTCAGCTGAAGCTTCGGAGATTCAGCCATAGGGTATAATGGGGAATCAATGGAATATCTATAACTTTGTTGTTTTTGCCTGATTTGGATTAAATTTGCATCAGTGGTAGCCTCTGCTGAGAGCATGAAGCCTGCCAAGTTTCAAGAAGATCAGTGCAGGGGTTTGGGGGGGGAACTGCCCATCAAGGTATTGACAGGTAAAACTCGGAAAGCCTAAAGAAGCCAGCGCTTTGATCCGAACATGCTGCTTCAGCATCCAAAGTGCCCGAATCTTCTCCGCATCCAAAGCATGGCCTGAAGCCTTGCACAGCTCTACTTTCTACACATTTTATATTACGTTCATCACCATAGCACCTTCCAGTGTTATATGAAAAAATGTGACTACACTTCTGTCATTTATTTGTTGTTTGTCTTCTTTCAGGAGTGACGTGGGAAGGATGAGAATTGTGTGCAATGAAATGTCTTATGTTGGTAGGATTTATTTTGGTTTGCTCTATGTTGGTTCCTTTTTCATTTTTTTTCAATGGGTTGTTAAGTCTTTATGTTAGAGAGGACCAGGTTAAAGAAATTTGCCTTGCTTTTGGAGAGGCAGATAGTTAAGTTTGTGATTGTCTTGGATCCTGGTGGTGTTTGTTCTCAAGTCTCAGACCAGCCCTGCACAGACAAGCTTCCCTTACTGTAAACAGTTCTACTGGACCAGAGGTGCAAAACTGATCATTGTCTTCATTAGTTTTTATGGATATCATGGGCTCAGATAATGGAATACCATGATGATAAGGACTGAGACTATGAACTTCATTTGAAATTCTGTGGGAAGCTGGTATGGAGAAATGAGGAACAGAAGACAGGTCTTATATATTTGTGATAGCGTATAGTGCTGAGAAGATGCTCACTGCAGCGAACTGCACAAGCTGAAGTTTCGTAAGTGCTGTGTGCTTCAGTGCTCATTGATTCAGGTAGATGCTGTCAGGGTTTCTCCTTGGTAGCCCCCTACCTCCAGCTGTTGGCAGACGGTTCAGAAACAGAAGGAACTAGGCTATTTCTTGCTTTCTTGCCCTCTCAGGCAGGTAGTTTAATCTGATCTGGGCAGAATTTTTGATTGCTAACTTGGCATTTAAACTGGTCTCTTGCAGTGCTTCAGATTTGTTCAGAACACCTAGTGAGATCGGATAGGAATATGCCCATGCAACAAATTGGCTTGGCAGTCTAGGTTTTTCTTCTTTCTCAAGGTTTTAGGGAAGCTCAGTTTGGGAGGCTTATATCAGTTCCTTTATTAGTCACAGCTATTTAGCAGGTGTCCATTGAGGGAACAGTTGGTTAGCAGAGGTTCTATATGTAAGTTGGCCAGAAAAGGACTAAGTACGCTGTGGTTCCTGTATTAACAAGCCAGGGGGAACTCCTAACCAAATATTCAAAGAAGGCACAGCTACTCAACAGCTACTCTGCCTCAGCCTTCACACAAAAAAAAAAAAAGAAAAAGAAAAAAGAAGAAATTAAGCTACCAAAGACCTATCAGGGTTTATTTGTATAAGAATGGGGACAAGCTGAGGGAGGAGATATCAAAAGAGCTATTCCAAGGGCTTTATTTAGGTCTGAATGAATTCAAGTCAGCAGAGCTAAATGAGCTTCATCCCAAGGTCTTGAAGGAAGAGGCAGAGAAGATCTTGGAGGGCTTGACTCCCATCTTCTTGAAGTTATGGGAGATGGGCCAGGTACCAGAGGACTGGAAAAGGGCCAATGTGATGCCTGTCTCTTAAAAAGGTAAGAAGGATAAACCAGACTGGTTAGCCTAACCTCAATACCTAGGAAGTTACTGGACCATATCCTAAGGAAGCCCATTTGCAGGTATCTGGAAAAGGAAAGGCTGATCAGAAAGAATCAGCATGGATTTATGAAAAACAAATCATGTCAGACAAACCTGATCTACTTTGACAATGGAACAACTTGGGTGGATGAAGGACATGCTGTGGACATAGTATATCTGGACTTCAGCAAGGCTTTTGACAAAATTTCACATAACCTTTTCATAACCAAATTGAAGAAATGTAGGCTGGAAAAAATTACTACAATATAGATAGATAAGTGGCTATATAGCCATAAGCAAAAGGTAATTATTAACTCATTCATGTCAGAATGGTAGGAGATTTTGAGTGGATTTCCACAGGTATCTGTCCTGGACCCATTGCTGTTCAACACTTGTATTAGCAATTTGGATGGTGGCATATAAAACTTCTTGCACCTAGAGCTAACAGTACAAAGTTCAATGCTGACAAAGGAAAGGTGGTATATCTAAGGAGGAGTAATCCAAAACACAAATACAAAATGGAGGACATCAGGCTGGAGTACAGCTCTGTGGAATTGGACTTGGGAGTCTCAGTAGACTACAGACTCAGTATGAGTGTGCAGTATGATATAGCCACACAAAAGGTGAATATGGCTTTGTGCTGCATCAATAGCAGCATTAGGTGCAAGACCCAGTGATAATGCCTCTCTACTCAGCACTGATTAGGTTTTATCTGGAGTACTGTGTGCAGTTCTGGTCTCTACATTTTTAAAAGGATGTGGAGAAGTTAAAGTACAGAGGTAGGCAACAAAGATGATCAAGGGCTTGGAAGGCAAGTTGTAAGAAGAGAGGCTGGTGGAGCTAGGCATGTTCATCTTGTGGAAAAGGTGCTTAAGAGAGGACAAGATAGTAGTTTTCAAACACTTGAAAGGCTGCCATAAAGAAGAGAGAAAGTTCCTTTTCTCTCTTGCTGCAAAAAAGAGGACACAGACCAGTGGCTTGAAGTTGCAGCAAAATAAATGTAGACTGGATATCCAGAAAAAACTTCTTCACTCTGAGACTACTGAGGCAGTTGAATAGACTGCCTAGGGAAGTTGTGGACTCTCCATCACTGGAGGTGTTCAAGAAGAAGTTGGACAGCCACTAGTCAGGGATGATCTAGGCATAGATATGCCTATTTTCTACCATGGATATTTCCCATGCTTCTGGACTTTACTGGTTACTCCTGCCCCTTTCTTCCACCTTTTTTCTGCTATAGCTGTCAGGGTGTTTTTAAGCCTCCCCAGAGGCACTGGCTGTTGGCTATAGGTAAGGCTTGAGATTTCAACTGGGATGTGATGATTCTCCTGCTAGGAGCAAAGCCAGAGGATCCTGGCTAGAGGGTCTTGCCCTTATGCTCAGAGTCAGATTGATCACTGTATTTTGGGTCAGGAAGGAATTTTACCCTGTGGTTAAATTGGTATAGATGGCAAGGGTTTTAGCCTTTCTCTGTAGTGTGTGTGTGGGGTGGGGTGGGGGGGAGGAGGGAAGAGGAGGGAGGGTGGTCCAATTCCTGGGACCTCTTGAGTATATATTGACAACATTTTATAAAAGCAGCATATTGGCTGTCGTGCTTTACCTGTGGCAGGTTAGGGTGTTAGGCTTAAATTGTGTCAGGGTTGAGGGTAGTTTTATGTAGAGTTTAGATTATGGTTGTATGGAATGGTTTAGATAGGGATGATACTGTTTTAGGCAGGGGGTTAGTGTAGATAACCTCTGGAGAACCCTTCCAACCCTACCTCTGTATGTTTTTCTATGAATCTCTAGTTTCAGCTATTACACTGAAATAGTTTTGTTATTATTTACTGTAACATTTTAACGATACATTGAAAAGACCATGACTATTAGGCCTCCATGAAGCAGCAAGTATTCGATTCAGATTTGGCCGATTCGGAGGGACAGTGATTCAATTCCTTGTTTTCAATCACTGTCCCAAATCAATTCAGTGCCAATTCAGAGATTTGGCCATAGACTAAAAAGGCAGCAGTGCTTGAGGATGCTGGACACAGCTGCCTCCAGCTGGTAAGTCCCATTGTGGTGGGCGGAGTGGGGAGGGAAGAGACATGGGGAGGGGGCAGATCAACGCCCCCATAGTGAGGGAGGAATTGGAACTGGGAAAGCTGCCCAGCTGGGGTGAGGGTGCATGGGACTTGGGGAGGGGGACTCCTGCCACTGCCTTGCACCACTGGTCTGGGAGGGCATGGGAGTGGGCCTGTGCCCTCAGATCTGTATGGGGCGGACTGGGCCAACCTGCACTCTGGACAGGAGGCAGAAAGCTTTGAGAGTGGGGGCTTTGCCTCCTGCCACTCACCCAGCTCCCCCCCCCCCCCACCTCCTGGACAAGCAGCGACTTTGCCTCGGCTAGGTGAGCAGCAGCAGGGCATGGGGGCAGATGTGTGCACCCGGATTGGAGTGGGGCCAGTGGCAGGGCCTATGGGGAATTTTAGGGTGGCTGCAGCCCCACCAACCCCCCCGCTCCACTGCACTCTGTGGGGCGGATGGAGCCAGGGCTGCAATCTGGGCTGCGTCTGAGGCTAGCTACCAGGAGTGCAACCTTGGCTCCACCTGCCCTGAGGAGCACAATCCAGCAGTGGGCAGCTGCAGCTAGCCTCCCATAGTGCAGCGCAGCCCAGCCCAGCCCAGCCCAGCCCAGCCTGGCTCATGCAGATCTTGGGGCACACACTTGCAACCATGACCTCCTGAACCGGTGGCACGTGGTGGAATGCAGTGGCAGGAGCCTCCCATGCTGAGTCCCATGCCCCTCTCGCTCTGGCTGGGCAACTTGTTCCAGCCCCAATCCTTCCCTCACCTTGGGGGGTGTTGATCTGCCCCATCCCTCCCCCCTCCACCCCCCACAACAGACTTACCAGCTTGAGGCAGATGTCTCCAGCATGCTCAAGGGCTGCTGCCTGTTTAGTCTATGGCTGAATCTTTTCTGAATTGATTTGGAGACTTCTGATTCGATTCAGAGTTTTTAATGGGTCTTCTGATTCGATTTGAATTTGGAGATTCAGCTGCTGAACCTCTGCAGAATCGAATCAGCTACTGAAGCTTCACACAGCCCTAATGACTATATGATAGTATATGCTGAAAGGTTAAATAGATACAGTTTTATATTAACTGATTCATTCTAAAGGCAACTTTTGGAAAGTTCACAAACCCTTTTCATGTTTATGCAAATGGAAAGGTCACATCACAGTACACACACTAGTAACAATAATATTAATATAACACACTACTTTGTACTACTTAATGACTTGTATCTTCAAATCTTCAGGTGCTTTTACAGCACCTGCTAAATACATTCAGCTTACAGTTGCTGCACTAACACAGCTACATTGAAGTAACAATTTATTATTCTACCATGTATTTGTGAAAGAAGACAAGAGAGAAAATACCTTATAACAGAGAGAGAGAATTTTTTTAAAGAAGTTAGAAAACATGAAGAGCAAAGTCTGTTACATTTATGGGATAGGACACAATTTAGTGGCTAAGCCCTGTAAGGGTTGTATAGTTTACATCTCATACAACAGGAAGCCATAATACATACAGTATATTCCATATGTTCTCATTCATCTATGTTTTAATCATCCAGCAAAACAACATAATTAGTTCAGATATATTCTTTCCAGGCAAACTCATTTGCTGTTTTACTGTAAATCAACTTTGTCATATACATCATCTTCCACCAACCATTCCCCTGCCATGCACAGGAAGTGCTGAAAGATGAAACCACATTGGATTGACATTGCTTAGTATAAATAACAGTATGAACTAGCAACTGTTAGGGTACTTTATTTCTTCCTCTTGTGTAAATGACTACTACCATGCTGCTTAGCAGATTGATAAAGAGATGAAGTAGCAAAGTAACCTATATTCCTCCAATCTCTTCTCTAAGGTGACAAGACCTCAAAGTGCCTTCAGAGTATTTTGTTTCTGTATTTCTTCATTCATTTTCTTTTATACTTGGAGTTATTCTTCTGGTGAAAAGAACTGTATGACCTCAGTTTGAAGCAAACCAAATCAAGATCATGGAATCAGCTATAAATTTAACCTGAAGTAGAGGATTAACATTTAGTGCAGGCCCTATTCTTGTAGGGTATGAAAAAGCATGATCATTCTATGGTTGGAGGGGGTGCGGGGAAGAAATATCTTCCTTCCACTCTTCAGTACTGGTGAGGCCTTACTTGGAATACTGTTGTGTCCAGTTTTGAGTGTCATACTTCAAGAAAGATTTGGATAAATTGGAGAAAGTCCAGCTGAGAAAAATAAAAATGATTATAGGTCTAGAAAACATAACTTGCAAGGAAAAATGGAAGGATTAAAATGATTTATTCTGCATATTATGAAAAAGAGATGACTGCAGGTAGATTTGATAGGAAGAAGGACTGGTGTGGGGGTGGGGGGCAGCATGCCTCAATTTCACTACCACCATACTGCCTGTTGTATTGAAGAGTCTGCTCTTATCAAAGTTTTGCTCCTCAAGTATATACCTATATACAGTGATCAAGTCACTCCATCTTTTTCTTTGGTGAATTGAATAGATTAAATGCTTTGAATTTTTTCACAATGAGGCTTTTTGTCCCAGCCTTTAGTTACTCTCTTACTGTTTTGTTAGGTTGATTTTGATAATATTCTTCACATACTGAAAGATTGTTATAAAGAGGATGGTGATAGACGATTTTCAGTGTCCAAAGGGAACAGGATAAGATAATGATTTTGAATTGCAGAAAAGAAAATCTAGGTTGGATATTTGGAAGAACTTTCTCACTTTGAGTGTGGTTAAGCATTGGAACAGAGAGGGTATGAAATCACTATCACTGGAAGTTTTTAAGAGTAAACGCTTGGGTGAGATAGTTTAAGCAGGGATGATTCTGCTTTGAGCAGAGGGTTTGGCTATAAGTCCACCCTCAGGTTGTTTTTCATACACAAAAGCAGACAAATAAAACAGTTACAATGTGTCATGCATACTTGCAAGTGGTAAGTCCTGTAGAGTAACTACAGTGGAGTGATTGAGGTCACAGGTAACTAAGGTAGGGTGATAGTCACACAGTTGCACTGGTGGCACAGACAGCCAGAAGTCCCTGTGGTCTCCATGTGTTGTAGCTGCCCCAGGGACCCAGATTTCTTGTTATGCCTCTGAATAAATGCCCCCATTATTTAAACTAATGTTTTGTGTGGCCAAGGTCTGACTTACAATTTCATACTTTATTATGGTACAGAAGGCAAATGTAATAGTTTCTCTTTGGCTTTACTTGTGCAGCTTCTTGCATGAAAAAAAAAGTTTGCTATAAAGCAAAAGCTGTATTTAATGAAATCTTTCTAGCTGTCTGTTACAGATATGACTTAAACACTGTACCTGAATGCTTTTTTAAGCAAATGATGAATGGATTTTGTCCTCCTGGCATCCTCAATAAATGGGGAGGAATTATATGATACATGAGGAATTATTTTCAGGGTCCATTTACAATATTAGAATGTTATTTGTGGCTAAGGTGAAACCCAAGTATCTTGAGTCTCAGGAAAATGTCCAAAGCAGAAACATAGGTATATGATACTTATGAAGAACTTATAAGAATAATTCTGGCATCCTTATTTAGTAGTCCTCACTCAATAAACATTCGCATGTAAGTCAGCAGAACTACTAACAGAATGAGGTGCCATTCATCTTGTGTAAATCTCACCTCAGGATTGCAAAACAGTGTCTCCCCCCTCCTCCCCCCTGCAAACAACAACAAAGAAACATGGAAAAAAAGATCATGTTTATTGTTTGTTTGTCCCAATGAAAGGTTTCAAGGTTAGTCCTTAGTAGGATAGAGGTGATTTGGCATTCATATTTTACAGTGCTCTTAGAATTATTAAACAACAAATTTCTTCCTACCGGTCAGCAGAACCCCATGAATTTCATAGAATTTGTTTTATCATAAAAGTTAAAGTACTCCAGGAACAGCAAATAAACAAATAATAAATACTACCAATATCGACATCAAATAGCTAACAAATTAAAAATATCTGATAAAATATAAAAACAGAAAGGTGAAAATCTGTGTTTATGAATAACAAGGCAAAAATGTATAGATGTTGTCAAAATGTCATGATATACAAGGGTTCTGGATCAAATGTCATATATTCTTTTTTTATGGAAAAGGGCCCAACATAAATATATAATATTTACTACAGCTTTGTCTAGGAGCCCTGAAACAATTTAACCTTCACTTCTTTTGTTTCAATATTTTTTCTTCTTCTTGCAGTTGAGCAAAGATCACAATGGCATATGTTGTGTGCCATTTGGGGTAAAAAAAATGCTGGCACAAAAACTCTGTAATAGGGGAATCTGAAGTGCCAAGTTTTTACTGTATATGTATTATCTTTCTCTTGTTTATATTACTGAAATGTTATATCATGGAAACTGGGCAGGGACACAATGGTGTAGAGTAAGAATGAGAAGGATTTCTGTTCTATTTTCTTCCTTCTAATGTGCTTATTCCATATATGCAAAACAAAAATCGTTTTGTTTATGTTTTTTATTTATCTCCATGCTAGATGTCCTTTCCGCTTATTTGGTAATATTTATCCTCTGAAATCTGAAATAGTCTCAGCTGTGTTGATTTAAAGATACAGATCAGCCATTTTCAACCACAGTGCCACAGTACCCTGGGGTGTCTAGAGGTCCTATTAGGCGTGCCACAAAGAGCCAAGCAATGCTAGCACAGTTTGGTGTGAGAACATGACTCATAAGATAAACCCAGAGATTTCAAATAAAAATCCACAGTGTTAGAAGTGTCCTGACCTATTGTGGTGTTCCTCAATTGTTTGCAACAAAATAATTGCTGGATTATTTTTTCTGTAGCAAAAAATAAATTAAGAACTAAAACCTGACATTTTCTGTGGGGTGCCTTGAGTCTATCAAGGGGTGCCTTGAAACCTAAGGGCATTTTTACACATGCTCCAGGGGGATGCGGGGGTGCTTTAATTAGAGCGGCTCCAAGAGCTGCTCTAATTAAAGTGCCTGAAGCATCGTGTATCCGCATCCCTGCGCTGAAAAACAGTGGTAGGGGCGCTTTAGCTAAAGCTGGTTCAACATGACATGGGAGTCTGCTGGAGTGCAGTAGCTGTCACACTCCAGCAAACTCAATTAATCAAGTCTACTTGGATGCACTATTACAGCGTATTGGAACAGCCACTCTGGACATATATAGGTGCCCTAAGTTTAAGAATCACTCATTAGCTAAAGAGGTGTGTGTTGAAACAATTTAAAGTGTCAAACAGTGTACCTATACTTTGGACAAGTTTTATATTCTTCCCTTTAAACCTAGAGTAATGGGAAGGGCATTGCAGTATATATTTCCTCCAGGAAACGGCTAATTTCCAGACTGTGAGGTGGAACAGAAGCTGCATTTCCTCTGTTTCAGCTTGTTGGGATTCACTGAATCCATATAAAAGTGAACCTGCTTCTCATCATTCTCTCTTTGACTTCTGTCCTGGACTACACAGAAGTGGAACATAGTGTATAGTGACCCACAGCTCAGTCCCTGTGAGAGGCTTAAATGGTATGGAAAATGTACACTAGCTGTCTTCACCACAGGCAAACTTCCCCAATAATGAACTTTCAGTACTTCTGAGGCAATGCATTTATTGCTTGATTGAAATCACAGTGCAGAGGTCATCTTCCCTGCTACAGTTCCCAGCATATAGCCCATTTACTTTCTCTTTATGTGCGTAGAGGTGAATATCACCCTCTTACAATACCCATTCAAATGATTGAATGATCAAGTGATGTGATATCAGTGTAATTATGTATGTGTGCAAGAACACAAAACGAATAACCTTTCTGCAACTGTTATTATTGGAGTAATAGACTACAATGCCCATAAAATGTGGTCGATATGTAGTAGGCCATAATGATAATGATTTTTTACTAACTTGGCTCAAATCATTAATATGACTCTCTAAATGTGTTTTCACTCTTGGATTGCTATGTTATGCATAGTGCTTCTGCCTGAGGCAATTGCATACAAAAAGGTAGCTTGAATGATGTGTTATGTAAGTTAGCCAATAAGAAAAAGTCCAGGAGTGTTGTGTGTCTGTCTTCTTCAATACCCAACATGATTCTTCAGCTCCAACATTACCATTAGGTCATAGTCATACCTCTGATAAACATCAGAATGGGTTTCCAGCACTTAGCTCTGCTTCCTCACCTAGATCTAGGACTGTATTGGACTTAGTGCTGGCAGTGCTTTAATAGAAATTGTTAGTATGACAAGAATCCAATTCTGAACTCTTCATATATTTAAGATTAATTTTTTTTCTAATTTGGGTATGTCTTCATCCTGAAATTTACCAGAGAATACGTTGATTGAGAGATACTGGATAAACTGTCCTCTAACAAAGCTAGTTACTTCCCTCTTTTCAGACTGGTGCAAGCTCCCTGAAATGAATGGGTCAGTTTTGACTGAGGAAATGGTTTATCTCCCACAGGAAGTGAGCCCACTTGTTTTGCAAGGCTCATAAATAATGCAGTCAAAATCTTTCATGCAAATGTAACTCATGCATGTGTATGTGTTTGTGGGAGTATGCGTGTACATACTTCTGTGTTCCCTTTGTCAGGTATGACAAATGTTACTGCATACAGAAAATTGGAATAATATGGTAAACAAATAGAAGAAGAGTATTCTGGATAGTGCACCATAAGAACATAAAAAAGCCATATTGAGTCTGAATGGTCCATCTAGCCTAGCAACCTGTCTCTGACAGTGGCAGAGTTGGTGCTAGAGAGAGAGCACTGAACCAGATAGATCTGGAGTGATCTATTCCCTATTCATTATCCTCCCTGGCATTCATTATTATAGGTTTAGAGATGCCAGAGAAAACATCTCCAACTGTTCTGTTCAACTGCTGTTAATAGACCTATCATCCATAAATTTGCCTAGTACCTTTTTAAACTTAGCTATACTATCTGCCTTTACCAGCTCCTATGGCAATGAATTCCACAAATAAACTGTGCATTGCATAAATAAATTACTTTATTGCATTCGTTTTTTTAAACCTTTCTCCTACTAGTTTCACTGGGTGCCCCCCAGTTCTAGAATTCTGGAACTTTGGTGAATAACAAGTTCACTTGGCTCATACCCTTCCTGATTTTTATAGACCTCTATCATGACCCCCTCAACTTTCTCCTTGAAGCATCCTAGTCCTTTTAGATTCTTCTGGTATGGGATCTGCTCCATACCCCTGATCATTTTGGTTTTCTAATTCTAATACATTCTTTCTTAAGATGTGGAGCCCAGAGCTGGCCACATTATTCAAGATATGGGCCCACCATGGATTTTTATAATCGCATGATGATGCTCCTTTTTGTTTTGTTGGAGATCAGGTTTCTATATGGATATATAGGCTTTTAGCAGAGAAGTCTAGATTTACTTTGGTGGAGTCAATTCCCCCTTATCAGCTCCCTATCTGCTAAATAGGTATAGGTGTTTCCTTAGTGGAGTGATGTGATTATCAGTTCTATATAGTTGTTGTATGTTTTGAAGAAAGATGCTGTATACTGTAAATGCAATGTATTATTAGCATTATTATATGAGAGAGACATTATACAGATGGGTTATGTATACATATGTATAGGCAATCACTGATTTTTCTGGATCATGGTATACAGAATCCTGTGACCGTGACACCAAGACCTTTGACATGTATGTCTAGGCAACACTATGGAGGAGTGAAGATTCTGTGTGTGTGTGTTTGTGTGTGTGTGTGTGTGTATATTGCGTGGAATATAGGGTTTTATTCAGCATTTCCTTGATTTTCAATGGTCCAGCAAGTATTTTAAGATGAAGAAAAGATTGAAAATGAAGATCTGCAAAATAAAGATTTTCAGATAAATTTTACCCTGAATTACACACATGTAACTCCAAAAATATGAATGTTTAAGTTTATTTCAGTTCACTGAAAAGCTTACCTAGATATTTTTTCTGATGAACTGATTTAAATTTTTAAACATCCGCAAATTGTCAGAATCATTATCTGACAAAAAGGTTAAAAAACATAGGAAAATGTAGCACAAGTATTTGAATTCTGCAAAATTAACCTGACAACTGCCTCTGAGTGCAGTGCGATTGGCTGTCTCATAGAATAAGTGGTTTAATAAGCTATTAATCTTAAGTTACAGATAAAAGATGGAGCAGTTGATGTCTATCCAGCAAGCATTCTCCATGAGTTCATAGCAGAACATGCATATTCATAACACATTCCACCCACATATTCCTCTTACATTTTCAGGTAAACATCCCTAAGCCATCATTCATTTTGCAATTCCAAGTACACACAAATGTTCTCATCTGTTCATTCCACTGTACCCATTATCAGTCTTCTTTAGCTTAGAGCAACTTCAGTTAAAAGCTCCAACCCTGTAAAGAGCTGTTTGTGGGCAATGACCTATCAGTGGTAGTCACTGGCAGGGCAGCCTCTGTGTGGCAGGACTGCGGAGAAGACAGTCAGCACAGGAGCAGATACAGCTCAGAGCAGAAAGCAGCACATAAAATCAGACAGGGAGCAGAGAGCAGAAAGCAGAGCAGCCACTTTGTCAGGGAGAACAGGGAAGGGAGAAGAAAGGTAAGCAGCAGATTGGGTAAAGGAATAAAATTGGAATGGCACTTAGGGTACAGGGCTAATTTGTGTCAAGCCTGCCAAAAAAGGTTTCCCTAGCTCCTTTGGCCTAAGTCATGATTATTTTGAAGGTTACACATGGGAGGGCGAAGGAAATTTATGAAGGTACACTGCAGCCTAACCCTGGCAATACCTATAATTCATAGGGATCTAAGTGTTAACCAGTAAATTCCCTACAATATCATTCTTGACAACGGTGAGCAGCTCAGCTTCTATCTCAGACTCTATCAGTGTCCATAGATTAGGTATGCCACCGCCTTTCTCATCCTGATGCTACAGGAATTGTCAAAGCCTAACAGACTGAGCTTCATACAAATACAGCTGCCAGATGTATCCCTTTCTATCCAATATCATAGAAGCTATAGCACCCAGAAAAAGGGAGACCTGGGCTTAATTCCTGTCTAGGCCCAAGGCAGACAAGGTGCTTGTCTATATCCTTAGACCAACATGGCTACAACCTACACCCCTGTCTCTGCCCAAGGAACTTTGAATCCACATTTTGCTCTCCTACGTACTTCCCGCCTGCCCTGAGTGAGCTTCAGAAGTCATGGAGAGGGTAAGGATTTAAAATATGCTCTTGTTCTGGCTTCTGGTCATACTGACACCTTCTCTTATAGTGCTATCAGCACTAAAGCACAAATAGAGCCCCAGATCTAGGTGAGGAAGCACAGTTAAGTACTGGAAGCCTACTCTAGGATGTTTATCAAGAGTATGACCACAAGCTCATGGTTATGCTGGGGCTGAAAAATCATGTTGGGGATTAAAGAAGACAGACACAACACAAAAATCTAGGGATACTGGTTGGTATTATTGTCTGTAAGAGGACAAGGGCAGGCTGCTCTAACTTAAATAGCATTCCAGGACTGTGTAAGTTACACTTGGAAGCCTCAGCAACTGTTAGAATAGCCTAGAATTACCTGTCTTCTTCCCGTGAGTTGTCAATTTTTACTGCTCCTCTTAAAAATACAATATAAAATTGTACTCTGGGGTTTGTTTTGCTTTTATGAATTATTTCAGAATTGCATTTTTGATTCAGCTAGAATAGGCATTATTAACAGATAAAATGATATTTGTATTTTATCTTCATTGTGAGGTCATCCTGTGCCTAGGCTATCCATTCATCAGTAGTAATATGATAGATTTCATAGACTGGAATAGAAGGGATCTCAGAAGATCATTGAGTACAGCCCCTACCTCAGGGGCAGGAAGTCAACAGGGGTCATAGGATCCCAGCAAGATAAGCATCCAGATGTCTCTTGAAAGTGTTCAAAGTAGGTGCTTGAACCACCTCCGGCAGCAGTCTATTCCAAACCTTGAGGTCTGGGCAGTAAAGAAGTTCTTCTTTATGTCCAGTCTGAAATGTTCCTGGAGGAGTTTGTGACCATTCTACTCTGGTGAAGAGATGTTCTCCCAAACCCTGGTGAGTACCCCTAATAAATGTATAGGTAGCCACCGGATCACCCCTGAGTCTGCACTTTTCCAGGCTGAAGAGTCCCATGGTTCTCAGCCTCCATCTGTTTTCCTTACTTCTGATCATGCGTGTGGCTCTCCTCTGCACCCTCTCAAGCTTCTCCACATCCTTTTTGAATTGTGAAGCCCAAAACTGGATGCAGTACTCCAGCTACGGCCTCACCAAGGCTGAGTACAACGGGAGAATGACGTCCTGGGATTTGCTTGAGAAGCATCTATGGATGCAAGCCAGCGTTTTGCTTGCTTTACTAGCAGCAGTATCACATTGAAGGCTCATGTTCATCTTGTGGTCAATCATGACCCACAAGTCCCTTTCATCCATAGCACTAGCCAGCATAGCCCTGCCAAGCCTATAAGCATGCTGCAGGTTTTTCATCCCAAGGTGGAGAACCTTACATTTTTCAGTGTTAAACACCATCCGGTTCTCATCTGCCCATTCCCTGAGCCTGTCAAGGTCAGCCTGGATCACCCTCCTCTCCTCACGTGTGGATGCTTTACCCCAGAGTTTGGTGTCATCGGTGAACTTGGCCAGTCCGCTTCTGATACCAATGTCCACATCCTCAATGAAGTTCATAGATTCATAGATTCATAGATGCTAGGGTCAGAAGGGACCTCAATAGATCATCAAGTCTGACCCCCTGCATAGGCAGGAAAGAGTGCTGGGTTCAGATGACCCCAGCTAGATGCTTATCTAACCTCCTCTTGAAGACCCCCAGGGTAAGGGAGAGCACCACCTCCCTTGGGAGCCCATTCTAGACCTTGGCCACTCTACCTGTGAAGAAGTTGTTCCTAATGTCTAGTCTAAATCTGCTCTCTGCTAGCTTGTGGCCATTATTTCTTGTAACCCCCAGGGGCGCCTTGGTGAATAAAACCTCACCAATTCCCTTCTGTGCCCCCGTGATGAACTTATAGGCAGCCACAAGGTCACCTCTCAACCTTCTCTTGCAGAGGCTGAAGAGGTCCAGGTGCCTTAGTCTCTCCTCGTAGGGCTTGGCCTGCAAGCCTTTAACCATACGAGTTGCCCTTCTCTGGACCCTCTCCAGGTTATCCACATCCCTCTTGAAGTGCAGCGCCCAAAACTGCAAGCAGTACTCCAACTGCGGTCTGACCAGCACCTGATAGAGGGGAAGTATCTCCTCCTTGGACCTATTCGTCATGCATCTGCTGATGCACGATAAAGTGCCGTTAGCTTTTCTGATGGCTTCGTCACACTGACGACTCATGTTCATCTTGGAGTCCACTAGGACTCCAAGATCCCTTTCCGCTTCCATTCCACCAAGCAGGTCATTTCCTAGGCAGTAGGTATGCTGGACATTTTTCCTCCCTAGGTGCAGCACTTTGCATTTCTCCTTGTTGAATTGCATTCTGTTGTTTTCCACCCATATGTCCAACCTGTCCAGGTCTGCTTGTAGTTGTTCCCTGCCCTCCGGTGTGTCCACTTCTCCCCACAGTTTTGTGTCATCTGCAAACTTGGACAGAGTACACTTCACTCCCTTGTCCAAGTCACTGATGAAGATATTGAAGAGTATTGGTCCAAGGACTGAGGCCTGTGGGACCCCTCTGCCCACACCCTTCCAGGTCGATACCGACCCATCCACTACGACTCTCTGGGTGCGACCCTCTAGCCAATTTGCCACCCACTGGACTGTGTAGTCCTCCAAGTCACAGCCTCTTAACTTGTTCACCAGTATGGGGTGGGATACCGTATCGAAGGCCTTCCTGAAGTCTAAGTATACGACATCCACCCCTCCTCCTGTGTCCAGGCGTTTCGTAACCTGGTCATAGAAAGAGACTAGATTGGTCAGGCACGATCTGCCTGCCACAAACCTGTGCTGGTTTCCCCTCAGCATAATTTGCCCTGCCGGGCTCTCACAAATGTGAGCCTTGATAATTTTTTCAAAGACTTTACCAAGGATGGAGGTGAGACTGACTGGCCTATAGTTTCCCGGGTCCTCCTTCCTCCCCTTTTTGAAAATGGGGACCATGTTAGCCCTTTTCCAGTCCTCTGGGACTTGGCCCGTGCACAACGAGAGTTCGAATATTCCCGCCAGTGGCTCTGCAATGATGTCGGCCAGTGCCTTCAGCACCCTTGGATGGAGCTCATCCGGGCCTGCCGACTTAAAGGCATCCAGCTCTTCCAAGTGACTCTGCACCACCTCAGGATCTACGTATGGAAGTCTGGCACCTTGCTGCTGCCTCTCTACAACCCCAGTGAGAGACTTGTCGTGCCCCTCGCTTAGGAACACTGAGGCAAAGAACTCGTTGAGGAGTTCAGCCTTGTCCCCCCTGTCCGTCACCTATTGCTTCTGCCCATATAGCAGGGGCCCTATTTCTCCCTGGGCCTTCCTTTTACTCCCTATATATCTAAAAAACAATTTCTTGTTGTCCTTTACTTGGGATGCCATCCTCAGCTCCATGGTAGCTTTGGCCCGTCTAACTGCCTCCCTACAAGCGCAAGCAGAGGAGGTATATTCATCTTTGGTGATCTCTCCCTGTTTCCACTTTTTATGTGCTCCCCTTTTGGCCCTTAGGCTGCCCTGGATTTCTCTGGTCAGCCATGGAATCCTCCTGGCCCCTTTCCCTTTTTTGCCTCGCTCAGGGATCGTCTTGCTTTGTGCCCGAAGGATCGTTTCCTTAAGGCACAGCCACCCTTCTTGGGCTCCCATCCTTTCAAAACTCCTACTCTGCAGTGCGTCCTTGACTAATCGCCTGAGTGCATTGAGATCAGCTTTCCTAAAGTCTAGCACTTTCACCCTACTAGTTACCTTACCCACTCGACGTCTTATGTTGAATTCTATTATTAGGTGATCACTGTCTCCCAAATGGCTACCGATCTGGAGGTCCCCTATCATGTCATTCCCTGTTGCCAATACCAGATCCAGTATGGCATTCCCCCTAGTGGGACCATGCACCTCCTGTGTCAGGTGGAGGTCCTGTACACAGGTTAGAAACCTGCGTGAGCGATGGGACCTTGCTGTCTGCGTCTCCCAGCAGATGTCCGGGTAGTTTAGGTCCCCCATGACTACCGCCTCTTTAGCTTTTATGGTCTCCGAGAGTTGCCTCAGGATCCCCGCATCTATTTCTTCCCCTTGGTGTTTGGGTCTGTAGCAGACCCCTGCCACCAAATCCCTTTCTCCTTGCCCCCCATGTAGCCTAACCCACAATCCTTCTACTTCCTCAACCTTGGATTCTGTCTTGATGAGGGTTGATGTATATTGCTCACTGACATAAAGTGCAACCCCCCCCCCTTTCTTCCCCGACCTGTCCTTTCTGTACAATCTATAGCCCTCAATATGTACCGCCCAGTCATGGGATGAATCCCACCAGGTCTCTGTTAGCCCCACTAAATCATAGGTGTTTAGTGCAAGCAGGAGCGCTAGTTCATCCTGTTTGTTCCCCATGCTCCTAGCATTAGTATATAGGCACTTGAGCCCTGCGACTGGTGCCTTTGCTGCCCCCCCGCTCCAAGTCCCAAGGGGCCCATTGTTTCTTACCTTCTTGTTTCTTACCTGTTCTGTAGTGCTGGTCTCCCTATGGCTTTCAGGTTTCCAATGTTCTCCTTCTTCAGGCTGGGCTGTCCTTGTGGGTGCCACATGCTTTGGTGGTCCACAGCTTCCCCTGCCCTCGTACTCCCCTCCCCCCGATGAGCCTAGTTTAAAGCCCGCCGGAGGAGATCCGCTAACCTAGTAGAAAACACACGCTTACCTTTGGGAAACAGGTGAAGCCCATCCCAGCTGAGCATGTCCCTCGGCGTGATGTGCGGGTCATTGTCCAGGAAGCCGAAGCCTGCCTCGAGACACCACTGCCGAAGCTGCCAGTTGGTTTCTTGGATGCAGGTATACTCCTCTTTGGTAATCTCTCCCCATTTCCAATTTTTATATGCTCCCCTTTTAGTCCGCAGGCTGCTATGGATTTCTCTGGTCAGCCAAGGAAGCCTCCTGGCCCCTTTCCTTCTTTTTCCCTCGCATCGGGATCGTCTCCCTCTGTGCCCGAAGGATCATTTCCTTAAGGCACAGCCACCCTTCCTGGGGCTCCCATCTCTTCAAAACTCCTACTCTGCAGTGCGTCCTTGACTAATCACCTGAGTTCATTGAAATCAGCTTTCCTAAACTCTAGCACTTTTATCCTACTAGTTACCTTTCCCACTCGACGTCTTATGGTGAATTCTATTATTAGGTGATCACTGTCCCCCAGGTGACTACCAATCTGTAGGTCCCCTACCATATCATCCCCCGTTGCCAATACCAGGTATAGTAAGGCATTCCCACTAGTGGGACCGTGTACCTCCTGCGTCAGGTGGAGGTCCTGTACACAGGATAGGAATGTGTGTGAACAGTGGGACTTTGCTGTCTGTGTCTCCCAGTAGATGTCTGGGTAGTTTAGGTCCCCCATGACTACTGCTTCCTTAGTTTTTATGGTCTCTGAGAGCTGCCTCAGGAGCCCTGAGTCTAGTTCTTCCCCTTGGTTTGGGGGTCTGTAGCAGACCCCTGCCACCAAATCCCTTTCTCCTTGACCCCCATGTAACTTAACCCACAATCTTTCTACTTTCTCCTCCTTTGATTCCGTCTTGATGAGGGTCGAAGTATATTGCTCATTGACATAGAGTGCAACCCTTCCCTCTTTCTTCCCCACCCTGTCCTTTCTGTACAGCCTATAACCCTCAATATGTACTTCCCAGTCATGGGAAGAATCCCACCAGGTTTCAGATAGCCCTACTAAGTCGTAAATGTTTTCTGCAAGCAGGAGTGCTAGTTCATCCTGCTTGTCCCCCATGCTCTTAGCATTAGTATATAGGCACTTGAGTCCTGTGACTGGTGCCTTTTTTGCCCCCCAGCTCTGATTCCCAAAGGGCCCCTTATTGCTTACAATTGTTGTTGAATAGTGTTGCTTACAAAAGTTGTTGAATAGTGTCGGCCCAAGGACAGAGCCTTGGGCCAAACCCACTGATACACGGCACCACAACGATTGACTTCCATCAACCACCACCCTTTGGGTCCTAACACGGAGCTAATTCCCAAGCCAACGGATCACGGTGAGGCCAAGGCCACAGTTAGTCAATTTTGTTAAGAGGTGATCATGGGATACCAGATTGAAGGCTTTTTTTAAGTCAAGGTATATGACATCAATTTTTTCTCCCTTGTCCAGGTGATAGGTTACCTGATTGTAGAAGGAAATAAGATTTGTCAAGCAAGACCTACCCACAACAAACCCATGCTGGCTATCCTTCAGGATGTTGCCATCAGCCAGTTTGTTAAGGACGGCCTCTTTCATAACCTTTTCTAAGACCTTCCCCAAGATATAGGTCAGGCTGATGGGCCTGTAGTTTGCCAGATCCACTTTCCTCCCTTTCTTGAAGATAGGCACCACATTGGCCTTATTCCAATTTTGGCCACTTCACCAGAGTGCCAGGAGCTCTCGAAAATCTGTGCCAGGGGTTGAGCTATGATGCTAGCCAGCTCCTTAAGTACCCTGAGGTGTAGATTGTCAGGGCCGGCTGACTTGAAGGTGTCCAGCCTCTCAAGGTGTTCCTCCATGAGGTCATCATTGATGAAGGGTAAGGAAGCTCCATCACTTGGGTCTCCCTTTCCCATGGCACTAGTGAAAGACCAACACAAAGTACCCATTTAGCAAGTTGTTTTTTTCCTGGGCGTTGGTTGTCAGTTGTCCCATCTGTTTTAGCAGGGGTCCAATGTTGCCCTTGCTTTTCCTCTGGCTCCCCACATATCTAAAAAAGGATGTTTTATTGTCCTTGATACTTGTAGCTAATTGGAGTTCTATTGCAGCCTTGGCTTTCCTGGTTCACTCCTTGCAGTCCAGAGTATTCCTCCTTGGAGGTGGATCCTGTCCTCCATCCTTTGTAGGTCTTTCTTTTTAGATGCAGGAGGTCCGCTAGTTCCCTGAAGAGCCAAGAGGGCTGCTGTGCCCTTTTGCTTCCTTTCCTCCAATATGGGATAGACTTTGCTTGCGCATCCAGGATCACTCCTTTGAGGAGCAACCACTGGTCCTGAACTCCCCTCCCCTTTGGGTTGTGACCCTTTAGGACCTCCCTGACAAGCCTCCTGAGCTTGTCAAAGTCAGCTTTCCTGAAGTCAAGGACTTCTGCATTGCTGACTGACTTGCCAGCTTTACGGCAGATTGTAAAGGCAATCAGCTTGTGGTCACTGTCACCCAGCTTCCCTTCAATCATTAGGTCACTGATTAGGTTGTGCCCCATTGCCAGAACCAGGTTGAGCAGCACTTTACCTCTCATTGGCCTGTTGACTTCTTGCGTCAGATACAGGTCATGCACACGAGAGAGAGCTTTGCGACCACTTGGATTTGGCTGAGCACTCTTCCCATGAGATGCCTGGGTAGTTGAAGTCTCCCATGACAACCATGCACTGGGAGCATGCGGCCTCAGCCAATTCCCTGGCGAACTCCTGAACAAACTCGATACTGTCCAGGAGGTCTGTAGTATACTCCCACCATTGTGTCCCCTGTGTTATGTTCCCCACAGATTTTAACCCAGAGGGTCTCAAGTCATCCATATCAGTTTCAGTATCAGGGCTTCTCCATTTTATTTGTCTTTTAGATGTTTAAAAATGTGTTTCTTTGGAATGTTTCCATACCTTAAAACTATGGGTAAGAAGAACAAAATGGACACTAGCTAGCTTATAGGACTATTTCTTCACTTATCAATGTCTGTGTGAGGTCAAAGTACAGTATGGTGTTAATTATGCCCTCAAGATAAGGATCAAGCAGTGCAGTCAATAAACATCTTTCTGTTCAAATATTCCACTGATTCTGAAGTCTTAATGACAGCTTTGATGTTAGCTTTTCTACCAGAGTAATCAGAACTACAGGTTTTATTTTTCCTGCAGCTTTCAAATTAATTTTGCATTTTTTTTCAGGATGGAAACATAGGATTGATAATTGATACTGCACAAACATCTGTGCTAATATATACAGGAGGCTGTATATTACATTTGTGGTTGTGTAAAAGTGATATTATAGCTGTGATGGTCCAGAAATTATGCACAACACAAGGGTTTCTTAGGGTGATATATTTTATTGGACCGACTGTATAGTTGGGATAGAATTAAACAAGCTTTTGAATATAAGACTTTCTTCTTCAGGTCTGACCAAAACAAGTCATGCACAGCATAGTAAAAAACAGTTTCAAGAGGGGATGAGAGAAATTGCCAGAGGTAGCAAACACACAGTTAACATACTGGGCAGAAGTTCAGGAGTTCAAGGGGGACTCTTGCTCCAAACCATAGAGCAGCTGTTAAGTTCTAACTTATGTGTGTACAAGCTGGGAGCAATACAAATGTAACAAAATTTCTACCTTAAGGCTTCTTCATCCAGGAGTAAAGTGGAAGCAGTTTTGCTACCTGTGTATGGTTCCGTTTGTCCACATGTAACTATAAGAACATAACAGCACTTCCCCTTCTAAAACATTCCCCTTTTGAACAGCTCCAAATACATGTGGACCCTCCAGCACTTAGGTGCTTACTCAGACCAAGCTGAAGGCTTAGGAGGGACTTAGAAGCTTAAATTTCACATAACTATTAGTGTAATTAGGGTGGGATGATGGGAGCAGCTATCCTGGGTGCTGACTTTGAAGGGAGGAGGAAAAATATCAGCTGCTGCCACAGCTTCATAATCGTGCTGGTGGCATGGCAGCAGTGAGAAGTCACCACTACCCTGTGCATCCTGCTGCCCTGGGCACCTTGCTGTTTTGTTCTGCCTCTGCATATAAATCCTAATTAAGTGTCTTAAATACCAACTGAATTAAGTTCTAGGTGCTTAAACACTAGGGGCATTTATAGATGTGCCAAACATCTGCTCTGATGTTTGCTAATTAATTGAACCTGCTGGAGCATGCTAATTAGCATGCTCCAGCAGCATCCAGATCACATGTATTCAGTGTCCCTGTACCGTACCCCAAAATGGTGGCGGGGGTGCTTTAACTAAAGCTTGTTGAAAGAGCTATAAAGTGCCTCCAATGCCATTTTGAAGTGCAGGATGTTAAATACATGTCATGTGGGGGCTTCTAGAGCCACTCTAACTAAAGTGCTCCCACCATCCCACCCTAGAGCACAAGTAAAAATCCCCTAGGTTCATATTTGTATCTGTTGGCATCTAAACACCTTTGAAAATCTGGTCCTAAGAACCTGATGAAACTTTTGCAAAAAGCTTGATTCTTGGGAAAAATTGGTGTTAAATTTAATCCATAATCCCCATATCAAATGTGATCATATTTTGGTAAAATAAACATCTGTTTTATGGACATATACATTTTTGACTTCAGGATATCACTCTTCTTGGTAAGTTATTATAGTGGTTTATGACCACCATTATTAACATATTACACCTTCCACTTTGAATTGTATCTACTTTCAGTTTCTAACCACTAGATCTGTTGTCTTTTTGTTATGTCTTTGTAAAATGAAAGATTCATCTGCTGTCAGAACCCTTCTCTCCCTCTTGGTACCTATAGACTATGTTGAAGAAAACTCTTAACCTTCTCTTTGATCAGCTAAATGGATGTAGTTTCTTAAATATTTCACTATATGGCAGGTTTTTCAGACCTTGAATCATTCATATGGCTCTTTTTTGAACTTTTTCCAATCTTGCAACTTTCTTTTCTACAGTGTTAACAGCAGAGCTGGATAAAACATTTCAGTAACAGTCGAACCATTTATTTTGACTGTGAGGTGCTGATGCTCCTGCTGTTAATTAGAAAACTCAAATGTTTCCTGGCTCTTGGTCTTCTAATCAGGGTTATAATGATCACCACACTGGGGGTGGGGTGGCAGGGGACTGGTAGGGGTCAAGAATGAATGGCATGTTAGAAAGTGGTTGCGGTTTCAGGTATTGTGTTTTGTAGTTGTGTAGGCCCTAGCAGTGGCCCATGGGGCCCTTTCCGGTCCTATGTTCCTATTTTTTTTATGTATACACTTTCCTACTCATATTCAGTATTTCCCTGTTTATACACCGAAGGATCCTATTAGCCTTTTGAGTCACAGCATCGGATTCAAATAGGGAACTTAAATTCAGTGAGTAATCCAACGTTACCACTAAATCCTTTTCAGAGTCACTGCTTTCCAGAATACAGTCATTCATCATGTAAGTATAACTTACATTCTTTGTTTCCAAATGTATAACTTTGCATTCAGCTGTATTTTCTTCCCAAAAGTTTGATAAGATTTTCTATTTTTCCCTGAATGAGCAAACATTTTACAAATGGTAGGCACTCTTCTTGACATGCTGTATTATGGCAGAGTGGCAGCAACCACTGTAGTTAACATTGCAAAACGCTTTCCATTATAAAGCCCTATTTTGAGATGGTCATAAATTGCAAAACGTTTTCCTTTTAGCTTTCCATTGTTGATTTCTGCCAGAGGACAACTCTTTCTTTGGGAAGAAAGAAAGCTTCTGCAAAAAAAAAGATTCAGATAATTTTAGAAATAGGCAAGAGAATCAGAAAAACTACTGATTTTAGGGTTAAGAAAGAAGTGATGTTCCCTTCAGCTATTAAATTAATAGTATCTTTTTTGTTAGCCGTATTTGAATAGTAGTTTTATGCAAATCTCAAAACAGAATTATATAACATTCTCAGAAACCACATTGCAGAAACAGGCAATAGGCTAGATCAAGCAAAATTTGAACAGGGAAGTACATAATACAGGAACAAGTCAGGGACCATGTCAGTGAAATAAGCCATTGAAAAAGTGGGTAAGATGCTATGTATGTATGTTCCTGCCTGTTCTTCCCTTTTCCATCTAGTCCCCTGAATGTATTTGCCTATCAGTGCAAGAAAGCTCCAATATAAAACCTACACAAGAAGGCTGAAAAGGCTGAACAATTATTATGGGGAGTACAGGTACAGATTAAATCATGTGCACTGTGGACAAGGCCCCCAATCTTTTGGCTTGCCTCATGGGATCAGAATTGCAATTGTCATTTAATAAAATACATTCCCAGCTCCCCTGAATAGGAAAAAAAACAAACAAACCCCATAAAAACCTGAAAGGAATGTAATTGATGCCTGGCAGACAGCCTAAAACAATAGTCCTCGCCATTCCAAAGAGGTCAGAGCCACAGAACTTGGCTGGGGCCATTCTGTGAGGATAGGGCAATGGGAGTGCTATGTGTGGTGGATTTAGGTCTTTCAATTGCTTTAATTCATTCCTGGGTGGGCATACAGTTTGTTTGGATGGGACACAAAAATGTCTTAGATACATGGGCACATAGAAGTAATTTGACAAGAATGCCTTTGTTCCAAATTCACTTGATATTAGATCTGCTGAGGCGTCACTTAACAAACATCATCTTGATGTACATTTGTAAACCTGTGTAACAGACTCCCCTAACCCCTGCTACTTGGACAAGGGGAAGCCAGCAACAGGGCTACAATCAGTTAGGCAGCTGAGCTAGGGCGTAACTGCAGAAAATAAGCATCCAGAGGAGCTATAGATAGGAGTTAAAGTGGAGCAGAGGACTGCTTCATGGCCACAAGCAGAAAAGGGCTCCAGGCAGGTAAGGGAGAAATGACTGCAGCTCAGTGGCTTAAGCTGCAGCACCTAAGAGCAGAAGCAGAAGACCACAACAGCCCGAGTACTGGTCTGATTAAGAGATGTTATACTCTAAGCCCTAGCATAGTAAAAGCTTGGTTCCTAAGCCAGGGAGCTCAGTCTGGCCCTGTCTTCTGCCATGGGCAGAGTTCGTACAAGCCTGAGCTGCTAGGAAGAGGAACCCAGGAATTGCAGGCAACACAGATACTCAGAGGAGCTGCAAAGAGCCAGCAGAGTAGGAGTTTCCTGGGATCCAGGAGACCCAGGAGGGATCTGTGTTTGATTATTAGCTGGTGTAGCACTGGAGGTTTGGGTAGTAGCAATGGGAGTGGTGTGGAGGTCAAAGGTGGTTTGCCTTGGTGGCACTCTTCAGTACAAGAGGCAAAGGCCTAGAGAGTGAACCCTGCAAGGTTTCAGGATCAAGTGGGGTGTATGAGGTTAAAGACCAGTAGTTATGAGGTAGGACTTCCATTCCCAAGGTGGTGACCAGGGGTGGTTCACCTGTCAAGAGGCAGGGCTACCCATCTACCCATGCAGCCCTTGATAGCTTGCCACCAGTAAGTGGCCCTCTGCCTGAAATAATTGTCCGCCCCTGAGTTAGAGGCTGGAAATTGCCACCATACAGGGTTTGGAACTCAGGGGACCAGTGCAGACAGGGCCATGGCATTGGCCCTCTGACCTTGTCCTCACATCCACTGGGCCCTCTAGCCCAATGCCATGATTGGAGCTGATACGGTCCAGTGTCAGAGACAGTGCTCAATAGGATCAGAGCACCAGGAAGAGAGACTGTGTAGAGGGTCAGAGCCTGAGTCAAGTGGGTCAATCTGGGCCAAGAACAAGAGGCAGAGGAGTAATCCTGTTCATGGTAGAGAACTGAGCCTAGGGATGAGCAGGACTAGGTGGAGCACCCAGAGCTCATCAGCCTCTGAGAGATGCCTTCCCAATTGTATCTTACTACCAAGGTGTGGCAGGAAAGACAACAGGGTAAGACCCTGAGAGGCTAAAGAGGGCAAGTAGGGCAGGATTAAGGTGGCCATCATCAAGGCCACCCTTGGAGCCTGTTCTGTCACACCCAGGTGAACAAAGTCTGCATTGTTTGTCTCCTGATGAAGTATGCCATGTGACATCAGGAGCCACTTCAATCCTATGACTTAATAAAATGTCAGTTATAGTGTCTAGTGCTTCAGTCAAAGCATATCATATACTTTATGTATCATACACCATACAACCCATGTATTATTTTCCATTAAGTCAGCCTAGCAGTGTAATTATAAATACTGCTTTGAAGCCACATTCTGTACTTACTACTTTCTGTTAAAAGCATTCACCAGTTACAAACATATAGTTCCTGAGAGTGTCTCCCCAACACCCACTTACAGCAAGAATCTTTCCCTCTGATTTTCCTGGATGTATAATTCAACACATTTTTTTTTTGCAAAGCACTATGAAATGGGCTGGATTATTTGGGGTGCTAGACAAGAAAGTTTCTACATAGCAGAACCAATGTAAGGAATTAGATTTGAGATCTAAACCTTATGCCAGGTATCTGAGATCTGTGTATGGGCCTTCAGCTATAGCAAAAAATTAAGCTTGGAACTCAGAACAGCTGATCTGTGGTGAGAAGCAGAGATGTTACCTATCACCGTTTATTTCTTAGGGTATCTTCTTCTCCTTATATTCTTCTTATACTTAGAGTGTAACATTTTTATATTATGATGGTCATTATATGTGTTAAGTGCATAGAATTAAAAGGTTGTAACCTTTGATTGAAAATCTTGACATCAGCATCTGGCTATGGGTACAGAGGTGTGAGCTTATCTACCTGTAAATGGTACCTGGTTCCTTGGGCCAGGAAATTAAAGGTTTCTGGGTGTTGTGCTCACCAAATCATTCCCTTGTATGGTGTTGCCTCTGCAAACTGGTGTGCCTTTATTATGCTAACCCAATGGATTGCTAGCTTGAATCCTTTATTGGGTCTCTGGGTGCTACTGAAATTTAAATAACCAAGACTCATTTTCTGTGTGGTTTCCATGCCTGTTGTTGACATGAACCATGAACATCTATTTTCATGGCATTTCAGGGCCATCTGTTACTACTGATATTGGAGTATTTGCTTAGCCACTCCCCTCTATTGTGTAAATGTAGGCCAGTGAGAATTCACTTCAGCCAGAAGAAAATATGTGAGTTACTCTCCATTTTTCAGTCATGCTTTTGAATGCAGTTTCTTCTCAAGTGCTTTTTTGTGCTTTAGGAGATGGTTAAGAGCCAAGGATTTTTGTCTATTCTTTTCCCCTCAGATTCCAACCCCATGTCTGCTCCTTAGTGAAAGATTATCTGAAAATATGAGATGCTATCTAAGCTCACAGTTCTGTTCTCTTTTAGCAATTAATATGTCACCTCCCACTTCAGCAACCTGAGTCAGGGAACAAGATAAATACGGATTTGTTAGTGTACATAATATTCCCTTCTCCTGGATGCTATCATGCACACATTTACCAAAAAGTAGCAGAGTGGACTGGCAGCTAGATTTCATCCTGAAAGATGGCTATTGTGAGTTTCTTTTGTTCATAACTGCAGGTGCTTTCTAGGCTTGAAAAGATCCTGTGATCTGATAGCTGTTTTTCACATTCTGAGCTCATGGGCAGCTTGCATAATACAACAAAGGTGGAAGATTGTTGCTTTCCCCTGGGTTGCTTAAAGTTACAGTCCTGATCTTTTGACCCTTAATTTCAGCCAGTTTGATTGCTCTAGGAACCCCAGTGTGCATGCTTGGAGTTGGTATAGTATTTTGCTGTTCAGTTTTAACACTGACATAGTTTTAGAACAACAATAGTTTCTTACACTTCCTTGCATCAGATTGAGTTAAAGGATAAAGAAAACTGAGATCAATAAAGAAAAACTCCCCCAAATATCCTTTTGGTTTTACAATATTTGACTACATACAATATGTATACTGATGTTTCCTCTAAGAATAATTGCTGTAAATTGAAATATCAGGTCCCTTCTATCCTGTCTCTCTCCCCCAGCAAAGTGCTCAATCTATGAATTAATAAAACCATGTCAACAGGGCAGTAGTGCTTGCTGGACTGGTGACAGGACTGGAAATCAGGGATAAGGCAGCAACTGATATGAAAAAAAATCAGGTTGGATCACCCAAGGAAGCAATAAACCCAATCTCTTCCTCTCTCTCTCTCTCTTGCACACACTCACATACTTTATTCATTTACATTATTTACAATATACATACATACACCACACATTTAGGATCAGCTAAAACCCTAGCAAAAGATTATGTGTTCAATCTAGCACAGAACAGCATCAGCAGGGAGTCTTAGAGCAACCTGCCTGATAATCACTTAGTTATAACAGTCATTAGAGTTCTCCTGTGTCATGGGATTTGAACTGAGCCCACATCTCCCAAATCCAGGTTGAGATGACTGACTGCTGGTTATAGAGTAAAAATATTCTATTCTCCAATTTCTATGAATTTTTTAAATTACTTGGCTTGTTTCAAAGTGCACAATTACAAACTCTTTTGAAAATGTTGCAGCAGTTCATGTTTACATTTTCAAAATATGTTGTTATTTTAATTTCAGCCACCCTGGGTGCATCTACACATTCACTTTGCTGTGGAGCTGACTAATTAGCACTGCACTAAAGTTTCACCATTTACACATGTGCTGGCATTAGGTCACAGTAAATTAATTAACTCTGCCATAAGAATTCACAGTACTGCCAGAGATAGTACTATTTTATGGTGGAGCACTTATCTCTGCTGAAATGCACATGTAGATGGTGACCAGGGCTAGTTGGAGCACAAGGGTGGTACAGTGTGGGGGCTGCCTGCCATTTAGACCCACATTGTAACAACCTCATGCCCTATCCAGTACAGCTGTGTGAAGCTGTGTTTGCTGATTCAATTTAGCAGAGAATCAGCCCGATTTGGCAGCTGAATCTCCAAATCTGAATTGAATCAGGAGAACCTTTAATCTTTCCAAATCAAATCGGAACCCTCCGATTCAATTCGGAGAGATTTGGAAAGATTCAATGATTCAGCCAAAGACACAGCTTTAAATGTTTGTTCTACATACCTCAAGGTACCAGGTGGCTCATGAATGCTGAGATGCTGGGGCAGATGGAGTGTCCCACAGGAGTGTGGGGGAGTCCCCAGCATGTTTGGCAGTGGTCCTGGAAGTGGACAAGAGGCACTTCTGTGTTCGCCAGGGAGTGCCACTGGTGCCTCCTGGATCTGGGGGGAAACCCGGGGTCCCCCAGTGGCCAATCACTGAGCCAGGAAGGCACGCCCCCCCCCCCCCCCCCGCACACTCAGCAGTGGACCCAGAAGTGGACTGGAAGTACTTTCAATCCACTTCTGGGTTTGCTGCCAAGCATGTGCCCCCCTCCCCCCCCCCGCCCGCATGTTCCTGTGGCACTCTCCACCCACCCCACCATTGCAGTGTTCATGAGCCATGCATGCTACCTCAGGGTATGTAGAAAAAACTTTTAAAGATGTGTCTATGGGTGAATTGCTGATTCTCTGAATGAGCACCAAATCTTCAGATTCGGATTCAGCAGAATCGAATCAGGACAGTGATCCAAATCAATGAATCAAATCAATATCCCTGATTTGGGCCGAATCCAAATCAAAATTGAATATGGCCCATTTCACACACACCTAATGGTCAGTCCCTCCACTGCCTGATGCTGCCACCCTGAGCCTGCATCTGACCACCTGGTCTCCCTGCCAGCCCTGGGTTGCTCCACCCTGGCTTGAATTGCTGTGATCTCAGGTGCACATGTAAACACTGCACCTGGGAGCAGCTGACTCCAACGTGAGCTGCACTAGAATTCATTGTATTGGGGTAGCTGCATGTGCAAATGCACCCCTAAGTATGCATTTGTTGGTTGATACATGATTACCTTAGGTGTGAGCCTCCACAATGCCAAATGATACTTATGTTACTATGTCTTATTGGTGAAGGCTATTTGTACTTGCATTGTTTAGCCTTATACCTTCACTACTCAAATGTAATTAGAAGTTGGCCTTTAGGCCTCTAGCCTCTGACAGGTCAGCTAGATTGAATTGAGGCATCCCCATATTTAGGTACAATCATTTTGGGTAGAAAGAATTTGAGATGGAACCTGAATAAAAGCCTGAGTTAGCAGTAGTGAAATTTACCCATAGCTGATGTGTGGTCTTCAACAACTCACTTGTTCTGCCTTTATTTTCAAGTTTCTTATCTGTTAACTGGCAATAATGTAATACTTACTGAATGCAGAAAAGTGTTCTGGGGATTAATTAGCTATTGTCTGTATAATGCCTTGAAGCTGCAAATTACTATAATCTTTATATTCTATTTGAATGCAGTCAGTTGATGATTATTTCATAGGAATCTATTCTTAATATCAATAACTTATTTTGTATAGTAACTAACAAAATTTTGTGATTATTAAACTTCTTTTAGCTAGTATGTTAGCAATTTCCCTGTCTAATATCATATCTTCATTAATTAGTCTTGGTATATCTTCTATGAGCTCTGCATCCTTAAGTATTGCATGTTCAAACTATAAATTGACTGTGGAAGCTTAGCCATAATAACCAAGCTTATTTTTAAAATATAACTTACTGGTCAGCACTTCTCACTGCCCCTTCTGTTTTGCTATATTTCCTTGAAAGGTCATACCAACTTTTGTTCTAAATGCATTTGAGGTTGAAAGCGTAGGAGATTTAGAAAAAATAGACTCGGGAGAATTAGGTTTAATTGTCTGCTCTGCTTGTTTTCTTCCCTTGTGACACTGGGCAAATTGGTTAGCTCCACAAAGGTACTTAAGGGTGGTAATATTTCCACATCACCACCCCTAACTCTTATGAATACTATTTAGTAGAATTCACAGCCACAAGTTAAGCACCCAGACTTCCTGTAGGTTGAATTGGAAGAATTAAGTACCTAAGATAGAGATCCTCAGAAACTAATAAAGCAGACTCACCTTTCAGAGCTTTGGTTGAGTTCCAGGCTTGAGATCCTGCTGTTTTGATTGGTGGAGCCCATCCACCAATCAGTAGGCAGCAGGAGAAACGAAGTCCATAAGAACTACTTCACAGCTAGGGCGGCTAGGATCTGGAACCAACTTCCAAGGAAAGTGGTGCTGGCTCCTACCCTGGGTGTCTTTAAGAAGCGGCTTGATGCCTACCTGGCTGGGGTCCTTTGAGCCCAGTGTCCCTCCTGCCCAGGCAGGGGGTTAGGCTTGAAGATCTACAAGGTTCCTTCCGACCCTACTTCTATGATTCTATGATAACATGCCCTTTTCTGAGTGGAGGGGGAAAAGAGCTCCCCCGGACCTGATTGAAGACTGTAAACTGTTGGGTCTGGAAGACTTCAGGGGTGGAGGCCTGGAGCATATAAAAGGAGCTGCGTGCCCAGTACAAGGGGCAGATGCAGTGAGGGACTCAAGAAGAGTGGAGCCAAGAAAAGCTGGGGAGCTCTCCCCTAATGGGTAAGAGGCCCAAGGCTCCTGAAGCTGCCACTGGTGCAAGACCGCTTGAGCTGCTGATGGCGCACAGGGACAGTGCGCGGAGACCTGGCCCTGGGAGCGGTGTGAGACTGCTTGGGCCCATCATGCTGCACAGTTCAGTGCACAGAGCCCAGGCGTTGGGAGTCACAAGCGGCAGTTTGAGCCTGAAATCATGGCAGGGCCTTGGGGGCCGCAGTGAGGCAGCTTAGGCCCCATCTCCCAGCAAGCAGCCAGGTCCCATGGTGCGCAGGGCAGTGCACAGGCCCAAGCCTTGGGAACCAGGGAGCCACGGAGTCTGCTTGGGTTAGCCACCTGGTGTGAGGATGGCTGGCCAGAGCCTGAAGGGCCCGGCCTGTGCTGAGAGAGCCCTCAGTACCAAGCCAGGGCACAGGGAAATAGTAGTGCTGCAGCATGAGGCTCAGTACCCAGGAGGCAGCAACAGCGATGCAGCAGCTGAGAGGAGCTGAGCCCTCAGTTCCCAGAGTGGGGCACAGGGTGGAGAGCTCAGCAGCATGGGAGAGGCTTGGAGAGGTGCTCCAGCAGAGGACACCCTATCGAGCTGTGTCCTGACCACTGCCACCTGAGGGAGCATGAGTCATTGGGCCCTTGGGTCCCATGGGGAAAGATGTTTGGGGCGGGAAAACCCAGAGAAGGGACTGGGTAAGCAGCCCCCCTGCCTAGTTAAAGCCCTAAGGGGAGGGGCCCCTGGTGCTTCTGGACACCCCCTAAGGGACCCCATTGGAAGGAGGACTATCTCTTGCCATGGGTCAGGGACTATATTAAGGAATAGATGTTATTAAAATTGTTCATGTTTGCGCCTTATATTTTGTAATTGAAATGTTGTATTGTGATTTAGGTTAGTGTTCTCTGTGTGTGTGCGTATATCTATATGTATATAAAATATATGTGTGTGTGTATATGTGTGTGTGTATATATATAATATGTGTGTATATATATATATGATATTTAATTTTATGTTTATGTATAACTTAATGTTTATATTATAACTTAATAATTGTATATAGTTAAGAACTTCGGGCTTGGGCTAACTCTATAGAGGAAAGAGAGATCTGCTTAAAATTCTGGCATCCCTCTCACAGCACCCCCTCCTGCCTACCCACCCCATTCAATTGAGAGTAGGGCACACCCTTGGGTGTACCCAGGTTGCACTAGCAAGATTAATTGGAAGACACTTAATGTAGTCAATAAAGCTGCATCCAGACAAGAGCAGCCATGTGGTATGTAGCCTTGGAGACATGCCTGTGGTGTCACATACCGCATGTTCAGTTGTTCTCTGTGCTGCAAGGGAGCAACGTGAAGGGTTATCTTTTTTTCTGACCCCCAGATATTCAAGGGTCAAAAAGCTGCAGAGAAAAAACGTGGAGCAGTGCACACATGGGCAGTGCGTGCTGCTCAAAAGCGGAGCCAGGCCACCCAGAGCTGCACTGCAGCTGCCAATCAGGCTCCATGCAGAAGAATCACCACTGAAGTTCTGGGAGGCCCCAGGACCCCAGGTAAGGCTGCTGGGGCCAGCACAGGCTGTTAAGTATATCATTAAAGCTGTTTCACCTTGTATAATTAATTAAATATTAATTGAAGCAGGGGCTGGAGCTGGACTCCCCAAGCCCCAAGTGAGTAGTTTAGATGTTGGCCTACATGGTCAATTGTTTACTGTTTTAAGTCTTGTTTTTTTCAAATCATTCTCTTTTTGGACACACATTTAATTACTTATACACAATGTAGAAGCTTTTTTAGTGTTTTGACTGTTTCTCCTTTCTGTGGTTCCTCTTTGTCTTCTGGGATAGGCAGAACCCTTTCAAAACATATGTAAAGCCTCTTGTCCTAAAAAAAAGAAATAAAAGGAAAAAAGGTCTCCAGTAAAGTCAATTCAGCTTTCCTGCCCAAGGACTGCAGGATTCAGTCTAATATATTTATTTAAAACTCCCTGTTATGCTAGTTAAACAGACTTCTAGGAATGCATTTATTTTGGCCAATTTAAGCTGAAACTTTAATTTTTGCCTTTTTTGACTCTTAATGATTAAGTACTTTGTGCTAGCATTAACAGAAAGTAGTTTGCTTCTCATTGGGTCTAACAAAGTTGCAGCAGATCAGTAACAGACTACAAGGAAGCTTATGCACACTCATAAGATGGTTAATCTTGTAACAGAAGTAGACAACACCCTAAAAGGATATGGTTTCTGGAAAGCCAATCACATTCATTTCATCATGAAGAGTGGGCTAGGTACTCTGTAGAAGCAAGCTGGGGGCTGCCTTTCGACACCAACAGCTCAGAGAAAAGCTCTATTTCTTAGCTGCTTATCTCTTTTCTGAGTTTCCATAGGTGGTGTCTATGGGTGCAAACAAGTGTTCAAATGATGCATGCAGGTTTCTGCTGAAAGTAAGATGTGTGTTGGGGGGTGTGCTAATGGGATTGGGGATGCCAAGCAGGTCTGGAGGGGGCTGGTAGGTCAAGGTGGGGTGTTAGCAGGTCTGCAGAAGGACTGTCCAGTTGGGGGTGAGGGGTGGCGGGGGGTGGTGCTGGTTGGGGATATAAGTGGCCTTTATATATAAGTGGGGATATAAGTGTGGTCAGGGCAGGGCGGGGTGTTAAAACCTGAGACCATGAGAGTGGCTGGCCTTTCCCAGTCCTGGGGCTCTATACCCACATTTGTTATGCCAGGTTAAGCTGTTCATGATTGGGTTAACTCATAACAATCTAAAATTATTTCTCATTGGATGAAAACTAAATTTAGATTGGGCCCACCATTGCTAGAATTACTTAAGCTTTTGAATACTTGCACATGGGGACATTTAGATCACCCTAACATTAGGGTGATATAAATGCTAAAATTGTATGTACGCTATAGGTGCAACTTTGTACAAAGACCTACCAGTATTCTTTAAAGATACAACCAGAATACACAGGTATATTAATATACTAAAAAAACCCCAACCCAAATAATGGCAATTTTGGTGGAAAACTTCTACTGTCTGCTTCCCTGTTATTCCCCTGACCTCCTCATACTAGGTTTGACCTATATCAAGTCATCTAGCCACTAGTCTTCAGTCAGAATAAGTGTTACTAACTCTTTTGATTCTATGATGAACCCCTCCACATTTAGGATTCTTTTTTTACCCATCAAAGACCCAGATCTGATCTCATGATTTTGGTGGTCCTAGGTCATGATTCTTAGACATAAAAGTTTTTGTGAGGATATGTGTAATATTTAGGTCTCTTGCTAGTGCCCTATCAGATGTGCTGATACACACAAACATGCATGGTGCATCTAGCCATGGGCTTTACTTCAGAGTTGACTAAGTAGCTATGCAGTAAAGCGTCATCATCTACACATGCACTGGTATTAGGGTGCAGTACATTAATTAACTCTGCTGTAAGGAAGTACTGTTGGGGACAGTAGTATCTAATGGAAAAGTACTTACCACTGCTGAATGCACATATAGATGGTGACAGGAGCTGGCTGGGTCATGAGGGTGATAAAATGTGGAGACTGCCTGCCACCTAGCCATGTGCTTTAGCACCCTTGTGCCCCAGCCAGCCCCTCTACTGCCTGATGCTGCCACCTGGAGCCCAGGGCTGAACCCCAGGCCCCCTGTCAGCCCGGAGCTGCTGCTCCCCAGCTCAAAATGCTGCAGTCCCAGGAGCATGCATAGATGCTGTGCCCAGCTGACTCCGGCGCAACTACATGTCACACGAGATGAAAAAAAAAGCGTCATCACTATGTCTGTGCCTGGAAGAATGCTGTTCTTAAGAACTCTGAAAAAATAATTGTAAGCAGCAGGGTATTGACTTTGTGTTTTAATTGCTTTATTTTTAATTCTTTTTTTTTTTTTATTCTAATGATCAGCAGTTCTGGTTATGGAAAGGAGCAAGTTTTGGCCTGTGGTGCCAAAGCAGCCTCGGTCTATTGTTATTTTTGTTGTAGTGCCCATATAAAATTGTGATACAACTTTAAATCTTGTCCACAGTCCAGCTGCCAACATGCTGGAAAGAGACCAGCAAAAAAGGGAAACATATAACAAGCTTTGCTCTGCAATCAAGAGTCCCCCACTGGAACCATATGTCACATATATAAACCAAGGCACCTGCTAAGTTTTTAAAATGTTGCATTCTTTCTAAGATGAAGTAGTTATAACTCATTGCTGAAGAACAGCAGCAGTCCTTTTCACACGCATTCTGATACTTTTAATTGTACAGTGATCTTTCTATCAAGTGTTGTTAATGGGCCTTATTCTGCATTTATAGCACACCCATTGACTGCAGGGAGAGATTATTGCATCAAGAACAGGGAAGTTGGCAATATATAATCTAGCTGCTTTGGCAAACCATATCCTTCTAAACTAGCTATGCACAGTTTCTTCATGCCCAGCTCTGATTATATGCAGTTCCTTGACTTACATTTTGACTGTTACATTCTAACATTTAAACTGTCCCCACCCTTTCTTTTTGTTGTATTCTTTTTTTTCCTTGCTTAATAATATATTTTAATGGGTTTAATTGCTGCAAAATTATGTGCCACGTCTTCAATATAAATAATGTTCTTTTGTATTTGGTAAATAAAGTAACTGCATGGCAAGTGTAACTTTTCCTTTGACTATTCATTTAAATTTTCTCTCAACTGTCTATTAAACACAAATCTGAGGTCTGTGTAGCATTCCCATGCAAGAATTAAAGTATGACTTTCACCTTAATGCTCTACTTTTAAGACTAGTGTTGATGTGAGGAAGAATGGCTTTGTGGTAAAAGAACTGGGAGTCAGGAGATGATGGTAATAGCAGTGACGACAGAATGTAGAAACAAGCCAGAGTACAACTCCATTATTATAGTCACTATGAAAACCTAATTTATTGACAGGTCCTTACCCAAACAATTTTATTTTTTGGCACAGACTTACTATTTGGTCATAAGTAAATCACTTAATCACCCCGCAATTTATTCATCTAAAAATCATTCTAATTGTTATGTAATGTCAGGCATGTTGTGAGATTAATTGATAACATCTGCAATATGTTTTTGAGAATCTCTAGTGCTATACAAGATTTTTAAAAATAAAACATGGCTACTTTTCCAGCAAGGAGGAAGTGATTTGTGGAGCATGCAAATGGTGACTGTGTATTAAGGGGGGGAAGGATGTTGAATGGTGATGGGGAAGACAAGAGGGAAATGCATTAGACTTTTTTAAAGGACAGTTATTTTTCTGGAGGCCAGAGGCACTATACATTCAAGTTATGCAAATACTTGATTATTTTTGTTCATTGGCTGAATGGAAAAGTGAAAAAAAAAATATTTTACATCAATTCCAATTTCAGTTTTCTCAAAAAGAAAAGTAATTTGGGGTCAAATGATTTTTTTATTTTTCTTCCAGGGGTAGGGGAGGAGGAGAATCTTTTAGGTGTATTTATTTAAGTATATACATTTACATATTTTTTTTAAAAAAATGGAATTTAAATGAATTTCAAAGCCAAATGTAACTATCACATGAAAAATCAAAACATCTCATTTTGACTTGTTCAGTGTTTTTACTGTATTTACTCAAATCCAAGATTACTCTGAATTTAAGACAGTCCCCAATAATTAGGTTCTATACCTGGAAAACTGGAGGGTCATCTTAAATTCATCACCACCACCACTCCTATGGGAAAAACAGTGGTAAGAGAGCACACAGTGGTGGAGATGATAGGGGGCAGGCAGTGGGGGATAGAAGTTTGGGGAATAATAGTAGGGACCAGGCAGTGTGGAGACAATGGTGGGCCAGGCATCTTTCCCTCTGCTGCCTGTCCTCCTTACTCCACCTCTTGTGCCTGCTTCACCCCTGCCCCCTTCCTTCCCTTGTCTCCAAACTCACTTCAGCCTCTGACTCCTGTTTGCCCCATATGGATCCAGCTGAGCCCCATAGCAGTGGCGTGGACAGCATCACTGTTCCAAGGCCCAGGCTGGAGTGGGGATGGAGCCTACTGGCACTAGAGCAATGGTAGGTTAGAAGGGAGGGGGGAAGACTTGTGGGGGAAATGGGGGGGAGGAGCTGCATGGGGCAGAAATAAGGAAAGTGAGGCTAGGAGCTGCTTGGGAGAGATGTGAAGAAAGTGAGGCTGCAGGAGAGGGGAAAGGCACAGGGTGCAGAGGCAGTAGAGGAGCAGGGATTAGCCAGTGGGGTTGGGGCTAGAGCTGAAGCTGCAGCAGCTGCTTGCCCACCCCCTGCTGCCTTGAACTCAATTCCTAGGACTTTTCCCCCCCATTTTAAATGGGGGGAAAAAACCTCCTCTTGAAATCAAATAAATACAGTACATCTGATACTAATCTAAAATTCATTTAAGATCATAAGATTATAATATCATCTATTTCAGTCCCCTGCTCAAGAAAATTTCTGTGGATGGAGATACCACAACTTTTTTAGGTAACCTGTTCCAATGTTGACCACCCTCAAAGTCAGAAAGTTCCTCCTAATTTTCAGTCTAAACTTCCTTTTCTATAGTTTGAATCCATTTCTCCTAGCCCTATCCCTTGTGGCCACAGAGAGAACCCATCTCCATCCTCTCTATATCACGCTTCAGGTATTTGAGCATTATTACCAAATCCCCCTCATAGTCCTTCCTCTGTCAGATCAAATAACCCTAGCTCTTTCAGCCTTTCCTTATAAGTCATGCTTCCCAGGCCTCTAATCAGTTTTGCTCTGTCTTGGGCTCCTTCCAGTTTGTCCACATCTTTCTTGAAGTATGGGGGCAAGAACTGTACTCCACCTGAGGACTCACCAGTGCTAAATAAATTGAAAGAATCTCTTCCTCTGGTTTGCAAGTGACACTCCTGTTAATACAAGCCTATATGATGTTGGCCTTTTAAGAGAACACTGTTGCTCCTCAGATTAGGTTCTTCTCTGCAGCACTAACACCCTGACAATCATTCCCAATCTGTACTGTGCAGTCAATCATTCTGCCCCAAGTGCAGGATTTTGCACTTGCCCTTGTTGAATCTCACCTGGTTGATAGGAGATCATTTATCTAGTCTATCAAAGTCTGACAGGGTGCTTGGAGTTCTTGTTATTTTAAGGAGAAAGGCTGTGTAAGGAGAAGCCTGCAGGTGTGACAGGGGCTAATGAGGGGAATCACCTGACCAAGACGGGGGCCAAGCGCCAGGCCTGAGCTGATCAGGCAGTCTAGCCCTGGGATCCACAGGGAAAGGAACTCCTGGTATCAGGGATCCTGCCTTAACATCTAACTTGGGGTAAGCAGTACTGAACCCAGGAACAGGCCAGGCCTTGGAACAGACAGGCCTGAGAACAGGGGTGGGTGAGGCCATAGCCTGGAGGGGCAGGCATTGGAACAGATATGCATGAGACAGGGGCCACAGACCTAGCACCTGAGAGGGGCTAAGCAGATCTTGGAATAGATAAGTCTGGGAGCAGGTGCCAGGGGCCCAGCTCCTGAGAAGGGTGAATCAGGCCTTGGAACAGATAAACCTGGGGACAGACAATAGCCCAAGAGGTCTGGCAGTGAACAGTGTCTAGAGGTAGTGGAGGGGACTGAAGAGGAAATAGCCCAGTGAGACATAGAGAGGGGCCAGAAGAATAGAGGGCCTGAAGCCCAGAGGAAGAGAGCTGGAGCTCATTGAATGGCAGAGCATGGGGCCAGGAGCTGGTCTTCGAAGATGTACACCTGAGGCCCACAGAAAGAGGAAGCTTTAGCTTGGGAAAGACTAGGCACTTGGGAAAAGGTACAGTGCCTGAGGGGACCAGGATGGTCTGGTGCCCAGGGGAGACTAGGGTGTATCAAGAGGTCTGGTGCCTGAGGGGGACCAGGAGGATTTGCTATCCAGGGGGACTAGGGTGAGTTGAGGGAAGCTCTCGTGCTTGGGGCCTGCCAGCGGGCAGAGAGTTGTGTTAGTAAATCACCTGCAAGGCAGGTATTATGTGGGTATTATGGAGGATGGATCCTGCAAAACTAGCTCTTAAGGACAATGAGTATTAACACCTGTGGTCTTATGAGTAAGACCAGACTTGGGAAGCCCTGGGGCAGCATTCCTTTTACCAGAAATTAGTATCAAGGCGGGGTAGGAAAGTAAAGGGGAGAGGGTCCCAAAGGAGGCCAGGATAGCAAGGGCTGAGCATCCAGCAGGAGGCATCACAACCATCCCTAGGATAGGCACTTGCTACACCAAGTCATTCCAGATCCTGGTTCTACCATCCAGAGTGCCTGGAACAACACCCAACTTGATATCATGTGCAAATCTGCTAAGTGTACACTCGATCCCATTATCTAAATTATTAAACAGTACCAGACCTAGAAAATCCCTGAAGAACCCCTCTTGATACCTCCTCCCAACTAGACATTGAGCCATTGATTACTACTGGTTGATTAGGGTGATCTAATAGTTATGTATCTATATTACAGTGCTTTCCTCTAGACTGTATTTCCTGTTTGTTAATGTAAATGCTGTAGAAAAAGCCTTGCTAAGTCAAGGAACATGACATCCACTGGTCTCCCCCATTCACAGTCTTCAACATTATCATAGAAGGTAATTGGGTTTGTCAAGTGTGACTTGATCTTGGTGAATCCTTGCTGGCTGTTCCTGAACAGCTTGTTCTTTAGGTGCTTTACAACAGATTTCCTGAGGACCTACTTATTTTGTGGTCACTGGATGCATCTACATGTGCCTCTCTTAAGCGGGCTTAGCCTAAAATCACCATTTTTAAGGCATATTAAAGGCATATGTCTACACATGCATGCCCTTAATGTGCCTTAAAAATGGTGATTTAAGACTATGTGAGCCTTAATGTGATACCTGCACAAACCAGGTATCAAATTTAGGCACAAATAGCTAAGTCTCATTAGTGTACATGTAGGAAATGCTAATGTGCATGGACAGCACGTTAATGCGCATTAGTGTATCTGTACATGTGCTAATGTAACTTAGTTATTTGTGCCTAAATTTAATGTGCATTAGTGCATCCATGTGTAGATGCACACCTAAATTACCTTAATGCTCCTTAAGCAAATGAACATTAAGTTTACGCATGAGTAAATACACATGTAGATGTGCCCACTGTCACCCAAGTTATCTTTGGCCCTCACATTCTCAACCAATTTCTCCCTGGTTGTGAGCAGTAGGTCAAGAAGAACATCCTCCCTAGTTGGCCTCTCTACATCTGTATCAAAAAGTTATCTTCAGCACACTCCAAGAATTTGGACTCTTTGTGCATTGCTGTGCTTCTCTCTTGAAGGTGTCCCAATAATTAAGGTCTCCCATGAGAACCAAACCCTGCAAGTAAGAAGTTTCCATCACTTGTTTAAAGAAGTCCTTGTCTAGCTTTTCCTCCTGATTTGGTGGCCTATAAGGTCAGAATGCAGTCTCTTACACTGAATAACACTATGACAAAGCCCATGGAAGTCAGTGCTACTTACTGTGATAATGGTATTGCAAGCTAGCTCTTAGTTATATAAAAATCCTGTAAAAAATTAGGTACCTCCAATTGACTAGTAACCCTAAGGAATAATAACTTTCCTAAGAGTCCAATATTCCCTGTCAACCTCTGTAAACCAACCTTAAATCACTGTATGGACATTTTGCTTGATTTATATGTGGGCTTTATTTACCTTGACAATATAACACCAACATTTCAGCCAGCAAGGTCTTCACATCCATATAACAATTCACTGGTGTGCACTGGTTGATGTATAGCATTTCAGATTCAGTCAAGCAAAGGTGAGGTAATCTCAGGATTTTGCAATAAATGCCAATACTCAGTCTCTTTCACTTCCTCATCTTAATTTTCCTGACCTAGTGGACAAGACTGGGTAGGGTTGCAAGTGGGGTGGTCACCACTCTTTGATTCCTGTTCACAAAGTTTAAAAGCAACTGCCTGGCAGCAGCAGTAGCACTTCATTTTAGGCAGCACTAAGGGAATCAATTGATTTTATCAGTGGTGCCAACTCTCATGATTTTTGGTGGTGTTCTTACAATCTACTCTTCAGGAATGTGAAAACTATATATAAAAGAAGGAGCTACGTTTTTCACATTCCCGAAGCATAGACTTTAAGAACAATGACAAAAATCATGAGAGTTGGCAACATTGCTTCATAGCTAGTTATTATCTACTGGATTCCTGCTAATCTCTCTTCATTTCAGAGGCTTTAATGACCCTCTTTCCTTTTTAATGGTCTGGATGTTTCACAAATCAAGCAATTGTTCTATTGGCAATTTTTTTCTGTTTGTTGGCTGCTCCTGATCTATTTTCTCCTATTTCATAGAGCTGCAGATTGTTTCTAGTGCTTTTCAAAATCCTAGAGCTAGCCATGGAGTCCAGTGTTTGGGACCAGCTATTGTGTCAGCTTTTGTCTTTGTAGCCCAGACTTGCTGACAGTTCAGCTGTGAAAGTGTTAAAACTAGCTTTTGCCTGAAGAGGAAGGAGAGGGTGAGTGAATGGAGGAAGAGGCTCTGCCCCTACTCTATGCAGCCATGACTCTAGAAAATTCTTGTCGTCTTCATCCTGCTTTTGCTAAAACAAGGTGTGTTTCTTATTTGGGGCATGTGGTATGTGAAAAAATATGGTAATTTCTGCCATATCAGAAATTGATATCAGAAGAGGAAATGAGTGTACACATGGCTGATCTCCACTTTATGGTATCAGGTAGGGGATCAGCCACTGGGAAGCACTGCTGGCAATATTTTCTAGTTTCGCTTGTCATACTGCACTTAAGAAAAATAATTTGAACCAAGTGGCTCAGTGTCCCTGGTATCCATTGCACTTCCTCAGTTATTCATAGACTCAAAGGCTGGAAGGGATCATTGTGGTATACAGTCTGACTGTCTGTATACCACAAGCCACAGACTTTTCATCCTTTGGCTTGAGTGATAGAATATCTTTTAAAATTATTGTTGTTCATAAATAATCGCTGGTGAAGAATTATCGGCACAATTCATAGCAAATTGGTGAAGTGGTGAAGTCAATAAAGTTTGTGCAGTACTTTTGCAGTGATTTCTTTGAGTGGCTTGGCTTTCATAAGAATACAATTTTTTTTTTCATGATGCACTGCTATTTTGGCTATTTAACATGCTATGCTCATTCTTTCTTTAGCCAAAGCTTTGGTTCTTAAAACCTATTTTTGTTTGCTTTAGTATTTTTGAAATGAGAATTAAAACTCCATATGAGGTGCATGAGGCAACATTCTCATTTTTCTTCTCTCTGATTCCTAAGGTTCCCTTTACAGAGCAATGGAATAGAATATTCAACTCAGCTCAACAAAAAGCTGGGGCCAATGTGGCCCTGGTAACACCTCACCACAGCTATATTTTTCCATTGCAAAGACTCTAATTCTCTCCACCCAAGGTCATTGTCCTGCAGGATCAGGCCCCTGAAGCCCAGGGAGTGGAAGAAGCCTGAGATTACAGGCTAGCAGTCCTGGCAACATCTATAGATGACAATGAAGTGGATCAGCTATCCTGAGAGACATCCTGGAACAGTTGATCCCATTCCAAAAAATGATTTCTGTTTATACGCTTAGATTCTTTGAATAAATTGATTTGATACTGCAGTATTGAGCTTATATGGATTCTTGATTTACATGGATAAGATGAACTCTTATTTTACTTTATTACACTAAAATACTTTTTCAATATCAACATTTCCATGGGGAACCACAAACATAATGTGTATCAGCTATGAGGAGATCTTGCTCTGTTTGTGATCAATCACTTTCTCTAAATTGTCCTACAAACAGCAGTAACAACAGAAAAACATCCATTGGCAATAACAATCTTGCTTTCAGCAACAGCAATCAGGTTCTGCCAAGCAGAGAGACAGTAAGTAGAAACAGCCAAGAGCATGGAGCTGCAAAGCAGAGGCAGCAGCATTCAGCTAGTTGAGTCAGAAGCTGTAAAAGCTGGCAGAAATAACCTTGTGGTCTCTTATCTATTTGCCTCATTTTCTTTCCTTCTCCTCCAGTGCACCCCCATGTACACAGACTTCATCTTGTAAATATTTCATAAGGTTTGGGTCTGTTTGAAACTCTTGACCCTGTAAAGTTTGAATACGGTCCTTGGAGGATGGCTTAAAAAGACAGAAGAAAACAGTACAATGAAACAGTATTAATTTTCAGGTCTTCTGCCTTAGATATTGACATTTAGAGTCAAGGCCTGAAGTGATCACTTGGTTAGATTTACTCAGGGAGGACATGTAGAAACATCCTTGTACATGAGGAGTTATATTTCTTCCAGCAAGATCTACCAGTAATTAATGTGTGAAAACATAATGTACATAAATTTAGTCATGGCATAATAGGCTTATGCAAGTGTGAATTCAAGCATGAGCATTAATAGCAATATGAGTCATGAGAGGATGCTGTTATCTACAGATTTCTCCTAGAACTGGATGGGAATTTTTCAACAAAATGTATTCCTTGAAATATATTTTTTCCATGGGAATCTATGTACCAGTATTGATCTGAAAGAAATTTCTGGTCAGAACCAAAGAGGAGAACAGTTCAAATCCCACCAGAGTAGTCAGTAACTCCTGAGTTAAGCTTCTCAGTTGGGATATGGAACACCCTGGTCTACAACAATCAGAACTGACATATGAATGTTAGTTCCCCTTGTCTTGGATGCGTATCTTAACTATCAAGCTCTTGCTAACCTAACTAGCTACCTCTGTAACATAAGATGGATACTCTCTTGTGATCTCATTTTTGCACAAAAATAGTTTCTGACCTCAAAAACTTGATCAAGACGAAAAAAAAAAATACCGGCTCAGTTTTATTGCTTCCAGAATAATTAATCCTTTCTTCATGAGAAGCTCTATTTGCTTACACAAGCAAGATTGTTTAATTGGGAATAGCGGATCTAGGATTTTGAAAAGGAGGGGTGCAATCCAGACTGTGGATCTTTGGATCTTTGAGGCTGGCAGGATTCAGTAAACAGTACAAGGTACCTACCAGTTTTGGGAATAAGGGCCAGGCAGCTTAGCTCTAGTAAGATCAGGCCTTCATATAATTTGGCAGGCATTGTTAGCTATCACCCAGCTGGGGAACACAACCACACCTTCCCCCTGGATCCCTCTCTGAGACAGTAATTCTATACATGTTTTTACGTGTGCCTAAACTTAATGCGCATTTGCCTAATGTGCATTAAGGTGATTTAGGTACATGTCTACATATGCTTGCACTAAGGCGTATTAACATGGTGTGTGGACTGACTTGGGACTAAAGTTAGTCCCAAGTCAGTCAACATACACAGCATTAATGTGCCTTAGTGCATCGACATGTGCATTAAGGCGCTTTAGCTATTTGTGCCTAAATTTGATACATTCTTTTACAGGCATCAAATTTAGGCATGAGTAGCCTAAAATCACCATTTTAATGGTTCTGGTACATTAGGGTACGCAGGTGCAGAAGCGCATCCTTAATGCACCTTAAAAATGGCTAATGTGCCTTATATCAACATGTATAGTTGCACACAAGGTATATGGAAAAGGATGAGAACTTCTCAATATTGAAATACTTTATTTAAAAAAAATGCTGTGGGTTTTTATACCGCTTATAGAAAATTACCACCTGATAACGGCAAGCAGGAAATGCCAGTTACTGTAATTCATTTAAATATGTGCATAAAGATAAAACATCCCGTTTTTACTGCCATTATTTCCTTCCTAAGGGCTCTATTCTCATTCTCTCTGTTGTTGGCTGTAAGCAGGGAAAATAAGACTTTTGAAAGCTATAACTTTACATAATTTTCCCTACATCTCTTCCCATTTTAAGTACTGATCTTTAAAGTTTGGGTTAGAAATCAGGATGAAAATCTCAGGAAAAAAATTCTCAGGCAAATTAATAGATCATGAGTGTTTCCAAGGCATCTCCTGTACATCCTAACCAAACTAAGAAGTGAAGAAGCACATATACAACATTGAAGCACAATAGGAATAAGATAAAGACCCAGGTTGAGTTTTGGATGTATGCCTAGAAAAATGTAGTCAGTTTTCTGCTCCAAATTGCTTTGGAGACTCTTTCAGGGTTGGGTGGGCAGACACATGAGTTAAAACCATCTTTTCTTCTCCTTGCCTTTAGGTGCTATGCCAAAATCAAATTGAGTAGACACAGAATCCTGGGAAAAAGTCATAGAATTAAGATAAGACTCAAAGTCCAGATAGAAAATATAGAACATTTGGAAAAAATACTTCTGGAGGAGAAAATTAATATGCAGAATACATTACCAAGTTCAGCACTAGAAATGTCAAGAAACTGAGATACAAAAACTTAGTGTAGAAATATTGCAGTGTGTAAAGTTGGAGAGAAAGGTAGGTGAGCCTGGATGAACCAGGTAGCTTCCTTCCATCTGAAAATTCTTTTGCTAATATTTATATGAATTTGAGTTAAAAAAAAAAATTGTAATGTGAGATACTGCACTGAAGGCTCATTTTAAAGGAAAAGAAAAACAATTATAAGATACTGTCCATTGATACCCAACTGAGGAAAACACTGACAATAAAAACAAAATTGGAGGGACTGGATGTATTTAAATTAGCAGGTTCTGATGATCTCCACCGCAGAGTGCTGAGGGAATTAGCAGAGGTCATTGCGGGACCCCTGGCACAGCTTTATGAGCATTCATGGTGCTCTGGCATTGTGCCGGAGGACTGGAAAAGGGCCAATGTGGTTCCCATTTTCAAAAAAGGGAGGAAGGATGACCCAGGAAACTATAAGCCAGTTACCCAGGACCGAGGTAAGAGTAAGCTTTTTGAGAGAATTATCCTGGAGTATGTCCACGAGGGGCCAGCAGGGGAGATTATGCTTAGGGGCAACCAACATGGGTTCATTAGAGGCAGGTCCTGTCAGACCAACCTGGTGGCTTTCTATGACCAGGTCACAAAATCCTTGGATGCAAGTGTCATGGTGGACGTAGTCTTTCTGGACTTTAGGATGGCCTTCGACACTCTCTCACCCCATTCTCATTAAAAAACTAGGAGACTGTTGATACCTACACAGTCAGATGGGTCACTAACTGGCTGGAGGGCTGCACTCAGAGAGTTGTGGTGGACAGGTCTTATTCGACCTGGAGGGATGTAGGCAGTGGGGTTCCACAGGGCTTGGTCCTCAGGCCTGCACTGTTCAACATCTTCATCAGTGACTTGGACGAGGGGGTAAAAAGCACCCTGTTCAAATTCGCAGTTCGAAATTAAGATGTGGGGAGAAGTGGGCATGCTAGAAGGGAGGAACAGGCTGCAATCGGACCTGGACAGGTTACAGGGGTGGGTGGATGAGTACAGGATGGGTTTCAACACCGACAAGTACAAGGTACTGCACCTGGGGGGGAAGAACCAGCAGCATACCTACAGGCTGGGGAACTCCCTTCTTGTCAGTGCAGAGGCAGAAAAGGATTTCATAGATTTCATAGACATTAGGGCTGGAAGGGACCTTGGAAGATCACCCGAAGTACAGGAAGTCAGCTGGGGTCATAGGATCCCATCAAGATAAGCATCCAATTTACACTTGAAGGTGTTCAATGTAGGTGCTTGAACCACCTCCAATGGCAGGCTATTCCAGACCTTGGGGGCTCGGACAGTAAAGAAATTCTTCCTTATGTCCAGCCTGAAACAGCCTTGCAGTAGTTTATAACCGTTCAACCTCGTCATCCCTTGAGGCGCTCTGGTGAACAAATGTTCCACCAGATACTGATGGTCACCCCTGATAAACTTATAGGTGGCCATCAGATCACCCCTGAGCCTGCGCTTTTCCAGGCTAAAGAGCCTAATAGATCTCAGCCTGTCATCATAAGGTCTATTTTCCTGACCTCTGATCATGTGTGTGGCTCTTCTCTGGACTCTCTCAAGCTTCTCCACATCCTTTCTGAATTGTGGGGCCCAAAACTGGACACAGTACTCCAGCTGCGGCCTCACCAAAGCCAAGTACAAGGGGAGAATGACATCCCGGGATTTGATTGAGAAGCATCTATGGATGCAAGCCAGCGTTTTGGTCACTTTACTAGCTGCAGCATCGCAGTGCAGGCTCATGTTCATCTTGTGGCAATGATGACCCCCAAGTCTCTTTCTTCCATAGTACTAGCCAGCGTAGCACTGCCGAGCCTATAAGGATGCTGCAGGTTTTTCCTCCCAAGGTGGAGAACCTTGCATTTTTCAGTGTTAAACACCATCACTTTCTCATCCACCCATTTGCTGAGCCTGTCTAGGTCAGCCTGGATCACCCTTCTGTCTTCAGGTGTGGATGCTTTGCCCCAAAGTTTGGTGTCATCGGCAAACTTGGCCAGTCTGCTTCTGACTCCAGTGTCCACATCATTAATGAAGATGTTGAACAATAGGGGTCCAAGGGCAGAGCCTTGGGGGACCCCACTGGTCACAGGGCACCATGACAATTTCCTTCCATCAATTACCACCCTCTGGGTCTGACCATGGAGTCAATTTCCCAGCCAGCAGATCGTGGTGGACCCAAGGCCACAATTGGCCAGTTGCGCCAAGAGGTGATCATGGGATACCAGATCGAAGGCTTTTTTGAAGTCAAGATATATAACATCAATCTCTTCTCCCTTGTCCAGGTGATAGGTCACCTGGTCATAAAAGGAAATGAGATTGGTCAAGTAAGACCTACCCACTATAAACTCATGCTGGCTATCCCTCAGGATGTTGGCATTGGCCAGTCCATTAAGGATGGCCTCTTTAATAAACTTTTCTAAGATCTTCTCCCAGGATAGAAGTCAGGCTGACGGGCCTATAGTTTGCCGGATCCACTTTCCTCCCTTTCTTGAAGATAGGCACCACATTGGCCTTCTTCCAGTCTTCGGGCACTATACCAGAGCGCCAGGAGTTCTCAAAGAACTGTGCCAGAGGCTGGGCTATGATGGTCACCAGCACCTTGAGTAACCTGGGGTGTAGATTGTCATGGGCAGCTGACTTGAAGGTATCCAGCCTCTCAAGGTGTTCCTTTACGAGGTCAGCATTGATGGAGGGCAAGGGATCTCCCTTGCCCGGACCTCCCTGTTCCATAGCGGGCATGGGCGTCCCATGGAACTGATGAAAGACCGATGCAAAGTACCCATTTAATAGGTTGGCTTTTTCCTGGGTATCAGTTGTCCCATCTAGTTCAGCAGGGGTCCAATGTTGCCCTTGCTTTTCTTCCAGCTCCCCACATATCTGAAAAAGGACTTTTTATTGTCCTAGATGCTCGAAGCTATTTGGAGTTCAGTTGCAGCCTTGGCTTTCCTGGTTTGCTTCCTGCAGGATGGACCAGTGCAGAATATTCCTCCTTGGAAGTGAATCCCATCCTCCATCCTTTGTAGGCCTTTCTCTTTAGCCTCAGGAGGTCTGCTAGATCCCTTAGGGCCTCACTGACAAGCCTCCTGAGCTTGTCAAAGTCAGCTTTCCTGAAGTCAAGGACTTCAGTGTTGCTGACTGACTTGCCAGCTTTACGGCAGATGGTGAAGGTGATCAGCTCATGGTTGTCACCCAGCTTCCCATCGATCACTAGGTCACCAATTAGGTCATCCCCAGTAGCCAGTATCAGGTCGAGCAGCGCTTTACCTCTTGTTGGCCCGTAGATTTTTTGAGTCAGGTAGAGGTCATCCACGCACAATAGGAAGCTTTGCAACTGCTTGGATTTTGCTGAGTGATCCTTCCACGAGATGTCTGTGTAATTGAAGTCACCCATAACAGCCATGGTCCTGGATCATGCGGCCTTAGCCAGTTCCTGGGCAAACTCCTAGTCAAGCTCTTGACTTTGGGTGGGAGGTCTGTAGTAGACTCCAACCGTTGTGTCCCCTGTGCCATGTTCCTCATGGATTTAATCCAGAGGGTCTCCAGTTGTCCACCCTGGTCGCCAACATCAGCTTGCAGGGACGTGTAGCTTATTTTAACATAGAGAGTTAAACCCCCGCCCCTTTTATCTACTCTATCTCTCCTGTACAAGGTATTGCCATCTATACCCATGGTCCATTCATGGGTGGAGTCCCACCAGGTCTCTGTTATCCCTATGATGTTGTAATTATTTGCGTTAAGCAGGAGGACGAGTTCCTCCTGCTTATTCCCCAAGCTCCTGGCATTTGTGTACAGGCAGGCAAGTGTCCCCTTGGGGGCTCTTGCCTTGCCCACAGATTGTACCAGAGCTGGGGCAGCAGGGGGCTCCCTTAAGTGCCTTGGCCTACAGGCTTTGCAAGGATGGCTCAGTGGGTCAGCAGTGACGGTAGTCCCCCCATCCCCTGGCGGGCTTAGTTTAAAGCCCGGTGGAGCAGGTCAGCCAATCTGGCTGAGAAGAGCCTCTTCCCCAGGACAGAGAGGTGGAGGCCATCTCTTCCCAGCAGCTCACTGTCTCTCTCATCAAAGAGTGGGCTGTAGTCATGGAAGCCAAAGCCTTCCCGATGACACCAGTGCCGCAGTCTTTGGTTGACTACCTGGATCCTCCTCTCCCTCCTCAGCCCATATCACAAGACTGGGAGGATCGAAGAGAACACCACCTGTGCCCCCAGACCCTTTAGTCCTACTCCCAAATCCCTGTAGCACCTCATGACCCAGCTGGGAGTGCTTTGAGCCATGTCATTGGTGCCCACATGAATAAGGAGCATGGGATAGTGGTCTGTGGGCTGGAGGAGCTTAGGGATCTTCTCTGCAATGTCTCAGATGTGGGCCCCCAGGAAGCAGCAGACTTCCTGGGCTAAGGGGTCGGGGCGGCAGATTACCCCTCAGTCCCCCTCAGGATGGAGTCTCCCACAACAAACACTTTAAGTTTTGTCTTGGAGAGAGCGGGGGCGGTAGTTGCAGTTGGGCCTGTGTTGCCTGCAGGAGCTGGCAACTCAGCAGGCTCTGCTGCGGCTGCAAGAGTTTCATACCTGTTGCTAAGCTCCAGTGGGGCAGGGGCCTTGGTGCGGTGGGCCTTGGGGCCCTTGACCACCTTGGTCCATCCCCTTGATTGGGAGGTCCCAGAGTCCTCCCTTGTCCTGGAGGGAGACCGTGGTCTACCCTCTGGCTCCCAGGGGAGAAGGGCCTGGCAGTAGGAGTCAATATCCTGCTCACGGTACCTGATGGCATGTAGTCTCTGGACTGTGGCCTGGAGCTCTTCCAGCTGGTGTGCCAGAGAACCCAAAGGGGAGCAGAACCCACAAGGGTCATGCTTCCTGGCACCAGAGCCTGAAAAAGGGACAGGCATCCCCACAGCCGAGAGCCAGGGGCTCCATCTGCATGGAACCCGGAACCATGGGCTCCATCTCGGTGGCCATCTCTGAGGTGCCGGGGAAGGCCGCAGATCTCGAGGGGACCCTTGGGATGCGGTGCGTGCCCATCCATGTCATGTCGCTGGTAGGCTGGCTATGGCTGGGACTGTCTACCCTGGGGGGGCTCACAGGCAGGGCCTGAGGCCCTCCCACACACCCTTCTGCACGAACTCTGCGCTAACTTACGCGCCAGCAGACAAGCGTGCCTGTTTGCACAGCTCCGGTCACATGGCTCCCTGGGTGGCTGAGCGAAGTAGGGGCCTGGGTGGGGTGAGACCCGGCCCAGCTCCCACTCAGCCACCTTCTCCCACTCTCTAAGGGTTAACCCACTCCCACCATGGGCCCCACTTACCTCTGGCTTTGCTGGGGGTCAGCGGGGGGTTCCATGGCTGCTGGAGGGTCTCTGGGGGGCTTCGAAGGAGCAGAGTAACAGCGGGCTTTCACCCGCACATCTCTTGCCAGACCCAGAGCCTAACTGAGGATCTTGGAGTCATTATTGATGCCAAAATGAAAATGGGCTGACAATGTGGGAACACGGTCAGGAAGGTCAACAGTACCTTGTCATGCATCCACAGATGCATCTCAAGCAGGTCCAAGGAGGTGATCCTTCCACTCTATGCAACACTGGTCAGGCCGCAGTTGGAGTACTACTTCCAGTTCTGGGTGCCGCACTTCAGGAGGGATGTGGACGACATGGAGGAGGTCCAGAGGAGGGCCACCTGCATGATCAGGGGACAGCAGGGCAGGCCCTACGAAGAGAGGCTAAGGGACCTGAACCTGTTCAGCCTCCACAAGAGAAGGCTGAGGGGGGATCTAGTGGCCATTTACAAACTAGTCAGAGGGGACCAGTAGGCATTGGGAAAGTCCCTGTTGCCCCGAGCACTCCCAGGAGTGACAAGAAATAACAGTCACAAGCTGGCAGAGGGTCGATTCAGACTAGACATCAGGAGGCACTACTTCACTGTCAGGGCGGCTAGGATCTGGAACCAACTTCCAAGAGAACTGGTACTGGCTTCCACCCTGGGGGTCTTTAAAAGGAGGTTGGATGAACACCTTGCCGGGGTTGTTTGACCCCCAGTACTCTTTCCTGCCATGGCAGGGGGTCAGACTTGATGATCTGCTCAGGTCCCTTCCGACCCTACAAACTATTAAACTATGAAACAATAGTAAAATAACAGCAGTAGCTGCAACAACAACAATTGTAATAATATCAAATAAGGGTAACTTTAATTAACTGCAAGTGTTAACATAAATTCCAATCTATTGAAATCAATTCTAAGTAAAAAGAAATCCTTGCTCTAGCCTTTAATACACCTAGTGTAAGACCACAATAGCATTTTTGAAAAATTTGAAAGCCTGTCATGCCCTGAACTAATCAATTGTTGGACTATGAACACCTCAGGTGGGAGCCATCCCTTCTCACTGGCTATGCTTTGATTGTACAACAAAATAGGAGGGTTCAATGATGTACATGGCAGGCTTCCCTCAGGGTTACTTACGTGTCCCCAGGCAGATGATTTGGGGCTCCATATCCCCTATACCCCTTCCACTCATGAACCATAGATGCCGATGGGTCCTAGGTAGTCCTTGCTGCTCCTGGCCTTTGTACTGGCCCTCGCGTCCCAAAAGGCAAAATGGTGTGAGCACATCATCTGGTCCTTGACCACAGTATTGTACAGGGAGGTAACTGGCTCTGCTGCTTCCACCTGCTGCCTGACATGACTTGGTTGCAAAAAAAGGACTGGCCAAAAGACATTCTAAAGATTGCATAATCAGGTGTTGGGTTGGTTGACCCTTTCTCTCGGACGTCTTGCCAGATAGGTTCATGCAGATTCCCTCAGCCTTTGCCCTTGGGCCCCACTTTGGGCCTGGTCCCTCAGGCCTTCCTCTGCTGGGGGAGGCCCCTTGCTTATAAGGAGGGACAATGGCAAACCATTAAAAAAAGGAAAAAGCTCCCAGTCCTCTCTGGTGCCCTCTCCAGGAGAAGGGTGCGGAAGGGTAGAGAAGGGGAAACCTGCTGTGGCCAAGCCTTGGGCCTACATGCACTGTACAGCCCTGGAACCTACTGGCCCACTGCATTACAGGGGCTTCCTCACCCAGTGTTCCCCCTTTTTCTCACAGCTTGTCCCAGGTACCTTTTAAACCCAGAGCCTGGTTGCTTTGCCTTCATGTCATTACCTGGGCACCACCCAGGTGGATGGCAAGGGAGCTGATAAAGCAGCATGGCTGCACTGTATGCTATGCCTGTTCATGTTCCTCTCCATCAGCAGGTAAGTCTTTGGGGTTCCCCACTGGGATAAGCCTGCCTTCTGTAGCCTCAGAGAGCTGGGTGGCTCATTCTTGTCCCCGCTGTAACATGCCCACATTTGCCTGTTCCTTGCACTAACAGTCCAATGTTTTTAATAATAGGAATATGGGAATTTTTTTTATGACTATCTAGAAAGTTATTGTTCCTTGTGACCTTTGTCTCAGTAAGGTATTTAAGCACATACCTAACTTTGACTTGTGAGAAGTTCTACTGAAATCAATTAACATCCCTGTGAACACTCAGATGTTGAAAATTGGGCATATAATTAAGTTCCTTACTCCATCTTTAAAGATACTTTTGTTTGTTTGTTTCATTGTACTATTCACAGTTACAGTAATATACACAATTAGTTATTCATCATTTGTTTTATATTTTTCCATGAAAAACAAGTGTGTCAGACAAGCAGGAAGCAGGAAAAAAAACACCATGTAATTTAGGTGACACACAATAATAAACAACAAATGGAAGAAAAACATTTTTATTCATCCCATACATTGGAAATATGTTTCCATAGACTATTTGAGGAATAGCTGTGACTAATTAAAACATTCACAGAAACTGAAACTTGTTAGTAAATGAATGATTTCCAGGGGGGAAAAAAGAATTTTAAATTAATATGATTTAATACATTCTGGTATTTAAAGCGAGACTGGGTTCACTGAAGCCTATCCTATGCAGAAGGTAATGGAGGAGAGTGGACTTTGTGGCCATGTCCAGAGGAGCACAGCTGTGCAGTATGTGGCGCTGTTCAGCTGTTCTCCATGCTGCAAGGAAGCAGTACTGGAGGGGGTGGGGGTTCACCCCTGAATATGAAGATTAGTATAATGTCCAGAATTTAGTATAATGTCCAGAAATATATTTGATACTCCATGGCCTCACAATAACGATGTTGGAGATTGTGTATATTTCTTTAACTGTGAAACCAAACAAAAGAACTATACTATATTTCTGGACTTTGTACTAGTCTTGGATATCCAGTGGTCAAAAAAAAAACAACACAAAAAATAGAGCAGCATACGTGGGGGCAGTGTGCTCCGCTCAAAACTAGAGCCTTTCTGCCTGGAGCCACACTCTGGCTACAGGCCAGACTCTGAGCAGCAGGATCGCCATTGCTGCAGCCCCAGGAGGCCCCCATGACCCTAAGTAAGGCTGCTGGACCCAGCCCAGTGCTGGGATCAGCCTCCCCTATCCCATGTTGGATAACTTGCTGCATGCTAGAAAGCACATGGCACAGGCATTCCTCAGGTATAACTAGTGGCGATACAAGGTGTGTCACTGCTAATTGTCACTGGGGAACCAAATGTCCATGCTCATGTGGACATGGCCTATATGTCTTCTAATTCTCCTGCTAGTTAGAGAATACTGCTTCAAAAAAGTAGGCAATCAATCTTGCAAAAATTGGCAGTTTTTACAAACTATCTTCCAGAGATACTTGTGCAAACATGCTGTACAAGAAGAAATGAGATATAGGAGAAAAAACCAGTGCTGAAAAGAGAAGCAAGGGAAGAAAAACTAGCAAAAAAAAAAAAAAAATGAGAAGAATAGCAATAAAAATATGAAGGAAAGGAAGACAGCAGTGGAGTCCAGAAGGAGATCTGACAGACAAAGTGAAAAAAAAATTCAGAGAAGAAAGTACAACAATGTAAAATAAAGCTTAAATAAAATACTTAAGGTCAAAGGTCTCGTGACTGTAACTAGGGAGGTTTGTCACTCTCTTCAATGTGTCAGGATTTGGCCACTGAATTTTTTCACTTGTATGCAAAATACTTAGGTGTGTTTCAGATACTGCTGCTCTCAAGTAGAGCATTTTTAGTATTTTACAGAATGCAAACCTTCTTCTTTCACATTCATATGTCATTTACCAGTTACTTAAAATAGTTTCTCCTAGCATCCAATGCACTCTTCAGAAAAGGTTGCTGTTGGGGATTTGCTCCCTTTCTTAGAGAAATGTCTTTTGATAGTGGATTCTTGGCCTCAAGCATAGCATACTTATTCGCTTTATTCTGAGCTATATTTTTTATCTTCATCGTCTTGGTTGATTTAGTGATTCTTTCTATTGAATATTTTCATCATGTATATCCATGGCATGTTTGTCACATATATGGCTCAAAATCTTTAATCAAACAATTTTTCAAATTAAATTTTTGATTCTATTTGACCATCTTTTGAGTTTTTTATTCCATTTTGACTCCTAGTTTTGCTTTCACTTTCTCTGAAATACAGCAGAGTAATAACAATGTGCTAGATGCTGTAATAGTTTAGGATCATCGATCAATGAATGTTCATACCAAAGTGGTGACTGGCATGAGCAGTTACTCATCAGAGTGTAATAGACTTGTCATGCTGATTGATGCAACATGATGTGTGATTGGATTTTTAAGGTCAGGAAGTGTTCAGCAGTGTTTAGCATAACAATTCAGTTGCATCAGAATGAGTTGCAGCCAGTTTCAAATACATACTGAGATGTGCCATTCCCTGATATCAGTTTATAGCCTTGTACTTTACTCTTATGGAAGAAATGAAAGGACTCTAGTCAAAGGAAATGGTGGTAGTATTTATAATGATTTTATTCACCCTAAAGGGTTACATTTGAACAATTTGGCCCACAATTGTCAAAATATTCCTGTTTCATTTTACATCTGAAGATGCAACTTATACCATATTAGGGCCAAGCTCATTGTTTCCTAGACCTTTAAAGATGTTTACGTGGCTGGAGTTCTGTGCAACTTGGGGGATAGAACTAAATACGGCATGCTACCATTTTGTCAGGGCAGCCAGACAATGATGGGTAGGAGAAAGCTGAAGAAAATATACAGCTTTTCTGAACTTTTTAGAGGACTGTATTTCATGCAGGTACCCTGAGCTATAATCTTGCTTATAGATAGGCTTATTGGCTAAAGCCTCCACTGTTTCCAAAAGGAAGGGATAGAGATGAGGTAAAATCCTTCCCACCTAGAAACAAAGGCACAAAGAGAATATGATTCTCTCTGGGCGAGGAAAAAAGGAACATCGGACATATGAGCATGTAATTCTACAGATGTCTTGCTTTCTGTGATAAATACATTAAAGATAGTTGATATGACCCTTACTAGATGACCTTTCAAGGTCCCTTCTAGCCCCATTTCTCTTCTCTGTGGTAAAGATATACAACGTAGTATGACTCCTTTTCTGAATAACTTGTCAAATGCTTCGGCCTATCAAAAAAATCTGTAATGAGAATTAAACTACACTGAAGTCTCAACCCAAAGGAAAAGAAAAATAAACAGAATGTCCAGAAAGCCATATGCCATTCCTCAGCATTTTGTATAAGGTTCTGTGCACCTAAATAATTAATGGAGAGATATGGAAATGAAATACAATACACTTAAATATTGCAATTACCTTTCTTTGAGTTACTTAAAAAAACCCCCAAAGACTAATCTAATCTATTTCTTTACTTTATTGTAGGCTCCATAGCCATAAATGATCCAAAATACATCTAGGATTCTTTCCATTGATTTTGATGGGCCCTGGATTAGGACTGTACTGCTAGGTTAAGTGAAATACCTATTTAGTTCCCAAGGCTGAGGATGTTTAAAACCTCTCATATATTTGGTAAATCCAAGGGAACAATTCCTACAACGATCCTTTTCGTCAAGTCTGCTTTCAAATTATGTATCTAAATCATGATCCAAATCATAATCCAAACAAAACACTATAATAGAATCTTCCTGCAACATGTATGATCATGGGATGGACTAAGGCTAGGATTTTCAAAGGAGGCTTAAAGGAGTTAGATACCCAAATCCAAGTGAAATTGAAACCCAAATCCAATTGAAATCATAGCTCTCTCAGGCTCATTTGAAATTCTCTCACTTACGTCTTTTCCACTTCTACTTCATAAGGCCTGAAATACTTCAGTCCTTGCTCAGTCAAAACTCCCATTAAAGCAAAATAATTATGGCCATCATTTTCAAAACTGATTGTCTGAATCGCTACTAGAAAATGCTATAAAACTGGTAAAGTCCTGTAGCTACAGAATTGATGATATCAGACCTAAAAAAAAAATAGTGAAAGTAGTATGCATAGCCGTTGGTATTCAAAACATAATCCAAGATTACCTACACAATCTATACAATTGCTTCAGAAACATTTGCTTTTTTGATGCATAGCTCGCAATATCAGTAGGTAAAACAAAAATCCTCATATTTGGATTTTTCAGATATGTTTCTTAATCCTACAATGCAGGATGCAAAATATCATTTACTTAAATCAATGTTCCAACAACTATTTCTTGATTTTTTTTTTTTATTCCAGTGACTGCTATCACTACATTGCAGTTCCCAGATATCAGTGATAGTTTTGTTTTTTTTACAAAAGTCTAAGTAGATAAAGGCTTTTTTCTTTCAGTCCCACAATATTATTCAAGTGATACACATCTCATCTTTGAATGCTCAATTCAATATAAATGGATTAGAAAAATATATAGTCAAAGCTTGAATATCTCATAAAGTAGGGCCTGATCACCATCACTTTGCAATAAAAACTTATGCAGGGAGTAACAGGGCGGAAATAACCATGCTGTTCTTTCTTGTCACCATCACAGGTTTTTTTTTCTGATGACCCTCCTACTTCCCACCCCCTTGGACAAACTGTACTAAATCACTGATTTTTCAACAGATTGTGTGGAATTATGTCTTCTGTCTGAGTCAGTGTGGCCCCATAGGGTTTTCACTTCTCATCTCATTAGGCAGTGTAGCACTAGAGTTCTTGGCAATTGATCACTTCACACAGGACATGCAAAACAAGCAATGGCTTTGATTATGTTAGTACTGTTTGTAGAAAATTCACCTAGGAAAGTCCAATTTGGGGTTGTGCCAGCATCTGATATCCGTACTAGTAGATTTGATGAAGGAAACTGTGGCAATATTAGAGATGCTACTTTGAACAGATCTGCATCTTACAATGCACGCTGGTCTCTTCAAGTACATCCAGATAGGCCTGAGGTCTTAAGACATCACTCTTTCTTAGGGTAGAATCACACGATTCTCCCACTTTTAGACTGAGCACTAGACTGCAGTGATTTAGTCAGCATTTGCAATTTCCATCCGTCCAGGACATATCTTCATCCTAAATGAGAGGGATAATCAGTCTGTAAAGGAGTTTACAGAGTCCCTCTCTCAAGTGCAGGTATTTTCCTCGAGTTATTGGTAGAGTAACCAACCTACCAAATGCATTCAAGACAAACTGGCTCAGAAATGCATAGGCTTTCATAGATGACAGCCTATTTTATCAGATGTTTATCATGAAGTTTTTGGCACTGCAGACCCATTTGTGATGGTGCAAACCACAGGCACAGTGCATGCAGGCTTTCACTAATTAGCACTGCGGTGAGTTTTTTTAATCCCAGTGTTAAAAAAATCTGTGCCAGAAAAAAGTGTCATGGTGCACATCGCAGCAGCATGCACTGCCCAAAACTGGAGCCTGGCTGGCCAGAGCCATGCTCCAGCTGCTGGCCAGGCTCTGTGTGCCCAGATCACTGCTGCTGGAGCCCCAGAAGACTCCCGGGACTCCAGGTAAGGTTGCTGGGACCAGTCCAGGTGCTGGGCCCAGCCTCTCCTACCTCACCCAGGGCAACTTGCTTCCATAGGCACTGACTTTGGCTTTTTCTGGTGGGTGCTTGCAGATATAAGAAAACCTTTAAACTTGGTGTCTTCCTGTGCCAAGCCCCACACATGCCCATAAAAGGGAGTGTGCTACTTCAACCTGGCTCTGCAGAGTCTGTAAAGATCAGGTGTAGCAGTGGGGCTTTTTGGCACTTTTATCTAATAGCTGATTGAATCAGCTTTAGCTAAAAGCACCAAACAGCCCCATTGAAGTGACCAATCTTTACAGATGCTGCAGAGCTGGGTTGAAGTAACACACTGCTTCTTCCGGTAAAGTGTGTGTGTTTTTGGGTTTTTTAAACATCTGTAACCAAATGGCTGTGGCTTTTGGGTGCTGAGCACCCACTCGATTTTATTGGTGGGTACTTGAACCCTAGAGCACCCACAGAGTCAGTGCCTATGCTTGCAACGTGTCAGGGTGCATGCACGGTGGCACTCACCAGGAACAACGAGCAGCAGTGCAAATATGTGCTGCTGCTAGTTGTCCCCAGGGAACGCACATTTCCGCTCATGGGGATGTGCCCAAGGTGACACCCTGCCCTGCCTTCTGACTGACTTGAGACTAGCATGGCTAACTACCACTTCAATCCAACATGCGATACAAACTGCAGATCTGCACCGTGACTATACACATATCACGGTACAAGAACACTTAAAGCTAAGCTACTACAGATGGAAGAAGACAGACACTCAGACACATCCATGGGTTGTTATGGCTTGTCCCCCTATGACTTGTCTCCATTTAGATGTGTTTTATTCATTGCCTTTTTTTGCCATTTGCCTTGGGTTGAGAATGGAGCACTTTTCTGCCCTCTGGCTGTGGAGCAGTGCTTCCCAACCTGTTCCTCAGCATGACACCATTTAAACACTGGAATTTTTTTGCAACCCCAAAATGGTGCAGACAAGATCAAGAAGTCATATATATGGCATTGCAGTGCTTATGGTCTTTATATTTTACATTTAAAATTATAGCAATTTCTTTAGGGATTTAAAAAACAACAGTGGATACAAAGTATAAAAAAAAGCTATTAAATGCATGTATTATAAACAGCTATTAAATGCAATTATTCCTGTTTATAAAGGCATATACTTATAAACAGGAAATGTTTATCGATTGACACTGTTGAGTGTCATTGTGACCCTATTTTTATTGTTGCAACCCTAAATGGGGTCATGACCCCAAGGTTGGGAACTGTTACAGTCTTGAGCATTGCTTTTCAACCACGGTGCTGTAGCAACCTGGAGTGTCTTGAGATCTTTTCAAGGGTGTGCAACAAGGGAACCTAATCCAGATTTCAGGCCAAGAGGGGAAGAGAAAGAGAAAAAATAGAGGTCAGAGCTGGGGTTATAGAAAGGGTAGGTCAAGATTAGGGAATCAGGGGCCCTACTCTTTTAGAAGGACACAGTGACCAGTACAGAGGCTGCTTGCTAATCAAGAGATGAATCACTCCTAGGGATAGTGAGAAGAAACAAGCAATTGCCTGGGAAAAAAGGGCCCATGGACTTTTAAACCCACCCAGAAGCTAGGCAAGAGGAGGGAGGAAGGGAGAGACCTTGCAGGCTGGGTGAGTAAGTTGTCCTGGGGCTGTGCAAAGGCTTGTGAATCCCTGTGTTTCAGGCACTGGAAGCTCTAGCAGCTCAGGCACTGCAAGGAAGACTTGCCAGCAGCAGCAACTCACTACTCCCTGTGAAGGAGCTGTAACTCAGTGAGAAGACTGCTGTTAAAGCGGAAATGTTCTTTTTCTTTCATTTTGATTTAATTTACTGTGTTACACCTCAGAGCAAGGAGGGAAATTTAAGGAAGGCAGCTGCCTACATTCATTTCAGTGATGGCCAGGTCAGGGAGTACCTGTGGGGCGAGCGGTGCCTCCTAGTGGTGTTTCTCAGGGAACAGGCAAGAGAGATACAGGAGGAGGTGGCAGGCTCTTAAGCATCCTCTGCCACAGAGGCCGTGGAATGAGGTGGGCCACCAGGCCATGGCCCTGACCAACGTTTAGCATGGTGATTCAAATGCAGCCCTGCTTCCTGCCTCCCTCCCTCACTCACATGTGCAGCAGTGCTGTGCTCCACCGCCCACAGCCCCGCTGGGAGAGAAGAGTGATAGCCCCCGGCAGCCAATGCACTGGGCCCTGTTTGGAGACAGTATAGACAATACTCCTATTATCGTGCAACAATAACTGAATCAATCACTGAATTCTTTAGACACAACTAAGCAGAAGATAAAAGTCTAGAACCCCACTCTCAGTGTCTCTTGGTTTACGCTCCAAATCCTACTGTAACATAGGGTGCATCCAGACCAGCATGGATGTTTGTTTCCCCAGGGACTAGTAGCAGCGGCATGCCTTGTGCTGCTGCTACTTGTCCCAGGGAATGCCTGTGCCATGCATGCTCTGGTGTGTGGCAGGTTACCCCAGGTGGGGAAGGGAGGCTGGGGCCAGCAACTGTGCTGGCTCCAGCAGCCTTACCTGAGGTCCTGCAGGCTCCCGGGGCTGTAGTCACAGCAGGAAGCCTGGCTGGCAGCTGGAGTGTAGCATCAGCCAGCCAGGCTCTGGTTTTGGGTGAGGTGTGCTGCTGCCATATGCACAGCCCTGCTTTTTTTTGGCATAGGTTTTTTTTACCCCGGGACATCCCGGGGTCACCCTCTCACTCCTGCTGCAAGGTAGGAGTGCAGGGAATGCCTGCATGTGTTACATCATACTGTTATTCCTAGTTACACCTCCATGTATGACCCTAAACACTTTGGCCAGGTACAGAGATTACATTTTTGTAATGTCTGTACCCATAACAGAACATAAGTTTGGCATAGAAAACCAGTCTACACCCATAGCAGAACAGAAGTGCAGCCCACAAAGACTGGTTTAAAAATGGTGGAACCCAGTCCAAGATTTGTGCCCATCTTACCTGTATACACTCACAAACCCCAAAATGGATTTTTTCCTTCACATCAGACTACACATAACAAATCACACCTTTTTGTGCTTTAGCATGTAATTCTCTAAAGCACAACTCATAATTTCCTTTCTCTGTAAAGAAATTTTCGTTCCTTTTTCTGTGCCACTTCTTTGCAAGACTTAATTTACCCATCTGTGAAATGGAATGACACCTATAGCACAACCACACTAGAACAAGCCCTCATGGGACAGAGTGAAAAGTTCATCATAGAGGGTGGTTGCACAATAAGATTTATCATTTACAGTTGTATTGTAATAAGGCAGGAAATTCATCAGTGTGCAACATGATAAATCCTGTTGTTGGGATTGTTAAAAGAGGTGTTTGTGATAAAGAGTTTGTACTGTATTTCAGAAATGTGGTAGGGCAGAGCTATACCCAGGATAGCTATGAGCTGTGGCTTCCACAGTAACAGTACTGATGGTGAAGGTGCAGTCTGCTATCATTGCTGTGGCACCTATTTTTTCACCCTCAGATGTCGGTGGTGCCTGGCACTGCTGTCCTGGTCACGTCCCCCTAAGTTACATTACTGCTGATTTTACTTTCCTCCTAGGACAGTGTGGTAACTAAAATCTGAACAACACTTTGAAGGCACAGAATGTTAATTACAGGCTAGCTAAATGGAAAAGACTCCACTGACGCACAGAAGTTTAGGGTTGGAAGGGACCTTGTGGGATGATTGGCTTCAGCCCCCCTGCTATCAGGAGGAAAGGAGGAAAGACTGCTGGGGTCAAATAACCCCAGCAAGGTGTGCATCCAGTCTCCTTTTGAAGGTCTCTAGGGCAGGTGCCTGCACCACTCCCACTGGGAGTCTGTTCATAGATTCATAGATTGTAGAGTCAGAAGGGACCACAATGGATCATCGTGTCCGACCCCCTGCCCCTGGCAGAAAAGAGGACTGAGGTCAGATGACCCCAGCCAGGTGACTATCCATCCTCCTCTTGAAGACCTCCAAGCTAGGTGATAGCACCACCCCTCTTGGAAGCCCATTCCAGATCCTGGCCACCCTTACAGTGAAAAATGTCTTCCTAATATCTAACCTAAAACCATTCTCAACTAGTTTACACCCGTTATTCCTAGTCACTCCCTGGGGCGCCTTAGTAAACAGTGCTTCCCCTATTCCCTGTTGACCTCCCCTAATAAATTTATAAGCAACCACAAGATCTCCCCTCAGCTGTCTCTTGTGAAGGCTGAAGAGATTCAGCTCTCTCAACCTCCCCTCATAGGGTCTATCACGAAGGCCACTAATTATGCGAGTGGCCCTCCTCTGGACCCTCTCGAGATTCCCTGCGTCCCTCTTGAAGTGCGGCATCCAAAACTGGATACAGTACTCCAACTGCGGCCTGACCAGTGCCGCACAGAGGGGGATCATCACCTCCCTTGTTCTATTAGTCATGCACCTGCTAATGCATGACAAGGTGCGATTGGCCTTGTTGATGGCCTCATTACACTGCCGGCTCATGTTCATCTTGGAGTCAATTATGACTCCAAGATCCCTCTCTGCCTCCGAGCTGCTGAGAAGGACACTCCCTAACCTATAGGTGTGCTGGGGGTTCCTCCTTCCCAGGTGGAGTACCTTACATGTATCTTTATTAAATTGCATCCTATTTCTCTCTGTCCATTGATCCACCCTGTCCAGGTCAGCCTGAATCTGCTCCCTGCCGTCCGGTGAACTAACTTTGCCCCATAACTTGGTATCATCAGTGAACTTGGAGAGGGTGCTTTCTACTCCCTTGTCCAAATCGCTGATGAAGATATTGAATAATATCGGTCCGAGGACCGAACCCTGCAGGACCGCACTGCCCACCTCCCTCCAGGCCGAGAAGGAACCATCTGCCACCACTCTCTGGGTGCGATCCCTAAGCCAGTTGGCCACCCACCTGACCGTGTAGGTGTGCACTCCACAGTCTGCTAGCTTCCCAGTGAGGATAGGGTGTGAAACTGTATCGAAGGCCTTCCTAAAGTCCAGGAAGATGACACCAGCCTTGGCTCCCACGTCCAGGCAGTGTGTGACCTGGTCATAAAAGGCTACCAGGTTTGTCAGGCAGGATCTACCTGTGACAAACCCACGCTGGTTTCCCCTCAGCATTGTTTCCCCTGCTGGGCCTGCACAAATGTGTTCTTTGATTATTTTCTCTAGCATTTTCCCAGGAATAGAGGTAAGACTGACTGGTCTAAAGTTACCCAGCTCATCCCTTCTCCCCTTCTTGAAAAAGGGGACCACATTTGCCTTTTTCCAGTCCTCAGGGACCTGGCCGGAGCACCACGAGTGCTTGAACAGCTGTGCCAGTGGCTCAGCTATGACACTGGCCAATTCTTTCAGCAGCCGTGGATGGAAGTCATCTGGGCCTGCTGACTTGTACCCATCCAGCTCCTCCAGGAGCTCCTTAACTATTTCTGAACTAACCATAGGCGGACTGGTGCCATGTGGACATCTGTCAATGATCAAGGTGGGGGAATTGGCTTGATCAGTACATAGAAATACTGAAACGAACTCATTGAAGAGCTCTGCTTGTTTGTCCACGTCAACCACCAACTGTCCTGATTTGTCCTGCAGGGGCCCTATCTTGCTATGAGCTTTCCTTTTGCCTGCTATATACCTGAAGAAGGACTTTTTATTGTCCTTGATTGTTGAAGCCAGCCTGAGCTCAAGCCCTGCCTTGGCCTGTCTAACTGATTCCCTGCAATAGCGTGCCAGGGAGAGATATTCCTCCTTTGTGGCTGCTCCCTGCTTCCATTGCCTATACATCTCTTTTTTTGCCCCCAGACTCTCCTGGAGTTCCCTGTTCAGCCAAGGGGGCTTTTTTGCCCCCTTACCTCCCTTCCTACATAATGGGATAGACTCCTTTTGAGCCCCAAGGATCACTCCCTTGAGATACCTCCAACCGTCCTGGACCCCCATATGCTCTATGTTCTTGAGTTGCATCCCCTCACTAACTAGCCTTTTAAGCTTGCTAAAGTTGGCCCTTCTGAAGTCCAACACCTTAGCCCCACTAGTTACTTTACCCACCCTTTGCTGGATAGTGAACTCGACCAAGTGATGGTCACTATCTCCCAAGCTACCATGAACTCGCGTGTTCCCCACGAGATCATCCCCTGTTGCTAAGACCAGGTCAAACAAGGTGATACCCCTGGTGGGACTAGACACCACCTGGATTAGGTGTAGGTCTTGCACACAGTGTAAGAACCTCCATGAGCGGCTTGTTTTGGCTGGCTGCTCCTCCCAGCAGATATCTGGGTAGTTTAGATCTCCCATGACCACCGCCTCCCTCACCTGTGTGGCATCTGCTAGCTGCCAGAGAATACATCGTCTAGCTCTTGATCCTGATGAGGAGGCCTGTAGTAGATCCCCACAACCAAGTCCTTTTCCCCTGGCCCCCCCGGATCCTGACCCACAATGCCTCGGTGTTCCGTTCCTCCACCCTCGCCGTAATGATGGAAGACGTATAAAGCTCCTTAACATAGAGTGCTACCCCCCCCTCATTTTTTCCCCACTCTGTCATGCCTATACAACCTATACCCCTCAATGCCTACCACCCAGTCATGTGTAGAATCCCACCATGTCTCGGTTAGTCCAACTTGGTCATACTGGGTGCTAGCAAGCAAGAGTGTGAGCTCCTCCTGTTTGTTCCCCATACTCCTGGTGTTTGTATAAAGACATTTTAGTCCCCCAAAGGGGGATCTTGGTGCCCCTGTGCCTTGATAGCGTGTGTTCCCTTTATTACTTACCTGTTCCAGAGTCTTGTCACATGAACCAGCAGGAATAATTATGCTGAGGGGAAACCAGCACGGGTTCATAGCAGGTAGATCATGCCTGACTAATCTAGTCTCTTTTTATGACCAGGTTAAAAAACACCTGGTTGCAAGAGTAGGGGTTGACATTGTTTACTTACACTTCAGGAAGGGCTTTGATACGGTATGCCACCCCATACTGGTGAACAAGTTAAGAGGCTGTGACTTGGATGATTACACAGTCTGGTGGGTGGCAAATTGGCTAGAGGGTCATACCCAGAGAGTGGTGGTGGATGGGTCGGTATCGACCTGGAAGGGTGTGGGCAGTGGAGTCCCGCAGGGCTTGTCCTTGAACCAATACTCTTCAATGTCTTCATCAGTGACTTGGACAAGGGAGTGAAGTGTACTCTGTCCAAGTTTGCGGATGATACAAAACTGTGGGGAGAAGTGGACACACTGGAGGGCAGGGAACAACTATGGGCAGACCTGGGCAGGTTGGACAAATGGGCAGGAAACAATAGAATGCGATTTAACAAGGAGAAATGGAAAGTGCTGCACCTAGGGAGGAAAAATGTCCAGCACCTACTGCCTAGGATATGACCTGCTCAGTAGCACAGAAGTGGAAAGGGATCTTGGAGTCCTAGTGGAGTCCAAGATGAACATGAGTCATCAGTGTGATGAAGTCATCACAAAAGCTAACTGCACTTTATCATGCATCAGCAGATGCATGACAAACAGAACCAAGGAGGTGATACTTCCTCTCTATCAGGCACTGGTCAGACCGCAGTTGGAGTACTGCGTGCAGTTTTGGGTGCCACACTTCAAGAGGGATGTGGATAACTTGGAGAGAGCCCAGAGAAGGGCCACTCGTATGGTTAAGGTCTTGCAGGCCAAGCCCTATGAGGAGAGACTAGGGCACCTGGGCCTTTTCAGCCTCTGCAAGAGAAGGTTGAGAGGCGACCTTGTGCCTGCCTATAAATTCATCATGGGGGCGCAGAAGGGAATTGGTGAGGCTCTACTCACTAAGGCGCCCCTGAAGGTCACAAGAAATAATGGCCATAAGCTAGCAGAGAGCAGATTTAGACTGGACATTAGAAGAAACTTTTTCACAGTTAGAGTGGCCAAATCTGGAATGGGCTCCCAAGGGAGGTGGTGCTCTCCCCTACCCTGGGGGTCTTCAAGAGGAGGTTAGATGGGCGTCTGGCTGGGGTCATTTAAACCGAGCACTCTTTCCTGCCTACGCAGGGGATCGGACTCGATGATCTGTTGAGGTCCCTTCCGACCCTAACATCTATGAATCTATGAACTGTGAAGAAGTTTTTCCTTATATCCAGTCTGAAACCTTCTTCTAGGAGTTTATGACCATTGCTCCTGGTTTTCCTCTGGGTGCTTTGGTGAATAGCTGTGCACCTGAGCCTGATAGTCATCCCTGATATATTTGTAAGCTGCCACCACATCCCCCCAAAGTCTTCTCTTCTATGCTGAACAGTTCCATATCTGTCAGCCTTTCCTCATATGGCTTGCTCTTCAGGCCTCTAATCATGCAAATGGCTCTTCTCTGGACTCTCTCAAGCTTTTCCACATCCTTCTTGAAATGTGGCACCCGGAACTGGATGCAGTATTCCAGCTGCGGCCTCACCAATGCTGAGTACAGTGGGAGAATATCCTCCTTAGTTTTGCTTGAGATGCATCGGTTGATGCATGCCAGCGTATTGTTTGCTCTGCTAACTGTAGCATCATATTCATTTTATAGTCAATGATGACCCCTAGATCCCTTTCGGCTGGGATGCTAGCTTATCACATATGGACTCCTTGAGAAATTTTTTGAGAATTTTTCCTGGGATTGAGGTCAGGCTGATTGAACTGTAGTTCCCTGGCTCCTCTCTCCTCCCCTTCTTGAAAATGGGCACAACATTGTTCCTCTTCCAGTCTTCTCTGACCTCTCCTGAGCACTACAAATTTTCAAAGAGGTTCACCAGAGGTCCTGCAATGACTCTGGCTAGTTCGTTCAGCACTCTCAGATGGAGTTCATCCAGTCCTGCTGACTTATAGATATCCAGCCTCTCTAGCTGTTCTTTCACCAGCTCTACATTGACTGTTGGTAGGTGATCATCCCTGCTATGACTATTCTGTGTCTTATTTGCATTTGGCAGGCTATCACTCTTAGACTGGTGGAATACAGATGCAAAGTACTCATTTGGGAGTTCTGTTTTCTCCTTGGAGTTGATGATCAGATGTCCATATGCATTGAACAGTGGTCCCATATTTGCACTGGTTTTCCTTCTGTTACCTACATACCTATAGAAGGACTTCTTATTGTTCCTGATTTTGGCTGCTAACCTAAATTCAGTTACCACTTTTGCTTTTCTAATCTGTCCCCTACAGGTGTGGGCCAATCTTATGTAGTTCTACTTGGGGCCTATTCCTCACTTCCATCATTGATAAGGCTCCCTTTTCTTTTCAGAAGATCTGTGGCTTCCCCATTGAGCCAAGATGCCCTGCCAGCCCTTGTGCCACGTTTTTTGCATATAGGTATGGACACCTTCTATGCACTGAGGATTGTGTCTTTGAGGAATGACCATTCTTCATCCACACTCTTTCCCTGTGGTCCATGATCCTGTAGGGTATTACTTACTGAAGTCCCTAGTGTTGGTTCAACCTGCCCAGTTGCCCAGAGCCCCAGACTTCTGAGATGGGCTGTACTAGTTACTGGCCATGTCTATATGAGCAGTCAACTGCGCAATTGTTACTGTGCAGTCATTTAGTATTTGCTTAAGTAAGTACTAAATGACTGTGCAGTAACTGCACAGTTATTTTTTTAGATCGCACAGTTATTTTTAGTTGCTACTGTGCAGTAGCATTGCTATCATGGTTCATGCCTGGTGATGCTACAGCAACATAACGTTTCCTGTAGATGCTCCCACAGAGTGGCACACTATGCTAGCACTGTTAGGTGTACAAACATAATTCACATGCTAAACTCAGACAGTTTGAATAGAAATTGACAATGCTAAAACATTCAGACCAGCTCTGGTCTTTCTGTAATAGAATTATTACTGTAGTATTTATCTATAGTAAAAAATTGAGTAAAAACTACATTTTCAGAGGGGTGCCTCAAGTCTAAAAATGTTGAGAACCACTACGTTATAGTATGCTTAAAGAGATCACAGATGTCACCCTAATTGGGATAACTTCAGCTTTGACCCATCCTGGTCTCTTCAAGTACACCCTGTCATGTCTCGGGCCTCAAGCTGTCACTCTTTCTTCGGGTAGAACTGTGATTCTCCCACTTTTAGGCTGAACACTAGATTGCAGTGATTATCTCAGCAGGTCTGACTTACATTCAGCACCTATAGTTTTCATTCCTCTAGGAGTAATGACTGTTGTTTCCAGTAACCAAATAGAATTCTTAAAGCAAAGTATTTATTAGAATAAAATTGTTTCAGATGAAAAAAATAGAACTGAAAACAATAAAAAATCTATAGTCGTGCTTGTGTCTTCCCAAAACTTACAATAGGCTGGAGTTGTAGAAGGCCCAGTATACTCAAACTTTCTTTACATAAACTCTGTCTGTGATTATGGCCTCTATAATATGGCCACTGAAAATTAACCCCTTTTCTCTCCTGAAGGGGGCTCCTTAATTTGCTGAAGTGCAACTCTCTAGTCTAACTCATGGTGCTTCATGTTAGGGTAAGAATAATTTGGATTATTAGGTAGCACTGGCTTTGCAGCTGAATACAAAGGCACGACCTGTGGCCTAGCAAAGCTGCTGACCACAAGCCAGAACGATAGCTAAGCCAGGCATTTGCTTATGCTAAGTAACAATCTTAACTGTGTCAACCATTTTCTGAGGGGAAAGCAGCAAGTAAATCTATGTCAGTCTGTGTGCTCTGAACCAGCTACAGTAAGGAAGGAGATATGATACAGGGGCCCAAAAAAGGTGGAAGATGGTACAACCCGAGACAGAAAAACAGACTGGAATGTGGAAAACAACACGTAATTGGTAACAGAATCCAAGATGAACATGTGCAAAAAGGTGAAGAAGCCTCCAGAAACTTCCAGGTTTTGGTCAAAGTCTGCCCATTGACTGAAGAGCAGGAGTCAAGGTCTTAGACGTGCACTCATAGCAAAAAGACATGTAAATGAATGAAATGCATAGGCAATTCCATTCTAATGAAGTAAACCATAAACAGAGGCAGAGCTTGAGATGGGAGGAGAAATGGGTGGAACAGAAGGCAGGATGAAGGAGGAGTGAATGTAAATCAATATAAATCAAAGTGAATGTTAATGAATATAAATCCAAGTGTATAAATGAAGGATGAACCTATTGTTCAGGGCAGGACCCCATCTCTTATGGCATAAGGCTGCTTGTCTGAAGCTGTCTCCATTCTGAATAAAGCTGTTGTGAGCAATGTTTGCTGGTATTTACTCCCTGCTTGCTCTGGATAATGAATAACAGGAGCCACGAGTAATTGGACCATCGTCTCCCTAGTCGTTGGGTGCCGCATGGAATTGGAGTCTAACACTTCACAGAAAATACCATGAGTTAGACTGATACTTCTAACCCAAGAGATGTTCGCTTTTGGGTTGGGAAGGTGTAGGATCGAGCTCCAATTTGGAGCTGATCCAGTGAGATAGTCTGTTGTCTGCAGACTCTTTCCCTAGCTACATGCCCCCCTCCCACTCCTTCCCCCCAGCTTTGGTGCTGACTGCATGATGGGAGGTGGGGAGAAAGGAGAGGAGGGAGCTCAGGCTGGTATTTGTCCAACCTGCCCCAGCGTTGGGGTGGGTAAATTAGAGTGAGGTGTGGGGCTCTAATCCATCCTTTTCCATTACATAGCATACTGAGAACACACCAGCCTGAGCTTCTTCCCCAACTTCTCCTCCTCTTCCATCATGCAGATAGCACCAGGGGCAGGGCTGAGCTGTATCAGCCCAGCCACCCAAGCAGACAGAAGTCTGTGAAAGCACTCTGCTATGGGGCACCTTCATTTGAACCCTCATATAATGAAGGTTAATTTGTTGCATGGTTAGAGACTTTTAAAGCTCTCTGCAGCCATGCTGTTCTGTTAGGGCGTGGCAGTAAAGCGCTTTTAAGAAGCTGATCATGTGTCAAATGTAACTTCTGTCTGCACTTGTTATTATCCTTTTAATCTCATTTCCAGCCTGGAAAAATGGCTATGTCACTTTGAGAAGTAGACCATTGTGCTGTAATTGCTCCCCAGTATTTGCAGGGAGGTTTGCTTATCTATAACTATTGTATTGTTTCCTTTCTTTTTTTTTTTCTCACAGGCTCCCTATTAAGTTAGAGCAATGCCTCAGACAAGAAAATCTTATTACTCAAGAAGAAATGCCAAAAGCAGTGAGGACACAAGAAATTGAAATATTGCTAGACTGCAACATGTGTGATCACTCCGCATTTGTGCAAGGTAGATGAAATAGTAGTGTCTTATTCTCAGTGTGCACAGTTACTGCAGGCTCTCCTTATGATTTTCTGGTAGCTACTGCTAATACTTATCTAAAACTTAGATAGTATACTCAATGCAGGGAACTTCAATGTATTATATGTCTGCAATACATTTATCAACATGTGTCTGGAACATTTAGGCATAATCATAATTATAGTATTCAGTGTAAATGACTACAGAAGATGTAAGGCAGAAATGAATGATACATAGGTTTTCTGGCAGCAGCATTTGGCTTCTGGAGCTGATCGCTGACTGGTTTGTGAAGGTAATGACAATTGTTTTAGGGTAGGTAGAATGAGGGTAAAGGGAATATATCTTGAAAGAAGTACAGAAAAAGAGAATGGACATATCTTGTTTCTCCCTGTAATAAATGCTAAAACCATACATACTGTTGCTGAGGTTTTATTGACTGTGTTCTAGGCCTGACTCATTGACTTTACCCACCACATAAGCAAATTCCAAGTGACTGTATGGAGAGACTGAACTATGGAACTGGAACAGGGAAGGTTACACAAAGTGATTCTAGGCACAAGGAAGAAGCTTTGACTGGTGGTATTGTTTTATGAGTTACTAATAAAGCTGAACCGTAGGAGAGGGAGTAGTTTGGGCACCCATTTCCAGTCTGTTTGCACTACTGAGGATGGAGAAGTTATTGTATTCCTACTTTTAAAAAGGCCTAAGTGAATTCTAAAGGACAGATGACATTTTCAGAACTATTTGAGACTGCAGGTTTCAATAACCAGGTCTGATGTTCAGATAATGACATCTGTTTGTCTGTTACTTGTGCCCATGTGGTTTGTTGGTATCATTTTTGCTTAAAAATTGTTTTATTCTTATCATTGATGCTAAGCAATGATGAAAGTGGTCTCTGTAATGGCTCAAGTGTCCTGCCTTGCTTAGAAAATGTATCTTGTCTGACAGCAATGTCATAATGCCTCTTTACTTAATGACACATGTTGACACTTATGTGCTGAAAAAGATTACCAGTACAATGAGCAAGGGGAAGGTGCGCAATTTAAAGGCACTTGTGGATGCCAGAAAGACATCTTCTATTGCAGCAGGTACCTAAAAGAGCAATAGATTTTCAAACTATATGTATCATAAGAGTACAGCCCACTAGCATTCCATTTTAATGCAAGCTTTATGACAGGTATTGCAACCATGAACCAGTCTAACCACAGTGGAGTCAAGACAACAGAGACTGAGAAACAATTTTGCACTTGACCCAAAAAACTGACTTCCAAACAAAAGCTTATATAAACGAACCCAGTGCCCTTCCCTGGAGCAAATGCAAGAACAAACGCTGCACATGGAATGCCTCTCTTTGAACAATCATTCTAATTGTGCCTGGCACGGGGGTAAGTAAAACAAATAAACACAGTAGAAGATGAACAGACAAATTACTGGAATCATTTTGTGAATGGTAGATCAGTGTTTATTGTGCGAAGACATCAGGAGTTAGAACCATGTTTTTTCTGTTGTACAGCACAGGAACTGGGGTTGGCATTAGCAAGTATTTCTCTGTGGGACAAATTATCTGTGTGGTGCTGTCACTTGTCCTTTGAGGACCCTTCTGCTTTGGTTGAGATGATGACTCCATGCATTTTCTGGTTTAGTTGCTAATAAAATGTGTGCAGCTTGGACATAAGAGAGGAAGGTTGTTGGGGGAAATGGTAATTCGGTTAGACATGGCTAGAGCCTGGAAGCTGAGTTCTGCAATGACTGTGGGGACAGATTAACTCTTGAATTACATGTAGGGTTTGTGGCAGTCAGAATACTGAAGCTCTGGTAATGGGAGCAATCAAGACTTAGACTTCAGTGTTTATTCTTTATTTTCATGGAGTGCCAGAGAAAGGAAAAGCAAGACTTAAGCAGTTGTTCGTGCTATCCACTCCTTCCCCTGAACTACCATGGACATTTGAAAGATATCACTACTTTTCCCACATGGATTGCAGAGATTTTGGTTGGCTCCATTTTTGAAAGCTTACCTTCAGACTTCAGAGACTGATACTCCACTTTGAAAACATGAAGTCTAGTGCTATGTGGATGAAAGAGCAGAGGTTGTGCACATGGGAGACAACATCACTTTAGAGAGCCATAAAGTTGTGAAGTAAGGTAAAGATCACATGGGAGTGAATAGCAAGAGTTCACTTGAAAAAAATGTTTTATTTATCTATAGCAGTGGAACTGGAATAGGATAAATATTAGACTTGGTTGAGAGAAGTGAAAAGTCTAACCAGAGTTATGGGCAAAGATATTCAGAAGGAAAGGAGGATGAGTTGAAAGGAGATAGTGCCATAAAGAGCACATATCCTTAGAGAATCTGAGTGAGAAGGGAATAAGCACAGGCAAACAAAGCAGAAGATCAACTGACTGATTATGGGGATCATTTTGTGAATAGAAGTAGATAGACCGTTATTGGGAGAAAGCACTGAGAGTTAGAACCAGCTTTTTTCTGTTGTACAATGGAGCAGCAGGGGTTGGCATCTGCAAGTATTTCTCTGCTAGACAATTTTATCTGTGTGGTGCTTTCAGTTGTCCTTTGAGAACCCTTCTGGCAAGCTTGAGATGACTCTTTGTATGCATTCTTGTGTTTATCTAGGAATAAAAAAAGTTTTGCAACTGTTTGGATGTAAGAAAAAAATAATTTAGTATTAATAAAAGGGCTAGATATGAAAATTCAGTTTCTTCACATTGCAGAAAGTGCAACCTTCAGATGCTCCCCTCTCTCTCCCTTCCCTCCTTCCCAAAATCCTGAACATCAGTAGGTTATAATGTGAACAGAAAGAAAAGATATGACAGATTGGATAGACACAATGACATGTAGAAGGTAGAAACATGACAAATACACATCCATACACCACACACAGAGAATACTCATTTTATCTGAGCCTAATTAATATGCAGATGATATATTGCTTCCACTAGTACCAGGGCAGACAAAGAGAGAGAGTATGAAAAAAATGATAAGACCTGAATCACTTCCAAGTTTTAAAGAATAGAAGTAAATTAAGGAGAAGTAAAGAGGGGAGGAGAGCACATAGTTTCACTTTATGTAGTCTTAGAAATATTTTAAGTCTACGCCCATTTTGCATGTGTATTTATGGGGCACTCTCCAAACATTCTCCTCCTTCTTCATTCTCTCTCCCTTCTATTTCATTTTGTATCACGTACAATAAAATATCAGTGCATCGCTATACCTTTCCACTATGCTTGTACTCCTCAAACCCATGGAGAGCACAAACAAAAATAGCCAGCCTTCTCCCCATCAATCTCTTTGATTTCTTAATGTGTTTTAATAAATGAGGCTAAAGTTCCAGCATTTACAAAACATATACTAGGAAAAATGCCTGTAGGTTGCTTTGGGCCACATGGTAAAACAGTTATTCAAGCTGTTGAGCACTTACTTGAGTAGCCTATTGCAACTGCTGATGTGAGCAACTCTCCCCCGCGAGTAATGAGTTCAGAATCTGGCATCCTGTTGGCAGAGAATTCATAGAGTATTGGATTTGGCTAAGAATAAATTAGCCATTGGACAGCATTGCTATAGTTATGGTCTTTAGTTTCCAAAGACATCATGGTAAGAGGCAAATATATGAGTGAAATCCTGGTTCTGCTTGAATTCAATGGGAGTTTTAAGTTCAAAACTCCCAAATGCAATGGAATAACACTTGGGTTCACAAAAGCTTGTGCACTCTCTCTCTCTCTCTTTCTTATTTAGTTAGTCTATATAGGTGCATATCTACCCTACCTTCTAAAACACCAGTGGCAATGGAACCAGGATTTTTCCTTAGGAAAGTTATTACTTGAAGATAGTGTGTGTATAGGTACCCAAGTATAAGTGCAAAGCATTACGTTGCATCCTCTAATTTGATAATACTCAGGGGGCCACTGGGCTTTTGCTTTTCTGTGCTTATTTTTAATAAAATTTGTAATGTTCTGCCTAATGAAATATAGCATCTAGTAGTTCCCAGAGGACCAACAACTTTTCATACAAGCAGCTACCCTTTGTTATGAACTGACAGTGCTCAGAAGCACTTAATATGGAAATGCAAACTACATAGTCCACCATAATACTAGTTAACACAATGCCATTCTCATATATGCTACTGTAAAACTTATTGTGAGAATTTGTCTTTTTTTTTTTTTTTTTTTTGCCTGTGTGTAGGTTTAGAGTGGGAAAAGCTTCTACAATTAAGGTTTTCATAGCATAGAAAAAGCTCACCACATCCAAATGCAGGCCCATACACTGGCAGTTTTGTTCCAAGAACTTAGATACAGAACTGCCATGAAATAACTATTGGCTGGAAAATCATTTTGCATATAATTGACATTCAAATGCATGCAAAAAAAGCATTTTAGCTCTCTTTAGAATTTCTATATCCAGTACTTGCAGAGCAAGTGGTTGTGGTTCCAAGTTGTTGCTCCAGTGAATATAAAGTAGAATATAACATCAAGAGGAAATCCACCTCAGAATACCCTAAAACAGGGCTGTCCAGCTGGCAGCCCACAAGTTGCATGCACATCCAAGGGGTAAGCTTGGAGTCTGTCAGCTCTTACCTCAATACAGGTACCCCTGCCCCTTCCCCACTTCCTGCCATTGCTCCTGCTGCCACCACCATGTGGGTGTTTAACTTCCCTCCCCCTCCATTCTCCAGCTTCTGCTTTTTGCTCCTACTTCTGCCCCTGCCCTGTGCAACATAGGGCACCTGTGACACATGGCCCCAGGGTGCTTAGAAGCTAGACAGCCCTGCTTTGAAGGCTGGTAATTAGTATATTCTGAACTGAGGTCAGAAGGATCTGGATTTAAATCCCGCTCCAAATCAGTTAGAGGGCTTGAATCCACATATTCTGTGTCACAGGTAAATACTCTAATCATGTGGTCATTACTTGAGAAATGAAAGTGGTGAGGGTTTGTCTATATGGAGGTAGGTCAGGGTCTATAGGAAAGGTATCTGGGAGAATGCATAATTAATGAGTCATGCCCAGACAAAGTCAAAAGCACCAAGTGTCTGCATATTGTCAAGGTTATGATGTTGCTGTGTATGCTCAGCAGTAAAAATGAAGTCACCAAAGGACCTTTTTTCATCAGGAACTGGGTATCTAAATGCTTGAGGCATCTACAGGGTTAGATGGCAGATGGGCAGGAGTTTTCCACAAGCCCCTGGTTCTGGATTTAGGTGCCTGATTAAGAGTTTAGATGCCTAAATTCCCTTGTTAATCTAGCTGTAAAACCTTATTATTTATATATATGAACTGAATCCCTGAAGTCCTTATTTAGGCAAAACTACTTTTTGACTCTAGTAAGAAATTGGCCTAGAAAGAAGTGAAGGGGTTGGCCCTGTAACATTTGTCCCTTTTCAGCATCTGATGACGTAAGCTGCTATTTATGAAAGCTGATCTCTAATTTAGATCAGCTACAAGGTGCAAAGCTACCCTGTCTTCTGTCTGGGTCATAAACATTATTTAGTTACATATTGGTTAACTGCTGTAATCTATTACAAACAGCATCTTGCTTTGTGTGCATAGACAAAGAAACAGTTGTGTAGCCCCTGTTTTCAGTGATATGTCACATTAGATTGGGCTGTCAGGTTATGTTTCTTTCTTTGTCACAAACTCATGTATTTTGGACTAAGGACAATTCAAACAGCAATGCATAAATGTAAAGGGAGACAATGAATAATGACTGTTTATAATTTTCTTCTTTTCATTGTCAGTGGTATTTTTGAAACATTAGCATCAAATAACATTTTTTTTTACTTTATTTTTTTTTAATATAGTTTGGAAATATATTTTTCCATAAAATTTCCCCCCCCCAAAATTTTACAAGTTTTACAGAAATCACCAAAAACTGAGAAAAAATCAGTTATTGATATTTCTCTTTTCTCTCACTGTTTTTCCTGCTTTTACAAAGAAAGGGAAAAGGGGACAGGGGGAAAAGGAAGAAGAGTTGTGGGGAAAAAGGGAGAGGAAAACTCACCCTAAGGGATGATGATGGTGGTGACAATGAAGAAGATAAAAAGTAGTTGTTTTTTGTTGTTAGTAATTTATTATTCAAAATTTGCTTTTTAAAATCCTTCTGTTTCCCTTTTATTTTCAAGGCTTTGGAAATATCTCCCCAACTGGTTAGCTTTTTGTTGTATTTTCAAATCTGCTTCAATAAAAAATAACTAGTTTATTTCCATCCTGTCAGATTGGTAAACATATATTCCATTTTACACAAAAGGAGACAAAGAGGAGGAGTTAACTGACTTCTCCAATGAGGACATACAGAGTAGAAGGAATCAATATTAGACCAGGGAGCTCAATAATTGTGGGCTCTCTGTTCCTTGGTCTCTTAATGGTAAATACTCTTGATGAAAGATTTTTAAACAATCCAGTGAACACTGCAACTAGAGCTGATTAAGAATCTTCTGCTAATGAATTTGAGTCACTTCAGCATTAAACTACATTTGCCTATGACACTGCCATTCCTCAAGAGCATTGTGGTTTGAACACCTCATACTCATATTCCCTTGTAAGGACTGGGCTCCTTAGATGGAATATATTTTCCATGGCATACTGTGGCCTCCCTCCCTCCCAAGTTCCTCTGAACTTTTGTTCTGTGAAAAAGTTCAATTTAATTTTTTTCCCAATTCATGATGTGAATAAATATTGGAATTTCCCACAGAATGGCATCTCCAACTTTGGCTCAGTTGTAGTTATAATCATAGTTATGGAGCTATGCTAGGAGCACTTCTGATCCTTATGGTTCCTGATCCTATCATGGTGTGAATAGCAGAAACAATACTAGAAATCTCTGTCAGCAGCATCAGTTTACAAAGGACAACAGGAAGACCAAAGAAATAATTAGGAAGTAATTAGGAAATGACAGAGAACAAAAAAAGCACTGGTGAAAGGAAGGTAGGGAAGGGACAGCTAGTCAGTAGTGACTGGTGCAGAGGTACTTGGCTTCATTAGAACTTTGTCACCTTTGATGTACTTGTAGTGGTAGTCACAGGATGCTTCTTTATCATCTACACTTGGGTAGAAGACGGCAATGAATTAAGACGTGCATTTCACACAGATCTCATGAGCTCTATAGAGAAATCATGTCCTTTACACTATCCATATATAGGAGTTTTTCCCATGTTAATTGCCTTTCCAGTGTCAGAGAACTTAGATGGAGTACCACTTAAGGAAACTATGACATTTTGGCCAATGCAAAATGCAGGTGTAAGTTTATTGTTACTGAAAGCTGAATTATCAAAGCCTTTTCAAGGCAGCAGAGTAAAGAGATCTTAACTTTTGCCCTGTTTGCCTTTCCTCAGGCTGTGACTCGGAGCATACTAAAGGGGAAGGCTAAGGAGAAGGTAGATGAAGAAAAAAGAGTTCAAAGTAACCTGCTTCCTGATTTCATATTGATCGGTTGAAGTATGCTGGTTAAGTATACCAGCCAGAGTAACATCAGGATGACTGTTCTTCCTTTTTAACTAGGCATGCAATAGACACTGGTTAGTAACTGAATATGGGCCTTCAGTATGGTACTGCAGATTACAGGACAGCTTGCAGGTAGTGGCATAGTTACATTTTTGTATTAAGTACAATGCTAGTCATTCACGTCAGTTTGTCATGTATTCTCCCATTTGAAGTCATGTTGTTGCACATCTCAAATGTAAATATCAGTAGCCCCTGAGATGAGGTATAGATTGAACTGGGAAAGGGTTATCTCTCTCATTCCTATCTATCCTTTTGCATCACTTAGGGACCACTCGATTTTACTGCGTTAACATGAGGATTCAACGACATGCCACATAAGATGACATGACAGATAAAACATAAAGGTGAGCTAACACTGATTGAATATCTACTACCAATCTAGTGTTAGAGCAGCCCAGTCAGAAATTAAAGTTTGCTAGGTCCAGAGAAAAGATTCTTGGAAGTGGTCCAGCATTTGCTAGACTGACAAACAGGGCATCTCACTGCCCGCTATTCCTCAATATATCCTTCAGACAAATTTCCCTCTCTCACCTTTCTCTTTTCCCACCTCCACTCTTTATTCTTCTTTCTCCTTCCCTTCCTTCACCCCCATCATTTTTTAATCTTTCTCTGAAAAAGAAGGGGAAACAGTAAGAGAGAAATCAGCATGTCTGCACTGACCTCTACTGCAGACATAATGAAGGATTTGGGTTGATTTACATTTCTGTCTTTTAAATACATGCTATTGGAACAAATAATCAAGTATTAAAATCCTGAAAGGCCAACTTCAAATCTATATTCTAAATGAATACAGAAAATAGTCATAACATTATTTTCCTTAAACTCAAAGGGTGAAATTCTATTTCTCATTGTGCATCTAAATGACGGCTCTCTAGTCACGTCTAGTCTTTAGTCATGTAAAATGTGGGGCTTTTTTTTTTTAATTTAAACACAGGTAGCAATTCTGTTACCCTTATAGTGTGGATGCCTACCTATGAATGGATAATATGAGCAAGTGAAGTAGGTTGTGCAACAATGGGACAAGTACATGGCAATGGACATGTGCATATTCTGGTTGCGTACCTGCATCAGTCAAGAAAACGTAGCCAGCCAGACATACAGGACTAGCAGGTAGATTAGACTTAGCAGACAGAGGACGATGACATCCCTGCTATATTTTACCCCCAATATTTGAAGGGTTAGAAGGTCATAAGCAGCCAAGAAAGGGTGATATGTTGGGCCAAGAGGAAGAGAACAAGTTAGACGGTATGTGGCTTGTGAGACATACGCTGCCCTGAAAGGGAAAAGGTATTGGGTTATCGTAGAAACTTCCCCACTGCTGTGTTTTCTCTCTATTTTAGCCAATGACTATTAAATAAAGGTCTGTGCCTGAGCTTCCAAAGAAGCACCAGAGAGGACCCTGGATACTGTCTAACCTGTGGTGTGGTGGTCAGAGCACTGTCCTTAGATAGATTCAGAGTCAAAGAACCCTGAGGTGGGTGTAGGATCTGGGTCTCTGGCCTCCTGGGCAAGTGCTCTAAACACTCAGCTCTTAAACATAGAAGAGTCAGGTCCTCTTCCTCCCTGGGCAGACAACTAGAAAACTGTTGTTTAGATGCACAAAGGGAAATGAAGGTCTACCCTAAGTGTGTTAAGTGAAAATACTTGGAAGATGTAAGAATGACAGTTCTAGAAATGGAAGTCCTCTCTTTAATCTTGAAAACTATAGCACAAGCAATAGAAATGGAAGTTTCTTTATTGTGCCCCACAAATGTGTACCAACCATGACCTGAGGAAAGCACTTCTAAGAACAAAAGCTGGTGGTGGGAGATGACTGTCTAACTATTGTTATGCAAATACATTATACTGACATGTTATGGCTGATGGACGTTAAAGGAGGGAGAGGTGGGGACTCAGAGATATATCCTCTACCCTGGAGCACTAGCAGTCATTTTCCTAACAATATATGTTGCTTTTTCTGCTAAGAGGAGTGTAAATTAATGTAATGGTAGTCATATTTTTATCTTTTTTATGTTGTAGACAGCTGCTCTTTTGGAACTTGTTTTTTCAGTGGCAGGAGAACTTTCTCACGGGAAACTGTAGCAAGGTTCATTCCTCTTTATGCTAACTGATTGGTGAAAACGGCTACAACGATCTGGAGGAACTAGCCTGTGGTTGCTCTGTAAACTATGGCAGAAATTCCACAAACCCTTCTAAAATCTGGATGACAGTTTTTGCTTTGGTCAGTTGAATAAGGAGAACACCATATTTAGGCCTTCTTTATTAAGACTTAGAACACAGTACACACTTAAAACTCTTTGCCGATTGGATAGGTTGCATAAACACTGAATATAGTGGAGTGGGCAGGAAGCTTTCATGTATCTCTCTTAGCTTTATTAAAACTATCTTGAACATTTTGCTATTGCCTTTTACCAATGAGTCACTTGACAGCAAGAGAATGTTTTACAGCGAGGATTGTCTACTAAACAACCTAATCAAAATATTATTAAACAATTACACTGCAGTAGGCTGTTTAATGAAGTGTTTTCAGTGTGGTTTGAACGTTAATAGCAACAGTGTTAAGCTGCTTTGTGCTCTGTGTATCAAACAGCCTGAAGTAATGTGAGCTAACTAACAGCCAAATAAAATCTTGAAGCACCTTTGACAGACAATATACTTGTGCCAGTCTGAATCTTGTCATGCATTGTTATTGAGCATGGAAATGACAAAAAGGAGTGTCAAGAGCATCCATGTAGCATGTATCATAATTAACTCCATGATAACTGGGGGGCTCCCTTCTTCATGGATGCCCTATGTGCTGACTCACTGGGATTTGAAACTAAGGAAAAATTTGAAGCTGCATAAACTACAGCTGAGAAGAGAGTTTAGATTTCTACTCAGATTTAGAAGAACTCCTGAGCTGTTGCCTAAGGTACTACATCAGTGTGTAATTTACAGATAGCTTTACACTTAGTGGATTTGAAAACTTCAATTGGAGTTAAATGAAGGGAGGAATGCACCACTGAACAAGAGATGGGCATCACTGGAGTTTGCTGATTTAGTCTTTCCTGGGGGCACTGTACCTTTTATTGTTTTAGAGAATTGGAAGCCTGAATCAGAAGCCCAGATTTAACCAACTGCAAATTGTTGGGATATAGGGAAAACTTCCAGATCCTAAACCCCCAAAATGTAATTCCAATTGCATTTTCAAGGCCTAGATCCATACTAAACTTGATTTTTTTCCAAACTGGGTTGATGGAGTGTCAAAAAACCCCTAAAAACTCAGATCCAGTTTTTCATGGGAAAGACTAATTTACATGAGGCTAAAAGTCTTAACATCTGTGTTGTATTCTATGCTTTCCTACACAGTTGTAATGCTAGGTAAGTGACTTAAACTTACTATGTCTTTGTTTCGCTAGCTGTTCATGAGGGACATTACTTCCATTTCTCACTGTGAAGCTTAATGTGTTATAAAAGTTCTTATGCAAAGGCTAGTGATTGTGGCTGTATTATTTATAGAATGTATTTGTAATAATGAAAGAGAAAGCAAATCTGGAGGATCTGTTTTCTAGAATACTTAAAGTTTCATATGAGTAATGGTAATCACCTCCTGGCAGATCAGATCCTAGTAACCAAGCATGTGCAAGAAGATGGCTATTTTTAAAAGGGTTTTATCAAAGACTATTATAGTAGTATGCTTAAAGAAAAGTTAGGTTTTTTGTGTTCAAATTTTTATAAAATGCTTATGAAATATTAGTCCTAGCAGTTCTGGAGCATGGTAAAAAGTTGGAACCCTAACTTATGCCCTGAACTCTTCCCCAGTAGAACAAGACATTAACTGCTGCTTTCCTTTGTTCTAAACAGAATCTTCTTCCACTACCAGAAATCTCTTTCATCCATCATGAAAGTGTTTTCTAATAGCAGAGATAACCCTGAGGAGATGGTTACCATGAACTAATTGGATAGTACACTCCTGAGATCTGAGGTGTTAGAGTCATGACTTGACTGTACTCTGCATCACATGACCGAAGAGATGTAATATAGGCTATTGAGGTCCCTGTTTCCACTTATGCCTCATTGCTTCAGTGGCTAGGGACAAACATTATACACAAACCAGTTTAAGTGATCAGAAACTGGCTTAAACTTGTAACAGATCAGATGTTCACTGCACATAAACCAGTTGGAAAATGGCAGAAACTGGTTTGAGATAAACCTGGTTGAATGTAGCATCAGACTTAACTGATTTGGCTCAAACTGGTTTATGTAATGTCTGTCGCAGACTCCTTCCTGCTTTAAGTTAAATCAGTGTCCCCCAGCATCCTGGCATGCTCTCTGGGCTGGGCTGGGAGGGGCTTTCTGCTCCCCAGCAGGCCTGGCCCCTCCCCTCTGCTCCCTGGCTGGAGCTCCGCACAGACTTGCCGGCATGGCTTCCCTGTGCCCCACTCCTCCCCTCCCCACCTCTCCCTCCCCCCTTTCACCACTCGCTGCTTAGCAGGGATCCCTTCCTCCTCTCTGCCACAGCATGTACTGTAGCCAGCATGTGGTATGCTAGCTAATGCCAAGAGGTGTCTGTGTGTATGTCTCTTTCCAATTTCACTGGGATAGGCAGACAGAACAGTGACCATTTAGGGCTTTTGGAGCTAATCATCAGGTCAACCGGTAAGCTGTTTAAGAAGTTTGAAGTAATGTGGAAGCTATTGTTTTGCTAATCAAGTAGTAAAGACTGTTACCAGCTCCCAAGCTGGCTTGCTTGCCTGTCAGTTTGCTACAGACAGTATGACAAAGCAGGGAGGGAGGTTGAAAAGCTCAATATCATTAATAGATGCATGTACTGCACACCCCCCTTGCCTCAGCGTGCTAGGCCAGGGCTGGGAGCTGCCTACACTCCCGCCCCTTGAACAGCCGGTGGGGAAAATCCTGGAACAGTGCAGGCAGACCTTCCTAATAAGAGAGTCCTGCTGGGGCCTGACCACACCCACCTCAGCTCAGCTCCCTGCAGAAAGGAAGGGAAGGCAGCTCTAGCACCCCCACAGCTTCTAGCCTGAGCCACTGCAGGCATGTGCCTGCATTTCCTCAGTCCAAAGGAGAGAATGTCTGTCTAGTTTCAAACCAGTGGAGACTAGTCAGGTTAGACTAACCTGAAAAGATTGAATGAATTCAAGCTCAGGCTTTTTGAATGTCTGTCCCTAGCCAGTAGGCTTTCCTGTAAGCACTGAAGGTACCTTAGTGGTTACTGTGGCCTATACTTGCTAATTTTCCAGAGCTTCAATCAGAACTATAGTAGCTTTTGTACAATGCAACATATTAAAATTGGTCAGGAATTTTCCAGCAAACTAGTTTAACATTAGATAATGAGGATCAAATCAAACCAAAACCTTTTTATAGGAAAATCCTTGTTTAGACAAATGAAACAACTAGGCTATTGGCTATTTTGGACAAAGATTTAAATTTTCCTGGCGAGGTTGTTTTTACTTTGGGCAAAGAAAAAGACTGTGTTCAAAACTTAGTGGTATGACTTTTCTCTTGTGGCATGGTTCAAACCCCTGCTTATCTGTCTTTTTAATTATCATACACAGTGGGACAACTGCAAAAGAAGAGATTATCTACACATAGGCTGCATCTACCTGAGACACTGACTACGCAGTCATTACTGTTCAGTCATTTAGTACTTGTATAAACAAGTACTAAATGACTACACAGTAACTCAGGTAACTCAGTAGTGCCAACAAACACCCTTTTTGTAATGCTACTGTACAGTAGCCCAAGACTACTGTGCAGTAGCATCACGGCACGGTTTCTGCCATGCGACGCTACTGTGCTGTAGTCTTGGACTACTGCACAGTCAGTGTCTCATGTAGATGCAGCCACATACAAAAATAACTACCTAGTAATTAAAGTATTCATCGATAGTATAGAAGACACAAGGTCAATTCCCTGATATCACACAAAACAGAGACTTAAATTTAAATTTCCTATATCTTAGGTGAGCACCCTAAATACCAGGCTTTTCTGGAGCAATGTTTGTGTGTGTGTGTTTTTCTCCAAAAATAAATTGTGTAAAGTCCTGATTTTGTTGTGATAAAGAATGGGGGAAGACGGGGGGATCCTTTTGTTGGGGGGGGGGGGAGTTCGGTTTTGTTTTATTTTTGGTGGGGTAGGAAACCTGTTTTTATACTAGTTTTTATTGTTTCCACTTACTTTTTCCTATGATCTTCTTGTAACCTGATTCTCTCTAGATCTTTTGCCAATGCCAAACCCTCTCAATAATTATCCCTTCTTCTGCTGTTCCATTAAATTGTTTTTATGTTCTTCTCACTTTTCTAATGCTCCTCAAAGATCCGCTCATGTACACCTCTTGCCTATGCCTTCTTGACTTTCTTTCTTTCATTTAACAAAGTGACTGTTTTGAAGCCAACATTTTTTAATAGGTTCAGAATCTGGCTCACAGTGGACATGTCTACATATGCATTAATACACTTTAGTGAATGTGCATTAAATCTAGTACCTCAATTGTGAGGTACTAGGAAAAAAATACATTAGTCTGTCTAAATGTGCATTAATTTAAAAGCACAGTTTTTAAGCAATGCTTAATGCTCACTAGCCCTTTTTAATGTGCATTAGCTAAATAGCATGTTTTAGTGACATTTTCATGCATATTAAAATAGACTAATGCATATTAAAGTGTATGTGTAGACATGCCCAGTGTTAACTTCTTTATCTAATCACGAAAAAAACTAGGGAAATACTGGATAAACACACACTGTCCCCAGTTCAGTACTATTGCTACTCTGCTACTGCACTGCTAGTATGTAGGAACAGCAAGCTGGAAGCTGCTATCCTGCTGCTTTCCTTGCCCTTGAGCAGTAACATAGAATGGAAGAGATTCTATTTTTCTGAGATATACTTAACAGCGACGTAGCCAGATGTCTTATCGTAGATTCATAGAAGTAGGGTCGAAAGGGACCTTGTAGATCTTCAAGTCCGACCCCCTGCCTGGCCAGGAGGAAAACTGGGCTCAAATGACCCCAGCCAGGTAGGCATCGAGCCGTTTCTTAAAGACCCCCAGGTTAGAAGCCAGCACCACTTCCCTTGGAAGTTGGTTCCAGATCCTAGCCGCCCTGACTGTGAAGTAGTTCTTACGGATGTCTAATCTAAACCTACTTTCCAACAACTTGTGGCCATTATTCCTTGTTATCCCGGGGGGGGGGGTGCTAGGAGAAACAAGGTCTCCCCCAAACCCTTCTGGTCCCCCCTAGTGAGTTTATAGACAGCCACAAGGTCCCCCCCTCAGCTTGGTCTACTTAGGACTCACATCTCTCCACAGGAATTTCACTTTTCATTTATACACCACTTTCTTATAAGATGGTATAAGGACATCCCCACCAGAACAATCATTTTCAAAATCTTGGGTATTTTAGATTTAAAAGAGGAAAAGATGGGAGTGATTCCATAAATGACAGTTGATCATTTCCTACAGATGAGGAACATTCTTCAGGGTAGGGAAAAATATCCTTTCCCAACTCCTCCTCCCTTGAAACACCTTATCAATAGGTTTAGAAAATGATGCACATCTTAAAAAACATCTGTTGATGCTGTTGCTTTTTTGAAAATCAATATAAAAATAAGCCACATTTACCATGGCATTGGCATCAATAGTTAGATTTCAATTAATCAAAATTCAAGGACATTAGATTCTAGGGCTTCAGATTTGACTTGTCTCTAGTTCTTATTATAAAAGTTGTATTGAATATGGATTCTATAACAGGGGCAAAATCATTACTACCTCTGTCAGCTCTGCCTGCAACAAATACCCTCTGAACACTTTCAGGTTTCTCCTGACAGTGAGTAAGACCCTCTGTAGCAGCCTGTGCCAATTTCTTCTGCCACAAGTTCCATAAGACATACAGAAATGGGAAGCAAAGTGTAGGGAAAGCCCTCAGAATACACTGGCTTGTGCCATATTCTGGACCTCCTGAATCTACCTGTTTAAGGAGGATGAAAGCTGTCCCTTGCTGTCACAACAGTGATAAATTTGGACTAAGGCGTCTCTGATAAATTGGTGCTGAAGGCGTTGGAAAGGACCGGAGGAGATGTGAAATCCTTATATCTTTTGTCTATCCACCTACAAAGCTTTGCAGTGGAGCTGAAAAGTGAAAAACGAAATTCCAGCCCCCCCCCCGCCATGTTTTCTAGACCGCTAGGCAGTGGAGGTTAAGCAAGTTAAGATGTAGTTCAAGTGATTTGATTGAATTAATGCTTTTACATTGTAGGGAAATTTTACAGAGCCATCAGCAAAGACATTATCAGAATATTCAGTATTCATATTTTTCCTTTCACAGAAACTGTATGTTAGGATCTTTAACAGGAAAAGTTGTTAGCCACTAACTTTTTCATATACAATTTTTCCTCTTCCTCTTTTTGCATCATGTATGTTCAGTAGGAGTTGTTTGCTTGCTTGTGTATTTTGTATTTAAATTTGTGATTATAACCTTAGCTCCATCTTTCAGAATGCTATTGGCAATGACACTAAAGGACTTGGTGAGCAAATGGAGAGTTATGTAAAAAGTATAAAATTTGGGGTCATTAATGCAGGTCAATAATTTATTTTTGAGCACTTTTCGTTACTGAAATTGAGTGGTCCACACTACCACACAGTTTAAGTTAGGTGCCTGTAGCTCTGAAAGGATTCATGGTAATTTGTGTGGTTTTCATTTAGTAGAAATACATTTCTTTCTTTCCTTAATTGCATTTCCTCCAGGAAAAGAAAGCCAAGGCTGATTCCATTGATTTACGTGATTAGAACATGGCATGTATTTATTAGCTATTTGTCTGCCTTGGCAACATTAAATACATGTTGTCAATTCATTTAAAAAAAAAGAAAACATGAAGCAAAGCAATCATTTTTTTCTTCTTTTTCTTTCTTGCTTCTTCTTTATTTTTTTTTAGAGAAAATAGCCTAGAAAATAGCTGCTTGGGGGGGGGGGGGGGGGAAGGGTAGTGTTCTACAAACTGTTAAACCTTTGTAGCTTCTTTTTGCAATGATCTCTCAGTCACTGACCCTCACTTCATCCAGATAGAACTGTCCAATGGAGCTTTTGTTTGTAATTTCAAATATTGACAACCTCATTTTCCTATTGTGTATGATACGCCTATTGGCTTGATTTTATTCTTTTTTTCAAATAATTATGTATCCTTACTGTAAGAATAATGATAGCCAAGAGATAGGGATTTCTCATCTATCTATCTATCTATCTATCTATCTATCTATCTATCTATCTATCTATCTATCTATGGGCATAGTTTTGGAAAGGAATCATGGCCTGAAAACTTATTATAATAGCTAGATAGCTACCAGTAATGCTCTGCTTGGATATCACTTATTCCAACAGGCTGGATAAACCATACATCCATTCACCTGATGCTTCCATTTGTTTTTTTTTTTGGTTGCCAGGTAACCAAAGCAGTATTGCAAGGTTTGCATGTTAGATATTAGCTGCTGTCATACTTTATTATTTTTAATGTTTTGAAAATGAGTAAAGGGCAAGGGCCCAAAGTAAGATATTTTCCTTCAGAGAGACAGTGTATAGTTCACTAAAGAATCAGGTTGTCAGTTATTTAATGACACTTGTATTAGAATAGGAATCATGTGGCCTATGTTTGTCATATAAATATGTGAAATTAAATATGTCCTTGGTGCCCTTTTATGCTCCAACATTGGAATCTACACTTCCACAGTTCCCATGGTCAGTACATTTTCAATACCAAATGTATGACATAATGAACCCTAGTGCAGAATTTGCCTAGGTACTCTGCTGATATGGATCCTATGCCATGAATATTCAAAAGACTGGAAGTGAAATGCTTCCACAAATATCTGAGTAACTACTTGCTTTGCACCAACACACAAAGAGAGCTGGGCAAGCAAAACATCCAGGTGAATATAGTGTATGTTCAGCAGTGACAGAAAAGAGATTTAGCTCTTGAAAAAGTTATGATACATTTACTCAAGACATTTTCATTGTTCTCTAGATCAAATAAAATAAAACGAAAGCTAGCTAAGTGGCTAAAGTCTGCTTTTTCACTAAGGCTAGAAACAGATGTTGCTGAATGAAGTAGATCAGCTGTGCTGGGATGCGATCTGCCTCATTTAGTGAAATGCATGTCCCTCCTTGTCCTGCCCTTCATGGTTTGGGACAAGGGATAATATGATTTCCCTGCTTTTCCCATTCAGCCAGACCCATCCCTGGTAATCATCAGGTGATTACCAGGGATGGATCTAGCTGAGTGGGGAAAGAGAGGCTTTTCTCTGCCTAGCCAGATCCAGTGTGTAAGTCTGACTGAGTGGGGCACCTTGGCTTCTCCACTTATAGAGAAACACCTCCAGATTCCCCAAGGTGCAAGCTTTTGGTAAGTGGAGAAAGTGGACAAGTGCTCTGCGCCTTGAGGGCCCATCTAAGTCTCCAAAGCATCTGCTTAGCATGCCACCTCAGGCTGCTTATACTTTTTTGTCACTGAGGTAATAGACTTCCACTGCAGCTTTCTGTGTCTTTTCATAGCATCTGATGAAGTGAATTTGGGCTCAGAAGAGCTTGGTTCTCTCCTTTTATATATATCTTATTTAGTTAATTTATAAAGGTGCATATCTACCCTGCCTTCGTTCTAATCAGGAAGCCCCTGGGCAGAAGTGTCTGAAAGTGCCCTCTACTCCTCTCTCCTTTTGAAACTGGCCATGTAGCCAGAAGTAGGGGGGAGACTTTCTCTATAGGCCAGGAAGGTGGGCATTGTCCAAGCAGCCCTCGTTTTTGCCCCTGTTCCAAAAAGTGAAGTATTTTACCCATGACTATTCAATGCCAAATTCATCACTCACTCTGGTGTAAAAGTAATCATGTCATTATAAGCTATGACACTATTCTGGCTTACACTTTATTTAAAGAGGGCAGGATCTGGCTTAATGGAATGTTATTAACACAAGGGAAAGGGGACTCGTGCCTACAGTGCATAGGGTGATCTGAGCAAATTAATCATGAATGGGTGCATTTAGATGTGAAATTAAAGTGAATAAATAAATTTTGGCATATATTGCACTGGAGTTTATTGCTCCTTGATGCTATGTCTTTGTATTTGCCCAGAACTGCAACATGTTGAGCCTGGTCGGAGCAGTCCCAGCTGGCAGGGGACCTGAGGGGTCAGCCTGCCAGTCCAGGGATGCTCCAACCTTGCTCAATATGCTGTAGAAGGACTGAATTGGACACAAAGGGCTACCCAGCTCACTAGATTATTTTTCTTGTAAAATGCAAGGAACAGTACTGTAATCTCCACATAGCCTTTATAGACCTATGGCCCTAGAAAGACGTTATTACAAATAGTACAGTGTTGGTATGTATTTCAGGCACATGGGAAGGGAATTTCAAGCAGGTGCTGTTCCATATAGGGAAGCCTGCTCTCCTGCTCCCAAAGCTGCTTACACAGTTATTTTTCTTATACAACCATAGTGTTGGAAGGGACCTCAAGGTTAATTAGTCCACCTCTCCATACAAATAAAGGATATACCATTCCTATGCTACCTCAACCAAATGCCTACATAGCTTCTTCTTGCAAACGTCCAGTGAACAAGATTCAGCAACATCACTGGCCAGCTTGTTTTGCTGTCCTACTGCTATGACATAGGAAGTTTTTTGGGTTTTTTTCTGAGTTTTAATCTAAATCTGTTTTGCTTCAATTTAAATATATTGCTTTGTATGCTGTCTTTGACAGCAGGGGAAAAAAATTGTTCTTTATGGCAGCCTTTCAAATACTTGAAATTGCTATAGTGTCCCTGCTTTATCTTCTTTCCTACCTAGTTCTCTCAGCCTTTCCATATATGGCATACATTCTAGCACCTTTAATATCTTTGTTACTTTCCCTGGATCCTCTCCAGATTTTCTACACCCTTCTTATATTGCATCCCAGAACTGCACAAAATATTCCAGCTAGGGCCTAACTAGCTCTTAGTAGAATGGTAGTATTACTTCCTGTATCTTATATTCAGAACCTCTGTTAATACATTTGTGTTTTTAGTGGCTGCATCATACTCCTGGCTCATGTTGAGTCTGTGATCTGCCAACCCTCCCAGATCCTTCTCAGAAGTGCTACTACCTAGTCAATTATTTCCCATTCTTTATTTGTGCATTTGTTTTTTCTTCCCAGGCATAGCACCTTATAGTTGTTTTTGCTGATTTTTTTTTCTGTTGCCCAGTGCCATGTTCTCCAGCCTATCAAGCAGGGGGATCCAGCAGGGGGGTCCAAATACCAACCTACCCCCAGTAATGTCTTTCCTAATGAGTTACAGCAGGAGGTGCCTGTTCACTAGTAAACTGGCCTCCCCACCCAGGCCCATCCCCTATCCCCATGCTATTAGTCTCATACTATGTCCCCTCCTCACACCCCACTCCAGGTCATGGTCACCCCAAAACCCTGACAGGCAGTTGCATCTGCCTAGGCTTGGGCCAGTCCCCCAATAGGTGACCTCATGGTGATCCTGATGACAAGCCATGTGAATCATCCCCTCCCATCCTTTTCCCTTCCCCCATATTACAAAGTAATTAGAATTTATATATATGCATTTTTTTTTACTATATAACTGATATGATATCAGAAATGTATGGGGTTGAGAGTATCAGGTGGGTGGTGCTGCCCCAGGTGGTTGGCAATTGCAGCTGATGGTGGTGGCAAGCTGCAGTGGTGTGTGGGTGTTTTGTGTTGTGTTGCTGAAGCAGATGTATGCCATATGAATGCTTAGTGAAAATTAATGCGAGCATATAAATAGTATAGTATGGGGTATGTCGGGATGGAAGGGTGGTGGCTTACTTTTATGGCTTTTAGGACTACATTTCCCAGCATTCTCAAGCTACCAGGGCTTGGAACAGTTTCCATGGGGACACATCAATGGGGCTGTTTCCCCCGCTCCCCTTCCCTGCCCAAGTTCCACCATGAATTCCTGCTGCCTTGTCTTTTTGCATAGTGTGGCAGACAGCTTTTGAGAGGAGTGTTTTGAAATGTTGTAGAAATGGTGGGTTGTTGGGGTGGGACAAGGGCCTGGCCGGCCAGACACAGAAAGGTGGAAGCTTACACGCAGCGGCCACTACTCTGTGTGCCCCTGCTGCAGCCGCTGCTCTGTGTGCCCCACCCCCTCTAACCCCCCCCGTTCCCCCGCTTGATGTTCCCTCCCCCCCACTTGCTGGGGGTACACTGATTTTAAAAAGGTTGAAAACCCCTCTCCTGGGTGCTTGGTGCATGAGGCATGGGGGAGAGGGGTAGGCAATTTCTTGTGTATGGGGGGTGTCACCCCTCACAAATCTGGCTTGCACACAAGCATTTTGCCAAGCCAGCCACTTTGCAAGGTCACCCAAAGGGGCTGCTCCCTGCCCAGGCTTTTCTGCCTATGGTGGAGATGCCTGCTTGGCTGGCTGCATCCCCGCTCACAAGTCTGGCTGGCCTGCACCACCCAAAGGTTGATCCCTGCCCAGGTTGGTCCCTGTCCAGTCTTTCCTGCCTATAGGGGGGCTGACTGTGTTGCTCCTTACAAGTCTAGCTTGCATACAAGCATTTTGCCAAGGCAGCAAAAAATAAAAATAAAACATTAACAGGGTTGCTATGTAAAAGAGAATCTTTACACCACAAAGGTGGGTGTTGCCTTTGTGGTGTAAAGGTGGATTCATATTAATATCGATATTAATGTTCCTTGGGTAATTGGGATCCCACCTGACAGGGACACAGAGGACACTGCTCCATCTACACTGCATGTCACAGGGCAGGGGGAACCACATAGAGGGGTGGGGAGAGTGTTTTAGAGGTGATGCAAAAAACAAAAGCCAAGTATTACAAAGAAGAGTTGCTAATTGCCTCATTCAGATATTAAGGAAGGTTTTCCTATGCCTGACCCAGTAGTGCTGCTTGCTGCTTTTCTTGTCTGTTGGGTTCTAGTGGGGAGGGGGGTGGCAAGTATTTCTTGCAGGCAGCATTGGACTTCCCATAACAGTCCACCCTGTAACTCCTTCCAGTAATGCTATCCATCGCTACATAAATGCCCCCAAGCTGAGGTGGGCAGGCACAGTCATCACCTCTCCCAACTCACACACCCTCAAACTGCATGGACTGCCATGCAAGCCAATCTTCCTATGAAAGAAAACATGCCACACATAGACACAATTTTAAATCCTTATTTAAAAAATGCAGTGCACTTACATGGGTGTAGGTTGTAGCCCTGTTGGTCTAAGGACATAGGCAGACAAGGTTCTTTGGGGGAATCTGATATCTTTTTTTAGACCAACTTAAATAGTTGGAAAACAATTATTAAGCAAGCTTTCGGGTTCAAAAACCCTTCATCAGGCTAAGGAAGTTTCTGCACTTGGTGTGTGCTGTTCCTGGATGGAATGAAAAGTGAAGAAGCCAGACACTGGTCTGGTATGCATACAAAACAGGTAGTCAGTGAAAATGTAGATTGAGGAGTCAGTGGGTGAGAGACAGGCTGGGGGAGGGGGGAGAGAGAAGGGGGATCATCCCCCTTTTGTTGTTTTTTTGGGAGCCTTGTCCAAAGCTGTGTCCATTCTGAATAAAGCTGTTGCAAGCAATGTGTGCTGGTGTTTGCTCCCTGCTTGCTCTGGGTAATGAGTAACAGGATCAATGGGCAATTGGATCGCCATCTCCCTAGTCATTGGGCACCACATGGAGTCAGGATCTAACAACTTGGTGTAGTCGGCAGGATTCAACACACATTTGGAGGGGACTGATCATCCCAATCTTACCAGGGTAAGGCCTAGCAGGTGTACTGGGTTCTCTTGGGCTGTCTCAGCTATCGTACCCCATCTTTTACATTTCCCCAGTAGCATGGCAGCAGGTTCAGAGGCTTTTCCTCTGTGTGTGCGGGGTCAGGGTGACCTCAGTGTTTTTATTGTGAGTTGGGTTAAATGGAATGGCGGTCCACTGCAGGGGTCCCAGGAGAGTCCATCTAGCCTGGCTTGGATTATGGCTAGGAGTTGGGTTGAGGGAATCTTTAGTAAAGCAACTGCCCTCCAGGCTTTAGCTTGGAGTGCTCAAGATTTTACTTCCAAACTACTGACATCTAAGAGAGAAAGCCTCAGAGTGAAGCCTGCACACTGGCCAGATGTACCTTAACTTTGATGACAGCCCCAGGCTTAGTAGATATAAAATTGTTTAATTGTCTGTATTGTTCCTTTTTCGTTCTTGTTTTGTATCAAGAAATCCACCGATTATTGACTAGCAGGTGTTGTGGTCAGTCTAAAAGTTGTGCCCTCCCAGCAACTTCACCAGGACACAAAAGTAATAATCTGATTGATCAGAGAATTTGTTGATGCAGAGTGATCTGTTTTAGAGGGATTAGCTGAAATTTGTAGTAAAGTAAATTTATATGGGAAGTAACTGAAATTATAAATATTGTGCAAGAGATGTTGTTTGTTACTGCTGATCAGGAGACTTTGTTTGGCCAGGTCAGGCACGGTAGTGGACATGAGTATATGTTGTGGTCCACTTAGAATTAAGTAAGAACCTCTTGTTGTGTTTACAATAGGAAGCTAAAAAGCAAAGAAAGTCATCTCTCTGCTAGAAAGACTGTGTGAATGAACAGGGTCCTTTAACTCTAGGGTCCCTGGGAGAAAATAATTACAGCCATCTGCAGAGATAGAATTTGAGGATAGAATTCTATCTCTTCTTCTATCTAGAAGAGATAGAAATTGTTACAGGAGCATAACAACTTGTTTTAGGAAACATCAGGGTACAGCTGTGTAGAGAAATCAGTGCCCAGAATTACTTTGAGTTACTCTGAGGTGGAATAAAAAGTGAGCTGATCAAAGGCATGTTTTGTTTTTGTTTTTTTCTCTGCAAAGGCATAGTTTAGAAGTTTCTTTTTTAAGGTGAAAGGAGTTTTCCTAAAGGGATTATGTGTAGCACGTAATTTGTCACCCACAGTCTTTCAGGAAAACTTTCTTAGTCCTGTAGGCTGTACAGCTGTAAGAGAGAGACATTTAATGGATAGATTAACTTGCAGAGAGCAAAGCAAGAAAAAGCCACTGATGAGAACAAATTGTGAAGCCTGTAGCTCAGAAAGGATATAGTTAAAATCTGTTAAGAAAGGATAACTAAAAGTTAAATAAAACCTAGAAAAGTGTTAGGATTCTAGAGAGTTGCTAGAGAAAAGAAAAATCTAAGAAAAAGCCTGCAGGACCTAACAAAAAAAAGGAATCTGGCAGTCCAGAGAAGGGGCACACAGAAAAGATTACTGTTAAAGCTGCCAGAGCCAAAAGCCTGCAATCTCAACTGACCCGAGGGGGGGTACAAAAAGCCCAGAAGTCAGAGACTGTGCCCATAAGAAGTAAAGAAAACGAAAGCAGGAGAGTAGAGAGTTTAATCCTGAGTATAACCTGAAACTGCCACCCTCCTAGATGGGGTTAATGTAGTAAAGCTACCTGTATCAGGGTAGGCTCTGCAAAATGCTGCATAATAACCACCCTAAGGACTAGCCAAAGGCAAATATAGAGTGCCTTGAACCCTAGCTCCCACCTCCTTGTGAGTTATCCTTCATTAACAAAAGCTAGGGGAAGCATACTCCAACAGGAAAACCCTTAGTGCAAGGAAAAGAAATGTGTTGCATGAAACACCCGCCACTTTAGGAAAACACTGCTGTAAAAGCAGCCTCTGCAAAGTGCAAAGAGAAGACATTTTTTTAATAGGTGCCAACCTGGCTATAAACCAAGCAAAGCCAGCCACAAGTATATGAGAAACTAAAGCAAAAGAGGTGAGCCCCTCTCTTTTTGTTCTTGTATTTTTCAGGATAAAATCATCACTGAAGAATTTTGCTAAGTACAAAAACAAATCAAGCTTAACTGTGTTATGTGTAATGACTGTGTTTTACTATGTCTGTAAAATGCTATTATTATAAGTAATTGTCATGTCAACTTTGTTGAATTATAAACTGTAAAGCAAAACTTCTTGATAAGCAATGAAATACCTAAAGAGTAGCTACAAAAATGATACAACATGCAGAACATCACTTCCATAACCTTGCAGAGTTCAGCCATGCCAAAGATCAAAAAGGCTGACTGAATTGTTTGTTTTATTGTCATCTTTTGTTTCCTTTTTCTCTTTGTTTTGTTTGTGTTAAAATTAATGTATTTTAGTTTGTATAGTAGAAATAGTGATATAATGTGGTTTTATTAATTCCCCAAATTTATGCAAAGATTAGGAACACAAAGTAAAATGATAAAATCCTAAGAAAAACCAAGGCTTTCCTGTGCAAACAGTATACCTAGTTTCCACAGCAAATTAAAAAAAAAAAAGTCCTAACCATTCACATTGATCCAGACTTTTACAGAATGGAAAGGTACTAGTAGTACAATAACACCAAGCACCCAGCAAATCAGTTCAGCTGCATATTCATGCCAATGACAAAGAACAAAAAACCCTATGGTACCATTGTCCCAGTTCCTAGCTCAGTCCCAGGCTGGAAAGCAAGTTCCCTAAGCACTCTCTCTCACTTATTTCCAATGATGGGCAAAAAGGTTAGTCCTCTGTTCTAGAAACACAAATCACCATCTATCTTGCCAGGCCTGAGGGGTATATTGTGGGGAGAGGGTGATAACCTCTAGAGAATCGGCTGGGTTTCTCTTTTGCTGCCTATTCTAATTCTGTGAGGGAGTGTTAGGGTGATAATAATCTGAATTATTGGGGAGCATTGAATCTGCAGCAAAATAAAGGCTTTTAATCTGTCTCTCAGCAAAACTGCTGGTCACAAGGCAGAATGATGTATTAAATTAATCTTGCAAATGCTTAGGCAAGTAATTTCTTTAACAATGGAATAGTGTGCAGGATACATGATTCCTTGTGTAAGAAGAACAAGATGCAGCCCACCAGCTATCGTCAGGAGATAAAACAGAAGCCAAACCTTGGAGAGGCTGCTGGAGTCAGCAGACAAACCAGAAAAAACCAGCAAGTGACCAAGAGTACCTGAGTTCATGGCCTTATGTCTACGCTCTTAGCAGAGAGGCATGTAAATGAAGGAAAATGCATAGGCAAGTACATGCTAATGAAGTAAACAGTAAACAGAGGAGGCGCTTGAAATGGGAGGAAAAATGGGTGGAACAGGAGGAGGGATAAAGGCAGGAGAATGTTAATATGTATGAACCAAGGTGTATAACATGTGAAAAGAACTATTGTTCAGTGCAGGTCCCCGGTTTGTTTCTTTGGGACCCTTGTCCAAAGCTGTCTCCATTCTGAATAAAACTGTTGAAAGCAATGTGTGCTGGTGTTTGCTCCCTGCTTGCTCTGGCTAACAAGTAACAGGATCCATGAGCAAATAGATAGTCGTCTCCCTAGTCATTGGGCTCCACATGGAGTCAGGGTCTAACAGAATGCCCAAGCAAGCAGATCCAGGAAAGGAGCAAGGGGGTGGCCCCCCAACCTTTTACTTTTGCTGGGTGTGCATGCACAGTGAGCCGTGAGCTCACTGCCTGGTCAGCGTGATCTCTTGTCAGAGCTCCATGTGGGTAGTGAGCTTTTAGCTCACCAGCTGATCAGAGCAGGTTCTGTTTGGAGCCCCTGCTTTCACATGGCTCCAGAGCCCAGGGGGTGAACACTGCTGCTATTTTCCTTTTTCTTCCCTCTCCCTTTATCATAAATTTAACAGCTGGGAAAAGGAGGGGATGAGCTGTGGCAGCAGCACTCTTCCCCTGAACTCTAGAGGTTTGCAAAAGCAGGGGCTCTGGATATACTCCATCCTGAGAGTTCACATGCAGCATGGCCAAAGTGGGGTGCAACCATGGCACCAGACCCTGTCCAGATCTTCCTTTCCCTAGAAGGTCAAGTGTTCTGCTACAGGCTTCAGTGTCTTTCTGAAACTCATGTTGAGTCAGTATCCATTCATTCTTTTACATAAGTATTGACTTATCTGGTCAATGTAGAGAGCAGAGGGGTATTGCAGGCAAGTGATGACATATGTGAGGTTGGTGGAGAAACAGTTGAATGACCATAGGTGCTATAGTCTGTATTTCTTATTTCATTGATGAAACCAATGACAAATGACCATGTGGTCTTTGTTCAGGAAGGGGCACAACTGGCATCTGGATCTACAGCACAGCATTGTAGTTTGGGTAAAATGAAGTTAGATAATTTGTTGCTGCTGTTTCAGGATGGGGGGCTGTCTGTAAACCAGGACATTCCTGTCCCTCAAAGATAATTTGTGATAGTTCTCATTTTCCAGGAGGGGCTGGAGGTTGTTAATAATATGTTCCAGCTGGAGGCTCTAAGGCTAGAAATAAATGTTGCCAAATGAAGCAGATCAGCTATGATGTGATACATCCTGGCACAGCTGTTCCACTTAATTGGGTGAAACACGCATTGCCTGTTATCAGTCTATTGATGCTGTTGGGTAAAAGGTGGCATGTTCTCCCAGAACTTGTGGGACCCAGTTCTTCATATCCCAGGAATTACCACACAGGATTGGGCCCCTCAAGCCCTGGGACCACCTGGGAAATGCTGCTCAGTAAGCAAGGAAAGCCAGGCAGGTGTTCCCAGGGCTCAAGGGGGCCAATCTTGTGCAGGAATTACCAGGGTGTGCAGGATTGGGTCCCTAAGGCAGCTGGAAAGCATAGGGAGCTCTGGGCACTCTTCCACCATAAAGCAAACAGATATCTGCCACAATGAATTGGCATAAATTATTACTACCTTCTGTCACACCCACACGTTTGGGCATTTGTGGCACAACAGAATGTATGAACATCAATTTGTTTTTGATTTGTGCCTCTATACATTTTTTAAGGCAGCACAAAGGTGAGGAAAGGCAATGCCTGTTTCCACCCTAAGTGACAATCAGAGAAATTCTTTTCATAGAGACGGTATCATAGCAATTCAGAGCAGGTTTGAGTCTGGCTCTGTTCCTTTGAGACTAACACAGCTAACCACCTCTGTACCCCCACAGCAAAGCTAAATCACAACACGGTATCAACAGAATTTGGCACTGTGGTGGCCATCTTGAATGATTTCACAGCGTAGTATGATTTCAGGCCCAGCTGTAAGGCAGAATTAAGTAGAATGTTGTTTTCATGACCTAGATATCTTTGGCCCGATCTTGTTCTACCTATGAGGTGTCTAAAAGGCCTTAGGCATTTAAGTATGATTCTATTCCATAATTTAAGTCCTTGAAAACCTATGAATGCATCTACTTTCATAACACAGCATCATCTTACCTGCAAAATTAGGTGCGTCTACATGTGATGCTACATTGCCATAGCAATGCACTACAATGACATATTATCCATGGACAAAACCTGTGATACTGCAGCTACGTTGCCGTAGCGATGCACTCTCCCATTGTAGCTCATTGCTATGGTGTTGTGGTGCCTAAAACTACCTTTGCACAGGAAGTACTAAATGAAGTTCTAAAAGGAAGTACTAAATGATGTCGCAGTAACAACAGCACCATAGTGGCACATATAGATGTGCCCACTGAGTCATAAAAAGCAGTAGTGAGAAGGAATACCTCACCAGTGCTATTTTGTATTACCAATTTTTTCAGGGACCTGAGCAGGGTGGAATAAGATGGCACCAAGGTTTCTAAGTCCACCAAGAAGTAGAATCACATCTGCCCCCTAAAAGCTGCATGAATGCCACTTAGCAGAATTGTACCCAAAGTGTCTAGTGTCCATAGGGTTGTAAATAAATTAATGGAAACATATTTTTTAAAGTATGTTTTGTATGCTCTTGCATTCACCAACATGGATTTTAACCAGGAAAGATTATCTGATCCAGAGATCACTTCATTGTGTTCTTAACTCTAAACCCCAACAAAGTCAATGAGCCTTAAGTACATGGTGAATGTTGTTCAGAAAAGGGACAGACTGACACTCATATTTCACAATAGTTTCCTGTATCAAGATCATTGTTACTACACTGCTAGTGCCTCATAGTCTCTTTTAAACAGATTTGAAAACAGGTGGTGTATGAAAGCTATTTTATAATTCAAATTATTCTAGATGCATTGAATGTAATATACACTATATTTAATTGATGGGTAGAATTTGAGCAGGTATAACATCTATTTCTTCAATATCTTAACACAATCTCTGTATAATCAATGGATTGCCAAGTTCGTTTTCCTTCCATCTCTCATGCATGTAATACTTTTCCACCTTTCAGAAGCATTTCAATGTATAGACTACCATAAGTTACCACAAGTTTCTTAATGAATTTATGGATTTTCTTTGTCAGATAGCTCTGGAGTCATCCAGACTATTAATCTTATCTGCTTTCAGTGTCCCCATGTTGACAATATAAAAGATATGTTTGTTTGTTTTTCTTTCTTTTTAGTCAAAGGAAAAAAAAAGAACCACTCATTGGATTTACCTATTATCTCTGTTGACAACTTGCATTTACAAGATTTCCTTGCCTTCTCTCCAAACCTATCACTGGATTGAATGACAGTTCTTCACTTTGTGGCAGCAACACACTGGTACTCTCTCTAAGGCTACGTAGTTTAATATTTCCATTTCTGAGACCCTTCTGCCCTTTTCTGTTTATTCTCTGCTTTCCTGTTTTTCATGTCAATTTGGACTCAGCATTCTGCTCTTAATCTAACTACAGCAAGCAATCTTGATCTTGTTGTCTTTCATGTTAAGGTGCAAAACAGCTTTTGCCTGTAGAGTCTAGCTTTTGAAATATTCTTTGACTTCTGTTTTTTGAACCTCAGCAGGTAAAAAATAATTCTTAGTAGTAGTACTCATGTCCGTATGCTGACTTTTCCTTCCCTTCAGATCCTTACATTGCCATTACTGTGTGCAGGGCTGTCCCTGGGGGGGTGGGGGGGGAGATCGGGGTGACCACCCTGGGCCCCATGCTTTGGGGGCCCCACAGAGTGGGGTGGAGCAGCAGTGGCGTGGAGCTGGGTGGAGCAGCGGCTCTGTGTACAGCCGCTCGCTACCCTCCCTGCCCCCGCCACCAATGCTGCCGCCAGCATTGGTGGCAGCAGCTTCTTAAGGTGCAGGGCCCAGATCTGACTGGGGGTGAGGCCCCGAATGGGCTGATTTGCCCCGAACCCGCACCCTGCTCGGGTCAGCTCTGAAGTCTGGGTGCATCCACACATGCAATTAATGTTAAGTCAATAAACTCTGGAGCTGTTTGAGCTTGAGTGATTTGCTCCTGGACACAGTATCTACACATGTACCCAGGACAGCAATAATTTGAACTGGGGTGAAGCAGGTCTTGCCTGGCAAGGGGCACAGGGGTTCAGCTCCAGGCTTCAGGTGGTGGTGTCACGTGGTGGAGGAACTGATTGGAGCATGATGATGAAGAACCAGCAGAGCTATGTAGCTAGGTGGCAGGCAGGAGTCTCGCCTCCACCTGGTCTTTATCTACAAGTGTGTTTCCATGCAGTTAATTACTCCACCATAAGATTGTACTGTCCCTGACAGGCATTTAAGTCCCTGACAGTACTATCTTATGGAGGAGTTAATTAGTTTACTGTGCCCCAATATCAGCACATGTGTAGACAGTGACACTTTACTGTGGACCTAATTAGTCAACTCCACAGTAAAGCCCATGTGTAGATGCACCCACTGTCATCTTTTTTTATATGGAAAGAGGTGTCCCTCTCTAATTCATAGAATGGTTTAACTTAGTGGGTGACTTCCCCCATCTCAAGATGTTGCTATTGGCAGTATTTCCACACAGGTATATTTTTCAATTTATTCTCTTTGGTTGGACATATACAGTCTTCTAGTGTGTCTTTTCATCTGCAGATATGATCATACTTCTCTAATTCCAGTGAGCCTGAACTACCCTGGAATTCTGTCACTTCTTTGATCGCTGAACAAGTGTATTCAATGTGTACTGGAGAACAAAATTCAACCATCAGTAGTATGAACAGTAACACGTTGGATTCCATGGCTATGACATTAGTTGAAAAATTCACTTGTTGAAAAGATGTCTAAAATCTAAGTTATTTTGCATAATAACAATTGGTAAAATATGAGGGGTGTATCAATAGAGATTTTCTTGGCCAATACTGATAACTGGTTACTGACTAGGCATAGTGTTTGTTACTGATCCAATAGCTGATTTACAGAAGCGCAGCCAGGTCATGTGGAGAGCAGCTCCCTGCAGGGAAGTCTGTGGAGGGTAAAGGGCGTTGTGGAGGGAAGGGGGGTGGAGGTGCAGATTGAGATCCCACACAGTGAGTGAAGGAGTGGGGCAGGGGCGGGAGTTGGGGCTGGGGGTGCTGCCCAAACAGGGCAGTGAATGGAACCCTGGTTCTGGGGCAAGGAGTGGGAGAGAACTGTGGGCAGCTCATCCAGAGGATCAGTGTCCCAGTGTTTAGAAAAGGCAGCAGGGGCACTTGAACTAAAGCCAATCAAATGAGATTTACTTCATGCCACTGCCACTATTTTTAAACACGGGGATGTTTTAGGAGCAGACCTGAGAGGGGCAAGGGCAAATATTGACTACCTGCTGTAGGCTTAGGGCTTTACGCACTGCTGCCTTTGTTCTGGTAGCTGTGAACTGGCTGCTTCATGTCCCTCACCTGCCCAGTGGTGGGAGGTGCAGTTCACCACCCCCACTGCTGCTTAATGGGTAGGGAATGCATGGCTAGTGCATAGCTCCTGGGGCAAAGGCAGCAGGGCAGAAAGCCCCAAGCCCACAGTGGACAGTTTGCCTCCACCCAGCGCACAAATCGGGGAGGGGCACATGCCCCCCTTACTTTCCCCAGTGGTGCACACAGCAGCAGGGAACTGTCCCCACTCCTTACCCCCACCTGTTCCCCCTGGACAAGGCACCCACGGCTCCATCCCAATCTCTGCTCAGGCCCTGGGGTCCTATTCAGCACCCTGGCTGAACAGCGCCCCCAACTTCAGCTCCAGCCCCTGCCCCTCTCTCTCCCTCATGGTGGAGGTCTCAATTTGCCCCCTTTCCTCCCCAAGCCCCTTCCCCTCCACGGACTTACCTTCAGGGTGCTATTCTCCACACTGCTTGGCTGTGTTCCTGGCCATGACCATACTGCCACTGTGTACATGCATGTAGTGTCCAGGGCCCCAGCCTGAAGGCATATTTTGTTTATTGGTACATTATAGGCTACAACAGCCAAAAAAGGTTGATAGGTGATACTGTTAATTTTCCTTTTATCAGTGCCGATCTGACATGGCACTGATATATTGGTGCCCCTCTATAAAATATGGTCTCTCCTTAAGGATGTGATCCTAAAAGCACTAGGGAAGTCCATTACAGCCCATAGCAAAAGGGCTGCAAGACCCCCTTGACTCAGTAGGGTACTCATGGACCTCCTGAATCTGAAAAGAGAAGCTTATAAGGGATGGAAGTCAGGAATTACCACTAAGGAGGGTTATGCAGCACTGCCCTGCACCTATAGGGGCGGACCAGAAAAGCCATGGCTGAAACCAAACTCAAACTGACTATGGAAATCAAGGACAATAAAATGTTCTTCTTCAAATACCTGGGAAGTTGGAAGAAAAACTAGAGCAACATCAGACCCTTGCCATCAGACCCTTGCTGAACCAAATGGGGCAACTGACAACCAATGCCCAGGAGAAAGCTAATCTCCTCAGCAATTACTTTGTGTCAGTTTCCACCAGCCTAAGGGGAATCACCCTTTATGACAGGATGTAGGACTTCCAGGGTAAAGGCAATCATATGCCTATAACTGGTGAAGATCTTGTGAGGGAACTGCTTGAGAGGCTGGACACAAGTCAGCTGGCCCGGATGGAATTCACCCAAGAGTGCTAAAAGAGTTGGCTGACATCATAGCATGACCAATGGTAAGGATATTTGAGAACTCGTGGCACTCAGAGGTTCCTGAAGTTGGAAGAGGGCCAATCTGGTACCTATCTTCAAGAAAGGAAAGAAGGAAGATACAGGGAAGTTCAGGTCAGTCAGTTTGACCTCAATCCCTAGAAAGATTTTGGAAAAATCATCAAAGAAACCATCAAAAACAGGCTAATGGAAGGCAACATTCACATCATATTTATAGGCTAGGCAGTGTTACACTCACTAGCACCATGACTGAAAGATATTTGGGGGTCATGATTGATCACAAGATGAATATGAGCCACCAATGCGATGCCGCAACTGGCAAAGCAAATAAAACTCTGGTTTGCATCTACCGACACATCTCAAGCAAGACCCAAGAAGTCATCTTCCCACTTTACTCAGCCTTGGTGAGGGTGCAGCTGGAATACTGCATCCAATCCTGGGCTCCACACTTTAGAAAGGATGTGGAGACGCTTGAGAGAGTCCAGAGGAGAACCATGCACAAGATTAGAGGTCAAGAGAACAGGCCTTATGAGAAGAGGCTGAGAGGCATGGGACTCTTCAGGCTGGAGAAGCAAAGGCTCAAGGGTGACTTGGTGGAAACCTATAAGTATATAAGGGGTGTGCACTAGGAATTGGGAGAACGTCTGTTCACCAGGGCACCCCAATGGAAGACAGAGTCTAATGGTCACAAGCTGCTGGAAGACCATTTTAGACAGGACATAAGGAAAAACTTCTTTACCATTTGAGTCTCCAGAGTCTGGAATAGACTTCCCCCAGAAGTGGTGCAAGCACCTGCTCTCGATACCTTTAAGAGTCGACTGAATGCTTATTTTGCTGGGGTGGTCTGACCCCATCTGAATGCTGCCCCTTGGGCAGGGGACTGGACCTAATGATCTCACAAGGTGCCTTCCAGCCCTAATGTCTATGAAATATCAACAATTATTTCATAGATTTCATAGACATTTGGGCTGGAAGGGACCCTGGAGGATCATCGAGTCCAGCCCCCTGCCCAGGGGCAGTAAATCAGCAGGGATTATAGGATCCCAGCAAGATAAGCATCCAAATGTGTCCTGAAGGTGTTCAAAGTGGGTGCTTGAACCGCCTCTGGCGGCAGTCTATTTCAAACATTGGGGGTTCAGACACTAAAGAAGTTCTTTCTTATGTCCAGCCTGAATTAGTCGCAGCAGAGTTTGTGACCGTTCGATCTTGTCATCCCTTGGGGCACTCTGGTGAACAGACGTTCCCCCAGATCCTGATGAGCACCCCTGATAAACTTACAGGTGGCCACCAGATCACATCTGAGCCTGCACTTTTCCAGGTTGAAGAGTCCCATGGCTTTCAGCCTCTCATCATAAAGTCTGTTTTCCTGACCTCTGATCATGCTCATGGCTCTCTTCTGCACCATCTCAATCTTCTCCACATCCTTTTTGAATTGTGGATCCCCAAACTGGATGCAGTACTCCAGCTTTGGCCTCACCAAGGCTGAGAACAACAGGAGAATGATGTCCCAGGATTTGCTTGAGAAGCATCTATGGATGCAAGCCAGCATTTTGCTCGCTTTACTAACCACAGCATCACACTGAAGGATCATGTTCATCTTGTGGTTAATCATGACCCCCAAGTGCCATTCATCTGTAGTGCTAACCAGTGTAGCACTGCCAAGCCTATAAGCATGCTGCAGGTTTTTCCTCCCACCGTGGAGAACCTTGCATTTTTCGGTGTTAAACACCATCAGGTTCTCATCTGCCCATTTCATGAGCCTGTCAAGATCTGCCTGAATCACCCTCCTGTCCTGAGCTATGATGCTTGCCAGCTCTTTTAGTACCCTTGGGTGTAAACCGTCAGGGTCAGCTGACTTAAAGGTATCCAGCCTGTCAAGGTGTTCCTTCATGAGGTCAGCTTTGATGGAGGGTAAGGAATCTCCCTCACCCACAGTGGGCAGGGGCGTCCCATGGGACTGGTGAAAAACTGATGCAAAGTACCCATTAAGCAAGTTTGCTTTTTCATGGGCATCAGTTGTCAGTTGTCCCATCTGGTTTAGCAGGGGTCCAATGTTGCCCTTGCTTTTCCTCTGGCTGCCCACATATCTAAAAAAGGACTCAGTATATTGCCTTCAGCTAGTCTGTTAAGGATGGCCCCTTTAATCTTTTCCAAGACCTTTCCCAGGATAGAGGTCAGGCTGATGGGCCTGTAGTTTGCCGGATCCACTTTCCTCCTTTTCTTGAAGATAGGCATGACATTGGCCCTCTTCCAATCTTTGGGCATTTCACCAGAGCACCAGGAGCTCTCAAAGATCCATGCCAGGGGCTGAACTACGATGCTTGCCAGCTCCTCGAGTGCCCTTGTGTGTAACCCATCAGGACCAGCTGACTTAAAGGTATCCAGCCTGTCAAGGTGTTCCTTCACAAGGTCAGCTTCGATGGACAGCAAGGAATCTCCCTCACCCGGGCCTCCCTGACCCACAGTGGGCAGAGGCATCCCATGGGACTGGTGAAAAACTGATGCAAAGTACCCATTTAGCAAGTTCGCTTTTTCCTGGGCATCGGTTGTCAGTTGTCCTGTCTGGTTTAGCAGGGGTCCAATGTTGCCCTTGCTATTCCTCTGGCTCCCCACATATTATGGAGATAAGCACCCTGTAAATACTTCTTGTAAGAAAAATACCATGGATATTTATTGAGCTATAAACATGTACATCTTAAATGGTTCCATAAAAACTCTATGTACAAATTACCAGTGCAGTACCCCTGTATACACATATCCAATAAAATGAACAGGGAAGAATTTGGAGTCCTGTTTTGCATAAAGTGTTGGTAGCCAAAGAAGAGGATACTCCAGAGGAGAGATTTCAGAACTTTAGAAATTACTTCCTCTGGCAAGGCTACAGACCTTTTGAAAAGCATGTCATAGGATTCTTCCCAACATTTAAGGATTGAATGATAATCCATCCTTGCAGAACACAATTTTTTCTTTTTCTTCTGAGCTTTCCTAGAAGCTCAGCAGGGAGTAGCAGTCCCTTGTTGTTTATTGTATTTCTTTAAATTTGTGTTAAACCCTCCAATTAGCAGCTAAATTTGTATTCTTAACATTTCCATGTAAACTGACTGACATCAGTGTATCTGGCCCCTTTCTCTGTATGTTTTTTGTGGGCTAAACTAAATAACTCCTTTTACCTGTCTGATGTTAGGTACCAGTTTTATTGTTTTAAATCTAATGGAATGTATCCTTTGTTGAGTTCAATATCAACTGAATTAAAATTTTCTGTAAAAATATTCATACCAGAGCACATTCATATTCAGCTCTAGCAGTAGCAGCAGTAGAAAGTGTGTTGAGGTATACAAGATATTAATAGGAAAAGATATTAGACAACATTCCCATGATATTAGATATTAGAAGTTCCCATTCTTACTGCCCAGGATAGAGTAGCAATGGCAACATCAGTGAGAAATTTTAGCAAATTTTACTATTGTAGACAAGGTCATCGAGCTCATTGCTTCAAGGAAAAAGGCGCATAAGCATTTAAAGTGGCAGTTGGATTAAATTATTATTTGCCTAAACCTAAATTACAGTCAACTGCCACCTAAATCCAAAGTTCACAAGCTTCAGAATCATCTCACTTTTCAACATGAAATTTTCTCAAGTACCCAAAATTCTGTTTTTGCAAGTAACCAGGAATGTTTCAGCCTTCGCAAGACTGAACAACTTGGCACCTATCTCAATCCAAAATGAGGTAAGTTCAATTATTTCTTCTGTAAGGGGATTCAAATTCACATCTCCCACATTTTCGCCTAAATGCCAGAAAATAGATTATTACAGAGTGGATGTCAGTAAAGGTGGAAGTGATGTTCTCTACCCCTCCTATTGAAGCTGTTCCACTTTGCAAAAAAGAAAGATTCATTGGGTTAGAAAGAAGTAACACAACACTGTAATTTAGTTGTTAGGGATCCTTAATGTTGAGGGAAACCTGAGTTCTACTCTGAAGTAGATAAATATGCTTAAATATGCTTATCTAATGTATCTAGTGTAAAACACTTTGAAGGAGTCTGAGAAAAATTCAGGACAGGAAAAATCACTGAAATTTCAAATTATTTCATAGATCAGGAAACTTGTTTGCATCCAGCTTTCTTTGTAAAAACTGGCTTACAGACTAGACTATAGTTAGACCACAGTAAATGAGCATTGTTGCAAAACTAAAGTAGACTATCCCAGGAGTCCATTTTTTACATATGAATATTAAAGCTAAAAGTTGATTAATTAGGTTGAGATGTCTTTCCTCTGCTTTCAAATTTGCTACTGCTGTGTGGTTGGTTTCCAATTGCAATGTAAATCATATAGGACAACATGGCTCACAAAACTCTTCAGTCCTAATCTTGAGTTCATTCTTCGCAAGTAGATATAGCACCTTGAAAAAGAAGGTGGAAGAAATGTTGCTAACCTAGCAACATTTGGATAATGATCTGATTCATCTACTTTCAGGACTTAAGCAAGCTCAGGCTATGATATTTCCTATAGTCTGGCAATTCTGATCAGACTCATCAGACATGTCAAGTAGAAATACTAAAAATTGCCATCTCATAGTTACAAAGGAAGTGCTATATTTTGAATAGTTGATTTTTATTTATTTAACATCAAGTGACTACAGTATTTTTAATATTTGTAATCTTTTGCAAATGTCTTGTACAATTCTAGTGACAATGATAATGTGTTTTTATAATTGTTAGATCAACAATTTTCTAATTCTAATTTTATAATTCTAATAAGCTTAAGATTCCCATTTCCACAGAAAGAATGTCACTATTAAACTTGATAGATTTTGACTCGTTGTTGTTGTTGTTGTTGTTGTTATATAGAAACCTCTTTATCCTTCTTCCACAATATGGGAGTCTTCTGCAAGTGTACATGTACTATGCATCTTGTAGTTGATAATACTTTAGACATTTAATTTCAATGACAAGTCAGTATTCATTTACATACAAATAACTTACTGAACCTTAATTTTATTAAAAGAATTATATGTTAATTAACTGTATTGAACCTAAAGCATTAAAAAATGTTGCTCTCTCTGCTTCAAGGCCAGGTTAGGAAAAAAAAAAAGAGCTTTAATAGCTTACCAAATACGTTCACTGTATGAAGAGTAGTGTTCCTACTTATACAATCTTTGCTCCTGTAGTTCTGCCACAGAATAGTGATGCCTGCTGGAATCTTAATTTGTTTTAGCTGTCTTTGCTTTGATGTTGACCTTTCATCCCATCATATGATTGATAATCAATGAGACATTTTCCCATAGTGGTCATGGTGTCATACTCCTAGATATATGCATCCTTCCACATTCTAACTTTTTCTTGGATGATCTGAATAGGTTGAACTTGTGTACTTTTTCACTATGTTTTGCCAATTTTGATCAGTCTTTTGGTTGTTATTTCTATCCTTTACAGCTGTTTAACATTTCTTCTAAAGCATGAATTCCAAAACCGGATAGATGTTTTCAAGTAAAGGTCTCATATTCTAATAGTTGTTCACTACTGGTGTTAGAGGTAACACTCCCTCCAAATTAGTGTTGGGTAAAACTTTTTTTGTAATAGCAAAATCATTAAAAATGTCAAATTCACAAATAGTTTTATCTAGGGAAAAATAGGAGCCAGATTCACAAGAGTGAAGGAGGAATCTCACTTCTCCCAGTATCTCAGGAATTAGAATAGTCCTTTAAGATATGAGACACCCAGGTTTGTTTATTTTATCTGTCTGAAGAGATGTAAGCCCACCTCTCCTATTTCCAGGAAACTCATAATCAACAGACTATTCTGATATGGCAGGGGGTTGGGATACATTCAGTTTCTTCTGTTGATACTCTTTTACTATACATAAGTAATTAAATATTGACTTTAGAGGGACTATCCTAACCACCAAATTAAATTAAAGAGTCAGTTACACTAAGTAATGATTTAAATGTTAACACAAATAGAACAGGTCAGGTCACTCACCTGAGATGTGAGGGACCCAAGGTGAAATCCACTCTGACTGGTTCCTGGCAAGGATTTTAACTAAGGCCATGACTTTCCCAGCAGAGTATATTAAGAATTGTATTTATTCTCTCTGCCACATTATGCTGGGAGACCACAGTGACTTTTACAACTACCATGACCCTTAAATCTTTTTCAGAGTCACTGATTTCCAAAATAGCCTGGCATCCTATAAATATACCCTACATTTTTTTGTTTCTAGAAGTTTGACTTTGCATTTGACTGTTAAAATACATGCATGTAACTTGATGATTCCACATGGTCCCGGTTGCCCCTAAGCAGTGACTTCCTTGTTATATCAATTTATCAGTCTTTGTGCTATATGGCAATTTATGATTTTTTATTTTCTTATGGATCATTGATAAAAAATAATGTATAACATCAGTCTGGGTGGGAACTGAGCCTTTCAGAACCTCACTAAACCAAAACCTATTGATGATTCCCTAACTGTAACTGCATTTTTCAGTTTATCAGTTGGTAGTTTTCAATCAATGTAACACGTATCATGTTTATTTATATAATGCCAATTTTAATAAGAGTACAACTATATTTTAACTTAAATGCTCTACACAAGTACAAATACATTATTTCATCAAGTCCCACTGAAGCCTTGTTTTGAGGACCTGAGGAGTTAAATGTCAGCTTTTTGGATAGGGGTGATTTAACACTAAATTAGTATTTTCATTTAAATCATAAATGAATCATAGATTGAATTTGGATTATTAAATTTATTATCTAGCCAAAGTACAGGATGCAAATATTTCACTTGTCTTTTCCAAGGATAATGATCCATAAAGTCCTATGGTCATCATGTTTAGATGCATATTTTCATCAAGCTCTTTTAAGCTGGATTTATATATTATGTCCTATATGCTTCCATAGGTCCAAAAGGAATATAGGAGTTGAAATTTCTTAAGGCAACTTTTGGTACCTTAAGTTATTTGCTGAGAGTCAGACCTTCACATGTGAAGACTATTCAATTTTCTGTATAGAATTAGCCTGGTTCTATGACTTAGGGACCTACATTTCCTAGCTGTTAAATGGGAAGACTTAAGTGCCTAGGACTGGGATTCACAACAGACAGCAGGTTGAGCTGGGGTGGAGGGCTTGGGGCCGAGTGTGGAAAAGAACATACACCCTGAAGCCATCCAGCAGCAAACATGAGAAGGATATATATAAAATCTTGCATCCCTTCCAGAGTTAGGTAGCAGGGCTATGCGAAGTTTTGGTCCCTGATTTGATCTGGTGGAGATTCGGCCTGATTCGGTGGCCAAATCTCCAAATCCAAATTGACTCAGAGGACCCTTTAATCTCTCCGATTCAAATCGGAACCCTCCAAATCGATTCAAAGACATTCGGAAAAAATCACCAATTCAGAGATAGACACAGCTTTAAATGTTCTTTCTACAAACCTCAAGGTAGCAGGTGGCTCGTGAATGCTGTGATGCTGGGACTCATGGAGTGTCCCACAGGAGTGTGGCCCCCCCACCCCAGTGCACTCAGCAGCAGAGCCGGAAGTGGACTAGAAATACTTCCAGTTCACTTCCAGGTCTACTGGGTGGTGCACAGAGCCCTCCCCCACCCCTGCACCCTCTCGGCTGAGTGACTGGTGTCTCCTGGGTCTGGGGGGGGGCACCTGGGGTCCCCCTGCAGTCAATCACTAAGTCGTGGGGGGGGCATGGGAGGGCCTCCAGTGCACTCCCCGGTGGACCTGGAAGTGGACTAGAAATACTTCTGGGAGTGCACAGGGCCCCCCCACACCCTTCTGGCTCGGCGACTGTTGCCTCCTGGGTCTGGGGGGGCACCTGGGGTCCCCCCATGGCCAATTGTTGAGCCAGAGGAGTGCAGGGGCGGGGCGCCCAGCATGTTCCCTGGCAGAAGTGGATTGGAAGTACTTCTGGTCCACTTCTGGGTTTCCCACCAAGCACGCAGGGGGGTCCTACACTCCTGTGGGATGCTCCATCTGCCCCAACATTGCAGCATTCATGAGCCATGCTGGTACCTTGAGGTATGTAGAAAGAATTTTTAAAGCTGTGTCTATGTCCAAATTGCTGGTTCTCTAAATCAGCATCAAATTGTCTCGGACAGCCAGAGCCGACTCGAGGTGATATACAAACTGCTCAGTCATTTGGGCGGGCTGGTGAATGGAGAGGCAGACAAAGAGTATTGGTTGCGAAAAACTTTACTTACACTGCTAGTAGCTGCGATGCAGGTGGTCCGGTCGCTTAAACAACTCCACGAGTTGCTCCAGCTGGCAAGGCTCAGGCCAGCTAATCCATCCACAAATTAAGCCAGCAGGGAAAGGGTACGTCGAAGGATTGCACTCGGCAACAGGGAGAAGAATCGATAGGTGATCAGGCTATCGATCAGCTCAGCCGCAAGTCAGATATCTTTAGAGGCACTCTGCAGCGTGCTCAAAGTTCTCTGACTTGGGTGGAAGTCACACAAAATTTTATACGGCCAGCAAGCCAATTACTAGCCGCCACGTACGAATAATTTAGAACTGGCCAATAGCGGGACACAAATTTGCATGCGAATGGCGGGAACTCTCTTGCACCGGGGTTCTCTGTTGCAGCAGAAAACTTTTGCTGTGCAAGAGACTCTCATGTGGTGGGAAAATTCCATCGTGCCAAGGCACTAAAATCATTGGGTTGTGACATGCCCCCTTGCCGACGGCACAACTGGAATTTTAGACACATGAGCACATTATAGAGAATTTTTGTTTCAGGATTCACTGGCCTGATGGAGCTTAAGCAACCAACATATATATAAACAAACAATTTTACAGACCGGTCTTTTTAACAAACTATAAAATACAATAACTTAAACATATAACAACAACTATTAGTTATCGTCTGATTGGAGAACATCTGTTTGGGACTCCCCTCATTTATATCACCGTGGGACGTCCATCTTCTCCCATAACAGACAATGCCAATTAAAATACTTAGCAAAATGAGAGAGGAGCAGCGCCATAGCACGTTCTGGGCCGATGGACATTCGCTGCCTCGGTGACCCCTCCATAGTGTTATTACGTTGACTTAAGGGAACCACAATTGGGTGCTTGATGGATCTCACAATCGAGTGGCTGTGGATTACTGCTTTGTTGAAGTCGGGCCTGTAAAGAAAGAAACAACAACAGAACAAAACAAAAGAGAATCGTGGTTGAATTTACTATAAGGATAGTAGGTGAACATCGGAACGACGAGTCATCCAGTTGTGATGAACGATAATAGGGGGACGATCGGGCTTTTCCTCTAATTGGACAGAATAGGTATTAGGATATTGTCCCGACCGTTGAACTGTTCCCTTGTGAACTTGCGGATGAGACTGGTGGGGGTGTGGTATTGAGATCCACACTAACTCATCTGGTTGGAACTTAGGTTCCCAAGGTAGAGGTTTCTTGACATTAGCTTCGTCCCATAATGGTTTTGCGGTGTTCAGTGAGATGAGAACATCATGGTTGAATTTAGTCCAGTTTTTAAATGTCCCTCCTCCTCTGAGACGAAGTTGTTCTTTGTACAGGCCTATATGTCTTTCTACAACGCCATTGGACTGCGGGTGGTATGGCAGATGGAGATGCCATGCTACATTGTGAAGATGAGCAAATTTGTCCAGAGCATTAGAGTTAAATGGGGGTCCCCCATTAGACTGAATCTCATGAGGAGGTTGCCAGGTGGCAAATACAGCAGTTAAGGCAGAAATAACAGCAGTGGCATTGCTTTTCCGTAAGGGAATAACTTGTAACTGTCTTGTTCCCAAGTCAACAACAACTAATCCTTTATTTGGTGGCTTAGACCCTGGGAGGGGTCCTAGCAGATCTACCTGCCAGACTTTTCCTGCTTGGAACTGTGAAGAGTCGAAAGCTCTGAGTTGATGCTTAGTTCTATGACACTTCTCCTTAGCACATATCTCACAGGCCTGAGCTACCTTTTCCCAATCGCGTTGAACTCCATATGAGGCTGGCTCCGTAATGGTTCGACACCAACGTTGATGGCAAGCTCGCGGTCCCGGGTGACCCCAATTTTCATGAAGCCATGCGAGGAACGGATTTACTTCAGGACCAGAGGTAGATGTGATAGGCAGAACTACATCGGTCCAGAGTGGGTCTTCTAAGAGCTTATCAATGACCTCATGTACTGGATCAGTATCCGGACAGTGTGACTTAGTGTGTTTAACCAACGGGAGCCATGCAAATTTAGTTAACGTTTTCCAGATGTCTTGCCAATCATCCAAATTTTCGGTGGGAAGGGCTGTACCAGTAAGAATCTTGTAAATGTACTGCGAGTCGATGGTGATAATTGGAACTGGGAGCGTATCATCATGATGTGTCAGACAATGCTCCAGTACCTTGAGGAATCCTAACAATTCACATTTTTGGGCCGAGTTGTCATTCAGGTAGGCTTGAAATATTTCCTTATCGTGACAAGCCTTGCAGTAATACCCATAGCCTCTGCCGTGTCGGGAGGTTCCATCTGAGGCCATCCATGCTGGGGAAGAAGTTCCATACAGTGTAGGGACCTTTTCCTCATCTTTTGGGCTGGGATTAGGCGTTGTATCTTCTAACTTCCAGCAGTGCCAGTTGTAATGGTGGGTAAGCACCAGCGTATTCCACATTTTAGGCTCCCCCTGAAAATGCGGGTCAACTTTTTCCGCATTCAGCAAAGGTAACAATGTGGTACCGGGAGCGCGTAGTGTTCCATGCCCCCTTGCTAGTGGCTCCACTAATTGTTCAGCTAGGAGGATTTTTCCTACAGCTCCATATCGATGTTGTGCTGCTTGAAGCGTCTTATGGGCAGTGTATGCTAGCTCATCGCGAGGGCTGTGCACAACAGCCCATACGTGGTTTGTGGTGAACCCAAGGGTTACAGTTAATGACTTACCCAGATCGATGGCATGGAGCTGTGTGTTTTTAACTATGGCTAGAAGGCAAAGCAGGTTCCGCTGATCTCCTTTCGTCCAGGGTGTGGATTTTCGGGATTTGTCATGGATCTGTCGCTGCAACTTAGTGAGGAGCGCCAAATCACTGGGTTCAACATAGTGCCGGTACCAATTTAAATGACCCAAAAGCTGTTGAAAATGTCTCCTAGTAACAGGGAGGAATGTTTTTAATGGATCGATGTTAGGACCACATGCGAGATTCCGTAGCGGATGGAACCGATGTATCAGGTGCCAAGGAACGTGATGTCATCTACAGGATGTAGGCATGACTTTTCCTCTTTGATCGTCCATCCCTCGCTTTGAAGGTGAGCAGCTAGTTGGTTGACTATACTAGTAACTACGGAACTATCACGACCCATGATAGCAATATCATCGACATAACTCCAGATTCTTAATTCCTCCTCTGGAGGAAGAGAATGTGAGGCTTCAAAATTCTTCAGGGTATTATTCATGGCACCAGTAGCCAACGACGGAGTGTTGCGATATCCCTGCAGACAAACCGTCCACCTGTACATAGTGCCATCAATGCACATATTTAGTATTCCTTCCGGGTCAGTTATCGGGATGGAAAAGAACATGTTTTTCAAATCCAGCGTGACCCCAACCCACTTACTTTGCTGGAATTGAGCCATCTCGAGCATGCATTGTGGTAGAGTAGAAGGATTAGGTTGTTGAAGTACTTGACATCTTTTGTTGACCTCTCTATAATCGACAACTAGCCGGGCTTCATTGGGCTTTTCAGGTTTCACAACTCCCTATCCTGGTGACAAGTAGGTGCTAGCAGTTACGGTTTTAATACAACCTTGTTGCTCGAGTCGCCACAGGAGGTCAGTAAGGGACTTTTTTAGGGGACCCTTGGTTGGAATTGGCCGATATCTCCAGGTGGAGGTGTTACGAAGCGTTGGTTGATGCCAATCCTGCTCTGGGATAATGAGTAAGGCTTGTAGCACTTGTTCTTTAAGGTCAAGCGCTCTTATCCCTGGGATTCCTAGAATGTTGATGCCCCCTAGGACAGCCTCTAGGGGGTATTGGTGGCCTTGGACTGAGAATTTGACCTTTGTGGTGACTGCAATAGCGTTAAGCCCTTGTACCTTGATCGTTTTGGTGGTCTTCTGGTGAGGTATCGTTGAGGTAATCACATTGACTTGAGCTCCAGTATCAAGAAGGAAGAATACTTGTTGTTGGTCATCTGGATCAGTAGGGTTGTAAACAGTGAGTTCGGCATAAGGACGAGGGTCAGTGGAGTCAGGTTTGAGTTGGAGAAGGCCGCCGGCGGAGCTGACGGCCATTACTCGTTTTTTGGTGGGTCTTCGAATTTGAATCCTAATGCTTTGGCCAGACGACATTGGGTCCAAAATGTGCAACTGATACTTTGTAAGTCCGGAGTGGGCGAGAAGAAACCCGAACATACTTTTTTCCTTCAAGGTTCTTGGAGGTGACCACCATGGCTCTCGCCGGGGGGTAAGCTCTTGACGTCTTAGTTTCGGTGTTTCAACTAGGTATGCTGAAGATCGGTCTCTTATATCATCAGAAGTTCCTTCACTTTGTTTCATGAGTGCCTGCAGTCGTGGGAGATGGCCTAAGAGATTTCCCACTGTCTGACCCGCCATCGGGTTCAAAAAGAGTCGGAGCGTAACAGCATTTGCTCCTCCATATACCTCTACACAGGCGTCTATAGCTTCCAGGGGCGTTGGAATTGCCCCGGGGTCCGATAGGTGGCGATGAGCCCATCTCTCTTTGCTTTGGGCTGCTGTTAGCCCCATTGGATTCGCTCTCGGGCTCCATGAAAGGTATGATACTCTGATTATGGCTAGGAGGAGTTGCTCCGCGGTGGCCTTCTGCGGGCGACCCTCATGCCAGGTGTGAAATTTGTGGGTTACCTGTCCCACTACAAGCGCCGGGAGTGGGATGGGCCAGTGTGCACTGTCCATGACCATGTTCAAATCAGTAGCACACCCTCCACTCCATGACGCTTGTCGGGTCAGAGCACTCGCTTCTTCCCGATCTAAAGTGTCAGATCCAAACTCCACTATTAATCATCCCAAACACATGGCCAAAGTTTCTTCTGATTTTATTTTAGATTCTCTGCAAAGTTCCTGAATTTCTGGTCGAGTGCATGTGCGAGAGGTAACAGTGGTACGCGTAGTACCTTCTTCATCTGCAACACGCTTCATCACAGCTATTGGGTGAGCTGCGGCAGAGAGAGAGTTAAATTCTTCATGCGGGAGCGCTGGGTACATCCCTCCTCCCATTGCCCCCTCCCCGTGGCAAGGAGGCGGGGCCGTTGGGAACGACGTCATCTCAGGGGGCGAAGTCGCTAGGCGGATCCCCGCCGGGTCTTCTGAAGCTCCGCCTCTCTTTGTGGGTTCCCTGGATGGCTCGCGTTTCTTTCGGCGCCATTTTCTGTCAGCAGCATCATGCGGCTGGCGCTATTGATAAGCGTCGCTCCAGAGCTTTTTGCCGTCTGCTCCAGCGACTCTTTACCTGCCGTATGCAGCTGAGCCTCCAAATTTGCGTATTCCCTTAGTAGCCTCGCTACTGTACGGAACAACACATTCATCATCTTTCCCTTCTTCCATTTAGTTAAACCCCATTTGGGCACGTGACGGCCCTTGGTCTCCAGGTTCTCCCGGAGCTGAACGAGGAGCTCATAGCCCTGCGACCCAGGCACCAAATCCGGACAGTTGAACCAGTCCGTGGGGGTGGGTTCCCCTCCTTCCCTTAAGTATCGGGTGCATTGAGCGAACTCCTGAGCGGGGGTCAGCTTTTCTGCCTTCCGCGCCTTCACCCCGGCTAGGGATATGGTTGATGTTACCTCCGGGGATCGATAATAGACCCGGTCGCTCCCCATTATGCATCCAAACTCCCCAAGGGATAGCTTAGTTCTCCACTCTTTTATGACTGCTTCTTCTTTCTTTACGGAGAAGTAGCCATCAATATTCCATTCATCCCCTTCTACCGCCTGGTGGTAGGCAATATGCTCCCATAGATCGTTTGCATTCTCTATGCGGTGAAACCTGGTGCGCCAAGGGCAGCACCCAGTTAGACTCATCTCCATCACCATGCCCTTGCATCCCATCCTCATCGCCATGTCTCGGACGGCCGGAGCCGACTCGAGGTGATATACAAACCTCTCGGTCGTTTGGGCGGGCTGGTGAATGGAGAGGCAGACAAAGTGTATTGGTTGCGAAAAACGTTACTTACACCGCTAGTAGCCACGACGCAGGTGGTCCGGTCGCTTAAACAACTCTACGAGTTGCTCCAGCTGGCAAGGCTCAGGCCAGCTAATCCATCCACAAATTAAGCCAGCAGGGAAAGGGTACATCGAAGGATTGCACTTGGCGATGGGGAGAAGAATCGATAGGTGATCAGGCTATCGATCAGCTCAGCCGCAAGTCAGATATCCTTAGAGGCACTCTGCAGCGTGCTCAAAGTTCTCTGACTTGGGTGGAAGTCGCACAAAATTTTATATGGCCAGCAAGCCAATTACTAGCCGCCACGTAGGAATAATTTAGAACTGGCCAATAGCGGGACACAAATTTGCATGCGAATGGCGGGAACTCTCTTGCACCGGGGTTCTCTGTTGCAGCAGAAAACTTTTGCTGTGCAAGAGACTCTCATGTGGCAGGAAAATTCCATCGTGCTGAGTCACTAAAATCATTGGGTTGTGACACAAATCTTCAGATTCGGATTCAGTCAGATAGAATCAGGGACAGTGATCCAAATCAACGAATTGAATCATTGTCCCTGATTCAGGCCAAATCTGAATCCAAACTGAATAGGGCCTGCTTTGCACACCCCTATTAGGTAGCAATTAATCACCTCTGTGAGACAGATTCACAGCCTGAAATCCCCATTTAAACTTGGGAGCTTTTGTTTTCTCTTTATAACTTAACTATGGTATGATGGTACCACCAAGCTTTTGAATAACGGTCTCCTGGTCAGATTTCTCAAGGAAGAAGTGGAAGGCTTAGCTGATAGGCCTTCCTGGATATGAAAGGCATTCAAATACTCATTTTCCAGGAAGATGTTCTAATCATCATTCTAAACTGGTCCATACGCACTCCTTTTCAAGCTGCACCATTGCAAAAAGGAATGCAAATCACATGAGGCCAGAAACAGAGCAGGAAAGTATGAGGCTATAGCTTAAGTACAGTTTGGAAGCAAGTTAGTGCATCTTGGTTTCTTGTCCCTGCTCCTAATGTTCTATATGTGTTTTATCCAATGACTTTTAAAATGTAAAATTAACAAAATCTCATGAGCAGAGACCAGAATCTAAGATTTCCCCCATCTAAGGAAGTGTCTTCATCATTGTACTTACACAGCAAATCTCCCTCTTCCCCTCATTCCCTCTCATTCATTCCCCAGCCCCAAGATGCTTTTATTCCTTTTTGCACAGTAGTTCAGCTTCAACAGCAGGAACGGAGAGTGCATTCAGTTCAACTTAGCTCCTAGTCCAGTGAACTCATGGAATTCCAGCAGAATACTTAGACATCCCATTTCCTCTAGTGGGGTTGTAACTGCTAAACTATAATATAAACATTGTGTACTGCTACTGGTCAATTAGGTAAAGGTGTTTTGAAAAAGAACTAAATGTTCTAGATGTCAAATAAATAGTCTCACCTCACGAGTAAGCTGTCTTAGGCTCCTAACCTCCACAGTAGAGTGAGAGTTCAGGCAAACTTCTGTACTTTGCATGTTATTTAGGATACCCCTAGTATCTCTAGACTCTGAATCATCTTTGGAGGCATTTAAGTCTATCAATTTTAAAGAGAGCCTATGCATGTAGCCCTGTGTTTTTTAGATCATCTCTTACGGCTAGAAACCTAATTTTTGTATGTTGCTATTCCTAAGTGAAGGTGCCTAGATTACCAGTCAGGATCCGGTCCTAAATTGGTTTGTGAATCTCTACCCAAGATACTATGCTCCACTGCCAGTGCAAATTGACCGCAAAGCCAGCCTACAAAGATAACTAGGAGGTTACACTGAGATATATTTATATAGTAGCTTCAAACCTATTTCTCTCTCTCTGCAGTTTGAGTGGAAACATAGATAGGAAACAAGGAAAATGGCCAGTGTGTCCTTGTTTTTTACAGATCTTTGGGAGGTGTACTAAGTACCCCATTAGGAATCTTAATGGCCAGCAAAAATTAGAAGGTAACTGCTGTAAATAAACCCAGGTATGAACTATTTGGGAACCAAAATCCTCTTCAGAATTATCCTTTTTAATGATGCCAATACAATTTTGACAAGTTAGGCCTCCATTTTTTAAGACCACTGCCCATCATACTGATTGATAATGCCTTATTATTTTCTTGTCCTTCACAATCTGTTTTTATCTGTTTGTTGTCTCAGATTATAAATGTTTTGGTACAAAAACCATATTTTTGTTCCATGTTGGCACAATAGTTACCACAGTGAGGTTCTGGGCAGTAAAGAGGGCTTCCAGTGGCTATGATGGTAACAATAATCACCAAACAAGTTTCATGGACTTTGATATTTTTATATAAATGATCACATTCTGGTCCAACTACTCATACAAAAATCAGTGTGATTGTCCTATTTAACTGAAAAATAATTTGCTCTGAAAAACACTATGAGGAATAGGTCATTTTTATTTATATTAAAATTATTGAATGCCAAGATTCAAGGGAATTGGCAGGTTGGAGAGAAGGGAATAGTTTGCATTGTCCCTGGTTGCATTATGCCTGTTTCAGATCAATGCTATTATCTTTTACTTTCAAAAACAAAATGCTAAATATATAAAAAAAGGACAAATTTTCTATATTTATTTTGGCAGGAAATATTTTGGCAAGGTCATTTGTTTTTGTTTGATGGTGATGAAAGCCTTCAGTTTCTTTCTTTGATGCTGAGCCAGATATATCATCCCATCCATATCTTCTTTCCTGTGTGAGTTTTCCAACTGATACATTTAGGGTTCCCCCAAAAAAAGATCAAGAAGGAAACACAGACTCCCACCAGCAGCATACCCTGTTTTAACCACAGTGTAACTGAAAATATTAAGTCATGCATTAGCCACAAAAATGTAAACAGTAAAATGCAAGTTATGTGGTAGAATGCCAAATTACAGGGATTAAAAAGAAATTGAACAGATTTATAATAATTGTTGTTGTGATTGTTTTGTTATTTTTTTTTTAATTTGTCTGGATTTGTACAGTACCTAGCTTTGTACTCTGTTTGTTATAAAGTCCTGATTTGTTCAATGTAGTGCGCTAACAGAATGGCCACATCACTCTTTCATTTAACCAAAAAAAGTTGCTAAGTATGTTTTTATCACCCTAAATTAATTTTCCAGAAGGTATGCAAGTAAATACAGGTGGTGTTCCTGCAGCATCACCCTATGACTACAATTTTCTTGAAGTGCCCACGTAGGGCCAGATCTCATTGTACCTATTATGTGTGTGAGTGGACTTAGGGGTGTAGGTTGTAGCCATGTTGGTTTAAGGACTTAGGCGGACAAGATTCTTTGGGTAAATCCGATATCTTTTATTAAACCAACTATTTGGAAAAATTCTTCTTAGCAAGCTTTTGGGCATAAAGACCCTTTATCAGGCTGAGGAAGTACCTGCAGATGGTCTGTGCTCTTCCTGGATGGAGTGGTAAAGCAGCCAGTGTTTTACCACTGTGCTCTTCCATCCAGCACAGACCATCTGCATACCATCATCCCTTTTTGCATCAGTGAAATCCTAGGTACACATCAATCTCTGGAGTCATTTGGGGGAGAAAAACAAGTGCTGCAGTTTTTCTCCCTTCCTTCTGATACTTCCTCTACCATTTTTCAGCACATATATATAATCACAGGTAAAAATGTCATAGATTGCAGATTATTCCAAAGCAGCAAAGCACGGTGCATTCTGCGATCTTCACTTCATTCCAGATCTGTCTGCATGAGATTTTTCCTGTGTAGTTAACTAATTAACTGTTCAGTAAACACATCAATGTCTACACGTGTGTCCCTATTAGGGCATACAAAACTAATAAACTCCACAGCATGGAAGAGCCCGGTGCAGCCCCAGTTCCAGTCTGCCCTGTGCACATGTCCCCGCCATGCCCTCCCGGATGAGCAACAGGAGCAGTGGCAGAAGCAGTGGACTCCAGATGAGCACCGGATGAGCAGCACGCAATGGTAGGAGCCACCCCACACTGCCTTTCCACACATCCCAAGATGAGCTGCAGCTCTGTCCTACGCTTGCCTCGGTCCCTGCCCCAGCCCTGGCCCTAGCCTGCAGCTGCAGCCCACCCCGCACCATGCACATCTGAGGGACACCCGGCCCCCGAGATGAGCCACTTGCGGCTCTGTCCTACGCCCCTCCCTGTCCCGGTTGGGCAGCGCCTGCCCCAGCCCCAGCTCCAGGCCCCACTACCTCCCTCACTGCAGGGGTCTTGATCTGCCCACTCCACATCCCTTCCCTCCCCACTCCCCTTCTACCACAACAGACTTACCAGCTGAATGCAGATCTTCAAGCTTAAGAGCAGTGTATTGGAACTTGCATTGGTATCAGCCAATATGTCTCCTTAAAAATCAGCTATCGGTATTGGCCCCAAAAATCTCTATTAGTGCACCAGATGGTTGGGGCATGAAGGTGCTTCAGTACAGGGTCTGTCTGCCAGATAGCCCTGTGCTGAAGTACCTTCATGCCTCAACCAGCTTCTCCACAAAACATTGAGCCTGTTCAGAGTAGCCCTGGGCTGGCAGGCTGACTGCCTGGGCCTCCTTCTAGCCAGGGTTGCTATGACCTGGCTCAATGTGCTGTGGTCTGGGTATACATGTAAACCATGTACCCAGGAGCAATAAACTATGGAGCACTAAACACTGCAGTTTATTCCTGCACTTTAATTGCACATGCTGACACACCCTCCTTCGCTAATACTTTTGTTTTCATATATGTATTAGATCACTTTTCATTGTTTCCATCAAGATGTTGCTGTTTAAAGCATGAAAATGGATAAAATAGACCACATTAGAAGCTCACTACAGAAATGTATATGAACATTTAACAATACAATTAAAATAGAAGCAGGGCTTTAAAATATCTTTTCAACTTACAAAATACATTTTACAAAGGAGAATTAATAAAATGTCCCAATCATCTCTATTATCATTATTTGTAAGCAATAGTGACTAGCAATGGGGGGGGGGGGGCGGGGGGAGGTGAGCAGTTAGAGATAAAGATGATGCATTAGATCAATACATCAAATGAAACATCTGTATCTTTATTTGATTTGCTGAAGCTCTTTATCTGAAGATTTGCCAAATTCTAATGTAAATTTGTATTAAGTCATAGAGCATATACTTTAGACAGACATAAAGTGGTCCATGTTTGTGGGATGTGGGGAGGGGAAGAGTGAAAAACATTCTTCAATCTGAATCTGTGATCTATCATCATAGACTAGTTTTGTTTTTGCCAGGGGGAAAAGGGGAAGCTTACAACCACAAAGCTGGACAGATTTCAAAACAATGCAAAGTGGTTCCTCATTCTCAATGCAGACTGGAGTATGTGTCACTGGAGCAGAGATGGTGACAGGGAGCCCCGTAGAAAAAGATTAATGACACTAGAATCTACCAGCTTGGTGCTTACACTGCACTTTCAGTATGCAGGGACAAACTGTTTGTTTTCCCTTTTAGATTGTTCACCACTGCTTGATTTACTGGGCAGCAGAGTGAAGACAAGGTTTTAAATAACTGTGGCATGGCTACCACTCTTCTCAGCAACCAACTGAATTTCTTTCAAAGGCTGCAAAAGATTTCTTGTTCCAGCAAAGGAGGAGAATACTCTGTTCCCAAGATTCTCTGCCATGAAATGTGACTTCAGTTATAACCTATTTCTGACTTTGAAAATCTGAGGCTGCCTTTCAGAAACGAAGACAAAATGATTTGATTGATGAAAAATAAATCAATGACAAATAATATAGGCAGCAATATCTTTCATCCACAGAAGAATATTATTAAACACCAAATTGGTGACCATAGCATTTAAATGAGTTTAACAAATGACAAAGAGTTTATAGGATTATTGAAAATTTCTAAGAGAGTGTAGGAAAAAATGAGAGTGGATGAGACTCTGAATTGAAATTTATTTCAATTCAGATACCCTATATACAAAATTGACGTGAAAGAGGAGAAAATCCAACTCCTTTAGTCAATTTTATTCCTAGTACAACTTCACTGAAATTGGAAGAGTTGCACCCAAATGAGTTTAATCCATTATGTGCAAATTAAAGCATGTAATTTTCTTCAAAACATTTCAGCTACTGGATGCACTCACATTTAGCAAACCTAGGTCCCATTTAGTCACATGTTTGCACTTATAATGAATTTTGTGAAGGAAATATCATTCCATTTGTATAAATTGAGTTTCTTGACAAAACATTGCAAACTTGTCACTCGGGGAAAGATTTAAAAACTGACATGATTTCAGATGTCTTAACAGACAGAGAGGATGGCTACGACATATTTTATAAGAGAATTTCAAATTGTGAGGTAGTGAAAAATAAGTTGTAAGGTAGTGAAAAATACAAAGCAAATCTTTTAAAGTATGCAAAAGGACAATGTCAAGTCTGTATTGCTATATGTATAATGCAAACCTTATTTCGAAGCAATTCACTCCTGATGGACAAAGGTGGGCGGTCCCTTGGGAGGGAGCTCACTGCTGTACTGTGACCCCAGTAATGAATCACCCAAAGAAGGTGAGACTTGGCACTTAAGCTAAGGTTAACCAAAGTTTCACACCAATGTCGTTTACATAACACTGAAAACCGGACTCTTTTTAAAGCACTTTTATGAAGAACTACTACAATTCTTAGTAAAGAAAATTAAAATGAGGCTGCTGCAACTGCCCCAGCCATGTAAAAAGGTGCCATTTCCCTCTGGAGGACAAATGAGAAGAGAGTCTGGGTTGTTGTTTTTTTTTTGTTTGTTTCTTTGTTTTTTTTAGATACACTGCTAGTACTGAAGACAGCTATGAAGAATGATAATCATATTGGCTTGCATATTATAGAGAATGTAGTATACAAGGAATGTAGCATGGCTTTCCATAAAACTCTCCAATTTATTTACCCAGTTGTATGCCAGTTCCATTAGTTATGAGTGGTGGAGTGAAACCAAGCTGTAATGTATATAAATAAAAGTATCCAGGCCAAATTAGTGAAAATAAATCTAATGTTTCAAAGAAGATCATTAGGGCATGTTGAAATAGTGCCACATTCCACTTTAAAAGAATATTGGAATGGCACGTGATTTTCATTTTGGTCTTTTGTCTCAGCAGGAGACTACCACTCTAGTGGCAAAGGAAATAATTTTTCTTTATAATGCAGGTCTGGTTAGGGGATAGATGAGATTTTTTTTGTGAGAAAAATTTGTGATGATAATCATAGTTTTTTTCATAGTCTGTTTGTCTGTCTGTCTCTCTCTCTTGAAGTATCTGACAATTTTACAATCCTATGCTACCACCTATCAGCATGGTGTCTGAGCTTGCAATATTTGCATGCAAGCAGATACTAATATTGATCTGGATTATCTCTCCAACTATAAACCCTTTAGGGAGTTGTAAATAAGAAATGATCTGTGAAGTCCTGAATCCAAATAATTTCTTCCCAAATTATGTCACCTCCATGAATGGGTTGCCTAGCAGACACCTTCTCTGAAGGACCAGCACAATCCCTGAGGGTTGAGTTCAAGTAGATTATGCTCTGAGTCTCTAAATCAGCTCAGTGCCAAGAGAAGTGAATGTATTCCTATCTGTATGCTCTTGATGGAGCTATGTTGACAGGTTTTTCACAGCTGGCAGTTGCTGACACTGTTCCTAGCCTGTGTAAGTGGGAAGGGCGAACAGAACAATAGTAGAACTTTAGTATATTTCTATTCTTCTCTCACATAATTCTGCAAAACCATTGAGAGGATCCTACTTGCCCTTTTACTAATTGCTAACCCTGCCAGTAGATTGCTTATGTCCCACAGAGAAACTTAAGAACATAGGGCTGGAAGAAACTTCCTGGATAATGGAAACAGAAAATTGAAGGCAATCCCCTTCCATAAATCTCCATCTTAAAGATCGTTTGGTGTTTTGCCCATACTACTTTGATTGGAAGGCAGTTCTGAAATCTTCCTGCTTTGATTGTTGGAAACCTAAGTTCCATTCTAATTTATTCATGACTAGTTTACATCCATTGGTTCTTGTGCTACTCATCACCATATTATCTGAGTCCCAGACTAGGTTCTGTGCTAATATTGCCTTTTAAGCTTAAATACGTCTTTTTCCCCATCCTGGTGTAGGCCAACAACCATACTCCTTTTTCAGCTAGGCTGAACAAACCAAGCCCTGTTGCCTCCTCTTGTATGATAGGTGCTCCATTCCCCTGATTATCTTTGTAATCCTTCCCTGCACCTCTTACAGTTTGGTGACCAAAATTTAGTACAGAATCACACCTACTTCCTTTGCACCCATCTTTGGTTTTGCATAGAGCCTTTCTCAGTTGCAAGTAGGAAAGAGGGATTTTTGCCCCACCTACCTGTATGTGAAGAAAAAGGGATCTCCACAGAGGCTCTTCCCTTTGTATCTATAAGGATGGTCATAGATTTATAGCTCATAGGCCAAAAAGGGAACATTATGATCAAACTTAATTGGTTCTTTCCCTCCCTAAAAGTTAATACAGCATGAAGGGTTATAAATACTTACCCTGAGGACACATAGTGAAAGCATATAAGGATATGCCTCCACAGGCTCTGCACTACTCTCCAGATTCCTGCTGAAAAATAAACCCCAGTCACTCACTTCCTACTCTGCATTCTCCATATAAAAATATGGCAGTGAGGATGCTCTGGATTTGCTTTTTGCCACTACTCTCAAGATCTCAAGAGTCAGAGAACTTAAGAGTGGTTTTTAATATGGCTTGGAGAGCATATTCACCATTTCTGTTTCAGGTCTGGAGCAGGGAGTAGGGCTACCTTTTACTGGCAGTACTGAGTTTGGCATAAAGATGGCAAAGACATTCCTAAGTTACTTAGGAGCTGATGTCCCATTAAAAGGCAGTGGGGCTTAGATCCTTTTTATACAAGAAATTTGCATCAGTGTGAATCAAGTTGTTTGTTCAACCAGTTTACTTACATTGATGGAAAACTCAGTATGGATAATCTAATATTGATTTAAGAGAATGTTTTTGCTGTAAAACCTGATCTTACTTAGCTTAAGTGAAATTAATGTATTCTAAACAGAAATAAGCAAGTTCATGCAGCTTCCTGTACTAGTATAACTAAATCAGGTTAGTAAACCAGTACACATTTCTCCTGTGAGCCCCCTGTGAAAAATAGTGAAAAACATTGAAATTACAAGTCTACATGTCATTACTTCCATTTACAATTATGGTGGCACTTTACAAATAACTTACTATGAGATAAGCCAGTGTGTGAATTTACAGTGCATTATCTAACTGTTTCCTATCCCCTGGTAAATGCAAGATGGTTTACCACAAAATAAAAGAGATTACCAGGGAATAACATACTATTCCACTTTAAATACCCAAATGACAGTTACACTGCTATGTGACTGTTATTCTTGGAACTTAATGCATAGTGATCCTATTACACGTGACTACTGAGCATGTAGTAGCCATGTGGAACAAATATGCATCAGGTAGGTATATGTGAACTTGGCAAGTATATGGAAGCCAGCTTAACCTGGACTTCAATGGGGCAGGAACTTTCCTACCAATCTATTTTTGCTCCCTGCCTATTTTAGCCAATTAATAGTAAATGCAAAGTATAGTGGATCGGCTTCAAGAAGAGGGCTGAGGAGGGGGAAATGGATAATGCCTAATCTATAGCCTGGTGTTTAAATTACAGTGCTAGGGAACAGGAAAGGTGCAGGGGCATAGAACCTAAGTCTCTTATTTCCTTGGTCAGTGCACAACCACTAGGCTAGCGGGCTAAAACATGAAAATGTCCTCTCCCCCTCCTATGGTATCTAACACTAATTAGTCAAAACTTTTTGTCTGGCTACAGATTTGGGACTTACGCTCACTCAGGTATGCTCTTACGGAGCTGCACAGATTGAATGCAGTTCACTAAGAACGCTCAACAGCTTAAAGAGAATGTTTACAGTCACACTGTACATGGAATGGGATAAAACATATGCAAATGCCAAAAATGGCAGTTTATTTAGGTGGGTAAATGTAATTTGGACCCATAAAATGATAAAGGATTCTTCTCTATAAGTTCAAACTTTAGTGTTCCTCATAGTAACTGATTTGAAGTTTGATGGGGTGTTACAGATTTCAGTGCTGCAGGACATAATCATGTGAGAGACGTATTTATTTTTCCATTTTTTTAACTTCATTTTGATTAGCTGAAAGAATACCATATAACTTTCTTTAAAATAGTTTTCTATATTCCCGAGAAAAGTTTGTACACAGGATGATGGAACAATACTAAGCTATGCTGCATTTCTTTAAACAAGATACGTAGAGAATATACACAATACCAGAATTTACAACACAAAAACAAAGCAAGCATGCACTTGCCCTTAGGTTATTTTAATATAATTATTCTCCACTCCTATTCAAGGTGTGCCACTGGGCAGCTGACCATGAAAGGTTCATTGGACCCAAGGGAGAAGAAGTAAAAAAGGGATTCATTTCTCTTGTGCAGTGACCTTGACATTTTACTTGGAGGAAGGAGCACTGGGTTCTGACCCCAGTTCCTACAAACAGCATTGAGAGCAGAAGACAGAGCTAGCTGGTTCTCTCCCAGTAGGATCTTTTTGTCTCCCAGTCACACTTCTTTCCCTGTTCTCCTTCTGTCCCCACGACTTTTGCATTCTTTTCCTCCTAGAGGACCAGCTTCATGACATAGCCTAGTAGGTAGGGTAAATTCTTCTGGCTGGGTGAGGATGAGAACTCCAAGCCTAACACTTCTTGGTCAAATGGTGCAAACACTAGGCTATATGGTGTATGTATACATGATCTCAGTTGCAAGCAGTCACTTAGGACACTTTCACACGTGTTCTGAAGGTGCAGTGCTTTAATTAGAGTGACTCTGAGAGCCCCTCTAATTAAAGTGCCACTATGTTTCATGTAGGGTCTGAGTGCAAGGAGCATAGAGCTTTAGATCAAGTGCTCGCACCTCCATTTTTAAGCATGGGGATGCTGATACACAAGATGCAGGAGGATGCTTGAGCGTGGCAATTGGCAATTACTATGCTCCAGCAGACTTGATTAATTGTGTCTCCTCCAATGCACTGGAATTCCAGCACATCGGAGCAGCCTCCACACTCATGTGTAGACACACTTAGTGTAGTTTTAATCTGTTTAAAGACCCTGGGACTTACCCTAAATGTATGCATTTTTTCCAGATGGAGTAGCATCACAAAAGCATTGAGGGGAAGTTTGACATTCAGCTAGTCATTGTGGAGTACTTATCTGCATGTGCAGTAGTCCAAGTCTAGTCAAATAAGGATCTTTTAGGACCAGAAGGAAGGTGAATAATGAATCCTGTAGTTTTGCAATTGCTAAACTGAATGGAATAGGATCATATTTTGTGATGTAAATGCCTAAAAGGCATCTAAGATCAGAACCACTTAGAGAAGTAACAGAATCTGCATCTTTATCTCCAGTGACTTATCCTTAGACATCTTCTTTTGAACAAATTTACTTGTCAAAATACATGTTTGTTTGTGTAATTCAATTTATCACTTAACTGAACATAATTATTAGTTGTGGGTTAAAGATAAAGAAAACTCTTTTGCTTAAGATTTTGGATTTCCATTTAAAAATATTTAAACTTATTATTTATTATTATTTTAATTTATTATTCACTGTGCAGTGTACATTTTCTTGCAAATACTATGGGACTTGTTCTTATTTTGACAGCTACACCAAAGTAGTATAAACACAGAATATGTTAACTTCATTAAAAAAAAAATCAATATCACCTGTTGGCTACATCAAGGGAACATAAATCAAGAACCCTGTATGCAAGTTTCCACTCTTCCACTGATCTATTGAGTTTGGACGGTTTCTTCCTCCCACTCCCCACTATCCCTGCTGTTTGTCAGGTTTCCCTTCTGTAAAAAAAGGTGGGGATGATGCTATTAATTAGTCTTTCTAGGATTTTCTGAGGAAAAACTACAAAAATACTAAATATTAACATTTATTATTATCCTGCTATATATTATTTAGAAATAAACACTAGCCACATGCAGAGTGAAGGACTATTTCCCACTGTCACTTTTGCATTATTCAGATATGGGAAAAAGAAATAGCTGGACTTCCAATGAGATAGGCTAGCCTGCTGATGCATGAAGATCCACAGGAGACAGGGAGTTAAAGGATTTTTTTTTTTCTGTAAGTAACTGTAAATTTGAAGACATATATTCAAAATTAGGTTTCTGAGCATATGTAAGTCTTACACAATAGCTGCATTAAGAGTTAGCAAAAATTGAACTAAATGTAGTCATCTAAATACATATTATCAGTACAATGATGCTAAGTGTGCAAAGATATACAATAAGAAAAGCTTTTGTGATTGTGCTCTTGAGCTTTTAAATGAATAATTAATTTTCTGATATTCATGTCTTATTGTAATCCACTTGAAATCAAAGATTCATCTTTTTAGAACAGGTTAACAAGTATAAGAGAAGTATAATAGGAGGTTAGATTGCCTGATAACTTTCTTTACATCTTCATGGAGCTAGGAAATTTAAAATCTTCAAAATTGTAGTTCTGTGTTGCATCAAAATAAGGGGAAATATTAAAGCAATACGAAATATAAAATACATTAAAAACCTCTTCTTCTTCTGTATGGCTAGAGCAAGCAATGGCAGAGAAGGTGCAGGTTAATTAAAGTTGTATGTTGAAGTTTGATAGCCAGTTGATGACATCTGGGCATGCTAAGTGGATTGCTTCAGTCTGTCAATGATATGCAAGTTTGGGGCAGGAGCTTGCAATGTGACTTACTGACTGCAACTCATTGCATACACAGTTTCATGAGTCCTTGTAGCCTCATTTGTTCAATAAATAACTTCCTTGTCCTGTATGAAGAAGATTATATTTTTTTATAACCTTCCATGCCCCATACAAAGAACATGATTATCATTTTTATAACAATGTTTAAGAGGTTTGGAATCATCACATTGTCTAGTCACATTGATTAGAACACCAAAGGCCTTTTCCCCATCCACCCCTATCCATGTGCAAAATGAAACAAACACAAATGCAAAGACTCATTTACAGGTATACAGCAAGACATTGTTCAAGTTCATGGATAAGGTGTTAATAGCTGAATCATAACCTTGCTTTATTTAGCTGTTTAGGTTTCCACCAACTCTGCTCAGCCCATCCAGACTACAGTCCAGTATAGAATACAGCTTGTGTTTTCAAGATATTTCCTGTTACCCATAAGTAGGGGTGCTGGAGAGCATGTGGAGGTTTGGGTCTGATTCTTCATGTTCTTCCAAATCCTTAATTAGGTGAGGGTAGAGGATGTTGCTGAAAGCCATGAAACCCAAAGGGAAAACATTGTGGATGCTGACTGAGTCTTTAAATGGCAGTCACAGATCAGGAACTGGTAGCAGTCTAGCTGTGTCAGCATGAAGTTCAGCAGGGGCTATGCCTCACCCTCTCCTAAAAGTGAGTAAATACTTGGGTAGGTAGTTCACACTGAGGTCTGTGTTGCCACAGCTATACTGTTAGCAGTACCTGAGATGGCTAATTGGAATTTACTTTGGGTATACCTACATGAGCAGCAGTCAGTGCAATTCTTTTGTGTACACATATCCTAGGTTCCAGTTTCTTCCTGGGGTTTTTCTTAAGTGGAACAGTTTGTCCTTCATCTTACTCAGGATTGAACCTAGAGATTCAGTCTGGTGATCTGCTAAACAGAAAAGCAGTGTGTTAACATTCATTATGCAGAGTGATGTTAAACTGGTTTCCCACCAAAAATGTTGAGTAAGTAAATTGCAAAATAAACCTTGTCTCATAAGATTAACAGCCTCAGGAAAATATGCACTATATAAAACTGATGTTGCATGAGATATACAAGATAAACATTGAGCCAGATGTTTCAGTGGCATGTTCACTGAAATCATAGACACTTTATACTAGAACTGCCTTAAAATCCTGAACACAAGATAAACCACGTTTGTGACTTAATGCAAAAATGAGAGTATACATATGTTCTTTAAAAGAACCATGTAAATGAGTTTGTCCTGTGTAAACTTGAGAGAAATCAAGATATGGCCATCATACATGATAACTTATTATGGACAAAAAAATTAATAAATTACTACTACATTGGGGAGCGATACATTTACTATCAGAAGAACCCACTTCCTCATTGTGGTATGATATCAACATTTTAGCAGAATAATAAGCAAACAAAGTACAATCTTCCAGTGATATGTGTGCGCGCATGGTTTTCATCTCATACTGCAAGGCACTTTTTGATTAAGTATGCTCTACCCTTATAAATCTCCTTGGTTCCCTTTTACCATATGTTCCATAATGCAGTGTTCCATATCTTCCCTAATCCTCCTAACTGTTGTGGGTTTGTATGTTAATGGTCTTGGCTGGATGTGTCAATCTGGAATCAGCCCAGTCTGTTTCTTAAAGATACAGGACTTCTTATCATTTTTTCTTATAAATTAATTCTACTCTATATCAGACACAAATTACTAAAATTAATCTATCTAATATCAGTAATAGTCAAATGCACCTCAAACCATTCATTATTCACTGGTAAGTAAAGATTCTGAAGGGTTAAATTGTGACTTGCTCTGAGTGGGTGAGGACAAACAGGACTAGCTCTGAGTGGGTGCGGACAAATATTCAAACAACCCAATGCAGATTAGGTGGTTTACCTGCTGAGGTGGAGGGGCTTTGGGGAAGAAATCAGGGGGATTAAAACAGCACAATCCCAGGGCTGGAAGGAGTTAGCTGGGCTTTCCCAGCCCCACCGCTGTGCTATAAACACACACAAGAGTTAGGCTGAGTTAACCCATTTTAAATTGTTAGACTAAATTGGAGTAACTCATTTTAGATTGGGTTAATCCTGGCCAATCTAAAATTAGGCTAGGTCGATCTAAATGTAATTCTTGCATGTGCTCAGTATTTTTACTTGATAGGCTCAGGCATAATGTTCAGATTGCCTGCTCAGGGGTATAAGAGAGATCCGTACTCTCACCCTTCCTTGCTGGTATGAACATTTAGTTTAAGTAACAATCTAGCCCCAAAGTCATAGTAAAGTCTAGGAACTGAGTGAAGAGGAAACATCTTCTTATCTTTTAAATTTCAACTGAAATAATTTGATTTTTATACCTTGCCATGAAATATACAGTACGTGAACATCATCAAACAGTTATTTTAAGTCAGATAAGTATTCAGAGGCTTTGAATGCTTATTTGAACCCCTGTTGTCTACATTTACAAGCTTGAAATCTCGTAAGAATAGTTTTTCTTTTCTAATTTCAGGTGCCTCCTGGCTTTGTCATACTAAAATAATGACACCAGGTATTCAAGTTTAGCTTTGGTACTTCTGTTTTTGTTCACTGTCATACTTAGAATACGTAAAGACACACAGAAAGATTAAAGATAAAAGTAGCAGTAAAAACTAAAATGATATGATATAGAAGATGTATCTTTTAATTATATGACTGAATTATGGTAGTGTTAGAGTGCTGTTGTTGCCGTGATGATCCAGGAATTACATGAGAGGCAACACTTTTTCAGGGGTGATATACTGATGAAGAATGTCTTGCATTCAAAAGCTTTTATAACTTTATTATAATCTAATTACATATGTTCTTGAAATGAAGGGGAACACAGACCATTATGGTCTGCACTGGGGCTGTGTGAAGCTTCGGGTGCTGATTTGGAGGAGATTTGGAGGAGATTTGGCCCAATTTGGTGGCCGAAACTCTGAATCGAATTGGGAGACCAATAAAAAGGTCTGAATTGATTCAAAGCTCTCTGAACCAATTCAGAAAAGATTCAGAGAGCTTCAGAGATTCGAGCAGTCCCCACTTGCTACTGCAGGGAGCTGGACCAGGACTCTGTGTCAGTAAGTATGGGGTGGGGAGGCTGGAGGAGAGGGGAGGTGGGCCATGGAAGGACCCCCACCAGGCCCCATCCCCTGCCTGCTCCCCCAGCCCCCGTGAGTGCCCCCAACCCCCACCTGCTCTCCCAGCTCCATCAATGGCTGCCCTACCTGGCCCCAGGGTCCTGGCGCTTAAAAAAAAAAAAAGCCACATACTCACTGGCTCCTGCCAGGCGGGGGCCAATCCTTGCTGCCCCCCCCCCCCCACTGCCCTGCACTGCATGGGATGCTCTTCCACAAGTTCCCATCCCTTGCCCACTCTCCCAGCCGCCCCCCCCCCCCCGGCTGCCCTGCCCAGCCCAGCCCAGCCCAGCCCCAGCTCCCAGTTATTTAAAAAAAAAGCAAAAAAAAGCTCTGCGCTCACCAGCTGCTGCAGCAGCTGTTGGGGCTTCTGGGGGCTCATGGAAGAGCCCCCCATGCAGCGCAGGGCAGTGGAGGCCAGCAGGGATTGCTCCCCTGTCTGGCAGCAGCTGCTGAGTGCAGAGCTGTTTGTTTTTTTTAAGAGCCAAGACACAGGGGCTGGGTGGGGCAGCCATTGATGGGACTGGGAGAGAGGGCGGGGGATGGGGCCTGTTTGAATCAGAGATTCAGCTGACTCAGTGGTGCCCAAATCTCCAAATCAGATTCAGTTGAATCAATTTGGGGCAGTGATTTGAATCACTGAATCGAATCACTGTCCCCCGAATCGGCTGAATCCAAATCCGAAGCAAATATTAGCCACTTCGCACAGGTCTAGTCTGCACTTCTAATTCACCTACAGCCAGAAGATACCTGAAATCTCACATGGGACCTGATTCTGGAAGGTATTGATTTCTTAGAGTCATATTCTGTGAGTCATAATGGTCTGTATCCCCCTCAATTTCTAGAATACACACACTTGTCTGATATAATTTAAAATAAATGTCTTTGTACTTCAGTTCTTTTGACATCCATTAGGACTTGTAGCACTAGCATGTATTTAAAAGGTGCTCTTCACACGGTTCCAGGTTCTGCCACAGAACCTGGATTTCAGGTTCTTGACTACATCAACAGGACCACTGAGATCAAACATATTTCTTGGAAATAAAGATGCTACCAGTGGTATAACAAGCTAAGTTATCACTCAGGGAAAACCTTGCTAAGGAGGGTGGGGAGAGGGGAAGGCAGGACACATGGTTCCAAGGGTAGGGGGCATATGGATTCTGAGAGATGGGGCGGGGGTGCAGGTTATAAGAGGGGATGTGGGTTCTGAGAGGGGTGTGCAGGGCAGAAAGTGTGAGGCTGAGAGTGGACAGTGTGGAAGGGCAGCAGTCTTACCAATTGCTAAACACTCCCAGGTGAGCTAGTGCCATCATGCATGTGCTGCCCACCCTGACTCTGTTGCTCCTAAGGCAGTAGCAGCTTGGATCTGTTTCAGAGTTCCCAGCTGTGAGGATTCAACCAGGATGTATGTAGCTGTGCCTGTAGATAAGCATTGAACAGCAAGGAGGAGGTAAGGTAGGTGGGGATACAGGTTACCAGAGCATCAGGTCAGGGTCTGGATCATGCAGAGTGGAAAACACAGGGCCAGGTCCTAGGCAATCTGAGAAAGAGATCTGAAAGACATAGTCAAGGGTATAAGCCAAGATAAGGAGGCAAAAGAAACAGAGAGCCAAGTGCCTAGGTCCAGAGAAGATCCAAGAGCAGGATCAGGGAAAGCTGAGCCAGGAGAACCAGAGAAAGCAGTGAATGAAAGGCTTGACAGTGAAGACTGTGGCTCTTGTCAAGGCTTCCGTGCAGCCTGAGGCTACAGGGGTGCTTAAAAGGGCTGAGTGGCATTCTCAGCAGCAAAGCCAGTTACAGAGAAATGGGTCAAGTGCATTAGCTAAGTTATGTGAAGAAGCTCAAGAGCTCATCCCGGCTGTGCCTGATTGACCACAGGCCCTGACACCAGCACGGCAGTACTGTCAGCGTGCAGACTCTATGGAGAATATGACCCCAGCCAGGTGCTTGTCCAGTCTCCTCTTAAAGACCTCCAAGGTAGGGGAGAGCCCCACCTCCCTTTCCAGATTCTGGCAACCCTTAATGTAAAGAAGTTTTTCCTGATGTCCAACCCAAATCTGCTCTTTGTGGCCATTGTTCCTGGTTAAGAACTTAAAACTCCTGTATAGGAGCTTAAATAATTTGCTTCCAGAGAAGCATCCTAACCTTTGTACATGTAAAGAAATATGAGCATGTCCCTTCTAACATTTCCTAGTTTATTTTTTGTTTCTCTATGGGGGCACCTTTGAGTCACAGCATTTTCAATCTACCAGATGAGTTTACTGCAAGTTCCAAGTAGGTGTGTTTTTTATTACTCATCTGTCAATACAATAACAGAGAAATTAGAATTAAACTCATGTTTCAAAATTTTTATTGCCTCATGTGCCACTGAGGGTAATATTTGGGAACTTGAAAGTACAAATCAGGGTGTTCTCTGTTGGTGCATGTGTTTGACAGTTACAAGAAAGTGTTTGACATTTCTCAGCAGCAGAAAAAGCTACTGACTGCAAGATTTTTGAACAGCAGACACAATAGTTTCTAGGGAACAGTCTGGAGATTTTTGTTAATTATTATTTTATGTAACATGCACCTTCATGATTTAAAATTACATAGAAAGCACAAAATATTTTTTTGTCCCTAAAACTTTTTAAAATTAAATCAGCAGCTTAATGGTTGCTAGTTCAGTTTAACTATCTTAGCTGGCTCTTGAAAGCTGAACAGTTATCTGTAAAAATGTACAAAATGTAGAGGCCAAGTTAAAAAAAATAGTTCAGAAGCCATTTATGTGCCTGTTTTCATTGGAATCAGCAGCAAAACTCTACTGTATCTTGGCCTAAGATGAATTTTGCCATCAAAGGGAAAAAAAATAATATTGGACTAAGAATGAAAACTGGGATCTTGTTTTTAGGTTACACTGGACCAAATTTTAGTCTGAATAACAAAGAAATCCAGAGGAAATATAATTTCTTCTCTTAAATATACGCTTTCATTCAGGTGCAGAATGCAAGAGCAGGGAGGCCACCAATCTCTTGTATCAAATGTTCTTCCATCTCCATGTCCCTTTGTAATACATGGCTTATAGGGAAACTCCTTTCAAATGTAAAATATGCTACTACCGATGTACTGAAGTATATATCATCCCTTCCTCACATAGTCTAAGCATTCAAAAAACATCCTAATATGGGTTTCATATTTTGAACTTGGATGATAAAGCTTTTGAAGTTAGACTTTAAATCTAGATTCCCCAGGCCAAAGTTCTGCTGTCACTGCACTTTACCCTTCACTTTCACTGTGGAGATGTGACAACTACTAAAGGCAGAATTTGTTTTTAATAATATGAAAGAGCCTATAATGCACAATGTGGAATTTATGTAGTGTTTTGCTACAAAGAGGCAGTTTCTGCTTCTATTGATAGTACTGATGCAACTGTCAGGATTGATAGGACTTAAATACTATAGTAGAAACTATGGATAAATAAGACATCCTGGTATAAAGTGCAGGAGATTGGGAGGTGTCTAGAGCAGGTGCTTCCTACAAAGTAGTGCAGAAAAGTGTTGGCTCTTCTGAAATTACCCATTTAGCTTCCATTTTCCCTGGTTGATTCTCATTTTGCTTTATCCAGATATATCTTGGACTACTTAAAAGAAAAAAAAAATACTTTGTTAGCACAAAGTATATTATTTTGAGCATTTTACCAAGCCTGGTCACTTTTTCTAATTAATATATGAAGGAAATCTGGAGACAAGGCCTGTTTCCCCTGAGATTTCTAGAGATATTAAAAGACTAATTTTAGAAGATATAAAGCACATCTTGTAGGATAACTGTTAGAACTGTTGTTACAGGCTGCATCCAGTTCCCAAGTGAGGAGAAGTGTGATATTTTCTCAGGTCCCTGTAGTTATCACTGGAAATATTGCCTTATGTTTGTCAGTATGCTTCAGAAGATATCATAAGTCCTTCAAAGAAAACAGAAATAATTGTGCCAAACCTGCAGCCACAGAAACTGAACAAGAAACACAGGGGAGTTCCTACTTTGTTATAGAAAATCATAGGGGCTAGGGTCACAAGCTAATGGGCCAAAGGGAGGAAACAGGTAAAAGATAAAGAAACATCAATGTGGTGGTGCTGACAGAAGTGACGTTTTGTTGTGCAGTTGACTATTGTAAATGACCTACAACAGTGCACTAACAGAAGTGCATGGCTATAGAATGCTTTAAATATAAAAAGTGCTCAGTCCCATGGCACATGAAGAAGGCACTCCAAAGCAGATCACCTTCATTAACTTCTGCTAGTGAGTGCCAGGAGTAGGCACCCCACATCTGTCTTCAGAATGGGAGGAGGGAAAGAGAGGGGAGGGGGTCCTGTGGGGGTATATCCAGCCTGTGCTGGAGGGTGTGGTAGGTCCATTTGAGACCCACCCTCTGAGGTGGGGGGATCCAATCCACCTATCTCCCCACTTCAGTGCAGACTAACCAAACCCCAGAAGGGACCTCTCTTCCCGGCCTTCTCTCCCTCTTGTCCTGAGACAGCACCAGAGATGGGGGCCAGGGCTAGGAGAAGAGCCTGCAGACATGCAGCCCCTCTCACTAGATGGGCTTCAAAGTAGTGCTTGATCCTCCACCCTCCCGATCTAACATCCAAGGTTTCCTTAAAATACAGCCTGCTCTCTTGGACTCCTTTCTCGCTCAAACTGTTGTCCTAGGTGATCTTACCCCTCAGTTCCCTGAGTGAGTCAAAGTCAGTTTTTATGAAGTCCAGGTCCTTACTCTGCTGCTCTCCTTCCTTCCTTTCTTCAGGACTGTCCCAGAGATCAGTCCTGAGGTGAATTTTTTTCACTATCTTCATCAACAACATGGAAGATCAGATGGATTGCACCCTCAGAAAGTTTGCAGATGACACCAAGCTAGGGGGATTCGTAGATGCACTGGACAGTAGGGCTAGGATTCAGAGAGACCTCAACAAATTGGATGATTGGACCAAAAGAAATCACATGAAGTTCGATAAGGACAAGTGCAAAGTCCTACACTTAGGACAAAGCAATCCTATGCACTGGTACAAGCTAGGGGCTGACTGGCTAAGCAGCAGCTCTGCAGAAAAGGACCTGGGGCTTACAATGGACAATAAACTGAATATGAGCCAACAGTGTGTCCTTGTTGCAAAGAAGGCTAATGGCATACTGGGCTGCATTATTAGGAGCACTGCCAGGAGATCAAGGGAAATGATTATTCCCTTCTATTCAGCACTGGTGAGGCCACATCCGGAGTCCTGTGTCGAGTTTTAGGCCCCCCACTACAGAAAGGATATGGACTAATTGGAAAGAGTTCAGTGAAGAGCAATGGATATGGTTGGGGGGCTGGGGCACATGACTTATGAGGAGAGGCTGATGGAACTGGGCTTATTTAGTCTGGTGAAGAGAAGACTCAGGGGGATTTAATAGCAGCCTTCCAATACCTGAAGCGTGGTTCCAAAGAGCTAGACTGCTATCAGTGGTGGCAAATGACAGAACAAGGAGCAATGGGCTCAAATTGCAGCAAGGGAAATGTAGGTTAGATATTAAGAAGAATTTCTCACTAGGAGGGTAATAAAACACTGGAACAGGTTTCCCAGAGAGGTGGTGGAATCTCCATCCTTGGAAGTTTTTAAGATCCAGCTTGACAAAATCTTGGCTGGGATGATCTAGTTGGAGACTGTCTTGCCTTGAGCAAGGGCTTGGACTAGATGACCTCTTGAGGTCCCTTTTAACCCTAATTTTCTATGATTCTTATGACTGTGAAGAAGACGTGATCCTTGCTTTGAATAATTTTCACTGTAAGTAATCTGGCAACCAGAATATAATAAGAGAAATGAGGGACTCAGAAAGGTGGTTCTAAATAAAGCAGCTTCTATTAAATGTTTGTTTCTTGATGTTGGACAAGTAATGATACTTGGTTTTATTTTGCTTGGTGGGGAGGGGGGAGGGGGAGGGTTTCCTTCTCATGGTGTCATTATCTAGGAGCTTTAAGAGGGAAGTTAATTTTGAAGTAGCATTTTGAAGAAGAGAGATTATGTGTTTTCTTGATACAAAGAAGAAATATCTAAGCAGAGGTTTGCAGACTTTTGGCAGTGTTTCCTGTGTGATAATCTAAGTATTTTCAATTCTTCCACTATGGTGAACTTATCTCTTGGTAACCCTGTCAGAAAGTAGTCTTATAGTGGTGAAAATAATGAAACCATGTCTGGTTCTATCATATGCCATGGTGGTGCAGAAGGATTTTTCTACAGCTACATAAACAGAATTCAGGAGGGGAAATTACATATAAATATATCTGTGTAGTACTGAAAGGGACAGCTTCACAAACCACATTTTAAATCAGTTAAATATACATTTATCCACTATGAAAATATACACCTCTCATTCCTACATTGGACAGACAACATTTAAAATCCTAACATAAGCAGTAGACGATTTATGGAGAGTTATAGTAACATATCTTAAACCTGCTCCTGCTCCTGATTTAATCAAAGAGACTTTTACTAATAATCCTCAATGCAATAGGATTGAAACCCTGAGCCTTCTCAAAAACTGTTCTACCTTTCCATTTTTAAATCTAGATGGACCCAACACTCATAAGCATATGTTGAATTTTTCCCCACACATGAATTAAAATCTCGCAATTAACTTCTTTCACATTTCGTTCCACTGAAACCACAATAAATGGTATGTACTTAACAGCATTCAGAATTACACATAGAAAGAGGGAAATTTCTTTATACTAGTTGTAACAGACCAAAAATATGGTGTAGAGGAAATGGGGATTTAAAGAATAATGCATGTGTTGGGGAGAAAGGGTCTACTTTAACATAATATGCAAAAAAATTTAATAATGATTTAGGTAAACCTAATTAGTATTGAAGAGGTTTCTGAATTTTTGACCTAATTGGAAGAGAATTATTTGGCATTAGAAATTAGCATCTGTATTTTTTTAAGGAAAACAGTACAATGTAAAGGAACTTTATTGATTGCTTTAGTATCCCATATTTCCTTTCATTAGAGAATATCCATGCAGCATTCTTGAAGGATCATATATGCTTAGATATATATTTAACATATTATTTGGATCAGCTCTTATATTTTGCCCAATTAGCATTTTTATTCAAGCAGAAAATAATATCAAGTTTTACAAACACTGTTTTGTTTCTGAGTGGCCCAAACATAACCAAGCAATTAATTCATGAAAAAAAATACCACTACTTATGCCTATGTCAGTGAGGGAATAAGAGAATATATTTCTTTTACAAATACCTTTCCAAAGCTCTATCCACTTTTGTGTGCAATTAAAGTATACAAAATTCCCAAATTAATCATAATTATTTACCCAGCCTCAGTAAAACCAATTCACAAAATAAAAATTACCAAGAAAATTACACCTTCTTCACTTACTTCTCTGAGGAAGCCTGGAAAGTAAATATGTCTGCTTTTGTAAAACTAATAGGAGGCCCGAGCCTCAAAATTGAGGGACTGTCACAGAAACGATCTTGTAAGCAGCCTCCTCCTTTTCAAACCAGAAAGATGTTGGTGGAATTGCAATAGCAAGCCAATTTTTCAGAAGTACACAGACTGAATTTTTAAAGGAGCCGAGTTCCCAATGACATTCCTTTAACTTTGCTGTAGAATCCCAAACTTAGTGTTTATAATTCAAAATCAATATCTTTAATCCACTTGGAAACTAACTTTGAGCAGGAGGTGCAACATCATCCTATTGTGAAACACTTCAGGCAGGCAGATCCATTCTTCACTAACACAGGCTCCTGAATTATTTGAACATATTCATTGTGCCTGAATCAAAGTCTATTTTAGTCAGTGAGCGTCCTTCCACTGACTGCAATCACACATGACCATGCCCACTATTACATTGCTGTAGGATGGTGATCAAAGAAAATATAATTGTACCTGTATCTGTATCTTAAAGAAAATCCGATATCTATCTTGCAAAATCATCTGAAAAAAATCATGTTGTCCAGATAATGTTGAATTTAGAAAACACAGTGAGCACTTGTTAAATGTCGCCCCTAGTTTTTATTTCTTCACATGTGTCAGAAACCTGGCCCCATTTTTTCATTGGGACATCCAATCCTGGATTTTAAAAGAGGGAGCAGCAGAAGAAATCAGCATCTGAGTTCAACCATCCTGGGAGGATAGGGACAAGGATATCCCCCCTACCCCAGGGAGCAGGGATCCACTATTGCTACCATCATCATTCTCAGCTGAGCCTGGCACCCCATGCAGCCACTCCCCACAGCCCCCAGCTGCAGCAGGGAAGGAGTGACCCTAAAGCGGTTCCTATGCCTGAGTCAGCAGGGGACAGCAGTGGCAGACGAGTATCCCCCTTCCTGTGCCTGCTCCTGTGGGTTCCAGCTGTGGGGAGCGTCTGAGCAGCATGCCAGGTTGGCCAGGGTGGTTGTGGTTGTGTCAGTGAATGGTTCTCCTCCCAGGCTCAGGTCTTCAGCTCCTGAATGCGGGACCTCAGTGACAAGCAGTGGTCCCCTTTTGTGCACCTCTCCCTGCCCAACTCTGGCTGGTGTCTCTCACCAGCCTAGGGAAGAAAGAGCTCACTGTGCTATGCAGGGAAAGGGGAGTATGAATGCACCACCGCACACATACTCCCTGAGTCCTGCATCCTTTTCAGTCTTTTATTGTTTCTTTCTGGGTATTTCTCTAAGATGTTTTCAGAAAGCCATTTTAATGTCTAAGAACTTGTATACACAAAAGAGATATGGGTCTTCTCATTTTTAACCACTATGGTAGAAATATAATCCTAAGCCAAATAGCTTTAGTAAACTGTGATCCTGAGTTCCCTGAGGTGATGTTTGATGCTGACATTACTTCCCTTTGTAAAAAAAAAAAATAAGAAAGAAAGAAAAGAAAAGAAGCCAAGGGAAAATAACGTAAAAGAAAAGATTAAAAAAAGAACGCCCCAAGATGTGCAGGTCTGTTCTCAAAGCCTAACCAGAAGTGAACTTGTATCTGCTAAATAGTATCAGCTCTTTCTCTCGTGTTCCTGCAATCTGTTTTTGAGGATAAGAAATAATTTAGTGACACAATTCCTTCTCAACTGACTGATTTAAAGATGATGGCTGTATCTGCAATGTAATCTAAGGCGAGTAAGGTGGGTTACATTTTGCAGAGACCTGAAGGATTATTTCCTAGTTAGATAACACCCAGAGGAATGCATTTTAGCAAAGTTTTCCTCTGAAGTCACAGCTAAATTGATAAATTGTTCATGTCAGATTTACAATGCTGTTAATGTCAGACTTCTGAGTCTTTGATGCTGAAGAATTCTCTACAGCCTTTTCACTGTCTAAATGAATTCTAGCCTAAACTCTTTTGTATAGAAATATGAAATATTCTGGCATATTAACAAGCAACAGCATATTAGTCTAATTAAGCATTTATAAATAGATGATTATTTACTTGAACTGCATAGCCACATACTATAAAAATCAAAATAATAACATTCCTTGCTTAGAAAAAAAAAATCTCATGCAGTTCCTAATACTGGATATCTTTGCACTTGAAAATATTATCATTACCTATCCATCAATTCTAGTGAAGTTATGAAACTCCATTTCACCAGAGGCCTTGACATTACATTTCTCAGTGTTTGTTCTGCTTGTCAGCACTTCATGTCACTAATGGACAGGCACTTGAGTCCAAAATCTCAATTTTTTTCTTAATGGAGATATTTTTTGCATTCAATCATCTACTCATATAGTCCATAATATGTCTGCAGGTATACTGCCAAATGAAGATAATAGGCTCTTTTGGGTCTGACTTGAAGAATGATGTTGGTGGCCATCACTGTTTGATTTTAGTCAGTCAAAACTTGATTTTACTGCCTATGAAAAGTTATTTGAACTTCCACTACACTTATAGAATATTGCTGAAGAAGCAAGGCCTATTAATTTGCTTTATGTACAGTAACAGATTATGGAGCATAGTTTATTAGAATGCAGGTGAAGTGGCTTCATTATTTTAAATTAACTGTAAGCTATGACTTAAACTGTCATATGGAGGCAGTTGGGATACAGTCTTAAGCTGAACCATTGCACAGAAAAAGAACTACTGCTGACTACGACAGAAAGTTTGCATTAAATAATTCAGGTTGTAGATAAATTTGATTTAATGTCAATTTACAGGAAATGAAACAAATAAACCCAACACAGCTTAGTGAAGTGGAGAAAAAAAAAAATCTGCATGTGTCTGCATGTAACCATTGATCTGGTAAGGCTAAGTTTGAAATGTTTTTGCTCTATGACTTTTTATTAACCTTAGCTGAGAAATCATTTCAAGTAGGGAGACTGCAAAAGAGAGCAGTGTGTCTCTTTCCTCTTCCACACTACGAAGTAGAGCAATAGATACAAAAATACACTCTCAGGGTTAACCTAGCAGCAAAAATCCCCAAGAGTTATGAAAATGTCCCTCCCTAGAATATAATTGCTGAAATCTTGTCTTCATTGAAGTCAACTCCCACTGATTTCTGGGGGGTTAAGGTTTTCATCCACTACCTCCATATTTTCCACGTCAGGTCCCATATTAGTTCTAGAGCAAGTTTATCCCTGGAAATGGAGCAATTTGACAAGGGGGTCATGACACTGGACGATGTGATATATTGTATTTATCAGATAAAAACAAATATGCAATTGTGTCCTTTTTGTCCTCTGAGAGCAAAGGAAGGGGGAGGGCAACTGAGTGTGTGTGTGTGTATGTGTGTGGGGGGGGGGAGGGGATATTCTAAATAATTGAAAACTCAGAACAAGAACCAGAAAGGGGTTCAGAAAGGGGAGAAAATGTGAAAAAATAAAATGTATATAAATCCTCAAAGTCACTCTTCAAAGACAAAGGTAAAAAAGCCAGAGGAACATCACTTCTGTAAATGATTTTATTTAATTTATTCTCTGCCTCATCTTTTTTGTTCCTTTTCTGATCCAGTAACTAAATACTCTTTAATCTAGCTACCACAGAAGCAATAAAAAAAAATTAAGAGTTGAGGAAGTACCTGGAGAAGGGGGCCCCTGTGAGATCAGAAAAAGTGGAGATTTGCCAACAAAATCATACTTCACTTCACAAAGGTTCTCCAGAACTTCAGCCTTCATTAAAAAGGTCTGTAGTTGGTATTGCTGCAAAGATAACCTAACTCAATGCTTAAATACTTAAGTGTAAGTGATACCTGCCTGAATCTGTATCTATCTGAAACAATATCTCCAAGAAGAGAGATCTGTTTTAGGGCCCGGAGAATGTCATAATTATTCAGCTATGAAATTTGGTTTTAGTTTGAAGAAACCTTAGAATTCAATATTTTTGTTTCATGACTCATCGTTTTGCTTCAGCCAGGCATCCAGACTTGTGATGTCTGTCTCAAGCCGTTTTGGGACCTGCCTGTAGCTGCCTCCTGCTCCTTTCCTCTTTCCCTACAAGAACGAATCAGATTGCATTGCATGCTCTCTTCACTGTTCTATAGAACAAAGTAGGAGAGAGATCAGTGAACCTGAGAAGCAAAAAGCCAAAAGTATGGGCTGGCTGTTAATTATTAGTCAGGATGCACTAAAACTCAGTTATGGCAGCCCTAGATGTAAGAAGCTATACTGAGTTTAGATACTCTGAAAAAATAAAACTTCTTTTCCATTGACTTCAGTGGAATCTAGTGACTTCAGAATGAGGAACTACACAGTTTTTTGTTCTTTATTTTTTAATGAGACTCTTGTAGCAAGGGCCAAATTTATCCATGTGTTAATAATATAGTAATTTATACTAAAGATATTTTTGACTTCATGCTATTTTCACTGTACACAGCTTGACAATGACATTTGTTGTTCCTCACATTTATAAAGCATGCATTTAAAAGACATAAATATTTTTCAGAATGAATAGTAAATGATGTCAATAAAAAGGCAAGTTGAAAAAGAAACTGGTAGTTAAGAGAAAGTAGACAATCTTGTTCTAATAATAATTTTTAAATTGTTAAAAAAGCATCTGCAGTATATACAAGTCCAATGACTATTTCAATATTTATAGGTATACTTATTTTCCTTTACCCATATAGTATTTTTTTGTTATAGGTTCTACAAGGAGGGTCTACATGGCACCATTCTGTAGCTATACACAAGTCAGCTCTATATTTGGGTGATTGTGTGTCCTTCTGACTTACCCTGCTTCTCAATATGGTCAGAGCACCAAGCTAACTCAGATATACTGTACTACTTTCAGTACATAAGCTAGCTTCTTTGGCTTGCTAAAACACCCCTATGCAGCATACATAGTGATATATGTAGTATTATGTTTAAAATAAGAGTTTCTGGTGACTTCAGTGGGGTATAGCTTTGTCCTAAGGCCAGTTCAAACTTAAGGGGAAGTTAATTGCTGAAATGTGTGGTCTAGAAAACTTAAATTTTATAGCTGGGGATTATATTAATCACGTATCAAGTTTGATCCACTTTGCCTGAGATGTGATAAAATATTTAGGAAAATCATTTTGTATGGGACATTTACCAGCCAGAGATAGAAGGTTCAGTATTAGTACAAGTTCTAACTGCATAGTACTAATGTCTTCTCCTCCTAAATCTTCCCCCTAAATCTTCACAAAATTAACAAAGTTTGCTATGGCAATGACCATATGTTTGGTGAATGAGGGACAGGAAATGAAAGAAATATTCAAGTATATCACAAAGAACTGACCTAGAATCAGAAAGAAGAGTTGGTTAAAAGCAATACTCAGATTGATGAGAAAATAGTTCAAATATTTTACATGTCAATGACAATATTAATGCCTAATACTATATAATTTGTGATAACTAATGATCCATTCCTCCGGGGGGGGGGGGGGGGAGAGTATCTTAGTAGCATTAGTAGTTAAATTAAAAAGAAAAAGAAAAGAAGACATAATAATTTTACCATCTGCATGGATTGATGTAAATTCCTAAAATCACAATATAGTCTAACTCTTTCAGTTTCTTTTTTCTCTTTTCTTGCTGAAGGATGTCTCTGAAGTGTTCTAGCTCACTGAAGGAATTTAAAAAAATTCCTTTTTACTTCATGAAAGAATATGATGTGTTAGAAACTCACCCAGCTTCCTCAAAACCTTGATTTAAGACTGATCCAAAGCCCACCAGAACATCAAATTTTTATAGTAAGTGGATCTCTAATTAGTGCGTATTAATGAAAACTAAATTAAAATGAAATTCCTTTTGCATTATATACTATATCCCTGTTAATCTCAAATGAGCTAAACCAGGGAGTTCAACAATTCACCATTACCAAAAGGGATTAACATGGTGTCATAACTTATTTTTAAAGTGTTTCCAACTGGTCTTGACTTTCCTTTTTTTTTGCTGAACTGATTACACTGATAGCACCAGGAGCGTTTGGGAATAATCTCCCGAATCTTGAACTTCACAGAACAAACAATTTGCTGATCCATCTGCATTTATTAATAACACCAATTACTGCTAGGCCAAATACCTCAGCTATACTGCACAGGATTTATAACAGAGAGGAACAGAATTGATTTGTATAGCTTCAGAGAATGAGGAAGTACGCTTGCATTGAGGCATCTGGATCCAAATAGAAAATAGTTTTTAAAAGATTCAAAATGTTCTTCAACAATATGACTGAAATTAGATTTCAGATATTTGCAGAAGTATATGAACATGTCTTCCTTTATGCTTAAATGGAAAGGTGAATAAGAAGAATAAAAGTCATAAAAGTAGCTAGCAGCACAGTCAGTAGGCAATAACAACTAAGCATGCTAATAGGCATTCAAGGGACCTTGTTCAGATTTAGGCAGCTTAGTTTAAACTACCTAAACCTGAATTGGGTGCATGTGCTGCTTGCTCGGAGGAAGAACCAGTGGCTGGGGACAAATTATTTGGGGTGGGGGGTGGGGGGGTGGATAGAGGTTACATGGTGGGTTCTGGCTGGTCTGGTAAGAGGTTGGTGGGCTTGTGGCAGGGGTTGGCATGTCCCCAGGGGACTGCTTGGTCCTTGGGTGGGGGTGGGTTAATTGTGGTGGGGTAGGGGAGGACAGTTAGAAAGAGCTGGATCAGGATCAGGGGGTTTAAACAGCACATCCTTGGGGTTGTAGAGAGTGGCTGAGGTTACCCAGTCCCAAGGCTATGCTATGAACATGTACAAGCATTCATCTGTCCGGGTTAATCCTTCCTAGTTTAACACTTGTATACCAGGGCATTTAGGTCACCCTAACCTTGGTCAGGGTGATTTAAATGTAATGTTTTTATGTACCCTGAGTTCCCTCAAGGGAACAATGTGAATTACCTTGTATGCACCTTGGTCCCTTGAGCAAAATGAAGTACAAAGAAAGGTAGTATAAACAGGGCCTCAGGTCATGAGTGGTTTCATAGGGATCTAACTTGTGATACATTTTCTTTTTGCCAGCGCAGCTTATGTGCAGGATCCATCTGAAATCAATGAAGCATAGATATTTTTTCATCTATTTAAATTCTTAAATGACCAACCATGAAAATGTGATGGAATTCACATTATTATTAATGCAAGACTTTTTCACCACTCCTGTTAGCCTAATTTGAAAAGGCAATTTCAGACACTGCCTTCATGAAATGTTTGTCCTTGTTAACGTAAACTTTAGTGTCCCCAGGCTCTGGTCACCAGGCAATAGGATTTCCTCAAATGCCAGTAACAGAGAAGCTGCAGGCTCCTGAAACTAAATCCTGAGAATGCTTCATTTTGACTTATGGATCATCCATTTTATCCTCAACAAATTAAAGAACAGGAAAAGAAAAAGACACCAAATTAAAGGACTTTTGATCTGCCAGGGGAAGACCTTCTAAGTAGGGCAGTGTGAAACACCATCATTTAGTTTTGAAATCCATTTAACCAGTTTGAAGGACAGTGTTTCATTTCATTGTTTCAGTTCATTTTGAAGCACTGTCCCATTTCATTTTGTCCAAACTGTTTCACTTTTTCGATGCGTTTCGACGTTTCGCCCATTGGGTATAATGGGGAATCATGACAATGCCTAAAACTTCACCATTTCTTGCCTGATTTGGATGAAAATTGCAGGGAGGGTAGCCCCTTCTAAGGGCACAAAGCCTGCCATGTTTCAAGGAGATAGGTGCAGCGATTTCTGGGAAACTACACCTCAAACTCTTCAAAGCACAACTGCTGACACTTGCCAGTAGTGGCAGCCTGGCGTGCAGATTTGGGGGCTCACACCAACAGGAGTTTGGCACAAAAGCCTTTTGTTTCATTTTGATTTTGCTGTTTCAAATTCAAAATGTGTCACAGCTTTGAAATTAAATGCCCGGTGAAATTTTGCACGGCCCTACCCCTACGTGGACAAGTAAGTATATATTTAGGGAAAAAGACCAGGATCTTTTGCTAAAGATGATGATAGTTTTCTAATATGTTCAACACTTTATCCACAGAAATGTAACCATACACCTTCATGAATTGGGCTCTAATTTATCAATGCATTTAAGCAAGTATTAAGCTTGTTCTTGTGTTCAATTGACTTCTGAGGGATAAACTGTAATTACTGTTTTTCAAGAATGGTTAATTCAACATTTTTTTGTTTAAATATAAGTATATGCTTAAATGCTTTGCTGAATCAGGACTTTAAAGTTTATAATCCATCAGGAATATATTCTGATAGTGAAAGCCACATTGAATATTGCTTTTCTGCTCAGACATCTCATTGAAATGGGGCTACTTGTATATTAGCATGACACAGCATGAGGTGAGGGAAGTAAATACATTATATTACTGTACCATGCATGCAAAAAATCAAGGTTTATAATGAACTGAAAACTCAAATGATGGTTTGCAGTAAGCTATTCAGAAGTATATTTTGAAGAAACCACAACAAAGTATTTGATTTTGTTATATATTAGTAGTATTACTTTAGTATTAAAGACTTTAGCTGAGTTCAAGAAGGTGCACACACAATGTATTTACTACATAGTACAAAGGAAGCAGACAAGTGTGCAAAGGAAATATAAGAAGTTTACTATGTGGGAAAATTACTATATGGATCTATGTATTCATGCCTTTACTCAATATTAATTTTGATGGATCTTCTTCTGTCCTATTATGCCACTAGGAAGACTTATGGGCTGTGCAGTACACTCCTGCCAAGTTACAATTCTCCTTGCTCCAACTCACTAAATTGGGAGGCATTCATTTAGAACCAACGACTGACTGTGCTTAACATAATGGCAGAGGACTTAAGTGACACTTGAAATAAAGTGGAAAATGGGTAATCTTTTAGTAGTAGCCTAGTGGTTATGACACCTGCCCAGGGTGTGGGAAACCTAGGTTCTAAGACCCCCTCACTCTGAGGGGCATTTGAACCCAGATCCCCTACATCCCAGAGAAAGACCATAGGTTAGGTAGAGCTGCAGCAGTCCATTACCCTTGTTATTAAAGCTTGGCCATAGGCATCTCAGATTGGAGAACAGAAGAAATAGCAGAACGGGGCTGCTTCACTGGGGTTGCTACTGTTCTGGGAAAGAGGGAATATTTGAACCCTGTTTTCTTATGGTACTTATTCAATGACTATGTATTGCAAAATGCATACATAATCAGGAAGCAAGCAAGAGGGAGTCAACATTGTAGCTTAATGGTTAGGATATTTGATTAGGAAGAGGAACTTCTGACTTCTGGTTCCTATTCCCAAAACTAGTTATCCATTTCATCCAATGAGTAAAGTAAAATCTATTAGTCCTGGACTAGAAACCAGAGCTGCCTTTACAGAATGAGCAAATGAGCTACAGAATCAGGCTCCCTTTAGCTTCCTCCATGGACTTTTTATGCCTTTTGCATTACATGGCCATTGGATTAAAAATAAAGTAGCTAGGGGATGGGAAGCAAACCCAGGTTTCTTTCCTCACAGGGCTGGACAACTATCATACTCCATCTTGCTTGCTAGCTGATAGTCTAGTGGTTAAAGCACCATTCTGGAAAGTGGGTGATATGGACTCTAACCATTTCAGGAAAAGGAGGGCTAGGAATCCATATCTTCCACACTCTGGGCAAGTATTCTAACTATTAGGCAAAAGGCAAATACCTTGCCACATCAGAGAGTGCTGTACATTCTTCTTTCCTGCAACATACTTGGGGATTTGTGTTGAGTTTATGTACTTTCCCATATGCAATAGAATTGGAAAGAAGTGAAAATTAAGTTAGACTCTACTGGTCATCTTGGATGACTTCAGAGCATGCTTACAGCATGCTCAAAATGACAAGTCAAAATGCATAGGTGGCTGTAGAAAACTTTGTTGAATGGAACCCAGAGCACCTAAGGAATTTCAGTACTTGCACACAATTCAGGATGCTTTGCAGAGGCCAGATAAAATGTTGTTTACTGACAGAAGTGCCTAAGAAATACTTAAGTAGCATCTAGGCACTAGGGCTGTGAGAAACAGCACCATTTTGTTTTGACTTCTGTTTCACCATTTCAATGGGACAGTGTTTCATTTTGAGTTTTGTTTAATTTTGAAACCACTGTTCTGTCTTGTTTTGTTGAAACTGTTTCTCTGCTTTGACGCTATTTTGACATTTCTCCCATAGGCTATAATGGGGAAGCATGAAACTGCCTATAATTTTGTCATTTTTTGCCTGATTCAGATGAAACTTACAGTCATGGTAGCCCCTGCTGAGGCCATAAAGCCTTCAAGATTTCAAGGAGATAGATTCAGGGATTTCTGGGAAACTGCACCTGAAGCTGCTGACAAGCAAAACTTGTGATGTGTGACTTTGTGCATGTGTTAAGGTGCACCCTCACTGGCGCTGGCACTTCTACACAACATGGTAGTGTTCCCCAATGAGGCCGCCTCCTCCCCTACAGCCTCATTCTGGTCCATCACCTTAAATGACAACAGGTAATAACTTAGTAAGCAGCACAGCAGCACCAGCAGCAACTCAGGCAGCCAAACAGTCTCAGTCAATATCAGAGCAGTCCTTATCTCCTCTTCCCCTTCCCTCTCCTTACTTTCTGTTTCCTTCCAGGCAGGCCCAGCTTCACGTTTCAACTGCCCTCATTTTGTTTCAAGGCTATTTCAAAGACCTTCATGTAATTTCAATTTCACTGGATAGAGCTCAAAACAAGTAGAAACAGCATCAACATGAAACAGCTGGCAAAATTTTGCATAGCCCTACTAGACACCCTTGAGGTTTAATAGAATTTGGGGCATAATCTTTTAAAAAGAAAGGAAAAGAGCAGTTTCAGCAATATTTTCTATTTAAAGGATAGGGATACTATTTATGTGTGATCATTGTAGTCACACATTATATAAACTTTTGAGGGCAAAATCTGGGCCCTAACAAAGTGAAGTGAATTTTACCACCAACTTCAGTAAAGCCATGATTTCATCTTCTGTGACAAGTCTCTTATAGTTCATCCCTATTTATCTCCTTTTTTTTCTTTGCTTGTGCAAATATCTCATTTGCACATCTCTCTGTTAGCGAAGAGCTCTCTAGAGGCCTACCCATACATTTTGACATTCCCTGTTTTATATTGTGTTTCTTACTGTGTTTGTTAGGTGCTGACAATTCATTACCTTCTGATCTCTAAGCAAACATCTTTGTTAATGGAGAACAGTACCTTCATGTAGAGTTCACCCCCTGTTGTTCCAAGACATGCCTAGTATTTTTCACTGAGTAGTTTAACCAAGTGTGAAGACAATAACACTGATTTACCTTTGGATTCTGATCAGCAGGACTCACTTAAAAGTTTTGGGAGAAGCTTTTCAGCTCTTTCAGAGAGATTCCACTTTTCTAATAAAGAATAACTCATGTAATTAAAAGAGATAATTGGTTTATAAATGCATTAACAGGTATTTAATTGTTACTTTGCTTTTACTGTGGTTGCTTGAATATTTAACACAGCTTACTAATTAAAATTTATGCAGGAAAGTAATAAACATGAAGTGTGGGTGTTAGTTATTTAGCTTGTTAGTATAACTCTTGTAATAATGTAGTATTTCAAAATGGAAATACAATCTGTTTATAGCACATGTGCAGTAGTATCTCCAACTCCCAGTTGGTATTGTTAATAAGCACTTTTGAAGACTGTTCCAACCCAAATTACAGAAATCATTCCCAGTAATGTGTGATGGCAGATAATTTAGCATTATAGGGTCAGTCTGATCCTGGATTAGTAAGCTCCATCATTTGGTAACATTGATTCATACTTTGCATAGTCACAGAAGGCAATTTCATGCCTACCTACTTATTATGTTTAAAATAATTTTAATAATCTGGTTTTGCTTAATAAAAGGAGTGACAAATACTGAAGAATGAACTTTTAACTCTTTTCTACAGATTATAAGGATGTGTAAATTAATCATGTCATACCTTGGAGAGAAAATCTACATTTTCTACTTGTTAGGTATGAAATTTCAATGATGTGACATATTAAAGGTGAGGTGATGATTTTCACAAGATAGGAATTGCAAAGCTGAACAAGACCTATGGTTGTTTACGTCCATGTTCTGATCTGAGTACTTCTAAGGAAAGCACACAAAAAGCCTAAAGATTTACCCTATGAAAATTGCATAATAAATCAAAATATTGAGGGATATGTTGAGAGTATTTTCCTTGCTTCTAGCTAATATCTCAACTACACTTCTTCCAATCTGGAATCTACCTTCTTTAGTTCACTTGCATCAACATACATATTTTATCCTTTAAAAATATATATTTTGAGAATCTGAAACAGTCTTGACCTTCTTTTCATAGACTCCTTATTGTGTATCACAATAGGTCTTATACTCTCTCTTGTTTGTCCTATTTTCTAGGGTGATTTTCTAGGGTTGTGTTCTATCAGTGACTTTGAGAGTGATGCTAGGAGTTTTATACCTATTGTGGCAAGGTCAAGACTGAGGTTTCCAGACTAACAGCGATGCATAAATCAAAATAAAAGCCCACAATGGCAGAACAGGCAGAAGAACAAAGAATACTTCACACTGACTGCAATGGCAGATGAAGGCTGCAGAAAAAAGAAACCTCCGGTTGTCAACATTTTCCTTGCCACTGGATTAAGGTTTCCTTCCTGTGAAGCAATTGTGTGCCTGCTGATGCAGAATGACATTCTCATGTTTAAAGAAGACACATGCAAGCATCTCCCTTTGATAAAAAATCCTACAGCAATTTGTGAATGGCACTGGGGGCAGATGTTAAAGATTACTGGAAGACTTTAGTCAAGGAGCTATATGGAGGTGGTGATTCTATGAAGATGATTTTGTACTTGGGACAGAGACAGCCATGCAATTCTGCAGCTGAAACCACAACCGAACAGGACTATTTAGGTTCCACTTCACTCACCACTTTTGGAGTGGGGCCTAGAGGAGGTGCCATAACCATAGTTTGTCTTATTTCACCTGACTGGAAAACTGTGTCCAGTGAGATCACTTTATCTGCAGCCCAAATCAATAATGAAGTTTGCAACCTGGAATCTAATGGACAACCCTAACAATGAATGACCAGAGTGAAGGACAGTGCTAGTGGACAGAGGACTTACACAATTTGATATTGATGCTGCTGTATTTAGTGAGACCAGACACATGGAAAAGGGGCAGCTCTCAAAGCATGGTGGTGACTTTATCTTCTTTTGGAAAGGAAAAGTGGAAAAAGACAGACGCATTCAGGGCATTGGTTTTACTATCAAGACCAAGATTGCTACTCAGATGCTGCAATGTCCAGTTAGCATCAACAAGCATCTTGTGACCCTTCACCTTCAACTGACCAACAGACAACATGCAACAGTCACTGGTGCATATTGGTGCATATGCCCCAACTCTTGTTGCAGATGACAAAACATAAGAAGAATTCTATTCTAAACTTGACCAAGTCCTGTTATGTGTCCTTAGAAAAGATAAGATATTTTTGATCCAGATTGGGATGTCCAAGACAAGACCAGGAGCAAGCAGAAACAGGCAAGAGGGTCCAAGCCAGAGGTTTAGTCAGGCTTAGGAGTGACAATCAGGCCAGAGGCATAGCAAAATGGTATGTTGTTCAGATAGCCTCCTTCTGTCTGGCCGTAGTTTATATAGGCCAGTATAGGTGGGGCCCTCTTCTGGAGGGATACCCCAGCCTGATTTCTTGATTGCTTCCAAATGGGGTCTGGCAATGGATCTGCCTCGGCTGATGCCTTGGCTCATTACGAGGATAGCCTTATCTTATATTTCCATTGCTATCTGTCTCCACACCACTCCCACAAATTAAATCATAGAATAAAAGAAAAGTTGGTCTGGAAGGAAACTCAAGAAGTCATTTAGACCAATCCCCTGCGCAAGTCTGTATCATCTCTATGAAAACTGTCCCAGCTAAGCTTTTCTCTTATTCTGACTTTTACTATAACGTGTCATTTCTTCCTTTATAAAACATAAAGTAGCTCCAAAATCTATCCCTATATTCTAATTATATTGATCTATATTCTTATATTATATTCCATATGTTTATAGTTTTTACCCAATGTAAGTGTAATGTAAAATACTTACTCTTCAGAGCAGGGACGAGAGGTTAGATCTTCCAACTCATAGAGTAGTGACTTAACCACTACAATAGTGAGCCATATCTCCACTTGTCTCCTGTCAGTGATAAATGCGCCCTTTCCCCCTAAAATAGCTTACGGCTCAGTGATTAGAGCAATTTCTTAATATATATGGTTTTGAACTCCAGGCATAGGAGATCTCCCAGACCCTAGCTGAATATGCTAATTATTACTTTTTTGATATAAAAAGGATCCCTCCGCCCCCCCCCCCCCTTCCCCCACCAACATGTCTAAAGGAAAGTGGTAGTTGTCACTGTATTTTGTGTGGTACTCAACCTTGTGTAAATGTGTTTTCAGACTGTCTATCAAATCAAACCCTCATTTTAGAAAGGTGAAGAATTATTTCGTTTGTGAAACTTGTTATACCTTGGATGGAAGCTAGGTGCTGAGATTCTTGGGCCTAATGAAAAGAGATGGGTTTCTGGCCATGTGCAGAAGCAAAAATTAGGTATCCATGGAATTTTAATGTTGAAATTTGAGGCATCTGTGGAGTTAAACTACATCTGATCATTGGTTTTCTATCATCAACATTTTAGATTTAGGTACCAGATCTTGCTGAAGCTCTAGTAAGTCAATGAGATTTTTGCAAACAGAAGGCAGGATTTGAATTTTTACTAATAAAAGCACCATCTTGCCTTAGTCTCTCTGGGTGGAAGTCTGCATCTCTTTCTGCACCTACATGGCAGCTTTCGATCTGCATATGTTGCAGTTTTGGTATGTATATGCAGTTTGTGATTTTGTTGCCTTTGCATTGTAAATGTGTAAGCAATGTGCTCACAGACTATGCATGCACAGTCAGGCACAGATCTATGTATCCAAACCCTATTCTGAACACATTCCCGTGGGTATGTCAGAAAAATGCAGCTGGCCAAAAACCCATGAAGAAGAACCCATGAAAAGTGGCTGCTGTTTTAATAAGCTGCACACCCTCATAAATATCCTTTTTCAGTGCAAAAGGTTCCAACTTCAAAAGGAGCTTTAGAGATAGATTTGGACATTGCCAAATCTCTGGTTAGTCAGTTAGAGCACTGTGCAAGTTCAAACACCCTCTGGATGAAGGTGGTGGGCTGGAAATCCAGGTCTCCTGCTTCCTGGGCAAGTATCCAGGAAACTATCAGAGCTAAAACATGGAAAGTTTGTTGATCTTTGCCTGAACTCTTCCTCTTCTTTCCCCTTTCCAAATTACAATATATGTGCACAGTCAGTGTGTAGCCTATCAAATGTTTTCATCGTGCACATACATGCCAACATATCCACAGTGCAGGGCAAGTGCCAAGTTAGAAAACTACCATATAGTTATAAAATTACCATATAGTACACAGGTTGCCATCTCCTAAATGACATCTCATGTAAGTTTTTTATGTCAAAGGAGTGATGTGGGGATAAATACTTCAGAGATTCTGAGATGCTCAGAAACTATAGTGATTAGAATCTTAGATATATATATAAATTAATTTTTACACCAATTATGAGAGTCAACTTGCCTGTTACATCCAGAAATTTGATTTCAAAAGTATTTCCTTTTCATTCCTGTAGCAGTTATAACCCTGAATGTGAATAAAGATAACTGAATATACAGCTGTCATCAGGTCAGTAAAGCATTAGGACAATAGTTTACATAAATTACAGGGGCTTTTTTCCCTCTATATTGCAAGGATAAGTGCATTCTTGGGAAATTCATTGTCTGACTTTTATTCTTTCACTGCAGCTATTGCATTGACACTGATGTATAGGACTTTGGCTGGGGCTTATCTCCTTTAATATGATCGTTCTGATAACTTCTATTTCATTTTGACAGCTATTATACAATACAAGGCTAGTGAACCCGATCTTCATTATTTCTTCTCACTCATCTTCTTGTGTCCTCCCCTTTAGACTCCTGAGACCTGATTATGCCATTCATTTCAAGACACTGCATAGTGATAAAGAGCATGTTGCAACACATGGAAAGCAGAACAGTGTAAAATACAGCAGTATGTAATCCCTGTGTTCATAGCAATGTGTTTTCGGTGTTTTGGGGGTGCACAAAGTAGTTTAACTGATAGAAAGTTGGGAAAGGGAGGACTAGTCAGGAAGAAATTGACAAGTATATTGAAAATCTGCTGTTTATACATATTGTAGGATGTGACTTTAAACCATCAGTCAACATGGACATTACTAAAGGAATCAAAAGAATAGTAGGGTTGGAAGGGAGCTGCAGAGGTGAAGTAGTTCAACCCCCTGTCTGAGGCAGGATTATCTCTATTCAAACCATCCTATACAATTCAAAATCTAAACTTTGCATAAGACTATCTTCAACTATGACACAACACAGACATAACACTGTAACTTGCCACAAGTAAAGCAGGGCAGCTATGGCAGCCAATATTCTGCTTCTATAAAATGTTGCCAATATATGCGAGATCCCAGGTAGAAGGCCATTCCCCCTGCTACAGAAGGCAAAAATCCCCACGGTCTGCACCAATTTGACCATGGGATAAAATTCCTTCCTGACCCCAGATATGGTGATCGGTCTGACCCTGATAGGAAGGGCAATACTCTCCATCCAGAAACCTGATCTTTGGTCCCAGCAGGAACATTAGCATACCCTGGTCAAAATCCCCTACTTTGGCTATAGCCAACACCCAATGTCTCTAAGGGAGGCTTAAAAACACTCTGACATGTAGCAGAATGCACGGGGGGGGGGGGGGGGGGGGCAACCAGAAAGTCCAGAAGCATGGGAAATATCTATAGTGAAATATAGGCATAGCTATGCCCAGACCATCCCCAGCCAGTGGCTGTCCAATCTCTTCTTGAACACCTCCAGTGATACAGAGGTCATAACTTCCATAGGCAGTCTATTCCACTGCCTCCGTGTTCTAATAATGAAGATGTTTTTACTCATATCCAACCTAAATTTACTTTGTTGCAACTTCAAGCCACTGGTCCATGTCCTCCTCTCTGCAGCAAGAAAGTAAAGGTATTTTCCCTCTTCTTTATGACAGCTGTTCAAGTATTTGAAGAGTGGTATCATGTCCCCTCTTAAGTGCCTTTTATACAAACTGAACATATCTAGCTCATTCAGTTTCTCCTCATACAACTTGCTTTCCTAGCCCTTTATCATCTTTGTTGCCCATCTCTGGACCCACTCTAACTTCTCCATGTCCTTTTTAGAATGTGGAGCCCAGATCTAGCCACTACTCCAGGTGAGGACTAAGCAGTGTTGCATAGAGAGACACTATCACCTCCTATGTCTACTACTTAGTGGTTTTATTGATACATTCCAAAACTGTGTTCACCTTCCATGAGACTGCATCACACTACAGACTCATATTGAGTCTGTGCTCTACTAAGTTTCCCAAGCCCTTTTCCATAGAGCTGTGATCCAGCCAGGTGTCACCCATTTTATATTTGTATTTCCGATTATTCTTTCCAAAGTGCAGCACCTTGCATTTGTCCACATTAAACTTCATCCTGTTAATTCTGTCCCAGGTTTCCAATTTGTTGAGTTCTTTCTGAATTGTGGTCAGATCCTCCAATGTATCCACAGTCTTTTCCAGTTCCATGTCATTCACAAATTTGCTCAAGAAGCTTTCTATGCCAGCATCCAAATCATTAATAAAAATATTAAACAGCACCAGACCCAGGACAGATCCCTGTGGGACTCCACTTGAAACTTCTTGCCAGTCTGACATGAACCCATTAATAATTACCCTTAGCTTATGGCTATTGAGCCAGCTATCTATCCACCTTGTAGTAGTTTTATCCAGCCCAAATTTCTGCAATTTGTTTATGAGAAGGTTATGTGGGCCCTTGTCAAAAGCTTTCCTGAAGTCCAGGTATCCAGGTTGTAGTCGTATTGGTCTAAAGGAAAAGGTGATCAGAACTCGTAGTAGAGATGATATCTTTTATTAGATCTTTTATTGCTGAAGTCCAGATACATTATATCTACAGCATTTCCTTTATCCACCCAAGTAGTTACTTTGTCAAGGAAGATCAGGTTTGTTTGACATGATTTCATATAACTCCATGCTGGCTACTTGCAATTAGCCTTTCCTCCTCCAGATGCTTGCAAATAGCCTTCCTTAGGATATGTTCCAGTAACTTCCCCAGTATTGAGGTGAGGCTAACCAATCTGCAGTTCCTCAGGTCTTCCTTCTTGCCTTTTTTAAAGAAGGGCACTATGTTGGCTGTTTCCCAGTCCTCTGGTATCTAGCCCATCTTCCATGACTTCATTGCACTTTATTGCCAAGGGCTCCAAGATCTCCTCTGCCATTCATTCAGGACCCTAGGATGAATTTCAACTGGCCCTGCTGAGTTGAATTAATTCAGATGAAGCAAAAGTTCTCTGACAGTCTTTTTTTATCTCTTCCCCCAGCTTGCCCCCTTCCATAGCCAAATAATCCTTATTAGGTGTCTGGTTGGAGCTTAAATATTTTGTAAAGATTGAGGCAAAGTAGCTGTTGTTTAGATCCTCCTTCTTTCCACTTTCAGTTAGGAGTTCCCCCTGGCTTGTGGACAGAGAACCCACAGCTTCCTTGGTCCTTCTTTTCTAGCCGACATATTTATAGAACCTTTACTTTTTGTCCTTCACCTCAATTCTGCTTTGCTGCCTGTTTTCTTTCTCCTGAACCAGGAAACAAATGTACAGGTTTCCCTCATTTTATGCAGGTTCTGTATATGTGGATTTGCTCATATACAATGACACTTTTTATATCCAAAATTCATTATATGTGAGGTAATTTTTTTTATATGTGCGGTAAGTCTGTAGGGAAAGGGGGGGAGGGGTGCAGTGAAGCTCAGTGGCTGCAGGCAGGTGGCATGGGCCACTCCCAGGGCTGCAGCAGGAAGCAAAGTGGAGTGCACTGTCAGTGGGTGTGGCGAGCAGTTATGGCAGTTGCTGCTACATGCACCCTGGGAGGGCTGTGGGCTGGGGTGGGGGTGGGGGGTTGCCAGGCTTTTCCTGGGGGGGGGGGGCGTGTGCCCCCAGATCTACATGTGGGATGAGAGCAGCCTGCTACTGAGGGCTGGGGCCAGTGACAGCACCGGGCTCTTTCCTGTGCTTGGGGTGCTGGTGGAGGAACTGGGAGGTGGGCTGCAGCCAACCCAACATTTACTGTAGCCCCCTTAATCTGCCCTCCCAGTGCCACTGCCACCCACCCCAAGTGCCAGGAAGAGCCCAGTGCTTCCTCTGGCCTCAGCCCACAGCAGCTGCATGCTCTCATCCCATGTGCAGATCCAGGGCATGCACTCCCCGGGAAAAGCCTGGTGCAACCCCCCAGCCCACAGCCCTCCCAGGGTGTGCATAGCAGTGAGAGCCATTCCCCCACACCAGGTACCCACTGACAGTTCTCTCCACTTTGCTCCCTCCTGCAGGTACAGGAGCAGCTGATGCAACCTACCTGCAGCCGCTGGGCTGTGCCACGCCCCTCCCCCCACCTATTCCTTATCCCCAGCCTCACTCCCTCCCTCCCTCACCATTGTGGGAATGTATTTCTATTTCTTACCTTATAAGTTGGATTCCCTTTATGCAAATTCAAGTTATGCACAGTCTTCTGGGAACACTTGTATTGCATAAAGTGAGGGAAGCCTGTATGTATTTTTGACATACAAGGCGACACCACCACCTTTTCTCCCAGTCCTAGCCTTCTGAAAAAGAGTGTAACCCTCCATATCACTATTCCAATCAAAAGAGCTGTGCCACCAGCTCTCTGTGAAGCTAATTAGATTATAGTTCCTTCCACAGGTTGCAGCTTCCAGATCTTCTTCCTTCCCCATACTTATTATATTTGTATGCAAAATATGTCTGATGCAATTATTTTGACCTGCTCACTTCTCTTTTGCACCCCTTGTTGCAGTCCTTTTGTTGCCCTGTGGGGTCAGGCCAACTCTCAGGATCTCAATACTGTGCTGTTAGACAGGAGGGTGTGACACAATTGCACATATACAAAAACACAAATCAATTAGGTGCATACACCCCCCCCCAAACCAGCCTAAGCATATGCATATCTATCACCAATTCAAGCACATACACACACCAAAAATTAGACAACAATCAGTTGTTAATACCCACACACTCCGTACACATACATGGACCACTAATTCATATATCATACACATGATGATATATATATATATATATTTATGTATGTATATATATATATGAGTTCCTAACTTGGATGGTATGGTATGTATGTGTGTGTGTGTTTAGGGTACTTGGGATACCTGGGGGAAGGCTAAGGTGGGAGAGAAACTGTAAGGAGTGAAAGTTGCTGGAACCAGGATTAGAACCAGTAGACTAGAGAGAAGTTGGGCTGAGGAACTGAGGCTTGGGATTACTTAAGGTCAAGTGGCCCCAGGGTTACTCAAGGTAACTGGTGCAAGGGAAAAAGCCCAGTGGTAAGGAGGAGACAGCCAGGAAAGAGAGAGAGGCAGAAACCTGGGAGCTTGGGGCTGGAAACTGAAGCAGACAGCTGGGAGTTTGTGGGGCAGATAAGTGGTGGCAAGAAGGAAACAGTCAGGAAACAGGCAAAAACCCAACTCAGAGTTTCAAAATAACAGGTTTATTAAACAGACAACACACTACACTGCCCCATGAAGTTATTGGTACACACACACACACACACAAGCACTCACAATGTCAGCAGGAGAAAGAGACTCAGTGGAAGGGTTGGAGTCCAGGTAGGGAAGAGAAACAGAGTCCAAGTCCTTGGTTGAAGAGAGGGTTGGGGGTGATAGCTACTTATCAAGGCTGGAAAGGGGTCTTTGTCCAGGAGGTGTTGTTCAGAGGAGGGTCACCAGGAGGGCCTCTGGGTGGATAGGTGGTATGGCATGGTCCAGAGGGAAGGGGCATCCCAAGGAGTCAGTGTTCACTATCCCTTTTTATGGGGCAGACTACGTATGATCTCCTATGGGGAGGGCATGTCCAGGCAATGTCAGTCCTGTTCCAGAGGGTTCCAGGTGTTCTTGCTGAGCATGTGCAGCCTTGGCACAATGGTGGTTGCCTCATCTTTTGTTTCTTGAATGCTGAGGGTAGTTCCAATGGCTAGGTCGTTTGTCCAGGTATTGGTTTTGATGGTTCGGTCATTCAGAGGGAGCTATTTTTAGACCTACTGCCATTGTCTCTCAAGCACCCTCATTCATCCCTATTCATTCAGGAACCAAGTTACATAGGAGGGGTAGGTATGAGTCATAGGTTACAACATACTTACACAACAGGGCATGGGGACAAGATGGAGACTTGACAAACAAAATGGAAACATGACATGACTTATGCTAACTTACATATGTAGGCCTAAATCATATAGTAACAGTAAAACAGTAATATAGACCAGTAAAAATCAATATAGATATAATAATTATACAATATAAAGAAGGAGAAAAAACAAAACAAATACAACTTGCTACCAAAATAAAATGCTAAAGCTTATCCTATGTCTTAGCTCACCTATACTTATCTAGAAGGAATAGAGAGGGAGAGAAAAAGTCATAAATGGTTGGAGAAGGGGAAGGAATGCATTTTAAAAGAAAAGAAAAACTGGGGGTTTTGCTACACTTTAACTCTCTGGCCCTTTCCCAGAGTTGAGCTGCTTATTCAAGTTCTTTCCTTGCTGGTCTCTGGTCCCTGTTCCTGGAGGGTTTTGGTTACCATCCACTTTAAAACATAGTTTAAAGTCCTCCTTACTAGCTTGGCTAGATGACAGCTAAAGATGCTTTCCCCCATCCTCGACAGATGGAACCCACTTCTTTATAGCAGTCCTCCTCCTAAGAACATCTGCTTACTTTTGGAGAAGCCAAAGCCTTCATATTGACACCACCATCTCAGCCTTGTGATGATTTCTGCCTAGATCCTTTTCTTCCACAGGAAGAATCAATGAGAACACCACGTGTACTCCAAGCTCCTTAATTCTCCTGACAAAAGCCACATAGTCACTTCTGATCTGCTCAGTGTCATTCCTGTCAGTACCGTTGGTGCCTACATGGACAAGCAGGAAGGGGTAGTGATCCAAAGGATGGATAAGCTTTGGCAATTTCTCTGTGATGTTCTGAACTTAGGCTTCAGGCAGGTAGCACACCTTCTGGGCCCCCAAATTGGGGTGAATAATTGGTGCCTCTGTCCCTTGCAGGAGGGTGTCACTAAACATCACCACTCTTCCTTTCCTTCTTGGAGCAGTGTTCCTATAGTCCCTGTCATTGGGGCCTTGCACTTCCTTCTCTCAAGGCTACTGACTCCTCTGTCCTCTGACTGCAGATGTCCTCTCCTCTGCTTTTTCCTCAGCAGTTCCATCACAGAGTGCTTGAAGGGGATCACTGACTTCAGTCAGACCTGCTTCAGTTTTGGCTACCTTCCTTCTTTGAGTAGTCACATGCTGCTACTTCTCTTCATTGCCTTTTGGCCTCTCCAGTACCAGCCTCTCATAAATCTTGTCCAAGTAATGTTCCTGTTCCCTGATGCAATGCAGCATGGATACCTATGCTTCAAAACTTAGAATTTTCTCCAGAAGAAAAAAAAAAAGAGGGGAGTGGAAGGGGAAAAATCCATACCACAAGAACCTGCACTCCAAACACCCACATGTAGACCTTTATACATGATCTCACACACCTGCACAGAGTCTTCTGCTCCCTGGCTCCCTTCTATGGTGAACTTCCTGGGCAAACTCCCTCTGTTCACTGCCATCTGTTTTCTAGGGTCTCCCTTTTTATAAAGCTAGCTTAGCTCAAGAATTTAGTTAACCAAATCAGCCCCATCCAGAACAAGCCCTGCAATTCAGTCACTCCAAAGGGGGGAAGAAGAGAAAAGAAAATGCATACCATGGCGGGAAGGGGGGGCAACCATGAAAATACATATACCAGGCAATAAGCTAATGTTCTAGCACCAGTCAGCTACCCTGGGTACATCCCAACAACTGCGCAAGTGTGGTTTGCAGCACCACAAACCCTTTTGAGGTACCAGAAACTGCACATGGTGCACGTGTGCCTGTTTGCCATGCTACTAATTCAGTATAAAAATAAAACAATGCTAAAAATGTAGTGAGGCACATGCAGCAGCAATGTACACTGCCAGACATGAAGCATACCCAGCCAGAGCCACACACTGGCTGCTGGTCAGGCTCTGAGCAGCTGGCTCAGTGCCACTTCTCCCCTGGGAGTCCCACAGGACCCTAGATAAGGCTGCTGGGGCCTTCACAGGTGTTGGCCTCAGTCTCCCCTACCCTACCTGGGTAATTTTGTTGCTTGCTGGAGTGCACATGCAGGGTCATGCCCTAGGACAAAGGCAGCAGCACAAATATGTGCTGCCAGTTTCTGTCCCACAGGAACCATTCAACCCTTTATGTATGCACTCATCGGGACGCAGCCCCTGAGTCACTAGCACAGAAAAGCCTCTTCTAGGTAGTTTCCCATCTGAGCTGCTTATCCTAGAAGAAGGCTCTCTGGTTACTGCTCAGGAATATATATTCATAGATTCATAGATTCATAGATGTTAGGGTCAGAAGGGACCTCAATAGATCATCGAGTCCAACCCCTTGCATAAGCAGGAAAGAGTGCTGGGTCTAGATGACCACAGCTAGATGCTCATCTAACCTCCTCTTGAAGACCCCCAGGGTAGGGGAGAGCACCACCTCCCTTGGGAGCCCATTCCAGACCCTGGCCACTCGAACTGTGAAGAAGTTCTTCCTAATGTCCAATCTAAATCTGCTCTCTGCTAGCTTGTGGCCATTATTTCTTGTAACCCCCAGGGGCGCCATGGTGAATAAATACTCACCAATTCCCTTCTGTGCCCCTGTGATGAACTTATAGGCGGCCACAAGGTCGCCTCTCAACCTTCTCTTGTGGAGGCTGAAAAGATCCAGTTTCTCTAGTCTCTCCTCGTAGGGCTTGGTCTGCAAGCCCTTAACCATACGAGCGGCCCTTCTCTGGACCCTCTCCAGGTTATCCACATCTCTCTTGAAGTGTGGCACCCAGAATTGCACGCAGTACTCCAACTGCAGTCTGACCAGCCCCCGATAGAGGGGAAGTATCACCTCCTTGGACCTATTCGTCATGCATCTGCTGATGCACAATAAAGTGCCATTGGCTTTTTTGATGGCTTCGTCACACTGCCGACTCATGTTCATCTTGGAGTCCACTAGGACTCCAAGATCCCTTTCCACTTCTGTGCCACCCAGCAGGTCATTTCCTAGGCTGTAGGTGTGCTGGACATTTTTCCTCCCTAGGTGCATTCTGTTGTTTTCTGCCCACTTGTCCAACCTGTCCAGATCTGCTTGCAGCTGTTCCCTGCCCTCTGGCGTGTCTACATCTCCCCATAGCTTTGTGTCATCTGCAAACTTGGACAGAGTACATTTCACTCCCTCGTCCAAGTCACTGATGAAGACATTAAAGAGTATCGGTTCAAGGACCGAACCCTGCGGGACCCCACTGCCCACACCCTTCCAGGTTGAAACCGACCCATCCACCACGACTCTCTGGGTGAGACCCTCCAGCCAATTTGCCACCCACCGGACTGTGTAGTCATCCACATCACAGCCTCTTAACTTGTTCACCAGTATGGGGTGGGATACCGTATCGAAGGCCTTCCTGAAGTCTAAGTATACGACATCCACCCCTCCTCCTGTGTCCAGGCGTTTCGTAACCTGGTCATAAAAAGAAACTAGATTGGTCAGGCACGATCTGCCTCCCGCGAACCTGTGCTGATTTCCCCTCAGCATAATTTGTCCTGCCGGGCTCTCACAAATGTGAAACTAGATAATTTTTTCAAAGACTTTGCCAAGGATGGAGGTGAGACTGACTGGCCTATAGTTGCCCGGGTCCTCCTTCCTCCCCTTTTTGAAAATGGGGACCATGTTGGCCCTTTTCCAGTCCTCCGGGACTTGGCCCGTGCACCACGAGCGTTCAAATATTCCCGCCAGTGGCTCTGCAATGATGTCGGCCAGTGCCTTCAGCACCCTTGGATGGAGCTCATCCGGACCTGCTGACTTAAAGGCATCCAGTTCTTCCAAGTGACTCTGCACCATCTCAGAGTCTACGCATGGAAGTCTGGCACCTTGCTGCTGCCTCTCTACAACCCCAGTGAGAGACTTGTCGTGCCCCTCACTTAGGAACACTGAGGCAAAGAACTTATTGAGGAGTTCAGGCTTGTCCCCCCTGTCTGTCACCAATTGTTTCTGCCCATTTAGCAGGGGTCCTATTCCTCCCTGGGCCTTCCTTTTACTCCCTATATATCTAAAAAACAATTTCTTGTTGTCTTTTACTTGGGTTGCCATCCTCAGCTCCATGGTAGCTTTGGCCCGTCTAACTGCCTCCCTACAAGCACGAGCAGAGGAGGTATATTCATCTTTGGTGATCTCTTCCTGTTTCCACTTTTTATGTGCTCCCCTTTTGTCCCTTAGGCTGCTCTGGATTTCTCTGGTCAGTCAGGGAAGCCTCCTGGCCCCTTTCCCTCTTTTGCCTCGCTCGGGGATCGTCTTGCTTTGTGCCCGAAGGATCGTTTCCTTAAGGCACAGCCACCCTTCTTGGGCTCCCATCACTTCAAAACTCCTACTCTGCAGTGCGTCCTTGACTAATCGCCTGAGTTCATTGAGATCAGCTTTCCTAAAGTCTAGCACTTTCACGCTACTAGTTACCTTACCCACTCGCCGTCTTATGGTGAATTCTATTATTAGGTGATCACTGTCCCCCAGATGGCTACCGATCTGGAGGTCCCCTACCATGTCATCCCCCGTTGCCATTACCAGATCCAGAATGGCATTCCCCCTAGTGGGACCGTGTACCTCCTGTGTCAGGTGGAGGTCCTGTACACAGGTTAGAAACCTGCGTGAGCGGTGGGACTTTGCCATCTGCGTCTCCCAACAGATGTCCGGGTAGTTTAGGTCCCCCATGACTACCGCCTCTTTAGCTTTTATGGTCTCCGAGAGTTGCCTCAGGAGTCCCGAATCTCTTTCTTCCCCTTGATGTGGGGGTCTGTAGCAGACCCCTACCACCAATCCCTTTCTCTTTGCCCCCCATGTAGTCTAACCCACAATCCTTCTACTTCCTCATCCTTGGATTCCGTCTTGATGAGGGTTGATGTATATTGCTCACTGACATAGAGCGCAACCCCCCCCCTTTCTTCCCCACCCTGTCCTTTCTGTACAATCTATAGCCCTCAATATGTACCGCCCAGTCATGGGATGAATCCCACCAGGTTTCCGTTAGCCCCACTAAGTCACAGGTGTTTAGTGCAAGCAGGAGCGCTAGTTCATCCTGCTTGTTTCCCTTGCTCCTAGCATTAGTATATAGGCACTTGAGCCCTGCGACTGGTGCCTTTGCTGCCCCCCCACTCCGAGTCCCAAGGGGCCCTTTGATTCTTACCTTCTCATTTCTTACCTGTGTCGTAGTGCTGGCCTCCCCATGGCTTTCAGGTTCCCAATGTTCTCTTTCTTCAGGCTGGGCTGTCCTTGTGGGTGCCACATGGTTTGGTGGTCCACAGCTTCCCCCGCCCACATCTTCCCCTCCCCCCGACAAGCCTAGTTTAAAGCCCGCCGGAGGAGATCCGCCAACCTAGAAGAAAACACACGCGTACCTTTGGGGGACAGGTGAAGCCCATCCCAGCTGAGCATGTCCCTCGTCGTGATGTGTGTGTCGTTGTCCAGGAAGCCGAAGCCTGCCTCGAGACACCACTGCTGAAGCCACCAGGTGGTCTCTCGGATGCAGTTCTCATGCCGTCTTCCGCGTCCGTTCACTGGTAGGATGGAAGAGAATACCACCTGTGCACCGAACTCCTTCAGCACAACGCCCAGAGCACTGTAGTCTGCCATCAGGTGATCTGGGGTTCTCCTGGCCGCATCCTTAGTACCCACATGGACTAGGACCATGGGGTAGTAATCGGTGGGCTTGATCCTGGCCTGGATTACCTCCGTCACATCCTGAATCTTTGCTCCAGGGAGGCAGTATACTTCTCGTGCTGAGGGGTCCTGGCGGCAGATGGGCCCTTCCATGCCTCTCAGGATGGAGTCGCCTATGACGAGCACTCTTCGCCTCCTCCTCTGGGTATGTAGCAGGCTCACCTTTCAGAGCTTGGGTTGAGGTCCTGGCTTGAGATCCTGCTGTTTTGATTGGTGGAACCCATCAACCAATCAGGAGGCAGCAAGAGAAATAAAGTCATGCCTCTTTCCTGAGGGGAGGGGGAGGGGGAGGGGAGAAGAGAAGAGCTCCCCTGGACCTGATTGAAGACTGTAAACTGTCAAGTCCGGAAGACTTCAGGGGCAGAGTCCTGAATTATATAAAAGGAGCTGTGTGCCCAGCATGAGGGGCAGATGCAGTAAGGGATTCAAGAACAGTGGAGCCAAGAAAAGCTGGGGAGCTCTCCCTCAGCGGACAATAGGCCCAAGGCTCCTGAAGCTACCATTGGAGAAGCAGCCTTGGAAGCAGTGAAAGACCACTCAGGCTGTTGATGGCGCACAGGGAAGGTGCACGGAGACCCAGCCTTGGGAGTGGTGTGAGACTTCTCAGGCCCATCACAGTGCATGGTTCAGTGAATAGAGCTGAGGCTTTGAGAGCTGCAAGTGGCAGCTCAAGCCTGCAACCCCAGAGGACCAGCAGGCCCCACGGTGCACAGGGTGGCTCATGGGCCCGAGCCTTGGACGCCATGGCAGGGCAACTCAGGCATCATTGTGAGTAACCTTAGCAGGCAGGGAGGTGTACAAGCGGCGCACGAGGGAGCAGAGCCAGGGAGCAGCGGAGGCTGTTTGGGTTAGCCACCCAGTGTAAGGATGGCTGGCCATAGCCTGTGCTAAAAAAGCCCTCAGTGCCAAGCCAGGGCATGGGGAAATAGTAGTGCTGCAGTGTGAGATCCAATACCCAGGAGCCAGCAGCTGTGGTGCAGCAGCTGAGAGGAGCTGAGCTCACAGTGCCCATCACCTGAGGGAGCGTGAGTCATTGGGCCCTTGGGTCCCACAGGGGTAAGACATTTGGGGCGGGCAAAACCAGAGAAGGAGCTGGGTGAGCAGCCCATCCGCCTAGTCTGAGCCCTAAGGGGAGAGGCCCCTGGTGCTTCCTGGACACCTCCAAGGGACCCCATTTGAAGGAGGACTATCTCTTGCCATGGGCCAGGGCCTATATTAAGGAATAGGTGTTATTTAGGGTTTGACCTTGGTTCTTGGTTAATGTTCACTGTGTAAATATATGTATATGATATTTAGTTTTATGATTATGTATATTATAACTAAATACACTGTATATAGTTAAGAACTTTGGGCTTGGACTAACTCTATAGAGGAAAGAGGGATCTGCTTGAAATTCTGGCATCCCTCTCATAGCACCCACTCGTGCCTACCTATCCCATCCAGTTGAGAATGGGGCACACCCTTGGGTGTACCCGGGTTATATATAATATTGTATTTAGATCTTTGAATGACATGATGGATAACAGTGGCCACATCTACATGAAAAGCTGACTGTGCAGTCATTTAGCACTCTTATAAGCAAGTATTAAATGACTGCTCAGTAACCTGAGACTACTGCACAGTAGTTTCATGTCACGGTTAATGCCATACAATGTTACTGCGCGGTAGTCTTAAGCTACTGCATAACCAGTGGCTCATGTACATGTGGCCAGGGCTGAGTAAAACAACTAATACTACACAACTTCTTTACCCCGATCAACCAGTGAGTTCAGTAAATTTTCTGCAAACAGAAGGCAGGATTTGAACCGTTCTTAAAATAGGTATTATACATCTTTTGATATAAGCTTCTTTTATACTGTAAATTGAAGACCTGTATACTACTAGTTAAGAGATATTTAGCAATCATATTCAATCACTTATGCACTTTCAAAATAAACAAGGAAGCAAGGAAACTGTTTCTGTGAACTACACACCTAAATTATCTTAATTACTTTATCCCTCCCAGTTATTCTCAGATTGTCCATTTTAATTAAGTTAATAATTCAGAAGAATAGCTTTATGAAGGCAAAAATTCTGTTCAAAACAATCCTACAAATATATTAGATTTTATAGGTAAAATACTTTGAGTTACAGAATTGCTAATAAGTATGGTACTCACAAGGTACATCTACACTTGAAATTAATGCAATGCAATGCAGTAAAACTCTGGAGCAGTTTGAGCCAGAATCAGCTACTCTTGGGTGCAGCATCTACACGTGCATCTGGGACCACAGCACTTTGAGCCAGAATGGAGAAACCCTGGGCTGACATCAGACTCCGGGTTTCAGCCAGTGGCTTCAGGTGGTGGTGTCAGGCTGGAGGGGCTGGCTGAGGCACAAAAGTGATGAAGTGTGGAGCTTTGCAGCGGGCAACCCCCACACTTCAGCACCCTCGTGCCCCAGCCCACCCTTGTCACCATCTACACCTGCCTTTCATTGCACTTGATTCCTCCACCATAAGATAATACAGTTCCTGACAGTGCTATCTTATGGTGAAACACCCTTATACAAGCAAATGTGTAGACAGTGATGCTTTACTGCGGAGCTAATTAGCCTACTCCATGGTAAAGCGCATGTGTAGATGTATCCACTGTGTGGTAAAATAATTATTTCTAAGTCAGACAGTCATTTAAAAAGTGCCAGTCAGCATTTATGTATTGTATGTGAAATGCCATTTATCCTAAACCTTAATTTAGAAAGAACACTTCAGAAATATTATATTAAAAACAGGGAGCAAGAGAATTAGTGTTAGACATTTTCATGCTAGCAGTGAATAAGAAGTAAGAACTTTCTTAAGCAGTTTTGAAACAATGCAAATGCATGCTTAGCAACATTAAGATCCTTAAGAATAAAAACATAGTGATTCTTCAGCTCTACTAATTGATTGTCCAGTTCTATGTTATTTCTCCCCTTTTACTAAGATCCCAAAAGAAAGAGACACTAAAGAGTTTAGGAATAAGCTACAGGACTGGTAAGGAAGTTTCAAAGGCAATCATTCTTCCTGGAACAGCGTAAATATCAGCTGGCATCATAACTGAATCCCCTTTTCATAATATAGCAACATATAGCACTAGATACTTTAATGGTGATAGTTTTTAGGTCCCACTATGTATCTGAGGCATCCATGTTTGGGTTTTGTCAGACATGGCCAGGTACAGACATTATACCTAATCCAGTATAAATGACCAAAAAACAGTCTATGCTCGTAACAGAACAGAAGTTAGGTGCACATAGACTAGCTAAAAAATGTTGTAATCCAGTCTAAGATAGACCTAGATCAATGCACACTCACAATTAATTGATTGAGGTTAGCCTGGTGCATTGAATTTCTGTATAAGATCCCCTCTCGATTCATGTTGGATTGCTGTCTGCTGGCATTACAGGTGCCTGTGCAGCCTTCCCTGCTAGCCCCTCTTCATGGGGAAATATGTTAGCTCTTGCCCAGCACTTGGCTGCTCTGGCCAAGTGCTCCGTGAGCCTTGCATCCAGGCTGTCAAAGAACCAGCCAGCACAGACTCTCCCCATCCCTACCTCCTGCCTCCTGCCAGCTGTCAGCTGCAAGCAGTTGGTGAGGGGCAAGAGGCTCACTCTGGGCAGCAAGGATAGGGGTGTTCCACAAAAGAAAGGATTGGGCCCTTGGAGCTCAGCAACCAGTGGCAGCCAGTGGCAGGATGTGCCCAGCAAGTCAGGAGGCTTTTGCTGGGCAGTGGGAAAAGGGGTAGTCCCTGGCCTCCTGACACAGTCTGCCATTTACTTGAGTTCCAAGGGACTTGATCCTTCCCTTGGCGGAGTGCCCAGGGCTTCCCTGATTGGCTGCTGGGCATGGGTGAGTACTCCCCCAAACCTTTGCTGTCACTGAGGACTCTCTCCTATGCCCAGCCCTGGGTTTCCAGGAGAGCCCTAGAGCAGGTCACCATGGCATGGCCAGCAGCCTAGGTGGTGGCAGCAAGCAGAGGCTCTCCATGGTGACCTGATCTGAGGCTCCACTAGAAACCTAGGTCTGGGTACCAGGAGGGTACACGGTGACAGCAGTGTATTGGGGGTTCAATCTCCTATGCCCAGCAGCCAATTGAGGGGTGGGATGGCACCTCTTTGCTGTGCTCAGTTGCCTTCTGCAGTCTCCAGCTGCTGGGAGGCATGCAGGAGCATCCCCAACCTCCTGGCCTTGGCCAGCACAGGTAGCCTGCTTGCTCCCTGACAAAAGGGTGAACATGTGTTTTGTTTGCTCCCAATCCAATCTACTCTACTTACAGAAACATGCATAGGGTTGATCGATTCCACCTCAGGCTTTTTGAATGTCTGTACCTAGAAGAAGTGGGACATTCATCTGTTCCACAATGATCAAGCCTCTTTGCACCCAGGACAAACCCTAGTCCTACTGAAGTCAATGGGAGTGTTGTATTTTACTCAGTGTGGGTCTGCATACCATCCCCAAAATTGAATTCTCTCAAAATGATCATGTTTCCTGAATGCCACATTATGTTACCAGGAAGGGGGGGGGGGGGGGGGGGGGGGGAAGAAAAGGGTTTTTTTTTGTAATTTGGACTGAATCAGCCAGGTAAGTATGACAGTCATTTTATTTTCATGACATAGAAGACTGGGATCTTTTTCCAGTGAACAGAATTCCTGATTTGCATTATTCCTGGCATTCAGTATAATACAAACTTTAATTTCTAATAGGGAGTACTAGTAAATAAAAAGGATGCCTTGTAACATTCAGCCATATGCTACAGAATCTTATTATAGGTGATTTGTTCCAATGGCAGAAGAAAGTACCCAAAGAATAACTAAAACAGATACACCTCATACATGAAAAGTGATTGTGCGTGTGTACTCACAAGTGTGTGTAAAATACTCAAGAGAGCCCCATTAGCATACTCAAAGAATAAACATGTTTGCTAGAGAACATATTCCAATATATACTATAAGAACAATTTCTACAATAAAACAAACAAAGGCTACTTCTGCAATGACCATTCTAAAAGTGACCTTTCTATAATGGGTCATTTTGATTGTAAAGATAATACTTTTTCATCTTTATTAATAATTGTGACCTTTGTTTCTTCAAAATATTTCTAAATAAATACAGTAGTGCATACATAATAATTCTTTTGATATTTTATTAATCAAATATTATTTTACTAAATTCAACCTCTATCAAAATGACTTTCTGAAATAATTAGAATAGTTAAATTAATTGGCACAGCTTTGAGAGATGAAAAATAAATTAAATTATTAATTTTAGAATATAATATTATGAATGCTATACCTTCTGAAACATGTTAAGTATTTCCAATTTACAGGTTCACTGATGACAGATAACTTCATTAATTGTATCTTTTGTCTCTCCTTTTTATTTTGTTATTGTGAATGGTATTGAAAAACTGTTATATAACTAATCCCTGAAATTTGTGATTACTACTATTTAGAAAATCTTTTCTAAATAGTAGTAATCACAAATTTCAGGTAAAAATCAATAAACTATGATTGCAATAGTATTCTGTATAGCTTTTCAAGTGCTGAAATAGCAAGTATTAGGTGATGAAAACACACTTACTCTAACATAAGAGTATATTTGTATAGCATAGTATTCCTCTGAGAAATATCCAAACCAGTGTTATGACATGTTTGATAATGTAGTACAATTTCCTTTTCATGTTACAGAAATACTGGGCACAAATTTTCATTAGGTGAAGAAGCATTCCACATAAAAGAAAAAAAAAAACAACCCAGATAAGATGAGTTTTAGGCTTAGGTATTGGAAATTAACTTCATGTGCTTGAATTTCTGCCATGAAAAGAAAGTGTCATGTGGGGGGTTGGGTAAGTGGGGGAAGGAGATTGCATTCCATGAAAACAATATATCCAAGATTATTTTCAACAGAACTTTTGCAAAATGCCCTGTTTAAACTGTGATAATAAAACCAAAATGTCCTATGATAAGGTAATAAGGAAACCATTTTAAAAAGTTATTTGGGGTGCTTCAGCTTGTGGATACCTTTTCAACTCCACATGGAAAGCACCTAGAAACTGAATTACCCCAAATTAGAACATGCTTTTGAAAATGCAAATCTATGTGCACCAGGAATGATGCCACAGAAGTAACAGCAACTAGACGGTGTAATACCTATGTCTAAAGGGTCCATGTAAAAATAGCAAAAGGGTAAGGACCAGAGTTCTATGCAATAGAGATATGCAAGTAGAGGTTGTCTTAGAGACAGTCTAACACCTGGGAGGAAAATAAAAATGGAAAATGAGAAACACTAGTCAAAAAATAAAGGAGATGTAGGCCCTGATTCCAAAGTCCTCAGAAGTCAAGGAAGTTCCCTGCTACCCCCTCCCCCGCACCCCATTGACTTTAACAAGATTTGGATCAAGTCTTAAGGGTCTTTATAAAGGAGTAGAGTCAGCAAAAAGAGTGAGATATATAAGATTAAAGACTACTGCTGCATAGATTCTTCTGTACATTTTAACCTAAAATCATTTATTCTTTCAATTTATTTTTGGGGGACAGACTATAAAATGTTGTAGCCAGATTCAGAAATAAATGTTGCTATATTGATAGTAATTTGTTTTCCCTTTTGGAACATGCTAATGTTGTGCAACACGAAAAAGAGAGAGAGAGACTATATATATGATTAACTGCTATATATATATTAACCATATATATATATATTAAGCTGAAACCTTCTAAAATTTTTCTGTCCCTTCTGCAGAAATACTGTAAATATCCGTGACAACTGTAATAACTGGACATTGTTAGAACAATGCTAACAGAGGGGGTTAACAGCTTGCGCTTGTACAAAATACTTGAAGTCAGACAGAAAGCCATTATTATGACCTTGTGCTGACCACATTCTATGAAGTGTTACATGATCAGGGACAGGGAAGTTGCTTAATGGAAGTTATATAGTAGCTAGATGTATCCTTGTCACACTTCATCTAAACTGATACATTGCAATGGTCCACACTGCTCAGACCTGGCAATTACTGTCCAATTCCAATCTATTCCACACTGCCACTATAATGAAAAATAATTAGGAGCTTGAAAATGAGTTTTCACATGAAATGGTTTCAGTGCTTGGACACAATCGCCTTTGGCAGATGGCTTTGGGTTTGCTTTAATATAATACAGACAGTTAATCATCTCTAAAGAGTGCAGTGAATGAATAAACTTTTAACACTACTTTCTTCACTGCAACTCTCATATTGATCAAATGTTTAATGCTCAAGAGTTCATGTTTCCATGCTTGAGTGTTTTGAAATAGAGAACACCCATGGATCTCTGCATACTCTGATATACTGCAGAGAACAAGCATTAACCCAAAGTCAATTATATGACACTAGGGTTTAGAAACTTACAATGAGGCTGAACTCAAGGAAAAAAAAAATCTTTTAAATATTGTAAACACAAAAAGTACAGGTCTTTAGAATGTCTTTATGAAGTCTGAGTAGGAAATAAGTCAAAAGGTCTTAGCTGACATCTTATAAAATAACTCTTACAAGAGAGCTCTTACAACAATATTATTTTATGAAAGTTTCAATGATCATTTGTGATTTCTAAGGTAACCTAGAAAATAAACATGAATATCTGTGTCAGAAACCAGTACTCACAATAGCCCTGGAGTCCTGAATTTTTTCTTGCTGTCCTGCTGCTCATCCCAAAGCACAGACCAATGTTTTCCCTGGGTTTGCCTCATCCCAGGAAGCCTCCACTCCAGTGCCCTTATACGGGGCCTCCATGGAATCTCTGGCAGCTCCAGGTGGCTTCCCTTTGAGTTGTGAAAGATGTCTTCCCTCCCACAGACAGCATCAGCCTGAAATAGTCACCCAGAGATCACTTTTTACCACAGGGATTCAGTAAGGAGACAAAGCAAAAAAAGGATTTATCATACAAGAGAAAGAATAATACAAGCAATAAGTTTGAACCCAGAACAAAAAGACAAGTAAAGTTTCTTACTTTCTTACACAACTGTCACCTAGTCCTTCAAAGAGACCTGCCAGTAGTTTCAGAGAGAAGCTTTCTTGCGGATTCTGCTAGCCCCAACTGCAGGGGACCTGGACTCTGCCCCCACTCTCTGACCCCAGCCTTGGACAATTCCTTTGGATTAAAATTCCCCTCTCTCCTCTCACCACCTCCCACAATCAGGCCTGTCCCAATTCCTCATGAGTGTTAAAATCCTCATTTTTTTTAAATGAAATCTTCATATTTTCCCAAGCAGGAAGCAACTGTGACCACCTGAAACCTGAGATCCTGCTCCTGCCTTTGTTTCAAGGTAATTTGCATCATCACAGATTCTTACAGGAGGTGAGAGGCTTCATACCAGCTATGAATTGACTGCCCAGAGGACTTTTCCATCTATTGACTCCTCTGTGAAATCCTATGAAATATGAACTTTCATTTCTACCCAGGAAAACTTTTAAAATCTTTTCTCCAATGCCTGATGAAGGCTGTTTGTTCCTGAAAGCTTGCAATTAAAGAATTTTTTTGCAAAAATCTTGGACTAATAAAATATATCACCTCTACTATGAGTCCTCATTGCCTTAAAATCCTCCACAAATTTATCTCTCAGGGACATATGGCATCACTCTGGCTAATGGGCTATTTTTCTCAGGTACCTTTGCTACTGAGGGGCTTTACAAGCAGACAATATGTTGTGTGCCAGTCCCAATAATGGCTCCTTCTGTCTGCAGTTGTGTGTAGCAACTGTCCTTGTCCTATGTCAGGGGCCTTAACAGGCATTCTAGCTTGGGCTAATTGCCTAGTGGACCACACCTTCCTGGGGCATTTACTGGCAGCCCTAACCCAGGTAATGACTCCAACTGGCCTTGTTTTTTGGTTTTCTGGCCCTTATCACTCTGTTCCTGAACTCTGGTTTCTGGGATTTTCCTTGGATTTGGTAATTCATCACCTGACTCCTGAATTTTGACTCAGTTTGTGATTTGGACTTGGATTTTCCCTGGTTCTGGTAACTTGGTATCTGTTTCCTGACCCTGAATTGGGTCTGTGTTTTAGACACTGCCTCTGTCTCCAGTCCTTCACTGGTTGCCTAAGCACTAGGTCAGAGTGCTCATGACCCAGTCCATTATACCCTAGAACACAATGGCAGATACTTAGCAGTTTTGCCTACTACCTTTTCCTTAAATATGGATCCCTCAGTTCTTTTGACTAAACCATGTCCAAAACCATAAAGGTTATACAGAGAGCCTAACAGAGTGATTAAAGTGACAAATGGATATAGCATAAAATTGGCTGTGCAACAAAACCACACGTGCCATATCATTAAAAAAAAAAAAAACACACAAGAAAATCCACATAACACCTGACAAAACACCTCCAACCCAAGATTTGGTGGGGTTTGTGACAAGAGGTTGCTGAATATTTTTTCCTCAATTTGATTAAATTTTCATAATTTTTGTGTGTGCATGTGGTATAATTTTATTCAAAACTCACTGATGAAGGTATGTTTGTGTATGAATGTGTCCACTGACCTCAGTGGATCAATGGTGAAAACTTGCTGGATGGCAATGTAATGGACAAGGGTCTGGGAGTCTTGGAGGAGCACAGACTCAATATGAGTCTTCAGCATGATGCAGCTTCATGAAAGGTGAATGTATTTTTGGGCTGCATAAACAGGATCATTAGGTGCAAGACATGGGAGGTGATAGTGCTTCTATAGTTGGCAATGGTTTAGGTCTTATCTAGAATATTGTGTAGAGTTTTGGGCTGCATATTTTTAAAATGACATGGACAAGTTAGAGAGGGTCCAGAAACAGATATTTTTTGTTAGCGACAAAGGGTCTGGAAGGTAATCAATATAAAGGAAGCTGAAGAAAATAGGCATGTTCAGATTTTAGAAAACCTGTTTAAGAGGGGACATGACAGACATCTTCAAATATTTGAAGGGCTGTGCTGTCAAAAAGAAGAGGGAAAATGCCTTTTCTCTTTTTCTGCAGAGAATAGGACACAGACCAATGGTTTGAAATTACAACAAAGTAAGATTAGGTATCAGGAAAAAAAGTATTCACTGTTATAAAAATTAGACAGTGGAATAGACAGCCTAAGGGATTTGCAGATCATCAAAAGTGTTCAGAAAGTTGGATAAGAATTAGGGATAATCTAGGAGTAGCTATGCCTGTGCTCTCAAGGTTTACAACCTTGACATAATGGAGAGGCTTATGTGCTACCAGTGACTGAGAGTGATTTGTACGCAGGCAATGTTGAGAGCACTACTACCAAAGTAATAGCAATCCAAAAAAGAATAATAATAAATTAAGGTTCTCAATAGCAGAGAAGGCAGACAAAGAAATAATACTTTACAATGTCTGAAATGGCAGATGAAGACTTCAATGGAATAGAAACCTTCAGTCATGTAGGTTTGGAAACATGAACAGATTCCCAGTACTTGAGGGATGGCAATATCATGACCATATTCAAGAAAGGAGCCAGATCAGATTGCAACAATTATATTGATGCTGCATTCCTATTCAGAGCTGAGAAGTTCCTTGACCACATTCTTTTCAATAAATTCATTTTACTGGCTATGGAAATTCTACCAGAGTCCCAGTATGGTTTCAGACCATTGAAGAAGTAAAGTGTATATGATCTTTGTTGCTAGACAGCTGCAGGAGGAGAGGTTCCATGAGCAACACTGAAATCTTTACATGGTCTTCATTGACTTAAGTCTTTTGGTCCAATCAACAGAGAGGCCCTGTGGAAGATCCTGATAAGATCTGGATGCTCACCAAAATTTGTTACAATTATCAGACCAGATCTTTTCATGATTACATGACAGCAACCGTCTTAAGCAATGGCTCAGAAACAAATCTGTTCTCTATTAGAAATGGAGTCAGAAAGGATTTATGATTGAAGCAAAACCTTTTTCCTTCTATATTACAGCTATTATGCATGTCTTCAATGATAAACTTCCATCTGGAGTCAGCATCCAGTATTGCATGGATGGGAATCTCTTTGACATCAACTGGATATGTTCCCAATCCAAGATAACACCCTCATTAATGAACTTCAATATGGTGAAGATTGTGTCATGTGTGTCCACTCAATTGAAGAACTCCTAGTCAGTCTTGATTGCTCTATGAAGCAGGGTAAAATGCTTCAACTCACAGTCCACTTGAAAAAAACCCCACAAACCTTTACCAGCCCTCATCAAACTGACTAGCTGCTCCTCCACATAGTATAATTAGAATGCAATCCTTGGAGAAGGTTTAGCATTTCCCCAACCTGGGTAGCCATCTTTCCCAAAAACTAAACATAGACAATAATATTCAACACTGGATAAAATCTACCAGTGCTGCCTTTAGACATCTCCAAAATGTGTTTTCCATGACTATGACATCTACACCAAACTTCTTTTCTACCAGTCTGTTGTCAGTTTGGGTGTGAAGCTTGGATGACACATCAGAAACACCTGAAAGTTTTGGAATTTTACCCAGTGACGTCTTCATAGAATCCTCCATATCAGTTGGAAGGACAGAAGAATGAATTAATGCATTCTGGTTCAAGCAAACACCACAAACATTGAAGTTACATTTATATGGCACCAGAGATGTTAGATATGTCATGGCACAAGTACGCCTGAGAACTAGCTCCCAGAATAGGACCTATACCCCCAACTCACCAGTAGTCACCATTGTAGAAGAGGGCATAAGAAAAGATTCAAAGACACCTTGGAGGCCAATCTGAAGAAATAAAACTGATACCAAGGAGACTCAAGCACTGAATTGTCCCCAGTGGTGCTGTGATGTGCAAGAAGGCATTATTCATTTCAAGTCAAGTTGCCTTGCTATGGAAGTAGATAGACAAGAGACACAAAGGGAAAGATCTGTGACCCCAAATTTCTGAGGTCTACCTTTTTTCTTCCAGAGCTATTTCCCATGTTTACAGTCAAACATGCAGATTTTGGATTGGCTTCCTCAGCATCCACAGATTCATCAACGTCTTCTAGTAAAAAGGGAAGTCTTCTGCTTGGTATCTAGGGACTGCTGATGATGCCTATGTTATGGGTATTTCTCATGATTCTGTGATTTGCTGATTGGGCTGAGAAGGAACTCCTCCTGTTTCTGTAGGTATCAGGTTTTCTTTTTCCAACTTCTGCAGAAGCTCTGGGTGTTGGTTGCAGCCACGTCTTGGAATCTTGACTGGAGTATGCCAATGCTCCTGCTGGGACTAAACCCCAAAGGTTTCTGTTTACAGGATCTTATAATTTTGTTAATATATCATTAAAAAACCTGGTAAATTTTCTAAAATACAATTTATTGAGTACATTTAGGAAATTATTCACTAGTTCTTGGAGTCAATGCTTAGCTGCTTTTCTTTTATGATCCATTTCCAGATACATTGTTTCATAACTGTTTTTGTCCTTTGGATATCACTTTGTAAAATTATGTTTTTATTTTTATACATTGCTTATTGATTCTGAAAAATATAAAGTAAATATATTTACAGTGAAACGTATTTGGATATTTCTCTTCAAAAGAGTAAGACATTAGGGAAAGCAGTAAATTGTTCCTTACAAAATAAATACTCATAAAAACATTATTTAGATTTTTGTTGTAGTATTGGTTTATGTAGATATGGCTAAGGGCTAACTAAAACCCCTGTTTCAATCCCCCATTTAGTTCTTGCTTTAGCTACATTTTGTCAGGTTATTCACTTTTTTCAATACATCTGTTAATGTCATTGTTTTTAGAAACAATATTAGTATTTCAGGGTTTCATGTCTTATTTCAATGGCTTTTTACATTGTATGGTAATTGGCATGACTATAAAATGAAACAATAAATGAATGAAATAATTCCAGTTTCTGTTTCTATTAATGCAAAAGAATAATACCTTTTCAAAATAAAAGAAAGAAAAAAAACAAGTGGCAATTTTAGACTGCTTGTCAGAAAATATAATAATGCAACTCACATGTAGCATAAGTGCTTATTATGGTTCACATCACTTGTATTAGCAATGCTTCTTGACTTGAAATGCCATTTATAATTTACACTTGCTGTTTCCATTTTAGTTTGATTTAAAGTTTGACTGTGCTGTAGTTTCTTGATTATCCAAGAAAAGCAAAAGTATAAATATTTTGTGGTATGATTCCTTTCTATTTGAGCTGAATGTGTTCATACATACTCTCACTTCATTGTGTTTCTAATTGGTGTTCTCTACATCTTGTCTTGCTAATGCTAGAAGAAGAGTTGGCTTATAAAGCAACAAACTGCTCTGCCTTTTCAGACTTGTAAACATCTTTGTGAGTTTAAAACTCATATAGGAGAGCTATTTAATTTAACTTTTCAAAGAAATATTGTGGGGTTTTTTCATATTCAATGATCTACTTTTATTGCAAAAAACCTTAAAATACTAACAATGAAATATATTATGTAATGTTCATTTAGCAATTGAAAAGTATATACATGTGTATATAGTTACTCATTCCTGTTATGTGACATCAAATTACTATATGCAGAGAAATATATTAATCTAGTTATAGAGCATCAAAGCCTGGCACTTCAAATTATTGTTTACTTACTATTATGCCTGAACATTTTTGCACAACTTCTTTGTTCCTATCCTGCATCTGTTATAATTCCACTGATGCTAGTTCAGGTGTTATGGATTTGCATTGAAGTAATTCAGAGGAAAAATTGTTCTCATCTTCATTTGGTACAATAGGCAAGATGAGCAAAGCTACCTTCATACTTTTTTAGATCAAATTAGGTTGAAATTACAGCATCCCCAGGGCCCAATTAAGAAAGATGCCCATCAAAGACAACTCCTCACAGCCAAAAATATGCAGAACATTGTGCCATACAACCTGCAGAGTGACTGGAAAGATGATCAATATAGAGAAGTTATACTCCACCTTAGCACCCTACAATTGAATTACAATTAGAAATGCCAGTGACTCAGGAATGACACAGTGAACCAGTGAGTAAGGTCCTTAGAAATACCTCACCTCACTGAGTGACAGTGACACCCATAGCTGCCTCATTCTACTGGAATAATATATCAAAAGCAAGGCTGAGAAAGTGAGAGTATGGAATTTGTTCTTCCAACATATCAACTTCCCTAAGGTTCCTCTGCCTCCAAAATAAAATAAAGAATACATGTATTAGACTGACATTTTCTCCAGTAAAGGGATGCAATTAATAATATATATCACTGTGCAAGAAGAGATGGAAACTAAAAGCAGGTCAGTGTTGTGCAGGCAGGCTTTGCCCCCTTAGGCTGCATCCAGATGAGCATGGATGTTTGCAGGGGTTAAGGGGTAGCCCTGCAGGCAGTCAGCAGGCAATCAGCTAGCTGGGGGCTGTCACATAACCAGGGGACAGCTCAGAACAGAGCTATATAAGCCATGGGTTGAGCCAGCAAGGGGGACCAGTCCAGGCTGAAGTTGAGTGTGAGCTCCTGAAGACCCCAGAGCCTAAAAGACAAACAGCTCTGCTGACCAGGAGTACAGAACAGAGCACATGGAGTGAAGAATTCATGGGGTAAGCAAGCATGCTTCCTATATTCTTTTTCCTTGGTTATAGCTCAGGGGCCTTAGTGTTATGTTGTAGTTTTACCTGGTGGTTTTGGGATGAGGGTATAAATGGAGGTAAGGAGGTCTCATTAGTACCCAGAGGAGTGCAGCTATAGGGGCTGGAGAGCCCAGCACCAGAGGGCTGTAGCTATACAGGGCAGGGGCCCGGAGACAAAAGTAATATTGATTGGAGCTAGTGCCTCAAAGCCAAGCCCAACAGAGTGGATCTGAGCTAGATGGTCCAGCTACATAAAAGGACTTCCAGTCCACTTCCGGGTTTGCCATCGAGCATGAAGGGACCCCCTCCCATGCTCCTGTGGGACTCTCCATCTGCCCCACCATCACAGCATTCATGAGCCATGAATACCTCGAAGTATGTAGAAAAATATTTAAAGCTGTGTCTATGGCCAAATCACTGAATCTCTGAATCAGCATTGAATCTTCAGATTCGGATTCAGCCAAATCGAATCAGGACAGTGATCTGAATCAACGAATCGAATCACTGTCCCCTATTTGGGCCAAATCCAAATTGACTATGGCTTGTTTTGCACACCCCTAGTAATTAGGGGTAGGTGAGTGGGGTATCTACTCCAAGTGCTGATGTAGAATGGCAGCCCTTGAGGATTCTGGATAGTGACAGCTGCATCTTGACATCCCCTCATCATTCACGCCCCCACTGTCCTGCCCAGGGCACCAAAATACTCATTATGTTGCTGGTTATAAAAGTAGGTGTCTACATAGAGTGGAATAGGATAACACTTAGATGCTTAAATCAACTAAGGTGCCTAACAAATAGAATAGGATCTAGCGCACTGTGTCTTACGAAGCTGGTTAAGTATAGAGATTATATAAGAGCTCTTGGTTTAATTCTATTAATTCTGGCCTTTTTAGTAGGTAGGAAAGTATTTGCACATTTACTCAGAAAAGGAGATGAGTAAAAGGACATGAGGAGACTCTTCCCCATTCCTGAGAAACTAATCTTTCACTATCCTCTGCCCCGCACCCTGTGGGTAAGTAGATTCATCACCTAATAATAGGCTGGAGAGACAATCTGTGTTTGGTTCAGACTCCTTTCTGGCTAATGCACAAGCTTCGAGCTGTAACATGCATTGGCCAGGTATACTACAAGTGCTTCTTTTCAGAGGAATTATAAATAGCACGTGGCAGTATTTTGTGGTGGCCTCTCCTGAGCTATGTTATAATACAACTACCTGATAGCTCTTAGGCCAGACACGTGGCTGGAAACAGTCCGTTTTTCCTCTGTGTAGGTTCCTTAGATAAGGATATGACTTTGCCTTATATTTAGCAAACAGAGACAAAGAAATATGGTTATCATAAACTAACACAAATGTCATCAGTAAAAAGGTGTCTGATGCCACAGCCATTGTGCAAAATACTCAAGTCAATGTTTTCTAAGTATGTCCTCCTCACACAATCAAGTGCTCAAAAGGATGCATATGCCTGATCCATGGAATATACTGAGAATTTTACACACATAATACCAGTATCTTTGTACTGATTGCTGCATAAAATGCTACAAATATATCAGAGAGACACTGGTTTTCTAGTTACTACTAATATTGAAGCGTCTTAGAAAAATGTTCTGATATTTATTTTTAATAGTATGTGAAAAGCATATCCTAATAATAGGAAGTCATTTAATACTAGGAAATAGAAATAGTAATGTAAGGATATACTTAAAAAATAACAACTGGGACAACTTCTCTCACCCTTACAAAAATCTAGTGATTTCAATGCTTGGACTTCACAAGCATTGTGAAGGATCACGTAGGCCAGTATCTTTTTTTGGCGGTGTTAACATATTTGACCTTTGGGGGAGAGAACCATGTCAACTTTTAATATTTTAAAATAATTTTAAAATTGACCACTTGAGTTTTAAATATGATGAGACCATACTGTTATAGAGGGAGGAGTTTTATTTAATTGACATGACACTACGTCATCTCTTCCATTGCTTAATTAAGGCCAACATAGAAAAACACTAAATGCACCATTTTCCATGTTAAACTTTTACTGTGTTCACACAGAGCAGGTCCCTGGTGATGTTTAATTTTCCTGTAGCTCTCCACTATTTCTTTCAAATCACTAGTACCAGTTGCCAAGTACTGTACACATTTCTGCTTTCTGTTAATGAGTTTCCTTTTTAAACAAAATGGGGGTAGGGGGAGGAGAGAGAAAGAGAGAATTAATACGAAATGAGTCTGGGATATCCATCTCAGTCCCAATCCTCTGAACTGCTATTTGTAATTTCAGTACATGTATGCACCATAGCTTACTGTACATCATTAGGCACCTTCTATACATTTGTAAGAAAATTGAAGCAACTAAACCAAATCCCAAGTTCCATGAGCCGTGTATATTAAAACAGAAAATCCGTGGATTTTTTTTCCCATTACAATGTCTAGTATTTGGATTATAATTTTGCCTCATGGTGTCTTGTTACTTATGTTGTCACTTCATATATAGTACACCTATATAATACCAGATGGCAAGAACTCTTCCGCTTGTACATTCTATAATGTGATATAATCTCTAAAATGTCAAATTCTATAGTTGTAATCAATTCAAAATCAGATTTTGAGTGGGTATATTTTTCTAGCTACAAATCATTTGTGCACCTGGTTACATTTGTGTAATGTTTAATTTCAAATCCTAGAAAAGAGTATTGTGGTATTCATTTTGGGGAGAAAATTGAATTGTTCTGACTTACTAGATAATTTTATGTTGGAAATGCAGAGTATCTACACATTACTTTTTATCTGATTTAGTAACTTAAAGGTTTTTAAGTAACCCAAAGGTTTACTTAACGTTATCATAGCTATTTATCTCTTCTGATATAGTAACCTAGAGCGTATACTTCAAGATTTATTAAATGCATTTTAATTTTATGTTCTTAAAGAACTGTTTAACAATGGAAAGGGCAATATTTTAGATACATACCACTTGCAATCTTACTTGATTATGTACCTTTCTTTAATAATGAAGTGAATCTACTTTGCAATACACGCATCGTGATTTTCTTTTTTGATCTCTCATAGTAAGAAGTTGGAGTATGAAATAAATACACAGAGCCAAATCCATTTAATCTAAAAGTGAGTTTTAGGTTAAACTTAGTTTGATGTATATCCAAATGCTCCCATGGGCATTTGTGCATTTTGCATTTAATAAAAGGGTAAAATAAAAGTAATTGGGCACAGGTCCCCTCCCTTCCACAGCAATGTCCACCTCTGAGAAACAGTATCAGACTCCTTTTGACTTGCTTTCTTTGAGGCATCACTTCTATTCCTTCTTGGTTACCCAGTGTGCCAGTTTTGTTTGAAGGCTCTGCTTGACCCAGTCTAACCCATGTTTGGTGATTAGGTGCTTTTCTGGGAAGTAGGAGACAGAGGTTCAAACATTTTCAGAGTATGCAGGGCCTAGAATCTGGGTCTCTGGACCCTTACTATTGAGCTGAAAGGCAGGATGCCTCTTACTGTTCATGAAATAGCTTACCTGCCTCATTTTTCTCTAGCTACATTTTTGTGGACTTTCATGGTAGAACAGAACCACCACAGAGAGTAAGTGGCTGTGGAAGATCCCATCTAAGCGTACCTAGAAGGACAAGTTAAATCAGCCTTATGGATATAAGATCTAAGATCCATCTAACTGACAATAAAGCCTCTTGCATGCTTACAGTTATACCTAGAAGTAGAACTTAGATGAGTTTAGGTAGAATATGATTTTGGTTTATTTGAACTAACTTCATTGACAATAACTGGAGATCATTATACAGATCCATATGTCTGTATATTTATATATGACTGTAAAATCTTATTTCAATCCCCTTTTACTTGTATAACACAGCCTACTCAATACAGTCTTTATTTAGGATGATCACACTATTTTTGTCCCACTAGACACTTACTTCATGCAGTAGACAGGATGGACAGTGCTTACTTAATGAGCAGCTATTAAATATTTTGATTTCTTTCCATTGTTTGTTATGTATCTGCATGTATATTTATAGTGTGACTATTTTTCTACAATACTATGTGTGAGGAGGAGGTTTAATTATCCCATATTATAAATGAGGAATTAAAGTACAGCTAGGAGGGGACAGGAATGGCACATCAGTGATATTGGGCACCCAGTTTGAGGCACCCAATCGAGATCTAACTTCTCAGAACGGTTAACACAATGCAGCACTATGTATTGACTTCAGCATTAGCAGTGACATGTCAGCATGGAATATCAGACCCCTGAGTCTTAAGACTGACCAGGAAAATAAGCAACACATAGCTACTGATCACATGTGAGCTTTCTTTAACTGTCTTGCCTGAAATAACATAAGAACTCTCCTGTAGAACCAGGGATAGAATCAAAATCTCCATAATATTAAACAACCCAAACTAGAGAAAATATTTATCTTCCTGTGTTCCCCTTATTCATTCACTATATACTTTCCAAATCATGCAATGCATAAAGCAAGAATTCAATAGACAACACTAGCTTTCATGACACATTATTTTATTGCAATATTTTTCAGTGCAAATGGTAGACCATAATTTCACTTTTATTTTTTAGCAAACTGAAAAATAATAAAATAAAGTGCCATTATGGAGGCATCATTTTGAAAATGGCATGGTTCATAAGCACTTAGATCCAATGTACATCCCAGTGCCACTTGAGCTAATGGAGTAGTTGGCAATAGGAATAAACTCTCATCTTTATGTGGACTAGAACTAAGAGAGTAGACACATGACACAAACATTTCAATGTTGCATTTTTGAGAGGTAGTTTTACTCTAGAGTTCACATATTACCTGTGTAGCAGGGCTGTGTACGTGTCTGCTCCCATTTTATTGTGTTTGTACATTCGGCAAATAAATTTATTATGTTGTAAATATGTTGTCTGACTAAATCCTTAAAGAAGGTCAGATTTTTTTATTTTTTTTTTGCCAATAGGGTACACAGATATTTGCTCAAAGCAGAGGAATGATGAGGTCTCAGAAAGCTGGAATCCATTTTGAGTTCTAGAAAGGAGTGTTCTTTCTTAGACATTGGCTCTATGGCAGGGCATGTGATGTTCCCAAAGACTGGGACCATGTGGGATCAGTGGCCCAGTGAGGGACTGGGGAGTAGTGCAGGACCAGACAGGTTTGAGGGCCTGGATAGTGAGGCCCAGCAAGGGGCCTGAGCCATATAGTGAGACCCAACGAATGTAGCAAGACGAGAAGGGTCCAGTGGCCCAATGAAGGGCTGGGAATAGAGCTAAGGACTGGGCAGGTCTGAGGGCCTGGAGAGTGGCCAGGAAAGTGGAGAAGTAAGGATCTAGCATGAGGGCTCATGAAGGGGCTATGTGGAGAGACTGAGAGGTCTGAGGGCCTGGAGTGCAGCTGAGAGGCTGAGGGGTTGGAAGGCCCAGAGTGGGGCTGCATTGGCAATTGGTAGAACATCTGTAAGGATGCCATCTACAAGGCTTTGGGCATGGTGTAGGGGAGGTATGGAGCCATGCAATTGGCCTATAAGGCCAGGACCACAATGTGGGTTGTCATTGTAATAAGATCGGGGCAGCCTCCTGCACTCTGTATAACAATGAATATCAAGGATCCCATAGATCAGGATATCTCAGGTTTTGGGGGGGTATGTGACAGGCTCCTCTGCCCAATCCTCGCCAACTGGATCCCCTTCTTCCTGTCCCATCCTAGTCCTGTTCTTTCCCCACACCTATCCCCTCATCCCAGTTCTAATCTTATCTAGCCAGTCCCATCATTCACACATTAGATTCTTATCCCAGTCTCCTGCCCCATCAAGTCTTCATCTCATTCACTTGGACTCCCTGTACTAGAGTCCTCCCCACACTTGCCATTTTCTTACTAGTTCCAAATATAACCCGAAGCCCTTGGCCATTTTTTTTGTTGTTGTTGCCAGTTCGTTACTTATATTGACTCCTTATCAGTTCTGTCTCCCTTCTTTATTATTACCTTGCTTTGAAACTGGTTTTCAGTCTCAGTGTCCTGGCTCAGACCCATTTCTCCTCTGGCATTTCACTTGCTGTGTCTTCTGTACATCTTCTGGCTCCCAGTCCCAATACTTCCCTTGTTTCTCTCCCCTGCTCCCAGTCCCAGGCCCTCTGCTTAGTCAGTCTGTGTTTACCTTAGAAATTTCATCCAAAATTCCATCCCAGAGGTGAGAAGCTTTTCCCATGAAAAGTTGTGTTAAAATCGGTATGTTCTCACAAAACTTTTTCATTTTGATGAATCAACATTTACTGACCAAAAAGAAAGTTAGGATAATTCCTAGCCAGATCTATAAATGGCATGGGATGGCATATGTGGTTTACTGGAAGATTTGTTTTATTTGCTTCTTTTAAGTGGTCTTTGAAGGCTTTTTTTAGAAAACCAAGTCATACATGGAGGTTTCATCCAAAAAATAAAACATATGATGGCTGGCCTGGATTGATGGATAAATAAGAAATTAGCCAGTTTCTTGTTCTGTGTTTAATTTTATACCTTCATAAATGTCATCTTATTTTCATTTTTTTGAATGCATACTTAACCAGCCATCGAAGAATAAATATAAGGAGTTTGTGGTTAGATTTATTTATGTTTCTTTAACATTATGAATTCCTGAAATTCTGTTTGCATAAACTATAGGTTGTTATCACTGACAATCCACTCAGAAATATCAGTTTTTGTTAAGATACGCACTGATTATTTAGGTGACCTACAAAGTAATTATGGTTAGTGGAACAGGCATTGTCATAATAAGGTACTTTTGGCTGGGGCAAGTCTCATGAAACCCACATTTATCTGTTGCCACTGGTAGTCTTATGCTTTGATGTATACCTATAAGCATACTGGACATTCTTTGGCACTTACAACACAGCTTCTTTTTTGTGGTTTATTGTCTGAATTGCCACAATGAAAGCATTTAATGAGCTCCTTTTTTCCATGGGTAATTTGGAATTAAATTGCTGTAGATTAGTCTCATACTTGGTCATTTCATTCCCCCCACCTCCAAAATTAGACATGGTCACCTTTTCTCCCATACAAAAAATGCTGTTTGTTGGAAGTGAAATGTTTTCTGACAACAGAAAAATTTGGACCAAAAAAAAAAAAATATATCCTCAGATGCATGATAGAGATATTGAGCTGGCTGATCTGCATCTCCTTTAGGGCTGACCTGAAGTTTTGCACTCAACGCTCTCAGACTATTTAAGCCTTCCCTCCCCAACAAAGTTATCTTACTGTGGTAGTGTGTCGGAAAGCACACAGAGTAGTGGTGGTATGTAGAAATAACAAAGAGTTATTGTGGAGTGTAAAAGAACATTGTAGTAGAAAAAAGGAAATGCAAAACTGGTCCCTTAAAAGAATGACACCCACTACTTATCTCTCTGTCTGCTCTTGGTTCTAAGTACAGGAAATAGAGAAAAGAAGTGGGCTACAACAGGACCACTGGTGGACTTTCTGTGCTATCTCATGTGGGACTTGGATGAGCACACACTGCAATGTGGGGGTACTGGTTTTGCTAGAGAAACTTGACCTCAAGACCTGGTACTCAGGAGAGCTGCTAGGGAAAGGCTGAATTGCTGCTGCAGAGTGATCTAACATGATTGTAATGTGGCTAGTCAGGAAGTTTGTGCTAAAGGTTCCTGGAAGGAGCTTTATTTAGCAGTCGATGTACCCACACAGAGCCTCTAGAGCTCACATCTAAGGCAAGTTCTGTAATCAATTAGCATTTGACTATCTTGAGCCTGTTGCTAAGAGGCAGGAGGTGGTTTGCAATAATTTTAAAAGGTCCTTGTTTCATTCTGCATCAGAACAAAAATAAATGTCAAAACTTCCAGATTTATCATGAGACGGAATTGTCATTTTCTGGCGAGCTCTAGCTGCAATATCCATTGACAAGCTAAGATCCAACACTCAAGTATATGCGAGCCCAGCTTCTACTAGCAAACATATCTGTACAGCTTCATGTTTCAGGTCACACACCAAATAATCCTTTGGACTTGATCCAAACATGTTCCAATTCACAGTGCTGGTTTAATTTCCCCAGATCTGCTACATATTCCTCTTATGGGCTTCACAGTCTACTGATTCTTTTTATGGAACCAGAACTGACCTGCTATGACAAATTACTTTTCATAAGAGGTCTAATCTTGGTGTAGCTCTAATCTTTTAGTTTTCAGGTGTTCTGACTGTAAGCAACAGTACCTACATTGTATATCCAATAAGGCTCAAGAATAAAGGTACCTTTTTGTCATTTACCTAATCTTAACATAAAATAATCTGCTTCAGTTGTTCAATATATAATTCTCTGAGGATTCATTGTAGGTAGTCATGTTTCCTATAAACAAAACCATTCTGCTTCACCAAGGGACGTTTTAGTGTTGATTAAAATACAGCTACAGCTTCAGTTTCTTTGCTAGTCTGTTGAATCTTTGGACATTCTTGATCATTAATTGAAGTATGAGGTCTGTACATACATTCTTGAACTAATTTTATTAAGAACTGGTCAAAAGAACTATACAAAAGAACATCCTGTAACTTGCTACAAATTTAGAAAAGATATTACAACTTCTATTACTCATTCCAATATACCATTTTTACTTGAATACAAAATGAGGTTTCTCCCCGTCAATCAATATGGGGGAAAAAGATGCTTATATTATAATCACATGCAAGGAAACCTCATTAGACACATTGCCTATCATTAAACTGCTACCAAAATCATCATGTATTCAGTAATGGAAGCCAACTATAAAGTCTATTAAATGTAGCCAACACTAAACATGACTATTAGGGCTATGTGAAGCTTTGGTCACTGATTTGATTCGGCCTATTCAGTGGCCAAATCTCCAAATCCGAATCGAATCAGGAGACCTATTAATCTCTCCAAATCAAATTGGAAGCCTCTTATTTGATTCGGAGAGATTCAGAGAGATTCGATGATTTGGACATAGATAAAGCTTTATATGTTTTTTCTACATACCTCAAGGTACCAGGCAGCTCATGAACACTGAGATGCTGGGGTGGATGGACTGTCCCACAGGAGTGGCAGTAGGGCACCAGCGCATGCAGCAGATGACCCAGAAGTGGACCAGAAGCATTTCTGGTCCACTTCTGGGTCCACCGGGGAGCATGCAGGGGGCCCCACAACACCCCCCCCCCGCTCAGCGACTAGTGCTTCCTGGGTCTTGGAATGCACCTGGAATCCCCCTGTGCCCAATTGTTGAACCATGGGGGGCACAGGGGGTATCCTCCATCCACTCTCCGGCAGACCCGGAAGTGGATCAGAAGTACTTCCAGTCCACTTGTCGGTCCACCACTAAGCATGTTGGGGGGGGGGGGGCCCTGTGCTCCTGTGGGACCCTCCATCTGCCCCACCATCTCAGGGTTCATGAGCCATGCCTGGTACCTCAGGATGTGTAAAAAAACATTTGAAACTATGTCTATGGCCGAATCACTGGTTCTCCAACTCAGAATCAAATCTTCAGATTTGGATTTGGCTGAATCGAATCAGGACAGTGATCCAAATCAACAAATCAAATCACTGTCCCCGAATTGGGCTGAATCCATAACTGAACTGAATACAGCCTGCTTCACACTCTCCTAATAACTATAAAACACATGGCCCATATGAGGCAAACAGACTGATGGGAACCTACCACAATGATAATTTTGTGTAGCCCATCTGAATAAGACATATGGTAGACTGACAACATAAAGTTGAATATAAAGTTCCTACTAAATTAACAGCATTTTTAACTCTTCCTTTTTTGTATGTCCTTATTGAAAATCAATTAAGACATGTTAAGGGTAACTGAGTTTTGCTTTACTTTTAGTTTCTATATTGTAATTTTAATATAATAAATGACTGTACAATCTCTGAAGGTGAAGAGCATTTGAACATGTTTATAAATAAAAGTTTGAGGGAAAATACAATGTGTCAGATAATTCAGTAGTATAACACATGGCAATGAGGCACTAGTCATTATATAGATAAAAAAGACAGTGAAAAAGAAGTGTTTTGGTAACCAAGGCAGAAAGTCTACACAAAACTCTATACTATAGCAATGTAAGCTATCTAATTTGAAGCTAGATCAAACTGCACTGCAATAATGTAGTATGTTAATGTCTTCTCTCAGTTATGCTGTACTGATATTACTATCAGAGAAAGTCTGTGTTCAAATGGTTAAAATTTTAAAGTGCACTACATGAAGTATGTGGCATGCTGAATCTTAACACCCCACTTCCCTTCACCCTTCAATCTCGCTAAGATACTAGTCTGTGCCTAATATGGTCACCTTTCCACTAACAATATTGGCAGGGAACACTGGAGAGAGATGCTATTAATTGTATTACAGTTTCACAGGCTATCAAATGTTTGTGTTTTTGAAAATGTCCACACACTCATTTTTCCTCCTTTAAGTAACTTTTTCAGTGAGGTGTTCTTTCCCCATCTCATTGAAATAGGATACCAGTATAGAAAAAATGCTCAGTCAAGAGGACTGAAACATACTGATGAATGAAAAGTGACACAAAAGATAACTGGTTCAGCTAATGCTATAGGTCTTACTTTAATATTCTCTTCAGGTTCTGCAGCATCAAACAGATTGCTATTGCTAGCTTTTCCTGTTATTTGGTCTCATCAGTCATACCCCACAAAAAGCCCCAGGGCATCACTTCTGAGTGCCAGACCAGTTGTTGTTCTTATCATCACCATGTGTCCATTCTCCTTTATTCCCCTTATACTGAATAATCTGATAAAGACAAAGTGCAGTTACAGAGATAAGGACTAACACCTACATCTTTAAAGGGACCATATCACTATGATGCTCAGCATTGTGTATCACAGCCCCAAGTTAGATGCTTTATCTCCTCATAATGTACATAAAATAATTAAACACTTCAGAATCTGGCCCACAATACCAGAGTGGGCACATCTTTATGCAAGCCAATAGAAATCTGCAGGAGAAAGGGGAGCATCTTGAATATCCCCATTCTGGCACTTAGGTAACTTACTCAGTATATGAGACACCTCCACCCTCTTGTGATTTATAGCTATGAACCTATAAAGGGTTCATAAGTTGGCACCTCTCCCCCATCTTTCAAAAAAACAAGGCTTTTGTCTTTTAAAACACATCTGGATGATATTAAAGAGTCATTGGATAAAATACCTAAAAGACCTTACAACAGGGACTACAACCCAGTCTCTCAGATAAATGTCCCAACTATTGGGCTACAGATTGAGGCAATCTTTCATGTGAGCCAGGTCTAGATTTAGGTGCATGAGTAGTTACAACTTTAGTCAGCTGGAATATATTAATGTAGAAAACTTAGGCACCAACAGAGCTTTGTCACTCCAGAGTTAGGTGGAACCTAGGTAAGAGGACCGCAATTTTGGAATTACGGGTTTAAATCCCATCTGAGGTACCTAAGGGTATGTACAGAAGTGTTCCATGCATGCTTTACAGTGCTGTAGTTTAGAGGACATTTTATAGAAGTATAAAATTACAGAATTATTAAGCATGACAGGAATGCAATGTTTGGTGGTGGTGGCAGAGAGGGGGAATGCAGGGGGAAGGTTCTGAGCCTTCCTGGGGCCTCTTGACAGGTCAGAAATGTGACCATTATACAGAAGTTATTTAAAATATTGTAGGTTGCTAAAGTGCTGTAAAATACAGCACCTCAAATTTAATACCTCATTTAATAAGCATTAATTAAAAACATTGTACCTATTTTTAAAGCATCATAAAGCTGTGCATTTCTGTTAAGTCACAGGAATAAAACACTTTAAATGGCAAAAAAGCCACTTCCATACACATCCTAAGAGGACCTTGACCTAAATACACTTTTATTAACTGATACATGGTACATAGAAAGCATGTCTACATGCACACTTACTGTGCAGTAATTTAGGTTATGGCATAATACCTCTGGTGATTTATGCTGATTTGGGTGTAAATTTGCTACCTGCATGATGCAGGTAGCAGATATACATCCAAGTAGTTACTGCCCAGTAACGCATGTATAGACACATTTCTGCACAGTAACACTGTGTGTGTGAACTGGCTTGGGACTAACTTTAGTCCCAAGTCAGTCCACACACAGCATTACTGCTCTGTAGCTCCTGCATGTGTAGACGTCAGCTTAAAAACCGCCTACTATACAGTAAATGCACCTATTGACATGCCAGAATTGCTGAATGATATGACATTACCTGCAGCTTTCTGATTCCCATCAGAACAATCTGCTGCCTGTTACTATTTAGGAGTCCAAACACCAGAAGAACAAACAATCCTAAGACAAACAAACAAATAGAACTTGTAGTGATTCCGAAACAGAAAATAATGCTTTTATTTTATGATTTTATTGGGGAAGAAGAATAATGTTAATGGACCAATTCATTTAGGTTCCATATTTGCACAGAATTCCTCAGTTTCTCTGGAAGAAACTGGTGTGTCATAAAAGTTTTGAAAAGAAGAAAGGCTCTTGCTTGTTCACCTACCCCTGGTGGACATAACTTATTGTAGGTGCTCAGTCTAGATGCATATACTTAAACATCCATATTGCTGTCCTCCTTTGGAAGACTCTGTTTACTGTATTATAATCACTCCTTCAAAAGTGGCTGGATGTATTTAACTTTTTGTTTTATGAGCTAAATTTGACCCTTTCTGATCTAACAGCAAGTAACAACACCTTCAAAAAAACCCAACAAGCCAATCAGAGCATAGCTTTTAGCCACCAGCATCTGAAAGCCTAATTTGTGACATTAGTTAATGCACAGAATAAAAGTCAATACATAATATATTTCATTAAAAAAAGTTGTTTTGATATCTTTATGTTTTCTGGCTGAATTTAATTAATTTTTTAGGCAAAAGAATAGAGGACACATCTAAATGAGACGCTACTGCACAGTGGTTACTGCACATTTTTTTAGTACTTGATTATACAAGTACTAAATTAATGTGCAGTAACCACTGTGCAGTAGCGTCTCATTTAGATTGTATAATCAAGTACTAAATAAATGTGCAGGAACTGGAGTTACTGCACAGTAGCACCAGCAAACATCTTTTAAATGATACTACTGTGTAGTAGCCTAATAGTACAGCGCTGTGGCGTTTTGGCACTGTTAGTTCTGTGACATGCTTAGGCACAGTATTATTTGCCTGCTGTGCAGTCGGCATCGTGTGTAGATGTGCCCAGTAAACCACAAATGTCTGATACCTTATCCACTACAGATACATCACCAGAGGGATCTAGAGTTGTGTGGTGACAGCAGAAAGGGGGAAGAAACCACTATAGGTATTTGTATTAAACCTCAGGGTACACAGAAGTAATCGGTGAGGAAAAAAGGCACTTCAGTGTTAGTCAGGAAGTAAAGTTTTTGGATGTCTTTCAAATTATTATGCCAGTCCAGATATTTTTTGCATAATGAGAACATCTTTCATGTGTCAGAACAGGTTTTGATTATAACTAAATAAGTGAAAGCAGGAATATGTTGATAAGGTGACCTTTAATGCAAAGTTTAGGCTGAGTTGTCTGAAGTATTTTAAAGAATAGATTCAGGGCAGCCTGGTGATAAAGTGAGGCAAGAAAAAGAAAAGACATAGTGATAGACAATATTTGAGTAGTGGAATTAAGAGATCTCCTTTCTAGGCAAATAAGGAGAGCAGTCATATTTAGGAAAGGAAAACAGGACATTGCCAAGAAGCAAAATGTTAATAATTAATGGGAGAAAAAAAAAATCATTTGTTACTGAACAGTACATTCACTCCTCAAGCCCATCACACAAAATGAATTAATTACTGGTAGACAGTTGTCATGGAAAATGTAATAGGTTTGTCACCAAGTGCATTTTAATTGTTTCTTCTTTGCCTGCTGTAAAGGTGCTGTTCTCTTTAAATAATTTCTCATTTAGTTTACCATATTCAAAATTTTACATGTTATTGTGCTGCAGGGATTCAGACATTTAAGCCAGTGTCAGATTGTGGAAAAGGAACAGTATGGAGGTTTGTAATAATGCTGCAATGACTTCCTTTCTATTTAGACCACTGCTATTCCTTGGTTTTTCAAGAGCATAAGAGGGTTTGGTTGTTTTGGGGTTTTTTTGATTGGCCTAAAATGCAGGGGACAATACCAGAGGTGTAATTAGCTATTTTGGTGCCCTGGGCAGAGAAGCTGTTGTGCACTGGAGAGCAGGGCAGTGTGGGGAGCACAACATGCTGCTGATGCCCCTGCTAAATCAACACCCTGCTCGCTGAGTCCTAGCTATGCTATTGCTCTTACCTAACCACCAGCTCAGTGTGGGATCTTAAAGACCCTGGCTGCTACTATAGTGCAGACTCCCCAAAGGCCATCACAATGGTGCTCCCTCTACATTAGCACCCAGAGGTGGTGCCCTACTCATACTCACCTTCTCTGTAGTTATGCTGTCTATGAAGGGCATCTTCTTCTGTCTCTTCTTCTTCACACTACATGCTCTCTGCATGCTGAGTGCTCTGCTCTCCAGTTATCATCACACACAGACACAAAAATACAGAGTATTGTTAAATCCAACTAGAATGACTTCTCAGGAAGCAGGGGCTATCTTTGTTCTGTGTTTGTAACACACAGACTCTCAAATAGGATTCCTAAGCACTACCACAATTCAAATGGCTACTGCTACTTTAAACTGCATATCTTTTGCACGCACCTCATGAAGACAAAAGAGATCTGAAAATAAAATAACAAAGGACTGAAGGTCAGAATGGAGATGTAGCATTAGGACACTAGTCCTTTTCCTAGTATATTCTGAGGCTATATTAACTAACTATTTCCTTGTTTTTGGAGTGGCAAGGCATTGACAGTTCCCTCATGTCTCCTGCTTTTACCTGTGGCATGTTATAAGTTGTTCTTGGTGTTTTTGACATTATTGCTCCAGCTGTGGATGAGAAATTGAAGGGAGAAGTGAATATTTCTTGGGTTAACAATTGCCTGAGAATACAGGGTGACAAGACTTGTTGGCCCAAGAAGCAACTTTCAGCCCTAGTTTCCCATGAAAGTCTATTGAGAACGTTTTTTCCCTTTTGATTGTCCAATACTAGCAGTCCTGCTAGCCATACTAGTAGGAATCTATAACATAAGCAATTGAAAATATATTTCTGAAGCCCTTGCTATGCGTTACACATATTACACAAATAACTGATCAACTGTGCAATAAATTTAGACCTGTCACACATGCAAAGTTATTATCAAACCATAACATTATCCATTCAGTTATAAAAAACAGCCAACTAGATATCAAGTTAGTATACTTCCATAGCTGGTTTCTATCCAGCTTTAATTTGAACATGTAGCAGGACCCTCTTAGAACAGTAGTTGGAGGCATATTGGATCAGAAATGTAGGATATTCTATATATGATGAAGCCAAGAATCCACTGAGTCCAGTATCCCATCTCAGAGAAAAGCTGTTTCCACGAACTTCAGGGGAACAAATCTTTCAGTAGACCCTGAATAATGTGTCCATACAGAAAGTGTACCTCTAAATCCCATCATCTATAGAGAATGATGCCCTCGTGAAGTATGAGGAAATACATTTAACACTGTCAACTTCCATCGTTTTATCATGAATCACACAGTACTGCATGCTTCCCTTAAAGTTCAAGTTCCTGTAGACAAGTGATTTATTCAGAATCTAAATTTTCATTTCTATTTTAAAAAAAAACATAACATTATGACCCTCATGGCAGCAACACACTAAAAAATCTGGCCTAGCTGACACTATAGGTTTAAAAAAAAAATCTAAAAAGATAAAGTGAAAGAAACCTAGAATGCTATTTTATTTTAAAAATTCATTATTTTTAAGGCAATCTGATTCTGAGGGGGCTAATTCATGATTATTAAATGCATGGGGTTGGCACTGGTATACCTCTTTTCCGAAACTTTTGTTTTATTTTTAATATGTTACAGCTGGATATTTCTCATTATCCATATAAATGACAGCACTCTGCAAAATAAATAATGGATGAGCTGGTGTAGAGCAAGTCTTTAGAACTTTATTTTATTTTTGTTTTCCTGGAATTTCAGGATCTGCACCATCCTACAAATCAATGTATCACACCCCGCTAGGGCGAGAGTAGTGTGACAAGGAACGCTGCACGTAGTAAATTTCTCAATTTTTAAAAAAATTGGGAAAATATATTTTCTCAAACTGCTATCAAGCAAAATAGCATAACTATCAAGTGGCCACTAGGGTAGCCTCAGGGCAGGAAGAGACAGGACACCAAAGTAGCCACTGCCAAAGTTGGTAGCTCACCACAGCACCACCAGCAACAACATAGCTATTGGTACTTCCACCACATAGAGCTGCCTTGCTACACAACTGAAGTAAAACTACTGACTTTTACATATTGCTAGCCAAGATATCATGGCAATACTCTTTCTCTCCACTACACCTGCATTTTTGTTATTTATACAACATTTTATTCCAGGTGTAAAATTAGCTGTTTTCTTCCCCTGCCCTCATCTTCAACCTATATAAATGTCTGATGTTATTACAGCTAGAAATGGAATCATTTAGGAGATTTGCTTTCTCTTTCTAATCATTCACTTACAACTCAGCAGAAACCTGTGTTTGGCAAAACATCAGTTCTTCTACTTGTTTTCTCTTTTGTTTAAAAGAATGTAATTATGTTTAGAACAAATTAAGCATTGTATTTTTGTTTTGGTGTCTGGTAAATTTGTGAGGGGTATTTTTTTTTTAACTACTAGATAAATCATTGGACAAATCTCATTCTAGGAGGCAGAAAACCTCCAGAGGTAATAATAAAAAAGGTAGAGATTTGTTAGATTCCCAGCTGTGAATGATTAATGAGAAAAAAAGGGCCAAATAAATTCTGTTGTCCAGAGGATTTTCTTCTTTGAGAAAAAAGACTGAAAAAATAACCAAAATATTCAACAGAAAATTGAGTTGAATAAGTTGAATAAGTTAGTGCTGCATTTCTGGTCTTCTCCTTTACATTACTTGGTATCAATGTCTCAACCAGGGATTAATTCTGAATATTCATTTAAAAATTATGTCTAACACTTTTGTTATTGCTGAGCCAATACAAAAGTATAATCCTAAAACCCTCCCAAATAATTTGGTCTATTGTGTAACATTTTACTTTTAATATTCAGTATGTAAAAAAGATTTTCACCTTTTTGTGTTATGTATCTACAATTTTTTCCTAATATATTTACAATTACCAAATACTGAGCAAACTTTGCTGTCCTTTGCATGACATTAAACTGCATCCTTTGTTGCCCTCTGAACACTTCTTGGTTGAAGAAATGCTAAGGGGCCTCACCCCAAAAGAAAAGGTGCTTACACTGAAGCAGCAGGCAGGCAGCAGCTCTATTCAGGTTGTTCTCTGGCAAAAGATGCAAACTCTGTGCCACTGAACATCTAGACTTGTTCTGGCCTTTAGATTTTGGCTCAGTGGTCTAAAGTGGGGATGACAGGTCAATGACAACCTCTTCTCCTCTAAAACTCTGCCTAGGCTTATGTGCTGATGGTATCAGGGATCTGAGAGAGGCATAAGGGCCCTGAGGAAGTTACCAAGATTTCCAAGCAGCCCTGTTTATGGATTCTGCTTCTCTCATATGTGGGTGACCTTAGAAAAAGGTAGGTCAAACAAAACTTGCCTCACTACTTACATCCTGGCTCAACTGATTTTACAAACAGAATTGGTTGCTGGAGTATAAGTACTTTGAACTCTGGATATGACATTGATCTGGATTTAGATCTGAGGAAAATAGTTGTGTTGAGTAATGAGTCTGCCCATTTCTGAATTGATATTACAGCTCTTCTGGAAACTCAGCTTTCAGAGGCAATCTTAATAAAGGATAAGGACTATACCATTTACTGGCAAACCTGAAGGAGTAAGGAAAAAGCATGGTGTAGGTTTTGCCATCAGAAATGGACTTGTCACCTTAAGAAGCTCCAATTGCAGAATCCATACGTACCATGACAGTTGGAGTTAGTCTATAAAAAGGAGTCATCAACCTCGTCAGTAGACTAACTCCAACTGTCATGGTACATATGAATTCTGCAATTGGAGCTTCATTAGGTGACTTAAGTCCATTTCTGATGGCAAAACCTACACCATGCTTTTTGAGCACCAATGAATGCACACCATCTGTGAATGTATGACCCCTGATCTGAGGCCAGGCAGCACACAGCCCCATGGTACAGAGCATCTTATCTCAGAAATGTTTCAAACTCTCACAAACAAGCTCTTTCTTCTGACTCTGTAGGCCTTGAAGCTGCACACAGGGGAGAGGCACCAGTTGGAAGCCAGGATGCACCATCAGGGTCATGGCCATCCTCAGCTGAAGCCTTGCAGATGCACTGGGTCTGGCAGTGAAGAATGAAGGATGGGACCTGGCTGCTGGACTGGTTAGTCATAGTGGCTGAAGAGCACCTGGTGGACATGCAGGCCTGGTGCTCAGAGGACGTTGTCCACAAAGAGGTGGGGGACTAGTATGAAGAGTCATGGGAATGGCCCAAGGAAGCAAGGGACTAGATGGATTAGGAGTTCCAGGCCAGGCTTTTGGCCGTGAAGGAGAGTAACATAGAAGACCTTGAGTGGCAGGCTGTCCTAGAAGCCAGGGCAGTGGAAGCCATGGAGAAGGACGCAATGTGTTGGACACCATCCAGGCCCTGACAGTCATTTTCATGCTGCCTGAGGCCCTGCCCTCATGCATAGCCCAACCTGCCCCCAGGCAGCCATTTTATGCTCAGCAGGAGTCCCCGCTGGGCCTGGGCTCAGGTGTAGTAGCACCTCCAGCAGCCAAATATCCCTGCCCTGGTCCCTGCCCTGGGAACCCCACTGTGCGGGCCGGGAGCAGTCCGAAGCTTTCGGAGGCGCACGGCAGGCTGTGGCCAGGAGCCCGTAATGGTAGGCCAGGTACTTTTGCACAACAGAATAGAATTAGGCACAGACTCGTAGCGGTTAATTAAAGATTGTTTTACTTACACCGTAGGTGGTCGCGGTGCAGGCAGGAAAAACTTTCTTGAGTTGCAGTTACAGACAAACACAAGGAGAGTTTGCTAGGCTCCACTGAAGACACACACACGGAGTTTGCTAGGCTCCGCAAAAACAAACACGACAGAGCTCTGGATACCCTTGATTAGGCCACCGAACTCCTCTGAGACACACACAAAGTTTCTATTACTCTGCCGCATGCTCAGAGTCCCCACGAGATGGTTGTGGAGTCCTCTACAACTTGGGTGGAAACTGCTCTAACCTTTTATATGACTAGCAAGCCAATCGTTAGCTGCCACGTGGGAATAATTTAGAAACAGCCAATAGTGGGAAACAAATTTACATATGGGTGGCGGGAACTCCTTTGCACCGGGGTTTTCTCTCTGCAGCTGAGAATTGCACCGTGCAAAGAAAGCTCCATGTGGCGGGAAATAATTCTGCAGTGCCGAAGCGCACACACAATCATTGGGTCATGACACCCACCACCCAGCTCCCCAGCCTGGGCCCATCCCTACCACTTGCTCTGGCTCCAGGCATCCCCAGAGCAGGAGCTTCCTACATCAGGGCCAGGACTGCAGGGCCTGCTGGCCCAGCTCACTGGCTGGAGGATGGGAAGCTGGCTATGCCAGCAGAGCAGCAACAGGCGAACCTCCAGCAGCACAGTCATTGCCTCCAGGTGAGTCCCTGCCACCGGACTTTATCACAGCATGTGCACCTGCAAGGGTGCAGACAGTCTGGGGTGCTAGGCACTTGTCCCCAGGCTCTGCCTCTTAGCACCTACCCTCCCCATGGCCCCCCACTCCAGGTAGTAACATACAGCACACACTGTAAATAGTCTGCACCAGGAAGAGGGTACTTTAATGGTGCTGGGTAGGGTGAGTGGTGGAGGGGCTCTGTGGAGAGGATGAAGGCTCTGTAGGGAGTGGGGGAGAGGGCATGGTGTCCAGTGTGGGGGAAAAAGCTCTGCTGTTGGGGAGGGAGAGGGGGAGGAGGGTCTCTGTTTGTGGAGGGGCATAAAGTGCTTTTCTGAGAAGTACCTGCTGGGGACATGCAGTGCGGCAGGGGTCCATGAGCCACCATCCAGGTGGGCTACAGCAGGGAGTGTGGGAAAAGGTGGTCAGCAAGTGCTTCTCACACCCAGTGCCCTGGTCCCTGCTGTTGGGTGTGTGGCTCACCCTGAGCCTTGACAGGGGGAGCCTGCTGCTGTTGCTGCCACTGCAGCTGATGCTCCTGGTGCCAGGTGTCATTCTCCTGATGTGCCTTCTCCACCCAAGTCTCATGAAAGAGCTCCCCTGAGCCTGACATGTTATGTAGCATGCAGGCTGTGACAGTGACCCAGGGGATGATGTCATCTGTGACCCTGAGGTGGGTGGTTAGGATGTGCCAGCATACCTTCAGGCAGCCTTAGGCACACTCCATAAATACACAGGTCCATCCCAGACACCAATTGAAGTGTGCCTGGTGGGGGTCCAGCTGGCTGGTGTAGGTCCACATGAGTTGGGAAGGACCAGGTAGGCAGGTTCCTGATGTGGAGGTAAAGGACCACCACTGTGCCCACCTGAAAGTCCAGAACTCCTAGTGCAAAGTGCTCTCTCTCTACCAGGGCTTGCAGGGCAGAGTTGTAAAAGATGTGGGCTTTGTGGGCACTGGCCACCCACAGAAGGTACTCATGTTGGTAAGGGCACCAGTCATTGATGATGGCTGGAGCATGACAGAGTGGAAGCCCCACCAGCTGTAGTTGGGATGGTCGCTATGGGGCAGGCAGGTGATGAGGATGTGGGTCCCATCCAGGTGCCTGATGTACTAGGGGAAGCCCAGGGTGAAGAACCCCATTACCACCTCCAGAAGGTCATGAACAGCCAGCATGGTGTGCCCCAACACATCTTGGAGGGTGCTGCACAACTCCATGATGGCCTCCACAACCATGGCCTTGCCCATGCTGAATAGTTGGCTGGCATAGCAGAGGCTTCTGGGTGTGGCTAGCTTGAGCAGGATGATGGCCAGCTGGGTGTCCATGAGAAGAAGCCACCACAGCGTGGTATCCTGCCACTCCAGGTGCAGGAAAAGCTGCTTAAGGAGGTCCTGCAAGGATGCCAGGAATACATGGGCAGCCTCAGTAGTGGCATCCAGGAGCATGTTGTTGACATCTCTGCTGGGATCTGGGTGGCAGCACAGGGTCTGGGCAGCAGCCGCATGGGGGCAGGAGGCCTGGGATGGCACAGTGAGCTAGGTCAGGTGGCTGCACTATGCAAGCAGGCTGCAAGGGTCAAGAATGTCCTGGGCCAGATGGCAGTCCCCACTGGATCAACAGGGTGAGCAAAGTGACCAACAGCAGCTAGGGGCAGTGGTCATCACTCTTAGGGTCTGGGGGTGGAGCAGCCATGAAATGGTGGGTAATGGGTGTGGTGACAGAGTCTTAGTGTGCTGCCACCCCACTCTACACACTGCTCTGGGCCAGGAAGGCAGGTGGCCAGGGAGCAGCACATGGGGCTGCCTTTTAAAGATGGCAGCTTTTAAAGATGGGAGCTTCCAGTTCCCCCTGGCTCCTGCCAGGGGCCAGAATGGGCAGGAGCAGACTGCATATGCGGCAGATCTTCTCCTGTAGCCCCATACTTATAGATGCGTGCCCAAAGCATTTGCATGTGTAGATATGCCCAGTGAAGCCATATTAAGGATGCAGGAGCAAACTAGCCTGATGTAATGGAAGAATAGGAAGTTTATCAGATATTGATCTCAACTGTTGAAACTGAATCCTATAAAAAGTGGAAGCTGGGTCTTAGTACTAAGGGAAAGTATAAGATAATTGCACGGGTATCCAAAGAGAAAATTAGGAAGGCATGATCTCAGATGCACCTGGCAAGGGACATAAAAGCCAATAAAAATACATTCTACAACTATGTCAGTAGTAAAAAGACCAGAGAGACCAGAGAAACCATGGCTTGCTTATGGCATACAGAAGACAATCTAGTTATGGACAATGCAGAAGAGGCTGAAATATTTAATGCCTCTTTTACTTCACTTTTCACATATAGGGGCAGCTACCAGATGATGAGAACTGTTGGCAGCAAAGATAGGAAAGGAAAGAAACCTTTTTTGACTCTTTAAAAACTCATGGAGGTATGGTGAGGTCCTGGATGACTAGACAAGGGGAAATATAATATCCATCCTTAAGAAAGGCAATAAGGAGAATCTGGGTCAGCCTAACCTAGATACTTGGAAAGATCAGGAAGCAGTTGCTCAAATAATCTATTTTGAAGCATCGAGAGGAAAACAAACTGATCAGGAAGAGTCAGCATGGTTCTACTCAAAGCTAATCTTGTCTGAAAAACCTAGTTTCCTTTTATGATAAGATGATAGTCTCTGTGGATGCAGGAAGGGCAGTGGTAATATATACCTTGACTTCAGCAAGGCTTCTGACACTGTTTCCTATGACATTCTCATTAACAAGCTATTGAAATACAGACTACATGAAAGTACTGTAGTGTGGATGATACTGGTTGCATCATCAGACTTAATGAGTGATCATCAATGCCTCAGTGTCCAGTTGGGAAGAGGTATCAAGTGGGGTTCTTCAGGGGTCTGTCCTGGGTCCTGTATTGTTAAAAATCTTCATTAATGATTTGGACAATGGGATTGAGTGTGGATTTAGCAAATTTCTAGATGACACAAAGCTGGGTGGAGCTGGAGATGCTACAGAAGGTAGGGCTAGGACCCAGAATGACCTAGATAGACTGGTGAAATAGTCTGCATGCAACCAGATAAGATTCAGCAAGGGCAAGTGCAAAGTCCTGCACTTGGGATGGAATAACTGCATGCACAAATATAGACTGGGGAATGACTGGATAGGGTGCAGTAAAGTAGAGAAAGACCTAGGAGCTACAGTGAACCCTAAGATGAATATGAGCCAACAGTATGCTCTTGCTGCAAAAAAAAAAACAACAGAATAATGCATTGTAATAGCAGGAGTGTCACTTGCAGATCAAAGGAAGTGATTCTTCCCTTCTACTCAGCATTGGTGAGGCCTCATCAGTACTGTGTCTAGTTTTGGGCCTCACACTTCAAGGAAAATATGGACAGAGTGGAACAGAAGTGATGAAAGATCTGGTAAAGAAGTTATTAGGAAAGGCTTAAAGAACTATGGGCATCTTTTTAGTCTGGAGAAGAGGAGACTGGAAAAGGGATTTGATAGCAGTCTTCAAATGCCTGAAGGGCTGTTATAGAGAGGATGGAGATTGACTTTTCTTTGAGGTCATAAAGACTAGAACTAGGAACAATGGCCTCAAACTTCAGCAGGGGAAATTTATGTTGGAGATTAGAACAAACTTTCTGAATATGAAAATGAACAAGAGAAATTGTGGAAACTCCATCCCTGGAAATTTTCAAGAACAGGTGGTACAGACAGCTGTGGTGGTTTCACCATGAGCAGGGGGCTGGACTAGATGACCTTGTGAGCTCCCTTCCAGCCTAGTTTTTCTATTGTCCTATGATCCTATTTAGGCTACCTTTCTGGTATATTTGTACAGTGTTTAGATCAATGGGCCACTGACTCATTACTGGAACTCTCAGGTGTTACTGTATTCCAAGATATAATCCATAATGACTAATTATTTAATTATAATCATACTTTGTAAATATTTAAAAAATGTTCATCAATGTATAAAAATGTTCATCAATGTAAGTACAGGTCATTTATAAAATGACTAGATCTTGAAAGCCATTTGGAGGAATCAATATTCAGAAAGATAACTTAGGGTTTGCTTTTTCATCACCTATATTTAATTAGAGATCCCAGTACTGTACTTCATATTTGGGTCTGATTCTCCAAAAAGAATAGTGTTGGCAGACCCCAGTATGTAAGCAAAGCCGGGATGTGTATGGCTGCAGTGGTTACCCCTTTAAAGGGTAAGAATATCTCAGTCAACAAGGAGATAAAGCGGTCATGTAGGTCAACTCATCGGTCAACTAGAAGATAAAGTATCTTCAACATATTCAGAAACCTGCAGGTTTAATATTTAGACAAACAAGCTTAGAAGCTAACTAAAACATCCCTGAGTCAAAATTACAATCATGTTCTCATACATGGAATTTAAACAGATACTTCACAAAGTTCTAAGACAGAGAGGTAAGCAAATATATTAAAAGCCTAGTCTTCTCATGGAAGAAAAAAATGTTTTTATAAATATTGTTAGTCTGGTGACATCAACTTTTAACATGGTTTGGCAAGATAAGTTCTAGACTCTCCATCTAATTCTGCCTCTACCTACTAGCTAGGGCTGTGCAAAGCTTCAGTTGCTGATTCAATTTGGAGGAGATTTGGCCCAATTCGGTGGTGGAATCTCTGATCCAAATTGGATTAGGAGACCAATTAATCTCTCTGAGTCTAATCGGAAGCCTCTGATTCAATTCAGAGAGATTCGCCGATTTGACCATAGACAGTTTTATATGTTTTTTTCTATGTACCTCGAGGTACCAGGCATGCCTCATGAACTCTGAGATTGTGGGGCACAGGGGAGGGGGTGAACTCGGAAGTGAACCAGAAGTACTTCTGGTCCACTTCTGGGTCTGCCGCAAACCACGTGGGGGATACCCCCTGCCATCCCTAGTTTGGTAACTGGTGCCTCCTGGGTCTGGGGGAGCACCCAGAGTCCCCCCACAGCTGATCATTGAGCTGGGGGAGTGCAGGGGGAGGGGATCTCCTGCTTGCTCAGTGGCAGGCCTGGAAGTGGACCGGAACTACTTCTGGTTCAATCGCGCAGGGTACCCTTCCCCCCGCGCTCCCATGGGATATTTCGTCTGCCCAACCGTCTCAGCATTCACAAGCCACACATGTTACTTCAAGGTACATAGAAAAAAACCCATAAAGCTGTGTCTATGGCTGAATTGCTGATTCTCCAAATCAAAATCAAATCTTCAGATTAAGCCGAATTGAATTGGGATGGTGATCCAAATAGATTAATAGATTCATAGATGTTAGGGTCAGAAGGGACCTCAGTAGGTCATTGACTCTAACCCCCTGACCTGGACAGGAATGAGCACTGGGGTCAGCTGACCCCAGCTAGATGCTTGTCCAGTCTCCTTTTGAAGGCCCCCAAGGTAGAGGAGAGCACTACCACCTTTGGAAGCCCATTCCAGATTTTGGCAACCCTTACTATGAAGAAGTTCTTTCTATTGTCCAACCTAAATTAGCTCTCTGTTAATTTGTGGCCATTGTTCCTAGTTATTCCAGGGGATTCCCTAGTAAACAGAGTATCTGCCATTCCCTGCTGCCCTCCCCTGATGAATTTATAGATAGCCACAAGATCATCTTGCAGCCTTCTCTTGCAAAGGCTGAAGAGATCTGGGTCCCTCAGTCTCTCCTTGTGGGGCCTTGCCTGCAGGCCTCTGACCATATGAGTGGCTTTCCTCTGAGCCCTCTCAAGATTCTCCACATCCCTCTTGAAGTGTGACGCCCAAAACTGGACGCAGTACTGCAACTGTGGCCTGACCAGTGCTGCATAGAGGAGAATCATCACGTCCCTGGACCTGTTTGTCATGCATCTGCTAATGCATGACAAAGTGTGGTTAGCCTTGTTAATCACTTCGTTACATTGATGACTTATGTTCATCTATGGCTCTAAGATCCCTTTCTGCTGCTGTGCTGCTGAGAAGGTCATCCTCCAGCCTGTAACTGTGTTGGTTGTTCTTTTTGCCCAGGTGCAGCACTTTGCACTTGTCTTTCTTTGTTGTACTGTATCGTATTTCATTCTGCCCATTTTTCCAACCTGTCCAGATCTGCCTGGATCCATGCCCTACCCTCTGTTGTGTTAACTTTGCCCCATAATTTGGTATCATCCGCAAACTTGGACACAGTGCTCTCTATGCCTTTGTCCAAGTCACTGATGAAGGCATTAAACAGCACTGGTCCAAGGACCAAGCCAAGGTCCACTAACCATATCTTTCCACATTGATATCGACCCAACCACCACCACTCTATGGGTGTGACCCCTAAGTCAATTTGCCACTCACCCGACCATGTAATCATCTACATCACAGCCTGTCAGGTTTTTTACAAGAACGGAATGTGATACTGTATCAAAAGCCTTCTTAAAGTCTAGGTAGGTGACATCTACCTCAACTCCTGCATCTAAGCATTTTGTGATCTGGTCATGAAAAGCAATAAGGTTAGTCAGGTGGGACCTACCTGCAATGAACCCACGTTGATTTCCTTTGAGCATTATTTCCCCTGCTAGGCTCACACAAATGTGATCCATAATTCTTTTTTCCAGAGTTTTTCCAAGGATAGAGGTGAGACTAACTGGCCTATAGTTTCCTGGTTCATTCCCACTCCCCTTCTTGAAAATAGGGACCTCATTGGCCCTTTTCCAGTACTCTGGGACCTGACTGGAGCACTATGACTGCTCGAACAGCCGTGCCAGTGGCTCTATGACACTGCCCAATTCCTTCAGCACCCTTGGATGAAGTTCTTCCAGGCCCACTGATTTGAGCACATCCAGCCCAAATCAGCGAATTGAATCACTGTCCCCTGAATTGGGTTGAGCCTGATTCAAATACTGCCTGCTTCGCACACCCCTACTACTAGCACAGCAAGATAAAATCAGACCCCAAAATACACTATTTTACAGCTATAGGAGTGAATTTGTGATTCACCTTTTATTCTGCAATTGAAAACATGGTTAAATGATCATTAAAAAATCAAGTTACAAAACATCTAGCTGAACATGATAAACCAGCATGGCTTCAATAAAAGAAAATCACGCCTCTTTAATTGACATGATTTACTTAGTCTTTGGAAAAAGCTTTTGACAAAGTCTCTCACAAGAGGCTATTAAAGAAACTAAGTACCCATGGAGTGTGATGTAAACTATGATCATGAATTAGAAATTTCCTTAAAGACAGAAAACAAAGAATAGAAATAAATGGGCAGTTTAAAAAGATTAGCAAGTGCTTTGCTAAAGCATCAATGGTAGGACTGGTGCTGACAATATGCTAATGATGTGGAAATAAGGGTGAACAATGAGATGGCAAATATGCATAGGGCACACAATTAGGTTAGTCAAGACTGGAAAAAAATGTTGAGGAACTTTGCAGGGGCCTAGCACAGCTGAGAATAGGACAATGTAATGGTGCGGGAAATTCACTGTTGACAAATCTAAGTTAGTGCACATTAAAAGAAATTATTGAAGTATTCATACATAATGCTTTGTCCTATATTAAATATAGTCTCTCATGAGAAGTCATGTGAATAGCTTGATAAATCTTCTGTTTATTATGCAAAGAAAAATGTTAAGATGTAAGAAGACGGGGTATGAAATCATAGTAGAAATATTATAAAGGCATTATGCAAACTAACCTGAAATAGTGGGCTGAATTATGGCTACCTTATGCCAAAAAAGATATAGCAGAAATATAAACACCAGAAAGAGAAACTGTAAAGACTCAGTCTGTGTAAAGGAGTGCATAAAAGATAGGCCATGATAAAAAAAATAAACTCACACAAAATAACGAATACTCTATAGAAAATAAAAACCAGATAGTCTAAATTCAACCGTTTTTATAATATAGAACAAGGAGATTTTTCAAGGAAGTTGAAAGGTAACCAACATTAAATTGATAAAAGAAAATACATTTTTATGCTGGCTGTAATTAACTTGTGCAATTCAATCGGATATGGAATTCATATAAATATTATTTATGCCAAAATATGATTTTAAACGGATTAGGATACTGGGATCATTTTAAAATGTGGATGAATGTCACTTCCACGATGAATAAAGCCAACAGATTCATTTTCACTGGTAATCTCAGGAAGGTCTTTCTCAGCAGTTACTCCTCAGCTCTGGAATTCCCTTACCTTAGAGGTCTGCCAGAACTTGAACCTGGGCCTCTTCTAGAAGTGCTGTAAGATAGATACCTATTTGGGCAGGCATTTTAGCAAACAGGGCTGTTATTTTATTCTCTTATGGCAAAATTCTGAGCGTTTCTTGGGAAGGACAGTAAATAAATCTATTAACAAATGCATTTATTAGAAAATAAATATATGAATAAATAAATAAAATAAATAAGATAGGTGATGTGGTGGAGTATTAGACCTTTCTCCATTTCACTTCACTCCTTTTTACTGGGCTTAATTCTCAGGCTTCCATTTTTGTCCATGGGGAAAAAAATTGCACAGGAAGATTCTGAGCAAAGTTGCTTGTATATAAATGATAAACTAGGTATATGTAAACCCATATGCAAACCCATGTAAAGTTTGTAGATACAGGAGAAGGTTATTTTATTATTTTTCTAATGCTAACAGTACTTGGCTCTGTGTACCCTGGGCGACTATACTTGAAAAAGAATTTACAGGCAAAGGGACACATCATCAACACGACTGTCTTAAGTGAAGTAATGATTAGATCCACTTGAGAACTTATCTAGCCATGGGATTTTAGAAAACTTTTTATCTTTAGTTTAATACAAAGTTATTTATCTCGACTCAGAAAGAGAAAGCATGAGACTGGTTTTATTTTTTTAATTTTTTTTCTGACAAGAATTCTTCTGATATGATGAGTGCAATGTCAGAAGTCATTAAGAGTGATGCTACCTATCCTTTAAAAGAATAATTATATTAATTGTACTCACGTATCCCTGGCTATACGATTCTGAAAATGACCAAAGGCAATACATCACCTTTAAAAAAAATAAAAAATAAAATAAAAAATAAAAAATAAAAGCTTTATGTTCATCTCATAGTGACAGCTGATAGCAAAAGAAACTTATTCATTCAGAACTTCATTTAATGAGTAAGAGACCACTGAGAATAACTTCTTATTTACCTCAGTGACCTGGCACTGCAGTCACTGGGATCAGTCACTTGGTCAATGCCAGCTGTCTAACTTAATTTCCATGGTTCCTCAGATTTGTACATCTGTAAACTTTCCAGCAGTTTCTTTGTGCCAACAAAGAGCAAAAGTCTTGCTCTGCTTCATTGGTGTTTCCAGATGTTCTTGTTGCTGTACATATGGTACTTGCTGTTCTTTCCAACAAGCAGGAATTTTGAAAGATATGTGCTGCTCAGAACCAAGATACAACATACTAAGCACCGAGACCCAGCAGGGGATAAGTCAGATAAAAGTCAGAGATACTTTGTAAGTTGACAATTAATGTTATTTAAATGACCCTTTCTAATAACCCTGGGTTCTTTTAACATGCTAAATATAGAATCATCTTATGATATGATAGTAACATATTTTAATCTTTATAATCCAGTTGAATGAATTGGAATGAAGCTGTATATAACATGATCCTAGTATGTATTATAGAAATATTTATGTTGCCTTACTTTTCATAGATAATAGTATTATAGAGGGCACGGCAGTGTGATACCCTATTGACTAATTAATTCAGAAAGTTATTATGAAAGGTGCCTTGCTGTCTGGCCTGCTGTTTAACTTCAGATTAACATAGCTAACTACCTTCTATACTTGAGATGGTAGAAGTTGAACTAACAGGTAGCAAGAGCAAAATGCTATGTTTCTAATGAGCTATCCTATAGGTAATATCTACAATTTTTTCTGCAGTCAATTTCTGGTAGGGGGAACATAAGGAGGGTGAATGCAGCAAAAATATCTATGAATATCTGTTCAGTTTTGTAAACACATGACCTTTGGCAGTCCTGCATTCTTTGTGTTCACTTTCCCTAAATATTTTGCAAACTAGTTTACTAGAAGATTATTCACTTTGGGAGTTCATTTAAATCAAGTATTGGAAAGAATTTTAGTTATTTATAAAAAAATATATATTTCACCAAAATATGAAAGTAAAAGTTATGCTGACTTAGTCCTTGAACAAAAAATATAACTTGTCTTAGACTTTCAATCAAAACTGACCAATGCTACTCAGTTTTAGATATTAATTATCCACAGTCATTTTATCCTAAATCATCTATAAACCAAAAATTGTTTTTTGAGATTGGCAAACAATTTCAGATAGCAAATAAATAAGAGAAAATTATAGAGGGTAAAACAGAGCTATGATCCATGCAACAGTATTTCTGGTATGTGAAGAGAGATGTAGCATTACCATGATATACTTCTTTAACTTATTATGCTCTGCTTCAGTGATCACAGCAACATACTATTTGTTAAATGTTCCCATTTTCTGTTTCCCTTATGGATCTATTATTTTGGAAGCAGTTGTGATGCCAAAAATAGCATTATAAATATGGTACTAATGCTACCGAGATGAAGCCAAACTGCCTACAGAATGCAGGTGTTTTGGCTCTGTGGACTGAGTGACGGTTTTCTAAGGACAGTAGCTATTTGGCAGCATTTATGTTTTAATTGTGCTGGAATCACTGAGTATGTGTCACATGTGGTACTTCATTAAGACTACTGTTTAGAGATGAGCCCTGTGACTGGGTGGTAGCTCTTTTCCATTAACTGTCCTTGCTTGCATGCCTTAGAGTAAGCTGCAGACAGTCTGCTGACTCACTGTGGCAGGTGCAGCTTGTTAAATTCATGTTGGATATAAGGCTGTAGCTTTTTGGATTAAGGAAAACAGGGAGCTAGGTAATAAAGGAAATGATAGAGGCAACAGTAGTCTCTGTTCTAAACACTGGAAAAACATCAGGACTCCCTAAATTATTAAAGTTGTTTTAAGAACAGTATTTTTAAATGCATTTTCATTATGTCTACTTAATGCATCTTAAGTCTTTAAAGTGGATTTGCTTGTTTAAGATTTTCTCCAAACCATGAATGCTACAAACCTTTTTTTTTTAAAGATTTGGAGTGAAGATTCTAATTGAATCACTTGTCTCCAGGAACTGGGCTACGGTAAAACATAAATACTTTGTGACATTAAGAATTAGGAGAGAATGGTGATGGCAATTCAGATAGCAAAGCAGATAGAGATTAGTTCAGGGAGGATCCTTTAGCAGAGTGTTATTTTGTTGGTGGTGTGTTTGTTTGTTTCTCTGTTTGGCTGCTTACAATTTTGTATCTAACCTAGAACCTGAAGGTATTCTAAAAGAGACAAAAAAATGTCAAGTGTCCACTTATATGTTCAAAGAACTGAAAATGTGTGAAACTGTGGATTCTCAAGCATTTCTTCACACCCCAAGAATCTCCACTCTAGTTCTCTATGGACTATAGACTCCAAAGTGGCATAGCCCTAGATCAGTCAGCAGTAACTCAGCCCCAATTCTCCATGCCAGTGGCTACATCTACATGAGATGCTTACTGCACAGTAGCTTGTTATTACTGCACAGTAGTGTTGCGGGGCATGAACTGTGATGCAAAGCTACTATACAGTAGTAACTTGCTACTGCACAGTCAGCATCATCAGAAAGCCATGTGGGGATACAACTGCACAATAATGCTAGTTACTGCACAGTCATTTCGTACTTGGGTATGCAAGTACTAAGTGACTGCAGTAACAACTGCGCAGTCAGCGTTTCATGTAGACACAGCCAGTATCTTTCTCATACATTCATTATTTCGGGGGTGGCGATGAGGAGTGTCTTATTGATCTTCTTTCAATTCTATTCCCCTCTGGACTTCTCATAAAAGTAATTCTGTTGGCCGCCTTAACCTTACTAGGTCTGTAGAGGTGTAGGCTGCCAAGAGTGACTGATTCCCAGAATCCTAATCCTGTAGGTTTTTAAAATCTCTCTCTTTTATGGGTTGCAGCCACATGACTCATCCAGGTAACGAACGGTATGATCACACATCACAACCGTATTTTCCTTACACTATTTCCATTGTCATAAAATACCGTAGTTCTTATAAGAGGGTTGTAGTTGCTACCATACTGGAGGGGCTAGCATGCCATTTTATGCTTGAGATAGAAACTAACATTTGAAGATTGCTTCTAGGTAGTGCAGCAGTGCTTGCAGTAGGAGCGTACTGTACAATTCTTTGCATATTAAAGCCATTATAGGCAGTGGCTATAATTACAGCACATAAGACTAATTCTTAGCTTCTAAAAAAAAACACCTTCCCATGTGAATGTAAGAGTAATAAATAGGGTCTCTTTCAGAATTAAAGTCTTCTAATATTGCTAACTACCCCTTAGAAACAGGCCACATCCAATATTTTAGGCTCAGTAATCTCTGAGGGGGGATCTAGTGGCCATTTACAAACTGGTCAGGGGGGACCAGAAGGCACTGGGGGAGTCCCTGTTCCCCCGAGCACTACCAGGAGTGATAAGAAATAACGGTCAAAAGCTGGCAGAGGGTAGATTTAGGCTAGATATCAGAAGGCGCTACTTCACTGTCAAGGCGGCTAGGATCTGGAACCAACTTCCAAGAGAAGTGATGCTGGCTCCTACCTTGGGGGTATTTAAGACGAGGCTGGATGAACACCTCACCAGGGTCGTTTGACCCCAGTACTCTTTCCTGGCATGGCAGGGGGCCAGGCTTGATGATCTGCTCTGGTCCCTTCCAACCCTACCAACTATGAAACTATGAAATTGAGTTATCTGAAGTAAACTGAAGGATCATATTTGTGGGAGTTCAACAAGAAAAATAATGCAGCAGGGAAACCAGCATGGATTCATAGCAGATAGATGATCCCTGACCAATCTGGTTTTGTTTTATGACAGGGTCACAAAATGCTTAGACAGGAGTAGAGGTGGATGTGATTTTCTTGGACATCAGCAAGGCCTTCGATACAGCATCTCATCCTATACTCATAAATAAATTAAGAGACTGTGACATAGATGTTATATGGTCTAGTGGGTGGCAAATTGGCTTAGCAGTCGCACCCAGAGAGTGGTAGCAGACAGGTTGGTATCAACCTGGAAGGATGTGGGTAGTGGGGTCCCACAGAGTTCGGTCCTTGGACCTATACTCTTCAATATCTTCATCAGAGACTTGGATGTGGGTGTGAAGTGTACTCTGTCCAAATTTGTGGCCATTACCAAGTTTGCATATGTGGGGTGCAGTGCATTCTCTGGAGAGTAGGGAATGATTGCAGGCAAATCTGGACAGGTTAGAAAAGTGGGCAGTACACAATAGGATGCAGTACAACTGTAGCAAAACCCCCAGTTGCTTTTTTTTTTTTTTAATTTATTTTAAAATGCATTCCCTCCCCTTCCTCAACCATTTCTGACTTTTTCTCTCCCTCTCCCTCTCTATTCTCTATAGATAAGTATAAGTGAGCTCAGACTTAGGATAAGCTTTAAACATTTTTATTTTGGTAGCAAGTTTTTGGTTTTGGATATCCACTGTTTTATATTCTATTATTATTAGGTTTGTATTGATTCTTACTGTTGTATATTGTATTATTATCATTTTTGTATTGATTTTTATTGTTTCATATGGATATTGTATGGTTTAGGCCTGTGTTTGTAAATGAACCAAAGTCATGTCAAGTTTCCATTTTATATGTCAAGCCTTCATCTTCTGTCCTCTGCCTGGGCATCCCCTTTGTCGCAACTGTACGAGTCATGTATTCCTCCCATGTAAATTGGTTTCCGGATGAATGAGTGTGATTGGGAATGATTGAAATACAATGGTAGCCTGTATTTACTGAATGGCCTGTAATGACTGGGCCATCACCTCACATTGATTCACCCAGGAACCACGGACCTCACCCAGGAACAGAAACAAGACCAGCATTTGAAAGACAAAAGACCCTGCAGAACCAACAACTCTCACCATTACAGACACCCCAAACTGCACATCCCTGCATGGAGCATACATGCTCATTATACCAGGGGCTGACCCTTGCCTGGGCATGCCTCCTGTCACTAGGGTCACACAAGGTCTGCCCCTATAAAAAGGGGCAGTGAAGACAGACCCAGTGGGACGCCATCTCCATCTGAACCAGCACCATGCCACACCACCTATCCACCCAGAGGCCCTGCCGGTGAACCCCCTCTGGACAACACCTACTGAACAAGAACCCCTTTCCAGCCTGGATAAGTAGATATTACCTGCACACCTCCTCCTACAATTTGGACTCTCTCTCTCTGTCTCTCCCCCCTTCTGAACTTTAGTGGACTTCAGCCCCTGCACCAAGCCTCTCTAACCCCTGCTGCCATTGTATGTGAGTGCATGTGTGCGGAAAGGGAATCTCAGAGTCATAGTAGACTCCAAGATGAACTTGAGTCAGTGTGATGACATCATCAGCAAAGCTAACCACACGTTATCATGCATCAGCAGATGCATAACAACTAGATCCAAGGAGGTGATACTTCCTCTCTATGCAGCACTGCTTAGACCGCAGTTGGAGTACTGCATCCAGTTTTGGTCATTATACTTAAAGAAGGATGTTGATAGAGTCAAGAGCGTCCAGAGGAGGGTCACTTGTATGGTTACGGGCTTACAGGACAAGCCCTATGAGGAGAGACTAAGGCCCCTGGACCTCTTCAGCTTCTGCAAGAGAAGGCTGAGAAGTGATCTTGTGGTCACCTACAAATTCATTAGGGGACACAGCAAGGGATCGGAGATGCTTTGTTTGCCAGGGTAACAATGGCCACAAACTAACAGAGAACAGATTTAGGTTAGATATCAGGAAAAACTCCTTCACGGTAAGGGTGGCCAAAATTTGGAATGGGCTTCCAAGGGAGGTGGTGTTCTCCCCTATCTTGAGGGTCTTTAAGAGAAGGCTGGATAGGCATCTGGCTGGGGTCATCTGGCCCCAGAACTCTTTCCTGCCTAGGCAGAGGGTTGGATTTGATGATCTGTTGAAGTCCCTTCCAACCCTATCATCTATGAAATCTATGAAACTTGTCCTGTACTTGACATCTTTGCAAATGAAAGCACAGTTGTAAGAACACACACACACACACACACACACACACACACAATGCATATTTACTTGCTTGGCTGAGACGCACATGCCCCAAGAGTCCGCTGCATGGTTAATATTCAAAATACTCCAGGGATTGTACGAGCTATTGTCACAAGCTTCATTCTACTTGTCCTCTTCCTCATCATCCAAAGATATATTCCAAAGTTATGACATCAAAGGACAATGAGACCAAAGTAATGACCAATACAAAGAATGGTGGTAGAAAGTTGTAAAAACTAAATTTCATACTTGTAACTTACTAGTGCAGTGTCCTCATGAATTCTTACACTTACTATATAAATCATCACTTGAATGAACTGTCTCTTATAAGTGTTTTTTATTATTTTAAGTTTTCTTCCAAACCTTCTGATAAAAGAAAAAAGATTGATGTAGTTATTGGTTGATCATAACAACAAATAAAGGACAGCCAGGCTATGTTTTGATTAGCACAGATTCAGTTAAAAATAATTTATGTGTATTCACAGACTGAGGTTTTAATAAATGGCTCTTTATTTTTGGATGTCCACTTAAAAATATCATAAGAGAGCCTGGTTTTTGCAAGGTAAATGTTCAGCACTTCCTGATAATTGCTCCTGGTTATGATTCTCACACTGAAAACCCCCCAAAAAATCAAGATAACCAAAATCAATATTTGCTTTTGGAAAATACTAGTCTAGGCTCATAATTTATTTTAATACAAATTTTAAATGCCAATGCCAGTTGTTTTACAAGGAAGTTGTGCAAACTTTGGTATGTAAAGATGACTTGACTTTGACAGTTATGATAGAACTATATCTTGTTAAACTCGAAGCAGTGTCTGAACATTGTAATTGTCAATTTCAGTACATCAGTGCTTGGCAGTTGGGGAGAAAGTTATGGATGACAGTTATCCTTGGGTAGGATGCAGTCCAAGAGACTAGAGGCTGACCTGAAAAATTAAGAAACACAAAAGAACCAGTTTCTTTACAGAGGAATAAGAGAAATATTAAGTCCATAAAACAGTTTTTATTTAAATGATAATTTAAGGTGTAGCTTGCCCAAGAATGACAATAATAGACATTAATTTAATACAGTGCTGCTCAACCTTTTTGGCCACGAGGCTGGATGGGCAGTGTCTAAACTGTCTGCAGACCAGATCCAGCTGATGCTCCAAATGTGGAATGAGGCAATCTGGCTTTGGGGAGTGGGGGTGTGTGGAGCAGGGAGCATCCCAGCCCCAAGGAGGGGAGGGAGAGGCTGTGGCCTAGCCCCATGGGGGAAAGGAGGCGTGACCCAGCCCTGCAAGGTGGGGCAGGGAGGGAGCTTGAGCCAGCCCCAGTTTGGCCCTATGGGAGAAAGGGGGCATGGCCCAGCCTTATTTAGCCACAAGGGTGTGACCTGGCCTCAACCTGCTCTGTGTGGCTTCGGCAGCAGGGGAGGGCGGCCGTATTTATTGTCACTGCTCCCTTGCCACCAAATTTTCCGATCTGTGGGGAGCTCTGCAGGTCACAGCCTGAGCACTCTTGACATAATATGTATGCATGTGGTATATAAATTAGGGGTTGAAAAAAGAGAATTCCCTTTGGGGGTGGGGGTGGGAAATAAATAAAAAAAAAAATCAGGTTTGAAATTTTGGTCTTGAATTGCAACAGAATGGAAAAGAAAATATACAAAAAAAAAAAAAAACTTTTCATGGACAAAGAAGAGACAAAACAATTTCAAAATAAGCAGTAATTTGTTGTTGAGCATGCTCACTTAGGTAATGGAAAGCCCAGATTCAAGCCCCTGGTTTGAATAGGGTCAGCAAATTATCTCTGGACTGGCTAAGGTGTAGCCTCAAATTTTCAAGAATTCCTGGCCACCTAAAAGCCACTGGGTTATTGATCATTATCATGGCTCATGTCTCAATCCAAAGGAATTTTTTGTTGTTGTCGTCAAAAATGGGCTCGTCTACAAGAGATATTTACTGCAGATTTAACTCCACAGTTAACATCTTGGCATCTACACATCCAACAATATTAGGCCACAGGAAACTAATACACTCTGCAACAGGTTAGTAGTTGTAAGTACAAGTACTATCCTGCTGAAAGTTTTCTTTGTACACAGCAATGTAGGTATAGACACTGATCCAGCTAGCTGGGGCATGAGGATGCTTCAGTACTGGAGCACCCTTGTGCCCCAGCCAGCCTCTCTGCAGCATGTCGAGTCAGGTCAGAGCAGCCAGAGGCTGCATGTTGTGGTACACCCTCTGCAAAAAGGCACTGCAGTGGGCCCCCAATGAGGCCTCCTACTTCCCCAAATAGCCTCCCCCAAAGCACCGGTGTTAACAGACAGCAAACAAGCAACAGCAATCAAACGTAAGCTCTGGGCTGTAACGTAACAAAGTGCAAGGCATGCTCTGCCCCTTTAAAAGAGTAAAACTCCTTCTCTAATACTGGGTGCCTGCAGGCGAGGGTACCTTATAGGCTCCTGGTACCCCATTAGCCCTAAGAAGAGTGTATCCAATGGCTGTAGTGTCTCAGAGCCCTTCCTTCCTGAAGACTCCTTCCCTTCCAGCTGCTGCCAGGGAACCGAACTGTCTGGTCCTAGCCCTAAGGTTTATATAGGCCTAGGGTCCTGCCTCTTCTGGCCAGCTGACCAGGTGCAGGTGTGGCCAATTCTCTTATTAGGCAGTTGCCATGGCAACCTGCACCTGGGCTTTTATCTGGCCCTTTGTGCTCCCTCTCTGAGCAATCTCTGCTCTAATAGGAGCAGGCACCTTAGTGCCCTGTGATACTGTGCTTAAAAGCACATATAGATGATGATGTTGGATTAGTTTACTGTGGCTCAAAATGAGCCATGTATATTCAATCACACCAATTGCACATGTAGATGCACTGAGTGAGAAGGGCTTCAAGTACAAGCAAATTTCATCTGAAGAGCCTATATTTAGACATTGGGATACTGTAACAGGGGGCCTTCTCGGGGCCGATTGCTGATTAGGAGGATTCTGGGGCCCAGAATTGAATGTTATGATAACATCTAGATGCCATCTGCAAGGCTTGGGCTGCAGTATAGGGGAGGAAAGGAGCCGCAGATAGCGCCCCCTGGCATCGGGGCAGGAAATGGGCAGCCTCCCACTTAATTACATCAAAGAACTAATTAATTAACAACATGGCATGGTGGGTGAGAAGGCAGGTGGTTAGCCCAGGAACAGGTGGGCAGGCTGCAGGGCAATCGGCCCTAGGGGGCTTCCTCACCACTGGGAGCCCCACCAGGCCACCCATTCCCAGCAGGGTGCAGTTTTAGGTCATACCCAGGACCAGGAGCCTCCTGACCATCCCCTACAGCTCCTCCCTTACCTCCAGATGATATCATCAGCCCTACATGCCCCATTTATATGGGCAGCCCCAGATTCAAAATGGCTGCCCTCATCAGGCACCTGGCAGCTGCCAGCTCCAGGCCCTTAAAGTGGCAGACACAAACAGTGCCCTGCCACAGATACCTAAAAGGCATAGAGTCCTGGTAGCAGGGACTGGAACTATGGACTCAGCCTGTCTATGGACAGTTGCTCTAACTAGGAAGCTATTGGGCAAAAAGGGAACACCATCATCGCTGAACTGAATTAGGTATTGTCAGTGCAAATCAGGTATGTCTGGGGAAGGCCAACTAGTGCAGTTAAGGGACTTTGAGCTTCACCATCATCAACAGGACATTCTTCCAAGCATGTCCAGAGACCAGGAGGAAGATACATAGGGAAATTCAAGATCAAAATGACTGATGTCTAGTGTGGATTCTGTCTGCTGGAATGGGGCCTTACTGGATCTCTTGCTAATTTAGACATGCAAGACCTGTTCAAGACTCATTTTGAGAAAAAAAAAAACTGGGTCTTTAGCTCTCAAAAACTTCATTAAACAATTTTAAGAACCAGACTCCCATTGTAGGTGTGTTAGTCACTTGTTACTTGAGAGAACTGGAAATACCAAGATGTTTTACATTGCTTCAGTCTTATAACATTGAAGAAGCAGCAATGTTAACTAATTATCATAATACTACTGACTGATTAATGATCAGCCCAAAGGATTTTAAGCATTCTTTTGTATGTCAGTGTTTTGAATGATTACTAAATCTATTTTCCAAGATGCATGATGAGAAATAACAGTGAAGATGTGTATGAATATATATCCTCAGAGACCAACATTTATTTTAATAATATATTTTATTTCATTAAATATATTAACTCTATCAAAACTTTCTCAGTGAGTCTGGTCAAATTTGTCCACACTATCTTTGCCTTATTTTTTGGTCACTGCAATGATAATGTGGACTGTGAGACCCACTTGACTCCTTGTGATATGTTCACTTTATGGGTTGGAAGGAAAGTAAGTAGAGAACCTGGAAAGATTTTCCAGACTCCAAAAAGGGACTTTAAAGAAGATATGCATAAATATTTGCTTTTACTATGTTTGGAGTTCAGTGAACATAGTAATTAGAAATGTTGCCTTTTGTCTTTTTTATCTAATTTTCTGATTAAGCCTGTTAGTCATCTTTGCAATGATTTTGCATACCTGACTCAGATTTGGATGTAAACATCATTAAAAAAATAGATATAAGATGTGAGGAGTGGATTGTATCCTGCTTTACATATCTGATTTCTTTTAATAATCAAAGCCTACATTAGAATCAAATGCTTTACCATGATGAGCAAGGGCAAAAAGTTCTCTTCCTCTTCTTTAAAACTTGATAAATAAATAAAAGGATCTCAAAATAAAATTAAAACAGCAAAAAAACCAACAAAAAACAAAAAAACCAAACAAACAAAAAAAAAGCAAACAGACATTTGCTTCCTTAAGTAACTAATTTGCCAGTAAGCAATCTAAGCAATCAGAATAGTCTGAAACTTAAAAAAAATCTGTCAAGGAGATAAGTATTAGGATTATTAGGCTTTGACTGACATCTGAAATTAGTCTCTTACATTAGGAAAAGAAACAAGGTTTGATTATGAATTGACTTTACATTTAACCTTCTGTGGTGAAATAAAGAAATCAGGCAATTGATTTGTGGTCAGGAGTCCTTCTTTTTCTCTGATTTTTCTGATTTCCCTGTTGTCTACAGTAGTTGTATGCCAGTATAGTCCATCTCTAGAGAGTCTCCTTACTGGCAGCTGCACAAAAGGGAGAACCATTCCCACTACCTTTAATTTATACACAGGGCTACATTCAGATGACATTTATTATCTAATACTTACAAGGTTTTGGCAGGCTTACTTTGGCATTGCTTTACTATACATAATTTATGCATAATTTTTTCCCATGCTTCTTTCCCACATTTAAAGTGAACAGATAAGTATCAGAGCTCAAGTGTTCAAGTCATGAGTGGGTTCTTAAAAAATCGTGGAGTTAGCTTAAAGGTTTTTTTTTTTTTTAAATCATACAATTAAAAAATGCAAGAGTTTTCTTCAGCGTTTTTGAAATCTGTGATTGTCACATAATCACTTCACTCAAAGAAAAGATGATTGAAGAAAAACAAGTCTCACAAGACTTATGATAACATCAGGAGAGTTGGCAAAACCGCTGTGCATTGTCTTTAGCTCTGCCTGACCTCGCAGATATATAGTAGAGGTAGTATGGCTCTAGATACAGATTTTGTTCCAAGTTCTGTGTCTGTGGGTACATCCACATGTGTGTTTTACTGCAGAGCTGGCTATTAGCTCTGCAGTAAAGAATCACCATCTACACATGTGCCTGTATTAAGGTGCAGTAAATTAATTAACTCCACTGTAGAATAGTGTTGTTCAGGACAAGTACTATCCTAGGTCAGAGTCATTTAGTGTAACGAAATGCATGTGTAACCTGTGATTGGGAATGGCTGGGGCACATGGATGCTATAATGTGGGGGCTGCCTGTTGGCTAGCCCTGCACTCTAGCACCCTTGCACCCCAGCCAGCCCCTCCACTACCTCACACTGCCATCTGCACCCTGGGGCTGACCCCCTAGGTCTCTGCCAGTTTGGCTTGAATTGCTGTAATCCTGGTGCATGTGTAGGTGCTGCACCCAAGTGCAGCTAATGCTGGCGTGAACTGCGCCAGAGTTTATTCAGAGTAATTGCACATATAGATGCATCCAGTGTCACAGTAAACAGTGATATTCTCACAGGCAGAGCACTAATTCTAATACTATAAGGAGCAACTCTGCTGAAACCTTCAATTCTAATGGTCTACATCATGTAATCTGTCAGTGATGAAATGGGTCACATACATTTCTTCCTCCCTGTACAGGAGAGGAGCTCAGTAGCTCCATGCCACAGAATCCAATCTGATACACAGGACACAGGATCCATGAGTGCAGTAGGGCATTCTCAGGCTGACGGACAAGAAGCTTGCCCTCACCACTGATCCACAAACCATGTGCAGTGAGGCTAAGCACATGCAGCAGAGGGGAGCAATGCAAAAGGGAACAGCAGCATGGCTCAGCTTCATGTCATCAAATCTTCCATGCCAGACGGGTCCTTTTCAGGCCAGATCTAGCCCACAGACTTGAAGTTGCTAACCTCTGGTCTAGGGAGTTTCAGAACAAATAGGAAGTCACAAGACTTTTGGTAGAGGGAATTTCAGGTTTGGACTTTGAACATAGATTCATAGATGTTTGGGTTGGAAGGGACCTTTTCAGATCATCCAGTCCAACCACCTGCCCTGGGCAGGAAAGAGTGCTGGGGTCAGACAACCCCAGCCAGGTGCATGTCTAGCCTCCTCTAAAATGTTCTGTACAAGGAGAGGGAGCAGCCAGATGTGTGTGATGGATTAATTTAGGCAAGAGGATCTTTACAGAGTTTTCCCCAGTGGCCCCCTCTTAGACATATTTCCTCAGGGCTTTGGTGTAACAGCTTCACATACTTACATCTGTGAATATTTTCAGTATATTTTCAGTTCATTTTCATAAATAAAACACGACTACTTGCCTCTAAAATGCCAGCTATGGCTATGAGGCTTGACAGCAAACAAAACTCAAAGGGAGAGAGAGAGAAAGAGAGATGAAAACATCCCTGTGTGGCAGGTAATCTTCTCCAATGGCCATATTTTCTCTATTCCTTTATATGATTAACATGATTCTTGGCTTTCCTTTTTTACTAATCCCATATTCTTTATATTTCATTAGAGACCAGTAAAATGTGCATAAACAAGGAACATGGACCAAATTAGATTTTCATTTTTCTTGACTTAATTTAGCCTCCTGTAATCCTTCCATCAAAAAGTCCCATGATATTTTTTTTTTCTACTCCATTTATACCAGTTATATCATGATCTCTCTTGACTCCCATTGCTCAAACAGTTTTGAAGGGGTCTCAGCAGTAAAATATGCTAGTTCAGATGACAGCCCAGAAAGGGCAAATTTAAGCCTTGCTTGTTATTGCTTCACATTTTTCCTGAAACTGTCTAGGATCCAAAAGATTGATATCTGTCTTTGTCCCATCTAGATCTGGTTTAATCACTTTTTTATGAATAATATTAATTTTTAATATTTCATCTAATTGTTATACATAAACAAACATTTTCATTCCTTGATCCGTTTCATGAGTGGTCAAATGATATTCTGTGATTACTATATTCACCAAAAACACTTTCCTATTAGTTAACTAGCTGTACTCTCAGCATTTGATTGTGTTTTGCTGTCTAATCCTGAAGTCTCCTTAATTCATTTAAGTAATGTCAGCATTTAAAAAATGCTCATTACGGTAATTGAATCCCCATTGAACCTTCAGATTTCATATATTAGGGTACATTGCCATTTTGTTTTTTCTTTTCTTTTTCATGGTCTCCATGCAGGGCAGAAGTGTGGGATAGGAATGGAATCATTGTTGCTTTTGGAGGGTTTATAATGGGAAAGAATTGATTGTCTTTCTAATCTTCTGTGGCAGGTTTGAATAATCCAGATGGGTTATTATCACATTTCTCTTATGCAACATGTCTCAGTTTATAATCTAAACATTGTATTTTAAAGTCAGTATTATGGAAAAAATCTCTGTAGTGAGTGGCAGCAGCTAGGGAGATGAGACTCCTCATTGTTCTGCTGCCTGGGAGTTCTGTGTAGATTTCACTTTCACTTTTGCCTATACCCACCGAAAGTGTTCTTGGCATCTTTCTTGCATATCATATGCTTCGTAATTTCCACTGCTTGTTTTGGGGGGAAAATGAGTGTTGTATATGGAAATAAATATGGTAAAGACATTTTTGAAAACACTGTTAATTTTTATATATGGGTTCATCTATATTGGATGAATGGTAGAATATTTCATGGTTTACCTTCCGGAACAGGTTTCTTCAAGAAAATCAATACAAACTGGGTGCATCTACAGGTGCATTTACTTTGGCCTAGGTTTATTCTGGTGAAAGTGTTTTCAGGGCAGATTTGCACCAAATTTCCTGCAATCCTGCAATGGGCCCCTGCTAGCACCAGGGGGCTGGGGGTACGGGGAAGGGGGCTCTAGCTGCAGCTTCCAGCACCTGCCAACCATCTTTAAAAGCCAACCCCACTCTCTGGTCAGCTCCTTCCCTGCCCAGGAGAAGCATGCCCAGCACAGGGGCAGCAGGTGGCAGTTCTGTCCTTGCCCACTCCGCCTCCCCACATCATGGCTGCTCTAGCCTCTGTCCCTGGCAGTGATGACCAACACCCCATGCTTCTGCTGGCCATGGTGTTGGCCCAGCTGGACCCAGCAGGCCACCCCCACCCAGACCTCAGGAAAGCCGCACAGCTATCAATGGGGGTCAGGGCACTGGGTGTTGGAGGCCCTGGCAGGGGCAGGCAGCCAGCACCCTGGCCTTTGGTTGTTCTTCTGCAGGTGCGCACACCACAGTGTGTGTGGTGGGTGGGGGCTTGCCCAGGGGCGATGGCAGCCGATTGTCTCCCAGTGCAGGTGGCTCCCCCTCCAGCAGGCAGAGCCCAGGCCCAGCAGGGCCAGTGTGCAGCCCTAGCAGTATTATTTTGGTGAATATAGTAATATTCACAGAATATTATTTGACCAGTCATGAAATAAACTGAGGAATGAAAATGTTTATTTATACATGACAATTAGATGACAAATTCAAAATGAAAATTATTCACAAAAAATGATTAAATCAGATCTCGATGGGACAAAAACAGGTATCAATCTTTTGGATCCTAGACAGTTTAAGGGACAATTTGCTCCAGGGCCAGGGGTGGGGAGGGCCCTCCCAGTAGTTTGGGGCTTACCATGTGGCTAGGACTGGTTTGGCTGGTGGCTCCACTCAGACCTGGCTGGCAGAAATTGCCTCCAGCTTTGGGCAGTGTCCTCCAATGGAAGGGCATGCCATGCAGGAGCCTGGTTGCCCCCACTCCCCTGGGGAGAAGCGAATGCTGGTGGTGGCTGGCAGTGTCATGGCTGGCTATGATTCATGGCTAGCCATGGGGCTGCAGAGCTGGTGAAGCAGATGCTGACTGGGCCTCCCCAAACTGCTGGTAGAAACTGAAGCTGCACACCTGAGGGGCCCTTCTTCAGTGACTCCAGTGTCATCGGAGGTACCAGGCTGGGGCAGGGGCTTGAGTAGGTCATTTATGCTGCTAAAGATATCACAGGGTATGTGGCCTGGGTGGCCATCAGTTGTTATATAATGGCCATGGACTTATGGGCACAGCTGGACTGATGACTCTCATCAGTCACAGCAACCTACTGTGTCCACAGTGCCGTAACCATTATGCAGCACTGCTGCACCAACCAATTGTGCCCACACTTCTGCATCTGACCTGACAGGGCCTCATAAATGTGGGTGTTGGAGCTCCTGCCCACTCAAACTGGTGCTGCACCTCTGCCTTGCTACACAGCACCACAAAATCACCAGTCTCCTCCTCAGTCCATTTGGGGCCCCAAGTGGAGGGCACAGGTATGGACACAGATGTGGACACAGGCCTGGTGAGGAGGAAATTGCAACTCTGGGTCATGCACCGGCTCTCTGGGCCCCTGCACAGCTGTCCCGGTGTTGCCAACCCTGGGCAGCTGCCAGCAGCACCAAGCACAGAGGCATAGCAAAGAACTGGCAGCCATATGGAAGAGACAATGGCCCGCAGCACCTGCAGGTGTAGGGCAGGCTGCTGGTGGGTGTGCTGCAAGCAGGTGGCACTGGCCTTGCTGGCCAGAAGCTGCTTGCAGCTGGCCCTGGGGGCTGCCAGGCATGGCCAGAGGCTGCAGTAGCCTGCAGCACCCTGCTGGCCTGGACTGCAATCTCTTGGCAGCTGCGCAGCAGTGCAATGTCAGGCAGCAGTGCTGGGGTTCTGGCAGGCAGGTACAATATGCTGTGGCCTGGCCAGGGGGACAAAAGGGTCTGCAATGCCCTCATATTCCCTGTCTGTGCACTCCAGGGCTAAAGATGTCTGCAGGCTTTTATAGATTATTCCTGGCCCAGTTCCAAGAGTGTGGAGCTGGGAGGGGAATAGGCTGGAGAGCTTGTTCCCCACTCAGGTCCGTAAATGCGGAGCTGAGTGAGGAACAAGCTCAGCAACCTCTTCCACCCCAGCACTGTGCTTGTGGAGCTGGGAGAGGAACAGGCTCCCTTTCCCCTACTAGCAGGAATCTCCCAGCACTAGCTGTCTGACCCCAGGGCTGATGCTGGGAGATCATTATTTCCCAGTGCCTGCAGAGCTGGTAGAAAAGGGTCTCCCAGCCCCCCACTTCCCAATCACGATGGTGGAGTGGGGGCTGGGAAATAAGGATTTCCCAGCCCCCACTCCCTAATCATGATTTTGAAGCAGGGGGCATGGAGGTCCCTGATGCCAGGGCCAAGGACATAGTTTCCATCCAGGCTCCTGTGGCATAGCCCACCCTGGCAGCAGGCAGCTTCCAGGGGCAGGGAGCTATCTTTGATGGATAGCTGCTCCCAGTCAGGTGTCTACATAAATGCTACTGTGTCATTACTAATCCTGAGTAAATTTGCTATTTGCATTTGCAGGTAGCAAATTTACTTGGGTTTAGGGAGTTTTACTGTGTAGTAAGCATATGCATGTAAAGACACACATTCTTACTTCACAGTAAACTATGCTAATACACAGCTAAGTGCCTCATGTAGTCACGCCCAGGGGCAAACTAATATTAAGGTGTATAAAGTGTTTATTTTTAAGACTAGATCTCTCTTTTAATGAGCTTTTTCTTGATAGGAAGTGGCAAAAGAAACCATATTTTTATAATTTGTAATAAAAAAAAATATGGCCCAACTGTAGATAAGGTCATTTGGATTCTATTGTTTAATATCAGATCTAAATTTGGCCACATATATGTAAGCACTAGTGAACAATATTAAACTATGATTTTATAATTTTATCAAATATTCCTACTTATAAAGAGCACCAAATAGCAAACCTGAGCAAAACCCACTACCTTTTTTTAAAATGTATTTCTTTTTCTTTCATGCTACTCAGTAGACTTGGTATATTTACCCTGAATTTCTCAGAAATTCTGCGCTCTCTGCACTTCCCTTCTCAAGATTTTCTTTTACCCCTGTTCTCATGAAAAGCTCACCAACATACAATAGCAGGCAGCTTCTGAAACTCAAAGGTAGTTGTTTCTTTTTGTAATTATAAAACTTAAATAAAAGCACATGTATGTGTCTGAGATATTTAAAATGGCTCATGGGAATTAATTAATATTAAAATACATATGCCTGTCTCCCTCCCAAGAATTATTTGTTCCTCTTTTCTGTTTGTAAACATTTAATGGTTAAAGCCATGGAATTATTTTTACTTTGCTTAGCACAATGTCTCAGATCTTCATTTTTAATAATAAGAAAAGCTGATGTTTGAATATAACTACCAATGAATTTTTGTTCAGACCATGGAGTAATATTGCCAGAAGAATTTTGAGGCATGTATGAATGAAGAGTGATTTGCATCTCTCATTGATTTTAGTGGGACCAGAATGTTAAAATTTAGATCAGATGCTATTAACATTCTGGTAATTGTGTGACCAGACTCATTTGACGGTCTGCCGAGGCTTACAAAAATTTCAGGTGAACCTATTCTGATTTACTGTGCAAGAAAATGATGCAGAATTAGCAGATTAATCAAGCAGTCAATATATTCTGGATAGTTTTATCATGAGCTCTTTTATATATTTGAAACTAATTCTTAAAGTTGTTCTCAGAAGCTAAGTCAGAAGTAAAGGAAAACAGAAGTTTAGATGAAATGAATACTATCAAGTATCACATTGTTATTCTGTCTGTGCTTTCCTAGTTAGTAGATGTAAGAGGTAAAAAAACACCTGTCAGACAGACAGAAAATATAACGAATGAATTTAAGACAGCACAGCAAGAAAAAGTACCAATGCATACACTAAAGACAAAAGAGATCCAACATGACTGAGAATTAGTGATGAATTAATATTTCAAATAGAAAATATTATGAGGGACATAACTTTTATGAGAACATGCCAGCAGCAGTTTCATTAAAAATAAACATGATTTGAAAACCCTAGTTGGGATCTAAACAACAACAAAAAAGATCAAATAACTTCAAAACCAGAAAGGAGAACAGAGAAAGAAAAAATGTCATTAACTAAGCAATGTTGAAGCAACAAACTGTTTATATATAAAGAAGTAAAAATAGAGCACTATAATTGTGTCTAATTTATTCCTAGGTGCTAATCTTTGAAAATATTTCAGGATGAATCCCTCCTATTTTTTGCCTTGAGCTAATATGCAACCTTTGTGGTTTCTTGATCTTCCTCCTTTGAAAATGTTTCTTTCTGGTGTTTTCTTGCTGTTTGCTATATTTGAATATTGGCCTTATTATTAATTTTTTTTCTGCCCTCTGCATTTAATTGTTTCAATCATTTCCATTGCTTTAATTTAGCAACAAGGGAAATAAAAAGGAAGCATCTCATCTGAAGAAAATCAAGGAATGACAAAGAAGCAAAGGCATTTACTTTGGAAGAAAGAGTATTTTTTTCTTGTTCTTATTTTTCTTTAAAAATAACACTGCCAAATTTAGGAATATCTTAGCATAGAATAAATAACCAACAGAGCTTGATTGCCCAACACGGAGAAGCTTGAACTGCCTCTGAACAAGGGTTAGTAAGACTAATATTCACATGCAACTGAGAGTTCATTCTAACAATGCAAATACCATATGCAAATAAAGAGGATCATTATACTTAACTGACTACATAGTGCAGCTGCAGTTGAACCTCAATAATCCAAACTGTTTTTTTTATCCAAAACTGGATTTTGCCTTCCATCAGCTATTAATTACATGGAAAATCCCCTTGTTTATCCAAAATCTCAGCTATCCAAAGGTATGCCATGTATTCCATCTTGTATCTCCAAACTGTACAGTAGAAATAACCACTTGGTGTTGAGCTAGTCTTTTTTTTTTCTGAATTAGGATACAAAACTGTAGCAATTAGTAATATGAATAGAAGACACCAGCAATGTGCCTCTTCTTGTCACTGCAATTGCTGGTTTAATTGTAAAATACCCAAGACAGTTCAATAAGTACATTTTAAAACTTACTTATCTGTTGACCTTACTAGTAGCTGTCACTTCCTTTTGTTTTCACATCCAGAAGTTAAAAGAGAAACTGTGGGTACATCTACACAAGACATGTACTACAGAGCTGCTTAATTATCTCCATAGTAAATGTCTTCACATCTACATATTTGGCCCCGTTAGGCCACAGTAAACTAATAAACTTTGCCATAGGATAGTACTTGTATTTACAAGTACCTGTATTTATATTTGCAGTATTTACAAGTACTATCCTATGGCAGAGTTTATTAGTGTTATTAGTATTTACAAGTATTAGTAATTGTAGTTTATTAGTTTATTAGTATTTACAAGTACTATCCTACTGCGGAATTATTTACTCCGCAGCAATTCACATTGACACATGATGGGGCTGGGGTATGAGAATGCTTCAAAATAGGAGCTGCCAGGTAGCCCTGCACTGAAGCCCTCTTGTGCCCCAGCCAGCCCCTCCACAACATGTTGAGCCAGGTCTGGGCTGACAGGCTGACCTCCTGAGCCCTTTGCCAGCTGGGGTTGCTCTGACGTGGCTCAATGTGCTGATCAGATCATCCTAAACTGGGATGCAGAATGTAGATAAAAAAATGAGAATAAAGGTTTAATATGTTGAGAATGGTTTAATACAATATCAAACCAATTAAATGAGTAAGCCAGTAATGGGCTACTGAGTAGCTGGAACAGCAGTGCTGGTGCTGATAACTACACTTGCTTAAAATCAAAATGCTTCTTTTTTATATTAGAACAATATGCAATAAAATATATGCTATATGGAGGTATTTGTAGATTTGCATGGTGCAAAAAATGAAGATAAACTGTTCAAGTTCATGGTTTTGTATTATGTCTAGTAAGATTAGAAGTACCTGGATGTTTCATAGCTATTTAGAATCGTAGAAAATTAGGTTGGAAGGGACCTCAGGAGGTCATCTAGTTTAATCCCCTGCTCAAAGCAGGACCATCCCCAACTAGATCATTTCAGCCAGGGCTTTGTCAAGCCGGGACTTAAAAACCTCCAAGGATGGAGATTTCACCACCTCTCCAGGTAATTTCCTAATATCCAACCTAAACTCCCCTTGCTGCAACTTGACCCCTTTGCTCCTTGTTCTGTCATCTGCCGCCACTGAGAACAGTGTAGATCCATCCCCTTTGGAACCACCTTTCAGGTAGTTAAAGACTGCTATCAAATCCCCTCTTAGTCTTCTCTTCTTCAAACTAAATAAACCCTGTCCCCTCAGCCTCTCCTCAGAAGTCATGTACCCCAGATCCTGAACCATTTTCATTGCTCTCTACGGTACTCTCCATTTCTAGTGATTGCAGAGTATGTCACTGCTATAAAGAACCTGACTGAATGGATAGTCGATGGCCCTCTTTAGACGCTTGAATTGCACATCTGCAGCAAGTGGGTTTTTTTTCCCCTGTACTTGTAGATTAAATTAGTGCTCTCTCCTTTAGGACTGACTATGCTCCACTGTATACTTTTCAAGTGTTTCTATTTTCATGTAAACCAGTGCTTTGGCCAGTTGAAATAAACTTGGAATGAGAACTGATCAAGTTCCATTAGGCAGCAACAATAGTAGAAAGTAGATGAAGCAGCAGCATTATGAGTTTCATCATGTGCTGGGAAAGTGACCTTGGGAGCATATTTGGGAGGTAAATTTTCTTCCTGGGGTCTATGTTTTGCTTTGGTTTTTTTAAATGGATTATTCAAAAACTTCCTAGAAGCAAAGTGTTCACTTTCTTTGTGGTAAACCAAGGGTAATTCCTGTCAGGCACTCTAAGATTGTTTATTCACATATGCTATATAATTTTCTGCAAAAATCATGCATATTAGTCTTATATCTTCCCATTTTTTTTAGTATGTGGTTTATAGCAGTGACTCATGAATACTTCTATGCTATCCAGACATAGTACAAAAGTATTCCCATGGCAACACAGGATGGCCTGCATCTGATTATCATTATTTACAAGTGGCATTTACTGCATTTCTCCCAGAAGAATCTTTAGTAAATTATGGGTGAATTGCTGCAGACAAGCCCCTTAAGCCATCCACAATGTAGCTTAGGACCCTGCTACATTTGTCCCAACAACTTACTCTTCTCCAGGCTAAATTATCCATTCTGTTCATAAGAAGTAATGGATCTGAACAAAACCCCCAAAAAACCAACAACAACAACAAAAAAATCCTGAGTATCATACCACCAAGTTAGCTAGAAATTCAAGAAAGACACTTCTGAAAATGAGGTATGGTGGATAACTAATTAAGCTCACATCCATCGGGATAGAGAGCAGTAGTTATATGTGTTAGTGTGAAATTGGAGAGAAGGCAGGGGGCAGTGTAGGATCTTAGAAACTAACTTGTTCATAAATACATAGGCAGCATAAATTCATAGGCAGCAGCCTATTTAATCAGATGCTGATGGAGTTGGGTGTTGCCTACTAAATTTTATGCACTTCTGAGTGAGTTATTCATTAAGGTACTGCTCTGCCTTCTATCAATCAGGGTAGAGTGTTGGACCATTTAGACACATTTGTATTGGGCCATTTGGGCACAGCTCTGAACAGATGCTTTAACACGCCAAATAGGAACTTCATAAGACCCCCTCTGCACATTACACTGAAGGTATGATTAATTGGTAATCATGCCTCAAATTGAGACCCAGCTACACATTCAACCAATTAATGGTGTGATAAAACAAGCAATACGATACACCGTTATTCCACAAAAAATGTGTAATCACTTTGTTGCTTGTTCTAATCACACCATTAATTGAATGTGTGGCCAACTGCCCCTCTGTGCCTGGGATCCCCACCAACTGAGAGGCTCCTAGACACATGTGCACCTTACACTGCCCAACCCACAGCTGACATGGCTCACAGCTGTGGTGAGGCTTACATGGGGGGCCCCTGGAGAAGGAGCCCAAGATCATGATCCCAGGCTCCCCCTGCACCAGCGATAAGGCACAATGGAATCTAATGTGCAAGCCCACAATCATACCTCTTGCCATGCACATGTGAATTGTGTGGATCACATATTAGATCCCATTATGCCTTTACCTCTCAACTGCCAAAGATGCAGTTCCTCTGAATTCACTCCCAGTACTCAGGCATGCCCTGTCCTGGCTTCCTGGACAATATGGTGCACTTGAACTCTAAACATTTTGGATTAATAATCTACTCCTACCCATCAAAAATAACAATTTCTAAACACAATTTATTCAAATGAAATGGAGGAATAAATTCCTTTTAACCTATTTCTCAGGGGTCTTAAAAGATTAAGCATTTTGTTAAATGGGTTGGACAAAGAAGTAAAGAAGACCCCAACACTGGACAGACAAAAGAGATAGGAAAAGGAATGTCATCTTTTAAGTGATCATGACTTTTTCTATGGAGGGGAATTTGCTCTTCAGATGGAAAGAAATATAAAGCAAACCTTCCTGTGTCCTAATGACCAAGAATATTTATGAATGGTACATTAGATGTTATTATAAACCTCTGAACCACAGAACTACAAGCTGCAGACAAAAATCATATCCAGAGCAGAAGGATGTTCTATACACAGTGTAACAAAACCTGGCCATTTGTAAGAGGGGTTAGTGTTAACTTATTTCACAGGGTTAGAGTCTGTCACCCTGGAGGCATCTACAAGTGCACTTTATTGTGGAATTGACTAATTAGCTCTTCAGGAAAATGTCACATGCACCCCTATTAGGCTGGAGTAAACTAATTAACTCTGCCATAGGTTAGTACTGCCAGACACAAGTATTATCCTATGTTGGACTTATTTACTCCACTGCACCGCATGTGTGTATGGTGACTGGGGTGGTTGGGGACATGGGGACAAGGGTGCTACAGTGCCAGCTAGCCCTGCATGGTAGGACCCTCATGCCTCAGTCAGCCCCTCTGTAACACATTGAGCCAAGGCTGAGCAGCTCTGGGCTGGCAGCTTGACCTCTTAGACCCCTTGCCAGCCGGAGCTGTGCTGCCCTGGCTCAACATGCTGTGGTCCCAGACTCATGAGTAAATGCTGCCCCTGGGACCAATAAACTTGGCTGCAAATTGTGTTTATTCAGGAGCATTAATTGTATGTGTAGATACGGCCCCTTACTCCATGATTAGTCTCAGTGACTTCAATGTCACTGACTATGGAGTAAGGAACATGAATAACCATATTGCAATCTGGTCCTTAATTAGCTAATGTAGAGAAAGAACCATCTTTGACTAAATGAAAAAGAATTACTTTGAGATGCTTTGTCATAACTTTACAATTAAAACAAAATTATTAACAGAAATAGCTTAAAATGTTTATCCCATGAACATAATTTAATACAAATTACAGTATCATAGAAAAGAGTGTACAAGGTATTTTGTGAATATAGTTAAAACTGACTGAACATTTCCAAATGGCTTATTTGTGTAGATTGACCAAACTATTCATGAATTCATGTTACATTTTTTGAATTACTTCAGCCGAAGAAATAATCCCAAAATGTCACAACTTTCTAACTGGATATTTTCAAAACAAAATCTTTTTCATTTATAAAAACAATTTCACTTTGAAATCTGCCCAAATTTAATAAATATAAAAGTCTAATAAAATGAATGTAAAATGAATAAAAGTTTGGAGGGTTATGTTATGAGAAAAAATGAAAAGTTTTCATATGATGTTGCAAATGAAAACTGAATATCAATTACTTATGTGTTACATCTCTATTTCTTTCTTCCATCTCTTTTCTTATATCTAAACATTTTGTATATTCATTATATTCAAGTCCTAATAATAATGTTTCATAATACTGTTTAGATGTGGAATTATATGGTAACTTTAGTTAAATAGATTATATTATTTTTTAAAGGTAACATGTATTTATACCTCTCACTATGTACTCAGAAGAAAAAAAAAATAGTAGTTCTAATAAGATTACTTCAGATCCCATTCTAATGACATCTTGATTTGCCTCAAGTGACCATCTTATTTTTTTTAAAGAATACTTTATTTTTTTAAAGAATAATTTGGGGCTTCTAGCCAGTCACCCTTCAGAACAGAACCCTTGGCCAGTGAGAGATTGGGAGAGGGGTGAGGAGGGGACAACATAATTTTTGCAAACATCAGTCGAAATGGTCTGTCTCATTTGGGAGCATAAAAGCATTGTAATGTATCCAAAAGGTTCCAGATAAACTAGGAAAGAAAATCTTTTTATTTTTATTGTTCATGTAAGGGTAGAACAGCAGACAGTCAAAAAGTTCTCAAAGTTTATTTCAATGTTAATACATAGTTTGAATAACTATTCAGGAAAGGCATATAATAAGCATATCTCCACATCTAAAGAGCTACATTTTGTCTGAGTAGCAAGGGATGAGAATATTTTGTCTGGAAACAATTACAAAGAGCACTGAAGTAATGACATTCATCTTTTCTTCCCCCTTTTCCCCCTGCTTTTCATTATATAATTTGTATATATAAACATAATCATCTCAGTGGCTGACAATGAAAAAATAGGGATGTTCTTCATGGTTTATACACAGCTTGTCAATCTAGACCTTTAGAAATACATTTCTTGTTTCATTTAAAGGAAAACAACTGGTATAGGAAAAGTTTGCTTTATTTTCATGTGATGATATCATTTTGAATGCTGAGTTGTACTGAAGTATGGATCTGCCTTACAGAGGAAATAAATGTGTGAGGGGACTGAAATGTGGAGGATTAACTACTTGGGAAGGGGAGGGTGGAGTTTTCAATGCAAATTTTATTTGAATATTTAATATTTAAATCAATATTGCCAGTTGAATGCATTTAAACTTCATAGGTCATGTCCCCAAATCATGAGGTTGTCTTTGAAAAACAAATATATATATTTTTTAATGCGGTTCTTTATTTACCTTCTTGGTTTTGAAGTTGTGGGGTATTCTCAGATCATGTTCTTAAACTTTTCTCCATAAACTTGATACCCAAACTCTTGCATCATTTAAAGTGAAAGTTAAGATTTTTCAGATGCTAGCATGACTCTAGAAGGTGGGATTGTATGTGTGTTGAAGTTTGTGATACATTTGTGAGAGTTGGCAACACCAGAAAGCTATCCCTGTTGGAGCTTGCTCAACTTAAGACCTATTTTGGAAAATTCAGTGTGTCATAAGGGGTGAATACTGGGGGTGTGTGAAATGGGCCATATTCAATTCAGATTTGGATTCAGCCCAAATCGGGGACAGTGATTCAATTAGTTGATTTGGATCACTGTCCTGATTCAATTTGGCCAAATCCGAATCTGAAGATTCGATATTGATTTGGAGAATTAGTGATTCGGCCATAGACACAGCTTTAAATGTTTTTTCTATATATCTCGAGGTACCAGGCATGGCTTGTGAATGCTGCAATGGTGGGGCTGATGGAGCACAGGACCCCCCTCCCCCCCCGCGCAGCCCACAGGAGCGCGGGGGGCGGGGGTGCTGTGTGCTCAGCAGCGAACACAGAAGTGGACCAGAAGTAATTCCGGTCCACTTCTGGATCCACCACCAAGTGCACTGGGAGGGTACTGCAGGCCCCAAGCTCAGTGATTAGCCATGGGGGGACCTGAGGTGCCCCCCCCAGACCCAGGAGGCACCAGTTGCCAAGCTGGGGGAGTGCAGGGAGGCCCCCCAGGGTGTTCCCTGTTGGACCCGGAAGTGGACTAGAAGCGCTTCTGGTCCACTTCCAAGTCTGCTGCCAAGTGGGCTGGGGACCCCTTCCCCCCCACCCCCCGCACTCCTGTGGGATGCTCCATCCGCCTTAGCACTCAGCATTCACAAGCTGCCTGGTACCTTGAGGTATGTAGAAAAAACATTTAAAGTTGTCTATGTCCAAATCGTCAAATCTTTCCGAATCTCTCCAAATTGATTTGGATGGTTCTGATTTGATTTGGAGAGATTAAAGTGTCTCCTGATTCAATTTGGATTCAGAGATTTGGCCACCAAATTGGGATGAATCGAATCAGCGACCAAAGCTTTGCACAGCACTAGTGTATAGGTCCTTTACATCCCCTTGACACAAAAGTGAATTGCACCTATATCAATTTCCTTTGTATTTCCTATGTTTTCTGGCAAAAGCAAACTGTAACAAAAACTGGTTCCACCCCTCACCATAGCTCAAGTAGCACATTAAGTGCCTCTATTCACCTGAATTAAGAAAGAGTCTAGCTCCAAGCTGAGGCCAGTGACCTAATCGCACTCCTGCAGCTGTTCTCAAGGGAGCTGAGCTTAGCTCCAGGTTGGAATAATTCCCAGTTATTTAAGGGGTTTATTTGTTTGCCAGTCACAGAGTGGGCATCATGCTGTCCTAAGGATTTGCCTGTTCTCTTTTTTTTTCATTGTGTTCAGTTAGTCTTTTGATGCCTGTTTGTATGGTTCTCAGGTTCCTGTTTCTTCTGGCTTCCCCAATTCCTGCCTTTACCCATTCTCTAACTTGCCTTCTGTTCCCAACATTTGTTATTTCTCCTGTCCCAGCCTTCAGACTACTCACATCAAAGTCTTTATATAATTCCCTGGCTTCTGGCTTGCTGCTGGGGTCAGATCCTGAATAGTGGCCTGAGTAGGTTCTTAAGGAACTTTGCAGTCCAAAATGGAGGTGTCTAATAAGATTTGTTGCTGCAAGAGTAGGGCCATTCTAGATCATTCCTTGACATTTAGTTGCCTAAACTCTACCTAAGTCCTATTTAGGCACCTAAAGCAAGGATCAAAATCTAGCTTTTTGAGAAGACCCACGAATAAATGTTAAATAAATATTGACAAATTGTCATAAAGAAAGCAGAGCTCTCTTCACCCAGGGAGGGAACAGAAACATACTTTGTCACAGTTTTGCAAGTACCAGGCTCATCAGATCTTCTTTCCTATAGTTTCTATGAACAGATTCACTCTGAGAGACACTGCTCATCCCTCTTCTCTATGTCATCCAGCAGAAATCTCTTTTGTACAAGCCAAGACAGAAACTCCAGCAGAAGGGATTTCAGAGTATTTTGGTAGACTGCAGATTCCTTTTTACTGCTAAGCACATTTCATGAACATTCCCTACCTCTTGCATATTTATTTAATAAAAAGTCAATGCTTATTATTTAGCCATTTATTTATTCTATTACACCTAGGCACCTATGTTGGTATAGTGAAATCTTCTAAACATACTCAGTAGGTAGGTGCAGGGTGACCACAGGTACAAGTGGAATCCAAACTATACATAAGTGCCTAAATTTGCAGTTAAGCAGCTGTGTAAGTGCTGCTTAGGTATGAAAGATGAAATATAAGCCCTATATAACCCTTGATCTTAAAATACTTGTACCTGACCATGTTTAGAGGATGATGCTAAAACCCACTTATTAATATAAATCTTTGAAAGGGCCGGGTTTTATCTACATTTTGAAATAGAGCTGGTCTAAGTATGGTTAAAACAGCCATTTTGTCATTTACCAGTTGTATTCATAGTATGTACAGGGTTAATATGCCACCAGGTGGTGTTTCTTTGTCTCTATTTTCTCTGGGAAGAGAAAAATTAGTCAGTGAAGCATAAAACACATATTAAGTGCTTTATCCTTTAATTTTGCTGATAAAACAATTCTCATATATAATCCCCAGGATGGTTACCAGTGCTATTAGAAAATCTAATTAGCTATTAAGGCTTGTATTTGCAATGAAATGGTTTACTCAAGTTAAAAAAATAAACATTTAATGAGAATTATCATTTTGTTGCATGAAACCTTATGATTTTTTGAGTGAATAATAAAGAACATTTGGCACTTAACAGAATATGCAGGTGTAAAACACCAAAGGGCACTTTAATGAAGAAATACTCACTTTTCCCTGGAAAATGACCAACTTCATTTATTGTGAAAAATGAATCCTCTACTATTTAAGCCATATAAATGTGCAGCCCTTTAAAGATAGACAAGTAAAGTTTATTCATGGAAACCACTGTTGCACCAGACTCTGCTGCTGCTATTAATTTATCTCTGAATTCATACTGCAAGCAATGTTTCTTCTTCATCTTCTCCAGCTGCTGCTCTAGGGAAAATATATCTATACTTAGAATCTCTTACCTTCCAGGCCAAGCTAGATATGCCTACTTATATCTAAGATACTCAAAGTGAAAGATTCTAAAAAATACAGAATGAAACATTTGTAAGTACCACATTGTTCATGCAAAATGTGCATTTTAAACACCAAAAGGACACACACATGCTCAAAAGTGCTGCATTTAATTAGAAAACAGACCCTTTCTCATTTTTTAAGGGATGCCATTACAATGATCAACGTAGTCATCATAGTCACTATGAATTAGTGCAATCTGCCTCTAGGATCAAAACATATAATTTGTGGAAGTGGAAATAAAAAGGTTTATAAATCCTACCATAGAGAGGTTTTAATGAATTTTTGACTATTACATTTCAGGGAAAAATGTCTCAGTGTGAACCCAAACAATAACAGCACCCATATGTTAAGCCACAAGAGTGGAAAGTGAAATTTACTACCGACTATAAAGCAAAACAGATGTGATCTTTTTTCTGAACTGAGTAAAATGCAAAATGCATATATTAGATACAGCAAAAAGAAAGGTAAATGGCATTTAAAATATTTTACTCTTTGTAATCTGCAGGTGCAATAAGTACTTTTTTCTGATTGAAGTTTTATGTTGACAGTGTCCTTTTAACATTCTCCTTGTGAATTTGACCTTAGTTAATGGGTAGAGCAATCATCTTTGTCCACTCCCCCAGTGCTTGATGATACCAGTCACCTTTCTGAGTTCGAGAAAAAGGAGACATGATTATTTTGTGAGAGGCCTGGAAGATGTGAAAAAGAAAAGTCACCCCTTGTGTAGGTGCCTACAAACATAAAATATATTAAATCCAGGCCTTAGGTATTGCTCACCCTGTATCTAGTGTTTAAGCTTCAGTCACTCCAGGAGTAGCCCTTGAAGTGACTGCTCTTTCAATTCATTGACTTCAGATGTTGAAGACCATTGTCAATATAAAACTTCAATAAGAAAAGAGGTTCTTATTGCACCTGCATATTATAAAAATTAAAATATTGTTAATGCCATTCACTGTACTATTGACTCAGTGGGTTGTCCCAGGGTGAAAATCCCTTCTCTTCTTTCACGTTCTTGGAAAGTATCAGTTTACTGTTGGCCAATGTAGGAATCATCGTTTCATAGTTTCATGGTTGTTAGGGTCGGAAGGGATCTAAGCAGGTCATCAAGTCCGATCCCCTGCCATTGGCAGAAAAGGATGCTGGGGTCAAACGACCGTGGCTAGGTAATTGTCTAGCTTCCTTTTGAAGATCCCCAGGTTAGGGGCAAGCACCACTTCCCTAGGAAGTTGGTTCCAGCTCCTAGCCACCCTGACTGTGAAGTAGTGCCTCTTGATGTCTAGCCTGAATCTACTCTCAGTCAACTTATGGCTGTTATTCCTTTTAACTCCTGGTAGTGCTCGGGGGAACAGGGACTCTCCCATTGCCTGCTGGTCCCCCTTGGCAAGTTTGTAGGTGGCACCCAGATGCCCTCTCAGCCTTCTATTGTGAAGGCTGAACAGGTTTGGCTCCCATAGTCTCTCCTCATAGGGCCTACCCTGTTGCCCCTGATCATGCGAGTGGCCCTCCTCTGGACCCTCTCAATGCTGTCCACATCCCTCCTGAAGTGCGGCACCCAGAACTGGATGCAGTACTCCAAATGCAGCCTAAACAATGTTGCATAGAGGGATAGGATCACCTCCTTGGTCCTGCTTGTGATGCATCTATGGATGCATGACAAGGTGTGGTTAGCCTTCCTGACTGCATCCCCACATTGGTGGCCCATGTTCATCTTGGAATCAATAGTGACTCCAAGATCCTTTTCTGTCTCTGTGCTGACATGTTGGAGTATGTTAAAGAAACTTTCATGAGCAATAAGTAATGGTATGTTTGCATATATTCCTATATAAAAGGATGGATTAAACCTCTACGAATACATTGTGTAAGCAGAAAGAAAAACAGAGACTATTAAACTGCTAATATAGTCAAAGGGGAAAGTAATGAATCTCAGCTAAAACAGCTTGTATAGATGTGGTTAGGAGGGAAGGTGGTAGACAATGGCTGGGTATAGACATTACAATTTTACTGGTATAAGTGATTGGAAATTGGTCAATACCCATAATAGGACAGAAGTTTGGAGTGCACAAACTGGTTTAAAACCATGGAACCTGGTTTAAGCTTTGCCTCCCCTACCAAAGGGCAAATGTGTGTTCTGTTTGCTATTGATCTAAACTACTCCACTTGTAGAAAATCATACAATTTAGATTGATTCTGCCTCAGGCTTTTCGAATACCTGCACCTAGCCAATAGCAAGAAGATGGATACCCCAACCAAAACCTCTAGATCTAGGAAAACCCACCAAGAATCTAATAAGGGTAACTATGGATAAATAATAAGATAGCTAGGAATGCAAGTTTCAGGCTAGACTTGATCAGTTTCTGGAATGTGGAAGATAATGATGTAACAGGATGTCTGAAGGGATAAAATAGAGAAACAAAGGGGGTTCTTCTCTAATGTGAGCTAATCTGCTGAAACCAACCAACATCAGACAGGAATCTGATTGCAAGTATTCTAAACTAATGTTTATAGCTGAGACTACTCTGTGGGTGCAATCATTTAAAAATGCTGTGACATAGTTATCTAACACAGAGCTGGCATGTGTTATAGTATTTCAGAATGTTCTAGTAAAGTAACTGTGTAACTGCAGCTCACGTTTGGATTTAATAAGAGAAGTTTAGCTGAAGTAGCGACATGGGCAATTGAATTCCAATCCTCTGGACAATTTACTTGAGGGGAATCCACATTTCTACCCATCTCTTTTCCATTCCCCTTGCTCCCTACCATATATTTTAAAGAGGCAAGTACCCTGTTTACTCATGTATGACTAAATCTAAGGTCCAGGTAGCTCACATAAAGATGTGTGTATGAGAGTGGGGGGCGGGGAGGGGGGTGTTACTTCCTAGTATTTTCATATGCGTACATGTAACTCAACTCACAATATAGCCATACAGGTGACATATAGGCTTTAATAAATTTAATGGTTGAAGGCACATACATAGAGGGTGATTTTTTCTTTTTCACTTTTTGCAGGCCTCTCAGAAATATAGCCATATAGGTGAGTCTACAGTGAAAAGTGATTATGTACAAAGATGCTTCTCATATAAACAGATTGCTTGGTGCAAATATGTATGCTTGAATTAGTGAAAATTCTTGTAATGGCTTGTACAGTCAACTCAGCTATGGGAAAGTGAGCATCATCTTGCCTGTACACCATCAAGAGAGATGTTAATTAATTCTAATTGCCTGGCTACATTCTGTCCTCATCTGTATCATCACAACTCCCTGGTAGATACTGGAATTACCTGGGTGTCACCAAGGGCAAATTTTGGTCTACAGAGTTTTTATTACTGATGATGATGTACAAGTCAGAGAAAACCCATGATTAGCAGGGCTGGCACTTAGAAAATTAATCTGAATTAATCTGAATAGAATAGAATTATATAGAGTAACACAGACAATGAACATGAAATACACAATGTCATTTTTTAAATCACTCTTCAAAGCAGAACCACATATTAAAGGAAGTGGGAGATTTTATCTAAATTGTTCAGTCCTATTGCAGCAGTTAAACTCTTTCACATATAACTATTGCCCTTTCTAGTATTCTTTATAGTTAGATGAATCAAGTGAATACGGAATCTGAGCATCTTTAAGAGATGCTGAAAATGCTTTCTCTGTTAAACAGGTTTTCCAACATAAGAATGACAAAACATCACCACTTCTTTATAACTAATAAACCCCCTACCAAGCAAAAAAAAAAAAAAAAAAAAAGAAATATAATAATAAGCTATATCATATAATAAATACATTACCCCAAAAAAGTGTTATGTGGTGATACCCCAATAAATAAGGAAGCATTATAAGAAAGGAAACAGAGAGAAACCTTGTTTCTTTTTTAAATGAATACTTGATTCCATTTGTGGTTTTATTTGTTTTGATTATTTTCCTTTTGCATCAGACTCTGACCATAGTTAGACCTGGAAGGGTAGTATTGTATCCCTATGCTCCTAAGGGGACAAAGAAGCTACTCAGGTGCCCAGTTGCTGGATCTTGCTCATGCACAATGGGTTGATCTCAAGATTTAAGTGCTGGAAGGAACTTTCTCCTGAGTCAGATTGCCATAGACGCATGTGAGGTGGAGGGAGAGTGGAATCCTCCTTTCTTTTTAGCAGGGGTGTAATTTGTTTCCTAGGATCACCTAAGCATATGCTCCTCAAATTCCTTGCCATCCCAAGAACCAACACATTGGGGGTATCCACATCTCTTGTTATCATCCTGTGGAAGAGTCTAGATTTCTTTGGAAGAAGGACATTATAGTTGCATTATATAGGAGGCCGTTGTGGATATTCCTGTGGACCTGCAATGGCAAGAGACTGGACTCAGTAACCTAAGTGTTGCACTATAGTTTACAATGTTCCTTTGTGGCAAAGACTCCATACATTCTTCAGGAATTTCATCGGTGCTAGAGTTTGCACGTGGAAGATACTCCAAAATTACAATAAGAGGTAGATATATTCCACCACAGAAAGCCAGAACACATATATATTATATATAGTAATAACTTTTAATAAAAGCTAATCCATTTCAAATCCATCTAGTAACCTGTAAGTGAAATGTCCTACATCTTATCTTTAGCTCCTTAACCCACTTAATCATCTTTACTGTTCTGCTTTAAAAATATAAATAAGTAGTTGTCTTCATATTAGTTAATCTTCATGTTTTTGACCTTCTATTACTGATATTAGATTGTCAATTAGATTAGATGATCACTGAGGTCCTGTCCAACTCATCAATTTAATGATTAAACTCTTAAAACACACACATATGACCTAAAATACAGGGAAATATGATTATGACAAACTAGTTTTACAGCAAAGTACTTATACAAAGCAGCTATAATATAGACTAGAGTATTTTGCTGTATAAATCAAGATACCATAGACTCAGCTTTGACACAAAGAATATTAGGTAGAAGGTTTATGAGTTGTAATGTGAATGTTTTTGTTACTTCAAATGCTATTTCAGATTATTGTCAATTTCTGTGATACAGATTTTAATTAATCCTACTAACCTGCACTATATTTTCAGAAACTTAGATATATGAAGCGTCTGAGCCCTGGATGTTTTTATAAACCCATGTAGAAAAACCTATTATATTTTGTTCATCAGTGACACATGGAACAAATTAAAATGAAACATTTTTCTATTATTTTACTTAGTGCAAATTGAAAAGCTAGATCATATCTCAGAGAAAATGTTTTTGCTTTTCTAGTGCAGCCAGTTCTATCCATGATATGTAGCCATTTGGAGTGTTAACAGCCTTTTTCTACTTTTGCTCAGTCATGACTATCAAAGAAGAATCATAAAATATAACCCTCATAAGAAATGATGAAACAAGGAACAGCTAGAAGTGAATAGGGAACCATGAGTTGCCATGTGTCACGTTACAATAATATACTCATAATAACAATGTTGACATGTTTGGACAAGTTAATCTGATATATACTTAACCTAGAAGGTAAAGAAGTTTCCTTACAAACACAGTGGGAGAGAGAAATATTATCACAGCTCACATTTTCTCAGCCATAGGGAACCCAATTAAGACTAATGTGCACTCATATGAATAGACATGCTATATCTGTGTCATCCACGCAGTCTCCGAGACAGGTGAATGAAGTGAAAGGCTGATCCTTTAGTATATTTGCATATGACAAGGGAAGTAGGATTTATCTCCTCATCTGCTATTTTCAGGGTATGTATACAGATCTAGCCCTAGTAGAAGTTTGAGGATCAATACTTCTACCAAGCATGGTGAGTGTTTAACATTTACAAATATCTGTATATGATCTGTAGGCATTTTTTAACAATGGTTTATCTTGATCTAGTTTTGTAATCCAGAACTTGTGCCTTGGAATGGTTAGTAGATAGTGTACAAATTCATAGATGATTTTGATAGCACTAATATTAAGAAGCAAATACTTTTCTGCATTCATGGCCTTAGAGCGCTCCCTTAAAGGCCACCTGCACAATTCCATCATGCACACAAGAACAGATGACACAGTTCATGCAGGAGAGGAACATATTCAGCATGGGATAAAATACAGTATTTACTCTTATCTAAGATGACACTGAATTTAAGATTACCCTCCAATAGTTTGATTCCATTTAAGGAAAACGTTTAATTTGGCATTATCTTTTAGAAAGATACCTACTGACAAAAACTATAGCAATACTAGTAAGTCATAAATTCAACATCAACTTCAATTCAATTCAGATGTTAACTTAACTTAATCTATATTACATACTGCCCAGAATCTAATAAGTGCTAACCCTTTCTTAGAGCCTACAATTTAGTACTAATCACTTTCATGTGATCCTCACTTCACACTCTTTACTCCCTTCACTGTTCATAGATTCATAGATGTTAGGGGCTAGAAGGGACCTTGCAAGATCATCAGGTCCAGCCTCCCTGCACTTAGGCAGGAATGACTGTTGGGGTCAGATGACCCCAGCAAAGTGCACGTCTAGTTGTTTTTTAAAGATCTTCAAGGTAGGTGATTGTGTTCCAGACCCTAGTCACTCAAATCGTAAAGAAATTTCTCCTTATGTCCAATTAAAGCAATCTTCAAGCAGTTTTGTCCATTGTTTCTTGTCTTCCCCTGGGGTGCCTTGGTGAACAGATGCTCCCCACAGGCCCTGATGTATGCCCCTTATATACTTATAGGCTGCCACCAAGTTCCCTCTAAGTCTTCTCTTCTCCCATGTTCTCATCTTCTCCCTCATCTTCCTATAAAATATTGTCTTCAGTTCCATCCATGGCATTGGACATATATCACTTCTTGAAACCTTTTATGATGAATTCTGAAAATTTCTTCCCCCCAAAATAAGACTATATTGGCAAAGCAGTGCAATGGTTGGCTTCTTAATCTTCCCACCAGGTTCCCTGCCAAGAGCTAGTCTGAGTACTGATACTAAAAATAGTCTTTAAAGGGCTTAGTCACTATAACATCTAGTATGAGATCACAATTCATTGACCAAATTTTTACTTTCACATTGGGTGTTAAATGCCCTCTGAATGCATCTAACACTAACATTCCTCTTTTCTTTAACAATCTTCCAGATCTCCATTTACATACAACATCTAACTAGTCATTCATCAGTTCACTTGACATCCTTCCTCGTTCTGGGATCTAACCACTATTCCTAGTGGCAACTGTTCTTCTGGCAAAGTTTTGCATTTCAAAATCACCCACTGTGGCAATTATCTCCCATCTTCCAATACTGCTAATTTACAACTTTCCATTTTCTGTATTTTTCATAATTATAGATTTTGTGATTTTCTCATAAATGGTGACATTGCTTGGCATGTCAAAATAGACTGGAGTCTCATTATTATTACCTATCTGACCCCACCGGTAATCATGAGTTTTGCATAGCTCAATATTGTACTACTTGAATTCAACAAGGTTTTCGCTGCAGTCTGATGGTAACTTTTGTGCAAGTGATGTTCTTCATCTCAGGGCTAAGTCACTCTGTGGCATCACTCAGATATACCGCCTACTACTTGCTTTGAATTGTTGATGGGGAATGTTCAATTTCTTCACTTTTTCTAATGCCTTCAGTTGAAGTATTCATGAGTGATTGGCACTCCCTCCTCTCTCCTTTTCTGAATGTACTTGAGAATCTGCTTATCAATTTCAGGAAAATGAACTTGTTTTGGACCCTTGAATGATTTCCACGTGGACTTAGCATTCTTAAAGTTGTTTTTTTTTTTCTTTTAATTGTCTCCCTTGTTGCACATTTGCTTTACTAACATTATACTTCCTTCCTGCCTCACAATTATTTGGGGTTTTTTAGCATAATTTAAAACCTTCATTGTAAAGCGTGGTTCATAGTTTCATAGTTGGTAGGGTCAGAAGGGACCTGATCAGATCATCAAGTCCGACCCTCTGCCATGGGCAGGAAAGAATGCTGAAGTCAAATGACCCTGGCTAGGTGATTATCTAGCCTCCTTTTGAAGACCCCCAGGGTAGGAGCGAGCACCACTTCCCTTGGAAGTTGGTTCCAGATCCTAGTCGCCCTGACTGTGCAGTAGTGCTTCCTGATGTCTAGCCTGAACCTACTCTCAGTCAACTTGTGGACATTATTCGTAATTACTCCTGGTAGTGCTTGGGGGAACAGGGACTCTCCCATTCCCCGCTGGTCCCCCTGGTAAGTTTATAGACTGCCACCAGGTCCCCTCTCAGCCTCCTCTTGCTGAGGCTGAACAGGTTCAGGTTCCATAGCCTCTCCTCATAGAGCCTGCCCTGCTGCCCCATGATCATGCGAGTGGCCCTCCCCTGGATCCTCTTGATGCTGTTCACATCCCTTCTGACATGCGGTGCCCAAAACTGGACACAGTACTCCAACTACAGCCTGACCAAGGTCGCATAGAGGGGGAGGATCACCTCCTTCATCAATTCATAGATTCATAGACTTATAGACTATAGAGTTGGAAGGGACCCAATGGACCATTGTGTCCGACCTCTTGCCCCTGGCAGAAAAGAGGACTGAGGTCAGATGACCCCAGTCGGGTGACTGTCAAGCCTCCTCTTGAAGACCTTCAAGTTAGGTGATAGTACTACCTCTCTTGGAAGCCCATTCCAGACTCTGGCCATCCTTACTGTAAAAAATTTCTTCCTAATATCTAACCTAAATCTACTCTCCACTGGTTTGCACTCCTCGGAACTGCTCGTGATGCATCTGTGGATGCATGCCAAGGTGCGGTTAGCCTTACTGACCATCCTATTCTCACCCGACCACCCCTGTAACCTGTCCAGATCTAGTTGTAACCTGTCCCTCCTTTCTAGCATGCCCATGTATTGTAGGCTTGTGCCTCATTCCTTTCAGTATCTTCACATTTGTACTGCTATTTCCTCTTTTCAATATGTGGTCTGTCTTGGGGGTTTCCCTGCTGCCACTCACCCCACAGAATTTACCATGGGTTTCTAAGGTTTTAAATGTTGGACAGTCTGTGTTGATAAAGTCCTGTAATCTGCTGCTTTTCTTGCTACCCCAATAGGCACTCCCTTTCCACCTGCCCCCCGCTTCCAGTGCCTTGCTGTCATTTGCCTTGCTGCTGTTGAGTACCTCATCATACACTGGTTCCCTTGTCTCTGCTTTTTGGAGCCTTGCTGTGTGCTGGGTCCTTCGTCACTATTGCTGGGTCCCTCATCGTGTGCTGGTTCCTCACTGCCATATGCATGCTAGGTCCCTCATCACCACTGCTGGGTCCCTCATATCATACTGGATCCCTCAGCATGCATGTACTGAGTCTTCATTGCTGCTGCCAGGTTCCTTGCCACAGTATGTTCAGTGCCTTGCCTCACACTGGATCCCTCGCTGCCACTGCTGGGTGCCTTGCCATGTGCTGGATCCCCTGCAAGGAGTTTCACTGCCTGCTCAATCCTTCCCTACTGCTGTCTGGAGCCTCACTATATGTTGGGTCCCTCATCCTGAAGTCAGGTCCCTCCCAGCAGCATGCAGGGTGCTTGGCTGGCCCCTGTAGGTCCCTCCCTGGTGCGTGCTGGTCAGGGTCCCTCCTCCCTGCATGCTGGCAAGCCCCTGTGAGGTCTCTCCCTGCTGCACACCTGGCCATCCCCTCCCCACAGAGTTCTGGGTACCTGGTAAGCAGATACTCAAATCACTCCTAGATGCTGCCTGGCTAGTGGGTGCTGAGGCAATTCAGCATGCACTCACCAGGCTCCTTGCACACAGCTTAAAATGACCAAGCAGGTGCCAGGAAGGTACCATTCCCACAGCATGAGGTTTCTGAGTCTCTCTGAGATGCTGTTTGAGCAGCAAGTACTGGAGCAGCACTGCACACAGTATGGGACCTGGCCATGATGCTAGTGGTGTGCTGAGCTCCTCTGGAACCCGTTGTTTAGGTGGCCGCTCAAAGCAACTTAGCACTCGCTGGCCAGAAACCCCACATGCTGTAGGGGCAGTGCCTGGCTGGTGCCTCCTGGGTCCTTTTGAGCTTTGCTGAGGGTTTCTAGCCAAGGTGTTGAAGCAATTCAGCATGTGCTGGTAGGCAGCAACTCAGAGTGACTGCCCTGGCTGGGGGAGGATGAGGGGAGAGTGCCTAGCTTGTGCAAGCCTGATTGCCCTCTGCTGCCTGGCCATGTGCTGGGTGCCTGGCCACACTGCCTCTCCACTTACCTTGATATCCCCTGTGCGTCTTCTGATTTCAGGCAAGTCCTACTTGAATCCAAGGCAAGGCTTGATTCCCATCCCCCCCGCACCTCCCGCCCCTATTCTGAATGGGGGAAAAATAACTCTTATGGTATTAGACTGCAGAATGAACAAGGCACACGGAACAAGTGAATGTAGGGAAGAGCTGAGGAACAACTGAAGGACAAAAATAGACCAAATGATCTTCCATTGTATGGATTCCCCAGCAGTCTATGTGCCATAGTAGGCCTACATGCAAGAGCAAGGAGGACAACTTCAGTCATAAATTTAAAGAGCCTCCAACCTAGAGCTCCCATGTGCTATACGGCCTGCAGGGAAGAAGTTTATATTCTTGCCACTATTGCAGGATTAAATATCTGGCTCTAATGCTAACATGAAGAATTGGTCCAATGTTGGGAATAAACCATATTCCCTTAAAGTTTCAGGATACAGTAGTAAAAGCAGTTCTATTTTCCTTAAATAAATAATCAAGATTTTTTTTCCTCTTTATTTTTATTTCTCTTCAAAAAACAAAATAAAACAAACAAAAACATTAAAAGAACATTAACTTTTAGCTTTACTGTCTGCCATTGTTTGAATGTTTAGGGTTGAATTCCATTTCATTTAGTGGATGTCTGCAGTGCAGCTCGACACAAACTCTGAGTTACCTGATGGAGGTATAGCAGTGATTCTATTACCTTCTCTGGGAATTTAAGTGCCACCATTATAGGAGTAGAACCAGTCTCTAGAAGCATCTCCTTATTGGGTGTTCATGAGCCCAGAGAGATTACCAGTAATAGAATCTCTCCCATTCTTTAGTTACAAAACTTACCATTCATCTCAAATGACACTTTGGTTGTTTGCTAGGTGAAGCATAATTCTGCCTTTATTGTCTTGTTGCAAAGTATGCAGTTACAAAATGAATTAAAATGAGGTATCATGATAGCAGCACAATACCTTGATTTTGCAAGTAAATTGTCTTTATAAATAGTTACTTTAGGTATCATATTAGGATTAGTCATGTGTTGGACTCATGTAGCCTTGTGTTTAATTTCTCTCTCCTAAATCAATTGCAAATGTATGGTGATTGGCATTAATTAATACATACTTTTTCAATAGTACTATATTTCCCATTTATTTAAATAATAATTAAAGTAATTACTTAGAATAGTAATTAATGTTAGTATCTCAAATATAGTATACATGTTGGGCAAGATTGTCAGTTGTGTCCTATCTACATGACTGAGTAGTGGGAGCCCAAATAAATAAATTATAGCTCCATGATCCAAGGGTTTCTTTTATAGAAGTGTAATTCTTAGTGGCTGCATATACACAAGACACTAAATGTGCAGTACACTAATTCTACTGCGCATTTGCACAGCAGGCAAAAACCGTGCTGATGTGCTAATGCACAGTAGAATTAATGTACTGCACATTAGCATCGCAAAAAAGGCAAGTGCTGGTGCTACTGCATGGTAGTGCTGATTACAACACACAAAGTTAGTACCTTTTCCTTTTTTAGAGGGGAGAATACATCATCGAAAGCCTATTTTTCCCATTACTATCCCTGAGTACAGTATACCGTCAAAATACAAATAGAACATGTAGATTACAAGGGCTACATTCATTAGAGGATGCCAAAATATGGTTGAACTGTATTTTTAGTTCAGGGGCAGCTCTTAGATAATTGTGTAGAGAAAATGTTTGGGTGCCATAGAAACCAGGTAGCCTTACCATTCACCTCTGACACCACAATTTGGTTAAAGCTGTCAATAAGGAGAAATATCATCTCATTAAATGCCTATGTCACAGTTTATTTTAAATTAATTTAAGCATAATCAAGCATTATCTGATCATTTTGCATGAGTATTTCAATTAACTTTCTGTTGACATAGATATATTTTTAAACACATTATTCATTCTTTTCTGCATTTTTTGTAGTATTCCATGAGTGGAGGAAAATATTTAAGCTCAAAAATTTGTACCTAAATTGGGTGATGAACCTAAAATTTAACTGCAAATGTTTTAACTGGGTTCAAGATCTTTTCTCTGATACTAACACAGTTCATGTTTTTCAGCTGTAGAGGTTTAAATACACAAAACACCTAAAAAGAAAAAAAATGTAAACTATTTATAAACAAGGACAAGTGAACTCTCTGAGGAGCAAACAGTACCTTTCTTTCAGATCTGTTCCCGTGTTTACTGTCATAGTTAAATCACACCATTTGAAAGCTTCTTAAGTGTTCTGATAATCTCCTTTCCAATTTATAGCCCATACTAGGAAAGAAGTTTCCAAAATTTGGTTTTGTGAACCATTATACAGCACTTTTTGGAAACTCTGAAGAAGAGGAGCAGATGCACTTTGAACTCTGTTCCATATTAAGCTAATGGGGAGAGATCCAGTTTGGTCTACTCCAAATCAGGCCTCGTTGCGCCTAAAAATCTGGATCCTGGTCCTAGGATGATAACTCAAAAAAATACAAAACAAAACATCTCCCCCCCCCAGCAATTGTCGGTGCTTAGCTTCTTAAACAGTCCAAAGTGGCACCTCTAAAGGGGAATTCAGAGTCCTGCTGATTAACAGCAAGCTAATTGGTATTCACCAGCTACCCAATATTAAGCGCAAGTGCGTGTCTGAACTATTTAATTCCAGAATTTCATTTCTTGATTCATGACACATGATAGAGCAGAGGTGGACAATTATTTAGGCCTGAGGGCCACATGAAGAGTTGTGATGTGGGCCAGGTCAGCACACCCTTACCCCCTGCAACAACTCGTCAAAACTCCCTATGGGACTGTGGGAAGGAGGGGAGCAGTGTTCAGGAGTGGGAGAGGTGTGCGAGGCTGGGATCACATGCCCCTGCCCTCTGGGGTGATGTGTGTGTGTATGTGTGTGAGAGAGGGTGGAGGGGGGGCTGCCTGGGTGCTAGGTCCTGGGAGCCTGCTGTGGGTGAGGAGAAAGGAGGCAGGGGGCACATGCAGCAGAGCTTACCTGGGTGGTGCAGTCTGCATTGTCCCTGCAGCTCTCTGCATGGGATTCAGCCCCACCCACTTGCTTCATGGTAGCCTACACCATGCTCCCACTGGTGCCTATAGCCCCACCAGGTGCTACTTTGGTCTCCCTGCTTTCAGTGATGGCTCCTGCTCCTGATCTTGCCTCTGCCATACTGTGCCATGCCACTTGGGGTGAGCAGCTTCAGTCGGGTGGCTCCTGCCCAAGGGCACAGGGCTGTAGCTCCAGCTCGCAGGAAAGCAGCCATGAACTAAAGCCAGAGCCCTGTGTGCTGAGGTAGGAGCTGCCCAGCTGGAGCTGCTCACCTGGAATGGTGTGGTGTGGTGTGGCATGATGCAGCAGGGGCAAGAATAGGAGCAGCTTCTGGCTGCTACTCTGTGTCCCCTGCCTCTAGCAGCAGCTCCTCCTTCTTCTGCTACAACATGCCATGCTACTCCTGGTGGGATCCAGAGCTGGAGCCTAGTGCGCTGAAGCAGGATGGACCTGTCTGAAGCTGTTTGCCCATAGTGAAGCAGCACAGTGCAGTGTAGCACAGTGTGGCAGAGGCAAGATCAAGAGCAGGAGCTACTGCTGGAGGTAGGAGTCACAGACCTGCAGCCACCCCACTGGAACAGACCACTGGAAGATGTGTGTGCTGGTTGGGGCCAGGCTGCAGATGATGCTGGGAGCCTGGTGCAGGCTGCCCCAGAGCAAGTGGAAAGGGCACAGCTCTATGTGGAGTGCCAAGGGGGCAACTGCAGGCCAGATCCAGTCACCTGGCAGGCTGGATCCAGCTTGTGGGATGTATTTTACCCATCCCTGTTATAAAGCAATCCACTTGCACCCTTAGGGTGCCTAGGCCTTCCATTTTAAAAATGGACAGTCTGGTCTGTCCCCAGAGTCCTATCCTAAATAGTTGCATATGCATATTCCTATATTTTCAATGTGCACACTTTTAGGTGATTTAGTGCATTTCTGTCACATTGAGATTCACCTTGATCCAGCTCAAAGAGAGGAACCCTATTGAGATCCAATTCCACCAGATTATTTGAATGACATACTGCAGTACTGAGTTAATTGTAAAAGTAATGTAAAGATGGGTTGAGACAAGACACTCACCTTCTTCCAAGTAGCCTACTGGTAAAAGTAGTTGTTCAAAAGTGAGAGACCATGGTTTTAGGCTCATCACACTTCTAATGTTTCTGATTCCTTATCTGCAATTCTATTCAGTGTATGAATGAATACCTTGCTAGTGGGTAGGCAGGCCTGAGAGCATTCTCCATTCCTCCCATTAAAGCTGCCTATTGGACAGCCAAGAGTGTCTAAAGCCATGGGACTACAAGGAGAACAAACAAAAGGGTGTGTAACTGTGGCCCAGTAAGGTGAATACTGCCATTGGAAGGAAGGAAACTTTGGTAGATACCCCTGCAACTGCTGTGAGTTTTTTACTCATTGTATGTACTAATTATGCAATGTAAGTGCATAAACAATCTGGAGAGAAAACAGAAGACAAGTGTGATTCTGCAGCCTAGGGCACTCAGGTAGAAGGCATTCTCACTAGACCAGATCTAGTTGCACAGGGAACTTTTTAGGTTAAATGGAGTCTTATAAGAAGTATGAAATTGGCAAAATTGTAGCTGTTGTACAGGGTGGAATAGCAATGCTATCAGTGACCAGTGACTTAGTGTTGAAGTTGGGCACCTTAGGGGTAAAATAAAATTTGGACCTCAAATTTTAACCAAATCCATTTTAGGTCCATGCTTAACTAATGTGGACCTAGCCTTTAGTTATAGTGAAAGCTATAATATTAAGGTTTGGTCATTAAGGGCCGGTTTCATTCCACTGAATTATGTATTATTTCCTGTGCTAGAGCTATATAATCATAAAAAAGTATATATGAGCTCTGTCCTATTCTACCCCCAAATAAATATTCCAGAGTTATAAACCCTGGCAAAACGGTAGCTAGAAAAGAAACAATGTCAGAATTAGCAGATACTGATATAATATGTATATTTCCAGAGAGGAATTAATTCACTAAAAAGTTAGGCTTATCAGATGATATTTGTAATTTGGGAAATGAAAGAATAATGCATTGAAGGTCAGGATGTTATAGTAGAGCACATGCTTAGTTATTATAATCTAACAGGAGATAACCAGGATGCATATACGCGTAGCAAAGAGCAAGGGCGAGAGATTGAGAGAGAGAGAGACTGTTTAATTAAATGCTTAATTTATTTGACTTTCAGAAAGTCTTCCATAAAACTCATTCTGACAGGCTCCCAATTGAAGCTACAGCAGTCTGTAGAAGGATGTGGCAGTTGATCATGCTTCTCAGCTGTCTCTACCTTTTCATTTTAAGCTCCCTAGACCCTTAACTTGGTCTGGTGCTTTCTCTCAATAATGAAAGGGATTTAGAGGGCTCTCTATTTGCATGTATTTCAGACTTTAAAAGCAATTTGGGGATTTATTTTATGACTTCATTTGACAAAGTTGGCTGTCAATCTACTCAATGTTAGCAAAACTGTTATTGAAACAAGGAGAAATCCTTTTAGTCTCTGTTTTAAGAGGTAGATAGGCCCATGCTGAAGGAAGTCTGGTGATACATGATGAAACTGAAGTTGTTTGATAGCATTGTCTATTATTTCTTTTTGCAAATGTTCTCTTTGCCTAGAAGAATCGGGAGTAAGTCTGTATGCTTGTTTTGCTCATAGGTCTGATATTGAAAGAGTTGTATATCTCAAAGTAATGTCCCAAAGGGAAATTGTTTGGGTTATGTCTTAGGAAGCATTGATTTTTGCTGTATTGATATCAATCTTGGATGATCAATAGTACGGCTAGTTGCAGGAAACAAATGACTGTGTTCTCCAGAGGTAAAACAAGCCAAGTTTAATGAAGATGAGCCACAATCTCTGTGTCTGGGAAATTGTCCTGCCTTTAATCAAAGAGAAAATAATCAGGACTATAAAGAAGATCAGAATGGCTGGTGAATAAAGCACAGATCATACTACAGAGATAGCAACATAAGAGATCAACTCTAAGGCTATGTACAGACAGTCAAAAAGCCTAAGGCTGAATAGATTCAATCTTTGCAGGTTAGTCTAAGCTGCATAGGTTGAACCAATAAGCAAGTGAACAGACATTCACTTCTGATTCTGGAAACATGGTCACATTCCTGCAGTGGCCCAAGCAGAGGCGTACCATGGGTTGCTCCCCCCCCGGTTGGCAGCCAAAACGCATTTGTGCGTCCTTCCTTCTCATAGCAATACTTAAAGTCACAAAGAGTCACAATAATACAAAGACTAGAAAAAAAAAAAAAACTAAACTGACTGCATTGCTTATACTTAAAACACAACTTTTCATGCTTTAATTTCAGGAAATTTATCTATAACACTGCCAGTACTGTCACTTTCAAAAACAGTTCTTTCAATAGAAAGTAAAGTGAGGTTTGAAAGGTGCTTTTGTTTCATTGTTTATCTTAGGTGGCTTTTGATGATCTTTAGTTTGCTGAACACCCACGTGCAAGAATCCACCAAGATGACCACAGTAAGCATCAAAGCTAGAGCAGTTCAGAAATCTGGGAAAACATCTTTGCCATACATTATAATGGATTCTAGCAGTTCCTTGGCACTTGATGGCATAGCAATGTCACTCTCTTGGCAGTTCATAAGCAGCATACAACAGTTCAAGACATCCTGATAGAGTGATTCTGCCCCAACATTGGGTCTGTAAAAAGTTGCAAAATTGTAGCAATATTCTTTCAACCAAGAGAGGTCCAGATCACCACTGAAAAGAGACTTCATGTTGAGCAAAAGTCCAAATCAATTGTGAAATTCTCGTAGGTGAGTACACCTTCTCCTCATTTCCTCCTTCAGTCTGTCAGTCACCAAGTGCATCACACAGCTCAATTCTTGCTGCAGAGAGAAACCTGGTCCTCTTCACCATGTTCTCAACAGCATCATCACTCATTTCGCCAAGAACCTTAACTAGACAGTCAAAATCCTGACATATCACTTGTACAGTATCTTCCCTTGCACTCCATCATGTCTCTGACTTGCCTTTCAGGGAAAATTGTAGTTTGTCCTTCATTCTCTTCCAACGAACAGTGGAACTCATAAAAAACATGTACAGGGCTTCAATTGTTCCAAAAAAGGTAACAACAATTGAATCAATGGAACTAACATGCAGACAAGCCAGATTCAGGGAATGGTTATCACAATTAATAAATATGGTTTAACCATTTCGATTTAACAGCCTCACTTGAACACTGCTGATGTGACTGCTCATGATCGCCGTATTATCATACATTTGACTTCAACAATTTCCAAAAGAAAGAACATCTGATTCAAGATTTTCAAGAATTAAGGTTTCATAACCAGCTGTATCCTTCTGCGTGATTTCAGTGAAACTGAGAAAGGCTTCTTGAATTTCTACAGGGCTTTTCTCATAATTAAGATGGACATAACGAATAACTTCAGACACCTGATCAATATGGAAGGCATCCAGTGTTGAGCCAATTATTACCCCAAAATATTTTGCCTCTCAAATCTCATCAAGCATTCGACTTTAAACCTCATTTCCAAGAAGTGAAATGCACTCGTTCTATATCTGCGAGGAAAGGTATCCCACCTTGCGTGGATGCTTCTTTGCCCAAGTGAAGTGCTCTTCCAGGATTGTATTTGGCAAGGAATTTTACAACAGCCAAAAAATTTCCTCGATTCATCTTGTCATTTGACACTACATTTTCAAGATGGCCATGCAAAGGTAAGTTCTGGGTAGCTAGTAATTTGATAACATCTAGTAGTCATTGCAGCACTTCCCTCCAGTGGTTCTTTTAATCTTGAATCTGTTTTTCAAGAGCATTGTTGACCATAACATTAATGTGTAATTGACACTCTGCTTTTTTCCATGTACAAAAAGATTGTCAATGGTACGGACTCTCTTCATGCAATTTCAACTTTTCAACTTTTTCCTCTGACTGAACCCACTCTCCTTCTCAAATGATGCCTTTGAATTTGAAGGTGAGGTTGGAAAGAGGAGGCAACAAAAACAGAACAAACCTTTTTGTCAAGGCAAATAAACCAGCCAGGTCCTAGTCACTTCCTCTCCATTGGTCTGCCTTTTCATGAACCATCTTTTGGTCAACAATTGGGTTCTATTTTCAAATTTGCCTCTGGGGAGCTCACCTTCATTATTTTGAAATGCTGTTAATCCTGCTTTGATCAAAGAATCTTTCAATTTAGATGGCACCACTGGATGTTCATTTTCAAATTGGAGGAAGCCAATGTTTTTGTGTACCAAGGCCAGATGTATTTTAACATCCTGCTGCTGGTGTGAAGATAGTGATTCCAGCCAGTCACCCTCACCTGTTTCCTGATCATTGCTTTCATCAGCCTCCTCTTGATATTCATTGTTGCCGATGGCTTCCTGCAGATCCTGCTGTTCCTCTCCATCAATCACTTCTTCTGCACTTGGTTGTTCTTTCTCTAGCCATTCTTCCACTTCAATACTTTTGCCACTCCCTTCTTCTGCATCCAGCCTCTCTTCATGATCATCTTCCTCATCTCTCTTAGGCTTGAAAAAGTTCTCAAAAACTTTACTCGCTCTCTCAGTCTCTCTCTCTCTGCAAGAGCCTTTCTCTTCCACCATTGCACGCCACTCAACTTAATTGCACACGTGATCCCAGTTGCGAAGGAACTCACAGAAAAAAACATTGGTTCAACCACAAATTACATTAATATGGGCCTGTGCACAGCAAAAATACTGCAAACCAAGCCTATCAACTGTATTTGACAACTGACAGAGGCCAAACAACTTGTATGTTAGATATTGTATGTTGTATCTAGTCTGCACGTTGAGTAGCTTCTGATTTTCAGCTTTGCTTCTTCCACTTCATATGATAAGAACTCTGAAGGGTCCAGCCAGTCCCTACTCCTAGGTCAGTGCCTGGGGGCATGGTACCCCCGCACACCCCACATCACTATGTTCCTGGGCCCAGGCCAGAAGTCAGGGGGCACTAGAGCACATCTTCCTGTTCAGCTGGAGCAGACAGCTTGGACCAAGGTTAACCCACCCACGCTGGGGGTGAGGGGTGGGGAGAAGGTTACAGGGGAGGTACAAAGCACCCTGGAATGCTGGGGAACTGTGAGTTAACTTGAATCTGGAGGGGATCTTGGACAGAAGTTCTATAAACTGATTTCACCTACATCAGTTAAGTCTGATACTATATCAGACTCCGTTAGAAATTCATGGTGGCCACTTGACATGCACAAATGGTAAATGTAACTGGTATAGCTCACCCAAAATGTGCTTGTATAGGGTCTCTCTTTAAAGGAAATATTTGCAGCAGTTACAGAAGTAGCATCGGTATTTATTAATCATTTAAAAAAAGCAAAAGAAAAAGATTCATATCCATTACATCTGGGAGAAACCAAAAGATAATGCATGGGATTTCCTTAGCAATCATTCCTTGGTAGAATGAATGCAACATTTGTCTCACATTATCACGGTTCATTTTTTAACCATTCAATTCTGATTAATAGAATTATGATGCCCACCCCTCCTACTCTCTTTCGGTAACAATACTGAGCCAGGATTGTGGAAGTCAAATGTTGGCTTTTTCATGTTGGCTTTAAACTACCTCTATGCTTCATATTCTCAGCCTCTACAGGAGCTGCAGAAGTTCCCATGTAATTTAGATAACTTTAGGAGCCTGTTTAATTAATTTCACCTTCTTCAGACTTCAAGTGAAAGTGCATCCCAGAATTTCTGCAGATCTCAATGCTGTTGTTTTACCCTTGGCATGCCCCACATAATGAAAATTGTAAGAGGGTTTGCTGAGGAAAGCTTTAAGGTTGTCTTTGTCAGTTCTTCCACTAAGGGAATCTTGTGAAAGTCAAAATTAGGACTTCTTAGAGTTTCTTTACATTGCCTGTAGACCTTGCAACCCAATGCAAATATGTTGGAAGAGAGGTGAGGATCTAATCCATTGTATTTATTGACACAGCTTCTCCTTCAGCCTTTTATATTTGAAAGCAAAAGGAATTCAAATTTTTCTTCATACTGGGTGCATCTACATGTGAGCTTTATTTTACTGTGCCTTAAAGTACCACATAAAAAACTGTGCAGTTACACTAATGCACAATAAAATACTGTGCATTGTCACTTAAAGAATGTGATTTTGCTTGCATTAGGGCAATCTAAAGCACATGAATTTAGTACTGTACCTCACTTGGAGGTACTAAACTTAATGTGTATTGGGAAAAGTGCATTAATGCACATGTAGACATGCTCGTTGTCCCCCAGTCTCCTAAAATGAAGAAATTGATTTTTGAAAGCTGTTAAAACATTCTGAATAGCATTGAACAAAAGAAAAAAAAGTCTCAATCACATTAGTCAGACAATATTTGAGAATATTCTCCCAACTCCAGCCTCTATCCTACCTGCTCATTCCCTCTAGTATGTGCTTTAGTACCACAGACCATGAAGCTAAAATTCAGCCTGAGATGATGTTCTGCATCAAACACAGTTTACCCCTTGACCTTCAGCTCCTTCTTCCACTGTAATATATACATTTTACTTTCCCAAGCTAAAAAATCAATTTTAACCACTGAAAAAATGCTTTTAACTTGAGGCAAAATTCCCTGAAGTGCATCAAATAGAAATATTTTTCCCACCATCTCATTATAAGCAGTGTAAAGCTAAGGCTTGTCTTTAGTTTCATATATGATACTTTGCCTACAGCTCCACCTCCAGCTCAACTATCCCATCCTAGAAAATAAAACAAAATTATAATGCATTTTCAGGTCATAAAACCATAAACATATCCATAAAGAGAAAGAAAACCCATTACACTATTACTGAAACAACTTAATCTGACTATCTAACATAACCTCTACACTTACTAAGCCTGTGATTATGACCTTTTAAAATATGGCTAGTGATTATGCTACTAAGTATTGGACATATTATCGTTAAATTAAACTACAAATAAAAAGGCCAGTTTATTCAAGTAATGATAGCTAGGAATGCATAGTGTATAAATTTCTGAATATGTATGATACAGAAGGTGGGATACATAGACCTAACCTGATTCTCTTTAAAGGAAGGCTCTAGAGAACTATTCCAATTAGGATCCAGTAATGAAAAGCTCTTCTTTTTATATTAATAACATTTCTGCCTTCAAATTAAGAAATTCAGGGATTCAAAACTTCAAAATCTTACCCTAGATTCTATCTGCCTATTAGCCATCAAAGTGGACTTGGGCATCTAAGTGTGACTCTTTTCCACCATGTTCAAGACACTGAAAATGCATTACTTCATTGATTTTGTAACATGCCTTAATCTTACTTTTAAGATTGAGTCACAAAAGAGTGGCAACGGAGAAAATGAGCACCCAGCTTTTGCAATAACTGTTTTTCTGGGACTCAAGCAGGTGGAATAGAATCACACTTAGGTGCTTAAGGCCACTGTTGTGCCTAACAGGTGGAAGAGAACCTGGCATTTACAGTCTTTGTGAAACACTGTATGTGGCTATTACTTAAGGAAAGGAAAGCAGGAGAGAGAGAGTGTCACAGAATGTTTAGAAACAAGATTTGGAGTCAGAAGACATGGGACTGCATGTGGGTTTTGGGTAGGTACCTCACATGAATGTGAGATTCACTTTCCTTATGTATTAAACAGGAATACAAGTCTCTTTTTAACTATTTTGCAAGGTGTTCTGTTGCTAAAGTGTTTAATGTACGCAGCGCCAAAATGGAAAATTCTATATATAATCATAGACAAGTAGGGATGGAAGGGACCACTAGAGGTCAGCTAGTCCAACACCTCTCCAAAACAACCCATACACATTCTTGTCATATACAAATCCTTGTCTAACCTATTTCTAACACTACATAATCATTGTCTAACCTATTTCTAACACTACATAATCATTGTCTAACCTATTTCTAACACTACATAACACTACGCTTATGGACGTAGTATTTCTAGACTTTAAGAAGGCCTTTGACACTGACTCTCACCCCATCCTCATCAATAAATTAAGTGACTGTGGCATTGATGCCTGCACAGTTGGATGGGTAAAAAATTGGCTGATGGGGCGCACCCAGAGAGTAGTGGTGGATGGGTTGTACTCAACCTGGTGAGATGTGACCAGTGGGGTATCCCAGGGCTCAGTCCTCAGGCCCACACTGTTTAACATCTTTATCAGCGACTTGGATGAGGGGGTGGAAAGCACGGTGTCCAAATTTGCTGATGACACCAAGATGTGGGGTGAGGTGGACACACTTGAAGGGGGAGAGAGGCTGCAACTAGATTTAGACAGACTGCAAAAGTGGGCAGATGAGAATAGGATGAGGTTCAATGTAGACAAATGTAGGGTGCTGCACCTCGGGAGAAGGAACACACAGCATACACACCGGCTGGGGAGTACCCTTCTTGAAAGCACAGAGGCAGAAAGGGATCTTGGAGTCATTATTGACTCCAAGATGAACACGAGCTGCCAATGCTAGACCGCAGCCAGCAAGGCCGGCCATACCTTGTCATGCATCCAAAGGTGCATCTCAAGCCAGTCCAGAGAAGTGATACTCCCTCTCTATGAGACTTTGGTCAGGCCACAGTTGGAGTTCTGTGTCCAGTACTGGGCGCCGCACTTCAAAAGAGATGTGGCCAGCCTGGAAAGGGTTCAGAGGAGGGCCACACACTTGGTGAGAGGGCAGCAGGACAGGCCCTACGAGGAGAGACTGAAGGACCTGAACCTGTTCAGCCTCAGCAAGAGGAGGCTGAGGTGGGACCTGGTGGCTGCCTACAAGCTCATCAGGGGAGATCAACAGCAAATAGGTAGATCCCTTTTCTCCCCAGCACCACCTGGGGTGACAAGGAACAATGGTAATAAGCTGATGGACAATAGGTTTAGGTTAGAAATCAGAAGGTAATATTTTACAGTTAGGGTGGCCAAAATCTGGAACCAACTTCCCAGGGAAGTGGTCCTCACCCCTACCTTGGGCAAATTGAAAAGGAGGTTAGATGATCACCTGTCTGGGGTCTTGTGAACCCAGCATTCATTCCTGCCTGTGGCAGGGGGTTAGGCTAGATGATCTGTTCAGGTCCCTCCTGACCCTAGCTACTATGAAACTATGAAATAATCAATTCCGTCACACAGCTACAAGACATAACACCCTAACCTGCTACAAGTTAGGCATGGGACAATGACAGTCTGTGTCCTGCTTTTGTAAGGATTGTTAAAATATGCTCAAGGGATCCAAGGCCATAATAAACCCTGCCACAGAGGTAGGTAGGCAACCCCCCCCCCCCAACACACACACACATGCACACACACTAAACCAATATGACCATGGGTAAAAATCCTTCCTGACCCCAAATATGGCAATCCATATGACCCTGAACAGAGGGGCAAGACCCTTTAGCCTGGAACATCTGGGTTACTCCCAGCAGAATCATTGCCACACCCCCAAATCCCCAGCCTTTACTGCAGCCAACACCCAATGCTTATGATGATGGTGGGGGGAAAAAAAACAAAACCAAAAACCTTGACACACACAGCAAGAACACAAGGGGGAAAATTCCTTCTTGGCTCAATGTGGCAACCAGCAAAATGAAGACACATGGGAAAATAGCCATAGCATAGCAGTCATACTATCATTTCTAAGATATTAAAACTACTACATTTGAAGCATAATTTGGAAACTAGTACACATCTAGAAACACCTGTGTTTCCACATGCCTATAACACATTTACAAACTTTGACTACTTTTTAGTGTCTGTGTCAAATATATTGTTTCCCTTTTCATGTTTTTCATGATCATCTTTATCTATTGCAATAAATGTTTACAACAACAACAAAAAACCCTTAATTTTGTCAGATATGGCTAATTTGGTATTAAAGACAAATCCAACTCCCATTCTGACAAACAAATACACTTTGGTGGCTAGAGTTAGCTACATATACGCTACTTATTGGGTGTATCTACATGTTTATATAAATGTGTTGCAATGAATTATGGTGCTTATTGCATGAGAGTTTATTGCTTCTGGGTGTGCATTTACATGTGTGCCTGGGATCACAGCACATTAAACCAGGTTGGAGCAGCCCTAGATGGCATAGAGTGCAGTGGGCCAGCCTATCAGCTCAGGACAGTATCTACACATGCGTTACTGTGGAGATTTTTACTCTGAGCAGGATAGTATTTGTAAATACAATTTGTAAATATTTGTAAAAACAAATACTATCCTGCTGCAGAATAAATTAGTTTACTGCAGCTTAATAGGGGCTGGAGTGAATGTGTAGACGTGCAACATTTACTGTGCAGCTAATTAGTCTACTGAGCAGTAAATGTTTCATGTAGATGTGCCCACAGATATAAAGGTGGATTTAGGCTTATGTGGCATTTCCTTTTGACCCTGAATTGTAGGTATGGATCCAAGGGGGGTGTAATGATGTAGTTGCACCCCCCCCCCCACCTTGATTCCTGTTTCACCCAAAATTTCTAACAAACTTCCTGGCAGTGGCAGCAGTATTTCTATTCAGACAGCAGTGAGGGAGTCATATGACTACATGAGGGGAGAGGGGACAATCCAGGAGGCATGGGGGGGGTCCCTCTCCGCCAAGATCATACCATGGCTAGAAAGCCAGCAAGCAGTACATGCATGGACCAGACTTTCAGCCCCTAGCCACACCCCTGCTTATTAACATTCTAGTGGCAGGTCTGAGAAGTGTACATTAGAGAGGGTATTAACACTGAATGTGTGATTTATCACAAGCACTTGTTAACCTTAATACAGACTAACATTCCTTGCTTAATATCTAACCTTAATACAGACTAACATTAGCACCTGCTAATTCTAATGTGTAATCTCACCCATACTTCTTTCTGAGGAGACTAGACCAACACATAGAAACATAGAAATCGCTATACTGGGTAATACAGAAATCCATCTTTTGCACTATCCCATCTACTAGTAGAAGCTAATAACAGATTCTTCAAGAGAATGTACAAGAAACTCCATCATGAACAATTACAGAATAATCTGCCCTTGGAAGTCATTTAGATAATTATGCCACTTAGGATAGAGACAGACATTCAAAAAAGCTTGAGCCTGAATTGACTCAATCTTTGCAGGTTAGTGTAACTGCATAGACATTCCCTCTGGACTGCAGAAAGGCAGCACATTCCTGCAGTGGCTCAGGCTAGAAGCTGGGGGGTGCTAGAGCAGCCTTCCCTTCCCTTCTAAAGTACTGAGCTGAGTGGGGTCTGGCCAGGCTCCAGCAGGGTGCTCTGATTACGGAGGGGTGTAAACTGTCACCCTGCCTGCACTTTCCCAAACTTTGCCAGACTCCAGCCCTGAGCTAGCACTTTAAGGCAAAGGGGGGCGGGGGTGTGCAGTGCATGCATCTGTTGATGATACTGAGCTTTTAAATCTCCCTCTCTCTGCTTCTTCATGCTGTCTGCAACCTGACAGGTGAGGGAGCCAGCAGGGGGCTGATAACACAGTGTTTCAACACATTAGTAACACATTAGTTTAAGCTCTTCTTAAACAGCTTATTCCCAGGAAGGAGAGACGGACATTACCAGCTGACCTGTTGATTAGCTCCACAAATCCCTAAGCAGACACTGTCCTGTCTGCCTGTCCCAGTGAAATTGGAGACACACAGACACAGACACCTCTCAGCATTAGCTAGCACACCACATGCCTAGGGTCCATGAGGCTGGGTCCATGCTGTGGGACATGGGGAGGAAGGGGAATCTCTGCTTGAGCAGTGGGGGGGTGGGGCAGGGGAAAGCAAGGCAGACCCTGCTGTGCCTGCAGTCTCCACCAGAGCTCTGGCTAGGGAGCAGAGTGGCAGGGCCAGCCCTGTTCTCTGGAGCAGAGAGCACAGCCAAGGGCTGCAAAGCATCTGGGATGCTGGGGGACTCTGGTTTAACTTAAACTAGGGAGGGGTCTGGGACAGACATTGCATGAACCAGTTTGACCCAAATCAGTAAAGTCTGATCCTACATTCAACCAGGTTTATCTTAAACCAGTTTCAGCCATTTTGAAACTGGTTTATATGCACTGTACTTATGTTTGTTACAGTTTTAAACTAGTTTCTGATCACTTAAATCAGTTTATATGTAATTCATAGATTCATAGATGTTAGGGTCGGAAGGGACCTCAATAGATCATCGAGTCCGACCCCCTGCATAAGCAGGAAAGAGTGCTGGGTCTAGATGACCCCAGCTAGATGCTCATCTAACCTCCTCTTGAAGACCCCCAGGGTAGGGGAGAGCACCACCTCCCTTGGGAGCCCGTTCCAGACCCTGGCCACTCGAACTGTGAAGAAATGTTTCCTAATGTCCAATCCAAATCTGCTCTCTGCTAGCTTGTGGCCATTATTTCTTGTAACCCCCGGGGGCACTTTGGTGAATAAATACTCACCAATTCCCTTCTGTTCCCCCGTGGTGAACTTATAGGCGGCCACAAGGTCGCCTCTCAACCTTCTCTTGCGGAGGCTGAAAAGGTCCAGTTTCTCTAGTCTCTCCTCGTAGGGCTTGGTCTGCAGGCCCTTAACCATACGAGTGGCCCTTCTCTGGACCCTCTCCAGGTTATCCGCATCCCTCTTGAAGTGTGGCGCCCAGAATTGCACGCAGTACTCCAACTGCGGTCTGACCAGCGCCCGATAGAGGGGAAGTATCGCCTCCCTGGACCTATTCGTCATGCATCTGCTGATGCACGATAAAGTGCCATTGGCTTTTTTGATGGCTTCGTCACACTGCTGACTCATGTTCATCTTGGAGTCCACTAGGACTCCACTAGGACTCCAAGATCCCTTTCCACCTCTGTGCCACCCAGCAGAACATTCCCTAGGCTGTAGGTGTGCTGGACACTTTTCCTCCCTAGGTGCAGTACTTTGCATTTCTCCTTGTTGAACTGCATCCTGTTGTTTTCTGCCCACTTGTCCAACCTGTCCAGGTCTGCTTGCAGCTGTTCCCTGCCCTCCTGCATGTCTACATCTCCCCATAGCTTTGTGTCATCTGCAAACTTGGACAGAGTACATTTCACTCCCTCGTCCAAGTCACTGATGAAAACATTAAAAAGTATCGGTCCAAGGACTGAACCCTGCGGGACCCCACTGCCCACACCCTTCCAGGTTGAAACCGACCCATCCACCACGACTCTCTGGGTGAGATCCTCCAGCCAATTTGCCACCCACCGGACTGTGTAGTCATCCAAGTAACAGCCTCTTAACTTGTTCACCAGTATGGGGTGGGATACCGTATCAAAGGCCTTCCTGAAGTCTAAGTATACGACATCCACCCCTCCTCCTGTGTCCAGGCGTTTCGTAACCTGGTCATAAAAAGAAACTAGATTGGTCAGGCACGATCTGCCTGCCACAAACCTGTGCTGATTTCCCCTCAGCATAATTTGCCCTGCCGGGCTCTCACAAATGTGAGCCTTGATAATTTTTTCAAAGACTTTGCCAAGGATGGAGGTGAGACTGACTGGCCTATAGTTGCCCAGGTCCCCCTTCCTCCCCTTTTTGAAAATGGGGACCACGTTGGCCCTTTTCCAGTCCTCTGGGACTTGGCCCGTGCACCACTAGCTTTCAAATATTCCCGCCAGTGGCTCTGCAATGACGTCGGCCAGTGCCTTCAGCACCCTTGGATGGAGCTCATCCAGGCCTGCCGACTTAAAGGCATCCAGTTCTTCCAAGTGCCTCTGCACCATCTCAGGGTCTACGCATGGCAGTCTGGCACCTTGCTACTGCCTTTATACAACCCCAGTGAGAGACTTGTCGCTCCCCTCACTTAGGAACACTGAGGCAAAGAACTCATTGAGGAGTTCAGTCTTGTCCCCCCTGTCTGTCACTAATTGTTTCTGCCCATTTAGCAGGGGTCCTATTCCTCCCTGGGCCTTCCTTTTACTCCCTATATATCTAAAAAACAATTTCTTGTTGTCTTTTACTTGGGTTGCCATCCTCAGCTCCATGGTAGCTTTGGCCCGTCTAACTGCCTCCCTACAAGCACGAGCAGAGGAGGTATATTCATCTTTGGTGATCTCTCCCTGTTTCCACTTTTTATGTGCTCCTCTTTTGTCCCTTAGGCTGCCCTGGATTTCTCTGGTCAACCAGGGAAGCCTCCCGGCCCCTTTCCCTCTTTTGCCTCGCTCGGGGATCGTCTTGCTTTGTGCCCGAAGGATCGATTCCTTAAGGCACAGCCACCCCTCTTGGGCTTCCATTTCTTCAAATCTCCTACTCTGCAGTGTGTCCTTGACTAATCACCTGAGTTCATTGAAATCAGCTTTCCTAAAGTCTAGCACTTTCACCCTACTAGTTACCTTACCCACTCGACGTCTTATGGCGAATTCTATTATTAGGTGATCACTGTCCCCCAGATGGCTACCGATCTGGAGGTCTGCTACCATGTCATCTCTCGTTGCCAATACCAGATCCAGTATGGCATTCCCCCTAGTGGGACCGTGTACCTCCTGTGTCAGGTGGAGGTCCTGTACACAGGTTAGAAACCTGCGTGAGCGGTGGGACTTTGCTGTCTGTGACTCCCAGCAGATGTCTGGGTAGTTTAGGTCCCCCATGACTACCGCCTCTTTAGCTTTTATGGTCTCCGAGAGTTGCCTCAAGAGCCCCGAATCTCTTTCTTCCCCTTGATGTGGGGGTCTGTAGCAGACCCCTACCACCAAATCCCTTTCTCCTTGCCCCCCATGTAGCCTAACCCACAATCCTTCTACTTCCTCATCCTTGGATTCTGTCTTGATGAGGGTTGATGTATAATGCTCACTGACATAGAGCGCAACCCCACCCCCTTTCTTCCCCACCCTGTCCTTTCTGTACAATCTATAGCCCTCAATATGTACCGCCCAATCATGGGATGAATCCCTCCAGGTTTCCGTTAGCCCCACTAAGTCATAGGTGTTTAGTGCAAGCAGGAGCGCTAGTTCATCCTGCTTGTTTCCCATGCTCCTAGCATTAGTATATAGGCACTTGAGCCCTGCGACTGGTGCCTTTGTTGCCCCCCTGCTCCAAGTCCCGAGGGGCCCTTTGATTCTTACCTTCTCATTTCTTACCTGTGCCATAGTGCTGGCCTCCCCATGGCTTTCAGGTTCCCAATGCTCTCTTTCTTCAGGCTGGGCTGTCCTTGTGTGTGCCACATGGTTTGGTGGTCCACAGCTTCCCCTGCCCTCATCTTCCCCTCCCCCCGATGAGCCTAATTTAATGTCTGTCCCTAGCCTTAGGGGTTGGCTTATGCCTTGAATCTGGGGCTTATAAATCCCTTGTTAGTGTTTTTAAATCCCATCTAATGTTTGTATTAGGGTAGACCACATTCACCAAATATTAAAAAAGGAGTTCAAAGGTTAGATCTAGTTAATCAGTCAGCATTGCACATAAAGGTATCATGGTACTATTTTTGTTCCTGGATGACATCAGTGAGACTCTTAAAATTGGGTCCCTCATTCCTGTAGCTCTCCAGTGAGAGCTTATGACAAGCTTTGGGCTTGAATTTGCTAGAGAACAATCTGAAGATAAATGAATAATTTCAGGTAATGATACATCTGAGAAACTAATAACTTGGTGTCAGACAGTTCATGGACAGAAATTAATGGAATAATTTTTATTTATTTTGGATTATTTGCCTGATTCTACTGATGTCATGTAAAAAAAAAATTGCATCAAATTGGCCTGTTCTCTAAATTCAGGGTGATCTTTCATAATTAGGAAATATTTAACCATTTTTTGTGTCAGGGCAGTATATTTATGTAGGAAGGAATTTTGTCTATTTGGAGAAAGCTTAATTAAATATAAGGCAATTACCTGTATTGAATGTTGCATGACAAATAGAAAACTGGTAAGGTTTTACACATTTTTGCTGCATTAAGTATTGTATATGAATTTTGCACATTTCAAATGCTAGTAATGCATGAAACCACGGCAAATTGGGTCCTAACTAAGTGGGTGGGTATAATGGGGGATTTGAAAGTCTTACATATATTGGACTACTTCTTATGAAAGGTTTTGATTGAGCAATAATCCAAATCAAGAAAATAACAGGTGCAGAGTTAACAGGAAATGGGATATAAATTTTTGATGTTTTTAAAAATGTTAAAAGCTCAACCAACAGCTTAAAAAACCTCAGAGTCTAGTTGTAAATAATAACATTGGCTTGTTTTTTTAGCTGACATTAAAATATGAGATTCAAATTTGTTTAGTTAATCCAAGCAGCTGATTTAGACTTGAAGGGATTTAGCCATAGTCCCTGCATTTTTTAACATATATTAAAACACTACGTATACAAAGGCAAAAGGCGTCTTATTATATGGGCCAAGATTTCTAGCTATATGACACCCTAGTAAAGCTACTCTAGCTGATAAAATCTACACATAGTTCTTGACACATCAGTAGAGGTGAGGGTTTGAGAAACTGACGATGGGGCAAAATTGCTATGTCTCAGGAGGTGCACAAGATCATTCAGTCTTACAGAAAATGCTGTCTTGAACTCTCTAGCACATACAGTAGTATATCACTTTATGAGGTGACATCCTGGGCCAGTGCAACTTCTGATATTTCCACTCCATTCCAATTCAGGCTGTTGCCTAGGGTGTACAGCCTACTCCCTGCCAGTTCACTGTATAAGCGTTTGGGAAAGGGATATGTGGATAATGCCTCGAGTCTGCTTTATTTCTATCCCCTTTATGATGCTGGGCATGATCCCAAATGATTTTGGAGATCAGCACCTGCATTCTGCAATCTCTTTGAGGCAAGCAGTGCAGTGTTCCTCTGTGAGACTAATGAGGACTTTGGTCCATGATTTTTGAGGGAAAAGGTAAGGTAATTGAAGAATATTAAGAACAAAAAAAAAATCCACTTATTTACTGAGTTTATTTGCCCATCATCTAGAGCTAGGTAACTGTATGCATCATCTAGAATCTAGATAAATATCCAAAGGTGGCTTTGATAAATGACAATAAGATGAAGAAATGATGTCCATCTACAAACCTTCATAATAATGCTTTTGATGTTGTGCCTTTCATCTAAGCATTTCAAAGTGCTTTGTAATAATTAATAATTAAGCCTTCAGTACATGTGTAAGATAGAAAAATAATACTGGGAATGTGTAGTCGAAAGAGAAGATGAATAAGACAAGACATAATAGAGGTATAAATTATCTAACTAGATCAGGGAATTTTAGTGTAAATATTGAAGAAAAACACTGAAAATTAAAGGGGGGCACTGAATAATGTATTAATTATCCATTCCATTGATTAGTGATAACATATAAAATAAATAATTATATAATGAATATGTAGAGATTACTGAAATACTACCTGCATAGCCTTCAAAGATCATGTTCACATGATAATTCTGAGTTCATGTTATATAATTTTGTCTTGTTAGTTTATCAGTTTCAATGGGACTTCTCACATGAGTAAAATTTAGTTACACAATAAAATGTTTGTTTGCCAGGTGCATGTATCATCACTTAGAAAACAACTATATCAATGTATTTGACTCTTAGGGCAGAATTCCAGTTCCCAGATAAGTTGCCTAAATGTTACTTCTGCAGTTTTTAGGCATTTAAGCCATCTAACAACATTCTATTTTGCCTAAATTAATGATATATGGCTCCACTTCTCTCCTACATGATTATCAGCTTTTCCTTATTGCTCTTGGTCATAAGTGATTGGTGCTGTCAGAGACACCTAGGACCATTTATACTCCATTGTGATTTAACTCTACCAATGCACATGAAATGCTATATTAACCCACAGAATTGTAGATAAGCAAAGGCCATACCTTGCAACTGTTTCAAATTGGTGTCCCACCATTTGCACTGCAGAACAGTGGTAACAGCACAAATGCCGTATAAGGGATACCTGGATTCTAAACTTTCTTCTCTCTCACATCTCACCCTGAGGATGAGGGGAGCCTGGAAGTCAGGTTTTCCATGTCCTGGGCAGACGCTTTAACCACTAGTTTATTCATGGAGAAGGAAAAGGACATTGTCTGCATAGATGTGTAGATGCCAGGTCAGAACCCCTACATACTGTATATGCCTTATGTGGTCATATGAAGGTAGGATTCCAAGTAGACAAATCCAATTCAGTGCAATTTAATTCCCCATAGAAATGAATAGATAGGCTTGGTCTTTGTAACTGAGGATCCATCTTCATAAGTTGGAGTACTGCATCCAGTACTGGGCACCGCACTTCAAAAGAGATGTGGCTAGCCTGGAGAGGGTTCAGCGGAGGGCCACACACTTGGTGAAAGGGCAGCAGGACTATGTGGAGAGATTGAGGGACCTGAACCTGTTCAGCGTCAGCAAGAGGAGGCTGAGGGGGGACCTGGTGGCTGCCTACAAACTCATCAGGGGAGGTCAACAGTGAATAGGTAGAGCCCTTTTCTTCCCAGCACCACCTGGGGTGATGAGGAACAATGGTAATAAGTTGATGGAGAATAGGATTAGGTTAGAGATCAGAAGGCAATATTTTACAGTTAGGGTGGCCGAAATGTGGAACCAACTTCCCAGAGAAGTGATCCTCACCCCTATCTTGGGCAAATTCAAGAGAAGGTTAGATGATCACCTGTCTGGGGTCTTGTGAACCCAGTATTCCTATCTGTGGCGGGGGGTCAGGCTAGATGATCTGTTCAGGTCCCTCCTGACCGTAGCTACTATGAAACTATGAAACTATAAGTATTTAAGTACTCTTCATTTAAATAGGTGACCTGAACTTTCCAGACATCTGCTGGGAAAAGCAGTCAGCCAGGTCTGACCACTCATGTAGGTTGCTAGCTGAGATACAGGACCTCCATCTAACCCAGGAGGTACACAGCCCCACCAGGGGAGATGCCTTGTTGGATCTGGTCCTGGCCATGAGCGACGACCTGGTGAGGGGTCTGTGGGTGCTTGACCACCTGGGAGACAGTGATCATCACCTGCTGGAATTCACTATCCAGCACAAGGTAGCAAAGGACTGCAGCAAGGCAGCATCCCTGGACTTCAAGAGGATGGATTTCAATGAGGTAAGGAGAATAGTCAGGGAGTCACTGAGGTCCCGGAGGGGAGGGGAGTTGGGTGTCCAGAAAGAGTGGTCGTTCCTTAAGGAGATGATCCTCCAAGCCCAAAGGGGGGTAATTCCAATGTGGATCAAAGGGGGTAACAGGGCGCAAAAGCCCCCATGGCTCACCAAAAGCATACAGGAATATCTCCTAGCTAAAAAGGAGGCATACACCAAATGGAAGGGAGGGGACTTCACCAGGGAGAACTATACCTCAGTTGCTCAGGGCTACAGGGGGCAGTCAGGAAGGCCAAGGCAGAGATAGAACTGGGATTAGCTACTCAGATCAAGGAGAACAAGAAGTCCTTTTTTAAATATGTAGAGGATAAAAAGAAGGTACCAGGTAACGTGGGGCCTCTGCAAGACATGCTAGGAAATCTGGTCATCACACCAGACAGCAAAGCTAACCTATTTAACAATTTCTTTGCCTCCATTTTTCTGAGCAGGGACCGGGTCACCCTCCCCCCACCAGGACCCCTGTAGGTCCCAGGGGAGGCGCACCCAGGCCTAGGGTCAGTGAGGACCTAGTCAGGGAACTTCTGGAAGGACTGGATGTATTTAAATCAGCAGGTCCTGACAATCTCCGTTCCAAAGTGCTGAGGGAATTAGCAGAGGTCATAGTGAGACCCCTGGCACAGCTTTACAAGCACTCATGGTGCTCTGGCATGGTACCAGAGGACTGGAAAAGGGCCAATGTGGTTCCCATTTTTAAAAAAGGGAGGAAGGAGGACCCAGGAAACTATAGACCAGTTAGTCTTACCTCAGTCCTGGGTAATTTTTTGAGAGAGTTATCCTGGCGCATGTCCGCGAGGGGCCAGCAGGAGAGATCATGCTTAGGGGCAACCAACATGGGTTCATTAGAGGCAGGTCCTGTCAGACCAACTTGGTGGCCTTCTATGACCAGGTCACAAAATCCTTAGATGCTGGTATAGTAGTGGACGTAGTGTTTCTGGACTTTAGGAAGGCCTTCGACACTGTCTCTCACCCCATTCTCATTAAAAAAACTAGGGGACTGTGGCATCGACACCTACACAGTTAAATGGGTGACTAGTTGGCTAGAGGGCCGCACCCAGAGAGTGGTGGTGGATGAGTCATTTTTGACCTGGAGGGATGTGGGCAGTGGGGTCCCCCAGGGCTCGGTCCTTGGGCCCGCACTGTTCAACATCTTCATCAGCAACTTGGACGAGGGGGTAAAAAGCACCCTGTTCAAATTAGCAGATAACACTAAGATGTGGGGAGAAGTGGGCATGCTAGAAGGGAGGAAAAGGCTGCAATCAGATGTAGACAGGTTACAGGGGTGGGCAGATGAGAACAGGATAGGTTTCAACACTGGCAAGTGCAAGGCACTGCACCGGGGGGGGGGGGGGGGAAGAACCAGCAGCATACCTACAAGCTGGGGAACTCCTTTCTCATCAGTGCAGAGGCAGAAAATGATCTTGGAGTCATTATTGATGCCAAAATAAATATGAGCCTACAGTGTGGGGATGCGGTCAGGAAAGCCAACTGTACCTTGTCATGCATCCACAGATATATCATGAGCAGGTCCAAGGAGGTGATCCTCCCCCTCTATGCAACACTGGTCTGGCCACAGTTGGAGTACTATGTCCAGTTCTGGGCACTGCACTTCAGGAGGTATGTGGCCAATATGGAGAGGGTCTAGAGGAGGGCTACCTGCATGATTAGGGGGCAGCAGGGTGGGTCCTACAAGGAGAGGCTAAGGGACCTGAACCTGTTCAGCCTCCACAAGAGATGGCTGAGGGGGGATCTAGTGGCCTGTTACAAACTAGTCAGGGGGGACCTGCAGGCATTGGGGGAGTCCCTGTTCCCCCGAGCACTACCAGGAGTGACAAGAAATAACGGTCACAAACTGGCAGAGGGTAGATTTAGGCTAGATATCAGGAGGTGATACTTCACTGTCAGGGCAGCTAGGATCTGGAACCAACTTCCAAGAGAAGTAGTGCTGGCTCCCACCCTGGGGGTCTTTAAGAGGAGGCTGGATGAACACCTTACCGGGGTTGTTTGACCCCAGTACTCTTTCCCTCCATGACAGGGGGTCAGACTTGATGAACTGCTCAGGTCCCTTCCGACCCTACCAACTATGAAACTATAAAACTATGAAAAATGATCTGCCTCTGATGGATGAAGTATGCTATGCCATTGGAGACATGAGAGCTGTGTTTTTGCACTGACTGGGCATGTCTACATGTGGAAATGATGTAGGATAGGTTTACTTCAGAGTAATGTACCCTGGAGTAAACCCACCCTGGGCAGGCATCTACACATGTGGAGACTTGGGAGAAAATTTTACTACTCATGGTAGCAGTCTGGTTCCACCCCATCTGTCTCTGTAATGGCTCCTTGCAACAGTCAGGGGGAGCTGGAGTCTCTGCCCTGGTGTGAGAGGTGCTGGCTGAACACCTGTCTTTGCACTCCTTGCTGTAGGCCACCTCAACAGCCAGCCCCAGCCCTCAGCCCTGCCGTTCACCCCCAGTACCATACCCGCTGTGGACAGTTCTCAGGAAAGCATTTCATTTCTCTCCACAAACACATACTGCTCTCCCCCCTCTATCCCCATCAACAGAGCTCTTCCCCTCTCCCTCCCCCCAAAAAACACCTTTCCCTGCACTACTCCCTCCCCACAGAGCCCCTCCACTACCCACCCCACCCACCACCAATAAAACACCTTCTTCCCTATTAAGACCCTGTGCAGTGTTGTGTTTGCCCTCCTGGGGTGGGGGCACCTAGGCAGTGGATCCCAGGGGCAGACAACCAGCACCCTGGCCTCTGGCCACACCCCTGCAGGCGTGCATGCTGTGGCAAGGCCAGTGGGTGGGGGGGCTTACTCAGGGGCAACAAGGGTTGGCTCTGTGCTGTTACAGCCAGCTCCCCATCTTGCAGCCAGTGGGCTAAGCCAGTAGGGTCCATGCGGGTGCTGGCCTCATTGCAGGTAGCTTCTTCTCTGGGTCTGCATGGAGGCAGGGTGAGCAGCAGGGCTGGGCCCAGGTGGGAGGAGGGGGGGGCTGGAGAGCAGGGCTGGCTGGTGAGGGATCCAGGGAAGGAGCTGAGGCAGGGGCTCCTGGCTAGTGGATGTACCACTGAACTTTAGCCTGGGCCCACTGAGGTGTTTGTGGCTAAGTGGTGGATGGCTGCCAGGGGGCAGGTGGGGCTGTGGCCAGAGACTGGGCAGTGGGTGGCATGAAGGTGACTACCAAGGCTAGGCTGGTGTTCAGCACCCAGCAGTTCTCCTTAATGTTTTCCATTGCCTGGGCCCGCAGGGCAGCCTGCCACTCCTGGGCTTTCAGGTGCCTCTTCTCAAGGGGGGTGTCCCTGAACTCCTGGTCCTCCTAGTCCCTCCACTGGGCTCTCTCCTCCTTGTGTGTGAGCCTCTTGTATTCACATGTGAGCATCTCCTCCCCCCATGGGGGTTTCTCTGGAGAGGTGCCCTGGGGCCAGTTCCACCTCCCCGCATGTCAGCTCTGTGCTTGGAACATGCCTCATGTCATCCTCGGGGAGGATGCCAGTGTGGCTCTCTTTGTGGCTTACTGGACCTCTACCCAATAGTCCCAGTGTTGCCAGGCCTGGGAAGGTGTGTGCAGCACTCAGTGCAGGAGCATGGCACAGGACTGGCAGGCAGCTGGTGATGCTATTTGAGGCACCAATAGTGGGGACCAGGCAGGCTTCTGCAGCTGTCCTGGGGCCATCTGGAGTGGATCCTGGTGGCCAGAGGCTGACTGCAGGTGGCTCAGGGTGCTTCCAGGCCTTGGAGCTTCCTGCAGCACCCAGATCAGGGGCAGACAGGCACATGGTGATGCTGTGCCAGGTGCCAGTGGTGGGGACCAGGCAGGCTGCTGCAGCTGGCTTGGGGCTAGATGGAGTGAGACCTGGTGGCCAGAGGCTGACTGCTTGCAGTGATGGTGTACCTGAGACCAGTGAGGTGTAGGCAGGCTGCTGTGACTGACCTGGGGCCTCTGCTGTGACACACAGTGGCCAGAGGCTGGCTGCAGGTGGCCCGGGACCCTGGCATCCCCAATGGATTTTAAGGGACAGGGGTTGGGGTAGACAAAGAGCTGTGAAAGCCCTGGGACTGGAGAAGCTCCAATCCCCATGGCTCTGGGGCTAGGCTGAGGGTAGCTCCCTGGTGGTAGGGCTGACCAGGAGAAAATTTGCTGCTGGTCAGTGTCTACATGTGCATTACTGTGCTGTAACTACTCGGGAGTTAATTTGCTTCTTGCATTTACAGGTAGCTATTTTAACTCCCAAGTAGAGTGATTTACTGTGCAGTATGTATCTGCATATGTAGATGGTGACACTTACTGCATCTACTGTACAGTAAAGTGTCTCATGTAGATGTGCCCACTGAAGGTATAACCTGACAGCTAGAATTACATTTACATTTGTAGATGACTAGTGTATGGCTTGATGGCCAACTCTGAGTTATCTGATGGCAGTAGAGGAGTTATCTGATGAAAGCAACCAGGGGCAACCTAATCATCAACCTAATGATTGAAGGGAAGCTGGGTGAGAGTGACCATGAGCTGATCACCTTCACCATCCACCATAAAGCTGGCAAGTCAGTCAGCAATACAGAAGTCCTCGACTTCAGGGAAGCTGTCTTTGACAAGATAAGGAGGCTTGTCATTGAGGCCCTAAAGGACCACAACCAAAAGGGGAGGGGAGTTCAAGATGAGTGGTTGCTCCTCAAGGGAGCACTCCTGGATGTGCAAGCAAAGTCTATCCTGTCTCAGAGGAGAGGCAGCAAAAGGGCACAACAGCCTCCTTGGCTCTCCAGGGAACTGGTGGACCTCCTATGGCTTAAGAGGAATACCTACAAAGGATGAAGGACTGGATCCACCACCAAGGAGGAATACTCTGCTCTGGTTTGGAACTGCAGAGAGCAAACCAGGAAAGCAAAGGCTGCAATAAAACTCCAATTAGCTACAACTGTCAAGGACAAAAAAAAGTCCTTTTTTAGATATGTGGGCAGCCAGAGGAAAAGCAAGGGCAACATTGGACCCCTGCTAAACCAGATGGGACAACTGACAACTGATGCCCATGAAAAAGCAAACTTGCTTAATGGGTACTTTGCATCAGTTTTTCACCAGTCCCATGGGACGCCCCTGCCCACTGTGGGTGAGGGAGATTCCTTACCCTCCATCAAAGCTGACCTCATGAAGGAACACCTTGACAGGCTGGATACCTTTAAGTCAGCTGGCCCTGGTGGTTTACACCCAAGGGTACTAAAAGAGCTGGCAAGCATCATAGCTCAGCCCCTGGCATGGATCTTTGAGAACTCCTGGTGCTCTGGTGAAGTGTCCGAAGATTGGAAGAAGGCCAATGTCGTGCCTATCTTCAAGAAAGGGAGGAAAGTGGATCCGGCAAAGTACAGGCCCATCAGCCTGACCTCTATCCTGGGGAAGGTCTTGGAAAAGTTTATCAAAGAGGCCATCCTTAACAGACTGTAGGATGGCAATATACTGAGGATACCCAGCATGGGTTTGTTGTGGGTAGGTCTTGCTTGACCAATCTCATTTCCTTTTATGACCAGGTGACCTATCACCTGGACAAAGGGGAAGAGACTGATGTCATATATCTTGACTTTGAAAAAGCCTTCTATCTGGTATCCCATGATCACCTCTTGGTGAAATTAGCTAACTGTGGCATCGACCTCACCACGATCTGCTTGCTGGGGAATTGGCTCCATGGTAGGACCCAGAGGGTGGTGGTTAATGAAAGTCAATCATTGTTTTGTGCTGTGACCAGTGGGGTCCCTCAAGGCTCTATCCTAGGGCCTATACTTTTTAATATCTTCATCAATGATGTAGACATTAGTATCAGAAGCGGGCTGGCCAAGTTTGCTAACAACGCCAAACTCTGGGGTAAAGCATCCACACCTGAGGAAAGGAGGGTGATCTAGGCAGATCTTGACAGGCTCATGAAATAGTTGGATAAGAACCTGATGGTGTTCAACACTGAAAAATGCAAGGTTCTCCACCTTGAGAGGAAAAACCTGCAGCATGCTTATAAGCTTGGCAGGGCTACGCTGGTTAGCAGTACAGATGAAAGGGACTTGGATTGACCACAAGATGAACATGAGCCTTCAGTGTGATGCTGTGACTAGTAAAGCAAGCAAAATGCTGGCTTGCATCCATAGATGCTTCTCAAGCAAATCCCAGGACATCATTCTCCCATTGTACTCGGCCTTGATGAGGCCACAACTGGAGTACTGCATCCAGTTTTGAGATCCACAATTTAAAAAGGATGTGGAGAAGATTGAGGAAGTCCAGAGAAGAGCCATGTGCATGATCAGAGGTCAGGAAAACAGACCTTATGATGAGAGGCTGAGAGCCATGGGACTCTTCAGCCTGGAAAAACACAGACTAAGAGGCGATCTGGTGTCCACCTATAAGTTTATCAGGCGTGTTCACCAGGATCTGGGGTAATGTCTGTTCACCAGAGCGCCCCAATGGATGACAAGATACAATGGTCAGAAATTCTGCCATGACCAATTCAGGCTGCATATAAGGAAGAACTTCTTTACTGTCCAAGCCCCCAAGGTTTGGAATAGACTGCCACCGGAGGTGGTTCAAGCACCTACTTTGAACACCTTCAAGACACATTTGGATGTTTATCTTGCTGGGATCCTATGATCCCTGCTGACTTCCTGACCCTGGGGCAGGAGGCTGCACTTGATGATCCTTCAGGGTCCCTTCCTATGAAATCTATGAAAGTTTATCACCTCCTATAGGCATGTGAATGCCTTATTTGTAGGAGTAGGACTACCCTCCTTAGGGACTTACACATCCAAAAGGAGTAACATAATCACTCCACTGCTACACTTTAGTGGGGTACCTGAGAGTTGCCCAGAAGCTTTGTTTGGTTGTCCACTAAGTGAAATAAAATTTTGCACTACATGTTTATACAAGTCTATACATCCTATATAGAATAGAACTGTGTTTCCAAACCTTTTTCAGCCTAAGACACTCTTACATTAATAAAATGTTTCTTCAGCATGCCTGTTAAGCCATTCCCTATCCCAATACTTATAAGCTCATTGTAGCTCATTGCTGTGATAAAATTCCATGACACAGCAGGTCAGATTCTTGCAAACTGTGCATCCCCCACAGCCAACAAATGCACAGTAGGTGAATTTCCTTCTGCTAAGCTGGTTCTCTCTCCCCGCAGCCAACACATGCATGAGTCTTCTGCAAATATTTCATTGATTCAGCTTATTCATTAGCACTAGGCAGCTGGAAAACATTTTTCTCGTTAGTCCAAAATTCCCACAGCCCACCAGGGAGCTCTCTGAGGCACACTGGTGTGTTGTGGCACACCATTTGAAAAGCATTGGAATAGCAGGTCTCATTGATTCTGGTCATCTAGATTAGGATTTGGCCAGCAACTGCATGTTAGACATAGTCACAGAGTCACAGAGAAGTAGGTCTGGAAGGAATTGCTAGAGGTCATCTAGTCTAACCCCCTGCCTGAGGTAAAGTAATCCCTATCCAAACCATCCTATACAACCATAACCTAGACTCTGCATAAGACTACCCTCAACCCTGATGCAACATAGACCTAGCATACTCACCTGCCACAGGTAAAGCAGGGGAAACATGGCAACCAATGTCCTGCTTCTAAAAACTGTTGTGAATATATGGTCAAGAGGTCGTAGGTACAGGGCCAGGACCCCTGCGACACAGGAGGGCAAAAAAACCCACAGCCCATACCAATCTGACCATGGGATCAAATTCCTCCTTAAGCCCAAATATGGGGATTAATCTGACCCTGAGCATAGGGACAAGACCCTCCAACCAGAAACCTCCAGCTTTGCTCCTAGCAGAAGAATTGGCAAACCCCAGTTGAGGTCCCTAGCCTTAACTGTAGGCAACACCCAATACCTCTGGGGAGGCTTAAAAACATTCAGACACATGTAGCAGAAAGGGGAGAAGGGCACAGCCAGCAAAGTCCAGAAGCATGGGAAATACCCATGGTAGAACATAGGCATAGCTATTCCTAGATCATCCCTGAGCAGTGCCTGTCCAACCTTTTCTTGAACATCTCCAGTGATGTAGAATCCACAGTTTCCCTACACAGTCTATTCCACTGCCTCATTATTCTCATAGTATTTTTTCTAGATATCCAATCTAAATTAATTTTGTTGCACATTCAAGCTATCAGTCCACATCCTCCTGTCTGCAGCAAGAGAGAGAAGGTGCTTTCCCTCTTCATTATGGCAGACTTTCAAATATTTGAATACTTTCAAATATTTGACCACAGCCCGCTCTTTGGCGAGAGAGGCAGCGAGCTGCTGGGAAGAGATGGTCTCCACCTCTCTCCCCTAGGGAGGAGGCTCTTCTCAGCCAGACTGGCTGACCTGCTCCACCGGGCTTTAAACTAAGCCCGCTGGGGGACGGGGGGACTACCGCCACTGCTGGTCCGCTGAACAATCCTTGCAAAGCCAGCGGATCACGGCACTCAAGGGAGCCCACCCCTGCCCCAGCCCTGGTAAAATCTGTGGGCAAGGAAGGAGCCCCCCAGGGGGCACTTGCCTGCCTGTACACTAATGCCAGGAGCTTGGGGAATAAGCAGGAGGAGCTCATCCTCCTGCTCAGTGCAAACAATTATGATGTCATAGAGATAACGGAGACCTGGTGGGACTCCACCCATGACTGGACCACGTGGATAGATGGCTATACCCTGTACAGGAGGGATCGTGTAGAGAAAAGGGGCGGGGGTGTAGCTCTCTATGTTAAGGAAAACTATGCGTTCCTGCAAGCCGATATTGGCGACCAGTGTGGACGGCTGGAGACCCTCTGGGTTAAAATCCGTGGGGAACACGGCACAGGGGACACAATGGTGGGAGTCTATTACAGACCTCCCACCCAAAGTCCTGAGCTAGACCAGGAGTTTGCCCAGGAACTGGCTGAGGCAGCTTGCTCCAGGACCATGGTTGTCATGGGTGACTTCAATTACCCAGACATCTCGTGGGAGGATCGCTCAGCAAAATCTGAGCAGTCGCAGAGCTTCCTCTCGTGCATGGATGACCTCTACCTGACTCAAGAAGTCTATGGGCCAATGAGAGGCAAAGCGTTGCTCGACCTGGTGCTGGCTACTGGGGATGACCTAGTCGGCGACCTAGTGATCGATGGGAAGCTGGGTGACAGCGACCACAAGATGATCACCTTCACCATCCGCCGAAAAGCTGGCAAGTCAGTCAGCAACACGGAAGTCCTTGACTTCAGGAAAGCCAACTTTGACAAGCTCAGGAGGCTTGTCAGTGAGGCCCTAAGGGACTCAGAGGGTAGTAATTGATGGAAGTCACTCATCGTGGTGTCCTGTGACCAGTGGGGTCCCCCAGGGCTCTGTCCTTGGACCCATACTGTTCAACATCTTCATTAATGATGTGGACACTGGAGTCAGAAGCGGACTGGCCAAGTTCGCTGATGACACCAAACTTTGGAGCAAAGCATCCACACCAGAAGACAGGCGGATGATCCAGGCTGACCTGTACAGGCTCAGCAAGTGGGCGGATGAGAATCTGATGGTGTTCAACACCGATAAATGCAAGGTTCTCCACCTTGGGAAAAAAAACCCGCAGCATCCTTATAGGCTCGGTAGTGCTATGTTGGTTAGCACTATGGAAGAAAGAGACTTGGGGGTCATCATTGACCACAAGATAAACATGAGCCTGCAATGCGATGCTGCGGCTAGTAAAGCGACCAGAATGCTGGCTTGCATCCATAGATGCTTCTCAAGCAAATCCCGGGACATCATTCTCCCCCTGTACTCGGCCTTAGTGAGGCCGCAGCTGGAGTACTGCGTCCAGTTTTGGGCTCCACAATTCAAAAAGGATGTGGAGAAGCTTGAGAGAGTCCAGAGAAGAGCCACGCACATGATCAGAGGTCAGGGAAGCAGACCCTACGATGACAGGCTGAGAGCCCTGGGGCTCTTTAGCCTGGAAAAGTGCAGGCTCAGGGGTGATCTGATGGCCACCTACAAGTTTATCAGGGGTGACCACCAGTATCTGGGGGAACGTTTGTTCACCAGAGCGCCCCAAGGGATGACGAGGTCGAATGGTCACAAACTACTACAAGATCGTTTCAGGCTGGACATAAGGAATAATTTCTTTACTGTCTGAGCCCCCAAGGTCTGGAACAGCCTGCCACTGGAGGTTGTTCAAGCGCCTTCATTGAACACCTTCAAGATGAAACTGGATGCTTATCTTGCTGGGATCCTATGACCCCAGCTGACTTCCTGCCCTTTGGGCGGGGGGCTGGACTCGATGATCTTCCGAGGTCCCTTCCAGCCCTAATGTCTATGAAATCTATGAAATCTATGAAATACTGCTGTTATGGCCCCTCTTAAGCACCTTTTTCACAGGCTTAACATGCCTAGCTCCTTCAGGCACTCCTCATATGACTTGCTTTCCAAGTCTTTAATAATCTTTGTTGCTTGAACCCTCTTTAACTTCTCTATATACTTTTTAAAAGGCGGAGCCTGGAAATGTATGCAGTACTCCAGATGAGGCCTAGCCAATGCCAAATAGAGAGACTCTATAACCTTCTGTGTCTTATACTTAATGCTTCTCTTGATGCAGCCCAACACTGCATTCACCTTTCATGTGGCTGCATCACAGTGTAGATTCATACTGAGCCTGTGGTCTACTAAGACTCCCAAGTCCTTTTCCATAGAGCTTTTATCATGCCAGGTGTTCTGATTTTGTATCTGGGTTTGTTTTTTATTATTCCTTCCAAGTTGTAGCACCTTGCATTTGTCAGTATTGAACTACATCCTTTTAGCCCTAGCCCAACTTTCCAATTTATTGAGATCCTTCTTAATTGCACTCACACCTTCCAACATGTTCACAATTCTTCCAAGTTTCATGTAATCTGTTAACTTGTTCAAGAAGCTTTCTATGGCAGCATCCAAATTGTTAGCAAACACGCTGAACAGCACTGAGCAATGGATGGAACCCTATGGGACTCCACTTGAAACCTCCTGCCATTCTGACATGGACTGGTTAATAATTACCCATTGCTTGTGGTTATTAATCCAGTTGTCTATCCACCTTATAGTCATTCTTTTTTTTTTTTTTTTTTTTTTTTACAAATCATATTTATCCAATTTGTTTATGTTTATTTTTATGTGGGTCCTTGTCAAAAGCCTTGCCAAAGTTCAGATACACTACATCCACAGAATTCTCTTCATCCATCCAAGTAGTAATTTTGTCAAAGAAGGAGATTGGATTTGTATGACATGATTTGCTTTTCATAATCCATGCTGACTCCTTGTGATCAGCCTTTTCCTTCTCCATATACTTCTTGACTTTAAAAAAGCCTTTGATCTGGTATCCTATGATCACCTCTTTGCAAAACTAGCCAACTGTGGCCTTGGCTTCATCACAATCTGCTGGCTGGGGAATTGGCTCCGTGGTTGGACCCAGAGGGTGGTGGTTGATGGAAGTTAATCGTTGTGGTGCCCTATGACCAGTGGGGTCCCTCAAGGCTCTGTCCTTGGGCCAACACTATTCAACATCTTCATTAATGATGTGGACATTGGTATCAGAAGCGGACTGGCCAAGTTTGGCCAATGACACCAAACTCTGAGGTAAAGCGCCCACACCTAAGGACATGAGGACAATCCAGGATAACCTTGACAGCCTCAGAAAATGGGTGGATGAGAACCTGATGGTGTTTAACATTGAAAAATGCAAGGTTCTCCACCTTGGGAAGAAAAACCCGCAGCACGCTTATAGGCTCAGCAGTGAAATGCTGGCTAGCACTACGGACAAAAAGGACTTGTGGGTCATGGCTGAACACAAGATGAACATGAGCCCTCAATGTGATGCTGCAGCTAGTAAAGCAAGCAAACTGCTGGCTTGCATCCATAGATGCTTCTCAAGCAAATCCCAGGACATCATTCTCCCATGTACTTGGCCTTGGTGAGGCCACAGCTGGAGTACTGCATCCAGTTTTGAGCTCCACAATTCAAAAAGGATGTGGAGAAGCTTGAGAGAGTCCAGAGAAGAGCCATATGCATGATCAGAGGTCAGGAAAATGTTATGATGAGAGGCTGAGAGCTATGGGGCTCTTTAGCCTGGAAAAGCACAGGCTCATGGGTGACCTGGTGGCCACCTATAAGTTTATCAGGAGTGCTCACCAGGATCTGGGGTAACATTTGTTCACCAGAGCACCCCAAGGGATGACAAGATCAAATGGTCACAAACTCCAACGCGACCAATTGAGGTTGGACATAAGGAAGAATTTCTTTACTGTCTGAGCCCCCAAGGTCTGGAATAGACTGCCACCGGAGGTGGTTCAAGCACCTACTTTGAACAACTTCAAGAGAAATTTGGATGTCTATCTTACTGGGATCCTATGACCCCTGCTGAATTCCTGACCCTGGGGCAGGGGGCTGGATTTGATGATTCTTCAGGGTCCCTTCCAGCCCTAATATCTATGAAATCTATGAAAATGACCTTCCTTAGGATATGCTCTAGTAACTTTCTAGGTATTGAGGTGAGGCTAACCAGTCTGTAGTTCCCTGGGTCATCCTTCTTTACTTTTTTAAAGAGGGGCACTACATTGGCCCTTTTCCTGTCCTCTGGTACCTGGCCCATCTCCCATGACTTCACAAAGATCATTTTAAGGGTTCTGAGATCTCCTTTGACAGTTCCTTTAGGACCCTGGGATGAAGTCCATCTGGTCCTGCTGACTTTAATTAATTCAGACCTAACAAAAGCCCTTGGACCATCTGTTTTATTACCTCCTCTCTCAGCTTGTCCCCTTCCTTATCTAGATAATCCTTATTCGGTGTCTTACTTCATCTTACTCTTTTTGTGAAGACTGAGGCAAAGTAGCTATTAAGTAGTTCTGCCTTCTGTCTGTCTTCAGTTAGTAGTTCCCCCGGCTTATAAACAGAGGACCCACAGCCTCCTTGGTCCTTCTTTTCTGGCCAACATAGTCACAAGACTTTTTACTGTCCTTCAATTTTCCACATGAAACTCATTCTTTATTTTTGCCTTCCTGGTTTTGTCCCTCCAGGTTCTTGCTATTTCGTGGTATGCATCCTTGGTGACCTGTACGTTCTTCCATTGCCTGCATGCTTTCTTCTTGCATTTGAGGAATTTTAGAAGCTCCTTGTGAAGCCACATTGGTTTCTTGCCATTCTTTTTATGCTTTCATCATGTTGGGACAGTTTCTTCCACTACTGTGCCCCTTAGAAGTGCCTAGTCCTCCTGGGCACCTTTATCCTTCATTTATCCTCCCATGACACAATGGCTTTTAGCTCCTTGAGTCAGATTAAATCCACCTTTTTTGAAATCTAGCATTCTAATTTTGCTGACTTTATTCTTTCCCTGTCTCAGGATCTGGAATTCTAGCATATCATGATCACTCCCTCCCAAGTTACCCATCACCTGCATATCCTCTACCAATTCTTTCCTGTTGGTTAAGACAAAATCCAAGACAGATGATACTTTAGTTGCATCCTCCACTTTCTGGAAGAGAAAGTTGTCCTCTTCACAAGTTAGAAATCAGCTTGACATTTTATGTTTGGCTGCATTGCTCTTCTAGCAGATGTCTGGAAAATTGAAGTCTCTCAATCAGTACTACCCCATAGCTTTTGGATAGATTTGGCACCTGTTTGAAGAGTGCCTCATGTACCTTCTCCTCCTGATTAGGCAGTCTAGACTAAATCCTCACCTGTGACAGGGCAAAAGTTATGCCCTGTCCCAAAGGCTGAGTAAGCGGGAGTGCTATAAATGAAAAGTGTCCCACTATGGGGGTTGAGAGTCTTAATTAGCCTAAGTGCAGCTTTAATGGGAACATCTGAGACCTTGGGAGGAGCAGGGGATGGAAGAGAAGCATCCTGATAGGCTTCCAGCACTGAACTAGAAGATAAAGCACAGGAGCCAGGTGAGAGCTTTCCCTGGAGAGGGGAGAGAGGCAGGAACAAATAAATGCTCATGTAGCTGTGCAGAGGCTCAGCGATCACCTCACCTATTGGGTGTTCTATAAGGACAACAGAAGTGCTGCAGTATTGAAGGTTACCTGAGTGAGGGCCAGCATGAGTTTTTCATACTGAAAGGTTCCCGAAGACATCATCCAGTGAGTGATGGGAACCTATCAGCTGACTGATGGTTCCAGCCCCCAGGGCACTTCAGAATCAAGGGCTGTGATGCACCTCCACAGCTAGGAGCAGAAACTAATTTGTACTCTAGGCGTCCAAGGTACAGCAGAGATTTTGAGTCTACTATGCCCCAGAACCTGGGAACAAGAGCTGATTGATGTCTCCCCAAGGCTGGGAGCGCTAGAGTCAAGAGCTCTGCTGTCGCCTAGAGGATGAGAATGGCAGTCAGCTGGGGGTGCATTGGTTCCCTTGACTCAGATATACCCCCAAGGCTGGAAGCAGGGATCAGCTGATGGGCTTTCTAAAATCCAGTTCAGGGGGATTCCAGAGTATGATCCTGGAGTCTCCCTGTACCAGTAATATGGCATGACGGGGATCTTATCCCTGAACCCTCAATCATGACTCCTGCCATGAATGTACAGCAAGGCAGAAAGAGTGATTGTTGGGATTATGCATCACCTCCCATAGCATGTTTAACTGAATGTCTTCCAGGGTCTATAGGAATTTCATGGAGATTTCAATACCATTTTGCTATGTACTGTGGGGTGTGTCCACACATGCATTTAAGCATGCTTAAATTTAATGTACATTAGTTTACTGTGCATCAAGCAGGTTTAGGCAGGTATCCACATGTGCAGGCATTAAAATGCTTTAACGCTGTGTGTGTGAACTGACTTGGGACTAAAGTTAGTTAATTTGCTTTAATGCATCTACACATCTGTTAATGTGTTTTAACTAGTTTTAACTAGCACCTGCAGGTATCAAATTTAGGTGCAAATAGCCCTATTTGCTATTTTTAAAGTACATTAAGGGTGCATATGTGTAGATGTGTGACTTAAAGCACCTTACATTTTGGCTAATGCACCTTAAAGCATCTTGTGTAGAAGCACCCACTGTGTAAATGTGTAGAAGAGAATAGATTTTGGCTCAGATCACCTGCAAGTACCATAAATTAAAGAGCCAATGTGTGGAAGCGGAAATAGAGGAGCAGACATTTGAGGACTTTTCCTGAAGTCAAAAAGAAAGCCAGAAGTAGACATTGACTTCTAGTTGAGTAGAGCCTGCTATCTCCAGAAATCAGTCATTATAGTCACCTGATATTTTTTTTATTGTCTTCCAGGTCACTGTGGTTAAGGATCAAGTAATAAACACACCCATATGTTTGAAATATCAAGACCTAAAGAGGGTACCTCCCTGTCAAATAATTTTTGATCTGTGGATATGTTTACTATAATAAATTTGCCTATGCACTTTAATGCATATGTATCTGAAAGTAAAGGGAAATTTAAATTAAAAGGGGAAATTTAGCAGAAGGAAAAGCTCCTTAACAGCAAGATGTATCAGGTTATTTCATAGTTTCTGATGAGAAAATGAATGACATGAAAATGATCAAAATTTCAGACTGCATTTGGACTAATTTTTAATATCTTAAGTGTTATGAAAAATCCAAAATTGGAAAAAGGACATTTAAAATGTTTATAACTGCTGACCAAAATTAAAATAATAAAATAAAATAACACAAAGCTTTTGTATAAAGTTTCTACCCATTTTCGTAGATTCGTAGATTCATAGATTGTAGAGTCGGAAGGGACCACAATGGATCATCGTGTCCGACCCCCTGTCCCTGGCAGGAAAGAGGACCGAGGTCAGATGACCCCAGCCAGGTGACTATTTAGCCTCCTCTTGAAGACCTCCAAGCTAGGTGATAGCACCACCTCTCTTGGAAGCCCATTCCAGATCCTGGCCACCCTTACTGTGAAAAATTTCTTCCTAATATCTAACCTAAATCCACTCTCAACTAGTTTACACCCTTTATTCCTAGTCACTCCCTGGGATGCCTTAGTAAACAGCACTTCCCCTATTCCCCATTGACCACCCCTAATAAGTTTATAGGTGGCCACAAGATCTCCCCTCAGCCGTCTCTTGTAAAGGCTGAAGAGATTCAGTTCTCTCAACCTCCCCCCCGTAGGGTCTATAACAAAGGCCACTAATCATGAGAGTGGCTCTCCTCTAGACCCTCTAGATATTCCCCGCGTCCCTCTTGAAGTGTGGCACTCAAAACTGGACACAGTACTCCAACTGCGGCCTGACCAGTGCTGCATAGAGGGGGAGCATCACATCCTTTGTTCTATTAGTCATGCACCTGCTAATGCATGACAAGGTATGATTGGCCTTGTTGATGGCCTCATTACACTGCCGGCTCATGTTCATCTTGGAGTCAGTTATGACTCCAAGATCCCTCTCTACCTCTGAGCTGCTGAGAAGGACACTCCCTAACCTATAGGTGTGCTGGGGGTTCCTCCTTCCCAGGTGGAGTACCTTACATTTATCTTTATTAAATTGCATCCTATTTCTCTCTGCCCATTGATCCAACCTGTCCAGGTCAGCCTGAATCTGCTCTCTGCCCTCTGGTGTACTAACTTTCCCCATAACTTGGTATCATCAGTGAACTTGGAGAGGGTGCTTTCCACTCCCTTGTCCAAATTGCTGATGAAGATATTGAATAATATTGGTTTGAGGACCGAATCCTGCGGGACCCCACTGCCCACCTCCCTCTAGGCCGAGAAGGAACCATCCACCACCACTCTCTGGGTGCAGTCCCTAAACCAGTTGAACACCCACATGACCATGTAGGCGTCCACTCCACGGTCTGCTAGCTTCCCAGTGAGGATAGGGTGCGAAACTGTATCGAAGGCCTTCCTAAAGTCTAGGAAGATGACATCAGCCTCGGCTCCCATGTCCAGGCAGTGTGTGACCTGGTCATAGAAGGCTACAAGGTTTGTCAGGCAGGATCTACCTTGACAAACCCATGCTGGTTTCCCCTCAGCATCATTTCCCCTGCTGGGCCTGCACAAATGTGTTCTTTGATTATTTTCTCTAGCATTTGCCCAGGAATAGAGGTAAGACTGACTGGTCTAAAGTTACCCGGCTCATCCCTTCTCCCCTTCTTGAAAATGGGCACATTTGCTCTTCTTCAGTCCTCAGGGACCTGGCCGGAACACCATGAGTGCTCGAGCAGCTGTGCCAGTGGCTCAGCTATTACACTGGCCAATTCTTTCAGCAGCCATGGATGGAGGTCATCTGGGCCTGCTGACTTGTACCCATCCAGCTCCTCAATGAAGAACTCATTGAGGAGCTCTGCTTTTATCCCCGCGTCAACCACCAACTGTCCTGATTTGTCCTGCAGGGACCCTATCTTGCTCTGAGCTTTCCTTTTGCCTGCTATATACCTGAAGAAGGACTTTTTATTGTCCTTGATTGTTGAAGCCAGCCTGAGTTCAAGCCCTGCCTTGGCCTGTCTAACTGATTCCTTGCAATAGGGTGCCAGGGAGATATATTCTTCCTTGGTGGTTGCTCCCTGCTTTCATTGCCTATACATCTCTTTTTTTGCCCTCAGACTCTCCTGAAGTTCCCTGTTCAGCCAAGGGGGCTTTTTTTGCCCCCTTACCTCCCTTCCTACGTAATGGGATAGACTCCTTTTGAGCTCCAAGGATCATTCCCTTAAGATACCTCCAACCCTCCTCGACCCCCATTTGCTATGTTCTTGAGTTGCATCCCCTCACTAACTAGCCTTCTAAGCTTGCTAAAGTTGGTCCTTCTGAAGTCCAACACCTTAGCCCCACTAGTTACTTTACCCACCCTTCGCTGGATAGTGAACTCAACCAAGTGATGGTCACTATCTCCCAGGCTACCATGAACTCGCATGTTCCCCATGAGATCATCTCCAGTTGCTAAGACCAGGTCATGCAAGGTGCTACCCCTGGTGGGACTAGACACCACCTGGGTTAGGTGGAGGTCCTGCACACAGTGTAAGAACCTCCATGAGCAGCTTGTTTTGGCTGTCTGCTCCTCCCAGCAGATATCTGGGTAGTTTAGATCTCCCATGACCACCGCCTCCCTCACCTGTGTGGCATCTGCTAGCTGCCAGAGAATACATCGTCTAGCTCTTGATCCTGATGAGGATGCCTGTAGTTGACCCCCACAACCAAGTCCTTTTCCCCTGGTCCCCCCTGGATCCTTACCCACAATGCCTCGGTGTTCCCCTCCTCCACCCCCACCTTAATGGTGGAAGATGTATACTGCTTCTTAACATAAAGTGCTACCCCCCACCTTTTTTCCCCACTCTGTCACATCTATACAACTTATACCTCTGAATGCCTACCGCCCAGTCATGTGTAGAATCCCACAATGTCTTGGTTAGTCCTACTGGGTCTTACTGGGTGCTAGCAAGCAAAAGTGCATGCTCCTCCAGCTTGTTCCCCATACTCCTGATGTTTGTATAAAGACATTTTGCCCAAGTCTAATACTGGAGTGTACATCTTTTTTGTTACAGATATTATATATAAATTTATAGTAAAAAATAGAGGTGAAATGTTAAAATTAAGCCAAGTATAGCACAGTGTCATGAAACAGATACCTAATGTCACATCAGATGCTTTACCAGTCTTACAGTACATAGCCTCACAGGACTCTTTTAATTAGAGCTGCAGTGAACCTTTTCACTAGTGTTGCAAAGACTGATAAACAATCCCCTAAGAACTTTTAAGCTTTAGATACTAGTATGGCACTCCTCAGTGCAAGCCTAAATATATTCCCTCAGGCTCACAGTTACGATTGAGCCTAAAACATTCTGAAAATTGCACCAGGCCAGTGGGAAATTTATTCTGCTCCAAGTGTTCAAACCAATTGAACTGCTGAACTGACAGGCAGCATTCAGTGCAAGCATCTTGTGTTAAGATCTCCTTCTACAAGCACTTTTTAAATATAGTTTTGGTGTTGTAAAGCAGGTCAAAAATTGGGCTTCATTCTACTATGAGACAGGAAAAGGAAAATCTGAGAGGGGAAATGTCAATTTGTTATAATAACCCTGAAGTGCAGGGTTACACACTGTTAAGACAATCAGTTGACCTAGCCAGATATCAACTTGGATGGGGAAAAGTACACTCCAATTTAATTAGAGATAGATATCCAGCTATATTTCTGAATGAGTTGAATCCATTACAATGTAAAAGAAGAATATCTTTGTTTGAATTCCCAAGGCACATTTTGCACAAAAAAAGACTACTTGCATTTTAATATTGAAAACACCCAAACAAACCAAAAGCAAGTAGACAAAGAAAGGAAGAAAGGAGACAGAGGGATGGCCAGGAAAGAAAAGGTATTGAACAATGAAATATTCATATTCATAATTGTTTCATTTCTGTTTCTAGACAGGTTTAGTGAACACTGAAATACATTTAAATTCTTCCTCCTTCATATGAAAATAGCCTTCATCCTGCAAGTTGAAAAGTTGTCAGGTCTATTTATTGCTATTTTGTTGAAAGTCTGACCTCATATCAGGGTTCCAAGTTTCATTAGGAAGTCTTTCAGACAATGGATTGTTTAGGAAGAAGAATGCTTATGATATTAAACTGTACTGTTCAATAGCTATTTTTAAATAAACAGCTTTTGCCAAAATAGTATAATAAAATGAACAGTAAAAACTGTATATATAAAAATATAAATTAAATAACATGTTCACAAATCATGATTTTTACTAAAAACATACAGTAAGATTTTCCTTTCTACCACTTTACACAATATTAAAACAGAGCATTATGTATAACAATCTAAAAAAAGAGGTAATATGGAGTAATGAACAATAAATTGGGACAGGAAAATTCTATTTGATTTGCTCCTTATTCTTTGTGCAGGTAGTGCAAATATACCTGAGTATAAGGCAGGCTCCAAAGTGTTAGATAGAAGATAGATAGTTTTTTTTTTCCTCATTAGCCCAGTATTTAGTTTTTCCCATTAATGGAGAAATCCATTTCCCCCTCATTTCTTTAAAGAACATACAAGACTACAAATGTTAAGTTAAACCATCAATCTCATTGTTCCCATAACAGCATATTCTATTTGAATATGGAATCTGACACCACCTGCCCATGACAACTGCAGATCTCATTAATGTGAATCTCAATCTAATGATGGCCTCTTGTTTGAAGTTTTGCACCACAGATAGGTTTAGGGCCAAAGGAATGTTTCATTAATCTTAAAAAAGGGGAAGTTCAAGACCATCTCACTGCCATCATATCAGTCTGCATGCTGGCATGCTTAATTCTTAAATTTGTGTCTTGATTTAAATACTGGGGAAATATTGGTTCAGTTACACTCAGTACATTTTCCAGGCCATTTGTCTGGAGGAGCGTATAGATATTTCTTAACCTTCCAAACCAAGGTTTATTTGGGGGAGGAGAGGTGTCTAAAATGTATTTCTTGGTGTATCTGGTAGGAGTATAAGATCTAACTTTAATACAGTAATTTAAGGGTGTTAATTGGGCTAAAATGCTCACATTTATCAGTCTGGTTTCAGAGTACATGAGCCCCTCTGTCATAGAGCTAGGTGAAGATAAAAGCCACCTTGAAAAGTAATTAGAAATCTTTTCAATTTTCAGGTGGACCATAGGGTCAACACCCCAGAGTTATGCTCTGTTCAATAAAAGGGAATATACCTTGGATCTACAGACTTTTTATTGCTTCTAGAACTACTCTTCCACTTGTCTTAGTAAAACTCCACCCAAAACTTGTTATTCTCTAACATTTACATTTTCAGTGGGCTTATTATAGCTCAGATTTTTTGCTAAAATATGTTTCAATGTATTTAAAGGCAAATACCATCTCCAGTTTCATTTCCTGTAAAATACAATCCAGTTTCCTTCTTTCATTTCCAAAGGCTATTACTTTAGTTTTAGCTGTATTGATTTCTAAGATATTTAAGTTGCAGTTCTGTTGAAAGACATATAATAATCTTTGAAGACCTATTTGAGATTGCAACAATTAATGCATCATCTGCATAAAGCAAGAGAGAGAGATGGTCTTTCAAAACCATGGGTGCATGGAATTGATTCCCTGTGGGTGCATCTGCACAAGATGCTTAACTGTGCAGTAACAGAGTTTACTCTACAGTAAGCACATGTGTCTACAGGTGCACATGCTTACCGCACAGTTTTCATGTGTTCCACCTGGATACCACATGAAGAATTGCTGTAGCACAGAAGGAAAATCCCCATGAACTGCACACCATTGGTTATGACATATCACCCTTCCCTTGAACCTATACCTCAAACAATTGCAACTTAGATTAGAAGACCCAATTCTAGAAGAGATCTTCCCAGAACCACACATCCTAGCCTTCAAACAAGCACCAAACTTTGCTAACCTCATCACCAAATGCAAAATTCCTATGGCCCAAAGCACACAGAATGTATCTAGACCATGCCGTGACAAGAAATGTAAAACCTGCCCACACATCTCCACCCTCTAACCCCCACTATTACTACACCCCACAACAGAACCGTCAGCATCCCTGCATGTTACAGCTACACCTCCAGAAATGCAATATATTTCATCCAATGCACCAAATACCCTGATGGAAAATGTCTAGGAGAGACCAAACAACAACTGTGCACTAGAATGAATGCACACTGGAAATCTATCAAAGACAAGAATGCTCATTTACCTGTGGGGGCACATTTCTCACAAGAAAACCACTCTCTCTTCAGTCTCTCAGTTCTAATGCTCAAAGGGAATTTACAAAACACTTTTCACAGATGAGCCTATGAACTTCATCAACCTCCTGGATACAAAAAAATCATGGACTAAATATAGACATTGGATTTATGACATGTTATACCTGCCTAACATCTGACTCCCCAGGTACCTCTCCACTATTTACCAGCTATATTCCTTCCCCTCTCCCCCAGCCTGTCTCTCACCCACTGACCCCCTCAATTTACATCTTCACTGACTGGCTTTTTTGCATGCATACCAGCCTCTGGCTTCTTTACTATTCCTTCCATCCAGGAAGAGCACACACCAACTGCAGATGCTTCCTCAGTCTGACGAAGGGTATTTATACCCAAAATCTTGCTAAGAGAATTTTTCCAACTATTTCAGTTGGTTTAGTAAAAGATATCAGATTTACATAAAGAACCTTGTCTGCCTATGTCCTTAGACCAACATGGCCACAACCTATACTAATCCCACAGCACACCCTTGATGCTGTGTTTGAATACTAAGTGATGATTAATAGCAGGAGAGCTTTTCTATTGATCTTATTGCCAAGTTATTCCATAATTTTAACCAATCTATGGGGTCAAAGTTTCCCTTGATATCTGTGAAAGCTACATACAGACGATTTTCTCTTTTCACATATTTAAGATGCAAGATAATACAATGCCAAGCAATGGTCCATGCAGAAATAGCCTTAGAATCATAAAATCATTGAAAGTTAGGGTTGGAAGGGACCTCAGGAGGTCATTTAGTCCAATCCCCAGCTCAAAGCAGGACCATCTCCAACTACATCATCCAAGGAAAAGCTTTGTCTAGCCAGGTTTTGAAAACATCCAAGGATGGATCTTCCACCATCTCTCTGGGTAACCTTTTCCAGTGTTTTACTACTAGCCTACTGAGAAAAGTCTTCCTAATTTCTTACCTAGACTTCCCTTGCTGCAACTTGAGATCACTGCTCCTTGTTCTGTCATCTGCCATCACTGAGAACTGTCTAGCTCCATCCTCTTTCGGACCCCACCTTCAGGTAGTTGAAGGCTGCTATTAAATCCACCCTTGGTCTGCTTATCTCTAGATTAAATAAGCCCAGTTCCCTCAGTCTTTCCTTACAAGTCATGTGCCCCAGCCCCCTTACCATTTTTCTTGCCCTCCACTGGACTCTCTCCAATTTTTCTACATTTTTCTGTAGTGTGGGCCCCAAACTGAACACAGTACTCCAGATGTCACCTCACCACATGGGCTGAATAGAGGGAAATAATCACTTCCCTTGACCTAATGACTACACACCTACAAGTGCAGCCCAGTATGCCATTATCCTGGTTGGCAACAAGGGCATGATACAGGTTTATAGTAAACTTATTGTCCACTGTCACCCCCAGGTCCTCTTCTGCAGAGCTGCTGCCCCCACCTTGTACTGGTGCATGAGATTGTTCTGCAGTCAGCCCCCAGCCTGTACTGGTGCATGAGATTGTTCTGTCCTAAGTGCAGGACTTTGTACTTAACCTTGTTGAAACTCATGAGCTTTCTTTTGGCCAAATCCTCCAATTTCTGTAAGTCAATCTGAATCCTAGTTCTACCTTAGAGTATCTACTATTCCCCCCAGCTTGGTGTCATCTGCAAACTTGCTGAGAATGCACTCTATGCCATATTGCAGGTTGTTGATGAAAACATGGAACAAAACTGGCTTCAGGACCAACCCCTTTGATCAGAGCACTCAATCTTGATACCAGCACTCCAGTTGATACCAGATAGCAACTAGACATCAAGCCATTGAGTACTACTCTCTGAGCCCAATGTTCCAGCCAGTTTTCTATTCACCTTGCAGTCCATTCATCCAACCCATACTTTCTTAGCTTGCTTGACAGAATGCTGTGGAAGACCGTATCAAAAGTGTTGCTAAAATCAAGGTACGCCACATCCACCAGTCTCCCTGCATCCACAGAGCCAGTCATTTCATCATAGATGGCAATCAGGTTTGTCAGGCATGACTTGCCCATGGTGAATCCATGCTGACTGTTTCTAATAATCTTTTCATCCTCCAAGTGCTTAGAAATGGATTCCTTGAGGATCTGCTCCATGACTTTTCCAGGGACTGAGGTGAGGCTGGCTGGTCTGTAGTTCTCTGGATCCTCCTTCTTCCTTTTTTTAGATATGGGCACTATATTTGCCCTTTTCCAGTCATCTAGGACCTCTCCTGATCACCATGAGTTTTCAAAGATGATGGGCCAATGTTTCTACAATCAAATCAGCCAACTCCCTCAGCACCCTCAGTACATCCCATCCGGCCCATTGACTTGTACGCATCCAGCTTCTCTAAGTAATCCCTAACCTGTTCTTTCAGCACTAAAGGATGCTCACCTCCTTCCCCCCCCCCCCCCCCGTGATGCCCAGTACAGTAGTCTGGAAGGTGACCTTGCCTATGAAAACCAACCTGCTCTTCTCCCAAAATATTATTTTTAGATACCCATGTCTGAAGGTGAAAAAATAAAATTCTTGGAAGTATTTTAGCAGAAATACACATGGGGTGAATATTGGAATCTCCTTATTTACCATTTTTAAAAATTGGGTCTCTTATATTTTCATTCCAATACTTTGGATAAGTGTCTTCTAAAATTATTATATTAAAAACTTTGGTCAGAATTGGACACCATCAGTCAATGAATTCCTTGAATATTTCTAGAGGGGAAGAAAATCAAAACCAGTGGCCTTTTTATTTCTCATTAAGGATATATTTGATCTTACTTGAGTTTCAGAGGTGAGATAATGACCTACCTGTAGCTCAACAGATAACATTTCCTTCAACAAGAAGCTACCATTTCCTTCACCATCTTCAGATAAATTGTTAAACTTGTTTTAAAAAACAAAACTCATGTATCTTCAGGGATATATTAATCAGGAATTAGTTTTTGGGGGTTTTTTTTGTCCCTTTGGCTGTAATTTGACAAAAATATCAATTATCATTATTTTTCCCTATTTTCAGCTACTATTTCCTCCCATAGCCTCATTTAATATTGTTTATTTTTCTTATCTAGCAATTTGTTTTGTCTGTTTTAATCTTTTTGATCCATTGAAATACAAGGCATCTCTTTACTCATCTTTAGACATAGAACAGCTTTATTAAACCAAGCTCTGTGCCCTCAAAAGTGCTTATTCCCAACAAAGACACTCTCTTTTGTGAGAGAATTTTCCAACTGTTGGACAACTGTTTCATATTGTGTAATTGCTTTTCATGGTTCTTTTACTTTGAGAATGAGATAAGTGGTCTGGGAAAGTGTCTTTGAGAAGGGCAAAATTTTTATCTCATAACTCCTTATTCCATTGAATTCTCTCTTTCTTGACTACCTCTAATTTTCAGGCTAGTTGTACAGTTTTTGGGAAGGGCTTCCCATAAAATTCTAATGGGACTTTCAGTTAGAGGGGGAAATGGTCACTTTCTACCCATGGTAGAATTTAAAATGATTTATAATTGCACCACATGTGTGGTTCTATTAATATATATTCTATCGCAATTGCTTCTTTAGTTGTAACCAATATGAATGTCCTGGTACATCTTTGCTACCTTGTCCATTCAGCATTCTGAAATTCTCTTCATAAATTAATTTTAAGAGGCACCACCCTCCTTCATTTAGTTTCTTATCCCATAAGTTTTCAGAGGGGATTCTTCATATTTCATTAATGACATCTTCATTGTAATGGGTGTCAGTGCCACCATTACTAGCATTAAAATCTGCTATTATTATTTCTAATTCTGGAAATTTATTACAGATCCTCTCAAGAGCATTATATAACTATTCCCATTTCAAAATTATATCAGATGTTGATGTGATTGATGGGAAGCAAAAATTAATAAGATCCAAGCGATATGTACCATGGTATTTAACTGCTAGTAGATGGTTAGAGATGATTTCAATTTATAATCCCTTACTCAGGTTCCTTATTAAGATAACTGTAGCCAAACCTCCCTGGAACTGCCCTTTGGTCCTGTCTTTCCAACTGCTTTTATAACATTAAATATACCCAGGGTTGGGCACCATCATCCTATACTATGTCTCTTGTAAAATTACAATTACAAAATCATTAATAAAAGTTCTCCACAGTGGGTAAGATAATTTGTTTGAAAACCCAGCTATTTTCCAGACTAAAAGACCAATATCACCTAAGGACATAGCTTTGATTCTCTTTGGGATCTAGTTACTCCCTTAAGTCCACAGAGATAGGACAGTCATTAGTGGCAAATTGTATTCCCTACTCAGTAGAGGTAGGGTGTCTTTCTTTATTATTACCCCATTAAGAGGGAATTCGGCTATCCCAGTTAACACTGGGAGTGGGGGCTCATGGAGAACTGGTGGGACTCCTCACATGACTGAAGCAGAGCCATAGAGGGCTACACCCTGCACAGAAGGGACAGAGTAGGGAGAACAGGCGGAGGAATAGCTCTCTACATGAGGGAGCAGTACACCTCTCTGGAGGCTGACATTGGCTTCTGGTTTTGAAACCATCTGGGTCAAGCTATGGGGGGATGGCAGGGAGAGCGAGGTGAGAGAGACCTAACTGTGGCATTTACTCCAGGCCACTGAACCAAGGAAAGGAGCTGGATTTGGAGTTCTCTTGAGAACTGACAGTGGCTGTATGCACAAGGGACTTGGTAGTCATAGATGACTTCAATTACCCAGAAACACTTGGCTAGGTCAGATCGTTCATGCAGTTTCCTGGCTGCGATCAAGGAGCTCTTTCTGACCCAGGAAGTGCAAGGGCCAGCCAGAGGCAACATTCTCCTGCACCTGGTCTTGGCCAAGGGAGATGATCTCGTGTGTGGCTTGAACATTGATGGTACCCTGGGCGACTGCAACCATGAAATTATCAGGTTCACCATCCACTGTAAGGTCGACAAATCAACTGACAGGATTGAAGTCCTGGACTTCAAGAATGCTGACTTTGACAGGCTCAGAGCATTAGTAGGGGAGGTGATGAGGGACCAGGAAGGGAAGGCAAATGGATGCACGAAGAGTGTAGTAGTTGTTCAAGGACACAATCCTCCAAGTACAAAAGAACACTGTTCCTGCAAAGAGGAAAGGTAGCAGGAAGGCTGGCAAGCCCTCCTGACTTAATAGGGACATTGCAGTACTCTTAAAACAGAAAAAAAAAAGAGGTATATGCACAGCAGAAGCTAGGGACAATCCTCAAGGAGGACTATACTTCAGTGGCCAGCACTTGTAGGGTAATGATCAGGAAAGCCAAGGCGGCAACTGAATTTAGGTTAGCCATGGGAGTCAAGGACAATAAGAAGTCCTTGTATATAGGTGGCAGAAGGAAAACAAATGCAAGTGTGGGACCCCTGCTTAACACCTCAGGATAGCTGGTCTGAATATAGATAAAAATAACAAAATTATTTAATATGATAAAAGTTATCACCATTTAAAACTTCTGGGCTTATGCCTGTAGCTCCACATTCTTCTCTTCAAAGAGGCTGACAGCAATATATGTAGGATATTCCAGTTCACCCAAGTGCAGAAACTTCTACTAAGAGGGTCTACATGTGGTAGTCTATATGTGCTATTAATCTGAAGTAGGCTTACTGTGCAGTAAAAATACTGCACAGTAAGCCTACTTGGGAGCATGTCTACATGTCCTCCCTTTTGGGAGTAAATTTGCTTCCAATGGGAGCAGCCCAGTACAGGCCGGAACCTACCCCTTCCTCTGCAGCTGTTTCCCACTCCCGTGTCCCGATTGGCCAATTGAGAAACAAGACTGAGAAAGAGCTGTGAGGGAGGAGCAGGTCACAGTCCCCTGCCTCATTCTGCTGCTGGGGCAGCTAGCAGAGAGCCCCTGGGTGAGTAGGGATTCCCTGCCCAGCTGCAGATTCACTGCTAGGTGCCCCACTGGTAGCTTCCCAGTCAGGGTGCTGCTCAGCTCCCCACTCTTGCAGGGAGCTGGGAGCCTCACAGTACCAGGATGAGGGAGGTGGGGCAGAGAGGGACCTGGTCCTTGCACTGGGGAAGCCAGAAGCTGAGCACCAGGACCTTTAAAACCTACAAAAGAGTAAACTTCCATCAAATGAAATTTTTAGAAGCTAAGAAAGAACTCACACAACACCCAGGTGGACGTATGCCCTCCTTTTGAAACTGCCCCCTGAGGAACCAAGAGAGATGAGTGGAAGCAGGTAGAAGCAAGTAGACTATATGCTGTGTAGTTCAATGAGATGCATGTTGCTCAAGAACAGCTGGGGCCCTGGATTCTAGTGTTGATCATTGCACCTGCTATAGCAGAAACGTCTTTGTTACTTTCTGTCTGCTTTGTCCAGTGAATACTAAATACAAGATGCAGTGGAACAGCTTCAAAAGGAGACCTGGAGAAAGCCCTAGACAATGTCTGGTAGTTAAAGCTCTATGCTACGAAGTTGGCAAGATAAAATTTAAATCCCCTCTGAGTAAAGAGGCTCTAAAACTTGAGTCTTCTGCTTCCTGAGCAGATGCCTCAAGCACTTAACTATTAGGGCTACACCATTAGAGGATCCTTCTTATTTTGTCAAAACTTACACTCAGGTATGTGACTCCATAGCCACATACCTGCCTAGCCAATGCAGAGCTTACTGAATATGCTCAATAAAAGCATAGCATGGGAAATAAAACTACAAACTGTGTAAGTATCAAAAATGCCACTTGCCTGGGTGGAAAACTGTCATTTGGGCATGTAAAGGATAATAGCATTCTCCCTACTAAAACATACTGATTTTTTTTTAAACCAACTTTATTTACATCTCATATTACAATAGGCTCTTCAGACATAAAAGCTCTGGGGAGTTGGCAGGGTCCATTTGTACTTCATGTGGTAGAAGACTACTACTCTTTTAAGGCTACATTTTCGTTAAACAGAAACGATTTACCTTAGAAGTCAAATTTAGTGTAATATTGCTCAGGAGGCAAGAATCACAAATACATCAGGTGTCTTGCATGAATTGTGTTGGGGTATTTTTCTTTGCTTTCTATAATTGTTACATCTTGTATTTTCTGGCACAAAAACTCTTTTCTTGGAGTTGCTTACCTTTCTGCTTTTGGTTTCCATTTTACTTTAAGTGAGGCCTGTCCAATGTCTAAGTCAGGGGATGCACTAACAGGGACCCTGATCGTACAGGGACATGCACTGAGTGCCCACCCCGCTGAAGTCTGTTCCCTAGCACCCACCACCACACCACACATGCTGCCACTATACCACACACTCTAGTGCACCCTCTTTGTACCATGTGCCTCCCACACTGCACCATGAACACCGGCATCTCCCTCTGTACTACATGCCTACCCACTGTACCGTGCATCCTGGTGCCCACCCCCCCACTGAACAGTGCACCTGGGTACACCCCCTACTATACCCTTCACCCCTCTCTCCACACACACACACACTGCACAACCAGGCGCTCTTCCTCACCATCAGCTCCATGGCCACAGGCTCTCTTGTTGCATCACACCTCTCAGGCACTCCATGCTTCAGGCACCCCCACACTGCAGGCTACATCATGCTGCACTGCCTCACCCCCTTGGACAGAAAAGGGGAAGCCAGAAAGAAGGGAAGACTGGAGAACTGGGAGAGCTGAGAGACCACAATTGAAACCTTTGTGGGACATGTGCAGGCTGCCCGTTGGACGTCCTTGCTTCATATTGAACTGTGTAGCACTGACATTTCCATTCCTTTGTTTCTGCATTGATATTACACATTGATTGCTGGGTTTTCCCAGTAGCACATGTCCAATAGCATCTTCACTATTTCATATGCTTTTCTTCATTCCACAGATATGCCTAATGGACCCCCAGACAAGCAGTAGGTCTTGAACCCAACCTCCAAAGGTGTGTGTGTGTGTGTGTGTGTGTGTGTGTGTGTATACATATATATATATATATATATATATATATATATATATATATACACACCCTACCTCCAACAGAAAATTCACAGTAGATATGCACAGACATGTTAATAACATGTCAATATATAATATAAGAACATGTCACACACACACATATATATATATATATATATATAAAATTGACATGTTCTTATATTATATATTGACATGTTCTTAATGTCCTTTGTGCTCAGCTGTGTAAAATGTCCCCAAAGAGCAGGATTCCACAAGGCACAGGAGGAGGCTCTGCCTTCTCTTTCTTTGTCTCATGCAGCAGAATATCACCATTCTGTGGGACTGACACATGCAGAAGGCATATCAGCTGCGTGTCCTAACTTGTATCTGAGATTGCACTTGCCATGAGAAAAATAGGCAAGGTTCATCCATATGACAGTATGTAGCTCAGAACACTCTTCCAGTAAGGAGGAAGGGATGCTGTGTCTACTGTACATTTTCTTTTGTGGGTGGCAGGCACTTTCTCTACTAGCATAAGTGCATTTTTTTACCCTCAAGGTTCTATGACCTGAAGCCAGCATTTTTGCTTGTAGGCATTTGCAATCTCCATTTTTTAATTTATTTTTTATTTCTGCACCATGTTGTGTTTTACAGTCCTCTTTGGATCACCCAGACAAATTAAAATTAAAACAAAAATCCTTTTTTGTTACTAATTAATCAGCATAATAGTTCATTTCTATGGTTTGACTTAGAAAAGGCAATTTGGAAATATAATTTATTTCTCTGTTGTCATTTTTGTGTGTGCAATGTCTCCTGTAGTCGCTGATTGGATGATATTTGAAAATGAGAATGTTGTGTCAGCATAAAAAGGATTGTTAAGAATATGATTCCCAGAATTTAAACACTTAAACTTAACCCAAAGTACCACATTTCCCGAGTTTTTCCTGTAATTCTTCATATTCTTCTTCTAAGGAAAAATAGATAATAATCCAGATGTTGTGTAGTAGTGTTTGTTGAAACTACAAATATTAGCTAAGGAAAAGTAGTAATAACAGTGATCATTTGCATAGCCAAAAGGAAATGTGTTTTTTATTTCTGAAATGTATATATTTCTGAAAGGAGTGTGTGAAAGTGCATGTGCATAAATGTAATGAATTCATATATATATATATGAAATTTGAAATTTTGTTTCATATATAAGGATGAACTATTTTCCCTATTAAAGTAGCTTCATTTAAAATAAGTAGATATGTCAAAATGCAGTTTTTTTTGTAGGAACGAACAGAAGTCCAAATTCTACCTACTAGCATTTTAATTCCTCATGCAGTCTCAGAACATGGAAAGATGTAATGTCTATAATGTTTCAAGTGCCTTAGAAGTGCTATAAGTAAAGGAATAGATGATTCATGGCACTGAAGCACTATATGTTGGCCCAAGCCATGTAAGAAATAACCCTGGATGAACCAGGAACAACTTTAAAGCACTTCACAATGAAGTATTTCAGGTTACATTTGTTTTCCTCACCACAGCCTGTATCCCACAGTGGTCAGCTTCCTACCTTCTTACTACTCTGAGATGGCCCCTCTGAACTTCCTCCCAGCTCCACTGCCCTGGGATATTAGGCCTTGCATGTGAACTTGCCTTTGTAATGTGAAGCATTTACTGGCCACCTTTTCCTAGACCACTAACTTGGAAACTTGGCTTCTTGGATGCAAACCTGTTCACCCACTGGATGAATGACCTGTACTCAGATTATTTTAACAGAGAAAGGTCATATATTTTTTTTCTCCATCTGGGGTGAAGAGTATCCAGTGATCCCTCAGAAAAAGCCACCGGAACCAGGCTATGTATGCACACATTGTTCATACAGTATTAGTATTAGCAACAGTATTAGTAACTCATAGACACTAGAAATATTAGTAAAGCTGAGGCAAACCGAAGGTCCTGAAGAGCTTTGTGATGCCAATTGTGTTCTGGGTGCCCTCATACTGTAAGGAGCTGCCATTCATACAGGGTGCACCAATTGCTGCTGCAGTACAGCAATGACACAGACATTGAAGTCTGTGAGGAGGGCCAAGTTTCAGCTCAGAAACAGCCCCAGGAAAAACAGGAGGATATTAGGAACTTCCTCCTTTTCAGGACTGCTGAGGAGATTTACCATTGTTTCACAATGTCATGTTTTGCATGTTTCATGTTGAAATTGATTTTTAAAGTTTTGCGTCTGTGTGTGTAAGAGCAGCCACTTTGTCTGTCTCTGTTCTCTCCCACATCCTTAATCATCCTACATTTCTGACTGTGGGAATGAATCCTCCCTGTCTTGTTTGCCATCAGTTACCATATGGCAAAACTATTTAGAGCTCTAAATAACCCATCGTGCCCACCTCCCCTCCCCCCCCCCCCCCAAAAAAGAACCCATTCTCTTTGTGCTTGTCATGGGGAGACTGCCTTATGACCTTGACCTATAACCATCTCCCCATTCCATGCAGCCCAAGACCCCAGAAAATGTGACAGCATCCTTGGAAAAGAAACACAGGCTGTAAAAAGCAGACCTTTTAAACCAAGGAATTGTTTGTGTTCACTAATGCAGATAAATATAAGCAAAGCAGCTGGGCTGAAGGAGGAGAAAACCTTGACATATATCAGTACTCACTTATGAGGCTATAAATACCTTTTCTGATCCTACTTTCTTATCAATCAGCTTTCCTTATTCCTTGCCACCTTCCAGAAATGTAAACCTTCACAGAAGTCACAAACAATCAGGTGGGAAGGCCAAAGGAGAATGCCCTTTTTCCCTTTCAACCAATTCCCTTGACAGCCATGGGTTAAAATAAAGAAAGGAGGGAGGGAATGGATTGGATGCGCTATGATTTTTTGGTGGTTTTTATTGCACACAGTGCGAACCATTGGTTGTTTGTTCAGTAACTCAGCCCTTGTCGTATGGAGTCCAAACATTTTAAGTGTCCTGAGGGAAGGCTGTAGCTTGAGCAGGACAGTGTGTAAGCAGGATGAAGTGCATTTCCAGGAGCTTCACTTGACAGTAGGGTGGATGCACGTAGGGAGGTTTCCAGATTCTGAAGTGGCCATTCCCAAGAGGTCTGTGCAGGGGCAGGAGCAGTTTTCTGTCCAGCACAAGAGAATGCAAATTTTGGCATGGAGAAGCCTTGCAGAGGAAGAGTCTCGGTATTCAGGAAACTGTTGCTGGCAAGGAGCATAACTTCTTTGGGGACATCAGGATGTCAAGGTACACAGACAGCTCTTATTTATTGATGAGCTCTTAATTCTAAGAAGGAGACAACAGAACCCAGGAGTACTATAACCAATTCCTAAGGAGATAGATACTTGAATCTTCTCAAAAGGAAGTCATGAAACCTTGCCCTCCCTTCGAAAAACATCCCCTTTCTCTAATGTGTGCTCCCATAATTTGCTTGGCCCTTCCAGGAGGTCATGAGGTAGGACCATTTCCTTCAGCATTAAAAACATGTTTATGTATTATGCAATGGGTTTAACTAAATGGTCCATTTTGAAACTGGATGCTTATCTTGCTGGGATCCTATGACCCCAGCTGACGTCCTGCCCTTTGGGCAGGGGGCTGGACTCGATGATCTTCTGAGGTCCCTTCCAGCCCTAATGTCTATGAAATCTATGAAATAGTCATTTTGAACTTAAAATATTCATTTTGTTATATCCCCATGTCATAATGGCTATTTTCCCCATCATTTTAACTTAATGTTTCCATAAGGATACAGACAACACACAAAGATACAGACAACACACAATCGTTCTATCATATATTTTAATAGTTATACATTAGTAATTATGTATAATATATTCTCAAGTATGACAAAGTTGAATGAGATTATTTTTTTCCCCTGGTTTTTCTGGGCTTGGTCATTACCTGTAATAAGAGTTGTCTGTTGTGTAATGAACAAGTCTGATAGCACTATTGAAAAAGACACCTACCTACCTGGCCCAGCCTTGTACTCTATCTGGAACTGATTTATCATGGAGTGCTTTTTGAGACCATTGAACTTTTCCATTAAATTCAGTGTGCACTGAAACAGCCCTGCATTTTATACCATTAAATCTAATCTGAGATTTGTGCCCAGTCAGTGTTGATCTTGTGGCACTTCACAAAGGCTGCATCTTCTAGAAATGAAGCTACATTTGACCATTGAAAATTTTTAAGGAGCATATTTGGTTTTAATTGCATTCAGTTGTGATTTTGCTTAAAAACTACTTTTCAACTGACTTTTAAGCTGGCACTTCTGAATAGAAAACTCTTTGAAGAATAAAATGTACCCCTGTAGAGTGGATTCACAAAAGACCTATACACAACTCAAGTCCCATTTATGCTGCTGGTTTCAATTGTATTGTTATTTTAAATAATGGCACCAAGAGTAGCAGATGGGGGCCTTTTTATGTTGTTATAAATCACAATAAATAAGTGTTTGGTTCCCTGTGCAAATGTTGCATTTAGAGTAATTACAAATGCTCTGTAAAAATAAAACCATATTGTACATCCATTCTCTAAGTGCAGATTCTGTACATCACAGACACATTACATCTTATTTATCACATATATTTTCTAAAGTTATTCAGCTAACTTGCCTGTAAAACAGGATACAGGGTAGGAAATTTTATTTTTGTACAGCCACTTTTAATCTTGCTTATTCATAAAAGTTTTTAAAGTGCACACATTGCAAGTGGATTTAAAGTATCTGAATTGTAATTACTGTCATTAGTGCTGTACCATCTGCATCTTTCAGGAACCGGCAGATTGAACTAATCACCAATAATTGTTTCAAAGACGTTTAGCACATCTTAAATTTAAACATCAAAACAGAAGTTTATATTTGGCTCTGATTTCTGCCAAAGGCTTCTATTTTCAGCATCCTAGATCTCCACTAGGAGGCTAGTGTAAAATTCTGGACCAATACTGTGTGAAATCTTTCCTTAGTGTAAATTTAATTGGTAATAACAATTAGGAGGTGTCTGGCCTGTATCTTTTCTAAAGCAGTCCCTAGAACAATGACTTCACACATTATTTTGAACATTACCTAACCTACATGAGGTCCATAGCCTGGAAAATGAATTGCTTTCTAATAGAAAGATGAAGATTCCTTCTTAAATGAGCTAAAGAATTGGCTTAGAAAACTTTTATTTGTGTATCCCTCTACCACACCTGACACAGAAATCAACAGATCACTTCAGATTTTACAGACTGGGAGGTGCTGGTGTCAGACTTAGTCTTACTGAAAAGAACAGACTGGGCACCTCTACATGAGATGCTACTGTGCAGTGATTACTGATTTTGTATTTGATTATACAAGTACCAAATAAATGTGCAGTAACTTCAGTAGCTGAATAATACTGCACAGGAGCTCATCACAGCACAGTGTTAATATGGTACTGCACAGTATTATTAGGTTACTGTGTAGTAGCATCACTAAAAAAGTATTTGCTGGTGCTACTGTGATTATAACGCCCACAGTACTACCCCGCTCCTCTTATCCCACCCTCCAGTCTTCCCCCAACAGGCCTCACTTCCCCTATCCAATCATGGAATTTCACCTGCCATCTCCCCACCTTCTGCATGTCTATCCTGACTGCCATGCCTGGAGTTTTCTGGCCCACCTACCTTTCAAGTTAGTAGTTATTACAGGTGATGGAAAGCATTGGCAGCATGTAGCTGAGTGGCGGTGGGAGGGCTATGAAAGCTCCCATGGGGCACAAAGCTCTGAGACCTCCCTGAAGGCGACCAATCTGTGATCCTGTTGGCAGTGGACTCATGTAGGCACTGTTCTGCTCTACCTGTCCATCAACACTTGCAACCAGCCTCATTCCAACAACATAGTTTCAATCAAGCTCACAATTTCTTAGTTCTTCATGGTCAGCTCATTTTTGATAGACTTTGGACATTTATACACATGTTCTGGGGGAGGGAAGGGGGGTGCTTTAATTAGAATGGCTCCAAGAGCTGCTATAATTAAAGAACCTGGAGTATGACATGTATCAGTGTCCCTGCGCTAAAAAATGATGGTGGGGGTGCTTTAACTAAAGCTCATTGAAAAAGCTTTAGCTAAAGCACCCCTACCACCATTTTTCAGAGTGGGGACACTGATGCATGTGATGCTAGAGTCAACTGGAGTTTGGTAATTATCATTACCAGTGCTCTGATGCACTGTCATTACAGCATGTTGTAGCAGCTTTGCTGCATGTGTATAGGCACCCTTTATGGACAAGGAATTTTAGTCTTCTTGCTACTGACTGTCCATAAAGTTATAGACATTTGGCAACACTGCAGTGTATGCTCATAAGAGGGCTGCACATTTGTGCCCAGTTATGTATTTTCTCCCCATGAAGATACTCACTAAAACCAAGTCACATCTCAATATTCTTTCTTTAAAAAACTAAGAAAACTGAGTTTTGTTATGTTTTTTTTACGGGTGGGCATAATCTTTAGCGAGCCCTCAAACCATTTTTGTGGTTCTTTTCTACCTCTGAAGTAAGACTCCATGTTATATTTCAGCATTGCTCTCTCCAGTACCCTATACTGAGGCGGAATCACCTCCCTAATCCTATTTGCTATTACCCTATTTATATCTTCAAAAATTGAGTTTAACCCATTTTGCCACAACATTCCATTAGATACATATGTGAATTGACTCTTCCACTACTATGATGTCTACATCCTTCTCATAGCTGCTGCTTTTTAGGATGCTGGCCAGCATTTTGTAGTTATGGCCTCCCTTCATTGTCCTAGAAGTGTCACTTTCCTTTTAGATGTCTTTAAACACATTTTATTTAAATATACTCTGGTTAAAAAAATGGCTCTGTGTGAGTGCCCTGCCCTCATCCTTAGTCCCCCCCCCCCCCCCCCCGGTCTTTGTATCAGCTATACATTTAGTCAGCAGAGTTTAAAAATGTACAGTACTTTCCTCTCATATATGAAATTGGTAAAAAGTTCTGAGCTTAGTATGCAGCCCTACAGAACCCCACTAACTTGAGTGCTCAATGATAATTTACCATTGACAACTAGGTCATTTTAATCTGAATATTATCATTATTATGGCACACTTTAAGCATTCTAAAATGGGACTCTTCAGCCTGGAAAAACGCAGGCTCAGGGGTGATCTGATAGCTGCCTTTAAGTTTATAAGGGGTGCTCACCAGGATCTGGGGAACATTTGTTCACCAGAGTGCCCCAAGGGATGACAAGTTCAAATGTTCATAAACTCCTTCAAAACCGTTTCAGGCAGGACATAAGGAAGAACTTTTTTACTGTCCAAGCCCCCAAGGTCTGGAATAGCCTGCCATCGGAGGTGGTTCAAGCACCTACTTTGAACATCTTCAAGAGAAATTTGGATGTTTACGTTGCTGGGATCCTATGACCCCAGCTGACTTCCTGCCTCTGGGGAAGGGGGCTGGACTCAATGATCTTCTGAAGTCCCTTCCACCCCTAATGTCTATGAAATCTATTAAATCAGACCCCAGGATCATTATCCAACTTCTGCTAACTGTCTGAGGAAAAAAGATGGGATTTATAACCCGTCTGGAAGATGAAAACAAAATCTGGATTGTTACACGCCAAAGGGAGGATTTGATGTGAATGTTTCACAGGAGAGATAAGCAAATAAAAAGTCTGCTAGGAAGTAAAGCAAAGATTATTTAGATTCACCCATTCATGCCCATGCTATGCCCATACCATGAAGGATCTATCTCTACTGTATGTCAGTTGTAGTATAGCACCCTTTCCTCACAGCTCTCCAGGCCAGTCAGTTACAGCATCAAAGGTCAGTTTCTTAACTTGATCTTGATGGAGCTCTGCTGATAAGCCCAACTGAGGCTCTGGCTCAATATTTAAAGCAAACATATATAGGAGTCTCCCTTGGCTCACATAGAGTGCATCATTAATGCATGCCTTGAGCTGGGCAGTATGGATAACCTTCTTTAAAAGAGATTTAAAAAATGCACTTCTGAGACAATGGAATGTCTTTTAAATCAATGTTGTAAAACTAGTGCAAACTCCCTTATGTAGGCTGATTTAAAGCATTTTAACTCCTGATTAAATTGGATTAATGTGCATCAGTGAACCACTGTACTAAGCTAAATCAATTTAAACCAAAGATAAACTGGTTTGTAAGCATCTTTAGAGTAGGTTTACATTGGTTTAAGTAGACCATTAATTGATCAGTGACTTAGTTAAACCCATACAACTTTTCTTATCTGGACAGAGACAATGTGTTAAAATGAGCTGGATCTCCACTCTGCATTGCCTGAGTTTATTTGGGATTTTTAACTTGGCAGCCATAATAACCCTTTGAGGTATTCCAGGATATTTATTTCATTTGTTTTAAAAATATATCTGGCAAGTATCAGATGTGCATTTGTTTCCAGATAGAATTCTTATATTGTTTGCCGGAAAGGGATACAATTCTTAAAGATTTTTGTTGCCTTCTGTCATAACCAATTGCTGTTTTTCAGATAGTAGAGCATAAAAAGAAAGAGAGTCAGAGGCTGAGACCTTTTGAGCTGGCCTTCACTTAAACCCCACTGGTAAAGTTGATGGCCTTGGCCTGCTACATAATTACTTCTGCTGAGCGCATTTTTAAATAATCTTTGTATATTTTTCTTTCTTTGGTATGGTTTTCTTCCAAAGGAACTGTTAAGGAGATCATAGATCTTGTTAATAACAGTTCTGCTTTGTCTTTTGAAGTTTTCCTTGCTTGAGGGAGGTGGATAATTTGGAATGTCTGACTTATAGGTCTTCCTGGAGCTAGAAGAAGGTTTTATCACTCTCCCTCTATCTATTTATATTCTCTGAGTTCTTTACCTTATTAAAGGATTGTGACCAACTAGTGAGCTGCAATCCTGAACACCTGCCAATGTTCAAATTAAATAAAGTGGTTATTATCTAGAAATGGAACTGGTTTTGTACAAGGTTTTTAATATTCTTCTTATTGTTGACTCCTATATCACACCACAGTATTATATTCCATGCATTAATACTTATCTGTTTGTAGGGCTGTATACTGAAAAGTAAAAGATTTAGAGTCTTTGTAGATATATAAAATGCCTAGCAATTGAAGCAAGCGATAACCCCATGTTAGACCTTTTACGTGGTGGAGGTAGAAAGAGAGGTAGAAGTGTTGATGATGGCCTAAACCAAGCACTGACGGATTTGGCAATAGCTTTTGCATGGAAGTGGAAAAGGAGATGTAAGCTTGGAGTTAAAAACAACAGAAGAGCTGTTTTTAAAAGAAAACAAGTTTGTTGTTTTTAATGGAAACAAGGAAGAAAATCTTTTCCTTTTTTTAAAATAAAGAAACAGACACAAACCAAAACAAAAAACCCCAGGGCATCTTCATTCAAAGTGATCACATTTTTATAGTCTAATTCTGCAAATAATGTACTAAGAAGCAAAAGGGAGAATCTGTCCCATAGTAGTAATTCAAATGGCCAGAAGTATTTGTGTTTAATATCAGCCTTTAGGCTGCTTTCAGACATGGGAAGCAACAGTTCAACTTCTTGATTACAGAAGAACACAGGAGTAAACTTTGCATTGTGCTCCTAAGTTAAGCACTGTCAGCCACTGGGGCTGAACTGTCTACAATTAGTTCTCTTCATTTTTCTGAGTTAGAAAACTTTTAAGCAGAAAGATATTCAAAAATCAGTTGTGTTTTAAACATATTGCAAACAAAGCCCCAAACCTTGAACCTGAACACAGTATTCTTAGATTTACAATTTTTAAAAAAACCAATAAATGGTGTTTGCCTTTATCATCTAGAGAGATGCATCTATGCTCACTCGAGGATTTTTACCAGAAACATATTGAGTCACTCTGTTTCATCTTCCTAAATCCAATAAACAGAATTAGGCTATTATTTGACCACAAAATTGTCATAAAGTGCAAACATGGAGTATACAATTTTATAAGCATTTTCATCCTTATGTATTCATAAACTCATTCAACTCTTGCCTTCCCCTGACTGTATATTTCAAGCAGCTGAATTCTATTTTATATAATTTAGGAACATTAGAGGCCAATGAGTATTGAATGCTGAAGATCACAATGGGAATACTTGTATATTCCAGCCATATGGATTCTTTGTAGCAGTTACAAATGATGCCTATTAAAAAAACAGCTTTGTTACAAAGGAAATGACATTCTTTTTTGCACTGAGCATTGACATGGGCAGCTAAAATTTCTTCACAAGGTCTTTAAACAAGTACACCTGTGGTAAAAACATTTATACTATGTAGCACTGGCAAAACATGAAAATTAGAGCTAGCTGGTATATTATGTCATTATGAAGGTGAATACACATTTTAGCAATATGAGTACTATGAGTCAATTCTTCAGTTTCAGTTTGTCATTTCCATACTAGGAATAAAGAGCAGCATGAACTTATTATATGTTATACATTTTAATTTATATGGTGATATTCTATTTTTACATTCTTAACTGGAGGAGCACGTAATACTGCAAGAAATTTTCTTTAGGTCTTCATTGTGGTACATTCAGAGTTATTAAATTCTGCCTTTAAACTATTCACAGTGCTCTGCAACTATAATATCTTTCAGCAGACTATATATTTTTTTTTCCAGTTTAAATGCCCTAGGTGGCTGCAGGGGAGGAGTGGGGGCAGTGGTGCAATTACACCCCCACTTACATTCCTGCTCTACCCAAACTTTAAAGCTAACTGCTTGGGAAGGGCAGCCACACTTCTGTTCAGGAAGCACTTAGTCAATTGACTTGATGGATCACTGTAATGCTAATATGGGTGCATCTACAGGAGATGATTTACTTATGATTAGAGCTGCAACTGGGCCCAGGCCACCTGCAGCAGCTTGCCCAGATCCCACCTCTGGTACCTGGCATACCATTGCCCTATGATGCCTTCCTGTACCATGTTCCTGTGCTGGATGCTGCATACTCCTACCCAGGCCCGTCAGCACTGGGCTGCTGCGCGGAGACTCAGCGAGCTGTTGACGGAACCATGCTGGCATCTTCCCCAATGCCACTGTCATGACCCAATGATTGTGTGTGCGCTTCAGCACTGCAGAATTATTTCCCGCTACATGGAGCTTTCTTTGCACAGTGCAATTCTCAGCTGCAGAGAGAAAACCCCGGTGCAAAGGAGTTCCCGCCACCCGTATGTAAATTTGTTTCCCACTATTGGCTGTTTCTAAATTATTCCCATGTGGTGGCTAGCGATTGGCTTGCTAGTCGTATAAGAAGTTTGAGCAGTTTCTGCCCAAGTAGTAGAGGACTCCACAACCATCTCGTGGGGACTCTGAGCACACGGCAGAGTAATAGAAACTTTGTGTGTGTCTCAGAGGAGTTCGGCGGCTCTTCCAACCACCAAACTCTTCCCGTCTCGTTCGTTAAATTCTTAAGACGTATCTACGGTTTTGCGCACTCGTCAAGGGTATCCAGACCTCTGTCGTGTTTATTTTCGTGGAGCCTAGCAAACTCCGTGTGTCTTCAGTGGAGCCTAGCAAACTCCACTTGTGTTTGTCTATAACTGCAATTCAAGAAAGTTTTTCCTGCCTGCACCGCGACCACCTACGGTGTAAGTAAAACAATCTTTAATTAACCGCTACGAGTCCGTGCCTAATTAGAGTCCATCATGCAAAAGTACCCGCCCTACCATTGCGGGCTCCCGGCCACAGCCCGCCGAACGCCCCCGAAAGCCTCGGACCGCTCCTGGCCAGCACATGGTGACAAGGATGGGATCCGGGGAAGGCACGATGGAACTAGAATTAGTTAAGAACTGCCCTTGGCGCAGTGGAAAACGCGAAGTAGAAAACATCATGGAACTGGAGGCGCATATCGCTTACCACCAGGTGGGCGGAACGGGTGAAAGGTTTATCAGCGGACATTTTTCGCTGAAGGGAGAAGAGGGAGCTTCCAAAGACGGAGCCCCAAGAGAGAGGGAAGTGTATCTTCACCCCGCGGCATTCGGGTGTATAATGAATAATGAGTGGGTCCTGTTTAGGCCCCTCAACACTGTGACCCTCACCAGAGTCAACCAGGCAGGTGCAGTAAACCCAACCCTCACCCAGGAGTGTGCCCATTGCCTAAGATGTGCACGAGAGAGTGAGGAACCGGTACAGATTGACTGGTTCAGCCCCTTCATGGTGGCGTCTAAATTGAGGAGTCGCAAGCTTCCATCCGAGCTCCACGAAGATTTGGAGATGGAGGAACACGCCGCAGATGGAAGGGTAGCCCTGAGGTACGACAAGGGGAAAATGATAACAGCAATATTTCGTATAGTAACCAATTTAGTACAGAAAAATGCAAGTTTGAGAGCCCAGCTGCGTATGGCCGTTCAAGCGGCTAAAGAGACGGCTGCAAAAGAAAATCTTGAGACGCCACTCCAAGATGGCGCCAAGCAAGAGGGAGACCACGTGGAAGAACCGGAAGAGAAGGGTGGAGCTTCGGAGAAACATGCGAGAGTTCGGCCAGCGACCCCTCCCACCGACGCAGCGTCGCTTCCGGCGATCACGCCTTCTTGCCGATGGAAGGGAGAATCGAGCGGAGGAGTGCATCCGCTCCTCCTGCCTGAAACAATAACAGCACCGACTCCCGCAGTAACAGCTCGTCCTGTAGCCACGATCAACCCAGTGACTGATGCACAGGGTGCAGTTTGCACTGCCACCTGTCGCACTCATGTTTGGGCGGAGCTACAAGAGCTTTACGGAGAATCTGGGATGGAATCCGATGAGGCTCTAGCCTCATGGCTAGGACTCACGTCCATGGAGTTTGAGTAATCTTCATCAGTTGTCATGACTGCGTATCCTGATGGAGCCAAGAATATCCAGTGATCGGGAACATCGATACCTGACCGAGGCTCAAAGTGCAAGACATCGCGAATCCGATCTCCCACCGTTGCCACAGAGAACACCAGAGGAGCGATTCATGTTTGGATTTCTCCTACAGCATTCTTGACTCAATAAGCGGCAACTTCGGATTTTAGGGGATGCAGGCCAATGGCAGATGGCGTACAAGTTTTCATTATTTAGAAGAACTGGATGATGAATCCTCAACGCTTTCATCTTGTTGAGTGTACAAGAGAGGGTTGTCCAGAGTAGAGTCGTATTCAAATACCTGTATTATATGTTTTGGGAGTGATAGTGAGTTTAATTACTGCCTTGTCGTGCAGTTCCATGTGAATTTTGTAATATTAGTGAAATAACTGTTTTAAGAGAATTCTTTTCACAGATCCGGAATTCAGTGCGTGGCTGAGAGAAGCCCCAAGAAGGACAACATCATCGAAGAAGTGAGGGCTTGACGCGCGACTTCGCCATGACGCCCACTGAAGCCCTAATAGTTCAATTCTTTATTATGAATATAATTATGTGTGTATGTATTTGTGCCGGCTATTATTTGATTCGATCCCTGGAGGATGAATTTATTATGTTGTCTGATTTTGTGTTTCCCCGTTTAGTTCAACAATCCGTTGTAAGAGCTACTGGCGACCCGAGTGACGAGCATGTGGTATAATTCAGCTGTGCCTTCAGCAAGGGGGGATGTCATGACCCAATGATTGTGTGTGCGCTTTGGCACTGCAGAATTATTTCCCGCCACATGGAGCTTTCTTTGCACAGTGCAATTCTCAGCTGCAGAGAGAAAACCCCAGTGCAAAGGAGTTCCCGCCACCTGTATGTAAATTTGTTTCCCAGTATTGGCTGTTTCTAAATTATTCCCATGTGGTGGCTAGCGATTGGCTTGCTAGTCGTATAAGAAGTTTGAGCAGTTTCCGCCCAAGTTGTAGAGGACTCCACAACCATCTCGTGGGGACTCTGAGCACGCGGCAGAGTAATAAAAACTTTGTGTGTGTCTCAGAGGAGTTCGGTGGCCTGATCAACCACTAACCTCTTCCCGTCTTGTTCGTTAAATTCTTAAGACGTATCTACGGTTTTGCGTGCTCGTCAAGGGTATCCAGACCTCTGTCGTGTTTGTTTTCATGGAGCCTAGCAAACTCCGTGTGTGTGTCTTCGGTGGAGCCTAGCAAATTCCACTTGTGTTTGTCTGTAACTGCAACTCAAGAAAGTTTTTCCTGCCTGCACCGCGACCACCTACGGTGTAAGTAAAACAATCTTTAATTAACTGCTATGAGTCTGTGCCTAATTCTAGTCCATCGTGCAAAAGTACCCGCCCTACCGTTACGGGCTCCCGGCCACAGCCCGCCGTGCGCCCATGAAAGCCTCGGACTGCTCCCGGCCAGCACAGCCACGTGCTGCCTCCCAGAGTTGCAACCAGTCCAAGGAGGAGACCATCATACTGTGGGGAGAGTCTGATGTCTTCAGCCAGTTTGTGCAGACTCGGCATTCCAATGTGCACATTTATGAGGGCCTGTCAGGCTGCATGTGTGACCATGAGCACAACTGGTTAGTGTGCCAGTGCCACATAAAGGTCAAGATCTTGCAGGCACAGTGGAACACCATCATAGACCACAACCACTCATCAGGGGCTGCCTGCAAGTTCATACCCTTTATGCAGCAGCTATATTACATACTCAAACCTTAGGACCCTGGCTGGAGCCGTGGCATGTACTTGAGCATGGGCAGCCTACCCAAGCCTCCACTCTCGCCTGGCACACACAGTGATGTGTCATTGGGGGAGGGCCCCTCAGGCTGCCAGGAGCTGGTCCCACCATGCTCCCTGCCCATGGCCTATTCCAGCAGCTCCAGGAGCCCAGGCCAGCACCTGCCCTGACAGGTCTGCATGCTCAACCCTGTTCAGGAGGCCAGGCTGGCTATGGCACTGCTACCCACCCGCAGCTCCAGCTCCTTCCTGGAGGGGACCCCTGCCTGGGCAGCCAGACACCATGCCCCTGCAGCCCAGGACCCAGCTAGGACCTACACATCCTTGCCACCAGTGGGGACTGGTTCAGGCCACTGGGCATGCCTCCCACACCCACCTAGTTAGTCCCGCACTGGGGGGAGAGTAACCCCAGGGGCAGGACCCTCTCTGCACCTGCCCCACCCCCTGCCTTGGCCTCAGTCCATTCCCCAGCCCCTGCCCCCACTCCCTGCCTGGCTTGCTTGTGCTCCCCCTGTTCTCCAGAACCCCCCTGCACAGCATGCAGAGAGGCAGGAAACCATGCAAAACTTTATTGAACAGCCTGTGCCTCTGCAGCTAGGTGGGCACAGGCCTCTTACATGCCGAGGAATACATTGATACGGCAGTGATGTCCTTCTCAGCTGCAGGGAGCAGGGCCATATCCTCCGCACGGTTGAAGATCAGGGTCCCATGCCAGGTATAGGTGTGCTCGAGGCACCGTGGCAATCAGTAGCAGCAAGGCATAGTGGGTCAAGCACCCCTCAGTCGATGCAAACAGCTCCTTGCAGTGTACCCAAGATACTGTCAGCAGGGGAATGCTCAGAGCGCAGTACAGTACAGTATAAGGGAGGCTGGCCCTGGGATGCCTCTCTGGGGAGGCCTTGTGCGAGGAGGTGGGGACACCAGCTGTTCTGTGTCCCATTTGGACAGGAGGCATAGGCAGCAGAAGGCTGGGGCTTCAGGTATGACTGCAACGCAGCCTGGTTATGGGCTCCAGGTGGCTGCAGCAGGGAGAAGGGGTATGCACTCGGTGGTGTGGGAGGGAGTAGGGCTGGCACTGAGGCAGAGGCAGGGGCAGGTGCTACATAGCAGAACCTGTGGCAGTGGACATTGCTCCTGGGGCCTGGGGGTGGAGCAGTCATGGTATGACGGGCAGAAGCTGTGGCAACACAGCACCTGCCTGCCACCACCATGCTTTGCTGCCATGAGCAGCAAATCTGCTCCCACATCCCAACAAGTATAAACACCTGTCATGGGTAGATTTACTCTAGAATAATTTACTGTAGAGTAAACCCACCCCATGGTATTTTCACATGTAGACAGTATCTCTTCATTCCATAGGAGTTAACAACCCCCTCTTCTTTTTAATAGCCTTGATATTTCACTATCTAAACTATCCTTCTTCTGCAATGTTGCTGTCCCTTAGCCATTCTTGGTAAAGTCTCTCTTTTATCTCAAAGCCCTACAGACTGAATTTAGCTCTAGCTAAAAATCTTAATTCAAGTATAGTAATATTAACTAGGGAAAAAATGACTAATAGTGAAGTATTGGGGGCCCTGTCAAGATACCCAAGGAAACTAGATTTTTTTATGACTTTGAATAAGAGATGTACATTTAACTATAATTATTATGGGACTAACAAAATGCTATCTTTTGACCATTATGATAAGTTTTTGCCTAGTTTCTTGAGGTTTTTTTTTTTTAATTGAATCTATAATGTAGCAAATTAGTACACATTTCAATACAGGTTTGTTTTTTTTACTTTGATCTTGATAGTGTGAGGCCCCCAGCATATCAGTAAAACTTCTAGTTTGTCTTTAAATGGAGAAAAATGTGTGTTGTGTTATATGTTATGATGAACCATACCCTCTGCAGCCTCCTTTTTAAAATTCTAGATTTGCTCATGGCTCCAAATAGCATGTTACTTAAAAAGCTCAGAAGGGATTGTAATGGTGCCTTGACTTCCTGTTTATGTAAATTATCAGTAAACTTAGAGCCAACATTAATCAATAAATTTAAGCACTTACTACTTTACAAGTAGTGTGTCTACATATGCAATTACTGCACAGAAAGCTTATTGCACAGTAAAATACTTTCTACACATGCACCCATTGGGACCATATTTGCTCCCAATGGCAGCAGTTCAGGAGTAGTTGAGAACAGAGAAATGCCTACCCTGCTCTCCTGGCATATGGCAGCCAGGGGGAGCTCTATGCCCCCTTGGGTGCCAGCCCCAGGCTGGCAGAAGACACCAGGTTCAGGCCTCAACCTTTTCCCAGCCCTGAGCCCTGGGTCTGGGAAAGAGCTCTCTCCCCCACAGCTCTTTCCCAGCCCCCTCCCCTGATTAGCCATTTGGGCCAGGAGGCCAGGGAAGAGCTGTGGTGGTGGGGACTCCCCATCCAACCCAGGGCTTGCTGCTAGCTGTCCCACTGTGGAACAGCTCCTGCTCAGCACCCAGCTGAGCAGGGAAGGAAAAGCTCCCCAGTTCCAGTGCTACTCAGCTCCCCACTCCTGTAGGGTGCTGGAAGCCAAACAGCACTGGACAGGTTACAAAGAGGGACCCAATCCCCACACTGATTGGCTCCTGGTTGTTGGGGGGAGCTGGGAGCTGAGCAGTGCCAGAACCAGACCCCCTGCTGGTGTGGCTTACCAGGAGCAAATGTGCTCCTGGTCAGTGTCTAAATGAGCACTACTATGCACTATCCACTGCAGTTAGTTTAGTACTTTTATTTACAGGTACTACCTAATTGTATAGTAGACTAATCTACTGTGTAGTAGCTTATGTGCAAGGTTACATGGTGATGCTTTACTACAAAGTAGTTTAGTCTACTGCACAGTAAAGTGTCTCATGTGGACATACCCAAGGGGGGACTAATATTACTACAAAATCTTCAGGACAGGGAATAAATGCTTAGGGGTTTAAATTCCATGAAATGAAATGATACACACTTTAAAATTCTTCTGAGATTTAAGAGACCAAACTTTGTAAGATCAGAGCTCTAGTCTGATTTTCTATAAGAAAAATAATGTAAGGTAACTATGGCTACCTATACATTAGCATGGATAGTAATAGAACAAAAATCATCACTAAAAGTGATCTGATAAGTATATGGAATGGAATTCTATTTACCCTAACAAACATTTGCCCTGATTCCTTAATCTTCTGAAATTATTAATGTTATCTATCTAGTGCCTCTAATAAGAATAGATCCTTTGATCAAATAATTATCGTTGATTTTGTTTTTCCAGACAACAAAGACTAACTGGTTTAGGACCTAATTCACAACCCTCTGAAATCAATAGACACCTATTGATAAAGTATTTTATAGACTTGGCCCTGTCTACGTTGGTTGATCTGTCTATGCTGGTTGCTTATTCTGGCAGGTCTTGAGAAGAGTTTGTTCCTCCTGTAATAAAGATAGTACGTTCACTGATGACCTATTTTTTTAACATTTTTGGATAAGTTTTACCAACAAAAAATAAGCTTTGTGAGTTCCTCATTCACTTATATGTACAAGAGCACTTGACTTCTGAAAACTTCAGTGTGGAAATCATTAAATCAGTGAGCAACAAATAACAACATGTCTCTTTTAGTCAATAAATAGCAACACAGCCATTTTTTTCTAAGACCAGTTTTGAAAGCAATGGGCATAGTTGAGTTTTCATAAGGAAATCAACTTGAATATTTTTGCATAATCCATTCAAATTTTTTATTTAAAATGTGCAAAAATCAAAAACTTGTCTGGGGAAGTCTTATGACTATAAATTATAGCTACGTGTACCAAATATAATATTGCATGAGATTTTCTCAGGTCTTTGAAGCTTTCTGGATTTCTTGTACATTCACAGATGGAAAAAGATAAAACAAACGAGTTAAAAAAATCTCTAGATTTTCCTTCTTACTCAAAGACAGTTTGTGGGGTGGTAGATTCTGGTTGGGTTCAAAAGTATTTCCTTGAATTTCCATATAGCCTCTAAAAGCTGATAAATGTCCAGTCCTAAGTGTAAGTAAATATGCATTAAAAAAACAAACAAACTTGGTTCACTGCATGGTCCTTTGGTAAACATATGTGAATTAAAAAAAAGCTGCTTTTTATAATTATATATTTAAATAAAAAAGTTAAGCAGTCTTGGTTTAAGTTGCAAATAGCTGCTGCTGTTTGGTATTGTCTTTCCTGACATAGGCAAATAACATAAAAGTTATGATTCTTTTGTGTTGCATGCTGCCTTAGCAGAAGAAATCAGAAAAGGAGTCGTCCTTTCTCTCAAGTCGTTCTGCTGGTTAATATGGTGGCTGGAGCATTTGGCGATGGTATCAATGACTGTAAACTTTGAGAATTGTTGGGGTCCCGTGCCTGGTTTTCATTGATTTATTAGATCAGAGGCTGACATATGCAAGGTTCACCATAAATTGCTGTTGCAAAATCCAATGCCTCTGGCAAAGTCATTGTCCTAGATGTTTCCTAGTAGTTATCAGATGTTTCAATGTCCTCCTACATTAAGAAAAAAGGTATTCTCTGCTAGTAATACTATGTCACAATATATAATTTATTTACCTGATGTTCAATATCAGGGCATCGTTTTATCAACTGCCAATGGCATGGTAAATGAAAAAGTATAGCATTTAAATAAATACAGAGGAAAAAGGGAGAGAGAGAATATTGTGTTGCTATTACTAGGATTGCTCAGATTTCTAGGGTTGCATTTTAATAATTAACAGGACATGCATACTGCAGCAATGAAAGTTATCTTACTTAAACCTATAAAAACTTGTGAATGTTTAATTATGGTATTCACTGCTCTGTTAGGACCCAAAGCAAAAAGAAAAAAAAGAAAGAAATAAACAAAAAAGAAAGAAAAAGAAAACTTCAATCCTGCACAGGATCAGTTTCTTTTGTTTTAAAAAGGGGATTTTGATGTTCTCAGACCAGTGTGATGGAACAGATTTTGCAAAAAATGGGGAAAAAAAAAACATATTAAGAACAAAGATTTAAATCATACCCATAAAATGTATTTAATTAGTACCTTTTTGTGCTTCCTTTATTTTATTTCCTTTATTTTATTTGCATAATGATATGTACAAAATTCTGTAAAAGGAAACAGACAATAGAACTTCAAAGGAATGTCTGAGGGAGGCTTGCTATAGTTCACGGTCCACTGGTATGATGGACCATAATGGAATTGTTATAGTTATGTATGTCAATGGATCCTTAGAGTTTAATCCATAAATTATAAACCCAATAGACCGTAGCAGATCCCTCTATGTGAATGGGATCCCTCTATGTTTATATGTATTAAAATCTATCATTATGAAGATAATTGTTTGTGTTGATACTAACTCCTTACACTTTCAAAGTTGTGGTTGTTTTAGTGTCAACATGGGGAGAAGTTGTAAGCTTTAACTTGTGTTAGCATTTATTAACTTGTATGGATGTCAGGGAAAGAAAGGTCCACACAATCAAATGAAACACCAATGTGGATACAGACTTGAATCCAACCAAAAAATTTTTGATTGTTGGAATGTGGGCAGTGTTGGACTGAATTTTAGAAACCCAGCCCCTATACCTTTGTTCCGGGTGAGCACAATCCTCAGACCGACCACAACACCTGCCACCTGATAATAGGCAAATGTACTGATACAGAGTGATAACGAAAAAGCAACCATACAAACAATCAAACAATTCTATATCTACCAATTGTAGGTCTCTCATCAGCAGGGATCCTGGTTGTCCCTGATAAAAAAATCACAAATTCTCTGATAAAAAAATCCAAAATCCGTGATAAAAATTAAAGCCCCACCCCACCCCCAGTCCTGCTAGTGCCCCTCACTCCACCCCACAGCCTCCTTAGTCCCGCTTGTGCCCCTTACTCCCCCACAACAGTCCCCCAGCCCCACACACACAGGACACACAGACAAACACATGCACACAGACATACACTCCCCCCACCCCCAGCAGGTAGGTGTGCGTGGGGGAACGGGGGGGAAAGGAAGAGGTTGCGGGCACAGATTGAGAATGGGGGAGGAGTGCATCTCTGCACCTGCTCCCAGGAGAGGGGTGGGCTAGGGCAGCAGTGCCCCTCTGCAGGCCACACATGCACTGCCTGGCCAGGGCAGGAAGGTCACACACAGCAGCCACCACCACACCACCACTGCTGGTGGGGGAAGCTGGCTGGGGGCTGAACGAGCAAAGATGTGTTGGGGGAAGACATGGAGTGCCTGTCAGCCAGCAGGCACTCCTGGTGGGGGTTTCCCCAACAATTTTCCCTCCCTCAGCCCAGGCAGGCAGGTGGGGAGAGGGAGCAAACAGAGCATCCCCCAGGGCACAGTGGAGGAGGGGCGAGGGGCACTGCCAGCCCTCCAACTCAGCTCACTCTGTGCCCACTCCCAGGAGCAGGGCTGGAGGGGCGAGGGCAGCAGTGCCCCTCTGTGGGCCACACACTGCTGCCCAGCCAGGGGGGAGGGAGAGCTCACATGCGGCAGCCATCACCACCACTGCACAGCCACTGCTGCACCTTATGCTGCTTGCCTGTGGCCGGCAGTGGGAAAGCCACATGGGATGTGGGGTGCGGCGGCAGCTACTGTGTGCAAGCCCCCACTCCCGCCTGGCCAGCCGGGCATGTGCAGTTCACAGAGGACAACTGCTTCCCTCATCCCCCTGGACCAGCTCCAGGCAAGTGGTACGGGGCACGGCAGTAGCAGTGTAGTGCTGCTGGCACACAGTGGCCACCACCGCTACCTTGCTACCGCTGGCGGCTGCCCCCATGCTGCACCTCTGCTCACATGGCGGTGGCCACCAGCACTACTGCACCACTGCCACTGTGCCCCACACCGCTTGCCCAGAGCAGGGGTGAGGACAGCAGTGTCCCTATGTGGGCCTCACATGCCTGCTTGGCCGGGTGGGGGGGTTCGCATGCACCTCATGTCCCATGTGGCTTTCCCACCACCAGCCACAGGCAAGTGGCATGAGGTGTGGTGGTGGCAGTGGCTGCCGAGTGCAAGCTCCCCCTCTCCTCCAGCTGGGCAGCACACGTGTGGCCCACAGAGGGCCACTGCTGCCCTCGCCCCCCCCCCCTCCTCCCGGCCCTGCTCCTGAGAGCAGGCACAGAGTGAGATGAGGTAGGGAGCTGGCAGTGCCCCTTGCCTCTCCACCACCGTGCTCTGGGGCATGCTCTGTTCCCTCCCCTTTCCCCACCTGCCCACCCTCCTGTCCAGGCTGAGGGGAAAGTGTTGAGGAAAGCCCTATGAGGAGTGCTTGCCAAATGGCAGGCATTCCATGTCTTCCCCCAACACATCCTTGCTCCTTCAGCCCCCAACCAGCTTCCCCCCCAGCCCTGCCTCACAACCCCTAAGCCCCACTTACCTCAAGGAACAAAGATCCTCCTCCTGCAGCAGCCTCTGTTAAATGATTGCATCGGGTCCCACCCTTTCCTCCTCTCTCTCCCCCTCCAGGCAGGTCTGGGACTTTCCCGCCTCTTTTGCAAACAACACTTTTAGACTGGAACTCAGCCAGCCTGCAGAGCTCTTTGCAAAAGGGGGAAATCCATGGGTTTACCTGCTAAAAGGGAAAATCTGCATTTTCTCCAATTAAAATGGGAAATTTGTGTTTGTCTCTGTTTTTCCATGGGAAATGGAAAACCCAGATCCCTGGTCATCAGAGTTAAAGTACATTTGGTCAGGATTCAGGCTCCCCTCTGAGGCTCTTTCTCTTAGGTGTCAGCAGTCTGGAGGTGGGATGTCATGGCTTGCAGCCCCCCTCCAGTGGGGTGGATGAAATGGACTACTGGTATGCCCTTGGTTCATGGTGGCCTCGGGGACCCTTCCCAGGGGACAGGGATGGGGGCCCCTCTCAGGGAGCAAAATGGGAAGGGACAGGGAGGGATGGGACAAAGGGAGAGACCCTTTGTTAATCTCAAGTCTCTGCTTTTGTATTCTCCTTTCCCCTTGATGACTCCTGATGATTCTTCATCTGTGGCTATCTCTGGTTGGTTGTTTCTCTGTGGTCACACATTCATGTAGCATTCTGGGCTTTCTCCTAATTTGATTTGTTCCCCTGAAACCGGGACTTAGGCCCCCCTGCTCTTTGTAGCCTTGTTGCTGGTGGCACTTATCTTGTGTTATGGGACAGTATGGTACATATTTCTTTGTTTCCTAAGCTGTGTGTCCTTGTTGTGGTAAACAACCTGTCTGCCATGAAGGCTGTGATCTTGTGTTATGACATTTGTCCCTTTATTCTCAGGCTGTATCCATCCATTGGCCTTGTTGTGCTAAACAGCCTGTCCACTTCCAGGGCCAAGAGAAGCTGTGTGTGTGTTCTCTTTAGGAATCCATTTAAGCCCCGCTGCCCATCTGGAACCCTTATAATACATATATCTATACCTATAAACCAATTCCCCCAAAAACAGAACTTTAAATGCTATTTCTAAGCCAACAGGCAGTATTTAAAGACCTTTTATCTAAATTGCTATCACCAGAACCTTTCTTCTCAGATTATACTGGACAGTTATGTCTATATATATTTTAAAAGTGGCTGTTTGTTTTTAATCTGCATTCTGTACTCTATGTGTGCAGTACATATGTGCAAGAATCCTTATGAAAAGCAGTTATTGCTTATGCTCTGCAGCTGCTTTAAAATTCCAATATGTCTGCTGTTTTATATTTGTTTAGTTTTCTTTAAATGGCACTTATGCACTAAAGGTATATACATATAAAAATCATTGGATATAGCAGAGCACTAAAAAGGTTTAAAACGAGTATAGGCTTTACTTTTATTTAAAGAAATAAACAGGAATCAGCAATCAAAAAACATTCCTAGGTTGTCAACATTTTAATGCTATTTTGAAGAATGGATTTTTTGGTAAATTTATAAAAATGAAATTTAGAAAAAAACAGACCTCCACTTGCAATGTCATGGTGCAAAACCTGAATTATTTGATTTAATGTCAGACTCAGCAGCAAAACTTTAGTCAACTGGGCCAACAGAGAAAGTTACAAAGAATATCAGACTTCCTACCCTTACAACCCAGTGTGTAAGATTGAATTCCAATAATAGTTGATTGTTACTGCTCACTGCAAAGTCAGGGAAAAATACCAAATGAAGGGGACCTTGAGGAACAAGGACTCTGATGGGTTAGAAATGAAAACTTGTGAACGAAGCCATCAAAATGATCAAAATAGGTAGGAGTTCATGTTCTGTACAATGTCAGAAAGGTCTTACCTTTCCCACAGAAAAAAAAAACCACTTCACTGTTTCATCTCTCTCATGCCAACATGTGAAGCTATGAAACTCATTGAGAATAAAAAAAAAAATCAAGTAGTGTTTAGTCCTACCAGTGCTAAACTAGGAAATAAAGAAAAGCAGTGAGATTATAGAGTTAAATACAGCAGTGAAGGTGTTACCAGAATGATTCTTCTTTAATTGAACCCCATTCATTAGAAACAAGCCTTTGTAGGTCAGTCCAATCATATCAGAAAAAAAATCATAATTTGTTGAATCCTATTGGCAAGTTTGCTGCAGGTGCAGAACTCAGTAGCCTCTTTGCATAGTTCTTGTGCAAGCAAAACTTCTACTGGCTTCACTGGAAATTTTTGTACGCTTACAGATAGTAGAACAAAGGTCTTACAGGATTGAGGGGAAAAATAACTTATTAGTTAAAAAAATGAAACAGGCAGAAGACCCACTGGTGTCAAAATTACACCAACACTGATTAAGGAAGTCAATATGAGCAAAAAGCTGCCTTTCATTAAAAATAGTATTCTTAGACATAACCCTTCCCTTTCATTATAACCATGGTCGTACAAGGTCAAATTCCTGATTGGTGAAAAAGAGTGAAGCTCTATAGAAATCAATGTAGCTTTGCTTATTTAGAGCAGCAGTGGATTTGATCCATTAGGATTAAGGTACTTGAGAATCAAGCCAGCTGGAGAGAAAACACAAAACTTTGCATTAATTGCATAATTGCTCAGCTCAGGCTGATGCTGTGCTGATTTCTAAAACAAATAGTTCACATTTGACACTTTCAGGTTCTTATCATGGACATTTACATAAGTCATTCCAGTCCCATATGACCATTACTCCATTTGATTAACACAATGTTTAAAAGCCCTTTGTGCCTTTGAAAATCTCCTCCAGAATCACTTCCATAGTACTAATTTCACTGCCTCTGACTGCTAGCTTCTTCAAAAAAGTAGTTTTAATTGTTCATTTTTAATCACAGTATGTATGATGTTTTACATAAACTGTAAGCAGTGAATACATTTAATCAGATCTAAGAGATCATAAGCTCACTTTCTGTTGGTGAAACTGACTCCACAAAGTGCACAGTGGGGAAACCTGCTTCTCTGCCCTAAAAAGTTTAGACAATAGTTTCAACCTTACATAACTGGATGGATGTTTCTGTTTTCAAAGTGGATGTCAAGCATGCACTTGCAATACCTTCACCTTCTTTGGGTTTTCATGGTTCTACTAGCACATTCTTTGAACAAATTTTGGATAGAATAAAGTCATTTTTATATACATTATAATGATGCCAATATTTTATCTGACATCGGAATCTTCTTCCTCTTCCCCAGGTTGCATTTGGAGGGCTATCAGAAACATATAGATACATTAATATATACTTGACTTTAAAAAAAATTGCCTCATTGATTTTAAAGGAATTACTCAAGTGGTGGAAGTGTGAGGCACTTGTGTAACTTTTTTCTCAAAAGAAATGAGGTGTTATATGATACTAAACTCTAGCAAAGTATAAAACAAAATAATAAAACTCAAAATTAATTATTCTTAGGAAGCCTTTAATTCTTTATCCCCAGCTGGTATTACACTTATGACATCAACAAAGGTATTAGATTTATAAGGACTGAAAATATAGAGAGATTTCTTACATTCGAAAACATTTAAGGACAAGATTATATTCCACTTACTGGGTATACAAGTGGATTTCGGCATTCAAGTGTGATTCTGCTCAACCCTACTTAACCCTCTGGAGAAAAAAATAATTCAGGAACAACTGTTTCTTGAGATCTGTCACTTAGCCAGTTCTAGCCAGTTTTAGTATGTCATCCTTCACCAAAAAAAGAGTATCTGGTAAGTGGGGAAGCGGGATATCTGGAGAAAGCACAAGCAGAGGGGGCTTCCCAAGGGATGCTTCCTCATTCTTACTGAGAAAATCGGGAAATCAGGTAATTACCTCAGATGTCTGTATGTGAATGCACAGAGCCTGGGAAACAAGCAGGAAGAATTGGAAGTCTTCATTCAGTCAAAGAACAATGATGTGACTGGAATAACAGAAACATGGTGGGATAGCTTGCCTGACTGGAGTACTGTCATGGATGGGTACAAACTGTCCAGAAATGACTGGCAGAGAAGAAGTGGAAGAGTTGTGCTGTATGTAAAAAGCTGTATGATTGCTCAGACCTCCAGTATGAACCTGGAGACATGCCTATTGAAAGTCCAGGCCTGGGTTAGTTAAGTTCAGAGAGGAAAGCAACAAGGGCGATGTCATGGTGGGTGTCTGCTATAGACCACAAGACGAGGAGGATGAGGTAGATGAGGCTTGCTTCAGATAACTAGCAGAAGTTTCCAGATCATAGGCCCTGGTTCTCATGAGAGACTTCAATCACCCTAACATCTGCTGGGAGGGCAATACAGCAGTACACAGGCAATCCAGGAAACTTTTGGAGAGCATTGGAGACAACTCTCTGGTGCAAGTGCTGGAGAGACCAGCTAGAGGCCATGGTCTTCTTGACTTGCTGCTCACAAACAGGGAGGAGTTGGTGGGAGATATAGAAGTGGATGGTGATTTGTTCAGCTGTGATCACAAGACAATTGAGTTCAAGATCCTGACAAAAGGAAAAAAGGACAACAAAAGAGTAAAGACCCTGGACTTCAGAAAAGCAGACTATTACTCCCTCAAGGAACTGTTGGGCAGGATCCCTGGGGGGGGGGGGGGGGCAGGGGGGAGTAGGGGGGAGTCTGAGGAGGAAAGGAGTGCAGGAGAGCTGGTTGCATTTTTTAAAAACCTTACTGAGGGCGAAGGAACAAAACATCCTGATATGCAGGAAGAACAATAAATAAGGCAAGCAACCATCTTGGCTTACCAAAGAACTCTTCGGTGAGCTTAAACATAAAAAAGATGCTTACAAGAAGTGTAAGCTTAGACAGATGACTAGGGAGGAGTATAAGAACATTGCTTGGGCATGCAGGGATTAAATCAGGAAGGCCAAAGCACAATTGGAGACGCAGCTAGCAAGAGATGTGAAGGGTAACAGGAAGAGTTTCTACTGATATGTTAGCAACAAGAGGAAGGTCTGGGAAAGTGTTGTTCTCTTACTGAATGGGGGAGGCAACCTAGTGATAGATGAGGAGGAAAAGGTTGAAATACTCTATGCCTTTTTCACCTCACAGACAATGTCAGTGCCTGGACTACTCCAATGGGCAGCACAGTTTGGGGAGAAGGTGAGCAGCTCTCAGTGGTGAAAGAACAGATTAGGGACTATTTAGAAAATCTGGATGTGTACAAGTCCATGGAGCCAGATGTAATGTTCGGAGGGTGCTGAGGGAGTTTTCTGATATGATTGCAGAGCTGCTAGCCATTATCTTTGAAAACGCATGGCAATCGGAGGAGGTCCCAGATGATTGGAAAAGGATGAATATAGTGCTCATCTTTAAGAAAGGGAAGAAAGAGGATCCAGGGAACTGTAGACCAGTCAGTCTCACCTTGGTCCTCAGAAAAATCATGGACCAGGTCCTTAAGGAATCCATTTCTAAGCACTTGGAGGTGAAGAAAGTGATCAGGAACAGTCAGCATGGGTTCACCAAAGGGAAATCCTGCATGGTCAACTTGATTGCCTTCTATGATTACATGACTAGCTCTGTGAATGTGGGAAAAACAGTGGACATGATATAACTTGACTTTAGCAAGGCTTTTTATATGGTCTCCCACAGCATTCTTGCAAGCAAGTTAAGGAAATATGGGTTGGATGAACGGACTGTAAGGTGGATAGAAAACTGGGTGGATTGTCAGGCTAAACGGGTAGTGATCAGTGGCTTAATTTTTAGTTGTCAGCTGGTATCACGTGGAGTATCCCAGGGGTTGGTCCTGGGGCTGTTTTTGTTCAATATCTTCATTAACAATCTGGAAGATAGGATAGAGTATACCCTCAGCATGTTCAGATGACACAAAGCTGTGATAGTAGATATGCTTGAGGATAGGGCTAGGATTCAGAGTGGCCTAGACAAATTGGAGGACTGCGCCAAAAGAAATCTCAAGAGGCTCAACAAGGACAAGTCTAAGGTCCTGCACTTAGGTCAGAACAATCCCATGCACTCTTAAAGATTTGGAACCAACTGGCTAAGCAGCAGTTTTCTAGAAAAGGACCTGGGGGTTACAGTGGAAATAAGATGGATATGAGTCAACAGTGTGCCGTTGTTGCCAAGAAGCCTAACAGCATACTGAGCTGCATTATCAGGATTATTGCCAGCATTTTGAGGGAAGTAATTATTCCCCTCTATTCTGCACTGATGAGGCTACACCTGGAGTACTGTGTTCAGTTTTGGGCCCCTCACTATACAAAGGATGTGGACAAATTGGAGAGAATCCAGCAGAGTGCAATAAAAATAGTTCAGGAACTGGGGCACATGACTTCTGAGGAAAGGTTGAGAGAATAGGGCTTATTTAGTCTAGAGAAGAGAAGACTGAGAAGGGATTTTGATAGCAGGCTTTAACTAGCTGAAGGGTGGTTCTAAAGAGGATATAGCTAGATGGTTCTTAGTGCTATAAGATGACAGAACACGAAGCAATTGTCTCAAGTTGCAGAAAGAGAAGTTTAGGTTGGATATTAAGGAAAACTTTCTCACTAGGATGGTGGTGAAGCACTGGAATGAGTTTCCTAGAAAGATTGTAGAATCTCCATCCTTTCAGGCTTTTAGGGCCTGGCTTGACAAAGCCCTGGCTGGAATTATCTGGTTGGGGGTGGTCCTTCTTTGAGCAGGGGTTGGACTAGATGACCTCCTGAAGTTCCTTCCAACCCTAATTTTCTATGATTCTATGATATAGAATAGATATTGAAATTAGTATTGGCTAAAACTTACAACATTTAGTTCAGTAACCTCACTTGCCCACAAATATGATACTAATGAATATTTGAATAGTATTGCTTTTTTCCTTTACCCTGAAGTCACTGTTCTTTGCTCATGGCAACTCTTTCTACTGAAATAGAACTTGAAACCCACATTTTAGGTGTCATGAATATACAGTAAAAGCTCTCTTATCCAGCATCCCCTGGGAGTGGGGGGATGCCGGATAACCAAATATGCCAGTTAATTGAGCGGCCCCAGCTACCTCTTCTCCCGCCGCATCTGGAACGTCCCTCTACCCCCCTCACAGGATCGCCGCCCCTCCCGCCACATCACCACCCCTCCATGGGTCCTGCAGGCCCTGCAGGACAGGGAGGCAAGCCCCACACAGCTCCGCACAGCCTGTTATGCCCCTGGGCTGTGGGGACTTGGCAGTGCAGGCTGCTTGCCCTGGGGCGTGGGGGCTCAGAGAAACTGGAAGTGCCATGGTGGGCACTTCCAGTTTCACTTTTCCTTACAAGCTGGCATGCTGGTTAACAGAGCATGCCAGCTTGTAAGGTGCTGGTTACCAGAGAGTTTACTGTACATGGTTGAAAGGGCACCAGCCCATTCAAATAATACTTTGCCATGAATATTCAATGTTCATGAATATACATTTTACAGTTAGTTATTTGTATTTTAGGTTATTCCTTGTATAAATACTTTGTGTCTTCTGGAATGTGGCCAAAACATCCTTGGACATAGATGCACTTTCCTCACAAAATCATTCTCTCTAATCAACAACAAGCTATTCAGTTTTAATTTCCATTTCAGCTTAAATAGAACCTTATTGGGTTTTTTTCTGGTAATCCTTGGGTCCAAGAAATCTGAAAAAATTGCTGATATGGATTTTCTATTCCAGACTTGCACACTGCAAAGGTTAACTAGCTGAGAAGAGTTTAGATTACAGTGTACTGATCTGAACTGGAAACTGCTCAAAGTAAATAGACGAGTAGGAAACTACTCAGTTATACATTTTCAATAATTTAACGAAGGACTCCTGGATACACACACACACACCCTTAGAACTGTACAAAACACAATGCTAATAGACAGGGGTTATGGAATTGGAATACAGGATATATTTATTCATTGGGTCTCTCATTTAAACAAAAAGGTTTCCTCTTAACTACATCTGAGGAAAGTGTCAGTATCAAATAAACATGATTAAGTTCATTTTGCTGGATGTGTTTGTTCTTTCCCCTCTAAAAATATACCCTGCATACTGATATGGTAGAGCACAGCATCTAATTTGTGTGATATGCAGGAGGTTTGACTGAGAGGAAGGCATTGTACCAAAGTATGTGGTTTAATCCCTGAATATTTTTCAAATACAGGACCCTGGGTACAAAGTAGTCCAAAGCTTACCTTTTCTTCAAAGTGTTTTATGAGATGAATTTATAATGTGCCTTTAACAAGTTGAGATAGCCAGTTTAATAATGGGATAGATCTTCACAGAAAGGCAACTTAACCACCTTTTAATTTTGTGCCTGAATTTTAATGGTGATGTCTAGCACTTCAGATCTGCTAGGATTCTATTATCAAATTGAGAAGAAATGAACAAAAGCAAGAGGTCAAGGTTAGTGGAGGGCAAGAATGCATACTCATAAATGAGAATTAATCAAAACTTTTTTTTGAAAGTTCTCTATTTCAATGCACAGGTACTATTAAGAGGATAACAACACCTCTCAGAAAAAAAATGGTTATAAATTCCAAGGTGTTATGAATGGGAAGGAAGCTTAAAAGAGAAAGAGTGTGTGAGGATCTGACAATGCATGCTATATCATACTAAAGCCCTATTTTGCTCAGTTCCTTAAAGAAATTAGTAATAGTCCCTTTCCCAAAGATGTTACAATATAAATAGAATATTTATTGTATAGATAAGATGTGCTATCCTTAAGTCATTTTTCCATATGAGATGACAGATGTCCCCTTTTGCAACAGGGCATAGAATTCTGTTTCTTCTTGTGCATATAAAAATAGCAGCTTTCTAGCAGGGCTGGTGCAAGGATTTCTGCTACCCTACACATACAAAATCTTGACACCCTCCCTTTTCATTCTGGGGAAGGAGCATCCCTTTACATAACAACTGAAGCAGCTCAGTGGGACATGTGTGTTACTGTTGACACATCCCTGGAGCCTTGGGAAGCTAGGTATAGCCCCTGTACTTCCATGCACTGCTCATCATAGCCCCAGTGGCTCCCACTGGAAACCTCCCCACAGTGATTGATGGCAGTGCAGCACTATGACCCCACCCCCAGCCCCTTTGAGCCATGGCATATAGTGCACTGAGCAGCTGGGCCATGGCAGCATCTCCCAGGCTGACATGCAGGGTCCTGCTCCTCTTCATAGTATCCCTTTCCAGCATTTACCTATCCAGTGCTTATCTCTTCCTGTTCTACAGCCTCCTCTGCTCCTGTGGTAGCTTCATGTCAAACCCAAACTGGGCCAAGCACACACACTGCCTGTCCACCCAGAGTGCCAATGGGCTGCCTGCCTGCCCTGAGCATCTTTTTTGTTGCCCCCTACAATTTGTCACCTTAGGTAGCTGCCTGTACAGTTACACCATCCCTAGGCAAAAGGTGGCATTTTTAACACTTAACATGCATGTAGGAATTTAATTTCCCCTGCAGTAGAGATATATGAGGGTATGCATGCAAACTAAGCATGCATAGTAGTCTGTGCAGTAGCTGGACAGCTAAACAGATACATATATGCATGCATTCTGGATGTGCACCTGCCTTTAAGTCTGGAAAACATAACCAACTAAAAACCTATAACTAACAGGTGTTAGACTGATGAAGAGCATGAGGAGGACACTACCATATTTCAGCCTTAATAGCTGAGTTTTAAGGAGAGTTGCACAGGAACTAGGAGACCTTTGAAACTAGCCCTAAGGGCAACCAAGAGATACATTAGGCCAGAAGTTAGTAAGTGTGTAACTCAGTAAGATGAACGTTGCTCAAGAAGGAACAGGTCCTGGGTTCTAACCTGGAACCTTGTTTTCACTGGGGTAAGGACTTCCCTACTTCACATCATCTGCTTTATCCACTGACTATTAAATGAAAGAGGTAGTGGCTCAGCCTCAAAAAAGAGTTTTGGAAAGGAGACTGGATAATGCTGACTAGGGATGTTGCATAGTTGTTGGTTGTAGCTATGTTGGTTTTAGCCGTGTTGGACATAGGCAAGCAAGTTTCTTTGGGCAGATGTGCTATCTTTTATTAGGCTAACTACATAGTTGGACAAAAGTTATTTGCAAGCTTTCAGGAATTTGCAAAACACCTTTCACAGATGACCCTATGAGCTTCACTTTATAAATCTACTGGATACAAAAAATCATAGACTTAATATAGACATTGGATTTATGACACATTACAACCTACCTGACATCTGATACCCCAGGTAACCTGACTCCAGCTGACCACTTGCCTTCCTTTACATGTTTCCCCCTGCTTTCCTTGTCTCCATACCCATCTCTACCCATTGTCTTCCTAACTTTCACTCATTTGCATTTTCCCAGACATACTTGTTGTAGATTAGCTTCTTTTCTACCTTGGAGAACACATAACACCAGCAGAGTTTCCCTATGCCTGGCAAAGGGTGTTTGTGCCCTAAAGCTTGCAAAGACGTTTTTTTCCAAGTACTCAGATGGCCTAACAAGAGATATCACATCTATCCAAAGAACCTTACCTGACTTGGGATGTGGTAATTAGAGCACTCTGCTGGGAAATCAATGAGATACAGGCTGAAATCGTCTCTGGATGGAAGGGGGTGCTAACCACTCAGGTACTGGGGCTTATAAAATACAAGAGGGTTCTCCTTCCCCTCTTTCCTGGATTTATGCTCAAATATGCACATAAGTACTCAGCAAGAATATAGTCTACACATGTACCATCTTCATATGCATGCATATGCGTTTAGACTGCATGGGAAGTTTACTTACTACCCGCATGTAAGTGCAAAAGAGGCCACTTATGCAATTAGAAAACTGCCAAGTAAGATGCACATAAAGCAGCAGAATTTCACCACATATGCTTATTTTCTAGTTTTGTTCAGAATAGCAAACTATTTATTACTTCACAAATAGGATATACTTTGATCTAGAAAGTTGAGAACTTTCATTCATTACTAGGTAGCAGCTGCTATTATTTAAAAACAAAATATTGTAATGCCATGCATTTGAAAGCTTGTCTAAATTTATCCCAACATGTGGCTGGTCCAATAAAAGATATCATCCACAAAAATCCTTGCCTCTCACATAAAAATATAAAATTATATAATACTTTATTTAACTATTAGCTTATATCATTACATGTCACATCATATTGCTTTTTCTGTGGAAAACAATGCATCATTGTTAATGTCATATGCTTCTGTTAGTACCCTCTGCCTACTAGGAAAAGCAGTGATCTAATAAAGTTAGTTCATTAAATTTCTGTCACATACCAGTATCGGCATGTTCTGTGTCCCATCATGTCATACGGTACTCCTCTCTTCGTAACAATGCATGATACAACATGATGCATTCATGACTGGCAGCACATAAAATACTCTAGAGTAAACTGAATTTTAATAAGAACACTTTACTTCAAAATGAAATGCCATTGCTTTCAAAACAATGCTTTTGTAAATACATTTTTCTTGGATTTTGTAAGGGAAATTTGGTAGTTTTGCAAAAGAAAAGAAAAGAAAAAAAAAGTAAGCTATATTTTATGATGGAAACTGTTTGATCAACTCCAGTTTTGCATAACTAATCATGCCCTCCCCATTCAATGTATGTTTACAACATGCTTTGAGCAAGACAGTGCATGCCACCTAAGAAACAAGGTCATTAACCCGTGCTCCTTGATTGTTCCCTGGGTGTAAGTGTACAGAGTATTTTTCTTCAGTACCATTCCAGGTCTCACTCAGAATGCAATATAGACACGCCCATACTGTACTTTCTGAGTGTGTCCCCATGAGTGGGAATGTGCATTTCCCTGCAGGCGAACAGCAGTGGAACAATATGTGCTATTGCTTCTTGTCCCCTGGGAACACCTGTTTATGCATGCTCTGGTGTGTGGTGTGTTGCGCTGGGTGGGGTAGGGGAGGCTGGGGCCAGCACTTGAGCTGGCCTCAGAAGCCTTACATGAAGTCCCGGAAGCTGGGCTGCAACTGTGGTGATTCTGCCACAGGGAGTCTGGCACGCTAGGCTCCAGTTTTGGGTGGTGCACACTGCCTCCACGTGCATCACCCCCCTTTTTTTAGGTGCAGGGATTAATGATTCTGGGATCGCCTGGTGTCAAGCTTCCCCCCATCACCCTATGCTGCAAATCAGCAGCATAGGGAACTCTTGTATGTGTAGTACATACCAGACATGTGCACTCGTCTGGACATGTACTCTAAGGGCAGAAATTTAATTCCCTGCTAAATCCCACAAACAGCACATATTTTTAAGGTACTTAAATCACATTTTTAAGGCACTTAAATCACCTAACAGTAGTCTTCTTTTTCTAGTATGATTTACTTGACTATCATTTACATTACATGGCTAACTGCCTTGTGCTGCTTAAGGTTCACCCTATGCAGCTACGTTTGCCCTTACTGCCCATATTCAGAAGTGATTCAGTGCTTCAAGTTGGAGTTGTCTTTGTCCATTTACACTATGTGGCAGTTCATCTCTGCCATGGACTCACAGAAATATAGTATAAACCTTCGAAAGTGTAGGCAACAACAACAAAACCTCCCATAACCACTGATGGTTTGACACCAATGGGAGATATATACCTATGCTACCTCCCCAAGACATGGGAGACCTGGAGAAACCTGATGCTAGGCTCGCATCTTCTTGAGGGGATTTGAATCTTGACCCCTCACATCACAGGGCAGCAGCTTAATCAGATAGGTATAAGGCCAGTTTCCTATTGAAGCTAGACCTGGCAGTCATGATGGAAAGCATTCTTGGGACAGAAACAGAAAAAGCAAAAGGATGTCTGACTCCGCGGTCTGGGGAGGTGGATGCTTCCCTAGTAGGAATGTTGAGAGACCTTGCTTCCAACATTCTTTGTGCATTTTTCATTAAAGAGTCATTTGCTATACAGTTTTGGGAGAATGGAGCAGGTTTCTTCACATAGATTTCTGCCAAGATATGTAGCAACTGAAACTTGCTCCCTGTGGAGCTTGAATAAATGTCCAGACTGCACTATTTAGAAAGCCTTTAAGTGACCGTACTCATTACAATACTACGTCATGCAGTGGAGGCCTCTTGGAAGACATGACCCAGAATCCCTAACAGGAAAGGAATGTTAGTTTGCATTTTGGAAGAGCAAATAAAACCTGGTGAGCTAGTCTTAGCAAACCTTAATGATTTCCTGACTTTCCTTTCAGAAAACAAGAAATTCCACCCAGGTACAGCATTCAATTTTCTCTAGTCTTGTGTCCTTAGTCCACGATGCCTTGTGGGATGCCAGAGGACTCTTTTCACTTTCAAAGATCTCCTGAAATTACTCTTCTGAGACTTTTCCCTACACATCCAGCTTACAAGGGAAGGTGGAATGGGCATTCTATAGACGAGTGATATATTTGTTTTCAGATCACCCTGTAGGCCACAATTTTATAGGCATCCCATTAAAAATGGGACAATAGTGACCAGGCATCCCATTAAAAATGGGACAATAGTATTACTCTGACCAAAATGGTAGCGAGCCCAGGATAGGTATATAAACAAAAACAGGATGTATCACCATATACCCTAGTTATGGCTAATACTGAACATGCATGGTCTACATGAGTACTTTGCCATACATAATCATCCCTGCATGCTGGGCTCTGCACCCAGGGATAGAATTTCTCTGGGTGCCTAAGTCCCAAAAATGCCCTACAGACAAAAAAAAAAAGGTCACTTAGATGACAAGAAAGAAAAGATTGTTACCTCTTCTGGCCCAATGACTCATTTTCTCTTGACTGTCCAGTGAGTCAGATTGAGGAGTGAAGGAGTGAGAGTGCTTGCTGCTGTATTTGCTTCATAGTTTGGGGAAAGGTCACTCTGGTACAATGGAGGAAGTATGGATTTAAACTCCTTATGGTTGAGGAGGCTATATCCTATACCATTCATGTTCTAGCCAGTATTTTATTTATGGAGGAGGATGAGTCCTATGCTTCCCACTTAGATGTCCAGATACTTAGGTTAAAAGAAGCCATTCTGGAAGATGCCTATGCCTAATGTGACGAGAGGGAAGCAAACTTTTGAGCAAAAAGCCTAGCATAAGTTTACATTTTCTATTAGAATGAATGGAGAGCCATAAGAGTCCTGTTTAACTGAGGATCTATCTGCCTATTACTACAGATCGGACAGCTCTATAAACATTACTAATAGAGATTCACAAACAACATATCTGAGCACATTAAAGGTATAGGACAACTATTTATCTATGCAGGAGAAACAGGATGGCTCCCTGATTTTGGTTGTGAAGCTTTGGTCCCTGATTTGATTTGGTGGAGATTTGGCCAGATTCGGTGGTCAAATCTCCAAATCCAAATTGAATCAGGAGACCCTTTAATCAGAACCCTCTGAATCAATTTGGAAAGATTCAGAGATTTGGACATAGACACAGCTTTAAATGTTTTTTCTACATACCTCAAGGTAGCAGGAGACTCATGAATGCTGCGATGCTGGGGCACATGGAGTGTCCCACAGAAGAACAGGGGGTCCCCAAAGCACTCCGCAGCAGACCCGGAAGTGAACCACTTTGAGCACAGTGCTGAGTCCACAAGGGAGCACTTGGGTGGGCCCCCTGCACCCCCTGGATCGGTGACTGGTGCCTCCTGGTCCCCCTGTGACTAATCACTGAGCCAGGGGAGTGTGGTGGGGGGCCCTCAGGATGCTCCCTAGCTGACCCATAAGTGGACTGGAAGTACTCTGGTTTCGACGCCAAGCCCCACCCCCACTCTCCTGTGGGACACTCCATCTGCCCCAACATCTCAGCATTCATGAGCCACACCTGATACCTTGAGATACATAGAAAAAACATTTAAAGCTGTGTCTATGGCCGAATTGCTGATTCTCCAAATCAGCATTGAATCTTTGGATTTGACTGAATCGAATCGGGGTAGTAATATTTGCTAACTATTACAAGAATTAGAAAGTATCTATGTCACGTGGCAAAAAACAGAGTATGCGTGCAAAACGAGTACTGTTCCTTGAAATGGTGGCCACAAGAAACAGTTACATGGTGTACATATGCTTGGAATAAAGCACTCTAGGGCAATACCTAGCCTGCAACTCTGTGATTAATGTGATTCCTTTAGAACCTTGCATTACAATCGTACGTAATTCTTATTACTTTGCTCTTTCTTTAGCTCTTATATTGTCCATAGTTCTATGAAATTGTGTGCACAATACTGTGTGATGCAAAGATAGTTAGGAGGGTCATAATCATATTTTCACATCAGTGTTCTGTTATGGTCAAATGGCTGATAGTATGTTATATACTGGCTGCATCCACATGTGTGCTTAACTGCACAGTAGACTAATTTGCTGTGGAGTAGTGTGTCACCATCTACAGGTACAATGCTTTTAGGCCACAATAAACTAATTAACACCATTGTAAGATAGCAGTCGGGGACAGCATTATTTTATGGTGGGGTAATTAACTGCAATTAAATGCATGTGTAGACACTGACCAAAGTCATAAATCAGAGCAGCCTTCTGAAAGCCAGCCTCTTGCCTTCAACACTTTCAGCACTCTCATGGCCTAGTCAGCCCCTCTGCCGCTTGATACCAACACACAGAGCCCAGGGCTGACCCCTGGTGCTCCCGGCCCCACCCCAGCTCAAACTGCTGCAGTTTAGGTTTACTCTGATTCACATTGCTCTAGAATTTATTGCTTTGAATTAATTGCACATGTAGATGCATCCACTGATTACAGCTCTAATCTGACAACATGGTCCTGATCATTTCAGCCCATCTGCAAACCATCTACAGGTTTCATCATGGAAAAGTAAAGATGACAACAAAAATGCAATGAACCAACCCAAAACTACTTTGATGCTATTTTAAAAGTATTTGTAAAAGAATGTTTACAAAAAAAGTTTTAGCTCCAGTTTGAAGCGTGGTTTAATCACACTTTTCTGAAATGTCAAATCATTTTCATAAAATTAAAATAATGCCAATATTCAGTAAATGCTTAGCACATTAAACTATGCAGTTACTTTTAGCATGATCAGCATTTTGCTTAAACTGAGTTAAATGACCTCCAGTATAAAGCCACAATATAGCTCTGAAAATTTCTTACAAGCAGTATGTACAGTCAGCAGAAACTTTACCTATTCTAATAAAGCTAAAACAAACAAACAAGCAAAATGCTGAGCTATGATAAGAGAATAACTTGCTGATGCTTCCACCAAAAAGGAAGGTGTAAGTCAGTGGCTGTGGACACATTTCAGAAAGGTCCAGTGTTGGTTCTTAATTTCATTCCCAAAATCAAGATATTTGGATAGCTGATGAAAATGAATTGGACTTCTTGAGGCTTCTTCCCTATCATAGGACTAATTTAATCAGTCTTATCTTTTGTAGAGGAGAGTAAGAAAGGACAGTAAAAATGTCCTTCTCCAAACTGCTCTTGTGAGGACCCACACTGAAGTAGCCTGTAAATCTCCCTTTGGTCTAATTTTGCTTATTTTCCCTTATTTGTCACCATTGGCAGTTCCTTGATACAAGGATGACAGTATTCCAATAATTAGGGAAGACATCAGTGAGTCTGTAGGTGACTGAGGAGGCCAATCTGAGATCTGTATGTTTGACTGAAGACATGGCATATAGTTTCAGGAGAAAGGCGTAGATCCTGGTGATGTCAGGTCACAGCTCTTTTCTTTTCTCCCTCATCTATCTGCTTCTATAGTGAGACAAGTGTATTCAAAATGATCTATGTCTTGTCATACATCATGGAACTTATGGGGACAATTCAGTGCTCAACTCCCCCAGGTATTGCTGTTAATATAGCACTTTTTCAGATTGGCCTTCATGGTGTCCTTGAATCTCTTCTTTTGCCTGCCTCTAAAGCAGTGATCATCAGTGAGTTTGGAGTATAGGAACTGTTTTGGGAACTGGTTGTCAAGCATTCTTATGACATGTCCTAGCTAATACAGCTGGTGCCATATAAACATAACTTTGCAGCTGGTGGCATTTGTTTAAGCCAGAATGCTGGCATTCATTCTTCTCTGCTTCCAATTGATATAGAGGAAACTCTAAAGACATTGCTGATGGTAATGTTCTAAAACTTTCAAATGTTTCTATATTGTCCAAGTTTCACATCCATACAATATGGTAAGGATGAAAACAACCCAGTAAATGAAAAGTTTGGCATGGGTCCTGATGTAATGATTATCAAAGACATCATTTCGGAGATGTCCAAAAGCATCACTTGAGATATTATTTGGTGTTGAATATTGATTTCTATTTTTTTTTTTTTTGGAAAGCTGGATACCTAGGGGAAATGCTCAGTACTCTCCAAGGATTGCCTACTTCTTATAATGTGTGGAAAAGCAGCTGGTTGGTTTGGGGTGGGCTGGTAAAGGATCTTTGCTTTTGTGACATTGATAGTGGGAACAAGCATTACATGCATTTCACAGAAGTCAAGGGTGTTTTGGAGCTCTTCAACTGTGTGATCACACACAACACAGTCATCAGTGTATTGAAGATCAGTAATGGAAGTGTTGGTTATCTTGGATTGGGAATGTAACTGGTTGCTGTTAGGGAGATTCTTGTCTATTCAGTACCGGATGCTGACTTCAGATAGAAGTCTATCAGCAATGAGACAGAATAACTATGATATAGACAGAACAAATTGTTGGAGAATCTCACAACCTTGATTGACTTCAGTTCTAATAGTAAAAGGGTCTACTTCTAAGCAATTACTTTGAATACTTGCTGTCATGTTGTCATGAAGAAATCTGATAATGGTCAGAAATTTTGGTGGGCATCCAAAGCTTATCAGGATCTTTTATAGGGCATCTCTGTTGATTAAATCAAAGGCCTGAGTCAGATCAGTGAAGGCCATGTTGCTTGTAGTACTTCTCCTAGAGCTGTCTAGCAACAAAGGTAATGCATTGTATCCCGTAGTGTTCTCAAACCACACTGGGACTCAGGTCAAATCTCCTCAGTGAGGAATGTGAGATTATAGAGGAGAATTCAGGCAAGCATCTTCCCAAGTATGGACAGGAATGCAATACCATGATAATTTCTGCAATCTGATCTAGCTCCTTTTTTAAATATGATAATGATACTGACATTTTTCAAGTCACTGGGAATCTGGTCATGTTTCCAAATTTTCAGAATAGTGGCATGTAGTTGGTAAGGGAGCTTTTTTTTACCTTTCTTATACATTTCAGATGGTATTCCATCAGGGTCACATACTTTGTTTCTCTTCATCTGTGTAATGGTTTTCAAGGCCTCTTGATAAATAAGGACCTACTAAATTTGTGATGTCACAGATTTAAAAAAATTCTGCAAAATCTAGAAATCCAACACTGCCCATGAAATCAGGGCAATGCCCATGAAATCCACAAAATCCTTATGGAAAAGAAAGTGCTGGATCCTCAAAGGGAGCCAGCAGTCTGCAGTATGCTGTGGCATGGGGTTAGATGGGAAAGGTGGGGGGGGGGGGGCGCTGCCTGCTTGAAGGGCTGCAGGCAAGGTGGCTGCCACTCCCATCCCTTGGTGCGGATTGGCTTTGGGATTTGCCTGTCTTGTGGCCCTGCCCCTCTTCACCAATTGGCAGTGAGGGGAAAAGCTGCATGATGTTCAGCTTTTGCAGCTAATCAGTGATAAGGGGCATGGCACAGCCAATCAGCAGTGAGGGGCAGGGTCAGTAGGCTCCTTAGCCAATTAGAGGTGTGGGGGGGGAGCTCCACCCACTATGCTCCACCCAAAAAATGGGTGCCCTGGCTTGCAATGTGCCCATAAAATTGGGGGGCAGTCCCATAAATTAGGTAGGTCCCTATTAATAAGGTGATGGGTCTGCAAGGCTGTCCCTAATGGGTCCTGTGGAATGGCTTTGATAGTATTATCTTCAATATTAGATTTCCTTTTCAGAAAAGTGCTCATTTCACCATGCTTCAATGGTGGAGCTATCTTTAAAGGGTTGCTCAATCCTTAGACTTCACAGGGATGGCTCCTTATGTGCTTGACTCAGATATTTTTGGTTGTGCTGAAAAAAACTACATATGTTGTGGTTGTTAGAAAACTGCTGAATCTCTTTTGCTTTGACCTCCCACCACTTGTTCTTTCCTTCTCAAATTTTCATCTGAGTCTCAACTTTAATGTTCACCACAAATGCCTTACTTCTGTTTGGAGTTGATGTCATTCTGACAAACTTTGAAGGCTCTCCTTTTTTCTGGCAATGAGAGCTTGAATTTCTCCATCATGCTCACTGAACCAGCCCTAATGTTTCTTTGTGGAGAAGCCTAGAGATTCTCTGCATGCCTCATGGATGCCTTTCTTGAGGTTTCGCTAGTGATCCAGTGTGTCAAGATCATCAAGGAGGCAGGGGGGTAAGAAAGTTGCTTACTGGGGCACTGCTGGCAATGATCACTTTTAGTGGGGCATAACAGGACAAAAGGTGGATATGGTGCCTCATTGTGGCCACTCTAATCACATATCTCTTCTCTTCTGGCTAATCAGATACCTCCCTGTACTTTCCTGCCACAGCTTTGATATCCTAAATTTGGAAGACTGCTGTAGCCCACCATAGTGATTTTTTCCCCTGAACTCTGTCTCTCTGGTCCCATGGCTGTGTCTCTCTGTGCCCTCAGCTCACTGGAGTTCACCAGGCTCTTGCTTCTTGGCTTGTTTCACTAGGCTTTATTGCCCCTCACTTCATCTGCTGTGGTGTGCTTCTTCCATAAAGAGTGTTATCCTTCCCAGGATGTTCTTTGTGGCCTCATAATTCCACTACAGGAACACCCATGCCTTGCGGTTGTACCAGCAATATAAATAAAACCCAGACACTATCAATTGCAGCTGGGATGCCTTTCTCCAAGCTCTCACCCAGGTTCCTGCTCAGTTACTGGCTTCCCCCAGCTTGGCTCCTACTGGTCTGACTCACAATTCTCCCATACTCTGGTATTTCTTTGCTGCTCAGTACAGGGAGCTCCTTCAGCTAGCACAGTTTGGGCCAGTCTGACAATCTTTTCCAGGAGTCAGGGTTACATGGTTTTATGCTCCGCACCCTTCTGATTTGACTTCTGATCTTCAGGGCCAGGCTCAGGGGTTCCTCCTTATACAAATTACCAGGTTTATTGCTAAGCCTGCTTCTTAACAGCCTGCACCTGCCACCTATTTCTCTTGCTAATAGGCTTGCAACTTTGCAGCTTGTCTTTCTGAAAGCTGTATCCCAAATCCTGTCTCCTGTAACCCTGGACTCACTTCCAGTAACATGGACCAAGATGTGACATGGATTATGTTACATATTCCACCTCCTTCTCTCTAGTTTACAATGGGTGGGGGTGTTGTTGCACCACAACCCTGGCTTGGGCTGGTTGATGTTTTGTCTTGCAGCTACACAGAGGTTTGGTCCTACCACATTCATCTGCCTTGCTCTGGTGCAATACAATATCCACATCTTCTACTGACATTGTGGATATTAATTATGTCTCTTCTACTGCTGGCCCAAGCTCTTGGACCTCTATTCAGTTGGGTTGTGCCAATGGGCTGCCCTCCAGTTACAGGACCCATTCCAAAACTCTCTACATCATGGGGCAATTGTGGCACTCTGCCATTCTCCCTTGGAGGGTTTTACAGGGAACAGAAAAAATATCTATTTTCACCCATGTATGTCTGCCAAATAGAAATCATCCATTGAACAGTGATACAGCTTTTACATGACTGTTCTGATTCCTCTACTCTTGCCAGCTTTGTCTACACCAGTTTTCACCCATTTTATAAGTCCTGCCAAGCTAAATATCTCTTTTAGTTTCTTCCAGCCTTCTTTAAAATCCAAATTCCAAACTGAAGCAGCGTGCCTGAGTCTGCCAGGTTGCAAGTTCCTGATAATTTCAGGAAAACTATTTGGATTACAGAAAATTGGGGATAATAGACTTTACCCCCTTGGTGCCACGTCCCGTTCCCTCATATATTGCCACCTTCTCTACATACACTGACAATCTGGGTGATCTTTATGTACATAGACCTCTTCCCAAAGTCATATTTCTTAAGTCTCTAAAGCTCTTTAAACTCAGTCATATCACATCTTGAAACAGTTTCAAGTATGTAACTCCACCAACTACCTCTTTTGTTCAAGTTCTTAATAAACCACTAGCTAGTATGCTATGTTGGTATGTTACTTACAAACAATCTCTTGTGTTTAAGAGATCTACTTTTCCTAGCATTCAACTTCTTAACCTTCAGATTGGGGCAGAACTTCTCCTTTTTTCTTGTTGTTTCCACCTTTCCTTCTTTTGCAGTGTTACCAGCACTCTCAATGAAGCTGCTATTGCTTTGGGTACCATGGTGTACATGGCTGCTACGTCTTTGTCCTGTAGCTGCTTCTAACACTGCTGCAGAAGGGTCTTTCAGTCTTCTCAGGGCAAAACTGCTGCCTGTGTTTCTTCAGATATCTGTAGTCTTGGCAGTATGGCCTCCTTGTCCTTTTCATAATTTTGCATTACACTGCATACAAGGAAATAGTACATGGCCTGGGCTTCCCCAATTCCTAGAATCTCCAAACAGGGTCTCCATGTCTCTTTAGATCATTGTGTCACCATCAACATAAACTCCAACACCTCCAAGAACACTTCTGAGTCATCCATGTGAGTCATGTGTTCAGGGATAAAATGATGCAGTTTTTTCCAGGTGTCTTTTGGTTCTTGGCTGAAAGGTGTTCTACTTCTTGCTACTGTTGCACTACTAAGGTCTGTTGAGTTGCTGCTTGCTGCTGCTGCATCTTTCGTATATCCTCATTTCTATACTGCTGTCCTTGAACTACTTGCAGAAACAGGTTCTGACATTTCTGAGCTTCCTCTTGCTTAAGTTACTATTGTTTAGCAGCCTCCACCTGCTGCTGGGGTAGAAACATAGTTCATGGGAAGGAAAGCTTATTCCAGTGGCAAGGAAATTCAGATGAACTGAGGTTTCTATTCTGCTGCAGCCTTCATCTGCCTTTACAATAATTGTGAAGTATTCTTTCTTTATACACATGCTATGCCACTGAGGACTTTTAGGGATTTGTTACACATTGCACTTTGAGTTGCTCAAATGTTGATCAGTGTTAGTGCTAGCTTGAGTTTCGGCTAGTCACATGTTCAAGCTAGTAGGAGCTGTGAGGCCTGAAAGGTAACAATTCCATCCCTATCTCATTCCAGGCTTCTTCTCTAGCCCCTGCCCCACTGGGGCTTGCTTTGTTCCCTCCCCCCTCGCTTCCCATCCCAATCCCTGGGGATTCTCCCTGCCCTTTGGGTTTTTCCCCCTGTACCTCCTTATGCCCAGGGCCTCCTCCCTGGGTCTCATCCATGCCCCCCTGCCCTTGCAGGTCACCCATGCCCCCATGTACCCTAGCTTAGTTGTGTCTGTCTGCCTAGTCCAGAAAGTGGCAGCAGTGACACTGGGGCTAGACAGCAACTTTCCCCTTCCCTGCCTGCTCCCCTGGAACAGCACTGGCATCCAAAATTAAGCTGGGAGGAGTGGGAGAGAATGGGGCTCTGGGGTACTGGGGGGGGTGGGGGATGGTGGGCCTGATCTATGGGGCTGGTGACTCCCCACCACCTTCTACAAGGCTTCCCTCCTGCATCATGACTCCTGGGGCTTCCCCTGTCCCCCCTGTCTCTTGGGGTTCCCCACATACTCCCTCCAACCTCCTCCTCTAGCCCCTCCTGTTCCTGTGGTCATTCCTTGGGACTTGGGACAGGGCTTGGCAGACAGGTTATTTTTTCACTGCCTACTCCCTTGGGATAGCTGGCAAAGTAACCTAGGTGGGTGTGGGGTGGTGGTGGTGGTGGTGGTGAGTGGGATCTGGAGTGCTGGAGGGGTTGGGGGATTGCATGCCCAATCTCCGGGGGCCAGATGTAGTGGCCTGATAGGAGCAGGTAGCTGCATGCCCAATATGCCTGCTGGGGCTTGCAAGGGAAGGAAGGTGGTGGGTAATATGGATCATAGGTAAATCCCCCCAGAAGTGGAATAATTTTAAGCCACCTAAAGGATACTTAAAACTAGTGGCATGAGTTAATGTGTGGACAATCCAGGTGTTAAGAGCTGCAGAAGCTGCCTAAAATGAACATGGTGCAAGGCCCTCATTTTATTCTTGGATTAATATTTCATAGATTCATAGATTATATAGTCAGAAGGGACCCAATGGATCATCATGTCCAACCCCCTACCTCTGGCAGGAAAGAGGACCGAGGTCAGACGACCCTAGTCAGGTGATTGTCAATCCTCCTCTTGAAGACCTCTAAGTTAGGTGACAGCACCACCTCTCTTGGAAGCCCATTCCAGACTCTGGCTACCCTTATTGTAAAAAAATGTCTTCCTAATGTCTAACCTAAATCTACGCTCCACTAGTTTTCACCCATTATTCCTAGTTACTCCTGGGGCACTCTGGTAAACAGCACATCCCCAATTCCCTGGTGTCCTCCCCTGATAAATTTATAGGTGGCCACAAGGTCACCCCTCAGCCATCTTTTGTATAGGCTGAAGAGATCTAGAACTTTCAACCTCTCCTCAACCTCTCCTCTCCTCCAGGGTATTTCCTGGAGGCCACTAATCATGTGGGTGGCCCTCCTCTGAACCCTTTCCAGATCCTCCATGTCCCTCTTGAAGTGCAGCTCCCAAAACTGGACACAGCACTCCAACTGCGGCTGGACTAATGCTGCATAGAGGGGGAGCATCACCTCCCTCAATCTGTTGGTCATGCATCCGTTAATACACAACAAGGTGCAGTTGGCTTTGTTGATGGCCTCATTGCACTGCCAGCTCATGTTCATCTTGGAGTCAATGATGACTACAAGATTTCTCTCAGCCTCTGAGCTGCTGAGGAGGACATCCACCAACCTGTAGGTGTGCTGGGGATTCCTCCTTCCTAGGTGGAGTACCTTACCTTTATCTTTGTTGAATTGTATCTTATTACGTTCTTCCCATTGATCTAACCTGTCCAGGTTGGCCTGTAACTGCTCCCTACCCTCTGATGTATTAACTTTGCCCCATAATTTCGTATCATCTGTGAACTTGGAGAGGGTGCTCAACACACCCTTGTCCAAATCGCTGATGAAGATATTAAAAAAATATTGGCCCAAGGACCGAACCCTGTGGGACCCCACTGCCCACCTCCTTCCAGATTGAAAATGACCCATCAACCACTACTCTCTGGGTGTGGTCCCTAAGCCAGTTAGCCACCCACCTGACTGTATAGGCATCCACTCCTCACCCCATTAGCTTTCCTATGAGAATAGGATGCAAAACTGTGTCAAAGGCCTTCCTAAAATCCAGGTAGATGACATCAGCCTCCACTCCTGTGTCAAGGCAGTGGCTAACCTGGTCATAAAAGGCTATAAGGTTTGTCAGGCAGGATCTACCTGGGACAAACCTGTGCTGGTTTCCTTTCAGCATCATTTTCCCTGCTTGGCTTTCACAAATATGCTCTTTGATGATTTTTTCCAGTATTTTCCCAGGGATAGAGGTAAGACTGACTGGCCTAAAGTTACCCGGCTCCTCCCTTCTCCCCTTCTTAAAAATGGGCACCACGTTGGCCTTTTTCCAGTCCTCAGGGATCTTTCTGGAGCACCATGAGAGCTCAAACAGCTGTGCCAGTGGCTCAGCAATGACACTGGCCAATTCCTTCAGCACCCATGGATGGAGGTCATCTGGGCCAGCTGACTTGTACCCATCCAGCCCTTCCCAGTGCTCTTTAATTAAGTCAGCACTAACCTTTGGTGGTCTGGTGCCTTTTGGACATCTGTCTATACTCAAGGTGCAGGGATTGTCTCGGTCAGTATTAAGGAATACTGAAGCAAAGAACTCATTGAAGAGCTCTGCCTTTTTGTCTGCATCAACCACCAACTGACCTGATTTTTCCTGCAGGGGCCCTATGCTACTCTGTGCCTTATTTTTGCTTGCTATGTATCTGTAAAAGGACTTTTTATTGTCCTCATTTGTTGTAGCCAGCCTAAGCTCTAGTCCTGCCTTGGCCTGTCTAACTCCCTGCAATAGCGCGCCACGGTGGTGTATGCCTCCTTGGTGGCTTCCCCCTGCTTCCACTGCCTATATATCTCTTATATATATTAGTCTAGAAACTTGGCTCTTAACCTTGCTGCTGTGGGTGATCCTACTAGGAATACAAAACTCCATATGGCATCAGTGTCAAGATCACTGGTATCACCCAAGCCTCTCCACCATGTCAAGACTGCAATCCTTGAAAGGTTCAGGACTTATTATATAGAATCAGTTCAATAGTTTGTTAGTCTTTACATTTCACATATACACCAGAAACTCCTCACGATTCATTTCCAAAAATCCCCTTTGAGGGTGCATCCAGACAAGCAAGCACATGCCTGTTGTGGTGTCTCAAAGCAGTTTGAGATGCTGCAAGAGACATGCTAGTAATGCGGAAATGCTCCCTGCACTGCATATTTGCAGTGAAGACTTTAATTTTGATACCGGTGTTCTGAAGCAACTGGAAGCTGGGTCTTCCAAAGAGATCCTCTGGCACCCAGCCAGAGCATCTCTATGCCTACCCCCTTCCCCTTCTGCTCCAGCACACTGGCTCAGCATGTTGGAGCAAATAGGATCAGGGCACGGCTGCAGCAGTGTCTCGGACCCAGGCTCTGTGCCCGGTAAGTAAGGACATGGGAGTGGGGGGAATGTGGGAGGGATTGTGTGTGCGGGTATTGGGGGATTGTGGGTAGGTGGGTGGGACTGTGTTGGGGTGGGGCGGTATAGGAGTTGGGATACTGCTTGGGAGGCATGAGTCCCTTGCCCATCCCCTGCATGGCGCACAGTACCCTCGTAGGAGCAGCAGCGGCCGTTGGGGCAGTCAGGGCCTGCTAATGGCAGAACCCCCCTCTGGTGTACCATGTTGGAGCCCTGTCCACCTGGGACCTGGTGTCACCTGTGCAACATGGTGCAGGCCTGGCCTGGCCTGGGGCATGCACCTTCAGGTAGGACCAGGCCGCTCTCGCTGTCATCCAGAGCCCACGGCACCACATGCAGAAGCTGAGCCCTTGGACCAGGCCAGGTTCCTGCCTTCATGGAGCCAGCCCAACTGTGCATGGGGCACTTAGAGACAGTACCTGGCCTAGCCCAAGAGCACACAGCTCTTGCGTGCAATGCTGGGACCCCTGGTGACAGGGGCATGTCCAGATGTGTGTGGACATTTGATTCTCTAGGGACAAGTAACAGCAGCACACCTTGCACTGCAGCTACTTGTCTCCAAGGAACACCTGTGCCATGCCCACTTGGGCATGCAGCAAGTTACCTTGGGGGCAGTAGAGGAGGCTGGGGCCAGCACTGTGCTAGCCCCAGCAGCCTTACCTGAGAGCCTGGGGTCCTCCCAAGGCTGTAGCCATGGCGATCCTGCCACAGATATCCAGGGGTTAAAAAACCCGTGGAGGAAAATAAAAAAAGGAGCACATATATGGGCAGCATGCCCTTGTAGCACAGAGAAAGTCTGATTGTTTGGTATCTGCAGACATGTTTGCAGCACCACATACTGCATGGCCCCGCTCATCTGGACTCCCCCTGAATATGCAAAATCCAGATCTGACAGGATTTCCCTTTCTCTTTAGGAAGTTAAATAACTTTTTATGAAAGGATGAAGGAAATATACTAATGATTATTGAGACTTACAAGTATCTGGTGTATACCAGGGTAGAAACTGCTTAGAAAATGTAAGGTGTCTTTCAGTTTTAAGGCTTCGCTCTATGGGAACATCACTGCTTCTCTAGAGTAGGAAGCAACAGGGTTTCTTCCTGCACACAGTCCTTACTTCACTGGGTGAAAACAATAGAACTTCCTCATCTTCTTACCCAGTAAGTCCAAACCTGTTGTGTCCAAACTCAGAGCCAGAAATGTGGCATCCAACACACTGCATCTATGAGAACCTGTCATTTCAGGTAAGAATTATTATTATTGCTGGGTCAAGATTGTTTCAGTATACGATTGGGTCATTACCCATATTGTTTCAAACCTTTAACAGTTTGGCTTCAGATAAGAAATGCTTTGATTGTGAGTTAAGACAAATTGTTTAACTTTAAGGAACTGCTTCAGCCATCCCTATTTACTTTTCTTGGATTCTTGTCATAGCCGTGTTATAAAATTTGATGCTAGAGCATTTCATGATTGTCACTTTGTTTTCACACATAGGACAAACTAAATGTAAGCACTGGCCTCCTATGCTATTTACAGCTTCAATAGAGGTTTATAATATAAACCTATTAATACTCAACATATAACAAAGATCAATGGATAGAAATACCTACTTCTCCAGGAAGCCATACATGGTAATGACTGTCAGGGGTATTGCTTACTTGATATAGGTGTTATAAATGTTGCTAATAGATCCAAAAAAGACAAATTCTTACTTGAAATACATAAAAACAAGATTATATAGAGATTTTCCTGACATACTTTTAACAGACCTTTATTCTAATTACATTACGATGATTATTCAAGATAGATGGCAATTGGAAAGGATGTCTACCAGTATTGATAACTTTATTATCAGGATGGTAATGTCATGTGGAAAAATGACATTGACCCATCATGATCTTGAGGGAACATTTCCAGAGTAAAGAATGGGAACAAGGGAATATATTGTTCTGAATCTCTTGGCAGCTATCCAAACATAACAAGGAGGGTATATGTATATCTAAACAACTAATCAGGGTATATTTTATAACTTGCTCTATTATAGATTTACACTGAATGTGAGTCTGTTAACATACCTACCTACAAAGCACATCTACACAAGATACTTTACTGCACACTAGACTAATTGAATGTGCAGTAAAATGTCACCATCTACACATGTGTGGGATTTACTGTGCAGTAAATTAGGCTAATGCACAGTTTGCTAGTACCAAGAAATACAGGTACTATATTAACCACACATTAGGTACTGTTCAGTAGCACATGTTTAAATGTTGGCTGGGAGCAATTTGCTCCTGGTCAGCCTAAGCAGCAGAAGGTCAGAAGGGGTGGGGGTGGCAAGCATGGGGGGAGCTGTCCATGGCTCTGGTGTGAAGCTCAGGATCACAGCCCAGTTCAGGAGTGCTGGCTTGGGACAAAGCACTGTGACTGAGTAGCAGCAGTGTCCTGAGCTCTTCCCTTTTTTGCTTGCTGAGAGGACAGGGGAGCTCTCTTTCCTAGATCCCAGAACTCCTCATCTCCCAGCTCCCCCCAGACATGAGCAGGAGGTGGAAGCCAACTGGGACATGTGCTGCATGGGAAGAGGCAGGGCCGAGGGGATGAGGACAGAGAGCTCTGGCTTGGTGCTGCAGGGACAGACTCCCCTCGTCCAGGCATTGCTTAGCTCCCAGCTCCTGGGGGGAGCCAGGAGCTGAACAGCACCAGAACCAGAGACAGAGAGCTCCCCTATCCTCTCAGCAAGCAAAACAAAGGGAGAACTCAGTGCTGCCGCTTGGCTGTGAGGCATCACCCCAAGCCAGTTCCCTCAAGCCAGGCTGTAGTCCCAAGCTCCACATGGCTGGGAGCTGTCCCCCACTCTGGATAGCTCCTCACCACTCCCTGGAGCCTAGGCCAGACCCCCATGTCCCCTGCCAGCTGGGGATGGCACCAAGGGACCTTGGAGCTCCCTCTGGCTGGTGCAGGGTGACAGAGCAGGCAGAGGTGCAGGAGCAACCGTGGACTCAACTGCTTTCATTGGGAGCAAACTTTCTCTCATTGCGGGCTCACGTGTAGATGTGTTCCCAGGCACAGTTCACGGCACCTTATTTTAATGAACAGTAACCTTAAGGCAAATTTATTGCACATGTAGACATGCCCACAGAGTCTGAATCTTTAGTTCAAGATGGTGAAACTTAAGTTTTTGGCTCTAGAGATTTTCAGTTCAATCCCAGCTGTCAGTCAAGATAATGATTATCATATATGCCTTCACACAGAATGTGGAGTGTTGTAGGCGTATGATGCTTATGGTTGTTATCATCTTTCTAACCCACACACCCCTCAATGGAGTGTTAGAAAGAAAGAAGAAACTGACAAGAACATTCTGCTTCCCCCTGATTCTTGCTGATGGTTGGGATAGTGACATATGGACTTCTGAAGAAGTTGAAGGTGTGACTTTTTTAAAATTGTAGATTTGAATTTTTCTGAGCTGCAAATTGAGTCAACTGAAAAAATTACCTACTCTTCTGAACTTAAGCTTTTCTATCCCATTAAGGATTTCCTTCATCACTTATAAGGCTGTGTAATTTCCTTTTGTCTTGATGAGCATTCAAGGAGGAAGAGTTTCAGAACTTGATATTCTAGAGAAACCCTAAATCAGTGGACACAAACTGGAATCTCTTAGCTGGCGGCAGTAGAAAATATGAATTGAAACACATGTTGGCAACACATATCAGTGCAAACCTAAGAAAAAAATCCATTTAAATATTCAGTGATTAAGAACTTGATCATTTGGGGCAAAAAACAGATTGTCGTGATCCACCAGGCCAGCCCATCTATTGGGTAGAGCCAGGTGTGGAGCTCAAGGTTGCTGGGATAAGGGGTCAGAAGTCAAGATTCAAAATGCCAAGCTAGGGTCAGGAGCCAGGAATCAGAAACCTATTTACCAAGTCCAAAGGTAAAGTCCCACACGGCAAAGTCGCACAGTAAGCTGAACTACAGTCAGGAGTCAGGAAGCAAATGAGTAGGGAGAATCCAGAGGCTGAAATCCAGGACCAAGCCAAAGTCAGGGTTAGGAACCAGAGAAGTCAAAGATAATGTTTGGGCAGGAGCAGCTCGGAGACTGGAGACCAGTGTGTGTTGTGCAGCAAGGGTCAGGTGCTGGAGTAATTACTTAAATGCAGCTCCAGAACCAATCAGAGGGAAAGGGCCAGGGGATCAGCTGGCCTTGCATTAATAGTAACCAGGTCAGTTCACTTAATAAGGGCTGCAATGTAGGACCCTTACATAGATAGACCACCTCCATCTTTATCTCTGGGTATAACTCTATTGTCACAAAAGGATAGCAATCCTAAAGCAAAGCTGAAGCAGCTGTCATAAGTTCTAGAAGAGCCTCAAGGATTCTCTAGCGATCTGCCACCCTCAGACTAGGCAGTAAAGAACTATGCTCCCCTGTTAAATTCTGCTCATAGGACAGCTTGACTGGGCCTAAGGACTAAACCATTGGTTTTATAATGCAGCATATTTTGCTATGTTAATAACAAGTAGAAATTAAGATCCATCACTCACAGACCACTGAACTTTGGGATGAGACTATTCTCTCATTCTCCTGATACCATTCATTTGCATTTATTTCAATAGACTCACTACTGCCTTAATTTAAATTGATGTAAGGAATAGGCTGATATAGTTAACTGACCATTATAATATGCATAAACTTACATTATTTAAAGTTGAATAGACTATATTTTCTCCCAACTTTTTTTGATACAGAATATACATAGCCATGGACATTTCTGAGGTGTTTTCATTTTGGAAAATATTGTTAATCTAAAATAAGTCTTGTTACTCTCAAGCTTACATGTCCATGCTATCTCCTATATCTCATCCTCAACAAGGACATAATTCTAACCAGTCAAAAGTGATGCAGTTAAAATGAAGAACAAGGATTTAATTTTGGTATTTAAGTAGTTAGACATCAATGAAAAAATAGATTAAGGGCAGACACCCCAAGATGTTTTTACTGGTATGATTTGTCCTTATACAAGTATAAAAGTAGAACAGATGCATGCCACACAGTCTTATACTGAAGTAAATTATAGTACTCCAATGTGAAGGTGCACAACATCAGAAACAAGAAAAAGGATAATAACAATACACTAGTGTTAGATACATAAGTGGTTGGCTATTTCATTATATCAAACTGTTTTTTGTAACAGTGTATAAAATAACAGTCTCCTCTTTAAAACTCTGGCAAAATCAAACCCTGTAAGCAGCTACAAATCCACTGAACTAAATTCACAGGGCTAAATTTGGCCTCATGTTTTTTCTTTCAGTGACAATGATACATGGGTATTATACCATAACCCTGATGATAACTATTTGGACCTCCTCATACACTTATGTCAAATGATTGGTCTGTAATTTACTAGCAGATCACTTGGTAACATGAGTCATCTTAGCAAAGTTTTTATCTCCTGAGAAAATATGAAGTGCAAGTGCATAGTTTCTTTGGGGAATACATCCACTAGTGACTTTTAACGTCTCCTTCTAAAGCCTTTCAATTGAAGATAAACTAATCTAAGGGCTCTCATGTTCCATATAGCGGTCCTTCTCAACCTTTTTAAACTCAAGGCACCCTCAGGAAACATCAAATCTTAGCTTTCATTTATCTCTCGACCAAAGAAAAATAATAAAGCAATTCTTCTGCTACAAAGAACTCAGAAAGACCATGGCAGGTCAAAATGTTTTTAACACTGTGGATTCCTATCTCAACTTTTTGGGTTTATTTTCTAAATCTTGTCTTGTTGCTTTTGCACCAAACAGTGCTCATATTGTATAGCACTGGGCGCATCTACACATGCAACTAGCACACAGCAATAAACTCTGGTGCATATCTCCCAAGAGTTTATTACTCCATGTTTATATGTGCACCTGGGACCGCAGCATGTTGAGCTGGGTCAGAGCATCCCCAACTGGCAGTAGGTCAGACTGCCAGTCCAGGGCTGCTCTGACCCAGCTCAACATGCTATGAAGGGGCTGACTGGGACACGAGGGTGCTCCAGTGTGGGGCTAGCCAGAAGGCAACCCCTGCACTGAAGCACCCGCATGCCCCAGTCAGCCCCATCAGTGTCTACACATGCATTGCTGTGCATTAAAACACTCTGCCATAGGTTAGTACTTCTAGTTACAAGTACTAACCTATGGCAGAGTTTATTAGCTTACTGCGGCCTAATAGGGCCTTATGTGTAGATACTGAGATATTTACTGTGGAGCCAATTAGGCAGCTCCACAGTAAATATTTCATGTAGTTACACCCTTTTTGTGGCACTCTGGCTGGGAATCCTTGCCATAACAGCTATCTTAGACAGCAGAAGATACCAAGTGCTGGATTAGGAGACACTAAAAACATGGGATGCCTCTACTCGAGTGTGAAGGCTGCTCCAATGTGCAGTAATTCCAGCATGTGGAAATAACAGCACTTCAGAAGCTTCCCACATGTCATGTATCAGCATCCCTGCACTTAAAAATGGTGGCAGGGGCACTTGAACTAAAGCTTATCGAATAAGCTTTAAGTTCAAACACCCCCACTGCCATTTTTAAGCACAGAAATGCTGCTACACAAGATGCAGCAGCACTTTAATTAGAGTGGCTCTGAGACCCACCCTAATTAAAGTGCTGCCTCCCCCACCTTGGAGCATGTATAAAAGTGCCAATGATGATTTAGTAATAGGTGTTTTTGATCTTTCTAGGAGCCTAAATGTATTCTCTCATGTTCATAGGAACCAGAAGAACAAACTTGAGAGGAAAGCTGAAAGTGGAATGGAAACTGAAAAACAGACATTTATGATCATGCCACAGTGTATAGTTAGAAATTAGGATTGAAATGATGGCAAAATGTTGGAGCCAAAATAATTATTTCCAAAAATTATAGAGATTTTGCTATTTAGAGATTTTTGATAGGGAGGAGCCTGCTTAGTGGCAATGATGTAATTCCCCTTTAAAGGGGTAAAATCAAGAAAAAAAGTATAAGCACAGTTGTAGACACTTTACCTCAATAGTGTGGAATGTATTACAAATATGGGAACAAATTCTACTATCAGACTATATTTTATATCAGACTATCTGATTATCAGACTACTAAATTTAATTCCCATTAAAATCAAGGTTACCTGCAGGCACTTATTTTAGCTTTTGATCTACAAACCAAAAAAAGGGTATTAACCTTAAAATATAACTTGGAAAGGACAATTAAGTTTGCCCAAAACTAGCTTGGAAAATAAAAGAGAAATAATAGTCATGACAAATTTGGGTGGTTGGTTTGGTTTATTTTTAAGTACTCTACGGCAAACCAGTATGTGAATATACATAATAATAAGTATAATAAATATAATCCTGAGGATGATAAATACAGTTAAAACAAAGGAATGAAATTACTATAGATTTTGGATTTGGGTTGATTTCTGCATTATTTGAATTTACATTGAGTATAAATCCTGAGGAGTAAGTGTGTGCTCACTCACTGGAGAAATGGATTTCAGACTTATTTTTCCAGTTTTGCTTTTGCCTTGCTGTGTCACATTTGCTAAAATATTGTAACCTCAATTTCCCAGTCTGAAAATATTAGTTTTCAACTCCTGGGAGTATTCAGAGGTTTAATTCAATTTTGTAAATTTCTTTAAACTCCTTGGGTGAAAGGATCTTTATAAAAGTTTTGACATCTTTCATGATTTTACCATGCGTATGTTTTTAATGACCCATGTCATGGGGACACTGATTATGTGAAAATCTCCACTATTGTTTAAAAAAAATGTTATAGGAAATCAATGGCAAATGATTTTCCTTCCATAAAATATTTCAACCAAAAAAACAAAACTTTAATATCCCTCATTGATGCAAGTGATGAAAAAACAAAACAAATAGACACAAACAGGATTTACCATATTAAGATCAAAGGGACTTCATTTCTTATAAAGCTGTATTTGAATTAATAATGAGAGGGATATTAGGAAAATTATCAATGCTGTAAATGTTAAGACTTCATCCTTTAGCATACATATCTTATTGGCTCGAAAATGATATGCAGATACCAAAGGTCATGAACGATGTCTATAAGACAAACGTTTTTAGCATGATCCTAAGGCATTCTAACTCAAAGTAATTGTATGCATTTCAATGCAGCAAAATTTTGGATAAATATCAGTAGAAATATCCCTATAAGGCTGAAGAAGAAATGGAAGAGCGGCATGTAGAATTAGATTGTACATATTCTTCAGATACAGTATAGAATAAACCTGCACCAGCACAGAGATACACTAGATGACTTCATACATGCCTTTGATCTCTAATTTTCATTAAATAAATTGATAGACAAATATAAGTACATAATTTATATATAGTAACAGAATAAAAAGCCTTAATGTTATTGTGGGATCCTTCAGTTTTTGAGAACTTTGGGCTCCTATACATGTGCACAGAGGCTGCTCCAATACGTCGTAATGACAGTGTGTCGGAGCAGTCTTGATTAATGGAGTCTCCTGGAGCATGGTAATGACCACGCTCCAGCAGACTCCAGCATCAAGTGTATCAGCATCTCTGTGCTAAAAATGGTGGTGGGGTGCTTTGAACTAAAGGCCTTTGTGCTGCTTGCTGTGTCCTCCTAAAGGGGTAGTGTCACTGGCTCCCTAATGTTGACCTACTCTCTCTATATCCCCAGCTCCAACTCCAATTTCTCTCTTTCTCTTCCCCTCTACGCAAACTACTATTTTAACATCAGAGAAGAAGCTGGCTAGTATTTATATTTTAACAAAAAATAGTTTTGAAATGACATTAGTAGGGGGGTATTTGTACAAGGAAAGGGTTTTGGAAACTCACGTACATATTCCAGTGTTTTGCTAAATTCAAGTTTCACATTGGGTTGGGAGAAAAAGAAAATTTACAATAAAAACATTTGAGATCCCAAATGGAAATGAACTTCTAATTCACAAGAGGCTCAACATTGAATCAGGGCCTTTTCCATGGACTTCATGTTGTACATGACACACAAAGGGTTGTACAGTTTTCCTGAAATCAGTTCAAAGGCTTTTCAAGTCTATGCAAGCTTCCCATTAACTTCACTGAACTATCAATTCCATGATGTAGGAAACTCAAGTATAACAATATCATAGAAATACCTCTTCATTAAGAAATAAAATAAAGACCTTAAAAGTCATGAAATATTAAAGTTAAGATTCTATCGTGATATTTGTCATAGATGTTTTATGGGCATACATGATAAAATGTCAACAGTCATATTCATACACTTAAGTGGAAAATCAGAAATAAAGAATCCTATTTCTCTTCAACATAGATTAATTAACTTTGCTTTCGTAATTTTAACTTTTGTATGGGGAGAACATTGTGACTGCTCAACTTTAAGGATTACAGTGATATAGGATTTTCTCTTTTTTTTTTTTTTCTGATTTATTTCACTTCCTATCTCTATTTTTATTAATAGAGAAACAAATCCCATGTTTAATAACATTAAGTAGTTTAAAATATTCCACATAAATTCTCCGTTTATTGAAGGCAGAAAAAGTGTCCCTACGTTGTGTGTTGCTTTGGTCTTTGGTCTTTGAAAAATGAAATGATTTGAATAGCTCTATCATTACAAAATGTTTTTAATGGGAAATTGAAAATTAGCAGATTGTTTAGGAATTGTTAAGAATTATCAGACTGTTTGGTTGCCTATGCAACCAAAATTTGCAAGATTCTCCACCCTGCTGGCAAGGGCCTTCTTTAAAACTTCTCCTCTGAAGAGTGTTAAACCAGGGTGGCAAGGAGTGCCACAAGTGGCATGGACTACCTTTGTGTGTAGCATGTGGAAGATTGTGAAGGCAGGGAACAAAGAACAGAGTGCAGATATGGCAAAGTAAGGGTATTCGAGTAGAACTCAGGGGGTGCATGCCATTAAATGACATGATAAACTCTGGCACAGTTGCACTGGAGTTAGCTGTGCCTAGGAGCAGCTTTTACATATGCACCTGGGACTGCAGCAGTTTGAGCTAAGGTGGAGCAGCTTCAGGCTGGCAAGGAGCCTGGGAAGTCAGCCCCAGGCTCTGGGTGGTAGCATCAGGTGGTGGAGAAGCTAGCTGGAGCACGTGGGTGCTAAAGTGCAGGGCTAGGCAGCAGATAGCCCCCACACTTTAGCACCCTCGTACCCCAGTCAGCCCCTGTCACCATCTACATGTGCATTTCAGCAAAGTACTCAACCTTAAGATAGTACTGTTCAGGACAGTATTAATATATTGCACCCTGAAACTGGCACTCATGTAGAGGGTGACACTTTACTGCAGAGCTAATTTATCTACTCTGCAGTAAAGCACATGTGTAAATGCACCCAAGAAGGGTTCAGAGCTAATTTGTGGCACACCTGCTAAAAAGGTTGGCCCCCCACTCTGGTAAACCATCCCTGTCAACAGTCCTATCCTTTTGAATTAACACAAAATATACTAGCAACCATGAATTGCTTTCAGTAAAGATACAGGTATTTTAATCAGTGCCTAGCTCAGAGAGAAAAAAAAAAAATTTGGTACCTCCACCATTAAAATTTAACACCGCTGGTTTTCTTACTTCCTGGCAAAATATTTTTAAAGAAAACTGGGGATGGGTATCTACATGGGGAAAAAATTTCTGATTAGTTTTGGCCTCTTCAATTTATTTGGAAAAGGCATGAGATGTTAGATAAATTCAAACTGCAAGGGAGGCACATATTTTTAACAGTCAGGCTTACTAACTGCTGGAGCTTACCAAGTTTACTGAGATGAATGATAGATTCTAGTCTCCTGTTGTCTCTAAATCAAGATTGGATGTCTGCCTTAAAACGATGTTCTAATTCAACCACAAACCTGTTTCAATTCCTTTCTGAAGCAGGAATTATTAGGTGAAATTTATGGCATGTGTTATGCAGGAGGTCAGATTAGATAATCATAACAATCTGTCTGGACTTAAAATCTGTGAATCCATAAAAGATAAGGCATTAGTTGCAGACAGTGAAGTAGCTGGTCACTGGGCTAAGTTCAGATTGTTAATTTATTTTTCTTCAGTTTGCCAGTATAACATAAACACTTAAAGAAGTCATTTTCTATCTTTATCCCTGGAGATTATGGTCAAAATTCTATATCACCTCTAAGAGACCTAACTGTAAATTATCAAGTTTTTGGGTGGCTAAATCACTAAATATGATCCTAATTCTCTCTGTGCAGCAGCAAAATTCCATTGTAGTCTTGGTGGTTCCAGAAAAAGTGTGAGGGGTAAGATTTTTGTGGGTGACATCTTTCAGGAGACCAACTGTATAGTTGTTTGGGACATAGATGAGCTTTTGAGTACCATCTACCTGAGAAGGAAAGGTACTTGGTACCTGATAGCTTGTCCGTATCCCTCTTAACAGTTGGTTCAATAAAAGATATCACCCACAAAATCCATTGCATGTCACAGAACAGATAGCAGTCCTACCAAACCCACACTGTCTTCTGTGATGCCACATTTCCTGGACACTCTTTGTTTCCAGGAGGACCTGTACACCAAACAGCCAGGCATGGCTCTGGAAAAATCTTTTTTTCCACATTCTGCCTTCCAAACACATGGTGTGTTTTCTTATTTGTGGACAAGTGGTATGTGAGAAAATATGGCAATCTGAGTGCCTATTAATGATTAGTAGTCAGAGTAATCTAATGAATAGGTGTTTGGTTGTCAAGGTGGAGACATTTCAAGAGATAGAAAACCCCCATAGAACATTAATCAATCAGTAATACTGTAGATTGAAATATATCCATCTTAACTGATGCCACAATACATGAGAGGAAAAGTATGTTCTGATAAATTAGCAAAGTGTTTTTGCTCCTGTTTTTTGTGGTCTATATTATATTCAGTAAAAAGGCTTTCATCATGTTTCAGGTACTACAGCAAAACTTTAGCTGCTTGAAACACAATTCCAAAAACTATCTGAAATATCAACTATCATGGAACCAGATCCTAGCAGACTCTATGAAAGTCTTTCTCTTGACTTCAATGGATTTGGGATCTTTTCTTCGCTTATCTCTGCACACGAAGAATACATATACTGTTACAATAACTTTCCTACAATACAGGAAAGGTGTTCAAGTGGTTAGGAGTGATGCATAGATTTCAAAAAGTTCACTTTCTTCCTTTGACACTGACTTTTCTGTGTGAGGTGGACAAGTTACATAACCCTGGATCCACTTAAGAAGTTAAAAGTTAGGTGCTTAGGTTATTCAAGCCCTCTCCTCATCTGTTTAAAATCCAGATGCCTGAAGTTAAACCTTTGGGCATATCCAGAATTACTGCAGTCTGATAAATTTGTCAGCTTCCTCAAGCTTGTATTTGGAATTAAGTGTCCATTGTATTAATTAGTTTTTTGATAGAAAACTATGAGAGCAGGACAGTAATGAGGACATCTTTGCTTTTCACTAGATAAAGAATTAGACTTCTTCCTGCTTATGTTCCTTCTGACCCCATAAATCTTACATCTTATTGGCCCAGTGGACCAATTTCAGTAGGAGATATGGAAAATGCCCTTGGGCTGGACCAGTCCATATATGGCATTTACCTAGGAAGTATGAGATTACTTTTAAACCGTCAATTTGAGATGGGGCTGTAACCCAGGTCACAAACTTCCTGGGAAAGCATTGTATACATTACTGGGCTATTGGACAAAGGTGGTAGGCTCTCCTCCTTCACTTTATGTGATTGTGAATCCAGCATTAATAAAATTTGGGCCTGCAGGAGTCAGAAATAAATTAACCCTACCTCCAGGAGAGGGAAGCAGTTCCAGAAACCCTGCCCCCCTTGTGCCCTTTCTCTTGGTTGAACGGTGCCTTTATTTCACAGCATTATGGATGCTATGAATCTGATTAAGTAGTTTTTAAGTTTCTCTATTCAAAGGATGGAAACCTAACCAAAAAAAAAAAGAGTTTTGTTTTGTTTTACTGTCTGGCTATAGGTACACATACTATAAATTTTATGCAGACTACTTACAGAATGCTAGATGCTTTATGAATCTGGGCTCCTGTGCCTAATGTGTGCATAACTCATCCCTTTATTGGGTCTGACCCTAGTGTTTTTTGTTTTGTTTTGTTTTAGTCTCTAACCCTTACTCTCATTGTGCCTGAGTTCTTCATGGGTACCAAAAAAGAAAAAAATTATTTTCTACCACACAAGGACACTGTGAGAATAAAAACATTAAAAACTATTAGGTGTGCAATGCCATAGCAATGGAAATCACATAAACATACAGTCAAACTATTAACTCGGGTTTCTTTATTTTTGTAGTTTAAATATTAGCTTCCAAATAAGAAAACAAATCTCCAAATGACTGCTTGAAAAATACAAGCATAAATTCAGTTAATATTAATTAATGGAATTGGTGAGCATACCACCCACATGCTGCTTTGAAAATGAAACTCCAAGGTGCTCAATTTACATTTATTACATGCATGAACTCAAGCAGAAACATAAGGAAATTATCCTTATTGTTTGATTGTTGATCAAGCCAAGGCTTTGTAGTGATGTATATAGTACAAGGAAAAAAAAAAAAACCCAGAAAGATTGCACATATTCACAGTCTAAGTCATTAAGATCTTTAACTCAGCTAAATTTAATATTGTTTAATTTTGTGTAGGCATATACTTATCATGGCCATCATTTCTAATACTGAAAAAATCCTGCTCAAACCTAGTCAATGACAGATATGGGTTTACTGTCACAGAATAGTTGGAGGACAAATTCTTCTTTCTAAATTTAACTGTAACCAAAGCTTGCATTTTAGCTGATTTGTCAACAACTCTGAAATGAATAATTACGATAAAATAAGGAGTGGGTCACTTTAATATCTGGATATATGGCAAGAAAGTATATCAACTTTTCACATCCTTCATGCTTTTTAGAACCTGACTGGAGATCAATGACATTTGCACACATAAATGACTATTTATGATTATATCCAGCAAACTTCAGAAGAGCAGTTAAGGAAAAGATCAACTGACAGCTGTAATAACAACCATTCTCTTCAAGTTCTTCATTGGCTGTTACTTAAAGCCCAAGTAGACTTTATAAAGGAGAAAGATTTCCCAACTATTAAAACTTTGTTCTTGTCTTATTTAACCCTTTCTATTCATTACAATTAGAAGTTTTAGTGATAACACATTAAAATTAGTTATTCTATGGCTTGATAGAGTTGGAAGACGGTACATGACCCTATACTTGGTATCCACCTAGCTACATAGTTGTATATTAATTCAGTCCAAGATACACAATTATTCGTGTAGCCAATTGTTAGTCTAGAGTACAGTGATTAGAAGATTTCAACATGACATTAAGGAAAGAAAAGAGACAGGACCCTGTGCATGGTCACTGCAACAGTAAAGAGTTGTAAGATTGTAAGATATTCTTTGGTACTGCATTCTTTAGCATGCAGTTTACAATTGTTGGGGTGGAAAATATTCAATTGCATTAGCAATCTTTGCAAGTATGTGGTATGGAAGGGAGTGGTTCAGTTCATACCTTCACTCTCGCTTCTGACAAGTGATATCACCTGGCCCCTCTTCAGACTGGTGATGACCAGTCATGTATTCAATATAGATGTCTCTTGAGCATTGGATAGTCTCAGAGATCACGAGGCACTCTATCAGCTTTGTGTAGTGGCAGGGCACTCTGCAGGCTTTCAGGACACTCTTATTGCTTCCATCCCATGCTCCCAGTACCCCAACAATGAGTACCTGCTCTGTCACACTATAGCCCTTTTGCCTTAGGGTATTGGCCAGTGCACTAACTTTCGCTCCTGACAATCTTTTTTATTGTCTTAATCTATTACAAAAATGGTTGCAGCTGGTTGTCATAGCCTGGGGTGACATGATTCACAGCTACTGTCCCAATCAATGTCAGGATGGCCTATACCAGCTGGTCCTGTGTGACTTTGTTGTGGAGTTGCTATACTCTCACATAGGACATGTAGCCACACAGGACGTTATAGTTCAGTTCCCATTCAATGGAAGCCTTTTCAGTCATTTCAATGGGAGTTGGATAGCTCTTTTAACAAATCCTTTTTAGAATTATTTTAAATATGGCTGACTAAATGGCTCAGGGAACTCATAAATAGTTCTTGATTTGATTTCAACTGCAGCTGGGACCAAAAGTGACCAAGACTTTAACAGATACGTAGATGTTAAGACCTGGAGGGACCATTATGACAACCTCATCTAACTTCAATAGCACAGACCAGAGAATCACACCCAATAAATTCTTCATCAAGCCCATAATTTCTGTTTTATTTATAATACATCTTTTTTTAAAAAATCCAGTCTTGAATAAGCACTGAATGTGTGAAATCCAGCATGCTATTTGGCATATTTTTTGAATATGAATTACCCTCAATGCTAAAAATTTGCACCTTATTTCTTGCCATCATTTTTCTAGCTTCAGGCTCTGACCATTGAATTTCACCGTGTCTTCTTCTGCCAGCAAGACATCTGCCATTAGAAATCCCTTCCTTGTGTAAATACTTGTAGACCACATATCTTTTCCTTCATAACCTTCAGCTCATAGCCTTCACTTGGATAAATATAAATGTCTAAATCTAAATATAGGTACAGAACAATATTTTAGCTTATTTCAAACCCTTTTGCAAGTTGCTGTTGTCAGGTAAGTGTGAGGGAAGAGGTATGTATAGGTTGGTGGTTTAAATCCTGTTCCTAATAGACATAGATCCACACGTGGAGAATAATGGCAAATGTTCCAAGGGCTAAATTTACATGTAAGCTGAACTACTCTCAAACACCTGTTTTACGCTTTTAGATAAAAGTACAAAGAATGTTAAGGGTGTATGGAAATGATTGCTTAGGCTTCATGTGCCTTCAAGAGAACTTCAGTTTACCTAACTTTCTTTCTGATGTTCTTAATATTGGCTTAGGACCAGATCCAAATAAGTTAGCCCACAAAAGAAGATCTAAAAAGACTAATAAAATCTTGAGTGACCAAAAAATCCTTGGTTAGCAGCCACCTAATACTGGTGCACAAAAGCTAGCTTCCTCCCTTTTTGATCAGAAAGTTACACCTGCATTTCTGTCTTCTGAACAGGTCCAGAACAACCTAGTCTGAGCTTAACTCATGCCTAACTGGCATCCTAAACACTGGCACTGCTCCACCCAAAGTCCTCTTCAGGGCCTGATCTATTAAACATTTTGCCAAATACTGCTAAGTAAAGTGTCTAACATTATGGGTGCTTTTATTGAAAAGCAATGTCATAGAGATGGTGCCACCTGATTTTAATATAATAATGCTCTAGTGGTTAGAGAAGTTTCCCAAGAAATAGGACACCTCTATTTAGGTATTTTACATTAAATATTATGTTAGTTTTTTAACTAAATAATAATAAATATATATAAGTTATATATATAATAATGTACACACCCATTCACTTCTACACTTTATTTGGGTAGCTCAGCATTAGTCTCAATTGTATGTGTATGTGTGTGTGTGTGTGTGTGTATATATATATATATGTCCATTTGTGCCTCTGCATCTCACCCCACCCTATGGATTGCCTTAACCACCCGGCAACAGTCAGATGTTGCTTCCAGTCCTGGAGTCCCCAGAAATCTCACATGTTTTTCCATACAGTGACGCAAACTCAACAGCTTTAATCCGATTGTTAGGGCACTGTCTTGGGAAGTGGGAGATGTGTGTTTGAACTGCCTGAGGCAGAGGAAAGAGTTGACCCCAAAGTCTCTCACTTCCAGGGGAGTTAAACTATCATACAAGGGTGAGATTACACATTACAATTAGAATGTTATGTTAGAACGTCATGTTAAGAGCGCTTAAAACTTGAATAGCCGCAGTATAGACCAGGAAGGAAGGAGAAAAGGTCTCTCCGACACCACTTGCATTACCCCTTCTACCCCTAAATTATCTCACTGCCCCCATCAGCCCCTGGATCCCCACTCCACCTCTTGATTGGCCTCTGCATCCCTCATCTCCCCTCACCCTCCAGTTGGCCCATCCATGGCCCTTCTCCTGAAGACTAACATTTGTTAACCTTAACACAGATTAATTAATTCCTTTAATGTGTGATTTCACTCTAAAATGTAGGTAACAACCCATCCCTCTGCATTTTGAAGAGAGATCCTCCATTCCTTTTTCACATAATTCCTACCTTCAGGCACCTAGGTGTGATCTGAAATGGCTAGCCTCTGGATCTTAAGTGGCAAGACTCTTACAGGCCCGACCTAGGTGCCTAAGCTCCAGAAAGGTGTAATTTAGACCTCTATAAAAAAACATTTCTTCTTGGCAAGCTGTAGGAGCCTTCTACTTAGTGCATAAGCCTTTTTTTTCTGTGGCGCCTAGAGGCAGAATTTTATTTCATTTACTCAGGCACAAAAGTACAGCTGGAGACTAATTTCTACCTTGGTAGAGTCCCTGAAATACAGTTAACGCAAAAGGTATGTATGTCCCCCTTGGGTTTTTTTTGTTTTTTTTGTGACCCAGTATTACAGGTAAGTTGCCAGTGTGTTAGAAATATAGAGGTATTAATTAATTTGTGGGTTGGGGTTTGGGAGGATGCTTAAAAGTGGAATATGATCTGGCCGCAGGTACCAAAAAATTAGGTAGTCTTATCCCAAACTTCGAGGTGCCTAATCCATTTTTTGATCTAGCCCTTAGTTCTATGTAGCTTTAAAATATGTTGATGTTATAAAAGTATTTCTGAATTATATATATATTTTTCATAATGTACAGGTAAAATGATCCTTTGCAACATAACTTTAGTCTATACCAAAGTGGCATCATTTGTGAAACAAATTTATTATAGATTCATAGATTCATAGATGTTAGGGTCGGAAGGGACCTCAATAGATCATCAAGTCCGACCCCCTGCATAAGCAGGAAAGAGTGTTGGGTCTAAATGACCCCAGCTAGATACTCGTCTAACCTCCTCTTGAAGACCCCCAGGGTAGGGGAGAGCACCACCTCCCTTGGGAGCCCGTTCCAGACCTTGGCCACTCGAACTGTGAAGAAGTTCTTCCTAATGTCCAGTCTAAATCTGCTCTCTGCTAGCTTGTGGCCATTGTTTCTTGTAACCCCCGGGGGCGCCTTGGTGAATAAATCCTCACCAATTCCCTTCTGTGCCCCCGTGATGAACTTATAGGCAGCCACTAGGTCGCCTCTCAACCTTCTCTTGCGGAGGCTGAAAAGGTCCAGTTTCACTAGTCTCTCCTCGTAGGGCTTGGTCTGCAGGCCCTTGACAATACGAGTTGCCCTTCGCTGTACCCTCTCCAGGTTATCCGCATCCTTCTTGAAGTGCGGCGCCCAGAATTGCACGCAGTACTCCAACTGCGGTCTGACCAGCGCCCGATAGAGGGGAAGTATCACCTCCCTGGACCTATTTGTCATGCATCTGCTGATGCACGATAAAGTGCCATTGGCTTTTCTGATGGCTTCGTCACACTGCCGGCTCATGTTCAACTTGGAGTCCACTAGGACTCCAAAATCCCTTTCCACCTCCGTGCCACCCAGCAGGTCATTCCCTAGGCTGTAGGTGTGCTGGACATTTTTCCTCCCTAGCTGCAGCACTTTGCATTTCTCCTTGTTGAACTGCATCCTGTTGTTTTCTGCCCACTTGTCCAGCCTATCCAGGTCTGCCTGCAGCTGTTCCCTGCCCTCCGGCATGTCCACTTCTCCCCATAGCTTTGTGTCATCTGCAAACTTGGACAGAGTACATTTCACTCCCACGTCCAAGTCGCTGATGAAGACATTAAAGAGTATCGGTCCAAGGACCGAACCCTGCGGGACCCCACTACCCACACCCTTCCAGGTCGAGACCGACCCATCTACCACGACTCTTTGGGTGCGACCCTCTAGCCAATTCGCCACCCACCGAACTGTGCAGTCATCCACATCACAGCCTCTTAATTTGTTCACCAGTATGGGGTGGGATACCGTATCGAAGGCCTTCCTGAAGTCCAGGTATACGACATCCACCCCTCCTCCTGTGTCCAGGCGTTTCATAACCTGGTCATAAAAAGAGACTAGGTTGGTCAGGCACGATCTGCCCGCCACAAACCCATGCTGGTTTCCCCTCAGCATAATTTGCCCTGCCGGGCTCTCACAAATGTGAGCCTTGAATTAATATCCTTATTCTGTGACTTTGCAGCTATTTTATAATATACAGTATAAATGGCATATTAATATAAATATGACATTAATATATTATACATATTTAATATGAATGTTCCACACACTAAAATGTAGGTTTAAAATCCAAATCTGGTTTAAATTAATCTTTGTAAGAAGATAAACAAAGCAGACAAGTAAATTGGAAGCTAAAGCTATTAGGGAAGTTGTAACTCCAGAGGTTTAGCAGCCAGGCTCATCCATTAGTGTCATTTTAAGGAGAAGTGTGTATATGTTTATGAATCTGGGGGTAGGAAGGGGGACAGAAAGGGCTAAGGCCAATCAGGGTCCACTGGCAAAACTTAAGGTGAGATCTTGTTGACAAAGCTATTCTCATCCTTTTTTTTTGCTGCTATTTTCCTCCACTTTCCTGAATGAAGGCTTATGATTATTTTTTTTTTTTTATCTAGGCTCTCCATAAAACAGTCTCCACTTTCTGTACCAAACAAAAATTGCTGTTCCTAGTGAGAGGGTGTTCACCATGTTTTTATTCTCTTCTTTTTTTTGTTTCAGGTTCTTCTCTTTTTGCTTTTTTAAAATCTGTTTTGTTTGCTCTTTGTTGACTTTCAGTTTATTTTCTCTCACTCTTTATTCTATCAGTTAAATCCCATGCTCTAAACATTTTTCTTTAATTTTTTTTTTTTAAAACCTGCAGGGGAAAAAAAGAGAGGCAAGAATAGTATGTGATATATTTTATTGGACAAACTGTACAGCTGGGAAAGCTCTTAGATAAGCTTTTGGGCAGGTCTAAGAAAGAAACTAAGCTGTAGTATGCTTGGAGGGTGCTATGATCTAGGGCAGGGGCGAGCAATTATTTCAGGTGGAGGGCCGCTTACAGAGTTTTGGCAAGCTGTCAAGGGCTGCATGGGTAGTCCCGCCCCTTGACAGGTGCCCCACCCCCTGGTTGCCATCTTGTGACCAGAAGTCCTCCCCACTAACCCCTGACCTTCGCCACCAGAAGACCCTCCCCTTGTCCCCAGAAGTACTCCTTTCAGCAAAGGGTCTTTCCATCTCAGAACCAGCAAAATACTAAATTATATTCTAAAAAGTGATCATCTACAACATGCATTAATTTGATTTAAAAAAAATATTTTTGTCCTGATTTACATGTGTTTGTGGAGTGTATGCAGATGTGACTGCACAATAGCTTAAAATGAAGTCTTACTCTTGTATACTGTGAGGGGTGGGTATAGGTTTGTGGAGGCTGTGGGTGTGTGGGGTGTGGGTGGGTATGGGGGAGGGTGGCTGGGGTTTGTGTATGGCAGTATGACAGAAGGCATTGGTTCATGTGTATGGAGGGGTTTGTGTGGGACACACACACACACACACACACACACACACTCTGCCCTGTGCCTGCCAACACGCACATACTCTGTCCCTGTGCCTGCTGACATGTACATGCACACACATACACACCCCTACCAACGTGGTCTCATGCTCCGCGGTTCAGGGATGTAGCTGGGAGCCACAGCCACATGGTGCTGGAGCAGGGTGGAGGCAGGAATGTTGGGAATTGACTGGGGGTGGGCGGGGCTCGGCTGCTCAAGCCTGCAAGCCTGCAAGGGCTCCCTCTGGGTCCTACTGCCCCTGGCTTCAGTCAGCTTTGACAGGGAACAGGGGCGAATAAATATTAATTTACTACATTTTTAGGGGCTCTGCAGGCCAAATAGAATGGCCTGGCTGGCCAGATTCAGCCTGCAGGCCATATTTTGCCCACCTCTGAACTAGAGGTACAGACAGAAGTGCAGGTCCTGGCTGTAACTTAGAACACTTTTCAGGGTTCTGAGTTTCAATGATCCTCCAGACCAAACAATAATTCACTATTGTTTCCAGTAGGGAGGGGAATCTAGCTACTGGCTGTGTCCTTGCATCTGGTTTCCCCTAGCAATAGCCCCTCTTCCCTGCCAACTCCAGGCCAGCACATTCTGTTTTCAGAATGGGAGGGGGGAAAGGGAGCAGAGGGAACTCATTCTAGGGGCTCCCCAGGCAGTGTTCGAGGGTGGGGTGGGTGAATTGGAGTCCCCCCCTCCCCTATACCAAACTCCCTTCACTCCCTTTCCTCCTTCTGAAAACAGCGACAGGGTAGGAGGCGGCTCAGACACAAGTTACAGAAGATGCTGTTTTGAAATGTGTTCATATGAACCCTCATGCAATGAGGATTCAGATTTTTACCCAATCAGCCATTTTTAAATGGTCTACAGCCATGCACTTGTGTTTGGTCATGGCTACAGACCGCTTTCTATGGCCAGATCAGGCAAAAGTTGTCACTTCTGTCTGCACTCCTAGGGAGTCCCTAGAAGACACAAAAAGTGCTGTAGAACAGATAGTCTAGTTAGTGGCAGAGCCTTCCTTCATTCCTGTAAGCAGACTGTTTGTATTTATATAGAGTTTTTCTCTGCTATTTAGATCAGCCTGTGTACTTCTTTATTAGACCTAAGGAACAGCATTCTATGTGTCAAGGTTTTTCCAACAGCTTTTTTAAATATACTGTTGGCTCAGTGAAGGATATAACAGAAAATCCTCGCTGCTTGTACATTTTTAGATTGTCATGGCTATAACAGAACTCCCACTGTACTACTGGAGAATTAAACATGGTTAGGATTACTGAAAAGATGAAGCTTCAGGATCAATATTGTGAAGAGTTTTAGCTAAATTATGAAGAAGAAATCTAAACTTGTTTATCTCCTAAATACTGAGGCAATATATTTTGACTTTTTACATTACTTCTTACTGTTTATGCTCAGATTTGACCTAATGTTTTTTAAAGGGTGAAAAACAAACCAAATAAAAATGACATGAAATAAAAGTAAATGTTTCAATATAGAACACACACAACAATTAAGAGAGACTGGATCCATTTTTTGTTTTGTTTTGTATTGTCTTTTGATAAAAAGAAAAATATATATTTTAGTTGAGCTAGAACCCTTTTTTATTATTATTATTTTCCAAAATAGTTAACTTTAGAAGTCCAATACCTGCACAGATATATTCTCCAGATTAATGGAGGAGCCAACAATGCTTACAGCTACCTATGCTAAGAGATGCTGACCCTCTCAGAATTTTTTCTTTCCCTACAGCTTCCCTTTCTTTCTCTTGCTTCCAAAAAGCTTCATGTTGCACACCTTTCCACACCTTTACTCTATTCAACTGCTGTGTTTTCAATATCTCTGAATTTTCTCTTCTTTTTTCTTACTTTTCCATGCCTTTTGCCCCCTTACAACTTTGTAAGCCCTCGTTTACTCCCTTTTTTCTGATAATCTCAAAAAGTCATTTAAACTCTACCACTTCCTCCACCATGAGAAATAAGCAGGTATTCTGGCAGTTTGAGAGATAGGTAAGCAGAGGAACAGAAACTTTCAGTAGTATAATTACACTTTTCTAAAACTGATTCATCTAAGTTAACACAGAAGAATACATCTGATTTTCCTCTGACTGCTGGCCAGATTGCATCAAATATATCTTCCTGAAGGAGCAGATCAGCCTTTGAGTTCATTACATAAAGTGTTTGATAACAGTTGGCTTGACTACAGCATTGAGTTTGAGGGCTCACTACCATATTATTGTAGATAAACTACCTGAAACTTGTTTTTTTTAGGAGCTGATTTTCTGTGCATGTGTATGTGCATTTGTTTGCATGTCCAATCACTAATTAAAAAGATAAAACCCACTATTTTCAGATCTCTGTCTATGCCAAAATTGATGTTTGTTATCCATAGTGTAACAAGGGGTGGGGGAGAGGGACACCTGTTCCAGCCACCAAGTTAGGAGGGGAACTGCAATTGCCTCCCACCAGTGGCAATGTGTAGAGGGTGCATGGGGGTGCACATGCATCCCCTGAAAGCACTGGTGCACCCCCTGATGACCACTTTCACCACTTAGGTGCTGGGCAGAGGGCGCGGATGGGAATGTCATTCTCCCCCCCTGGAAGCATCAGTCAATTGCTTCTAGGAGCAACTGCAGTGATCAGCTGGCACTTGCTCCCAGAAGCAAACACAGCCACTCTCAGAAGCAGCTGCACCAAGTGCAGTGATCAGCTGTCATAGGATCACCCCCCCATCGAGGGGGACCTTGCCCGCAGACTGCAGGATCACCCATGGAGGACCCCCCCAGGACCATGTGATCACCCACGGGGGACCTCCCCTGACCACAGGATTGCCCATGGGGGACCCCTCCAGTCAGTGGGATTGCCCACAGGGGACCCCCTTTCCAGTCAGCAGGACTGGTCACAGGAGGAGCATGCCCCCCCCCCGCCCCCGACTAAGGTGGTACCACTTACCCATGTCCCTCACCCTTGCAGTGTGAAAACCTGGTAGCACTGCCATGCTGGGAACTCCCAAACAGTTCCTAGCTGTTGTTGCTTTAAGTAGCAGAGCTAGGTGGGTAGAGCTAATTAGAGTTCCTAGCTGGGTCCCACTGGCCCCACTCTCAGACCTGCACCCCTGCCCTCTACTCACTCTCAGAACACACACGCCTCCCATCCCTGCTCTTGGAACCTCATGTTACTCCCCCACATGCACTCTCCTGCAGTGTTTTCTTCAGGCATCAGCTCACCTTGGTTAAGTGCAGATATGACAGGGGTTAGGGGGGAGGTTAGATCAGGCTGAAAATGACCACCAGCTCTAAATTACTTTGCCCCCAGTTCAGACCTTACATTTAACCTGGGTTCAGTGATTGGAAAGTAATCTATACCCATAGCTGTACAGAAGTTCTGCACACACCACCTGGTCTAAAAATGGCAGAAATGCTCTAAAATAGACCTGGATCAATGTAAACTCAAAATTAATTGATGTATGTTAGACTGGTGAATGGAACTTCTGTACAGTTACCTGCACAATCCCATGGCTAGGAAATCCCTGCCATTGGTCCCATCCCCGAGGATGCACTTTTTCTACCTGCCCCATCCCCCAGCATTGGGCTATTTTTAGCCCTCCCAACCCTCACCCTCCCATGGACCAGCGAGCCCACCCCAGCCCCCCATCCCACAAGCCGCTCCAGATGCTGCAAGTTTTATCAGTATTCACTGTTGCCAAGTAAATCCTGCTGGAGTGAGGGGTGGGAGGGATGGGGTTGTGGGTTTGCTGGGGGGTGGTTAGGGGGCTAAGAATAGCCCTTGTTTCCCCCCAAACTCCCCATTTGAGCCCCCCTCCCAATCCTGGCAAATCCTTCAAGACCCTAGAAACACGCCATGGATCACACCTGCCCCACCATCCTTTCCATCGTTTGTTCCTGCCCCCGCATCCTGCAGACCCCTGATCCCCCCCAAATGCTCCCTTTGCTTCCCCATCCCAACTTACCTTGGGGTGGCCATTTGTAACATGATTTAACCTCCCCCTAAATGCCCTCCCCTCGAATGTCTGTGCTTAGCTGTACATTACACCACTCCCTGCCATGATTTTGCATTTATATCCAGTAGAAATAAGCAGAACTGAGAAATATTTTTTTCAAGATTCTCCTTGGTGTTAGGAGTCATATGACTGTTTGAGAACTTCAGCTTTTATTTATTTATTCTTAAAGTACATATCTAGTTCTTCTGGTTAAGGAGGAAGGCTTTAATATTTGTACCCTAAGGTTTCATATGTCAGTACACAAATAAAAAAGAACAAATTATGTTATTTGAAAATGTTTCAACATTTCTAAGTTCTTCGTGTGATTTCCAGCATCATAACTCATGGCTTGTAACTCTAGGGGTTCATCAAAACTGGTAATCATAAGGGAGAGAATAATGACATTTCTTATGAGGTATAAGAATAAGCAATCTGTGACTCAAAGGAATACTATACTTTATTTCTGAAACATAGTAATCTGACATATTTTAAAGTTACAAAAGGATAATATGCATGTCACATGGTACAGATCAATACCCATTGAATAGTAGGCAAACTGTTTTTTAAATATTGTTTTTTAAATATTAAAAAAAATAAAACAATTTGTATGAATTGTTTTAAACCAAAACCAACCTTTTTTTAAAGCTGTTTCAGTTTTTCTAAATAACCTCTTGTAAGCATAATCCTAAAACCTTCCTTGCTGTGCCCTTCAGATCTTGCATTTTTAAACATTATTAAACTTTGCATGCTATTTCAAAAATATTGAAATATTTCTGCATTGAACCTAAATTACCTGATACTGGGATCTTCTGATAATTCACTTAGTATATCATTACAGATCACATTAGGCTACGAATTATAACACAGAAGGAAAGGACTGCTGTCAGCACTGTGGTACATAAAGGGCCATGACATCCCTTCTATCTATGATCTTAGCTCTAGACCCAGTCTAAAAATCCACTCAGCTTTCCATTAAATTAGCGTCAAAACCCACTGTGCAGTCATTACTGTACAGTTTTTTTTAATACTTATATAAACAATTTGCAGTGAGGAACAGCTCTTTTGTGATACTGAAGGACATGCAACACTACTGTGCAGTAGTCACAAGCTACTATGCAGTCAGCATCTCATGTAGATGCATCCTTAGAGTGGTTAAATAGTGTGGAATGGGCTACCTACAGAAGTTGTGGAATCTCCATCCCTGGAAACCTTGAGGACCAAATTAGACAGACACTTGTCTTGGGTGGCTTAGTCAGGGATGATTCTGCCTTGAGTAGGGAGTGGAACTAGATGTCCTTTTAGCCCTACTTTCCCATGATCCTATCATCCCAGGGGAACTAAATCCAAATTGTCATCATATTTCAGTACTCTAAATGAATACATGAATTACACATTACAGTCACTGAGATCAATTAGAACTGGCATATTCCCCCAAACTCCATTGGCACATATCTTCTTCTAGATGTGCAGTCACTGCATTGAACTAGCTTTATATGTGTAATTCAAAACTTATTTGCTTTGCCACTGGGTAAAGTTATCAGGAAAACAGACTGTATTACTTTCTCATTTGCTACTGTAAGCATGCACAAAATGAAATTAAACAAATAATATTAAATGTTTTTATCTGAATAACTTTTTAAAAGAAACATATATTTTTTTTAAATATGTGTGAAGGATTGTAATAACTCATTACAATTGCTTAGCTTTCTGGTTTTGTCCTGAGCAACATCTCATTTGCAAATGATATTACACTCCCATTTCAGTGCTGTAATATGCTTTTTTTTCTTTTCCTTAACTGTTAAAAATTACATTATCAATGTGGTAAAGAAAAATTCTAACATACAATTATTCTTTTCCAGAAAACGCTCTCATGTACACCAAAGGCTAACTTAGTTACCTTAATATTCTCTGAATGTGTATGTCATTAGAACAGATAAAGAAGTTTTAATAGCAGGTGCCTGCAGTCTAATGGATTTGAATTAGTAAGAGAATGTGAACTTCAACACAGAGATAAATGCTCCTGGATTTGCCTTAATAGGTATTTAGCCCTCATCTTCCTTGTTCAGAAGTGTCTTTTTTAGGCCTCAGTCCTAAGTGTAATATAGAAGTTACATCTGTTTTGATTCCTTTACCTGTGGTAAAGGTAAGCATTTGAGAAATCTATATGAATGTGAAGGTGACTAAGTATATGTGGAGGTAACTTATTTCACCTTACTAATCATTTTACTTCTGAACTTGGCCTTGATATCCTCTCGCTACTTTTTGTAAATACTGTGAGATGTGTGTTCCAGAAAATAAAAGTTTCTCAGTAAATTGCTACAGACGGCTCTATCAAGAACCTAATTATGACAGTGGAGCCAGAGAATAGATTGCATTCCACATACATTATTAATGCTTTTCAAATCCTCATTTGTCATGTTCAAGGTTATGTAGAGATGACATTCAAGGAACCCAAAATCCTTGCTGCAGTCATTTCCACAAATTTTTGTCCTTCACAAAACCATCCTCTTAAGCTCCTGGATAACATCAAAATTAGAACACCATTCTCATGGGATTGTACAAAAAATATAAGGCTGAAAGGAAATTCTTCATGATAAAAATTAGGTTCATTACCTTAAAAATAAGTTAATTACCATACTGTCAGCTAGATATCAACTAATGAACTGTATGTATTAAGAAAGAATTAATAAAGTGGAACAAGATGATATTTACTGTATGAATATCTCTAACATTTTGATATCATCTGATCTACAATTAAGCTCAATGCAGGATATGTATTAGGAAATGGTATGACATAATATAAATATAGACATGGAAGTTCAAAATGCGTTATTTTCTAAGTAGTTCTAATTGCTACTTTAAGTTGTAACAATAACGCAGATGTTCCATAAGTAACATTTAGAAAATATTTAAAACCAGATTATGTCCTATTTATCTATACTTGGAGCATCTGCATGTGCCATTAACGTGCAGCAATGAACTGCAGAGTTTATTGCTCCGCAGTTTATTGATCCCAGGAAGCTCCCAGGTGCGTGGTTTACACATGTGCCTAGACTGCAGCACATTGAGCTGAGTTGCAGCATCTGCAGCTGGCAGAGGGTCTGGCCAGATGAGGATTGCTCCCACTGGGTTCAATTTGCTGCAGAGGGGCTGGTTGGGACATAAGGATGCTTCACTGTGAGGCTAGCTGGCAGGCAGCCCTCCAAGTGAAGCACCCTAGTGCCCCAGCCAGTTAGTTTAGTATCTACACATATGCTTATGTGCACAATAACACTTCACAGCAAGGTAGGACTTGTACTTAGAAGTCTTACCCTGATAAGGAATTTATTAATTTCATGTGCCCTAATAGGGGCACATATGTAGACACTGAGGTGTTTACTACATAATTAGTCAGCTGTTCAGTAAACATCTCATGTAGACGTACCCACACAGTACTTTTTAATCAGTAAAATACTTTTAGTATGAGTATCTTTTCCTTAGACCTTAACCCAAAATGAGCATGTTAGCACATTCTGCCCATCCTCATTCAGCCAAGCCAGTTCAAACTACTCTCACATTAAACTCTGAGACAACCAGTTTCCTGATTATTTGGTACTGAACCAAGCAAAACAATGACTTCACAGGGTTTTGTGTGGCTTCAGATTTGATGTTGTATGCCAAATTTCACACAACACAAAAATGTTACTCAGCTCTGTTTATTTCAGTGTAAGGAAACACTAGCTGCTAATGGAAAAGGTGAACATTCACAGCTCTCTATCAAGGAGAATGAGGCAGAAAGCCTATTAAGAAACCAGGATTTATCAAAACCATCTGAAATTTACAAAGCGTCTCTCAGCCCATTCGCCAATGTTTGTATTTTCTAAAGCTATAAGCCATTTGTTAGGAGAAAACTATATAGCAAATTAGATACTCCCCTCACAGTTGGTGGTCACTTACCAGAGACTTATAATAACAGCCACTTAAACTTTTATAGTACTTTATCTGCCAGGCCATCTCAAGGTGCTTTATATTATAACATTAAAAGCTGAGGGTGAATCAATTTTGCAGAGTTGCTGTTTAAACAGAAATGAAATCCAATGGACCCAATTCATCACATGGGTAACTTCTAACATCTCAATGAGTTGCAAAATGGACACATTCATTCCATTGAAAACCAATGTCTTATATTTATACCTAAAAGGGGACTTTCAGACTACAACAAATAAAAAAAAAAAGTGGAAAAAGCAATTTACTGCCCTGCTTTTCTATAATCCCTTTGCTATTATTTTAGCTATTTGGATTTGAATAAGGGCTTATTTTTATTATGCCTTCATATCACACTTCTCCATCTGCTTGATCTTGCTGAAAAGCTGTAACCCTGCCTATATGTATGTCACACTTTGTCATCTCTTACAATGTAAGATTAAAAAGGGAAAGAAGATGATGAAAAAAAAAAATCTATGCCTTTCTTTAAAAAAAACCCAAAAATGTTTGGCCAGTTTATTTATGAGTAATATATATTAAATTAATATGATATTCAGCTGACTTCTTCCCAAAATCCCTTCTTGCAATTCTTTTTAATTTAATTTAGATCATTGACTAATATTATTAAGCATTCTGCAGTGCAAAAATGTTTCCTCACAAGTTAAGGAAATTTTACCCAGAAGCCTACATTTCTTGCGCAGACACAACTTTTGTTGAATTCAGTGGGATCTGTGGGCAAAATAGGAATTCAAGTTTGACACATGAGTGAAGGACGCAGTGGAAATCACTGAAACCTGAAGACCTCATATTAGAAGCAGCAAAATGTGGCATAACTTGGGTTAAAATCACTCAACAAATATATACAAAAAACTAGAACTCTTAGTTCCAAAATGATACCTTTTATTAGACCAACTGGAAAATGGCAAAAAAATTGTCCTTTTCTGCAAGCTTTTGGCATCAAAGTCCCTTCATCAGGCTCTGGGAAAAGTGTAGATGGTACAAGATGGTAAAAAGTCCCAATAGGTAGGAAATAAACTTAATGTTTGCACAGAGGGAGCTGAAGATGGAAGTCTGTCCCTCTGGGTCCATGAGAGTGTCTTTGTGAGCTGTGTTAAGTAGCTCTTCAATGTGTTGATCAGGTAGAATTCCTTCCCTGCAGGTGTCAGATGGCAGGCAGGGAGGCAAAAAAAAAAAACTTCCTTGTTGTTCTGCAATGAAGTTTAAAATACAAAATCAACAAATATGTAAGTCACTAAATAAGCCCTAACAGCAAAATCTTTTGCTTATTTATCAACCTAAATAGACAGATCAGTTGCTGGGCAGACATGAAGAAGGTTATGGGGTAATCTTTCCCATCAGATTATGAGGTGATTGCAGATCTACTCTTCTTAGAATAATTTTTGCTCAGTGGTTAAAGCAGTTGCCAGTAGTCACCATACAGCTAAGGAGGTAGGTAAGATATCTGTGATGCCTATCCATGCCCCATGCTCTGTTTCTTTCCTAGCAGTTTATGTAAAGAGGGGCTCTATACTTTGCAGGGATGAAAAATATCCCTAGACATTTTATTGCTTCTTTCTTGGAAAAGAATCCAAGAGATTCCATCTAATAGAATCCTGTGCATCAATACAATAAAGGGATTTCGTGCTCAAGAAAAGACTCACTGAATTTCATGTGGGGTCTCATGCCAAAAAGTTCAGAAAGAAGTGTATAAGTGCAATTCAGTCTCCATGTTTTATTCAGTACATCTCAGCTTAAACTGTCAGGAAATATAACATCTAATTTATAATATTATCAAGCAGAGAAAAGTAATTGTGTTCATTTGAATTGACGAAGTAGGCTTAGAATGCTTATGCCTCTCTGAACAATTTAGTCTCTACGGTAACACACTGCCCTATGTTTTTCAAAACTAATATGTGCCTCATTATTCACTGATGCACAGAAGTTTAGGGTTGGAAGGGACCTCATAAGATCATTGGATCCAGCCCCCTGCTCTGGGCGAGAAAGATTGTTGGGGTCAATAACCCCAGCAAGGTGTGTGTCCAGTCTCTTTCTGAAGGTCTCCAGGGTAGGTGCCTACACCACCCCCATTGGGAGTCTATTCCAGAGTCTGGTCACATGAACCGTGAAGAAGTTGGTCCTCATATTCAGTCTGAAACCTTCTAGGAATTTATGACTATTGCTCCTGGATTTCCCCTGGGGCACTTGGGTGAATAGTTGTAGGCCTAGCCCCTGATGCTCTCCCCTGATATATTAGTAAGCTGCCACCAAATCCCTCCAAAGTCTTCTTTTTTCTAGGCTGAACAGTCCCATATTTGTCAGCCTTTCCTCATATGGCTTGCTCATCAGGTCTCTAATCATATGAGTGGCTCTTCTTTGAAGGAACTGAGCTAAGGACGCCAGATAACTGACTACCCAACAAAATATACGTAACATGATAAGAACCTGAACCAGAAATCTAAAGGGTGGTGGTTATATTTCCTACAACCATTCCCTTGAACCAGCAAGTTTCCTTACCCTAAGAGGCTATCTTCTGATTAATTTAGGTTTGTTCTGTGGGCATTTTTTTTCATCAGTTTTCATTTCAAACATTTTGGGTTTCTGATGAATCTTCACAATAGGAATCATACTTTTTAATATATTCTCGAGATTGATTACTGCAGTTCTTTGTGCCTCAGTGGGACACAAAACCATAAAACATTTTTATTAATGATCTGGAAGAAGGGATAAACAGCACATTAATTACATTTGCAGATGATACTAAATTAAGAGGTGTTTCAAACATGGATGAGGCATGAGAAATACAAAAGGATCTAAGAAGGTGAGAAATAAATATCAGCAGGAAATAACAAAATGAGCTTCAGCCTGGAAAACTGTATATCAGTACATCTGGGGATTAATAATCCAAAACACAGATATTCAATAGGTGTGATATACTTAGAACACAGTAACACTGAATGGGACTTGGGGCTCTAAATAGACACTAAATTAGAAACAATATGGCTTTGAGCTGCATATTGCAATTCAATGTGACAGAGACAAAAACAGAACAATTTTGTTTGTGTACTGTACACAGAATAATCAAATCACAGACAAAAAGAAGGACAATCTCTCTCCATATGGCCATATGATACCATTGACCTAGAATACTTATGCTGTTCTCGGCACCTCATTATCAAGAGGACATCAGAAATTGGAGGGAATTCAGAGAAAGACAATGAAAATGATTAAACATCTGGAGGGCATAAATTATGGGGAAGATCATAATAAAGTAAATTTAAAATGTATATGCTATGCTAAGTTATAATTACAGGGATAGATAACAACCAGAAATAGGGAAATATAACCAAAAAAACATATTTTTGAATTTTCATGTGAAGAAAATATGTCTGTTTAATTTGTAGGCATTAACTGTTCTTTCTGTTTGCTTATTTATAGACACTTGAGCGAGCGATGTTATTCCCAAGAATGACTGCATAAAGCAAAAATATTGCAAATAATCTGTCTATTATTTATGAGAACGCTTGCACTTGTTAGTGATCATGTGGGTTTTTAAGGAGTTAAAATGTTTGCTGCTGGTTTGTGAAGAGAAAGTAGGAATCTTCCTTTTGGATAAAGCTGATGCCAATTATGGAGAAAGCAGTAAGAGGATCAAATCAGGTGGTAGAGGCAACCAGTCCTATAATAGTAATGGCAAATAGTGGAGAGTAAATAATGGAATTTGGAAAAGAAATATATCTAAAACTTCTTGGATTAAACTATTCTAAATGGGAAGAGTTGGAATAGTCTAAATACTGCATTAAAAAAAAATTAGATTAAACTATGCTCGGATTAAACTACTCTTCATGGATTAAACTCATCTAAACTATTGTAAGGTCTGAAGTATTCTATTAAACCTAATTCTGCAATGAGCTGCTTGAGGAAGAGGTATCAGATTGAGGAACAAGCCTGCACCCCTTGTTCTTCTTACAGTTTTCTTCCGTACTGCTAGGCCCATGGTGCCTGGGTTCTGGGACTGAGGGGCTCATGCCCGGCTGAGGCACAGTGCTGGTGATGTCTCTGCCACCCCCTGGTGGCTCTCTCCAGAGAGACACCCCAGGTCAGGGCCTGGGCCAGTTACTGCCCAGACCAGAATCCAGTTCAGTTACTATATGAAGGGCATGGACCTGCAGGAAGCCCTGGTGTGATGGGCAAATTGACGCTGGACCTCTACTTCCCCCCAAATGGTAATCAGGTCTGTGGTGTCTGCCTGGGTCCAGTTTGGGTCATAGGCCGCTGCCTCTGGTGTTGGAGAGCCCTGCATGGCATCTGCTGCCAGGGGCCTCAGGGGGTCAGGCTGGGGCTCTGGGTGCTGGCACTGGTTAGCACATGCCCACAATGTGTGGGGGCACAGTGTCCAGGATGCAAGCTCCACCTCTCAGGAGTCCTGGGGGTCATAGCTGGGCTCTGGGGAGCTGAAGGGTCCAGCACATGGCCACAGCAGGTGGGCACAGAGCCTACATGCCAGACAGGTGGTGGCATGGGTCCCAGGGGGCAGAGCTGGGCCCGGGGGAGCTGCAGGGCCCTGCAAGTGGCTGCATAGCTGGGGCATGAAACCCATGGGCCAGGCAGATGGTGACATGAGCCCAGGGGGCAGACCTCAGGGTCTGTGGAGCTGCTGCTCACATGGATGGGGCACAGTGCCCAGGGAGCAGGCAGCAACTGGCATGGGCCCGGGGGGTCAGGCCAGGGGTCTGAAGGCTAGCGTGGAGCAGCCAACAAGCTGCCCCTGCCATGTGGCTAGATAAGCAGCCAGCCACATGGCTCTGCCCCAAGCAGGAGGCTGGCAGCCTGCTGGTGTGGCTGACCAGATGCAGTTTGCACCCAGCGTCGGTGTCTTCACGCACACTACTGTGCACTAGTTAATGCATTGCTTACCTAGAACCTGTATGTGTTGGTATTAGCAAACAGCGCATTAGACTAATTTAATGCACAGTAAATGTTGTACATATATACATGCTGGCACTTTGCTGTGAATTAGATTAGTCTAATGCACAGTAAAGCATCTCATGTAGACACACCCAACATCCACCATTCGACTCAGATTTAGACAATGCCATCTCTAAACTTCCACCTTTTTTAACTATTGAAAAACAATACAACAAGTCTTTTGTTGCAAAGAACTCTGAAAGACCACAACAGATCAGAATGTTTTTGATACCACAGATTCCCATTTGAGACCACTTTTTTTTGTGAATCATGTATAAGTATTTATGTATCTAACAGTGCTAATTTGATCCAGCACCAGTAAAAGAATGTAGCAGCATCCTGGTTTCGAATCCCTGCTTGTCCTATACCATCCAGTCCAACCCCTTGTTATTATGGGCAGCTATATCATATAGTCCCTTCCAGAAGCTAATCAAGCTCTATTACAAAACTACTTAGGTTTTGCATCCCCTGCTCCTTTTATTGAAAGGGTCTTCCAGAATCTCACTGCTCTGGTAACCAGATTTCTTCTTCTAATTGTCAAGATAAACATATTCAAGCTCAGTTTGTTCTTGTGTCAGCATTGTTTTTTCACCAAATTAACTGTTCACCATCCCTGCTTTTCCCTCTCTTCAAGTGCCATGGACAGAGATTCATAGCCTAGGAACAGGGGCATAAAAGCACTCCAGCCCCTTGGATGGAATAGTATATAGTGAAGGCTAGAGGCCACCTCTGTCCTTAGAAGAGTCCATTAACTGATAGCTTGTCCACTCTGCTGCCTGGGAAGAGGGGATGGTGGCAAGAGGCAGCACCCTGGCTTTTAAATCGTGTATATGCAACCCAGATGGGCTACACACTAGGTGATTTAAAGTTGAAGGTGGGGGAAAGCAGAGCCAGGATGAGTTGCGCAGTTCCCAGATCCCAAACTTTTAAATCATACATAGAATTTACAGCCTCTGGGGCTGGGAAGTAGGGTGGGGAGAGTTTCCCCAGCCTTGGTTCCTGGCCCTGCAGGCTTTGAAGGTGAAGCTGTGTTGCTCAGCTGGATAGCACATGAACCATTTAAAGCCTGCAGGGCTGGTAAAGTTGGTTCATAATCCTGCAGGCTTGAAATGCTACCTGTGCGGAGAGCAGTGGGACAAATCCCCTGTCTGCTTCTCAGACCAGGAAGTCCAGTCTGAGAAACTGGGATGGTAGCAGGAAACAAGGATCAGCTGTTCCTTCAGTCTGTTCCTTGTCACCAGGAGTAGAGCAGAGGGAGCCCCCCTTCTCCTCAGACTGGGGACCCCAGAGAGGGGAGACAGCGAAGGGGCTTTGCCCCACTGCTCCAGCCTCTGAGCAGCCCCGGATTGGGAGGGGAGGAGAAGGGAGAACTGGGGCAAAGTTCCCAGCCCATTCCCCAAATTGGGAACCCCCCAGCCTAGGGAAGAGGCAAAGAGCATCAACCTGCTACTCTAGTCCCTTCCTGCAGCAGACTGGGAGAGAAGTTTACAAGTATTCATTAATTCCACGTTGACATCTAGAAAATCTTCTGCCTAGAGGTGGCATGTTTCCCTTGGAAAAAATTGAATGAACAGTTGTACACTTGTTTCCTTATTTACAAAATATGTTACCTTAAAAGGTATCAGAATATCTCTGGCATAGTTTAGTAAAGCCCCTTTTATGAAGTTTGTCTCATTTTTCACTTAGTTCTACACCTTTTATTTCTTCCAAATTTGTTCAAAAGCTCTGTGTTCTGCTGAAGTTGGATAAATGGGCCTGTAATTATCCAGATCATGTTTTTTCTTTTTCTTCAATAAGACCACTGTGTTGCCCTGTGGGGTCAGGCCGACTCTCAGGATTTTAATATTGCGCTGTTAGACAGGAGGGTGTGACACAATTGCACATATACAAACACACAAATCAATTAGGTTCATACACACACACTACCAGCTCAGGCACATACACATCCAAACCAGCCTAGGCACATGCATACCTATCACCAATTCAAGCACATACACTATACACCCTTTTTGTTTTGCTCCTCCCTTGGATGTGGTAATCTCCAATTCTAAATACTGATTCCCATTACCCATCCCACCTTTGTCTTCATGTTCTACATTATCTTTTTTGTTAAGAGTCACAACATTCATTTAATTTTGGGACCACAGGTAGATTACCTTAAAATTTAACCCTATTCACACCATACAGTAGCCTCACTTCTTTTAAATTTATATTACTAGTTTAATATTTTTACCACCTACTATTCTGACTTGAACTCAGAAAATTCATCATTATAAATACAAGTACTATCCTGTTTCAGAATTTTTTTTGTGTGCAGCAGTGCACGTGTAGATGCTGAGCTGGCTGTCTGGGGCATGAGGCTGCTTCAGTACAGGGGCTCAATGTGCTGTGGTCCTCAGTGCACATTCAAATAGTGCACCCAGGAGCAATAAACTCCAGTTCAGTATGTGCCAGAGCTTATTGCTGCAAAATAATTGCATGTGTAGACACACCCTATTGTGCGCGCCGGGTCTGACCCCGGGTCGCTTACGTCGCTCTGCATGCGGGCTGTGGCCAGAAGCCTGGGCAGGCCGGGTCGGAGAATTAGGCACAGACACATAACGGTTGATTTTAAGATTATTTTACTTACACCGAGATGGTCGTGGTGTAGGCTGAGAACTTGCTTGAGTTGCGGTTACAACAAAAAACACGAACACACGTGGAGGTTGCAAAGCTCCACGCAGACAGAACACGACAAACTCCGGATGTCCAGGACAAGCGCACATTAAACTCGTCGTTACGTCCTATAGTAGGCTCCGTTCAAGGATGGGAAGAGGTGGGCGGTGGATCAAGCCGCCAAACTCCTCTGAGCGACACACAGGGTTTCTATTACCCTGCCGCGCACACCCAGAGTCCCCACGAGATGGATGCGGAGTCCTCTTCGGCTTGGGCGGAAACTGCTCAAGCCTATTATACGGCTAGCAGGCCAATCGCTAGCCGCCACGTGTGAATAATTTAGCACTAGCCAATTGCGGGGCACGAATTTGCATATGACGAGCGGGAAATCTTTGCACCGTGCATTTCTGTGCTGCAAAGGAAATGCACCCTGCAAAGATCCCTGCAAAGTGGCAGGAAAACTTCTTTGCACGCGGGTTCTCTGCGCAGCAGAACTCCTCCGTACAATGAAGTTGTATACCCACGGGGATAATTCTTAGTGCCGAAGCACACACAAAAAAAAATCAGACCTTTGGGTCATGACACCTATGTGTATTACATGTCACCTTAAATGAAGAATCCACAAAGGATATTACAGGTACTAGTTTTGCACTGGAAAACTCAGCACAAGCTACAGGGTTTGGGCTTTCATCTGTACAATGTCCTTGTTTAGTCATCAATAGGAGGGCTAAGATGGTGATTATCACACAGTAGAAACTTGTGTGGTATACAGTCTGCTGTTAGGTTGTTGTCCAAAGGCCATATATAACCTAGCGGTAAGTTTATGTTATGTATCTCCTCTGTTTCTGAATCCTGGAAAATGTAATTGCAAATCTTGTTGCAAAAGGATTTTTCCTTAACATGATGTGATTTGTCCAGAACTCTCTGGCAAAATGAATAAGTATTTTCATGTAGTGACTGAAGCACTGTTTGTTTCATGACAAAATGAGGATGAAATGAAATGCAATAATTTTTAGCCATATATTCAGTTTATTTATTGCACAATAAACTCTAAACTTGATCGGATGATATAAAAAATTAGAAAGTTTGTTTGGGAATATCAATCAGCAAATCTAGTTTAGCCCATTTTTCAAGGCTCCCTTATTTTAATAGGGATCTCAAGAAAAAAATTAGAATTCTCAGATGCTAATCTTTCCAGTGTTAAATTGGATGCTGTTTATACCTTCAGTAATAGGTTATATTTTGGAAATGAGTTTCATATCTCCCATAAACCTCTGAGAGAAAAACTGTTCATATATCTTGGCTGAAACTCAGCTTTCACAATTTAAGTTGGTGTCCACAAGTTTCACTATTATTCTGTAATGAAAAAAAAGTTCATTCTCCATTTTGTTGTTGATGACGAATGGTTGGCGACCAACTGTTAGCGACAAACTGTCCTCCTTGACAAGCGGTTGGTGATAAATTGCTGTTGATAAATTATTCCGTCATGCATTGTTTGGCATGAGTTAATATAGCTCATACAGACCAGCCTCCATCATCTGAAATACAGTGACTGCAAGGTTCTATGGCATTCAGCTTGTTTCTACAGACCATTTACTCACATAGCTGCGAAGTTTAATAGGAACGTTACATTTGGCTGATGGGCAACATTGCAATAGCTATGTTCTATGGATTTCTAGCTAATTTTTATGAAGGCTATTAAAGGGGCAGAGGAACTTTCTATACCTTATCTACCTCCTCATGGTCCCACAAGGGATAGCTCTGGTATATTTCTATGCAACTAAAAGAAATTTGTGTTATCTCATAAAGTTACCATTCTGAAGAAGTTATCAGTATTTTTTATCAGGTGTTTTTGTCCTCCCCCCAGTAAACAACTGTACTTCTCCGCTCTCCTTGACTACTGTTCCTTCAGTCCAAGCCACATTTACTAGTTGAGCTCATAGACCAAATTTTCAAATGTATTTAGGCACCTATGGGTGCATCCAGATGAGCATGGACATATTTTGGGGACAAGTAACAGTGACACATCTTGTGTTGCTACTACCTGTCCTTGGGGAATGCCCATGACGCGCGCTCTGGCACGTGGCAGGTTACCCCAGGTGGGGTGGGGAGACTGGGGCCAGAAATTGACTCCAGCAGCCTTACCCAGGGTCCTGGGCACCTCCTGGGGCTGCAGCCTTGGCAGGAAGCCTAGATGGCAGCTGGAATGTAGTTCCAGCAGGCCAGGGTCTGGTTTTGGGCAGCGCACGCTACCACTATGTGTGCTGTTCCTCCTTTCTTTGGTGTGAGTTTTTTTGACCCCAGGCTCTTCCGGGGTCAACCCCCCTGCCACGCTGCAATGTAGTAGTGCAGGGAAAGCCTGTGTGGCATTGCAGATAGGTCTGTGGCACTACATATTGCACGTCTGTGCTTGTCTAGACATGGCCTATAGGTATAGATAGACACATTTTCAAACATTGCTAAGTTAGGAGTCAAACTCCTATTGATGTAAGTGTGGGATAATTAATTTTCTCTTTTCAAATGCTTTTGAAAATGTTAGCAGGTACCTGTCTGAACCTTTTGGTGGCCCCTCTTTTTAAACTGATTCTTTTTTCCAGTATCTCCCCTCCCTGTTTATATGGAGATGACAAGATGACAAGGAACTGTGCTGAAAAGAATGTTATTGGACTTAACATGATCATCCGAGGAGAATATCAGCAAAATGTCCCTTCCATTCTCCTATTCCCAGCTGCCTACTTACCAAGAAGCAGTTTCTTGTGTTGTCTACTCCCAAGCCCCATCCAGCAACTCAACTGATTCCATGTCTTGTTTTATAAAGGCCTATCCAACCTCCACTTGCTTACTTGAATGATGTAGGATATTGAGTATTGCTCTATTTAAGGTGTTGGAGCACTAGGGTAATATCTGAAATGATGAATTATTATTATTATTATTATTATTACTTTTATTATTATAATCATAAAGGCCAATTTCAAGTTTCTCCTTCCCCCATCTTCACTTTCTGTCTTCAGGAGTTAGTCCACTGCCCTATCTGTGTATCAATACAGGGGATGGCACAGTAGACTGACTTGATGTTTCCAACTTCTAATAACATTTGGAAGACAAAGGTGTCTTCATTCACATTTATAGCAGCTGTAGCTCTTCCCCACAGCTAACAGAACTTTTTAAATCTTCTTAGATTCACCAAAAGGAACAATTTATTTGTACCTCTATCTACTGAAGAGTCTTTCTACTCTGCAGGACACAATAAATGCTAAGATATTTGGAGTGGAAAGCAAACAAAACTGGCCCAATAATCTGAAGACACAGGTATGTATGAGTGACCCAATGGCAAATCACCTGAAGATCTGCTTAAAACAATGGGACATGAGCAGAAAGTGCATGTTAGAAGGCCACTAGGTCTACATGAAGAACACAAGTTGTATTAGGAAAGCTGAGGATATGTTGAAAGAGAGATTCAGTGGAAAGAAGAATTTTAACACTCCATATTGTGACACAGATAAAGAATAATTAATTTGAGAATACAACCAATGAACCTGGTTTTACTTCCAATTGTATTAATTGAATTGTTGTTCATTAACATAAGTGTAAGTGAGGTGTCACTCCCATTATCTATATATGTAATCCATCTATGTGGTTTTTGTGGTGTACATCTTCTTAATATCTACATTAGTAATTTTTTTTCAATAACAATAGTGCTTTTGAGACTTTCCCATGTATGTGACTCCTGTTACATCAACCATTACTGAAAGGCCCTTTTATTAAATATTTATATCATTTTTTTAATTATATTCATAGATTCATAGATTATAGAGTCAGAAGGGACCCAATAGATCACCGTTTCCGACCCCCTGCCCCTGGCAGGAAAGAGGACTGAGCTCAGACGACCCCAGCCAGGAGATTGTCAAGCCTCCTCTTGAAGACCTCCAAGTTAGGTGACAGCACCACCTCTCTTGGAAGCCCATTCCAGACTCTGGCCACCCTTATTGTAAAACATTTCTTCCTAATGTCTAACCCAAATCTACTCTCCACTAGTTTGCACCCATTATTCCTAGTAACTCCCTGAGGCGCTCTGATAAACAGCACTTCTCCAATTCCCTGCTGTCCTCCCCTGACAAGTTTACAGGCGGTTACAAGGTCACCCCTCAGCTGTCTTTTATATAGGCTGAAGAGATCCAGATCTCTCAACCTTTCACGGAGACCACTAATCATGTGTGTGGCCCTCCTCTGAACCCTTTCCAGATCCTGTGTCCTTCTTGAAGTGCGGTGCCCAAAACTGGACACAGTACTCCAACTGTGGCCTGACCAGTGCTGCATAGAGGGGAAGCATCACCACCCTCAATCTGTTGGTCATGCATCTGCTAATACAAGACAAGGTGCGATTGGCTTTGTTGATGGCTTCACTACACTGCCAGCTCATGTTCATCTTGGAGTCAACTATGACTCCAAGATCTCTCTCAGCCTCTGAGCTGCTGAGGAGGACATCCCCCAACCTGTAGGTGTTCTGGTGATTCCTCCTTCCTATGTGGAGTACCTTACATTTATCCTTGTTGAATTGCATCCTATTACATTCCGCCCATTGATCTAACTTGTCCAAGTCAGCCTGTAACTGCTCCCTGCCCTCTGATGTATTAACTGTGCCCCATAATTTGGTATCATCTGTGAACTTGGAGAGGGTGCTCACCACACCCTTGTCCAAATCACTGATGAAGATATTAAATAACACCAGCCCAAGGACTGAACTCTGCGGGACCCCACTGCCCACCTCCTTCCAGGCCAAGAATGACCCATCAACCACCACTCTCTGGATGCAAACCCTAAGCCAGTTAGCCACCCACCTGACTGTGTAGGCATCCACTCCACAGCCCGTTAGCTTCCGTATGAGAATAGGATTGGTCAAACCCCAGGCAGTTGGGGATTGAGGACAGAGTGGGCACACGTGTGCCTCAGTGCACTTGTGCCCCCTGGACTCATCCATTGCAGCAGCAGAGGCAGCAGCAAGAGAAGACCCTTAAGGTAACTGGGGCGAAGGTGGAGGGCCAGCACAGCTACAGAAGATCTGGAGGGGGAACCCCCCGGAGCCCTCTTAAGTAAGCCAGCAGGGAGCCGCACTCCCAAACAAAGCACACAAACAGGAATGCTCTATAAGAGCATGCCTGCATTTGTGCAGGTGTTCTCACAAGGCGGACCCATATTTATGGGTCCCATATAGTGTAATTCAGTACTACACAGTAAGGTATACTGAAAACACAAAATAGCTTGCTTGGCTCAAAGAGCACTTTTTGGTGTGATCTTCATTTATTGTTGGAGATTTTCTTCAAAATTGCATAATTTGAAACCTACTGATAAGGGTAGGTCATACAATTAATCACACCAGGGTTCTTTCCCCGACTTTCTCAGTTGGCTCTTACCGTATTAATATTGACAACCTTCTACCACATATCAGCACTATTGATAAGCAATACATGGTGAATGACAACAAACTTAGAAAATAAGGAAGTTATGTTAATATATGCTGCTGTTGAGTGGGTGCCTCCTATCTGTGAGGCCTAGTGCTGAAACATGTTGTTTTATATCTAATGCCAGTCTTCAATTGTCATTGTTATTACATCTAAGGAACAGAAATTATAAAATTTCTTTTTTTTGAAAACTGATCAGTCATGGAAGTGTTTAAAAAAATTCTGGTCTGCCATCCCCACAGAGCTAAAAAGAGCTGAGGAGAGCTTCATGGAGATTCTTCCTCCGCTATTCACAGCAGAATCACAAAATCCCACCTTAACTCTTTTCTGAGTGAATCTTCTCTTTTCATTTTCCAGTTAATACAGTGTAGACCTGGATTTCTTCTCCCATAAAAAGCACAGGAAAATCAGCTTTAATATATGCTTTCATAACAAATATAGTTAGACCCTGTTGTAAATACTAGGTGATGGTGTGGGAGTCATACATGTTTCATTCAGGATTTGCTGCCTACATCCCTGGCCATTAGCTGCATACCTTACAACATCTAAGCAAATACACAGAAGCAGATGCCTAAAGGATATTTCTCTTCCAACTCATTAGGGTCTCTATAGGAAAAAAGGTGATATTGCAGGCAAAGAGAGACTGACCAAGATGCCTGAGATATTGAAAATATATTGTTGTAGTTGAATAGTAGGGAGGGTAGAGTTGCACCTTATTAACTAAGCAAAGTAGGTGTGTGTGTATGTGCATGTGCATGTGTGTATATCTCATAAGCTGAAGCTAACTTCACCAGATTCTGATGCAAATAGCCAGTTGTATTGTCTCATATGAAGAACCACTGTTCATATAGCTAAAAATCCCATAGCTTTCCAATGATTATAGGAGATCTTCCTAGCTTTGATGACTGTCAAGATATAAAACCATAGATCAAATTACTCAGAATAGTTAATTAGGAGAGACAGATGTTGAGAAAAATGACAATCAGACTGCTTCCATTTAAGTGTTTTTAAAAAAGAATTTACGTGCCTAATTAGAGTTGGGTATTTTTTCAGATCATTGGCCCCATTGGCCAAAATCCAATAATTTAAGAGATGCCAAACTGATTGAAACATAAAGTTAAATTTTGTTAGTTCAATTTTTTTTTAAGGTTTCAACTTTGTTAGATAGGAAAAGAAAGTATTGAGAGTGGAACTGTAAACTGGCAAACTTAGTGAGGAGAAGGCAGGAATAGGAAATGTCAGTGATGTTCAAACATACTGGTAGTTTCAGTTATCCCACTCATCTCTTTTATACATAACCTGACATCCAGATCTCATTAGCATGTGGCCTGCTAATTCAGGCTGTTGGAAAGGTTCAAGATTTGGCCCAAATCCATATTTGAAATGGTTCTGACAAGATTCTTCCCATCTTTTTCATTTTTAAAAGTGATTTGTGATTTCTCCTTCAGGCAATCCCTTGCAGTTGTGGATCATTGTCTCCCATGAATGTTTTATCTGTGGGTCTGAAGATGGCTGTCAAGGCCAATCTAGGATCAACAGACTGTGTTGCAACTTGGGCATGATTTTCCATGCAGGATATGTGGCTCCAGATTCTTGGTTCTGTCTGGAACATACTGTTTCTGCCACTCCTATTTTTCTATCTCCTGTTGTTGTCGTAAAGTTTCAAAGTACTGAGATCCTTGCAACAGACTCTTCCTCCATTTGGGGTGCTCCTAGGCAATAGTCTTCCATGAGTTGATGCTGATGTTGCATTTTTTCATGTTGGCCTTTTGGGTGTCGTTGAAGCACTTTCTCTGCTCTCCTCTTGAACATACACCTTGACCTAGCTGGAAGAATAAAATCCATAGGCAGGTTTGATGGTACTCCTCCAGCAACTTGAGGTGTGTCCTGTACATTGTTTACATCTCAGCTCTGTACAGTAAGGTGGGGATAACAACTACTTGGTAAACCATGAGCTTGGTTTTGGATCTGATGTTGTGATCTTCGAACACCTGGTTCCCAAGGTGTCCGAAGGCTGCACTTGCACATTTGAGGTGATGTTGGATTTCTTCATCTGTCAGCCTTCTGTGAGAGATGGCTTTTGACGTATGGGAAATATTCAACATTCTCCAGAGTCTCACTGTGAATCTGAATTACCAGAGCTGGTGATTACTCATTAAGAGCTTGTTGATGGAGAACCTTAGTGTTCTGAATGTTCAGTGTCAGGCCCATTTTCTGTTATGCCTCCATAAAGATGTTGGCAATTGCCTGAAGGTTTGCTTCCAAGTGAGCACAGACTACGGCATCATCAGCATACTGGAGCTTGATAACTGAGATTGGGGTGAGGTCAAACATTTGTGATTTAAAAATATATGAAGTGTGCGTATTATAAAGTATGAGTTAACTGTCTGTTAAATGAGCTATCCAATGTTAAATTTATTTGAGCATTGGATAGATCAATAAGTATAAGTTTATTTTACTCAAAACTTAGTAGAAGTTTACTTTTTTGATAGTTCAAGCAAGTCATTTTTTTCTTCCTGTTGAATCAATAATATGACAGTAACAAAAGTTTTCTGGATTAGAAGCCTGTCAGTACTTCAGTACCAGTTTTACTTTCTTTGTTTGAGTGATTTATCCTGTCTTCTTTCCTTTTTATTTTTTATGTATATAAAAGAAGACACTTATTATTGCTAGATTTAATTTGCTTCCGATCTGAGCAGGACAAATTAAAATGGAACCCTTAAGGGAATTTATTGTCACTATTACCATTTAGAGACAAATTTTGCCACAGTTGCTCACTGACCTGCAACCATGAGTTCTCATTTTTAATTCTGGCTCTGTTAGTGACTGTGGATAATCCAGTTAACCTCTGTGTGCCTCATATTTTCCATCTGTGAAATGGAGATATTCTTCTTCTTTGCAATGGTATTTTAGAAGTCATGGATTAAAACTTGATTATGATTATGTTTTTAATATAGAAGTGCCATTCTAGTGCATGTTATGCATATTATATTATTACTTGTGTATTTATATGCAATGTGTATCTATTAAAGATCCTTGAATATTAGTAATTTCACTGTCTTTTGAACTATAATACAATGCAGGAAAATACATAACTTACAAATAATTTTCCATATCAAATACATGGTTTATATAATAGTAGGGGCTAAAGCAAGGGGTAGTGGGAGGAGTGAGAAAGTGAGTGTGAAACTCAACCGCCTCTGCTAAATGCAGGGCAAGAATTCCCCTTCTATTTGGTCAGTATTCTAGGTAGTTTCCTCTACTTTTTTATAAAGTGTATAACTAACCTGTGTAATTTTCTTATTACTATTTGTATTATAACAACACAATGATATGTATAATGCCATGATAATATTCCAACCTTTATTTCGATTGCAGCAAGGAAATTTAGATTAGCTGTTGGGAAGATCGATTAGGAAGAACTTTCTCACTATGAGGGTAGAAAAACTTACACAGAGAGGTTATGGAATTTACTTCCCTGAATGTTTTTTAAAACTAGCCAAGGCAGACACTTGATTGGGATGGTTTAGTTAGAGGTGATCCTACAATAAGCAGGGGGAATGATTAGATGACACTCCAGTCCTATTCTATGGCTCTTTGACTATGATAGTTCCCAGAAGCCTAGAATCTATAGACAAAAAAAAAAAGCAGACAAAAATTAGGAGAATCAGAGAGTTCAAGTAATTTTCCCACAACTCAAATTTAATTACATTGATTACCTATACATTTAGGCTTTAGTCTAGGCTCTATAGCTTTTAGCAACAGTAAGGTGGCACTATTAATAGAATGTGTCTCCTCTAAAATCATCCAGTGAGCTAACTGAGTGAAAGCTCACTTCAATTATTTTTTCCAATTTCTTTTTTTGTCCTTCTCCTTTGGAATTTCAGAGTAGGCCATGTCTCTTTTAATCCTTTTAACACAACTAAATATAAAGTTTGAAATAGTTTTGGGGGATGAATATAGTCTCCATGCTTGTGAGATAAATTAGTTTAACTCACAAGCATGGGAGGCTATATTCATTCCCCAAAACTATTTCAATCTTTATTTAGTTGTGTGAGTCATTACACTGAGTTGGTAGAATGTCTTACCGTGAAGATGTACAACTATCGATTGTGTGTGTGTATATTTGTTTTTGTTTTTCTAAAGATTCTCTATCAGCAGCGAGGGACCTATGAACAGGTTGGATCTCTTTTATTTATTTATATTTTTTGAAGTGATATATGTGTGTTAAGCTTTCATTCCATTCTTTAATACAACTGAGGACAGAACTCATTAATCATGTACCAAACTGCAGAACTATAGTTATAACTCTAAAGTTTCAGAGAAGTAAATGGAAAATGATATTTTACATACCCAAACAGATTTATTTAACAAATCAATGAAAAGTTATTTTCATTAGGCTTGTTTTCTATTAATTATCACTTTGCACTTTAGAATCAATAATTAATCTGATAGCTTTTTTGTCTACATCAAAGTTACAGCACTATAATTGTTACTATTTTCAATGTTATAGATGTCTATTCAGCAGCAATGTCAACTTGATTTAAACTTATGTAAATGAGAGAACATATTATTATTCATTAAGTCCATGCTATGTTTGGTGCTGCTTATAACAAGGAAATGGAAGAGTTGAACCCTGATCACTGGTGAAAGAAAACCCAAGGCAAGTGGCACCCTATGAATGTGATTAGCAAGCATTGACTATATAGGATCAAATTGGAATACTACTGATTATTCCAAATCAGAACATCAAATTCTAAATTCACATTAAAAAAAAATCTCAATGTGAAAAATAGGTAGAGTTATCATCCCAGAACAAAATGTTCTTGGTATATAGCATGTATATGTGTGGCAGTGACACGCCCCCACTGGCTCTAAAGGAGGCAAGGGTGAACACTGGGGGGCCCAAAACCCAGAAGCAGACCCCTCTGAGAGGGGAATGTACCTCTGGCTGGTCCGGCAGCGCAGGAGCCGGGACCGCGGTGGCAGCCGCAGCCACAGCTGCGGCCACGTGAGCTGGCGTTATGCTGGCTGTTTAAGCAGCTGTTCCCCATGTGGGGAATGGCTGGACCAATAATGACAGCCAGCATGGCCACTGCAGGGAAGTTTAAAAGCCCCAACGGAACCCGCGGGGAGGAGGAGGAGCCTGAGGGAGAGCAAGTTGGGCAGCACGCACAGCATGCTAAGGCTCCCACTGGGAAAAGGCATAGCACAGCTGCTGCAGCACCGGCAAGCCACACAGGGGAGAACTTTGAGCCCCTGCCAGAGACCGAGCAGGGGAAGCACTGCAGCTCCCTGCAGGAGCCTGACCAGGCAACCCCCGGGAAGAAGCAGAGCAGGGGAGGGGTTTTGGACCCCCTGTAGATAGCTGGGGAAGAGGAGGCAGCTCCACATCCCGCTCCTCTCCAGAAGAATATTTTTTTGACTACTACAGAAGGAAAGGAAAAAAGAGGAAAGGAGGAAAGTCCCAGGGATAGGGGTAAAGGATCTGGGCATCAAGACCTGAGGGACGTGAACCAGCAGAGCCAATCAGCTGAGTGCTCTTCCCTTCCCCCCAAAGCAGACCACAGGCAAGCCCGCCAGACCCAAGGCCAACGTCGGACCATCACATAACCGGTTTGTGAGTGGACGGGGTGTAGGGGGAGGTGGAGCCCCATGGAACATCGCACCAAACTACCGTGAGTACAGCCTTTGTCGAGAAGCCCCTCTGGGAGATATTCAGTGAACCCCTCTCTTCATAATTAACAGCAAAGTCATGGCAGGTGAGTTGAGCGGAGGGGCTACATTACCAGCAAGCCGTATCACCCATAAGGCCCTGACATTACAGTATGTGTAGGCCCTACCATATTCATGGCAGAAGTGGGCTATGCTGCAGCTCCTTTAATCTTGCTGGATCCCCTGCACATCACTCTCCTCCTTCCCTGATATTGATTGGTGGATGGGCCCCACTTGCAGCTTGCTCCTGGTTGACAGGGAGGTAAAAAAACATGGTTTTAAACATGGCACCATTTTTGCCTCCCACCACTGATTGGCCTAGGGGCCATGTCGGCCCCACTGCTTGCTGCTGAACAACAGGGTGGCAAAAATTATGCCATGTTTAAAACCATGGTTTTCACTTCCCTGCCAATCAAAAGTGAGCCACACGCATGGACCCTTCACCAATCACTGGTGGTGGGGCCAGGAAGGCATGCCGGGGAACCTACAAGATTACAGGAGTCATAGCCTGCTTCTGTGAATTCAGTAGGACCCTAAGTATGCATGTTTTTTTTTCAGAGTTTAGATGTTTGGTTTTTGCTAAGTGTCCAGGTCCAGTTTTGCTGGATAGCCTGATTTACAAACTTTCTCATATTGTGGATTAAAATTTAATACAGATTACATTGCAGTCACCTCCCATTGGACTGTTCTTACATCTACAAACATGGGACTCTCTCTACTTTCTTTCCTGATCTCTATACAACAGCCATTTTCTACCATTTATTCCTAATCAAACACTTTTGCCTATTTAGGATCATATAATAGAAATGAAAATAATTGGTCCAATAGAGAATTAACACTAGAAATGTACTTACCAAGGTATATTTTATTTTGGCAATTTGAAACAAAGAAAGGAACCTGCCTTATATGCCAGGCCAATCTCAGCAGGCCAGAATTCAGTACTTAATGGGCCATCACCACCACATGTGGCAAAGCTTGAGACCTTTTGTTGTAATAAGAATTTCCTTGCATATATACTCAATATTTTACTTAATCATTTGTAATAACTAAGTAGACGTAATCCATCCCAAACAAGGAAATATTGTATCTTTAGGCTTTGAAATGCTTTGATCAATTGTAGCATACATAAATGCAATGTCCTGTGGCTTTTCTTCCTGACACAGTTTACATTTAGGGGGAAAAAAAACAACATAAAATCATCCTATCCTGTTAATTCTCTCTCATCCTGTCAACTGCTCAGGACAGATGATAACTTAATTTCTTAGGACATAATTTCTTGCTGAATCTTCTGATGTGTATACCTTCTTAGTAGTATTAAATACAGTTTCTTGAATAATTGGATTAAAAATGGATTATAACAGATTAGGATTTTAGGACACTTAAATATTGCCAGTACATGTAGAAATTCTTAACATGAGAAGCTATTACTGTATGTGGGAGAGAGATTAAAAAACTTGCCTGGAGAGCAAGCAGGCATCTTTAAAAGAAAAATGTTCCCAAACTCAGGAGTCTAAGAATTAAAATAAATGAAGAATATATATGTTAGAAGGAAAAATGAGGTAGTGAGAAATGAATAAGCAGTCTTAGATTTCAAGAATCTTGAAGAAGATAAAAGCATAAGGCCTTTATAACTTCAATTATGTGATAAAGTCCACCTTCATTTAGTAAAACACATAAGCATGTATTTAGCTCACAACACAGGACTTATATGTCTAAAGATAAACATGTGATTAAGTAGTTTGCTGAATATGCACTTAAAATGCTAATCATAACTGAGGCCCAGAATGCACATAACCTAAGGCCCAGAACACACTGAATGGATCCAGACCATGTCATGACAAGAAGTGCAAAACCTGCGAATAGTGGCAATGTGTAGGTGGTACATGAGGGTACATGTGTGCCCTCTGAATGCACCGGTGCACCCGCTGACCAGCTGTGCTTGCCACTTAGGTGACAAGCAGGGCGGGGCAGGTGGGAATGCCGGTGCCCCCCGCTGCAAACGCTGGCTGGGGCATGGAGTGCCGTGGTGTTCTCAGTAGTGGTAGCAACCACTTCCAGAAGCAGCCACAGCTACTTCCAGAAGAAGCCACAGTGATCAGCCATCTTGCTATCTTGCAATTGGCTATGGTCAGTGAGATTGGCTAAAGTGGGACCCCCCCTCTGGTCGGCAGAATCAGATTGGCCATGGGGGGACTCTTCCTGGTCACTGCCTCCCCCCCCCAACTAAGGCAACACCAGTTGGATCTTTGGAAAAGATTTAGAGAGCTTTAATGATTTGGGTAGTCCCCACCCACTGAAGCAGGGAGCTGGAGCCAGACTTGGAGCTGGTAAGTAGGGGCTGAGAAAGGGGGGGGGGGCTGGAGGAGAGGGGAGGGGATCATGGAGTCATCCCAGCCAGGCCCTATCCCCTGCCTGCTCCCCCAGCCCCCCCGACCCCAGCCTGCTTTCCCAGCCCCGCCCATAGGTGCCCCACCTACCCCAGCTCCCAGTGCTTTAAAATAAAGCAACCCACTCACCAGGTGCTGCCAGGCGGGGGGTAATTCTTGCTTCCCCCCACTACTCCACGCTCTGCATGAGCCGTCTGACCACCCCAGCTGCCCCAGCTTCTCCCCCATGGCTTCCCCTCCCCCCCCCCAGCTCTGGCCCTTTAAGGAAAATAAATGAAAAAAAAAAACCCAGGACTCACCATCCCTGCAGAGGCCTCAAAACTTTGGGGGGCTCATGGAAGAGCCCCCCATGTGGCACTGGGCAGCGGGGAGGCAGCAGGGATTGACCCCTGCTGGTCAGGAACAGGTGAGGGTGGGGGTTTTTGGAGTTTTTTGCCCTTAAAAGGCCAGAGCTGGGACAGGCGGGGCAGCCATGGGGCTGCTGGGAGAGTGGGCAGAGGTCAGGGGTATCATGGCAGGGCCCCCTATGCAGCATGGGGCAGTGAGAGGCATCAGGGATTGCCCCCCACCTGGCAGCACCTGGTAAGTCGGGGCTTTTTTTTTCAAAGTGCCGGGAACTGGAGTGGGTGGAGCAGCCATTGCCAGGGCTGGGAGAGCAGGCAGGGGATGGGCCTGGGTGATTTGGAGATGCGGCAGCAGCCAAATCTTTGAATCAGATTTGGCCTAGTCAATTCAGTACAATGATTCGAATCATTGAATCGAATCACTGTCCACCAATTTGGCCGAGTCAGAAATAAATACTAACTGCTTCGCACATACCTACTTATCAGTTCCTTCATTAATTTTTGCATGGCACTCCACCCTGTTGAATCTGAGTTCTTCACAATATGAATTCATCTATCTTTAAACCTTTTCTATGAGGTAATATTGTACATTTAATTACATGTTACAAATAGAAACTGAACCATGGAGATATTAAGAGTAAGATTCAAAAATAGCAATTGGTGTTAAAGTGTAATTTAGGAAAGTTTTAGTCTCATAAATCCAAGTGAGTCATATATAAAATACACCTAACTGCTTAGGCGCCTGGAAGATTGTAGGTGCCTATATAGTGTAGGTATATTTTCACTATAAAATTTACTTTGTAGTCTAAAGTTCTGCTACTGTAATTGCCTACAATTGCCATTATGTTGATGGAACTGAGCATCTTGCTATCTGTATTATTCTTAAGTTTGCTCAGGATGCACAAACCTGGTGCCCTTATGCAGAAGTACTTAGAGGCTGATCTGGTAATAAGTCATAAAGCATGCCTGACACACCCCCAAAACCCTGAGATTGTCACAAAGCAAGGTCACTTACATTCAAAAATGTAAATTATTGGTCAAGAAAATAACTGCTGATTTTGGAGAATTCCCCTCATCTTTAATCCCCAAGGACACAGAACTCTCCTGGCATGTATCATGAATCCACCTCAAGGAAGAACATTTCTCCCTGGGGCAGGTGAGAGGCCAAGCTCTCCATCATGGAGCAGGTGACTTTCAGGATTTCCATAATGATCAACAAAGAGAGAGAATTCTAAAGGATCTTTATGAAATGAGTAAATGAAGGGATAATCAGAGATTTATGTATCAGTTTGGTGTGTTTTCTATAATCCTAAATTGAAAGTTTACTAAAATATAATATTAAATATTAACATTTAAATCTCTAAAAGCCTTATGCCTTATAATTTCCCTTATCATCCTGTGGTGCACAGATTTACCACTGGCTTTGGATTAGTATACCACTCCAATTACTTCTTGTCAAGAATCTTGATCAAATTCAGTCTTTTTTCAGTTTTTTTTTAATTGAGTCATAGGCCCCCTCTACATGTGAAGCTAAAGGTGTAATGGGATCCAATGTGCGATTCACACAATGTGTGATTCACCTATGCATCCCAGTTGAGGGGCTCCAGGCGTGCCTTACACACCCAGGGCTGGAGGATCAATGTTGCAGCAATCTCCCCACCCCTGGGTGTCTGGGTGTGGGAAACCACTGAGGCCAAAGGATCATTGCAAGGTGATCTCCCCACCCTGGAGGTATAGGAAATCCCTGGGACTAAAGGATCACTGCGATTATCTGGCTCCAGGGGTTTCCTGAACCCTAGAGCTCTAGGGATTGCTGCAGCCCTGATTCTCAGGTTCTGGGGGTTTGCCACACTTCTGATCCCTGAAGATAACAACTCTCATGATCCCCAGGGCTCAGGGGTTTTACACGGAGCATGGTGACGCTGCTACACATGCAAATTAAAGCTTTCTAGCAACCAGGTATAAAATTAGTATACATTTTTAAGGCCTAACTTTATAGCTGGTTTTATTTATCCTTTTTATTGTGTGATACCTATTTTGCATGCTGCCTGTCTCCAGTTAATTGTGCAATTTACCAGTTATTTGCAATACCTGCAATACCCATAGAGAGGGGCACAAAAATTAAAAAGATGACTTGTTTTTCTGTCTTTTTTTTTCTTACCCAAAAACTTTTGAGACATTGTTTTATTCTCAAATTTCTCATTTGACTAGTTTGGCTAGTGGGATACTTCCACTGAAATGTAACCAAGTGATAATGTTTACAGCTTGTATGTTATTTTCCAAGCCTCAACTATCTATAGAAATTCCATCTAGTAAGCTTCAGTTCCCAAGGATCTTTTTCTAAACTGATATCACATGCAAACACTGATAGGACAAACAAACATATTAAGATGTTCAATGACTAGAGGAAAGGCACACACCCAGCTCATGAGTAACGAGAGCAAATACTTAGCAACCTCTATTTCATTTTGATCTCATTGACATATGTACTTCCTTATTACCTTCTTTTATAAAAGTGCATCTAGTGTTCTTGTACTGTCTCATCTCAGACAGATTTATAGCCCTATTCTTCTATTGCTCCCTTTGGTACCTTGTTCCATATTTTGACCTGCCTTTTTGTTAAGCAATTCTGTCTGAATTGCATTTAGGCTAGCCATCTCATTAATTTTAATCCTTGCCTTCTTATTTTTAAATTAGTTATATTCTACTATCATGACTGGTTTATGGCCATCAATTCATTTCTTTCATTTCCTGATTATAAATACAGCCATTGTGTTCCCAGTAAGAACACTGCTCCAACCCTCTTGAGGTAAAAGGGCCACATCTTGCTAAGCCATGTTAAATTATAAAACAATGATGGCTAGATTCACAAAAGTGACAGGCTCAAAACTGCAACACCTAACTCCTAGGCACACTGCCATCTAGTGGAATATACAGCCCTGGCATGAGGACCTAAGACTTCTTAACCATGCCTGGAGGGTGTTAGGCATCTCAGAATTGGATTCAGGAAACTAGCTGTCAAAACTAACCCATGGGAAATACTGAAAAGACATGAAACCCCATACTACCTAAGTCCAGGATAAAAGAAGAAACTTCCTCCCCCTCCCCAAATTCACTTTACTCTTCTATAACTCACTCACATTTTGCTGCCTAGTCTGGGCATGTATATAGCCATCTATGTGCACAGGGCTATGTGTCCAGGATTGTTATCCTTCTCAGCACATAAGTGCCAACAATTTCCTGTAGGCAACCAGGAAAAAAAGTTATAGGTAGGTGACCAAATCTGGACACCTGGATGAGGATGGGAATAAAACACTCCTCCTGGGTTTATGTCTGTTCTAGCAGAGGTGGAAGAAAGATTCAAACCCATATCTTCCTCCATGACAACTTACCTGGGGGTGCATTGACAATCAAGGTGAAGGCTCATTAAGCTGGTGAGTTGGCAGCACTCTAGCTGCACACTCCTGTGCTTTGTACAAGGCCTGATCAAGTAGACAAGATGGAGCACAGTTCCTGAAAGCAATGTAGGTGGTAGAATTTCATCATGTTACTCGGCAGAATTGGAATTTTAATAGTTGTACACAAGTCTGCTGCCAGAAATGTAGCAAATGTCAATAGTAGAAATATGGGGCATCTTTACACATGCTCTGGGGTGGGGTGCTTTAATTAGAGCAGTTCTTGGGAGCAGGCATTAGGCATGTGTGTAGATGCCCATGGATACCTAGGGAATGTAGGCATTTTTGGCATTAGATTGCAGAAAAAATTACATTTTGAAACTAACTTTTGCATGAACACGCATAAAAAGGCAATCAGGCACCTAAGTTCATGTGCAGATTTAAATATGCGGTACCTCCCTTTATTGGTGATATCATGCTCATATTGAACCAGACTTGCACTTAGAATTCTACACCCACTCTCACTAGTCCCTTATTAATACTTTCTACCTGGATTAGGACCTATGATATGGTAAACTCTTTCTTAATATTTAACAAAATTTTTTTTTTTTTTTTGCTTTTGAATACTTGCCCTTTTCTCCTCCCATTAAAGAATTTACTTTAGCTTATCATTTACTCTTTGGGCACCTGATAATGTTTACTTCTAGGAAATAGCTTTGTTTAGTGTTAGATGTTACGAAACAAGAGTCCTGGTCTCTCTCTAGAAATGATTTGCTGTGTGACGCTGGCCAGGCTACCATGCGCTGTGGCTTAGTTTTGCCATTTGTTAATTCACATTCATTCTTAATTTCTTATAACCATTAATTTTTAATAGCTTTAAAATACTTTTTACAGAAACTTATATAAAGGTAAAAATAGGTCAGATCATTGTTAGCAGATTCTAATAATCTTATGTTTTAATATTCCAAGAAAGTATTTAGCTGGTTTTATTCTTTCACCAAGCGAAGGAGCTTAAAGCCAAGTTAATAGGCAATGCCTTCATCAAGCATAATTCCCTCATTACATGCTTGCTATATGCTGTGCTTCTAAATTAATGGATGCAAAACCTGACATACCTTTGCATACCTCTGACACCTCTTAAAGAAAAGTCTCCCAACTTTCAGGGGGAAAAAATCCAAATCCAAAGCTTAAATATAGATTTTGAGGGAAATTCTGGTCTTTGGCTCTATCACCTTGATCTGTCACTAATTTTCTGCTTACATTCCTTTACAAGTTCATTGACTGTTCTTCTGGTTGTTTGCTTCTTATATCGATCTTTTCTTTTTTTCTGAAGCTTTAATGAATGTTAAGCACAACAAACAATTTGGGGACTTGATTTGTCTCATAAATCTAACAATTTTAAATCACTCTGATGATTGTATTGTTTCAACCTGTATATTCCAACCATGGTGATGTTTCTAACACTTTCTGCCATCATATGTTTTGTCTATCATCTGAGTTTCCCTCAGTTAATAAGCTGCTTCTTCGGCTGCCTGCAGAGTTTATACTATCAAGCCCAAATTCAGTAAACATTGAGATGTAAACATTCACTTATTGTAATTATCCACATCAGATAATTCTTTTTGGCTTTTATGCCAAAAAAACCCCAAAATTGCCAAGAAGCTCACTTCCTTTTCTTCTGCTTTCCTCTGTAGAAGGTTGTGAGAGGCGCAGTTTATTCATATTTTCAATATGTCGTTTGGGTTACAATTTGTGAGGAATCAGAATTAAACAGTTTTCTAATCCCCTTAATTGATGGTCATTAAATAGGGATTTTTTAAAATCTCTTCCTGTTAGTATCTCCTCACAAAGTGGATGTCTCCATTATAAAAAAAAGATACTAATAACTTTTCTGTTAGGACCAAAGCCTTGTCTAGACATGTTTATATAAAAAATATTAGAATCTTGCTTAAACACATCTTGTCAGCTGGCAGATTTGACATTTATGTTCATTATTTCCTATTCTGTGAGAGGCACATCTATTTCTAAGATAGTTTGCTGAGGCTTGTAGCATTTATGACATTTTTTAGACAGATGGTCTCATCTGCTTATCTCATGTTACTAACAGCTAGATCCAAGAGAGAAGTCAGGTTCCAAAAGTGGGACTTAAGTGGAATTTTGATGCCTAAGTCCAAAACCATGCTTCTAAAAATGCTATCTCAGCTTCTGCCTAACACTGGAGGCATATAAACTCCATAGGTACTATAGTTTTTCACTTTAAATTTCCCTGGGCACTTCAAACATTGACACCAGGTTTTAGGGCAGGAGGCAAACCCCAATGTCAGGGCCCAGAAAGGTTGGGTGGTTACAAAAAGGGAACCACGTTACCTGAGGTGACCAGCACCATGGATTCTCCCACAGTGCCAGAGCATGTGCCCACCTCAATTTAAGTAAGGAACTGGAGTAAATTACAAACAATAAAGATGAAACAAACAAAGATTTATTAAACATAACATAAGACAAAGGGAAATGGATATACTAACAACTCACAATACTATTCAGAATGGATACAAAACTTGAAAGACAAGAAGGACTGAGAACAATACAGGCAAATATTAGTTAATACCTTATGAAACCCAATGGATGAACCAAGAGAAGCGTCTGAAACAATGAATGAGTCAATACAAGATGGAAAAAATCAATCCAATCAATGCAGCTGCTAAACAGAACACAGGTGATCCACAGGCCTTTTCTCCCTCAGAGAGTGGCTGCTCTGACACCACAGTGTCTGTGTCCAGGCTTACTTGAGCTCAGCACGTTGCACGGTGGAGCCCCCTCATGACTCAGAGGTGCTATGGTGGATAACAGAAGCTGAACTCCAACCTTGAGGACTTTTCCTTCCTCCCACTCCTTGACACACAACCGATTCATTGGACATTCACCATCAAATAATACAAGACCAACCCAGAATTCAACAATCATTAGAAACCCAAAAGACTCCCACAAACCAGCACATGTTGACTCCATATGTCCCACAGATACTACATTCAACTCCCATATGTGGACACATATAGACACACATGGAACACCAAAGTCACTTGCTCTGCTCAAATCCACTCAAACCACGCACACACACACACACACACACACACACACACACACAGACCAAGAATCTGCAAGATTCTTATATACTTTCATTATGACATGTCCCGCTATTTCTAATCACCAACTGTACAGCATTGCCATTTTCAAACATACACTTTTCCAAACATGTTCACAATACATGTTTCCATTCACTTGTCAGCAGCATTCCCTCTAAGCTGCGTGGCATGCATGGGCACGCGGGCGTGACTGCTAGTGTGGCATTAGCATGCCTGCGTGGCTGTGTACACTGCACAGCTTAGAGGGAACGCTGCTTGTCAGTCATAAGTGTCGGGACTGAGGGTCAGTCTAAGGCTATGGCCAGTAGCCCGGACCGTCAGGGGGGTTTTTCCACGACGGAGTAGAGTTAGGCACGGAAGCGTATTGGTTTTATAAAGAAAGCTTTACTTACACTGCCAATGGTCACAGTGCAGGGAGGAAACTTGCTTGAGTTGCAGTTGCACGCAAACAAACACAAGTGAGATCTCTTCCGAACTGCACCGAACAGAGATGAGTCGTCAATGTACGACTCCATGAGCGCTTCACACGGGGGATACGTCAAATTTCCACTATGACGGGGAGTGGCTGGAAGCTGATCAGGCCTCTATGTCCTCCCCCAAGACACACGCGGCATTTGCTAGGCTCCACAGCACACTCAGAGTTCCCCACGAGATGGTTATGGAGTCCTCCGACTTGGGCAGAAACTGCTCTAACCTTTTGTACGGCTAGCGAGCCAATTGCTAGCCGCCACATAGGAATAATTTAGAATTGACCAATAGTGGGACACTAATTTGCATACGTGTGGCGGGAACTCTTTTGCACCGGTGGATTTCTCTCTGCAGCTGAGAAATCCACCGTGCAAAGAAAGCTCCATGTGGCGGGAAAATTCCAATGTGCCGAGGCACTAAAATCATTGGGTTATGACAATAAGTATCTTTTTACATCAAGACAGGTCTCTAACTTTCCCACCACTCTTTCACTCATCAACGTGCATGCTTAGTCACTCAAAGTACATCTCCAAGTGAAAAGTTCACTGAATCTAACATGTTCTTCTCAAGGGATGCTACTAAGCATACATTGTTTTCAGCTGCAGGGTAGAGGGATACCATACAGCCTAAACTCAGTCTACAGAAAGTTTTTCTTTACTACTTCTCAAGAAGTTCCTTAGTTCTGACAAAGCTAAGCAGTTGTGTCTAGTTCATTCCTAAACTGAAATGGGATTACAAAACTACACATTTATCTTGTTTAAAATGGACTCAGTCCATTTTAAACACATCCTTAGATCATGATTGACTCAAAAGGACCAGGTTTCTCAGAAAGTGTAGCCAGTGCTCTCTTTCAGGAAAAAGAGGAAAAGTTCTTCTTGTATCCCATGATGAAATAATGTAAAATGCAGAAATAATCCTTGAAGTAGGAACAAGAACCCAGCTGTCCTCCCTCTCAAAGCACTGTCTTCAGCACTATGCTACCATGATTCTTCATGATTCTACCTTCTATTTGCCTTATAGTTATATTTTGGGGGTTTTTTCTGTTACAAAGGAGGCATGGAGAACATCACTTCTACCATCCATCATAGCCTACAGCCTGGTGGTTTCAAGCATTCTCTTGGTAGATACATCAAGCTCCCCATGCAATGTATAGTAGCGTAAAAAAAGTATGAAAGCAGGAATAAATTAGATTTTGTTTCCTTTTAGGTATCTTTCCACTGCTACAATGGTGCAAAATATCATTAGAGTCTATGAGAACTGAGCCCAGTATTTTTGAAAATTGAAAGTTATTTAATTTACTTTTCAAATCAATACTGACTCATCATTTCTTACCTTCATTTCACATATTATTTCCTAGTTTCATCATTCCTTACTTTCAACTGTTTCTCTCAGTAAAATTCTTTCTCTTTGAAGTGTGGCAAGCTCAATGCTCCCCCTCCCACCATGTTATCTTACATTCTCCTCCCTTTTTCCTCCTGTGATCTGTGCTAAGTAGGTAAAGTGCCATACCTTATGTAAAACCTCTAAATACCTTTTCAATATATGTGTATAAGGAGTCTCTGGATCTGCTTGATTTCTCCAATTTATCTTCCAGTGTTTCACTTCATAGTAATCTTGATATCACCCTTTTCACATTGGACAGGATTGATTAGTTGAAAGTAATATCAAATTCTTCTTTCATGAGGGAGAATACTGCATTGGCAATGTAGATATTGCAAAGTGATTTCAGACTAAGACCAGAAAGGAATGGTGGATATGATATGCTAATATTTTCATTATTCTTACACATCACACCTATGACAGTGATTTGAGTCACCTATACATAAGCAAGATTTAGAGACTGCTGCTTACTGGACAGAAAGAAAGGTTTTTAGATTTCTGAAGAAGAACTTTTTCTCTCTTCCTCTGATGATCCCTATTGGGAGAAGTAAAGTCTCTTTGCTATCCTCTTCTGTACAATTTTCCACTAGGAGGCTGGAAGCCTGTGACCTCATAAAGACATTCAGTTTATCCTAGAAGAGCCAATGGAGAAATAATGAATGTACAGATATTAAGGCTTTTTCTCCCAGAGCAAAAATGCCCACTCCAGGAGAAAAATAACCTAGGACAACCAATTTTAAATCACTCCCAGGATAGTTTCTTCTGGGAGAATAAATGGTGGTACATGCTGTTGGTTCTCTCAGAAGAAAATGTAGTCATCCAGCATCATTCTTCATCCCACTCACTGATGGAGACTGTATCACTGGGTAGACTCTGCTGCTCCCCTCCTTCATACCTCATACCACCTTCATTATTTTCATGGCAAATTTGGCTGAGCTATAAGATTAATAAGAAATATTTTCAAACTGGAAGAAAGCTTGTGGACATATGCAAACATGTTAGCTAACTTGAGCTCATTGCAAGTTAACTAACTTAAGTTTTAAAAATGTAAACAAACCCATAAAGACTGTTTTTTAAACAAGCAAACAAACAAATGAAAATCGTCAGAAGTAGGTTTATTGGAGGAAAGTTTTATTATTAAGGAACTCAGTTGTTGTCTTCTCATAAGGAAGAGCACCTGGTATGCAAAGGCTGGAAAAGAGTGGATTTCTCTTTTGTTGTGTGGACTACCTGTCAAATTGTACTTAAAATGATTTTTGTGTGAGTCTAAGATATGGTTCTTCCCTTGTAGCTTTTCTACTGCACATTTTTGCCATGCTACTATAAAAAAAACCCTCTGCTTATCAAGCTTTGAACTCTTTCCTTTATTCTTTTCAGTACTATTGCCCTGGTCATATCACCCCCAGAACAATAAGGCTCTCATCTGTAATCTTACCTCAGTGTGGTGCCAATTAGCTTATCTATTCACAGCACAATAATCACTTCAACACAGCCATAAAGATGCTGACAATGTATATTATTGTCTACAAAATACATAGGTTGCTGCCAGGCTGCATAAGACTTGGACAGGGAATGTTCTTTGGGTAGATGTGATACCTTTTATTAAACCAACTGAGTAGTTGGGGAAAAAAAAAGTTCTTTGCAAGCTTTCGGGTGCAATCACCCATCTTCAGGCATAGGGAGTCTTTGCTGTTCTGAGACTCCAAGGAATGAAAAAGCTAAAAATGTGACAAGATGTCAGTGAGAATGTAAATAGGTGGAAATTAGGAAAACAAAAGGTAGAGAAGGGAAGGGAGGGGGGAAATGAGAGGAGAAAAAACCAAAGGTAAGTAAGGGAGACTATTGTAGTACTTTTTCAAGCAAAGTAGGAAAGAGGCTGTCTGTGAAAAAGTAAATAGCTAGAAATTAGGAAGACAAAGGGTAGAAAAGAAGGGGAGGAGAGGAAAGGGTCAGGGAAAAAAAGTGTAAAAGATCAGGTCTGGCAGGTACCTAGTGAATCACATGTCACGTGGATTGTAATGTGTTATAAATACAATGTCTATATTGAGCTCATGATTTTTTGTATCCAGTAAATTTATAAAGTGAAGTTTATAGACTCAAATATGAAAGGTGTTTTGTAATTTCCCTTTCAGGATTAAAGCTGAGAGATCAGAGAGGGAGCAATTGTCTTGTGAGAAGTGTGCACCCACAGGTAATTGTCTTCGATAGAGTTTTGGTGTGTGTTCATTCTGGTGTGCAGTTGTTGTTTGGTCTCTCCTACCTATTTTCCATCAGGGCATTTGGTGCACTGGATGAGATATATAATATTTCTGGAGGTGCAGGTATAACATCCAAGAATGGTGATGGTTCTGTTGTGGGGTGTAGTTATTGTAGGAGTGGTGAAGATCTGTTGATGGGTTTTGCATTTCTTGTCCTGGCATGATCTGCATCCATTAGGTGTGGTTTGGATTATAGGGAGTTTGCTTCTGGTGACGAGGTTAGCAAGGTTCAGTGCTTCTTTAAAGGCTAGAATGGGTGGTTCTGAAAATATGGCTTTAAGAATTGGGTCTTCTTCTAGTATGGGTTGCAATCATTTGAGGATTATCTGTGTAGGTTCCAGGGAAGGGTGATATGGCATAACTAATGGTGTACCATTTGTGGGAATTTGCTTTTTGTACTGCAGCAAATCTTAGCATGGTATCTGGGTGTCTCTTTCAAAAATATGCTCTATCTCTCTGGAGGAGTGCCCTTGTTGGGTGAAGGCCCTTTTGAGATTTGTGAGGTGGTGAACAAATCTACCCAAACAACCTTGCCTGCCTATGTCCTTAGACCAACACGGCTACAACCGAAGACCTTAGACAAATTCTCAAACTGGGTTCCATGTCCAATGTTAAGCTTTAGAAAGATCTAGGGAAATTTAGTCAAATTATACAACTCTTATCTCTGAAGGGGGAGGTCCTGAAAAGCTACCTAGCTTTCCTCTTCTTACACTACCACACTTTTCAAGAAACAAATCAGGGATGGAAACAAGTATGAACAATCCCAGTACCGTAACATGAAGCGTTTCTATGTCCCTCCTCCTACACAATCACATCACAACTTCTGACTTACTTCCATCACCTAAATTTATGCCTTCTAAATATGTACACAATGCATCTTAAATGCGTTCTTCCTCCCTTATGCACAATTTGACTCTTTCTCCCATCACAGAACACAGGTAGGCCATATCCCATCCCCTCTAAATTACACTGCTTTATTCTCTTTCCCCTGTGGCAATTTACAACCATGGAGCACTAACACGCATGCGGGAAGTTGACTTGATTGAGTCTGCTGGAACACATAAATTGATGCACTCTGGCAGCCTGAAACATCATGTATATCAGTGGTGCAGCAGACCTCTGCACTGAGAAAATGGTGGTGGTGCCCTTTGAACCTCATGTTCAAAGCACACTGTCGCAGGGCACCCCGGTGCCTGCTCCTACAGAGGAGAAACTGCCAGGGAGAGAGCCCTGGCAGAGCCAACTGAGCACAGCTGCGGGTTGCCGGAACAACTAAGGGGAGCCAGCTGGCCAGAAGGGGGCAGGGCCTGGCCCTTATGAAGCCCAGGGCCGAAGCCAGGCTAGCAGTTCTCTGCCAGCAGCCTGGGAGGCAGGAGCTCTGGGAGTGAGGATGTGGAAAGGAGCCTAGCAGCAAGTACCATGGTCATATAGAGCAATGTTGTTATGGCCATAGGGCTTCGGGTTTGAGTTATAGCCAGACGGCTTGAGCTTGCATTTGTGTTACAGCCTAGGGGCTTGTGGGTTTGCTTTGACGTTGTGATATTACACCCGGAGGCTTGGGTGAGGCTGTAGGGGTTGGAGGAGGCCTCAACTATAGGGACACCAGAGAGTGTGGGGTGCCTTAGCGCCAAGAGGGCACATTATTTGCATAGCGCCAGGGAAGGCACAGCTTGCACGCCAGTGTGTGAGCAACTGGCGGTGAGGAGCGCGGCCAGTGGGTCGTGGGCACAACCAGTAGGTTGCAGACGGGGGGACATAGACCCCGGATTGCGTGCAGGGTACATAGACCCCAGCCCTAGAGCGAGGGGCAATTTAATTGAGAAGCCCAGGGTGGGCACGGTGAGCCCCAAAGAGGGGGAGCGCCACATTGTATTCTTGAGAAGCCCCATGGGGGCACGGCGAGCCCCAAAAAGGGGGAGCGCCACATTGTATTATTGAGAAGCCCTAGAGAGGGGCGATACAGAGCAGCCCTAAGGAGGTGCCAGACTGAGGAGCCCTAGAGTGGGGCCATACTGAGGAGCCCGAGACGGGTATAGCGAGCCCGGCCGCAGGCTAGTGCGGCAACACCCCTCAGACCGAGGCAGGGCGCTGCGGTTGCCCCGAGAAGACAGGGAGTAGCAGCGCGGTGAGCCGGGGTCAGAGAGGGTATCCGTGCAGTTGGCCAGGGAAGGGCCGGGGCCCACTTGGGAGTCTCTGAGCAGGACCGCACCATCAGGAGAGTCCCAGTGAGAGGCTGGGTGCGAGAGAGAGAGCCCCAAGTGGGCTACACTTTAGAGGAGGCCCGGGAAGCGGGAGTACAGACCTAACAACGTCCATTACATCTGCGAGGCTTGGGGCATGGTATCAGGGGCTGGTAGGAGCCACGCACAGCCCATAAGGCTGGGGTGCTTGAGTAGCACCTATCGTAAGGGGTGACCCACGAGGGGTCCAGGAGCTTACGTGCCCGAGGAAACACAAGGCAGCCTCCCTATTACATATTCCAGCAAGACGTGGCGGGCGAGAATGGAGGGTGCCCTTGGGCCGAAGTAGCGCGGTGAGAGGGCCTCAAGGAGATCACGGCCCTCCGCGAGGACCCCGCCGTGACACACATTGCCACCATTTTCTTAGCACGGAGGTGCACTGTGCAGCACCGCTGATACTCATGATATACAGATGCTTTCAATTAGTGCGGCTTGCTAATTAAAAGTGTCCAGTGCTGCTTCAGAAACACATGTAAAAATGTACATGGTTGTTGCCTCCCTTGCTTCCCTTAAATCTCAGTGTTTCACTGCACCCTCATATCCAGTTTACATCAAAATAAATTGTAGAAATATGAATAAAGCAACCAAATTAGGAACTTTAAATGGAAGTGTGAAAGGAAGTAGTTAGATTTCAATAGCAGGTAAGCACTATTATTGAAAATACCACTAAGCTTCTATGTACATCATTAAGTACCTAAATAACTTTTAAAATTAGACTTAAAGGAAGTTACACAAGAAACTTGTTCAGGTACACTCCTTATTCTCTGCTTTCTGCACACCCTTTCCCAGCATTTGATGAAGTGAGCTTCAACTCACAAAAGCTTGTGCTATACACACAGGCACATACACAGACACACATGCATATGTATATGTATCTGTGTGTGCGTATTGTATACACATACACACATATATATGTACATATATACACATACACATATAGCACAAGCTTTCATGATCGTGTGTGTGTGTGTGTATATATATATATCTTTATGTATATATGTGCGCACACACACATACACACACCTATATGTATATATATATACATGCATATGGCACAAGCTTCCATGACTGTGTGTGTGTATATATATATATGTATGTGTACACATGTACACACATTCACACACTTAGCCTGTAAGGTGCAAATCTACACTACTTTCTACTTGTTTTTTAAATAACATAGATAATTACATCTCTCTCAAAAGATCCACCAGAACTTTACTTTCAAGAAGTTGTAACTAAAGAAACAGGAAACTGGGAAAAACATGGGAGGCAAAAAGAAACCAATGGCAATCTGGCTGCTTTTAAAAATTTGACTAGGCACTTGTCTACATCTTCAGGTACATACATGTATTTGAAAATCTGGACCTTGATGTTTTTGTCTAGTTTTTCCATAGCGAGAATTATGGAGTCCCCTGTATGCTCTTGCAGTCCCCTGTGTGCCTTTTCTAAGTTAAGGGGCACCATTCTTGAGTACTCACATTCCTTCCTCAGGTTGGTATTAACGTTCATCACTAATTATAACCCAGTCATCTCACCATTCTCCAAAATACTTTAATTCCCAAACTTTTAAAAACCATCCTGAAAAATACCCTAAGTTTATAGGACCATATTGTAACCACATGCTCCTAACTCTCAGGACATACATAGAGTTGACACAGTAGGTGTTGTATCAGAAAGGAGATATAGCTAGTATACTAAAGGGATAAAACTCATATTCAGAGCAGCCCTCACTGGCAGGGGTCCTATAGAGACATCCCAAGAGCAATGGCAGGAAGCACCCCCTACAACAACCTTGCTGCTGTATTTTCAGGTTTGGGGCATGTGAAACAGGAATAGGTGGTCAGGGCTTACTTGAAAATGGTGCCCCCAGAAGAGCCAAGAAAGCACTGTACTCGTATCCATAGACTCCTAGCTACTGTTTGAAACTGCTCTTCTCCAGTGGGCAGTAATGGAACTAGCATAGGCCAGGTCCAGCACTAAATTAGTCTGTTATATTTTATCCACCTTGAGAGGATTTCTCCAGAGCTTGCAGGTCATTGCAATGGCACAGTGAGTACTTTGAGTCTTCCCTGTGCCAACCACGATGAGTTTGGATCAATATATTTAAATCAAACGCAGCAGAAATTAAAAGTATGTAATAAAATATGTTTCCTTTTAAACAGCTTTGAAAAACAGTTTGTAGAATTTGCTGGCTTAGTCTTACTGATGCAAAGTAAAGGAGGAGTGCACTAATCAAAGCCATGTGGAAAAATGTGCACTAGTCTAAAAAATAAGCCACAAACATAGAAGGATATCAAGGGGTGCAGGAAGTGGAACCAGCGGGACTGAAGTAAAGGCCAAAAGAAAAATGGAGAAGCCAAAGGCCAAGGAAATGAGAAGGCAAAAACCTGGACCTGGGAAGCCAGGAGCATGAAGCCAAGGAAGACTGAAGGGATGCTGAGTAGATTTTCTGAGAAAGACGCAGAGGTAACAGTATAGCCATGCAACATGAAGCACTATATGAAGGCAGAGAAAGGAAGTGACTGCTTCTACTACTAGTTCTCTATAGTGTGTAATTTAACCTGTGCCTGATTTATTTTATTGGTGGAGAAGCTGCTGCACATCAGGTTCCACACAGCTTTTGACAGAGCAGATCCGATGGCAAGGAAGCCAAGATAACTGGAGGTCATGTTCCACTGAGCCTGTGCAGCTCTTGATATTTTAACATCTTTTCCCATCTGTTCTGCCATTGAGGACTTGTAAACCCGTGGCTAGGGGCTGGGCAGACTTATTATAATGGCAACCTATACTTGCCATGACACACCAATGTCAAAGGATATATGTGTTTTTTCAGGAGGGGAAGCATTGCCATTTGCTGTCACCACCACATCCTGGTGGTGCTGCTGCTGCTTTTCCCACAACTGCTTATTCATCAGAGTAACCCCTGCTTATTTCACAGTTGACTTTTCCTGAAGTTCATTTCACTATCTGCCACCTGTGGACATGCTGGGTAGCAGTACAGCTTTGCATCCAGTCACTGGAAATGAGGAGGAGAATTACAGCCAGTAGATTGCCTAAAATGGCCTCTGAATCTGTTAAATTTGTTTTAGTAAGGGTTCAATGTAAGGGTTAATTTTTAAAATACTCTTTTTTCCCATGGCAGTCATTTTATTGTGTAACTCATTATTCCTTTGCCAGGTTTTGTATTGGTATTGGATTAATATTTTTTTCTCCATTTCTTTGCCTGATGTGCACATTTCTCACTACTTCAGCATTTAAACATGAATGAAAAGTATTTGTAATAACTGGATTTTGATGGAATCATACTTTTAAATAAAGAAAAACTCTTTCCTGGAAATGTCCCTGGTCTCATTGCAAATTCTGTTCATTGTTTAGAAAAGCTTTCTTTATTGTCATACTTTATACTTCATACTGCATATCATTAAGAAAGTTTCTATGACTACAGATACCCGATAGATTGAGGTTTCCAAAGTGTGGCATTTATACAAATACTACACAGATGTTTGTGCCTGGTATCATAGTGCCTAATATTACAGATCTACAAAAGTATTTAGATGCCAAATACCCAAAGAAATGCCATTTAAATAGAAGTCAGGTGTCAGGTAGTGGGTTGGACTAGATGACCTCTGAAGTTTCCTTCCAATCCTACTTCTCTAAGATTCTATGATTCTATGTGTATTTTTGAACCTAAGCCTAAGTCTTATTAAATGAAGCTACTTTTGATTGTATCAGTGCCAAATAACTGTCAAGATTTCACTCCCTTTTGCTATGGCAATCACAGCACAATTATATTTTGAGTGCTTCTATTAGTACCAGAATATTAATGCTTTCTCTTCAGCACAGAGAACATTCAACTTTGTATGATGAGCGAAACATTGGTTTCTTCACTGTCACAAGATATACTAAATGGGAAGCATTGATAGGCATTGAATAGTATAACTGACTTACTGATGATTGATGTAGAAGTCTTGAAAAAAAATCAGTATTAGCACTGTACACAAAGATTATATTTACATAAACTAAACAAATTCAGACACAATAGTTATCCGATTGATATATGGATACTTCAGGCATAAAAACAACTGTCTTTGGCAATCCCTCATGGTTAAGGATGATTGTTTTCCATGCACATCTTATCTTTGGGTCTGAAGATGGCTGATGAGGCCAATATGGGATTGACAGACTGCTTCATCCAAGTGCTACATGACCTTCTTGTAACTGCCACTGTCATGCCAGTTCATAATTAGGAGCTTCCAGACCTCACAATCCTGGTGCTGTTATTACTAGCTAATTGCCAAAGGGCTTTAAAAATGTGCTGCAAAAGCTGTTTTCAAGGAAGATGCCTGTGTATAATTTCTTTTATCATGGAGAAGCTGCTGCACATCAGCTTCCACATGGTTCTTGACAGAAAGGGGCCTTAATCCAATGGCAAGGAGACCAAGACAATCAGAGATCTTGTTCTGCTGTAGCCTCTGTCTGCCTTTGCAGCTGTTGAGACTCTAACATCTTCTTCTCCCTGCTCCACCATTCAGGACTTGCAGACCCATGGCTTGGGGCTGGGTAGGCTTATTAAAATGTGGTCCCATACTAGTTATGTCACAGCACTTTTAAAGAATATATATCATTTTTTAGGAGGGAAACATTGCCATCTGCTGTACCCACCACATCCTGGTGGTGCTGCCACTGTTTGGTCCGCAAGTACCTGTGTCATAGTTTCATAGTACTTAGGGTCGGAAGGGACCTAAACAGATCATCAGGTCTGACCCCTTGCCCTGGGCAGGAACGAGTGCTGGGGTCATAACACCTCAGGCAAATATCTATCCAGCTTCCTCTTCAAGACCCCGAAGGTAGGAGAGAGCACCACCTCCTTTGGGAGTCCATTCCAGAGCCTGGAAGCCGTAACTGTAAAGTAATGTCTCTTGATGTCCAGCCTCAACCTTCTCTCCAACAATTTGTGGCCATTATTCCTAGTAACCCCAGGTGGTGCCCGGGGGAACAATGCCTCCCCCAATCCCTGCTGGTCCCCCCTGGTGAGTTTGTAAACAGACACCAGATCCCCTCTCAGCCTTCTCTTGTGGAGTCTGAACAGATTCAGGCCCTTTAGCCTCTCTTTGTAGGGCCTGACCCTCTGTCCCTTGTCCATGTGAGTGGCCCTCTTCTGGACACTCTCAATGCTAGCCACATCCCTCTTGAAGTGCGACGCCCAGAACTGGACACAGTACTCCAACTGTGGCCTGACCAACACCGCATACATGGAAAGGATTACATCCCTGGACCTGCTTGTGATGCATCTGTAGATGCATGACAAGGTGCGGTTAGCCTTACTGACTGCTTCCTTGCATTGGCGGCTCATGTTCATTCTGGAGTCAACAATGACTCCAAGATCCCTTTCCGCCTCTGTGTTGACTAGAAGGGAGTTCCCCAGCCTATAGGTGTGTTCCTGGTTCCTTCTCCCTAGATGCAGTACCTTGCTCTTGTCTGCATTGAATTCCATCCTATTCTCATCTGTCCACCTCTGTAATTTGTCTAGATCTAGCTGGATTCTGTCCCTCCCCTCCAGCATGCCTACCTCACCCCACAACCTGGTATAGTCAGTGAATCTGGACAGTGTGCATTCCACACCCACGTCCAGATCGCTGATAAAGATGTTGAACAGTACAGGCACCAGGACTGAGCCCTGGGGGACTCCACTATCCACATCCTTCCAGGTCACAAATAACCTGTCCGCTGTAGCAAAATCCCCAGTTTTTATTTTTTTATTTATTTTAAAATGCATTCCCTCCCCTTCCCCAACCATTTCTGACTTTTTCTCTCCCTCTCTATTCCCTATAGATAAGTATAAGTAAGCTAAGATGTAGGATAAGCTTTAACATTTTATTTTAGGTAGAAAGTTTTATTTTTCTCTCCCATCTTTGCAAATAAGTTCCCTGCTATTTGGATATCAATACCCACTGTTTTATAAGTGATAATTATTATGTTTGTAGTGCTTTTATATTGTGTGATTACTGTTTTAGGCCTATATATGTAAGTTAGCGTAAGTCATGTCATGTTTCCATTTTGTATGTCAAGCCTCCATCTTGTGTCCTCTGCCCGGGCATCCCCTGTGTTGCAACTGTATGATTCATGTACCCCTCCCATGTAAATTGGTTCCCGGATGAATGAGTGTGATTTGGAATGATTGAAATACAATGGTAGCAGTCCTCTACTGAATGGCCTGTAACAACTGGGCCATCACCTTGCATTGATTCATCCAGGAACCATGGACCTCACCCAGGAACAGAGACAAGAACCAGCATTTGAAAGACAAAAGACCCTGCAGAACCAGCAACCCTACCATTGTACCTCACCATTACAGACACCCAAAACTGCACATCCCTGCATGAAGCACACATGCTCAGTACACCAGGGGCTGACCCTTGCCTGGGCATGCCTCCTGTCACTAGGGTCACACAAGGTCTGCCCCTATAAAAAGGGGCAGTGAAGACAGACTCAGTGGGACACCCTCTCCATCTGGACCAGCACCATGCCACACTACCTATCCACCCAGAGCACCTGCTGGTGACCCCCCTCTGGACAACACCTACTGGACAAGGACCCCAGCCTGAATAGGTAGCTATCACCCCCAACCCCTCTTCAACCAAGGACTTGGACTCTGCTTCTCTTCCCTACCTGGACTCCAGCCCTTCCTCTGAGTCTTTCTCCTACTGCCATTGTGAGTGCTTGTGTGTGTGTGTGAACCAGTAACTTCATGGGGCTGTGTAGTGTGTTGTCTGTTTAATGAAACTGTTATTTGAACCCCTAAGTTGGGTTTTGCTTTACTATGGTTTGGTCCTGGTCCAATCTCTGCTCTTCACCCCTCTAACTTCTGTCTCATTTCTCCCTCTCCTGCTTTTGACTCACTGCCACCTCCACAGCCTGTCCTGAGCTCCTCTCTGCCTCCAAACCCCATGCTTCTTTGTCACTGTCTTATCCCCACTGCCTTTTCCTTTTCCCCTGAGCAACCAGGTTTCTGCCTCAGTTTTTTTTCCTGGCTGTCTCCTCCTTGCCACCATTTATCTGCCCCCATTCCCAATATATCAGCTGTCTGCCTCAGTTTCCAGCCCCAGTCTACCTTAAGTAAACCCAAGCCTCAGTTCCTCAGGCAGCTTCTCTGTTGTCTACTGGTTCTAATCCTGGTTCTGGCAACTTTCACTCCCTACACTTTAACTGTCTCTCTCTCACCTGAACCTTCCCCCAAGCGCAAACATGCACACTGTACCATCCATGTTAGGAACTTACCTGTGTGTATTTGTAGGTGGTTTGTATGTGTGTGAACTGGTAAGTGTGTGTGTGTATATATATATATATATATATGTCATTGTGTACATGATATATGAATTAGTGATCTGTGTCTAACTTTTGGGGTGTATAGTGTATGTGCTTGAATTGGTGATAGGTATGCATGTGCCTAGGCTGGTTTGGATGTGTATGTGCCTGAGCTGGTAGTGTGTGAGTGTATGTGTGTGTATGCACTTAATTGATTTGTGTTTATGTATGTGCAATTGTGTTACACCCTCCTGTCTAAGCACCATATTGAGATCCTAAGAGTTTGCCTGGCCCCACAGGGCAACACCGCCACCACTTTCTGGGTGCAACCATCTAGCCAATTTGCCATCCATCTGACTGTGTAGGCATCAATGCCACAGTCACCTATTTTTTTTTTTTTTATGATCATGGGGTGAGAAACAATGTCAAAGGCCTTCTTGAAGTCCGGGTAGGTGATAATCCACCTTAGTGCCTGCATTCAAAGTCTTGGTGACCTGGTCATAAAAGGAAACCAGGTTAGTCAGTCAGAATCTGCCCTCAATGAACCCATGTTGGTTGCCCCTGAGCATTACCTCCTCTGCTGAGCCCCTGTAGATGTGTTCCTTGGTAATTTTCTCAAAGGTCTTCCCAAAGACCAAGATAAGACTGACTGGCCTATAATGTTTTACTGTCAGAGTTGTCACTGCTTATTTTGCAGCTACCCTTACGTGAAGGTTGTTCTTTTATCCACCACTTGTGGACATTCTAAGTACAGGTCTGCCATTCTCTTATTAAGAGGAAAGGTCTTCACTGCACAGTTAATCTGGGCTGTCACCAGGTTTTCAGTTTTAGCCTCACCTTGTCCACAGACCACCTCTGAGCAATGCTTAGAGATACTTCAAAACTGGACCTCTTGGACCCACAGGAAAAACAAACAAACAAACAAAAAACCACAACTGTAAAATTAACCTTATCCACTATATTTATAGATTGATTCTGACTTTTTTTTTAATTAACTGAAATATTCACCATTGTATAAGTATCCTTCGAGCCAGAAGCAAGGATGCACTGATTAACATAGTAAACAATCTTCCTCATCAGTTAATAACTAAATAAGCTATATTTAGTTCTCTGCTGGCAGACAATCAAAACCTCAAGTAAGCAGCTGTTGTTTTACAATGTAAATAACATTTTCCATGTGCTGGCCACAGGATGCAGATTACTCTGGACAGACTGCCTTTGAAGCACAGAAAATTAAAAATTCACAAACAATTTTTGAATATAAAGCACTAGGTCTTATCTGAATCAAGCAATTGGTATTAATCTTTTGAACAAGGCAAGGTGTCTTGTTTTTCAGTTTCATAGTTTGCATCAATTATGTATCAACAGCTTATTTATTGTGTATAAAGGCTGACAGAGTTGGAGACCTATCCTACTGTTCCTTGTAATTTTGTGTTCAACAGCAGAAAATATTTGACAATAAATATCATAAAAGGTTAGAGGGGAATTTTAACTTTTCTTTTGTATATTTTGTCCCCTCTCATCTCCAAATGTTCAGTGTTGCTTGAGGTGAAAGATTTAACTGTTATTGAATACTAGCATTTTATCATCTCTGCTCTTCAATTTACTGCATGTGCATTGCAATATACATATCTGAATTAAGCTCCCAAGTTCCCAGAAAGCTTGCACAGCACAAGTATAATTTATTTTCAAATATGTGCAAGTTTCCAGTTGTCATTGTAATCAAATACAGTATGATACCATTTAACCATGTCATGCAACTGCATTCCTATCTGATTTGGAGAAAAGAAATGAAAATGTAAGGAACCTATCCAGTGTAATCGCATTAAAACACAGTTTGCAAGTAAAAGCCTACATGCCCTTGAATTCTTGAAAATTTTGATGGTCACCTTTTATACTGTAAACCTGTAGTTAAATTTTCCCAAAGAAGTTAAAGCTAATGGTAGTATAAATGAAAAGTTGTAAATCTAGGAAAGCATCTAGCCAGTCTTTAATTCCTAAAACATAAATTTTAATCACTGAAATAGAAAATATCTTGTTCCTTGATTACTCTTGCACTGCTTTTCATTGTCCCAAGAGGATTTCATAGATTCTAAAGAATCAAATCAGTTATACATTGCTACTCCATAGAAGGAAGTTAATCCAATAAACAGTGATCAAAAAGATTATTTCCAAAATGTGTTTCACACATTGAATGAATGCATGAATAAATAAATAAATACTTCTTCCTATTTATATTTATTGCACACAGCTCACTTGTGTTCAGCTACTACTGGCTGAAAAAATCTGATGGAGGGACTGAGTCAGCAGAAGAAAAAAGTTTCACATCTCCTACGTAGGGTCATATAGTACCCTTGACATCAAGGGAAGTCCCATATATTGGTCAAAGATAGAATATGGCCTTTTTTCAAGAGCTACTGTTGTTATCAATGAAGTTGAGCTTGTAACCTCTAGATCTTTCTCATCTTGTACCCCCGGCCCCTTTGAAATGTTTTATCCTGACTTGAAATAATACTACAGTTATATAACTATATTAAAGGAAAGTATTTTCTGCAAAAAAGGTTGAAATCCTTAACTTTGTAAAGAAGTCTGGAGTCACCTAAAGCATCATGGGACAAAAAGGAATAAATCTTCCAAGTGATTATCAATTGAAAGAAAAGATTGTAAGATTTTCCATCAGAATTTTTTTCCCCAAAAAGATTTTCCCAAGGAAGTGTCTTCTTTCCTTGTAAATGTTCATTTATTCCTCATAAAGCTATTAACCAAGAACTTTTTTGCATTCTGAAAGCCATACGTTTAAAAAAATAAAATTGGATGATTACAAAAATTATAATTAAAAAACAAAGCAAATGAATAAATACAAATTCCCAATGAAAAGTAAAAAAGAACCCCACAGAATGTGTTCAGCTCCAGTAGCAATTATATATTCAAGAAGACTGTGGAGATGATATATCATACATACCAAAATTTCATAGTCAGGAAACAAAGAATAGCAAAACACCATCACTGGAACTTTAGAACCTACACCGGGATCCTCATTTATATGACAATTTCTCTTTTGCCTTTCTGCATTAAGAGAAGACTATGGCATCATCACACTACTCAGTCTTCAAGCCTGAAAATGTTGAAAATAAACTCTCAAAATAGGTGAGCAATGACCAATATCTGAAATATCCATTGGCTCTTTCTTGTTTTCTACCCCAATTTTGTTCACCATTTATTCTCCCTCCTTTGTTCCATTAAACCCTCTAATAGTTTCTCATTGTTTTCTCTAGCTAATTTACTTCCCTTTCCCATTTCTTCCACCTCAATATTGCCACTTTAATTGCAACCCTCTAAAAGCAATATTACCCATAAATGCAGCAGCAACCGTGTGATTTATCAGGCTGAAAATAGTAGTAACAGAAACAGATTGCTTATAGCTTCCTCACAGGCTGGGCAACACAAGAACAGGGTACGTTCTGCTCTTGATTACTTCACCACACATGCCTATGATATGCCATATACCCTTTCTTTGACTATATACAGGCGCTTTGGATGTTTTTACATGTGCTTCAGGGTGGGGTGTGGGAATTTTAATTAGAGCGGCTCTCAGGTGCTACACTAATTAAAACACCCACAGCACCTCATGTATTTAGCATTTCAAAATGGTAGCGAAGGTGCTTTAACTAAAGCTTGCTTGTTGAGTTTTAGTTAAAGTGTCCCCACCACCATTTTGAAATGCAGGGATGCTGAATACATGTAACACTGCAGCACACTGGAGCATTTCAGCTGTTCCAGCTGACTCAATATATAGACTAATCTATAAATTAATCCAGTCTGCCCTGATGTGTTCTAATCAGAACATATCAGAGAATGTGTATAGGTGCCCTCTGTTTCTACCAGGAGAATCTCTGCTCTCCTAGTAGAAAGTATGAATATACAAATGTTCATTTAATTTCTCTCAGGGAAAACATGCCCCCTTCTGGAGAAAGGATTCCAGGTGTCATCCTGGAAGATCTTGCCTGCAAAAGAAACATTCTCACAAGAATAAACACTTCTGCCCTCACCCCCTGCCTATCTGGCCTAGCAGGGGAATGGAGAGTGGGGCAATATACTTCATGCTGGGGATGACAAGTGGGAGGCCTTGTCCCACAGCTCCAATCTCTTTCTGGACCAGTTCCCAGTCTGAGGAGTGAATTTGGAGGATTTCCCTTCTGCTCTCTCCTTTCTGAGCCTGGCTACCTCTAGAAATCATATCTATTCTGGGCCTTTTATTACCTTTTCCATTTTACTGGTACCGCTCTGATTTATTTATTTTTTTTTCATTTTACATAGGCTGAATACTGTCTGAGAAGATTGAAATATAGGACTGGGTCATTGAGACCAGTCCCTTCCTAATGGGAGGACAACCATATAATTAACCCTGATCATAAAGTTATTAACCTTATCTTAAAACTAGTTAAGGTTAGACAGTTTGCAATCACTGTTTCCTACTGGAAGGCAGTTCAGTATTTCACTGTGATGGTTAGAAACCTTCATCACATTTCTAGTCTAAAGTTATATGTGGGCAGTTTATACTAATCTGTTCTTGTGCTAAAATTGTCTTCTGATTTATGTAGTTCTAGGCCATCTCTTAAGGTTATACTTACCTGTCAGATGAATTCATAAGTAATTCATACAGCTCCTTCAAGCCTTTGTTCTGTTAGGCTATACAAGTCAAATGCTTTCATTCCTCAATTGTACAATAGGCTCTCTGTTACCCTGATAAACCTAGCAGATCATCTATGCAACCCTTTCAATATGAATGCATATTTATTGAACACAGGTGACCAGAAATGTGCACAGTCTTTGGATGAGTATTCTTATAAAGGGTTGCGCCATTTCATTCATATTTATCTACTGGAAATCCCTCACCAAATACATATTAAGTTTGATTTTGCCTTTTCCTAGCCACACCAAATTAATGGCACAGAGTTATTCTGGAATAAACGAATGTACTCCTCAGGCAATTCCACCAGAATAGCTCCCAGCCTATAATAGAAATTCATCTCCAAAGTGGAAAAATGTAATCAAGTTGTATTATTTTAGTCTTCATAGTCATTCAGTCCTCCTGTAAAATGTTTTAATCCTCTCTGTACTGATAATGCCACTCCTTAATTTGTTTCAACTAATTTCATTAGCTTATTTCTACTTTTTGTAACAAAATTGTAAATAAAAATGTTAAATGAAGTAAGTCACAAGGCTGATCCTTGTGGAACTTCACTGATATACATCCTCTCCCTATTATCGCATCCTCTTAAGCCAGCTCCTTACCCACTTTACAGTTCTTGTATTAATTTCTATCTCTTTCAGTATAATTACTAATTTCCCAAGTGGCACCGTATCAAATGCTTTATTGAAGTCCAGATAGATTACATCTACCACATTTCCTTTGTCTAGAAAATCAGTTATCTGATCAAACATAGATACCAGATTAGTCTGGCACTATCTACCTTTGTTAGGCCCATATTGCATTTCATTCCTTTTTCCATTTACTTCCATGTTTTTAATTATTCTTTCCTCCAAGTGCTATTCTGAAACCTTGCACACTGCTGATGTCAGAAGAAAGATCAGAAACCAAGAATTAGCTGTATTGTAAAAAGTTTTATAGTTGAAGAGCTAGGGTATCACTGGTTGCATCTACATAAGATACTACATTGTCAAAGCAATGAGCTACAGTGACATAGCTCATTACTATGGCAATATAACATCAGTGGGCATGAACCATGATGCAATGCTACTGTGCAAAAGAGTTGGAAATGACCCACATGCTGCCAGGACTACACAGTAACAACAGTTGCTGAGCAGTCATTTAGTTGCTAAAGCCAGTACTAAATGACTCCCCAGTAACAACTGTACAGTCAGGTGCACATGTAGATGTGCCCTCTGGGTGTGTCTATATACACACATTTAATGCATATTATCTCAATTCAAGGTGCATTAAGGGCATGTGTCTACATGCATGCAATCTTAATGTGCATTAAAAATGGTGATTTAAGGCTATTCAAGCCTAAGTTTTATGCCTTTATAAAGCAGGTATCAGATTTATGCACAAATAGTTAACTTGCATTAGGGAACTTGTAGACATACTAATGTGCATTAATATTGTGTGTATCCATTGAATTGGGACTAACTTTAGCCCCAAGTTGGTTTGCACACCCACTATAATGAACATTAGTGCATGCATATGTGGACCTGTCCCTAAATAGCCTTAATGCACATTAGACTAATGCACATTAAAATTAGCCATGTGTGAAAGCATGTGCAGACACCACCACTCTGTTGTAAATAAAAATAGAAATGGTTTAAAAACTATGTTATAAACATACTTTTTGCATGTATGTTGGCATGCAAAATGACAGAGACTTTCATAGATTTTATAGACATTAGGGCTGGAAGGGACCTCGAAGATCATCCAGTCCAGCCCCCTACCCCAGAGGCAGGAAGTCAGCTAGGACCAAAGGATCCCAGCAAGATAAGCATCCAAGCGTTTCTTGAATGAGTCCAGAGTAGGTGCCTGCACCACTTCTGGAAGGATTCTATTCCAGGTCTTGGGGGCTCAGACAGTAAAGAATTTTTTTTTTTTTATGCTCAGCCTAACATGGTCTTGGAGGAGTTGATGACCATTGGTCCTTGTTTTTCCTTGGGGACCTCTGGTGAACAGATGTTCTCCCAGGTCCTGATGTACACCCCTTATGTACTTATAAGCAGCCACCAGGTTCACCCTGAGCCTGCGCTTTTCCAGACTGAAGAGTCCCATGGCTTTCAGCCTCTCTTCATAAGGCTTATTCTCTTGCCCTCTGATCATGCACCTGGCTTTCCTCTGGATTCTCTCAAGCTTCTCGACATCCTTCTTGAATTGTGGAGCCCAGAATTGGATGCAGTATTCCAGCTGCAGCCTCACCAAGGCCCAGTACAGTGGGAGGATGACATCCTGAGATTTACTTGAGAAGCATCTATGGATGCAAGCCAGAGTTTTGTTTGCTTTACCAGCTGCAACATTGCATTGGTGGCTTATGTTCATCTTGTGGTGAATCATGCCCACCAAGTCTCTTTCAGCAGTGGTGCTAGCAAGCATAGCACTGCTGAGCCTATAAGTATGCTGCAGGGTTTTTTTGCTGAGGTGGGGTACCTTACATTTATCTGTATTGAACATCATCAGGTTTGTATCCACCCACTTACTAAGTTTTTCCAAGTCAGCCTGGATCACTAGCCTATCCTCAGGTGTAGACACTATGTCCCAAAGTTTGGTGTCATTGGCGAACATATCCAGTGCTCTTCTGACACCAATGTCCACATTGTTGATAAAAATGTTAAAGAAAACCAGTCCAAGGATGGAGCCTTAGGGGATGCCACTGGTCAATGGAGCACCATAATGATTCGCTACCATCGACCGTTACTCTCTGGGTCCAACCTCAGAGCCAATTTCCCAGCCATCAGACCGTGGTGTAGCCAAGGCCACAGTTGGTCAATTTTTCCAAGAGGAGGTAGGTCATGGGACACCAGATTAAAGGATTTTTTAAAGTCCAGATTTATGACGTCAATCTCTTCTCCCTTGTCCAGGTGATATGTCACCTGGTCATAGAAGGAGATGAGATTGGTCAGGCACAACCTACCCACGACAAACCCATGCTGGCTGTCCCTTCAGGATGTTGCCGTCAGCCAGATTATCCAGAAGGGCCACCTTGATAATTTTCTCCAGAATCTTACTAGGGATTGAGATCAAGCTGATTGGCCTGTAATTCCTGGGATCTAGTTTCTGCCCTTTCTTGAAGATGGGTACCACATTGGCCTTTTTCCAGTCTTCAAGTACTTCACCTGACCATTGAAAGGCAAACAGCAAAAGTAGGCTTTATATTTCATGATTTTAGGAAATTGTACTTTATAAAAAAAGGAATTTTCCCTTGCAAAATTGAATAGCACTTTTCTCCAAGATGCAGTTCTAAATTTCTAATCTCAAGAAAGGCCATAGTTCTGATGGCCCCCATTCAGAAACGTTAACAAACTTGAACATGATAGACAGAGCTCTGAATTGTCAAAACATCCTGCTTGATAGAAATAAATGGTTTTCTTGGGCAAAATCACTTTTAATTTTGAAATTGAAGCTGAATAATAAAATTAATGTAAAATTTTGAAATAAGCTAACATAAAGTTAAAACATATTGAAATTATCAAGAAGAAATATTTTGTTCTAAATAAATTCATCTTCTTTTTTAGGTTTTCAATTTGTGAAATTATTTGAAATGTTTTACCTTTCATTCCAATTCAATATTAGGAAAATACCATCCAGATGTAATTGTTAAGTCTCAGATAATCATTCACAGTCAGTACAGATGCAATAGATGCAGTAATGACTAAGTAAAATTATAGACCTTCTCCTTCAAATCACTTTAAAGTTGCTGAATTTCAGGACAAATGAGACACAACGTGGCATTTTTCTCTTAAAAGAAATGGGAACAAACTACCAGATGCATATTCAAGAGTTGGATCTTTACTAGTGATGTCAAAGTGTGGTGAACTTGGGTAATGGAGATAGAATCCTAGAATCATAGAAAGTTAGGGTTCAGAGGGACCTCAGGAGGTCATCTAGTCCAACTCTCTGCTCAAAGCAGAATCATCCCCGACTAGATAATCCCAGCCAAAGCCTTGTCTAGCCAGGTTTTGAAAACCTCCAATGATGGAGTTTCCACCACTGCTTTGGGAACCTGTTCAACTGTTTTACTACCCTCTTAGTTAAAAAAAAATCTTCCTAATATCTAATCTAAACTTCCCTTGCTGCAACTTGTAACCATTGCTCCATGTTCTGTGATGTACCACCACCGAGAACAGTCTAGCTCCATCCTCTTTCAAAGCCCTCTTCAGGTACTTGAAGGCTGCTATTAAGTCCCTTCTCAGTCTCCACTTCTCCAGACTAAATAAACCTAGTTCTCTTAGTCTTTCTTCACAACTCATGTGCCCTAGTCCCCTTACCATTTATGTCACTCTCCTCTGGACTCTCTCCAATTTGTCCACATCCTTTCTGTAGTGGGGGGGGGGGGGGGACAAAACTGAACACAGTACTCCAGATGTGGTCTCATCAGTGCTGAATAGATGGGAATTATCACTTCCCTTGACCTACTGGCAACACACCTACCAATGTACATCCTCAGTGCAGGACTTTGAACTTGTCCTTGTTTAACCTTATAAGATTCCTTTTGCTCCAATCCTCCAATTTGTCTAGGTCACTGTGCATCCTAGCCCTACCCTCCAGCATATTTACTACTCTTCCAGCTTGGCGTCATCTGCAGACATGCTGAGCGTGCACTCTATGCCATCTTCCAGGTCATTGATGAAGAGATTGAACAAAACCAGCCCCAGAACTGTCCCCTAGGGAACTCAACTTGAAACCGGTTGCCAACTAGACATCGAGCCATTGATAACTACTCTCTGAACCCAATGCTCCATCCAGTTCTTTATCCACCTCACAGTCCATTCCTCCTGCCCATGCTTCCTCAGCCAGCCTGCAAGAATGTTGTGGGAGACCATATCAAAAGCCTTGCTAAAATCCAAGTACACCACATCCACTGGTCTCCCCACATTAGGGGCGTGTGAATCTTCAGTTGCCGATTCAATTTGGAGAAGATTTGGCACAATTTGGAGGCTGAATCACCAAATCAGAATCGACCTGAGAGACCTAAAAAACCCTCTGAAATGATTCAAAACCTCCAAATTGATTTGGAAAAGATTTGGAGAAAGATTTGGAGATTCAGAGATTCTGAAGGCAGTCTTTCATGGGAACAGAAACTGAAAGGAAAGATGAGGAGCAGGTGGGGAAAGACTGACATCTGTAGCTACTGTGATCTTTCCCTGAGTTCCCTTCCAAGCACAGTGCTCTGAGGGAGGGACATAGAAACATTTCATAAGTCTCTGTCTTCAGCCTTTCTGTCCCTTTTGTGATCTTTTTCTGCCTGAGCACTGGGAAGGCTCCCTGCTACAGGTTACCATCCCTGATGTTTTCATCCTGCTGTGCCTTAACACACACCACAAAGTCACAAATGTCATGAGTTTTGCTTTCAGAAGCTTGAGGTGCAGTTTCCCAGAAACCCCTACACCTATCTACTTGAAATTTGTCAGGATTCATGGTTTTAGCAGGGGCTGCCATGCCTGCCGTTTTCACCCCGTTGCACCTTAACACACGCAAAGTCACACACCATGACTCAGATTCAGCCAAATCGATTCAGGACAGTAGTCCAAATCTCCAAATCAAATCACTGTTCTCTGAATTGGCTGAATCCAAACATAATACTTCCCTATTCACACAAGCCTACCCCGCATTCACAGAGCCAGTCATCACATCATAGAAGGCAATCAGGTTGGTCAGGCATGACTTGCCTCTGGTGAATCCATGCTGACTGTTCTTATTCACCTTTTTCTCATCCAAGTGCTTAGAAATGGATTCCATGAGGATCTGCTCCATGATTTTTCCAGGGACTGAAATGAGGCTGACTGGTCTGTAGCTCCCTGTGTCCTTCTTTTTCCCTTTCTTAAATATGGGAACTATGTTTGCCCTTCTCCAATCATCTGGGACCTCTCCTTATTGCCATGAGTTTTCAAAGATGATTGCCAATGGCTCTGAAATCACATCAGTCAACTCCCTCAACACACCATCAGATGCATTCCATCTGGTCCCATGGACTTGTACACCTCCAGCTTTTCTAAATAGTCCCTAACCTGTTCTTTCACCACTGAGGGCTGCTCATTTCTTCCCCAAACAGTGCTGTTTGGTGCAGCAGTCTGGGAGATGACCTTGTCTTTGAAGACAGGCAAAAAACACATTGAGCACTTCAGCCTTTTCTACATCCTTTGTCACAAGGTTGCTTCCTCCATTCAGTAAAGGACCTATACTTTCCTTTATCCTTCTATTGCTACCAACATACTTGTAGAAACCCCTCTTGTCACACTTCACATCCCTTGGTAGTGGCAACTCCAATTGTGCTTTGGCATTCCAACTTTATCTCTCCATGCCTGAGGAATGCTTTTATATTCTTCTCTAATTATTTGTGCAAGTTTCCACTTATTATAAGCTTCCTTTTTGTGATTTAGTTTACTAAAAAATGTTCTTTGCAGAGCAAGCTAGTCTTCTGCCATACTTGCTAGTCTTCCTGTGCATTAGGTTGTTTTTTTTTCCTGCACTTTCAGCATGGCTTCTTTAAAGTACAGCCAGGTCTCCTGGACACCTCTCCTCCTCAGTCTGGCTTCCCAGGGAATCCTGCACAGGGTTCCCTGAATGAGTCATTCTTTTCTGAAATCCAGGATCCTGAATCTGCTGCTCTCCATCCTTCCTTTCCTCAGGATCCTGAACTCAATCATCTGGGGGTTACTGCTGCCCAAGTGCTATCCACCACTACATTCCCTACCAATTCTTCCCTGTTTGTGAGCAACAGGTCAAGAAGAGCATGGCCCCTAGTTGGCCACTGCAGCACTTGCACCAGGAAATTGTCCCCAACACTCTCCAAAAACTTCCTAGATTGTCTGTGCAGTGCTGTATTGCCCTCCCAGCAAATGTCCGGGTGATTGAAGTACCCCATGGGAACCAAAGCCTGTGATCAGGAAACTTCCAGTAGCTATTTGAAGAAAGTCTCATCCACCACTTCCTCTTGGTCTGGTAGTCAATAGCAAAGCTCCACCATGACATTACCCTTGCTTTCCCCTCTGACCCTAACCCAAAGACTTTCAACTAGCCTATTGTACCTGCCTCCGTTAGATTAGATGCTCCCGTGTGGCCTTAGCTCGGACTATGGACCGCACCTGTCCTGGGCTCACGGGTGGACCCCACAGGCTACCCCTGCTGACATCAGGGGATCCCCTTAACTCTCCTGCCATGACTTGGAATGTTACTTCAGTGGAGGGGCTCCCTGTCCCAAGTCACCCAATCCCTGCCCACGGCTTGCCAGCTGCGTGCCCGAGTCTTCGGGCCTTGGTGTATGGTCCTCAAGGTCCTCAGACTTGGTCCCTCCAATTCGACTCCCTACCGCCCTATACTAATCACCCAGTGATGTGACGTGCCAATCCCACCACCGAGACAACTAATGCCCCCAAGCTACTGGGCCAGGAGGCCCCAAAGGGTGCCTCTGGCCTATGGGCCCTGTGGATTCCCCTAGGCCCGAGTTCCACAGCCACAGCGGCCCACCCCACTCGGGTATTGATTCCCTGCCTTTTCCTAAGGCCACTGTGGCCCACGTAGATCAACTGTCCAGTCCCACTTTGGGTCTTCGGCCGCCCTCGGTGCGGCCCGACGAGGCCCTGTTGGCCACACCCCCTGCTACCTCCTCTCCGAGGCTTTCCTGCAGGCTCACTCCTCGGTCTCAGCGCTGGCTTGCCCCGATGCTGCTCTCCCTGCACCTGTCTTCGGTTCCTCCACGGGTGCTGCTGCTGGTTCTGCTGCAGGTGAAGCTGCTGGAACCTCTGCCAGCGTTGCTCCCAGCTTTGCTGCCACCTCTGCCGATGACGTACCTGCCGCTTCCATCGGCTCTGCTGTCAGCCTCACCACCAGTCTCTCTGCTGACATCGCTGCTGGCTTTCCTACTGGCTCTGTTGTCGGCATTACTGCCGGCTTCTCTGCCGGTGTTACTGCTGGTTTTCCTGCCGGCTTGGTTGTCGGCGTCGCTGCCGACTCCGTCGGAGCCTCTCCTGGCTCTGCCCCTGAATTTCCACACTGCCAGGCGCGGCAGCTGATCCCCTCCAGGTGAAGGCTCTCCCTTCAAGCCTCTACTCATCAGCCACCCTGCCACATCATCAGAGCCGCTTTTTATCTCCGCCAGGCGGTGTCTCCTGCCCCCGCTGTTCAGCTGCAGCTGAATATACACGTGGCTAATCATCCGCAATGGCGGTTTTGCCACACGCATCTCCTCCGGCTCTTTGGGCTCTGCGAGAGGTAAGTGGGGCTCTCCTTTGGCCTGGAGCCCTCCTGCAACCCCAGCTCCCCTGGGACACCTATCTTCAGGTTCATACTGGAGCTCTGAGCAATCATATGGCTCTTTTACATAATGTGAGACTCCTCCTCCTCTTCTCCCCTGCCTTACCTTCTGGAACAGTTTGTACCCATCTATGACAGTACTCCAGTCATGCAAGCTATCCCACCAAGTTTCTGTTATTCCAATCATGTCATAGTTCCATGACTGTGCAAGGGCTTTCAATTCTTCCTGCTTGTTTCCCAGGCTCTGTGCATTTATGTACAGGCACCTGAGGTAACTAATTGATTGTCCTGATTTCTCAGGAAGTATGAGAACACCTCCTCTGTTGCCCCCTCCTGCTTGCACCTCTTTATTTCAGTATCAGCCTCCTCCTGGTTTTGATATAGCCACTGAGAATTGGGCTCATTTTATAAGTTCAAAAACACTCATGAAAACTGAACTTCCTTTTATTTTCATGGATTATGTATTTAAAAAAAATACTATTTTTAAGTACAGCTAAATCAGAATGGCTATCCCCCAAAATACAAGCCTTAATGATATACTGATGGTACACTGAAACTCCACAGACCTGTACTATTCCAAACTGTTCTCATGTCACAGGTATTCTATAAAGGCTGTTACAGGTTGCCTTTAAACTATTCAAAATCTATGGAATATTAGGTGTTTTCAAAGTTAAAATAATTTCAGAGAAGTCATAGGTTAAGGCTTTATGCCATCTCTGACCTACACAGCTTTGACGCACCATTAAAGGGCTGGTGAGCAAACATGTAGCTAGAAGCCCGTGATGCCTGGAGTCCACTCCCTCTGGGTGGTGTGAGAAGGGAGAAATAAGGATGTAGCACCATGGACAGGCATGTAGCTGGGAAGAGGAGTAGCATGGGGGCTGTACCTTCCCTCCACAGGCCTCTTTGGTCTCCACAACCACTTTAAGGTAATGTAAAACATTTTTGTGTAATAATTTAAAGCATTTTATTTTAAATGAAATTAAATAAATGAACAAAAAATAAAGACATTAGCATGTGTTAAAGAATTGTAGGTGGTGGTAGACAGCTGAGCCTGGGGATTCCCTAAGCTGATCCCATCTCACTGGGCCCATGCCAATGAACTTCAATGACCTCCCAGTGCTCCCTTCTTCAGTGATTGGGTCAGGGGTAGGTGATTGGGAAGGGGGCTGCTGAGGTGCAGCGTGGCGTACATTTATTTTCTGGCCAGGAGAGGTAGGAGAGGGCTATCAAGATCCAGCTGCCTGCTATGAACCCTGTGGTCCCATCCCATGTTGGGAGGAGGGGAAGTTAGGGGTACTGCAGCTTTCCCCACTTTCTCCCACAGTCCCAGTCTGGACTGGGAGGAAGGGTACATTTTGCTCAGTTTACCTGAGATTAATTTAATTTTTCCCATGCCTTCCTGGCTTTTTTCCCATCTTCTCTCCTAGCCAGGCAGGTTGAAAGGCACAACTTTTCCTTTAACCTCCTGCAGTTAAATCTTGGTTGAGGGTACGGGGGCGGGGGAGGGGACTGGTATAAGTGGCATGGTAAGACCATGGAGACTGGGGAGGCATGTTTCCTCAGGTTGCATGGTCTTGCTGAGGATTATTCTCTGATAGCTCCACTCCAAGTGTGGAGCTGCAGGGCAGTCAGAGCACACAGCCCAAGGAAACTGAAAGAAAAAAAAGGCAAAAGCTCAGTTTTCTACAGAGCTAAAAATACCTACAGTTCACAAATCCCAGTTCTAGTCTTGAATGCACCGTCCCCAGACTGCATGCTCTCCCCGTGTGTTAACCCCTGGAGGCTCTGGTTACAGCTAGAGCCACAGGGCAGTGAGATCAGTAGTGCTTTGTAAGATAGAAAGGGGTAGAGAGGATGGGGACTGTGCATACTGGGATGGTGGAGAACTGAAAATTGATTGCTTTATCTTTCGGTACCAAACTAACCTTATCTTGGCTTAGGTAGAGGAGCACAAGTATAAAGGGCCCATCTACACATTCATTAATGTGCCTTAGTTACTGTGCATTTAATTTTGTACTTGCTTAATGAAGTACTAATTAACAGTACGTACAGTAACTAGAGTTACTGCATGGTAGGACCAGCACACGGTTTTATTTTGTGATGCTTAGAGTGCATTAGACTAATAACACTGAGCAGTAGACTATTAGCAAAATTTTTAACCACTACATTACTGCACAGTGTTATTAGGCTAATGCACAGTTAGCATCTCATGTAGACATGACCAAAGAGTTATTTTGAACAAATTAACACCATTTAAAATGTGAATGCTCCCATTTTAAGTGCCCTAAGAGTGGCTTAAAGGTAACCTGTAACATCACCCTTAACAAGTGGAGTATTTTCAGAAGTAATGCCTTTCTATTTGATCTGCAGTAAAAAAATAAAAAATATTGGCCATTTTGATGTATAGTATCCAAAGCATGAGAAGGGTAGTTGCATTTTATTCACATAGAAATAGTGTCTAGGTGAAACTTCACCTTATCTTCCTTAACCCTCAACTGATGAAATATAATTTAATTTTTTTTTCTGGTTTCAATTTTCGTGCACCTTTGTACAGCTCTTTTACACATGCTCATTGTAGCCAGGTGCATTCATTTAATAAGTAAGTTTGTGTGTAACAAGAAGCCCCTTTTTGCCTACCCCAATACCATAAAGCCCCATCCCCTCCACATAGCAAAGGCTTCTTGCTTGCACTGTCAGCCCCTCCTTGGGGTATTTCTCTTTCTTCTGCCTTTTCTTCCTTCCTCCCTTCTCTTCTTTCTTTTCACTATAAGAATAAGGATATGGAATTATTCAAGTATTCTATAAAATTGATGTTTTATGAAATTACATTTGATAAGGGCTTATATAGTATGGTATTGTGCATCTGTATTTCCCCACATTGTATTTTTTATTCTATTTATTGTATGTGCCATGTCATTTCACCTTTTATATTCTATATTTTATCATTTTAAACCTTGTAATAAGTGTATTTTTTTAAGAAGTAAGTTGTACCCTGTAACAATAGTAGCAAGGGTGGGAATTGAACTTCCATCTCTATGTATCAGGCTGATCTCTGTATGAGTGGGAGTGAGTGAGTGCTTGTGTAAGGGCAGTAGTTAAGCACAATAATGAGTTAACAAGCAACAATTAATACCTATGAGACTGCAGACTAACAAGATGGAAGGATCAATACAGACCCAGGAACTCCCTAAAACTTCATTGTTAAAGGAACAGAAGCCTCAGTTTCAGTTAATCAATGCCAGAGACTAGCTATTGAGACTGAATATCTCCTTATCAGCCACTTTCTGAGCCCAAACAATGACAAATACTAAATTAATCAAAATCATCAACAGCCACTCAAAACTGCACGTACCAACGATGTGATCCCGGGGGCTGTCAGCTGTCACCCAGCAGTCTACCATGAGATGTCCCATGAGGGTCAGAGACCCGTGGATTGGGCAAATCTGAAAACTGTGGGGAGCATGGAAGTCTGCCAGAGGAGGCAGTGAAGAGTGACCCTCAGTGGCACCCTCTTGACCTGACCAGCACTCTACCCATCCAGCCAGAAGGACCAGCCTGTGATCGTCTTCTGGAAACAACACCACTTGGAGAAAACCTCAGCTGGCCATCAATGGCAGAATCCAAGCACAGGGTAGATTATACCTGACACTGGTGCTTTATTGCAGCCTTTGCATGTGTGTGTGTGTTTGTGTGTGTGTACTTGAGAGACAGTACCCCTCATAATTTGAAGGTTTGATTTATGGTTTTTTACTCTATCAATTTTGCACATTCTGTGTAATAAACCCAAATTTTAAGGATCCTGGGAGTTGGTAATTTGTCACCAACATATGATATACCTTTACATAATAAAATAATGATGATGATGATGATGATAAAATTTGCAACTGTCTAGTTGGTTTAATTAAAGATATTGCCTCTACCATGCTGACTGCTTGTACTTTTAGACCAGCACGGCTACAAGCTTTATCCCTGATATACTTTTATATATTTTCATTTCTTAAAGAACCTTCAACAACAACACCTATCATTCTGGAACAGAGAAATAGTATATGATTTTGAAAATATTCTGTTTTGCCTTTGTTTCATACACTATTGCACTACACTTATGACTAACTACCCTTATGATTGGTTTGAAATGCAAGGTATGAATACTACTTGGAGATATTTAAGTTTCCTTTAATGAAAGAACACTTGAAGCACTGATAGTTCTGCACAATTTTAAGTGCCCAAACTGCAAAAATGTATATTACTTGTATGACGCTTAATAGCCTTTGTGCGTTTTTCATGTGAAATAGCAGTTCATCAGACTAAAGACTAGAAAACCTGTATCTTATTTGCTGAAGGATCTTCACAGAAAATTATAAACAAAACATTTTAAAAAAAGTGCACTTGAGCTATTCTAAAGGAGTCTGATGTTTTGAAACAGTGGATCACTTTAACAACTGAAAACCAGGATCCTTCAGGATATCTCAGTTTGGGCAGTCAAAAAAAAAAATAAGGTACAAAAAGCGAGGCCCAACAAAACTTCCATTGTTAGAGGTAGTTGAAAAAAAATGGTGTTTTCCATTAAAAAAGGAACTACACATGATTATATTTTTTTGATTATTTTTGATATTTTCTCCTATCCTTCTCTCCTATTCTTGTATAAGTTTGTTGGTGAAACATTTTTTATAAATTGTAATCAAAATGTTCTGGGTTCTAGTCCCTGGCTCTTCCCCGATGGCAATTCTGCATATGAAGTCATTAAATAGCATACAGAGGAATAGATTCTGCTCTACTGGGAGCAGGAGCAAGAACCCATGGTCCCCATTCTTCCTGAAGTGTCTGTCTCATTGAGTCATACTGCCTCTGGTTTGTTCTCCTTCTTAGCCCACGTATCTCCCCTCTTGGGAAGCTATTGATCTAGGTATGTTTTTTTAAAAAAACAATAGAATGAACTGAAGAGGCATGCTGTAGTTTTACAAATTAAATAACTAAAGTATGTCTGGGATTTTCTGAAAAATGGAGAGAATTTTCACATGATCAAAATGCTACATAAGGGATTCTCTCCATTGTTTCAAGCCACTAAATTAGGAAACATGTATATTTTACCATAAGGATACACATTGTTTCTTTCTGGTTTAAGATATGAGGTAATAACAAAGTTGGCCTTTATCTAAATTCTAGCAGCATAAACAGTCTTATAAACAGAATTTTTAAAGTTTTCTGCCTGTGGTATTAGTTCACCTGATCTTCAAAAACAGTAGTTCCTAGTACCTATATGCTCTAAGGTTTAGTGCTCATAGTCAGGCTAGATTGAAGAGTATTTTGAAATAAAGATACATTACATCATTTGGGGCACTGACAAATGTGGAAAAAAAATAGCACTTTACAAGACCAGGAAGTACATTTGTTTGACCCAATTCCACTGTGTCTGTATAGATCAGGCATTTGACACTTTTAAAAGGGCTTTTTGGCACTTTTATCTAATAGCTGATTCAATCAGCTATTAGATAAAAGCTAAAAAAAAAACAACCTAACCCACTGCAATGCCCGATCTATACAAATGTTAGGCAGGCTGGGTCAAACAAATGCAATGATTCTTCTGGGTATGCACTGAGCTTGGTGCAGGGGTGGGCTGAGGTGAAAATAAAGCGCTGTTTTGTTTTGTTTTCTTTTCACATCTGCAAGCAGCCTTTAGTCTTTTTCCCCCCCCATGCCTGCCTGATAAACGGTCAACCAATATCATGGAAACCCTATTTTTAAAGGTTCTGGTCTGCAAAAAGACCATAGGAATCTTAGTTGAACAAGTGTAAATCTGGAAGGATACCTTGAATTGCATGAAGTCATTCTAGTCTAAAGCCAAGTGAATGAGATCAAAATGTATTTACAAGAAATAATGGCCACAAGCTAGCAGAAAGCAGATTTAGACTGGACATTAGGAAGAACTTCTTCACAGTTAGAGTGGCCAAGGTCTGGAATGGGCTCCCAAGGGAGTTGGTGCTCTCCCCTACCCTGGGGGTCTTCGAGAGGAGGTTGGATATGCATCTAGCTGGGGTCATCTAGACCCAGCACTCTTTTCTGCCTATGCAGGGGGTCAGACTCGATGATCTATTGAGGTCCCTTCCGACCCTAACATCTATGAATCTATGAATCTATGTAGCTTTTCCACCATACAAGCTGGCTAGGTATAAAATGTGGGATCATTGCTTATAATGACATTTGAGAGGTCCAAACATGGCTGATTATAGTACAATCTCACATTCATCTGTTTTAGAGTTCATTGCAAGTCATTTATGGTCCTAGCATCTCCTGTCTTTAATGACCTAATAGCTGATCTCCCCAAGTCATTCAATAGAAATTCAAGGATGATATTATTTCAAGCAGAGTTGGTTAGGAACTGATTGACAATATGCTCCCCCCACCCCCCAAGCAGGAAAAATGATTTGTTGCTAGAACTGAAACTTTGAGGCAGGAATGCTCCAATTTATAATGTTGTTTAGAAATAGTTCTCAGCTCCAGAACAAGATTTCTGGTTAAAAACCCAGGGAAAATGAGAGACATCCAGTTCAGGCACAGTACAGACTTGAATGTGATTCTTCCATATCCCAGCTGGGTTTCTTAGTAAGTGGGGAATAAAATTAGTATGGGTTGCTCTTCATCTCATAGTTTCATAGTTTCATAGTTGGTAGGGTCGGAAGGGACCTAAGCAGATCATCTAGTGCGACACCCTGCATGGGCAGGAAAGGATGCTGGGGTCAAATGACCCCAGCTAGGTGGCTGTCTAGCCTCCTTTTGAAGACCACCAGGGTAGGGGCAAGCACCACTTCCCTTGGAAGTTGGTTCCAACTCCCAGCTGCCCTGACAGTGAAGTAGTGCCTCCTGATATCTAGCCTGAATGTACGCTCACTCAACAATCAACTAGCCAGAATCTACTCTCAGGCTGTTGTTCCTTGTTACCCCCGGTAGTGCTCAGGGGAACAGGGACACTCCCATTGCCTGCTGGTCCCCCTTGGCAAGTTTATAGGTGGCCACCAGATCCCTTCTCAGCCTTCTTTTGTGGAGGCTGAACAGGTTCAGGTCCCATAGCATCTCCTCATACAGCCTGCCCTGCTGCCCCCTAATCATGCGAGTGGCCCTCCTCTGGACCCTCTCGATGCTTCCCACATCCCTCCTGAAGTGCGTTGCCCAGAACTGGATGCAGTACTCCAACTGTGGCCTGACCAATGTTGCATAGAGGGGGAGGATCACCTCCTTGGACCTTCTCGTGATGCATCTATGGATGCATGACAAGGTGCGGTTAGCCTTCCTGATCGCATCCCTACATTAGCAGCCCATTTTCATCTTGGAATCAATAGTGATTCCAAGATCCTTCTCTGCCTCTGTGCTGACAAGAAGGGAGTTCCCCAGCCTGTAGGTCTGCTGCTGGTTCTTCCTCCCCAGGTGCAATGCCTTGCACTTGTCCATATTGAAACCCATCATCTGCCCACCTCTGTAATCCATCAAGATCTAGTTGTAGCCTGTCCCTCTCTTGTAGCGTGCTCACTTCTCCCCACATCTTAGCGTCACCTGCGAACTTGAACAAGGTGCTTTTCACCCCCTTGTCCAAAATGCCGATGAAGATATTGAACAGTGGGGGCCCGTGGACCGAGCCTGGGGAACCCCACTGCCCACATCTCTCCAGGTCAAAAATGACCCATCCACCACTGCTCTCTGGGTGCGGCCCTCCAGCCAATTTGTGACCCATCTGACTGTGTAGGCATTAACACCACAGACTCCTATTTTTTTTTTTTTTTTAATGAGGATGGGGTGAGAGACAGAGTCAAAGGCCTTCCTAAAGTCCAGGAAGACTATGTCCACAGTGACACCTGCATCCAAGGCTTTTGTGACCTGGTTATAGAAGGCCACCAGGTTGGTCTGACAGGACCTTCCTCTAATGAACCTGTGTTGATTGCCCCTAAGTATAAACTCCCCTTCTGGCCCCTCGCAGATGTGCTCCTGCATAATTTTTTCAAAGAGCTTCCCCAGGACCAAGGTAAGGCTAACGGGCCTATAGTTTCCTTGGTCCTCTTTCTTCCCTTTTATGAAAATGGGGACCACTTTGGCCCTTTTCCAGTCATCAGGCACCTCACCAGAGTACCACGAGTGCTCATAAAGCTGTGCCAGGGGTCCTGCAATGACTTCTGCCAGTTCCCTAAGCACTCTGGGTTGGAGGTAATCAGGACCTGCTGATTTGAACACATCTAGTCCCTCCAGAAGTTCCCTGACTAGGTCCTCGCTGACCCTGGGCCTGGCAGCACCTCCTTTGGGTCCATCCAGAATCCCAGTGTGGGGGATGTCCCTGTCTCTGCTCAGAAAAATGGAAGCAAAGAATCTGTTAAAGAGATTAGCTTTGTCATCTGATGCTACCACCAGATTACCAAGCATGCCCTGCAGAGGCCCCACATTATTTGGCATCTTCTTTTTACCCCCTATGTATTTAAAAAAGGACTTCTTGTTATCTTTGATCTGGGTTGCTAGTCCCAGTTCCATCTCTGCCTTAGCCTTCCTAATAGCCCACCTACAATCTCGAGCCAAGGAGGTATAATCCTCCATGGTGATGGCCCCTCCCTTTCATGGGGTGTACACCTCCTTTTTGGCTTTGAGGAGTTCATGGATGCTTTTGGTGAGCCTTGGGGGCTTTTGAGCACTCTTGCCCACTTTCATCTGCATTAGGACTGTCACGCTTTGGGCTTGGAGGATCGTATCCTTAAGGAACAATCACTCTTCTTGGACTCCCAGCTCCCCTCCCCTCCGGGACCTCAGTGCCTTCCTGACTAGTCTCCTTACCTCATTGAAATCTGCCCTTCTGAAGTCCAGGGATGCTGCCTTGCTGCAGGCCTTTGACACCCTGCACTAGATGGTAAATCTCACTTTTTATTAATAATTAAATATTCATTGGGACAATGATAGAAGAATTACTTTTGACTGAAAGACTATAGTCCAGATTCACAACACTGCCCTAAGATGTAAAAAAAAAAAAAAAATAGGTTCAAGCCCTTTCTCCAATGAGCAATTAAATGTGAAACACTTTGAAGAAGAGACATGTATATTCATCCCCCTTGTGATTAGGGCATTTACCTGAAATAGATGAGAAGTTGAGAAGAATAAAGAACTGAAACTTAAGTCTCCCAGATGATGCCTTTAATAATTGGTCATTTTTGTGTGGGTCTTTTCAATCTGTTTTGTCACAACCCCTATCTTTCTGTCAGTCTTTTCTTAGCATCTCTTGAAGTAGGCTATAACCAACAAAACCTCATGCATCTCTGAACCAGTCTCTGAACTTCCACCTGCACCTGACACACTTAAAGAAAAAGTAAGTTTTAAAAAGTAAGTTTGTTTTTTTTTCTACCCAGCCCTGATTAAAAATCAATTTAAGACAGTCATCTAAGATTCCATGTTTATTTTCTCACCCACCTTCCACAAAAGGTCACAAGTGCCCTGAGATAAATATCATCATACCCTCTCCAATATGTTTCCAGCTTTTATTTCATATAGCCTTTATTATTCTGTACACAACTTGAACTGATTGAAGACTCTACAACAAGGATCCCAGCTGAGTGAAAGGTTTGAAATATCTTTAAACCCACACAAACAATATTTGTTTTGAAGGTTTATGACAAACTGGGTGTGTCTACATGAGACTTGCAGTTGATACCAAATTATGGGGTAAAGTTAACATACCAGAGGGTAGGAAATGAATTCAGGCAGATTTGGACAGGTTGAAAAAGTGGGTGGAATAGAATAGGATACAGTTCAATAAGGACAAATGCAAGGTGCTGCACCTAGGGAGAAGGAATCACTAGCACGCTTACATGCTGTGGGAGGACTTTCTCAACAGCACAGCAGTGGAAAGGGACCTTGGAGTCACTGTTGATGCCAAGATGAACATGAGTTATCAATGTGACAAAGTGATCAGTAAAGCTAACCACATTTTATTATGCATTAACAGGTGCATAACAAACAGGTCCAAGGAGATGATACTTCCCCTTTATGCGGCATTGGTCTGGCTGCAGATGGAGTTTTGGGCACCACACTTCAAGAGGGATATGGACAACCTTGAAAGGGTTCAGAGGAGGTCCACTCGTATGGTTAGAGGCCTGCAAGAAAAGCCCTACAAGGAAAGATTTAGGGCCCTGGATCTCTTCAGCCTTCGCAAAAGAAGGCTGAGAGGTGATCTTGTGGCCACCTACAAATTCATCGGTGGGGGACAGCAAAGGAATAGGAGATGCTCTGTTTACTAGGGCACCCTTTAGAATAACCAGGAATAGTGGCCACAAAGAAACAGAGATCAGATTTAGGTTAGAAATCAGAAATAACTTCTTTATGGTAAGGGTTGCCAAAATCTGGAATGGGCTTCCAGGGGAGGTGGTGCTCTCCCCTACCTTGGAGGTCTTTAAGAGGAGCTAGACATACACCTGGCTGGGTCATATGATCCCAGTGCTCTTTTCTGCCCTGGACAGGGGGTCAGACTCAATGAACTGCTAAGGTACCTTCTGACCCAAACATCTATGAATCTATGAGATGTTTTACTGCTCAGTAGACTAATCTACTACACAGTAAGGCACCATCATGGAACCATGCACAGCAGCTATGCTGCAGTATATTAGTCTACTGCAAGGTTAGCTAGTACCTGTGAATACAGGTATTAGATTAACTGTGCAGTAGTTCCTATGCTGTAGCACTCATATAGATACTGACTAGAAGTAAATTTGCTTCTGGTCATCCAAACCAGCAGGGAGTCCAGTCCTGGCACTGCTCAGCTCCCCCCCAGGTTACAGCTTCTAACTCCCTGCTCAGCTCCTGGCTCCCTGCCCCCCTTGCTGGCAGCCGCTCCACTAGTGTCACATCTCCCACCCATCTCCTGGCTGGGTCAGGATTCCCTGCCCAGCCCAGGGCTTACTGTCAGCTGTCTCTGGTGATACAGCTTCCCAACAGCCCTTTGCTGGAGAGGAAAACCCCCAGACACTGGGCTGGCTGGCAAGTGATATGTCCAGATGTGCATGAGTCTGGGACAGCTCTGCTGGCTGCTTTGGCCCTTTGCACATCAGAATTCCTCCTGGCCCTGTGAGCATTAGGACTGGTCCCATTACCTCTTCTAGCCTCCAGGCTAGCACCCAGGGGGAGCCTGGAGCCCCCTGCTTCAAGGGAGCAGAGAAGGAACAGCCTGTACCAGGCTACTTCTGTTTGGAGCAGATTTGCTCCCAATAACATGTGCATGTAATTGTGCTCCTGGGGAAGTATTATTGCACCATATTTTACTGCACAGTAATATTATAGCACACTAATAGGATGTGTAGATGCATGCACTTTATCATGAGCCTAAGTTCAGTGAAAGGTACACTATGTTTCATTTACATTTGATTGATAATGAGTCTACTTTGGAGAGAACATGGACCAGATGGTCCTTTCAGCCAAAATAATGTAAAATTTGTAGTCACATGATTTTGATGTAAACTCAGTGGCCATGTCCAGATGAGCAGGGGCTCTGCACTTGCAATGGTAATAAGATTTGAATCTTATTACAAATTTGTGCTGCTACTCTGTGCCTCAGTGCATGCCCCTGCATGTGTGCTTTGTTTCAGGACAGAATGAAATGGTGCTTTTTACCTGATGTTAAAAAATGAAACTTGTTGGTGTTAGTGTACATAGAGAAGTAAAATAAAATGTTCACCTGGACCCTCTGAAACCAGCAGGTTTCTAGACATCTCCAGTGTTTGACTCAAGTTTAGAAAATTACACTGTTGAAATAAATACATACATAAATAAATAAGCAAATAAATAAATAATTAAAAAAAAAACCCCGATCAATCAATTGGCACTGTCATTCTTTACAGAGCATGGTGTATGTGGTGATGAGCAATTTGATGGCTGTTGAGTCAAATGCATGAGTGATAGTCCAGCCCACAGGTAGGGTATACCCATGCACTAGCAATGCTCTGAATATGAGCAGCAGATCCTTTTCTCCTCTGATGCTGGTCATCATAAAACTTGATCCAGTTGGCTTTGCAGTGCCTCGCTCCATCTGCAAGCTGTGACTGCCAACCAGAGTGGCATTTTGCACTCCTTTCCCAATCATCCACAGAGATTCCAAATGATGCAAAGTCATCTTTGCAAGCATCCCAAAATCTGCACAGCAGTCTGCCTCTCTTCCTAAACTCTTCATGAGGTTCAGAGTACAGCACTTTCTTTGAGACCCTGTTATCTGGCATTCACTTGACATGACCAAGGAAGAGCATAGAACAATAACAAACTGTCAACTAAAGGGAAAATCCAAATTTATGAGGTATGTTTTATTCACTCATCTATATGGCTTAGAAACATGGATGACCTATGCCAAACATATCAAAAGACTAAACTGTCAAAAGACTGTCAGATGCCAGCATAAAATTCTTCAAATAACATGGCAAGACAAGGAGAAAAGGTGGAAGTGTTAATTGTGCTGGTATGTCATCCATGGGAACATTGATTAGTAAGAAAACACTCAGCTGGCTTGGTCATTTTATGGTACAAAAAGCTAAAATAGTACAATGAAAACAAAATACTAAGATTGAGTTATGCCTTGTAAAATAGTTTATCTACCCTGGCTTGGAACTAAACCTCCTTTGAGGGCTTATGATCCTTACAGGTGCTGAGCTGTCTGTGGGCCTGATACAACAAAGCACTTAAGCATACACTTAAATTAAAGTGCATATAGCTTCCCATTTAATTCAATGGAATTAATTGCTTAAAGAAAACAGAAAGTACTTTGTTGCATGATAATCATTATATGTTCAGTAAGACTTGCAGAAGTAAGCAACATATACAGTATATTAGGTGTACATTGCTATGTACACCTATATACAGTATATCAGTGACCCTAGTCCAGGGAATTCACATGTGCTGTGTTCTTGTACAGTCTACATGTCAGTGGGTGCGTCTACACATACATTTTATCCAGGACCAGTTTACTTGCAGGTAAACTACTCACGAGTAAATGCTTCCAGACAGGTGTCTACGCATGCAGGAACATGGGAGCAGATTTCCTGCTCCTACCAGGAAATGACTCCCACTTCCCACCACCCTGCAATGGGCCTGTCACCACCAGGGGGAGCTTGAGGCTCTGGCCACAGCTGCCAGCATCCAGCAGCCATCTTGGAAAGGCATCCCCACTCCCTGCCAGCAAATTTCCTGGCCAGGAGAAGCATGCAGAGCACAGAGGCAACATACAGCAGCTGTCTTGTCTCTGCGTCTGCCTACATGCACCATGATTGCTCCAGCTCCTGCCCCTGGCAGCAATGCCCAGCACCCTGGGTTCCTTCTGGCCACCCTGCTGGCCCTGCTGGCCCACTACACTGTCCACCAGCTGGCCTATGGCGATCTAGACCCTACTAACTCCCCCACGTGAAGTGACCACCTGCCCGACTGTACCAAACCATTCCAGGGCCACTGCTGTCACACAGCTTCTGCATGGACCCTGTCTTACCGGCTGGGCCCCAGCAGAGATGCCCTTGATGTGCCCCTAGATGCCACTGTTGGGGCCATCCATGCCCTCCTGGGCCTCCAGCCCTGCTGCTTCTGGGTCTACTGGGCCCACCAGGACTGGTGGCTGCATGTTGTTCAGACCACCTGGGGCAATGAGCAATGGCTGGAGGAATTCAGGATGACCTGGGAAAAATTTTCTGTACCTTTTGGAGCATCTCTGCTTGCACCGGGACAGCAGGACACCACAATGCAGCTGCCTCTCCCCACAGACACCCAGATGGCCATTGCCCGGCTGAAGCAGGCCACTCCCAACAGTCTCCACTATGTGGGGCATCTCTTTGGTATAAGCAAATCCACTGTGGGGGAAGCTGTTCTGGAACTGTGTGGTGACTTCCAGGATGTGCTGTGGCATGCAGTGCTCTGGGTGCATGACGCCCTGGTGGTAGTGGCAGGGTTCTGTGCCCCACTGCATCAGGGCCCTGGATGGGACCCACATCCCTACCACCCGCCCAACCTATGAAAACCATGTCTATTACAGCCAGAGGGACTTTCATGCCAGGCCTTTGTCGACTACCACTGATGGCTAAAAACTCATATTTAGAGGTTTGTTTTTAGGAATTGGCTTGTAGGTAAAGTAGATATTGCATTAGAAAGATGGTCCAAGGGTTAATTGATTCCTAAAAGCCTGTTTGTGACAAAGTTTCCTTCAGCAGACTCATAGGCTGGGAAATTGAAGACATGTACCTCACTGTTCCATAACATGAGATAAGGTGGTAATAGGTCACAATGCCAAATTGCAGGACCCTTGGGAATTTCTGGCATTGGTGGCCAGATCAAACTAGGAGACCGGTAAAAAATCAAATTAAGTTGTTTGCATATGATTGGTTTGTGAAACAAAGGAATATGCTGATAGGACAGTGTGGATGGTATGATGACTACAGGAAAACCAATCAATGGTATCCAGAGATGAAGAGTCATCTCAGGGGAGAAAGAATAAAAAGGATGGATTTAAGAGCAGCAAAGGTTTCCCCCTGAGGCCACCATGGACAGAGGGCACACCACTGGCCTGTCACACCCATCCCACTGGGGGGAGCTGGGTTTCAGCCTTTGATCTCCAAGCTACTGACATCTGACATTCAAGAGAGAACCTCAGAGTGAAGCTCATATACTAACCAGATGTACCTTGCATCTGTAACAGCTTTAGGACTGGCAAATATAAATTTGTTTGTATTATTCTTATCTGCTATCACAGAGTATCAATACAATTTGACTATTATTGAATGGAGAGGTTGTGGTTGGTCTGATGGTTTGAATCCACCTGTAACAAGGTATCTGGGTCATCCAATGTCAACATCATGGCCTTCACCAATGTGAGTGTAAGCTGTACAGGCAGTGCCCACAATTTTCATAGATTTCATAGACATTAGGGCTGGAAGGGACCTCGGAAGATCATCGAGTCCAGCCCCCCGCCCAAAGGGCAGGAAGTCAGCTGGGGTCATAGGATCCCAGCAAGATAAGCATCGAGTTTCATCTTGAAGGTGTTCAATGAAGGCGCTTGAACAACCTCCGGTGGCAGGCTGTTCCAGACCTTGGGGGCTCGGACAGTAAAGAAATTCTTCCTTATGTCCAGCCTGAAACGATCTTGTAGTAGTTTGTGACCATTCGACCTCGTCATCCCTTGGGGCGCTCTGGTGAACAAACGTTCCCCCAGATACTGGTGGTCACCCCTGATAAACTTGTAGGTGGCCATCAGATCACCCCTGAGCCTGCGCTTTTCCAGGCTAAAGAGCCCCAGGGCTCTCAGCCTGTCATCGTAGGGTCTGCTTCCCTGACCTCTGATCATGCGCGTGGCTCTTCTCTGGACTCTCTCAAGCTTCTCCACATCCTTTTTGAATTGTGGAGCCCAAAACTAGACGCAGTACTCCAGCTGCGGCCTCACTAAGGCCGAGTACAGGGGGAGAATGACATCCCGGGATTTGCTTGAGAAGCATCTATGGATGCAAGCCAGCGTTTTGGTCGCTTTACAAGGGTGGGATTTCATCCTGGAAACAAGGAAATGTAGCATACCAGTAAGGGTATGAAGGAATAATTTACATTTACATTTATGAACCTTACATTTGAGACTGAAAGTTTAGCTATGAAACCTTTGCTCAGCTTTGGAGATATCTATTAAACAAACACAATGGAAGTCACACATATTTGAACAGTAAGTGATCTGTTGATCAGAATCAGTTTAAACAATTGCAATTCATTTCTGATTCCCTGCTGATATACAATATTGTTACTTACATAAATCTCTATTCTTCTACCAATAAAGTTATCATCAAATATTGTAACTTAGTCTTATTTTTTAAATTACCTGGAAGATTTTTTCTTCTTTTTTTATAATGTAGTGTGATAGAATTCTAGTTGAATTTGAAATTTGCTATTAGAAGAAAATAAACAATGTCTTTAATATGTGAGCAATTAACATTCAATTAAATTTTCAGGGAACAAAATCTGTTTCTCTATAATATGCTGTATAACAATTCAAATGTACATGATGCATATCAGCTGATATAAGCAGCATAGCTCCAGTGATTAAATTTAGAATATCTCCAGTCAGTGGGGAGATATGTTGATTTTCACCAGCAAAAAAACTTCCATTACTTCTAATTTTTCTGAATCTTATAACAAGCACGAACAACAATAGTGACTCCAATTATCTTAGTCCAAAGCATATGATTTAAAGCAGTTTGGGAACAAATAGCACATATCATCTCTCTTTTTCACCCAACAATCATGAATGAAATCAGCTGGGTCACATTCCACTTCACCCTTTAGCCACATAAGTGGAATTAGGTGCTCTGTGAAAAACTGTTAATACAAAAGATGGGTAGGTCCGCATCCTCCTCACCACTTCTTATTTTGGACTCAATAGTAAGAGTCAGATTGCAGTTGTTAAACAAACAGATACATTAATAGTTTTTCAGTGACTTGAGAACAACAGAATAGTCACACATACATACCTGAATCTACTTGTTCATAGGATATGTGGACCAGATTCTGGTCATTCCTGTCCATGAAGGGTCATAACACTGACTGTGTCCTTGTACCCCTGTTTTTGCCGTGGCAATTTAAGGAGTATTTTCAATGTTTTGGCCATTATGCCTGATAGCTGTACATGAGGATAGTTCACAAAGATTTTAAGAAAAGGTTAGACAAACACCTGTCCAGGAAAGGAACTATCCTCCCTTGTACAGAGGGCTAGCCTGGATGATTTTCTGAGGTCCTTTCTAGCCTTGCTTTTTTGTGACTGTATATTTAACCAATTATTTGTAGATGCTGTGGGTTAGGTCTGGTTATGTCCCTAAATTAGTCAATAGCATAGTTTTATGCAGATTTGTTGATAGTTTTCTATCGGTTGAGACTAAGGCATGAAGATACTTGCAATCATCATCCCATGATCCTTCTTCTTTCATTAGTTAGATCTTTTATCATTTCCTATTTTATATTTTCTTTTTTCAGGCATTTTTTTGGTTTTGATCAGAAATAATCTGTGTTCAGGGAAACAGCCATTTGCCTGCTTCTCCTGACTTCTGCCATACAAGAGGAGCCAGGGGAGGGGGCAATTAAAAGAGGAGAGACTCTATGACCAGCAGCCAGAGCATCTACCTGGAGGACTGAGCCTCCATGCCTGCCAGTGCACATGTGCACCAAACCAGTTATGTTTCACAGTGGGTTTTTTGACACTGGGATCTTCTGGTATCAAGTTTTGTCACCATGCTGCTAAGTTACAGTGCAGCGAATGGTTGCACGTGCACTGTGTACAGTTTGCAGTGCTTCAAAGAGCTTTGTAGGCACCAAAACTGCACATATGTGCTCATCTGGATATGCTCTAGAGGTTTTTCTGACTATTTCATTTCACTACCAAATTTTTGTTACTTAATTTCCTTAGACATTTTTGTGGTAGTGTGTAGTTGGTTTTGTTCAGTGTGTTTCTGGTGTGTAGGTTGGAATGTCTTTCCAATTTCTATATTTCCTCAAGGGCCAGGCAACTCATGGAAGATATTTCTTATGACAAGAAACAATCCATTTAAAACCCCAAACATGTCTTTTCAGTATTTCAGGAATATTTCCACTGTTTATTTACAATCTATGACAGTCTCTAAATACTTGAGATGTACCCAGCGTTTTTCAAACTAAATTTCTAACAGTTTTCCTTTTAGATAGACACATTCTCTTTCTCAACAGCAAGCAAATTTTATTTTTGCTTTTGTTTTATTTTCACAAGGTATGTTTTAGAAATGGCTTTAAAATGTAGATTTTTCATTTTGTTCAGCAGTGTGTTTGCTTCCTACTCTGACTATTTTGAAAAATGATAGTGTTAAAGTGATTTTCTAGCCATGATGGTCTTACATTCAAAAGCTTTCAGCTACGTGGTTTGTCCAATCAGAGATCTCATCTGAAGAAACATTTGCCTCTAACATATTTTGATTAAAAAAAAACAGGCATTAAATGGCATAACTGCAAAATACACTGGGCGCATCTACACATGGATTAATTTGCCACAGTTGTGGTGCATTAAGCTTAGTACCTGTAATAACAGATATTAACTTAATGCACGGTAATCGGCACCACTGTGTAGTAGTGCCAGCACACATCTTTAAGTGACACTTGTTACCTGTTAGCCCTGTGTTCCTGGGGAAACATGGCACATAACCCAGCCTGTCTGACTCATGAAGGACATCCCAATCCTCCTCCTTGCCCCCTGCCCACCTCACCTCTGTCTGATCCAGAACTGATCAGAAGCGCTTACAAAAGGAAATGAAAAATACAGTGAGAAACACACCTAAGCCACTCTGGATAAGTGTAACAAGATTACAGCAACTTCCCCCAGTCTCATTTACATTCAAGATGGGAAAAGGGAGGCAACGTAATTAGCATCAAGAGTGGAGAACAGAGTTCCAAGACAAGGACTGCACTGAACTCTGAGACCAGAGAAGCACAGAAGGACTGGATGATGGGGGAATCTCTGCTCCAGATATTAATTAACCCATGCCTGTACATATTCTGCTCAGCATTTATTAGAGCAATTTTATCGATAAATCCTATATTGGTACCCAAAAATACTGTTTCTGCCTGATTGCATTATGAGCTCCCTCTGAGTAACACCTCCCAGAGCCAGAAATAATCAGTTCCTATTGTCCAGCATAAACAAATCTATTATCCTCCCTTAAACCATCGTTACTTCCATATAAAAACCTTCACCCAAGCTCAAGTATCTGTCCTGGTGCTTGGATCCAAAAAGCTGCACCAGTTCTACTAAGACTAACCCTTCTCCTTTTTTGCCTGGAATACCTTCACTGATCATGCTTGGGGATCTGCCTGTCAACAACCACCTAGGAACCTTGGAGTCATGAGACCCCAACTCTCAGCTGGAAGTGCTGAGTAACCCAGGCTGACTCAGATGTGCTCTGTTAACCTGTGTGTGTGTGTATGTGTTCAACTAATTCTGTTGGGGGTCAGGAGCGGAGGGAGCAGGGCACACGTGTGCCCCACACACATGTGCCCCCTTACCTAGGCAGAAGAGGCAGCAGGCAGCAGCAGCGGTGTCAGCAGAGGGGGAAGCAGCAGCTGATCCCCCTAAGGTAAGTGGGGTACAGGGTGCCAGCACAGCTGAGGCAGATCTGAAGGGGAAGCTCTTTGGATCCCTCTTATTTCAGCCAGCAGGGAGCCACACTGCCAAGCCATCTGTGAGCAGCATGCATGAACAGTGCGTGCAAACAGGTGCACTCTGTAAGGGCGTGCCAGCATTTGCGCCAGCGTCCGCATAAGGCGGGTGCGTGGTAGCAGCCTGGAAGGGTGCCTCCAACAAGTGAGAGTAGTAGACTCAGCTCTGCAGACATGGTGCGGATGCAGAGCGCAGCTGCTAGGGGCCCCACTCTGGCGGTGCCACCTGCCTTGGGCTCTTCTGAGGCCTCCACCCAGATGGAGCTCCTGGTAGGGTCGGTAGCCCCTTGCCTGGCTGTCTGTGAGGGAGGCTCAATGGGGTCCCAGCTGCCGGTGGGAGGGGGAGGGCTGGTGGTTCCCTTGCCTGTCCCTCCTGTGCCCGACTTAAGGCTCTGGAGGAACAGGTACGGGAGGTCCAGACTGAGGTGAGCAGGCTGTAGGGGATCAGGGCTGCAGAGGATGAAATTGACTCATATTTCTGTTCACTGCATGACCAGTCATCCAGGAGATGCATTCAACACAGGAGTGGCAGAAGGTATCCACCAGATCCAGGGCTGCTCAGGCTAGTGTGGTGGAGGCTCCCCAGGTACATCTGAGGAACAGATATGAGGTCCTGGCAGCCGTGGTGGAGAATGATGAAGGGGATGCCTCCAGCAGGGACGATGCCACTCCAAGCAAGACACAGGTGGTGCAGAGAGGGAACATCAGGAGGAAGAAACGCTGGGTCCTCGTCATCGGGGACTCCATCCTAAGGGGAACGGAGGGACCCATCTGCCAACCCAACCCCATGGCATGAGAGGTCTGCTTCATGCCTGGGGCTTGGTTTCAGGACATCACAGAGAGGATCCCAGCCTACATTCAACCCTCAGACCAGTACCCCATGGTTCTCATCCATGTGGGAACAAATGACGCAGCCAGAGGCAACCCAGACCACATCATGAAGGACTTCGAGGCCCTGGGGGCCAATCTCAAGGAGACGGGGGCACAGGTTGTATTCTCCTGTATTTTCCCAGTGAGTAGGCATGGACGGGATAGGTTTCAACACTGACAAGTGCAAGGTGCTGCACCTGGGGAGGAAGAACCAGCAGCAGACCTACAGGCTGGGGAACTCCCTTTTTGTTAGTGCAGAGGCAGAAAAGGATCTTGGAATCATTACTGATGCCAAAATGAACATGGGCCGACAGTTTGGGGACGTGGTCAGGAAGGCCAATCACACCTTGTCATGCATCCACAGATGCATTTCAAGCAGGTCCAAGGAGGTGATTCTTCCCCTCTATGCGGCTATGGTCAGGCCACAGTTGGAGTACTGCATTCAGTTCTGGGTGCCGCACTTAAGCAGGGATGTGGACAGCATGGAGAGGGTCCAGAGGAGGGCCACCTGCATGATCAGGGGGCAGCAGGGCAGGCCGTACGAGGAGAGGCTATGGGACCTGAACCTGTTCAGCCTCCACAAGAGAAGGCTGAGGGGGGATCTAGTGGCCTATTATAAAATAGTCTTGGGGGACCAGCAGGCATTGGGGGAGTCCCTGTTTCCCTGAGCAGTACCAGGAGTGACTAGAAATAACGGTCACAAGTTGGCAGAGGGTAGATTTAGACTAGACATCAGGAGGCGCTACTTCACAGTCAGGGTGGCTAGGATCTGGAACCAACTTCCAAGAGAAGTGGTGCTGGCTCCTACCCTGGGAGTCTTTAAGAAGAGGCTAGATGAACACCTTGCTGGGGTCGTTTGACCCCAGTGCTCTTTCCTGCTATGGCAGGGGGTTGGACTTGCTGATCTGTCAAGGTCCCTTCCGACCCTACAAACTATGAAACTATGAAACTATGACGGTGACACAAGGCCTGCATTGGTGAGGTCAACCAATGGTTACCGAGTTGGTGCCACCAGGCAGGCCTCGGGTTCCTGGATAATGATCTGTACTTTCACGCAGGGGACTTGCTTGGGTGGGATGGGCTACAACTCTCTCCTAAAGACAAGTATGTGTTCTCTTCCAGGTTGGCTGATCTTGTGCGGCATGCTTTAAACTAGCTTTGCCGGGGGATGGGGCCACAGGAGGACTTGAGGATACCTCCCAACCAAGACAGGTGATGTGCACAAGGAGTACCTAGGTAAACAACAGGGGTCCAGGTAGTCCTGGGAATCAGAAGGTGGCAAATTCACCAATTCAAGGCCTTAAATGCCTCTACACCAATGCTCATAGTATGGGGAATAAGCAGGAGGAACTCGCCCTCCAAATAGCTAGTTCAAACCCAGACATAGTAGGGCTCACAGAAACCTGGTGGGATTCATCCCATGACTGGGCGGTTAACATTAGGGGCTATAGACTATACAGGCAGGATAGAAGGGGGAGGAAAGGCGGGGGTATGGTGCTTTACGTCAAAGAGCAATACACATCCTCAACCAGCAGGATGGGGTCTGAGGAGGGGCAGGCTGAAGTGCTCTGGGTCAGGATACAGAGGGGTCATGGGGAAAGAGACTTAACAGTGGGGGTCTACTACAGACCTCCCGATCAAGGGGAAGAGCTGGACCACAAATTCTTGGGTCAGCTTGTGGAGGCACTTAAGGCAAGGGATGTAGTTGTCATGGGTGATCTAAATTACCCAGACATCTGCTGGGCAGAGCAGTCAGCTAGGTCTGACCGCTCACGAAAGCTCCTTGCTGAAATACAGGACCTCCAATTAACCCAGGAGGTGTACAGTCCCACCAGGGAGAATGCCCTGCTGGACCTGGTCCTGGCCACAGGCGATGACTTGGTGAGGAGACACTGTCTCCCACCCCATTATCATTAAAAAGCTAGGCAACTGTGGCATTGATGCCTACACACTCAGATGGATTGCAGATTGGCTGAAGGGTCATACTCAGAGAGTGGTGGTGGACAGGTCATATTCAACCTGGAGGGAAATGGGCAGCGGAGTCCCTGAGGGCTCGGTCCTTCGGCCCGCGCTGTTCAATTTCTTTATTAGCGACTTGACGACGGGGTGAAAAGCACCCTGTTTAAATTCATAGATGACATCAAGATTTGGGGTGAGGTGGGCATGCTAGAAGGGAAGGACAGATTACAGTGGGATCTGAACAAGTTACAGGGGTGGGAAAATGAAAATAGGATGGGATTCAATACTGATAAGTACAGTGTGCTGCACTTAGGCAGTAGGAAGCAGCAGCATACCTATAGGCTGGGGAACTCCCTTCTCGAAAGCACAGTGGCAGAAAGAGATCTTGGAGTCATTATTGACTTCAAGACGAACGTGGGCCAACAATGCAAGGACACAGTCAGTAGGGCTAACCGTACCTTGTCGTGCATCCACAGATGCATCACAAGCAGGGCCAAGCAGGTGATCCTCCCCCTTTATGCGACCCTGGTCAGGCCACAGCTGGAGTACTGCGTCCAGTTCTGGGTGCCGCACTTCAGGAGAGATATGGACAGCATTGGGAGGGTCCAAAAGAGAGCCACTTGCATGATCCAGGGACAGCAGGGCAGACCCTACAAGGAGAGGCTATGGGACCTTAACCTGTTCAGCCTTCACAAGAGAAGGCTGAGAGGGGACCTGGTGGCTGTCTATAAACTTACTAGGGGGGACCAGTGAGGAATGGAAGACACCTTGTTCCCCCGAGCGCCTCCTGGAGTAACAAGGAATAATGGCCATAAGTTTCATAGATTTCATAGACGTTAGGGCTGGAAAGGACCTTGGAAGATCATCGAGTCCAGCCCCCTGCCCAAAGGGCAGGAAGTCAGCCGGGTTCATAGTATCCCAGCAAGATGAGCATCCAGTTTGCTCTTGAAGATGTTCAATGTGGGCGCTTGAACCACCTCCGGTGGCAGGCTGTTCCAGACCTTGGGGACTCGGACAGTAAAGAAATTCTTCCTTATGTCCAGCCTGAAACGGTCTTGTAGTAGTTTATGACCATTTGACCTAGTCGTCATCCCTTGGGGCACTCTGGTGAACAAACGTTCCCCCAGATACTGGTGGTCACCCCTGATAAACTTGCAGGTGGCCAGAGTTGTTAGAGTTGTTAGAAAGTAGGTTTAGACTAGATATTAGAAGGCACTACTTCACAGTCAGGGCAGCTAGGATCTGGAACCAACTTCCAAGGGAAGTGGTGCTGGCTCCTACCCTGGGGGTCTTTAAGAGGAGGCTTGACATTTACCTGGCTGGGGTAATTTGAGCCCAGTTTTCTCTCTTGCCCAAGGCAGGGGGTCAGACTAGAAGATCTACAAGGTCCCTTCCGACCCTACATCTATGATTCGGTAGCTGGAGAAACCCAGCCCCATTAAAACTAAGCCCTGTAAGGTAGCTCCATTGGGAGTGAGGGCTTGCAGAAGGGAGAGATAGAGCCCCATATAAAAACACAAGTGACACAAGCAGCACATTGATAGAATTACAGAGACCCCAGAAACAGCATTCTAATAAATGAGCGCACCTCAAAGTGACAGGCAAATCTGGTAACATGCTAATGCACAGTAGGCTAATTCTACTATGCACTAGCGTATTAGCACAGCTTCAGCCATGATGCACTAATGAGCAGTAGCATTAGTCTATTATGCTTTTAGCATCTAAGGTAGGTGCACCCACTCATAACTATTTCATGTGATTATTCAAGGAACCAACAAAAAACAGTTGCTTAATGGAGCTTGTTTTACAATAAAGGTGAAAAATATTTTTAGCCATCCTCAACCAGTCAAAAATCATAATTCAGCCCCATCTTTTTCTAACATCATCAGATTTAAAAAAAACAACATATATATGCACTTCTTTTCATTCATTCTAGAGCCTTTGGGATCTCTAGGATACACATCTTCTCTTTTTTTTGAAAGACAAAACTCAGATTTCTATGCAATCTCATGATTACAGGAATTGAAGCTTTAACAAAACACATGGATATGCTATGATTTAAATTAAAATTGAAAGAGTTATTTTCTAAAGAAGTCTTTACTCTGCTACAGATTTTGCAAAAACATGCTATTGCACATGCAATCACTTACAAGATCTACGTTTGGTGTATTTACATTTAGTTCTAGAGTTATATTTTTAATCATTATTTTGAATCTCCTCCTGTAACCTTTCACTCCAGCTAACACATACTGAAGATTTTAGCAAGTAGCTGTTAGATTACGCATTGGTTTATTTCTAAACTTTTAGAAAAGCATGCTCTTCCCATAGTTCATGGTTCTTCTGTAGCATATTTCCTTGATTTCTATTTATTACCTCCAGTCTCACTTTCACCAATAGAGCAGGACTGTTAGAAGTAATGGAACTGTTACTGAGTTAGGCATTGCTTCGCTGTGTAAGGTAGCTGCACTGGATCCTAAAGTAGGGATCAAACTTCATTAGAAAAAGACTGATACATTCCTATTGGTATGTGCCTCTAATTGTAAAGACACTTTTAAATTAGAAACTGTTGGGCTTTTTATTATAGGGGTTTTTTTTTAATTATTTATAGCTGCATACGTATAACTCTAAGTATGTCATACACTTTAAGCAAGTTATCTGTGTAGGAGATTTCTTGTGCTTAAGATGAGCAAGAATCCCTCCCACGTAAAAGAACAAATTAAAATAGCCAGATGGATAATTCAAACTGTGATTAATTGAGAGGATTATACCCCTGTAAATCTGAGAAACTGCATCAATCTCCTCAAGGTATTACCAAGAACCAATAATTACATTAGTATATTTTCTCTCTTTTTAAGGCTCATCACAGCATGAAGCAAAAGAAAAGAGGACGGGAGTAGGAAATTCAGGCTGGCTAATCACATGGATTAACAATAGGTTCAAATGAGCTGATTACCAAAGGGCCTTTGAGGTAGTCACTTCTCTAGTTTGGGAGTCAGCTAGAGAAAATGCAAAGGCTGCATGAAGGGGCTATTTGGGGGGGGGGGGAAATCTCTTAATGAGTGACCTCTATTTGAAAAACAAGGCAGAGCAAGCTTATAAGTGAGATTCTGGCCCTTGACTTTACACTCTGCTCTCATTATAAAAACAACCTTGGAGCTAATCATGTCAAAACCTGCAAAGGTTCCCTGTTCTTGTAGGGTATTTACATAAAATAATAACAATATGGAATATCACAGTAATATTCCAGGACAAAATAATATGCAATTCTAATTACCTAACTTTGTTTTAAAAACAATTCTGAGTAAAGGTCATTCCCAAGGTTATCAATAAGTTTTACATTTCATTTTTGTGGCATAGGAAAAAGAAATATAGCACCCTAAATATTTCACACAACAGACTCATAAGGAGTGTTGCACTGAATGTGATGTCCCCATGTGATTTCCAATTGGACAACTACTGCTATAGGATAAACATTCAAAGGTGACACAAAACATATTAATTGTGACACAGTTATAGTTTCAGTACTTATAAGTATCTGAAACATCTGTGTGAATATTAGCTCCTCAAGCAAGGACCTGACTTCCCAGATATTTGTCATAAGCTATAACTGCAAGTATCCTCAAAGGGTTCAGAAAGAAGTGCAGCTCCCCACTGTAACTGAGAACACTTTGCAGGAAGTGTTCTGGGTTACAACGATCCCCTGGACCAAACAGAAGGTCACTGCGGATCCACGGGGGAGTGGAATCTAGCTTTTGGTTGTCAGCCTGCAACCAGTATTCCCTACCAACAGTCCCTGCTCCCTGCAAGAGTGCAACATTTTCAGGATGGTGGTGATAGGAAGGGAGCAGAGGAAGATCATTCTAGGAGTTCCCCAACCAGTGCTGGAGAGGGGGGTGGATGAGCACCCCCATCCCCAACTGAAGTCACTGTGCTCTCTTTCTCCCCTCCCATTTTGAAAACAGCAACAAGATGGGAGGAAGGCAGACAGAAGTTACAGAGAACACTGTCATTTGAAACATCTTCATCTGATCTCTCATGCAACGAGGGTTCAGATTTTCACCCAATTGGCTGATTTTTAAGATGTCTTCAGCCATGCATTTGTGTTTGGTCGTGGCTATAGGCTACTTTCTGTTGCCAGTTTGGGCAAAAATTGTCACTTCTGTCTGCGCCCAAAATGTTTCCTCTTTATTAATAATTTGTAGTACAGCATATCAATATAACACATTACAGAAGTCCAGAGTGCGGAACTTTCATATACACAGCAGAATACTCACTCATTTAACTGAATCATTTGAGCTCAATGAGACTTCTTGCATGAAAAAGTACTTAGAAAGTAAGGGCTTCCCAGCCCAGACTGTTATTAGGAGCTCTCTATAGGTATGTTGTTACCTTCAGTGCAATGAGGCTACTTATTTGAGTAATATCAAGATATAATATAGAGTACTTTGAGGCCTAAGTACCAAAGGGTCACAGTGTACCACCCTTATTTATACCATATTGAGCTGTTATTTACTCATCAAATAATATCTTATCAAATGATCAAGTAATCCCAATGAACTCGCATAGGAATATTTGCAAAGTAAGGTGCTACTTACTATGCTAGTGTCTGTCCCAATGTGGGTAACATGGGCACTATGGATAAATGAAATGAGATTCACTTCAAGGACTAAGAAAGAATATACTACACAGGTTCCTATAAAATTATTTATGAGCTTTGCAAGTTGTTTCAATGCTAAAAACATAAACAACAAAGCTGTGACCACAACATCTTTTCATGTAAATGGAAATCTCTAATTGCTCCTGGATCTATAGATAACCTACTCATTTTCCTCATTAGTGTTTCTTGGCCACAGTCCCCATCAAGCAATGGCTTGTATAAGTAATGATATTCCAGGGGGAACTTCACCACCACCTGCTGCTAATTGAAAAATAGTGGCATTCTATATGAATTAGAATTTGTTCATCAGCTTTTAGTGAGTATTGATGAGAAACAGGAGTATTAATCCCTTCTGGAAATCAGTGAACACATAAGAAGGAAAAGTGGTTTTGAGCTAGACTTTTTTTCATTTTACAAAGCTAAGTGGTACCTGCCTAGCCAGACATTTTTTAGCACTTAAGCACACCTTGCACTTCTGTTTTATTCTCCCTTGATCTGTGGCCAAATCAAATATCCCTGTACCACTGCATACTTGTCATAAACAAGATGATGGAAGAGAAGGGCTTGCCCACAGTTTAGCCTAACTGTTTAATGATCAGGGTACTTCCTTGCATTCTGTTCTCATTTGACTCAGGAGAGTATTGGACTCTCTATATCTACTTCCCAGCACAGCATTCAAACCACCAAGCCACAGGTCAGGCCTTACCAAAAGCCCCTCTCCACCCCTTGTCTTGAAGCTGAGTCACCACACTTTACATTTATACACTGGATATGAGCAAATTTAAAATAAATGACAGATGAGTAGGGCAGGGTATGGTTCTTTTTTCTTTTACTTTACCTGCTTTTTTCACTTGTGCAAAATTTAGTGGTCCAAAATGGCCCTTGTAAATACTAATGCAAAAAATTAGCTTCAGATTTCTAAGTTTCAACTCTTGATTGGATTGAATCAGCCAGAATCTTTGTTTTATTCACAGGTTTTCATTTGTCTTACATATACATTATATATCTTATGATGATCTTTACATATTCTCTTCTATCCTAGAGGCATGCAGTGTACCAGTAGTGCATCAGTCTCCCAACACCTACTCTGGAGAAGGCTACATGTTCATGGTACTATATATTCCTCCAGTTTGTGAAGTGTTTTGGTATTTAAGATATATTATTTTATTAAATGATTAATTATATACAATCTTTATAATCCGCACATACATTACTTATTATTGATAAGCATGATCCAAATAATGTGTTTCTTTTAGGGGAAATTATAAAAGAATTAACTAATGTTGAATATTTGTGATCTGTGGTAAGTATTAAAGTAAGCACTGAAGAAAACATAAGATGCTGACTACTGCCCAAAAAGACCTACAAAACACAAATTCATTTTGGAAAGGTCTTAACACCTCCTTGATTTTTTAACTGTATCTTTGGAGGTTAACAATGTCCTTAATTGTGATTCATTCTGAATTCTAGGCATTGAAGGGAAACCAGGAAAAGAAGACTAATGCTTTGATGCTCCTGAAAACTTCTGTTGGGTGTCGAAGCAAGAAAAGAGAACTGATAGCCCAGCTACTATCTCATTTGCAAAGTTTTATCCTGAAGAGGAAACAACATTTCTTTGGACAAATAGCAAGATATGAGTCCTTACATGTTATCCTCTCCAACCTGATAAAAAACAAGCAAAGAACCAGAAGGCATGTGTATGGTGGATAAATGACAAAGCACTATGGTGAAGGGATGCAGTTCAGAAAGTGAACAACAATTCTGAATGAAGTCACTTTGTGTCATACACAATAGTCTATTTGGATGATTCATTTTACATAGGCAAATGTTTATTTATTCTTTAGGGCTGTATGAAGCTTTGGGTGGTGATACAATTCAGAGGAGATTCAGCCCAATTTGGTGGCTGAATCTCCAAATCTGAATCGAATTGAATCAGGGGACCCATTTAAAAGTCTGAATCAATTCAAAGATCTCTGAATCTTTGGAAAAGATTTGGAGAGCTTTGATGATTCGGGCAGTCCCCGGTGGCTGCAGCAGGGAGACACAGCTGACTCCAAGCTGGTAAGTACTAGGGGTGGGAGAGGGGGGGCTGAGAGTGGGGGGAGAGAGGCCTATGAGGAGACCCCTGCCAGGCCCCCTGACCCCCCCCACTCTCCCAGACTGCCCCCCGTCCGCCCCCCCACCTCGGTACTTTAAAAAAAAAGCCCTGCTGCTTACCAGATGATGCTGGGTGGGGGGGCGATCCTTGCTGCCCCTCACTGCCCCATGCTACATGGGGGGGTCTGCCACAAGCCCCCCAACCCCACACTTCCCCAGCCTCCCCATGGGTGTTCCTCCCAGGCCAGCTCTGGCCCTTTAATACCACCCCCCCCCCAAGAAATGCACTGGGACTCACTGCTCCTGCAGCAGCATCAGGGCTTCAGGGGCTCATGCAGAGCCCCCATTGGGGCACAGGGCAGCAGGGATCACTCCTCACTGGCAGGAGTGGTGAGTCTGGGGCTTTTTTTTGTTTGTTTGTTATTCTTAAAACGCTGGAGCTGACCCAGGCAAGGCACCCATGGGGGGGGCTGGGGGAGGGAGGAGGCATTTGGGGGGCTTGTGCAGAGGCCCCCACACAGCATGGGGCAGCAGGAATCACCCCCCACCTGGCAGCACCTGCCGAGTTGGGGCTATGTTTATAACAAGTGCTGGGAGCTGGAGCGGGCAGGGTAGCCATTCCCAGGCTGGGAGAGTGGGTGGGGGATGGGCCTGGCCTGACTGATTCGGAGATTCAGTAGCAGCCAAATCTCTGAATCAGATTCAGCTGAATCAAATCAGGACAGTGATTTGAATCACTGAATCGAATTGCTGTCCCCTGAATTGGCTGAATCTGAATCCAAAGCGAATACTAGCTGCTTCGCACAGGCCTGTTTCTCTTACAGAATTATTAGAAGAAAATATTTGTGAAGCCTTTTTGGATATATAAACAATGGCTCTAATATTTAATTTGTTTGTTTTTTACTGTTAGTCATCTACAATGTTTCTTCACATTTCCAAAGATAAAAGCCAAAGCCCTGAGGTAAGTGATGAAGTGGGTGACCTGAAGGAAGTACAAGCAGGAAGGGGAAACAGGGAAGGACTTATCATTCTGCCTGAGAAAGTAGGGCAATCAGATAGTAATTTCAGGATCTATACATGAATACATAGAGCCTGGAGGACAAGCAGGAGGAATTTGAAGTGCTTACACATTCCCTGCATTATGGTGTGATTGGAATAATAGACTTGGAAAGATAGTTTGCATGACTGGAGTACTGCCATGGAAGGGTATAAACTGTTAAGGAAGGACAGGCAGGGGAGAAGAGGAAGAGTTGTGCTGTATGTAAAAAAGCTGTAGGATTGCTTAGAACTCCAGTATGAAACCGGAGCTAGGACTGTTGAAACTCTTTGGGTTCAGGTCAGAGGGGAAAACAACAAGGGTGATATCATGGTGGGGTTCTGCTATAGACCACCAGGCCAAGAGGATGAGGTTTATAATGCTTTCTTCAAACAGCTAGTGGAAGTTTCCCATTAACAGGCCCCAGTTCTCTAGGGGACTTAAATCACCCTGACATCTGCTGGAAAGGCAATACAGCAGTGCACAGGCAATCCAGGAAGTTTTTGGAGAGTGTTGGGGACAACTTCCTGGTGCAAGTGCTGGAACATCCAAGTAGGGTGACCTGTTGCTCACAAACAGGGAAGAATTGGTGGGGAATGTAGTAGTGGATGGCAGCTTGGGCAGCAGTGACCACCAGATGATTAAGTTCAGGATCCTGAGGGAAGGAAGGAAAGAGAGCAGCAAAGTAAAGACTCTGGGCTTCAGAAAAGCAGACTTTGACTCATTCAGAGAATTCATGGGCAGGATCCCCAGGGAGGCCAATCTGAGGGGGAAAGGAGTTCAGGAAAGCTGGCTGTATTTTAAAGAAACCTTACTGAAGGTGCAGGAACAAACCATCCCAATGATCAGGAAGACTACCAAGTATGGCAGAAGACCATTTTAGCTTAATAGGGAACTCTTCATTAAGCTAAAAAACAAAAAGGGGCTGATAAGAAGTCAAAACTTGGACAAACAACTAGGGGGAGTAAGAGAGTATTGCTTGGCCATGCAAGGATGAAATCAGGAAAGACAAAGCTCAATTGGAGTTGCAGCTAGCAAGGGACATTAAGGGTAACAAGAACCATTTCTACTAGAATGCTAGCAATAAGAGGAAGTTTCGGGAAAGTATGGGTCCTAACTAAATAGGGGGAGGCAACCTAGTGACAGATGATGCAAAAAGGCTGAAGTATTCAATGCCTTTTTCACCTCAGTCTTCACAGGAAAGGTCAGCACCCAAACCACTGTACTTGGAAGCAGTTTGGGGAGGAGGTGAGCAGCCACAAAAAAACAGTTTAGGGACTATTATGAGAGGCTGATGTATACAAGTCCATGGGGCCAGAGAGGATGCACCTAAGTGTGCTAAAGGCATTGGTCAATGTGATCTCAGAGCTACTGGCTATTATCTTTGAAAACTCAAGGCACTCAGGAGAGGTCCCAGATGATTGAAAGCAAATATAATGTCCATCTTTGAGAAAGGGAAGAAGGAGTAACCAGGGAATTACAAATTGGTCATCCTTACCTCAGTTCCTGGAAAAATCATTGAGTAGGTTCTCAAGGAATCTGTTTCTAATCACTTGGAGGATAACATGATTAGGAACAGTCAGCATGGATTCATCAAGAGCAAATCATGCCTGCCCAACCTGATTGTCTTCTATGAGCTAGCTAAATTGTTGAACTTAAAGAGTAGTAATCAAAGGCTGGATGTCTAGTTGGCAGTGGGTATCAAATGGGGTGCCCCAGAGTTCGATCCTGGGATTGGTTTTGTTCAGTATCTTCATTAATGGTCTGAAAGATGGAATGGACTGCATCTACATCAAGTGTGTGGATGATACCAAGTTGGGGGGAGTAGTAGATACACTGGAGGGTAGGGCTATGATTCAGGATTCAGAGACCTCAACAACTTGGAGGATTGGACCAAAAGAGTTAATGAGGTTCAATAAGAAGTGTAAAGTTCTGCACTTAGGATAAAACAATCCCCAGCACCTCTATAGCCTGGGGCCTGCTAGGGTAAGCAGCAGCTCTGCAGAAAAGTAACTGAGGGTTACAGTAGCCGGTAAGTGGAACATAAGCCAAAAGTGTGCCCTTGTTGTGAAGAAAGCTAATGGTATATTGGGCTGCATTAGTAGGAGAGTTGTCAGGAGATCAAGGAAAGTGATTATTCCTCTCTATTTGGCACTGGTAAGGCCACATCTCAACTAGTATGTCCAGTTTGAGGCCCCCCACTACAGAAAGGATGTAGACAAATGGGAAAGAGTCCAGCAGAGGGCAATGAAAATGGTTAGGGGTCTGGGGCACGTGACTTCTGAGGAGAGGATAAGGGAACTGGTCTTTTTTAGTCTGGAGAAGAGAAGACTACTTGAAAGGTGTTTTCAAAGAGTATAAAGCTATACTGTTTTCTGTGGTGGCAAATGACAGAACAAAGAACAATGGTTTCAAGTTGCAGCAGGGGAAATTTAGGTTATATATTAAGAAAAACTCTCTCATAAGGAGGGTAGTAAAACACTGGAACAGGTTACCCAGGAAAGGTTATGGAATCTCCATCCTTGGAGGTTTTTAAAGATGTGACTAGGCAAATCCTTGGCTGGGATGATCTAGTTGGGGACGGTTCTGTTTTGAGCAGGGGGCTGAACTAGATAACCTCCTGATGTCCCTTCCAACCCTAATTTTCTGTGAAACTATGATTCTATGATTTTCCCTACTTTGCTCCAGACTTAAAATATATAGATACAGAGATATGATGTCTTACAATCATAACAAAAAATACTCATACTTTCTCTCTTTTCAAAATGCACCATATGGCATTTTACTATTGTGTCAACATCTATTTCACATTAACTTCCTCAGTTTTCCAATATAATGGTTGATTGCATGCCCACTGGAGTCAAAGATCTTTCTGTCAATTTAGTAAAAACTGGATTGAGAAACTTGGGCCTTTCTCTCTTCCATCTGCTGCCTGGGTATAGTCTTCTCTCTTAGATATATATATCCTTAAAAAAAATAATGATAGTTATTGATTCATCCAAAATGCATCTTATTGAATATTTGCAATATTATCATAGATTGAAAAACCTTTGTTGCTGTTGATACTCACACATTTTCTTTATTATATATATATATATATATATATATATATATATATATATATATATATATATCATATATATTATATATTATACATATATAAATATGAACCAATGGGAAAAGGAAAGCTGGGAAGTATGTAAGAAAGGCAAGAATTGAAAAATTAAAACATTTCAAAATTTCTGCTTTCTGTCTTATTTCAAAATTTAGTTATGAATAGAAATTCATAAAAAAAACTCCCAATACCTGAAAAAAAATCATATTTGAAATTGCAGAATGGAAATAACTTTATTTTTTCCAGGCTTTCTCCTCTTTTTGGACTAGCTTTAGCAGTACCAGAAAATGCAGAGTGAATAGTTTTTTGACACACGCTCATCATTTAATACTCAAATTTAGTTTCTTTCTTTAGGTAATATCATTATGAAATTAATGTTCATCACTCCCCTGCACACCGCAGTGCAAGCCAGTTAATGCTGTACTCTTCTTTTGGAAAAAAACCCACCCACTTCTGAAGACATGCCCATTTGCAACAGTTGTTGTTATAGAAAATTTATTTACAGGCTTTATATACTGAATATGTAGGGGTTGTTCAGACTAAAATTTGCCATTCCTGACCAAGAGAGGAAAGACTTGATGCACCTACAGATCACTGTAAAAAAATACAACCATATTGTTCTCTTGTTATGAGTTTTCTTTCTTGATGGTGGCTGTGTACAGATATTCAGACAGGTTAGATGGGTTTAAAATGGCCATCTGATGTTACTTACTTCACACAGGTATGGAGCTTATACTACTTGGTAGATCTAAGTGCAAACTGTGCATAAGTTCAGGATGGTTAGATCAGTCTAAAACTGGCTGACCCGATTTAAGTTAATCCTACCTCTGAGGTACACTTAACTTAGATCAGGTTGGCCATTTTTACATCAATCTAACTGTCCTGAGTTTCTGTACAGTTCCCAGAAGAGCCCCAGGGCTGGGGAGGTGGAGTCACTGGCCCTAGCCCCAGGGCTGCATTTTTCCTACCCCCTCCCTGGCACCAGGCTACTTTTAGTGTCTGCAGCCCCACCCCCTAGCCCCAGATGGACAGCCCCAGACCAATCCCAACCCCCCACAGCCAGTCAAAATCATCGTTCTGCAAGCTGCTCCCAGTGCTGTTTTACCAGCATTTGTGAGTGCCCAGGAGCTAAGCAAGTAAGCTAGGGTGGGACAGGGACAGGGACAGGCAGGATGAGGGTGTTGATTCATAGTGCAGTTGCTCATCTTGGGGTTGGGGGAGCTAAATATAGTCCCTGGTCCCAGAGGGAAGAGAGTTACCCCTTTTCCCTCCCCCATAGATCATGAGATCCCCCCAAACCCATGTGGACTCCCCAGTTCCCCCTGTGGACCCTGCCTCCCCAACATCCTCCCAACCCTCCCCCCTGCAGATTCTGCCTGCCTCCCTCCAGATGTAATCTGTCTCCCTAATCTTCCCATGGATCCTGCGTGTCCCCTCAACTCCCTGATCCCCTACCCACCCCAGAGATTGGTTGACCCTCTGGTCCCCCTGGCCCCCCACTAGCCTTCCAATCCTGATTTAACTTAGATAAGGTGGTCATTTTTAACTTCATCTAACCTCTCCCTAACCTCCCTGAATATCTGTATGCATCCAAGAGTGAATGTATTCTCATTAAATATTGAGCATTAAAATGACAGGTATCAAGACTAGGAGAGGTCATTTTTAGACTATGCATTGTTCAACACATCCTTTAAAAACAGAAAACTTACCAATAATGAAAAATATAAGCATGGTATCCCCTTTTGAACTAAAAAACAAAAGAAATATAGAAAATTAAAATTGAAGTCTCATTTGATAACCTGATACGGTCATTTACTTTGTGAGGCAACCGTATGTCATTTGAATGGGACATATTAAGAGACAGAAGAATATTCCATCATTCATTGCTTCTTGTCATTTTTTTTTCAAAAACTGCTTTCGGGCACATCTATGATAACCAGCAAGCTAATCAGAAATGCATCTTTAAAAAATGTAGATTTTAATAAGGAAAGGTAGGTGCAAAAGTCAGCAAGTTACTTTAAGTATAACTTTAAGCACATTAGTAGCTTTGCTAACTTGAAATAGACAACTTATGCCCTGAAAGTTATGTAGGTGCATGCGTATGTTGTTGGCTCAAGGCCAGAGACCATGAAACCACCATATAAATAAAGTATTTTGGTAAACTTGAGATGTAAGTTATTGTTCTTTCTGTTTTTATCTAGCTTTCTCTGAGAGTCCCAAATGTTACTTAAATTATGGATTTCAACACATTTCAAAATAATTAAAAATAAATATTTGAATTCAGTACATGTTTTATACAAAATTCACCTTATTAAATGACTGTGAATTTACTAGGTTTTTTAAATATGAGGGTATAAACTGTGCCTTGACTAACACCTAATATAATAGTAAAGTTGGGCAGGGTGTACATCACTGTGAAATTTAGCTTAACACCTAAATTAATATATTACCTAAATTAATGCAACTGACCTGATACATTACAACTAAATAAAAATTAAGAGAGTGGAGGGCATTATATTCTATAATTAACACATCAGATTCTATTGCATTGGTGTATTAACTATAAAAATATTTTGTATTCTACACACCTTTACAACAACAATTGTAAAATAAAGCAGCAAATACGATGGGAAAGTAAACAAAAAATATTATGTTTGTAAGCTTAGTCACATCTCTCTTCTTTCTGGTCTCTTTGAATTCACCCTCAGGTGTTTGGCTTCTTGCCCTTATCCATCTCAGTGTAGAATCATGAGATTCTTCTACTCTTAAATGTTTGCAATACTCCTCTGCAAACCCTGCTTCATTTTAGGCACCTTTTGGGAACTTGTAACCAGTGAGGCTGAAACAAAATACCTTAGTATTCTGAAAAAAATATTGGAGAAAAAAAGGCAGGGTAAATCAATGAAAGGCTAATATGACTAGGGGGACTATAGGATAGACTGAGTGAGTGAATAAGGGCATGCAAGAATGACTGTGTATCCTACCAGTTGTGCCAGCTGTGATTAATATTTAATTATGTAATACAAAGAAAAACAACTTTAGGAGAATAGACTGAAAGAACATATGCCCAGTAGCAGGTGTTTAGGCACCTGGGGGTCTTTATCAGTAGAAAGTCAAGAACCTAAGGGCTTTTAAACCTGAAAGTCATGTGGGGTGACTTCTAATGGCCCTAAATATTTGGATGAGGCGTATAAAGAGACAAATAGGAAGCTAGGTTGAAGGTAAACTGGTGCAGGCATGTAAATTTCCTCAATACTTCAGGTTCCTTTCAATGAGCTGGATTGTTAATCCAGATGCAGAGGCATATGAGAGCCTCCAATCAGGGCAAATCATCTTTTATGGTCTGAGAATTGTGAGGAAATAACTGATAAAGGCAGAATCATTTCAGCCTGTGTCTACTGCCCACTGCTAAAATTCAGTGGCATAGTTAGTGGCCAACCCCAGGATTTGTCAAAGCCTTCTCAGGACGGATGATGGTGTTAATCCAGTATGAGTCATTAAACTGGGAAGGAAATGTTCTTGGTCTCTTCTCTTGTAAGCTTTTCAGTCTGTGAGGAGGATGGCCCTGCTCCAGCAGTGGAGAGGCCCAAACTAGGTAGGACTTTCCCCTGAGGAGACCCAAAACCAGTCCTATTTTGGTCCATAGTATACTTCTGGGGGTGTACTGGGAAATGTAAGCAGAACTAATTAATAAAGACACAGACAGCTTGTGTAGAGCCACTGTGCCACTCAGGAAGAGGTAACCCACTAGAAAGGGAGGTAAGGGAGGAATGTCTGATAGTCTCTTCCTCCCTGAGCTGGGATTGTAAATCTCAATTTTTCTCTTACACTTGGTCAGCCAGGTCCTGTGGTTGCTTCAATAGTGGTGTGAGCACCCTGCTCCTGATACCCGAAAGCCTCTGGTAGGGCTGGGGATGGCAATAGTGGTGTGAAGTTCATAGCTTCCCCACTGGGGTCCAGCCCCTGGGAACGCTGTTGTATGTGTTCCTGGCAAACTGTCACAGGTATGATCCTAACATTGGCAGGATCCAGATTTAGAAACTGGGGATCTACTGGACCACAGGCCCAGAAGCCAAGCTGAGGTCACAGTACCAGGTGTTGGTTTATATCTGATGGATCATGTCAAGGGATCAAGTGAATCTATGGTCAAAGCCAAGCCAGTGGTCAGGAGTCAAGGTAGACAGGAGCAGGGTACAGGGGTCCAAGGTAGAGGCAAGTCAGCAGTCACAAAGCTAAAAACATAATTTTCAGGAAAATGACACAGGGGGGAAGTAGGAGGTGTTTTTTAGCCCTATGAGCAAAAGCCTGTGTCCTTCATTGGTTCTTCTGGGTCACAGGGTCCATCACTGGAAACCTCATAGAAGGGCTCAGGCTGGGCCAAGTCCAGCACCCAGCCACTTGTTTAGTGGTGTCTCATCCCAGGCTCCTTGTCCATGAGCCTAGAAGACGCAAGTTTGAACCTCTGGGGTCCTGACATTTTGCCTCTAACTAGCCATCTGCCCCCTATCTGAGGGACCATCTCCCAACTCTCCCAGTCTCCTGTTAGGGAGCATCACTAAATTACAGCTTCTATCATCACATCACCAAGCACTGAAATAACTTACCTAGAGAGGCTGTAGAATTTCCATCCTTAGAAGATTTTAAGAACAGGTTAAAGAAACACTCCCCTGGAATGTTTTAGTCATGGATGAAAGGGAAGAACTGATAGTACCCACTTTTGACCTGTAGATAAAGGTATTTGCCCATGGAGCAGGATACCAATATTTCAGTTCTTGCCTGAAGGGGTTTGACCCTATATCCCCACTCAATATGCAGTGTGTCATGAGTTAGGTCATGTTTTTCATGCCTTTCATTGAAGCTTGCCCCATGGGCAGCTCAGAGTGACAAAGTCAAAAGAGGGTGGGATTGGGTGGAGAAAGGAGGTGAGAAGAAGGGTACTATAAGCAACCAGGAGTGTAACTTTATAATCCAAATGAAGTGAACACTGTCAAGGTGGAAGGGTCAAGTTCCTGCTCCATGCTTTCCATGCTACTTATTGAAGAATGAATGCATAAACAGAGCAAGAATTAAGCAAGAGGGAGCTGGACCTAATATTTAGGGGACTGAACTAGAAGTGCAGAGCTGGGTTTTGGTCCCTGAGTGTAATATCCTAGGAAGTGAGAAATATGGGTTCAAACCCCATCAAAGTAAGGGAAGCTCAGAAGTTGCATGCTCTTTGATCAAGTGCCTTCAACACTGGGCTAAAAGGTAGTACCTCTTATTCCTCAGCCAGGTACTTTGGCATGCAATATTAGACACACTAGCTGGCTATATGGATCCCTAATAAGGCCAGTCCCCCTTGACCACCTTTTCTTTTGCCAGTCAATTTCTCCTTTCACCTTGAGTTTATGGAAGGGATCTCTTCATTAATGATATGTTTAAATGCTAGTTGAAAGGTAAAGGGTTTGCTCAGAAAAGCCAAGACCCACCAATTACGTTTCTTGCCCCACTTTTTTTTAAGAAGAGTAATGCCTTGCCTAGTAGCAAGAGACATATTAAAGAGACCTCTTCACAGCAACATTTAGCCTTTGGGTTGGCCTTCTAACAGTTACATCTGATCTCTTCTAATGGTTACTATGTTTGAAATTCAGTCTTGGTCTCTTCTCTTGTAAAATGATTCACTAGAAGCTTCAGATTATAAATTATATTTTTCAGTTAGTGCAATACTCATAGGTACTGCAAAATCTCTTATAATGAGAGAGGTTAATACATCAAAAAAATCCATAGAAGTGACTTTTCTCTCTCTCTCTCTTTCTCCTTTGCTTCTGGCTTTCTTTTCACAGCTATTTATTTACTATTAAAATATATTAGACTGAAGCATACATTTTTCAATTGTAGAAGCAAGCCTAGAAAAACACAGAGAAATCACATTTTTAGTGTCAGTAAACATCCTGTTCAAGATTTACCTAGCTTGAAAACTGAAGCATTTGTCAGTGTTTTGTTTTGTTTCCACTGCAGAAAAACATGTGGTTTCCAGCCCTGTGTACACATCTTCATTCCTCTCTCTCTTTTTATCTCAGTATCATAGGATCATTGAAAAAGTAAGCTGGAAGGGATCTGAGAAGGTCAGTTAGTCCAACCCCATTTCAATTACTCCAGGCTTATCTAGCCTGCTCTTAAAGGCTACAAGGATAGAGATTCCACAGCCTCTCTAGGTAAACTATTCCTTTGCTTAACTACCCCAAACAGATAATGGACCTGTTTCTCATGAACACATAAATTTGTGTAACATTTCATGCCATTTCAGCATCAATAGGATCAGAGGAGAGTAAAAGTGCCATTAGATGCTTGGTGGCCTAACGAGTTTAGATGCCCAAAAGGAACGTAGATGTTTCACAGAGTCCAAATAGGATGCTGTTTAGCCATTTAGGGTGACACTGTATTATTTCTTGGCCACCTGAAATATCACCTGGACAAAAGGGAATCATTTGATATTAGGGCTCAGTGAGAAGCTTCAGTCCCTGATTCGATTTGGCGGAGATTTGGCCCAATTCAGTGGCTGAATCTCCGAAACCAAATCAAATCAGAGGACCCTTTAATTTCTCCAAATTGAATCAGAACCCTCCAAATTGATTGGGAGAGATTTTGAAAGATTTGGAGATTTGGACATAGACACAGCTTTAAATGTTTTTTTCTACATACCTCTAGATAGCAAGTGGCTCGTGAATGCTGCGATACTGGAGTACAAGGAGTGTCCCACAGGAGTGAAGAGGGCTCCCCAGCATGCTCAGCAACAGACCCTGAAGTGGACCAGAAGCACTTCTGGTCCACTTCTGGGTCTCTGGGGGAGCACGCAGGGAGGCCCTCCTGTTCCCTTCTAGCTCAGCGACTGGTGCCTCCTGGGTCTGGGGGGGGGGGCACCTGGGGTCCCCCTGTGGCCAACTGTTGAGCCAGGGGGTGCAGGCCCCCACCCCATGCACTTCCCAGTGGACTTGGAAGTGGACCAGAAGTACTTCCAGTCCACTTCCAAGTTTGTCGCCGAGCATGCAGCCCTGCACTCCTATGGGGCACTCCTTGTGCCCCAGCATTGCAGCATTCAAAAACCATGCTGGTACCTCAAGTTATGTAGAAAAAACATTTAAAGCTGTGTCTATGTCTGAATCACTGAATCTCCAAATCGGCATCGAATCTTCAGATTTGGCTGCATCAAATCAAGTACAGTGATCCGAATCAACAAATTGAATCACTGTCCCTGATTTGGGCTGAATCTGAATCCAAATCAAATAGGGCCTGCTTTGCACACCCCTAGTTGATATAATTTATTTGAAGTTTAAAAAAGCCATTGAACTGGTGTCCCATGATGTCCTCATGGAAAAAAATTGGGCAACTGTGGCCTTGACTACTCAAGTCAGAGGTTTTGTAGCTCAGCAAGATGACTGCTAGCCTGGGCTCAAGATGGGGCCTTTGGTTTCAGTAAGGTAGATTTTTCCTTCCTGAACTGTATACCAGCCATTTTTTCCAATGACTCTTAGCAGCTGAACTTCAAAGGAGCATCAGAGAAGGTCCTACAGAATGCCTAATCTGTAGTGTGGCAGTTAAAGTGTTAGGTTGGTAAGTGAAGGATGTGGTAGTTCAAAACCTTGAGCTTTCCAGGTAAATTCCATAAATACCAAGTCTTGGATAGGGTCACAGTTCCCTGAAGCTAAATCTAATAATCATGGGTTTTAGCCAACTCCATTGTGAGGCATCTGAGGCTCCTGGCACATGGTGCACTTAAAACATTATTAACCATTTAATCACATCTTAAGTAGTAACCTGGTCATACATTAATGAAATTAATGACATGATGAAACAAGGAATAACTGACAAAATATGTGCAATAACTTTAAGGCTGATTCCTATCATACCATGAATTGAATATGTGGTCATGCTGATTGGGGCTCCCATCCTCCAGAACTCATGGGAGCCTCTGAGACCCATGTGATCCTGAAGCTAAGACTTCCAATCAACTGATTGTCACTCCCAGCCTCAGTGGCCCATCAGAGTCAAGGGTTCGAATTCGCCCCTGAGGCTAAGAGTCACAATCAGCTGCCACTGCCAACTGCAGGGTGCATTGTAACTCATGACTCTGATATGGTCCTTTGGCTGGGAACAGTGGAAGATTGGGGTTCCCAGACTTCGGGGCAGAGCTGGAGTCAAAGGCTCCACTACATCTCCATTGCTGGGAGACCCATCAGCTGATCCAGGCTCCCAGTGGCAGAAGCACACCCTGGGCTCCAGTTGACATACCACTTCTGGAATGAGATACCACCAGATTATACCACCCTTTATCAGATGGGCAGTCAGAATCAGTAAACTAAATTATTGACAGTACCTCAGATGCCTCTTGAACTATTATCAGGACAATTGGACTTCCTTACTACCTCTGGATGAGTCTGAATACAATAAACTGGAATGCTTCAGTTAAAACCTGTACTTATTACATGAATTATGGGTTGATTCAATTCAGAGGAGATTTGGCCTGATTTGGTGGCTAAATCTCTGAATCAGAATTGAATCAGGAGACCTATTAATCTCTCTGAATAGAATCAGAAGACTCCGATTTGATTCAGAGAGATTCAATGATTCAGCCATAGACACAGCTTTATATGCTTTTTCTACATACCTCGAGGTACCAGGCATGGCTCGTGAACACTGAGATGGCAGGGCAGATGGAGCACCGCACGGGGTAGGGGGTGGTCCCCTGCATGCTCGCTGGTGGACCCAGAAGTGGACCAGAAGTACTATGGCCGAATCACTAATTCTCTAAATCAGAATCAAATCTTTAGATTCAGCCAAATCAAATCAGGACAGTGATCTGAATCAGTGAATTGAATCACTGTCCCCCGAAAGGGCCGAATCCAAATCTGAAGCGAATACTGCTTGCTTCGCACATCCCTATAAACCAGTATGTTATTGAAATAAATAGGTTGAGAAAGAACTGTGCTATTAGTAACTTGACAAAACCTTGTGTGAGAGGTAAGATTATTGGTGGTACTGCAGACACTGCATTACTAAAAAGGCTATTGCGTGAGGGGCTCCTGTCTCTAGAAATGATTAACCAATTTTGAAGGGCAACAGAGACTATGATTGCCCAGGCTGTACTGCTGAATGTACCAAAACAAGGTGTTGTTCATGCAGTAGGCATGAAAAAATGTGGACAGAAAAAGCCATCTCACTGGGTGGAATTTTTCACTGGCCAAGGGAATGCTAAGAGTGAGACATCAAATAGCCTGTTATGCAGCAAATGTAGAAGACAACATCACCCCAAATGTTGTGCTGCATTTGGAAAGCTCTGTTTTAACTGTAACAAGAAAAAACATGATGCCAGCTGCTGCAGATCCCAGATACAAAACGTATATAGTTGAGAGCACAGCAGAATAATTTTGTATCAAGCAATGAGTGAAACTCAATGAGAGGGACTGAATTTTGCCAACAGAATTTCAGGAAGTAATGGTTTTACTTAAATTGGACACTGAAACTCAGGTTAATATTTTACTAGAGCATGAATATAAAAAAAAAAATTGAATTAAAACCCAAAGTTGAGTCCAACAAACATGAAAACAACTGGCTAGCCAGGAACAAATATCTCAGTGAAAAGCAGAGGCATTACCAGCATCCAATATAAAAACAGAGTATAAAAAAAAAAAAATCTCATTTACTGTGGTGCCAGGAAAGTGATACTAATTTTAGGTCTGGCAGCTTGTGAAAAACTTAATCTAGTTAAGTGTTTGATTGCAGTGCAAGAAGACACTCCCTTTATGCTTCTTGATGATTCTCTTGGCTGTTACTGCCCAACTCTGGACAATTTTCTTAGGAAAAAATCAAGTGTCCCCAAACACAAAAAGGTACATTTCTTCTTATGGGGAGAAATGTAACTATAGAGAATACTATCATGCAAAAAGAGGAAATCAGCCACAATGGTCTAAAGCTAATGAACTTTGTGCTATGTACAGCACACAGGTGCCAAATGGATAGGTCAATCAGATTTCAGTATAAGGATTCCAGTCTATCAAGCTTTGGAGGGAAAGCTTTCCACTAAAAAGAAATGAAAAATGGGGTCTGATATTTCATCAGTCTGAGTGAAATCTCTTGAAAGACTCACAGAGATTTGTTAAAAGAGCTGCACAAAAGCAGGAATAGAAACCTGCGTGGGAACGACTCACTCCAGAATGAACCTAGTAACCTCTACTTTGTAGAAGAGTGTTAATTATTTTTGTGTTAAATAGTTTTTGTAGTTATTGCTAAAAGGGAAGGTATAGTGATAGAAGCTATAATTTAGAGATGCTCCCTAACCAGAGACTGAGAGAGTTGGGAATTAGGAAATGGTCCCTCAGTTAGGGAACAGCTACCCAACTAGTTAGAGACAAAGGATCTGCAGAGATTGCCCACTGCTCCACAATTAAAATGTCGCTGTTAGTTCTTCTCATTCATTGTATGCCTGTATTTATATTATAAGCTATTATGTATATTTGTATCAAAAACACAAATTATATTAATTTAATAATTCATTTATGCAAAAAAAGTTATGATGGTTTTTGGAAGCTTAATTACTAAGAACATATAATTTATGCAAGATTGTATTAATTTTCTAAATTATCTAAATAACAACAAAGAGCCTGTCATCCTGTGTGATGTAGTATGAAATGGAAGGCAGTAGGATAAATTATGTGTCATAACTTTAGAAGGTAGCACATAGTTCTAAACTGTTTGTTGCTATGCTTTACCTATGCGCCTTTGGTACTCTCTGTGTGTTTGTGTTGATAGATCTGTTTACTTAAGATATCTTGTGCAAAGGTCACATCATTACATATAGATTAAAATTGAATATGGCTGTAGTATCAAGCTCAGAGACAATACAGGAATCATGGGAATATTATCTCTTTATGATGACATTTGAGCTAGGACCTTCTTTTCCTCCATGTTATCAAATATGACTTTGCTTCAGTTCTTCAAAGTTCAGACCACAACAATATATGCCTGAAGAAGGGTGACTGTGCCCAAAAGCTTGCTAAAAACTTTTTTCCAACTACTCATTTGGTTTAATAAAAGATATCACATCTACTCTAAGAACCTTTCCTGACCACAACAATATATTTTTGGTGGGGGTGCAAGGTACAGGGGAGGGAAAATGTATTATTTGTTGTTCAGCTTTTGAGAGTTAGTATAACACACTTCCTTTTGCACAAGGGAATGATTCGACCCTCTATATATAATTTCCAGTCAGTTGCCATCTATAATTAATGTTTTATATGTATTAAAATATTGTTCTAGAATTTTTACTTCCTCTCTTTCACTAGTTCACAAACTTTATGATACACATTGGGAACAGGCACACAAACAAGTTACAACAAGGTAAATGAGGGTGGGGAATTAGTGCTACACGACAACTGCCTGTTCTTGCCTCAAGGTAAATAAAAGCTAACCACTTCAGCACTCTTTCATTTACCAAGCAGTAAAAGCATACACAGAGATAGATACCATATAGCAACTGAAACAGCATAAATCATTGCCCTCACATACTTCACAGTAACATGCTTATGTGCCCATGCCACAGATTTTGATCCAAAATCTACAAATTATTCTATGTTGACAGGCCTATAGGCAAAGTGATAGGCTTTTTTGCTGAAGGGAAGCGGAAGAGCAGTGGATGTGAAATACTTTGACTGAAGAAGGATTTCATTACTAGTTCTGGCAACATTCTCATTTGTAAGCTAATAAAAATATAGTCTATATGAAATTAAGATGGATGTGTAATGGATTGGATTATTATGCTCAAAGAGCAATCATCAATAGCTCAGTATTAATATCTGAATTAAGAACTTGGAGGATAAGAATTGAGTTCATACTTCATAAAAAATTGTAGATGACTCATAGCTGGGAGGGGTAACAGATGTTCTGGAAGATAGGAATTGATACATTTGATAAATCGTCTTGATAAATTTGAGAAGTAGTCTGAAAATAATCAGATACAATTCAATAGGCAAAAGTGCAAAGTACTGCATGGAACAATCAAATATACAAAAATAAATTTTGGAAGCATTAGCTAGTTCGCAGTATTACAGAAAAAGTACTTGGGTTTTCACCCGATATGAGCCAACAGTGTTCTATTATTGTTAAAATAAAAAAGCCAATAGCATACTGAGATGTATTAATATACACATGTAAGTATCACTGCAAATCACAGTTGTTTCACTCTATTCAGCATACTGTTCTAAGATGAAGCCTTACATGGAGTAGTATATCCAATTTTAGTCACCACACCTAAACAAAGACATGGACAAAGAAATGGGAAAAAGGTCAAAGGACTGCAACACAAATGATTAGAGAGTTAGAAAATACAAGGAGAGATTAGAAGAACCAGGATTATTTAAATGAGAAAAAATTAAACTGGTAACAGTTTCATAATGGTCTTTAAATACCTGAAGGCTAGTAAAGAGTACAGTGACAAACTATTCTTCATGTCCATGGGGGAGAGGATATGAAGTAACAGTTTAAATTGCAACCAAGGATATTTAAATTAGATACTGAAAATAACTTTCTAATTATGAGTACTGGAATAGATTACCTAGGGCAAGTCTACATGAGACATTTACTGTACGGTTGGCTAATTAGCTGCACCGTAAACATTGCACCTCTATACGTGCACCCCTAGTAGGCTAAAGTAAACTAATGTACTCTACAGCAAGATAGTACTTGTAAATACTATCCTGCATATAATACATACAAGTATTATCATGCTGTGGAGTAACAAAACTGCAGCAGCACATGTGTAGATGTTGCAAAGGGGCTGGCTGGGGCATGAGGATGTTTCAGTTTGGGGGCTGCCTGCCAGCTAGTCCCAGGCTGAAATATCCTCAATGCCCCAACCAGCCCTCTTGCAGCACATTGAGTTAGGGGAGAGCAGCCCTGGGCTAGCAAGGTGCCCCACCAGAGACCTTCTAGCCAGGGCTGCTCCAACCCAGCTTAATGTGCTGCAATCCTGGGCACACATGTAAATGCACACCTGGGAGTGATAAATTCTGGTGTGGTAAGTTTATCTTACCAGAGTTTATTGTAGCACATTAATATGCACATGTAGATGCATCTCTAGACAGAGCCTAGAATCTGCATCACTGGGAGCTTCTAAAAGCATGTTATATAAACACTTGGGTGAGATGGCTTAGTCCAGGATGGTGGTGCCTTGATCAGGGGATTTGACTATATGACATCCTAAAAACATTTATCCCTATTTCCTCTATGATTTCTATTTCTGTTTCTTGGTGAATGTCTATTGATTTCGGTATGTGAAACTGGGGCCTTATATGAAAATAAAAGTGTCTCCAGCAGGGTTTTATTTAATGTCTTTCTGTTTCTCAGCACTCATGCATGCAGAATTTACTCTCCTGGTATTATTAATTTTCTATATTTATGATGCACATATTTTCCATTAATTCCATAATTTTTCATTAATTTTCCATATTTATGATGCACGGTAAAAATCTATTGAAGAAAACATTATGCTTTATTATTTGTGATGACCTACCCTAAACACACATTATTTTTTTTTACATATTCATACACTTTCTGCATCTAGCTATGTGATTCTTAATTATTTACTATATTATAGCAAATACATTCTGATTCTGGTAGTTTTCTTCCTACTTTGAAAAGAAAATACTACCTTCCTTTTAAAAAAAATAGAAAAAAAATGTTAAAAACCAAATGTTAACTTTATTTAATGAAAGCATGAGTGGGCATTTATTCATCATGAAAAACTGACTATTTATCTATGTAAGTAAATGTAACCTTTGTTATGGAAATAATTTTTCATGTTTCTTTTCATCTACACAGATGCATGTGTTCTAGGTAGACACGGTTCCTTGGGTGAATTTGATATCTTTTATTAGACCAAACCAAATGGTTGGAGAATAGTTATTAAGCAAGCTTTTGGGTTCAAAAACCCTTTGTCAGGCTAAGGAAGCTGCAGCAGTTGGTGTGTGCTCTTCCTGGATGGAATGAAAAGTAAACAAGCCAGGGGCTGGGCTGGGGAGTCAGTTGCCAGGCAGATTGTAATGTATCAAAAATCCAATGTCTATGTTTAGTCCATGATCTCTAGTATCCAGCAGGTTGATGAAATGGAGCTCATAGGCTTGTCTCTGGGAAGTGTTGTGTAAGTTTCCCTTGAGGATCAGGACTGAGAGATTGGAGACAGAGTGGCCCTCCTGTGAGAAATGTGCCCTCACCGGTAATTGAGGGTTTCTGTCTTTGATGGATTTCCGGTGTGTGTTCATTCTGGTGCGCAGTTGTGTGTTCTAGGTATTCTTTTAAATGTATTTACTTTTACAAGTACTTTATTTCCCCCACAGATTTTTAAAAGTTGAGTTTTGAATTATAGCTCTAGAGAAATAAATGTAAATGAACTAGAGGTCCCTTTGTTTTAGTTGAATTTAACATACATGATCACATTTTCAAGTGATTTTCATTAACATATCTGTGTTTGCATTCAGCTGTGTATGCTTTGACATGATCAGGAACTAATATTGAATGTATCCACATACAAGTATTTTCTCCTGGGAGAGCCCCAGAATAAAAATAGCTGCTGCAGGAGAAAAATAACCTGGAAATAACCAGAGCTACATCACTCCTGAGAGAGTTTCTCTTAGGAGAACCAGTGTGTGTACATGTTCCCTTTGGAGAGAAGCCATAGCACAGTCATCCAGGATCTAAGTCAAGGTTTAGGTCAATTTTATATGTATGTAAATAATAAAAAAGATGTCAAAATTGGAAATATTTTTTTTTTCCTTCAAGAATGATCTGCATTTCTTTCTGAATTCTTTCCCATTACTACTCCCACCCATCAGTCCTGCCTTTTTTTTTTTTTTACCTTTACATTTCTAAGTATGTAAGTTTGTAAGGCTTCCTCCGTCAAACATAAAAAAGTCATTTTTTAGGACAGCAACTTCAGCATACATTGGATGTTTACAAATGCAAAACTGCAAATGTGGATTTCATCACTAAAGCTCTTAATTTGGATTTTTAATTTAAGGAGGCAAATATGGAACTGGGTACAAGGTTAAAAATACATGAACAGTGGTGTGCTGCACTTATCTTCAAAGAGGTCAAGTTGATATAGTTACATGTTCCTGTTGACTAGTGGCAATAAGCAGCATTTTTATTCCTTTGCATATATCTTGAGTATAAAGCTGAGAGAGATGTTTGATTTGTTTACTTTGACAGTTTAGGATTAGTTTTGTACTGAAATTCTACCTGTTCATCTTGTTTGTTTGCATATTGTAATTCTGAATACAAGCACATACTCTCATCAGCACATAAATTACAAGTTCACTATTAAAATGAACTAAGTTTTATCAGCCAATTAATCAGAATGCAAAATAGGTACATTTTAAAAAGGAGAGCTAATTTGACACTTGCAAACAAGATCAACAAAAGTAAAAAAAAAAGTGAAATATTATAGAACAACAGGAAAGAAGGAAAAAGCTGGGGAAATAAATTGTTAACCTTGGTACAAGTATTACCTAAAGTGTTTAACAGCCCCTCAAATCCAACCTTTATTCCCTGACAGAAGTGTATTAGTCAGCAATCTCAGCATCAAAGTAGCAAGCAGGAAGTCATCATGCACATTACAGGCTGCTGCTATCATGGATAGCAAAAGAAGGGTATAGAAACTGATAACCTGAGTAGTTTATATATGAAGGCCTCTTTTTACTCATCTGGCAATGTACAGAGGTAATTAATTCCTACTTTTATATCTCTTTGTCCTGCCACAATAGTGCAAATGGACCTTTGTGTAAATGAAAGCAAAGTCCTGGGATTCAAAAATAACACTTTATGATGCAAATTATGCCTTAGATTTGAAAACTCAGGTAATTATTTTTAAATAAAACCACATGACATTAATTGAATCTTTCACTACTTTTTACTTACATGTTCTCAAAGACTTGGGAAAACCAATAAATGGTCCCTGAAATTATGCACAGTTTTTCAATACATTTACATCTTTGCTTCATTTTCAAAAAGCAACATGCATGTACAACCCTGCTCCAGGTACATATATATATTTAATAAACGTGGTGTCAACAAGCATTCTTAGGTGAGTTAATACATTTAGAATTGGGCTGAAAATGCACAGTGACAGTAAATCAATAAAAGTTCAAGTAGGAAGGGACCACAGAGTGAACAACTTAGTAACCAATAACACCAGAAATGTCAAAAGGGGCAATTTTCTCTTTTCTTTGGAAAACAACTGTGCATGGTGTTGGGGTACTAAGACAAGCATAAGCTTCACCTTACTAAATGCTTATGGGAAGCAAAAACCTGGAGGGAACAAACTGAATGAATTTTCCCCTTTAGTTCAGTGTTGAAAGGTTAGTATAAACATTGAAATCCTGAGTTAGTGTCTGTGCTCTTCTACTTGGGTTCTGGATGCTTGACCTGAATTTTTACAGGTCAGTTTACTGATGTGAAGCAACTAATTTTCCATACCCAGACAGTATAAAAACAGCTGTCATGTTTCAAAATAACCATACATGGTGGTCAACTATAAAGTTAGATATATTATATGAAAGCAGCCATAAAGTGAAAAATAAAATAAATACAGAGACAAATGTTGCTTCCATTTTTCTCACATTCACAGAAAGGAGAGAAAAATATAATGTAAAGAATGGTGGCCACCTTCCTTAGTGTAATTTTGGGACCCATTCAATCAAAATGAGAGGATATATGAAAAGAGTAAATGAGAAGGAGCCTGGTTTGATGATACAGTGGGTGTGTCTACATGTATATTTACATGCACCTAAACTTAATGCGCCTTTGCTTAAGGTGATTTAGACACACATCTACACATGGATGCGCTAATATACAATAAGGCACATTAAATTTAGGCGCAAATATCTAAGTTGCATTATAGATTCATAGATTCTAGGGTCGGAAAGGACATCAATAGATCATTTCTCATCGAGTCCGACCCCCTGCATGGGCAAGAAAGAGTGCTGGGTCTAGATCATCTAACCTCCTCTTGAAAACCCCCAGGGTAGGGGAGAGCACCACCACCCTTGGGAGCCCATTCTAGTCCTTGGTCACTCTAACTGTGAAGAAGTTCTTCCTAATGTCTAGTCTAAATCTGCTGTCTGCTAGCTTGTGGCCATTATTTCTTGTAACCCCTGGGGGTGCCTTGGTGAATAAAACCTCACCAATTCCCTTCTGTGCCCCCGTGATGAACTTATAGGCAGCCACAAGGTCGCCTCTCAGCCTTCTCTTGAGGAGGCTGAAGAGGTCCAGGTGCCCCGGTCTCTCCTCATAGGGCTTGGCCTGCAAGCCCTTAACCATACGAGTGGCCCTTCTCTGGACCCTCTCCAGGTTATCCACATCTCTCTTGAAGTGTGGCGCCCAAAATTGAGCACAGTATTCCAACTGCGGTCTGACCAGCGCCCAATAGAGGGGAAGTATCACCTCCTTGGATCTGTTTGTCATGCATCTGCTGATGCACAATAAAGTGCCATTAGCTTTTCTGATGGCTTCGTCACACTGACGACTCATGTTCATCTTGGAGTCCACTAGGACTCCAAGATCCCTTTCCGCTTCCGTTCCACCAAGTAGGTCATTTCCTAGGCAGTAGGTATGCTGGACATTATTCCTCCCTAGGTGCAGCACTTTGCATTTCTCCTTGTTGAACTGCATTCTGTTGTTTTCTGCCCATTTGTCCAACCTGTCTAGGTCTGCTTGTAGTTGTTCCCTGCCCTCCGGCGTGTCCACTTCTCCCCACAGTTTTGTGTCATCCGCAAACTTGGACAGAGTACACTTCACTCCCTCGTCCAAGTCGCTGATGAAGACATTGAAGAGTATTGGTCCTAGGACCGAGCCCTGCGGGACTCCACTGCCTTCCAGGTCGATACCGACCCATCCACTATGACTCTCTGGGTGCGACCCTCTAGCCAATTTGCCACCCACCGGACTGTGTAGTGATCCAAGTCACAGCCTCTTAATATCCAGATTTATCATAAATAATTACAAAAAACCCCCCCTTGGAATTGTGCAGAATGCAGCAAGCCCACCTTCTGACAGGGGTGGGTTGCCAGGAGCTCATAACTCCAGTGTAGCTTTCTAGGAACAATTCAAGGTGCTGGTTTTGACCTATAAAGCCCTAAACAGTATCTAAGGTGCCATCTTCTTCCTTATACCCCATTGTGATCCTTAAGGTCAGCTGAGAGAAACCTTCTGCAAGCACCAGTGTGCCAAATCCTCTTGGCAAAAACATGTGGGAGATCATTCTCAGTAGTCTTCCCTCAACTTTGAAATTACCTCCCTCTTAAGGCACACCACAGCATGAACATCTTATGGAAGTATTGTAAAACCTTCACATTTGACTAGGCATTTAGGAAACAAAGCTAGGCTGGAAAATGTAGTGGTTTTCTGCTTTATGGGTTTTTTTCTGTACTATAAGCATTTGTTTCTGTTTTATGAATTATTCTGCACAAAAAGTTATTGTATGTTGCCCTAAGACTTGTTGGGAAGGGTGGCATATGAATTAATTAAATAAATAAATATTAGATATTATGCTTCACACTGGATGCTAATCTCTCACTATTATTAATCAGAATGAAATCCAAATGCATATAGATAGAAGATGAAGGGAAAATATCTCCCAAATGGCTGCTGTATAGGTTTTACATCTTGTAAAGGTTCTCATACTTGCCATTGTCAGAGACAAGACATTTAATTAGATGACCCTCATGTGTGATCTGCAGTTCCTATGTTCCTATGTTTATTCACTATAAACAATGCAGTAGATTTGTTCACCCATGTTTTGTGTGTTATGTACTGCAAAGCAGCTATGACCTAAGAGTCTGCCTGGATTTACACAACTAAAGCTTTGCAGCATCAGAATTATGAAAAAAGCCAGAATATGTCAGTGGAACTGTTCCAAGAGTCATTGGAATGTTTTCCCTTTTGTTTTCAGTGCTTTAATAATTTCTAAACCCCTCTTGCCTATCTTGCCATTTTAAGCCTATCAAAGGTTTATAATCTATTCATTCTGAGCTCAATTTTGTAATAGGCAACACAAATATGAAGGTATAGGATGCTTTTTTATCCCTATGAAGTCAGTATTGTCATGTCTGACACAATGCAGCAGATCAAGCAGGTGCTGTGGCACCACCATATACACTCAAGGATAGATGAACTGAAATGGGTGGAACTCTCCCCGGAAACATACACACATCCCTGAACTACCACAAAGGAATAACAGGGAAATGACTTGAAAGCTTAATTCCCCATGAAGCACATAGATAAAGGTATAGGTACAGACTATGGTACATCTCCTGCAGTTGGGACAGTTCAACTATGAAGGATGCCTTACTTGGGCCACATTGGAAAATGAAAAAAGACACTTACAGTTAAAATGCATATGTGATGGGTCAGCAGGATCATAAAACATCATTTCTTCTCCCTGACTGGCTGATGTACACATTCAACAAGGGTGAAATTCACCCCTATATAGAAACACAAGTTCTATGCAATATTTAAGTCTTGTAGAAGGGGTTTAAGTGGGATGAAATAACATGTAGACCTTTTGCTGGCTGATTGAATTTTATCCCACAAGAATAATAAGTGTCAACTATGGTGATTTATTCAGAGTGAAGTAAATACCTATCCAAACGTTCCATAAATAACAAGAATCTGGAAGTGAATAAAAGTGATGCTTAGGAGACGGCTCATATCCTAAGAAGGACCAAAATGGAAAAGATTTAAGCAAAGGACTGTTTCTTGAGGTCAATTGCAGGATCATGATCTATCCCAAAGACTGATGGAGAGGGAATCAAAAGCAATAGATTTCTACATTCTCATTTTACTGGCATTCACATTTCTTAAGGAAATCTCAGAGATAATTAATTCTTCAAATTGGAATTAATCTATTTTCTTTACTTTATAATATTAAATAATCTAGTCTTTCAGAATAGCTTAATAAACACATTCATTCATTAGGAACTAAAAGCCAGGCACAAATGATAATGGCAATTATTTGTAATTTTGTTGTGTATAACAAGTATAACAACAATAATATTATTTGTTATTATTTGTATATAATATATATAATTGCTATTTGCTCATTCTTTCATTTTAAAACACACATTGCTCTTTTTTATTAATCCACTGTTAAGAATCACATGACATTATTAATAAACCAGCATTTCACTTTGACCATATTGGCTCCAACCAAATATAATTTAATGTTGTCCTTGGAATGATCTTTTCATACGTTATTTACATAAACAAAACATGTAATAAACCCTACATACTTCAATCTCATTGATTAATATTATACATTTATCCTGCAATGGAGCACTTTACAGGTTAGGGATAAATAAACTAAAAAAAAGAACGTGTGCAGGAAAATGAAGCATTTAATATACAGTTCTACAAAGACCATTCTGTTTAAATTAAGACTGTGGGCCAGATGTTCATCTGATGTAAATCAGTGTAATTCTATTTGAAGTAAAGAACTATGCTGATTTACCCCAGATGAAGATCTCTTCCTTCAACTCATGGGCTATCTCTGCTTGGCTAGAAAATGATTAAATTAGAACAGTTTTACAGTGAACAATCTGGGCAGTTTCTTTATTTTTCATTACTTTCTCCTCAATTTTTTTGATATCTTTCACCTCTTAATTATAACATACAAAGCTACTAATTCCATTCACAAATCTAATTCAGATCCAGTATACCTATTTGGTAAGGGACAGAAGTTACACATAAACTGGTTTAAGTGATCAGGAACCGGTTTAAACCTGTAACAGAACAGAAATTCAGTGTACATTAAACCAGTTTCAAAGTGTCCAAAACTAGTTTAAGATAAACCTGTTTTAATGTAGCACCAGAATTAAATGATTTGGGTCAAACAACTTTATGCAACTTCTGACCCAGACCCTTTCCTGATTTAAGTTAAATCAGAGTCCCCCAGCATCCCAACATGTTTTTAAGCCCTGGGCTGTGCTCTCTATTGCAACAGAGTGGGGGTGGCCCTGCCCCAAGCTGTCAACAGGGACTTTCTATTCCCAGCAGCCAGGAAAAGGGCAGATTACCCCACTACACCCCCTCCTCTGCTGGTGAATCAACCCAGCTCCCAGCTGGGGTTGGGGAGTAAAGCCCCTACTGCCAGCTACCCCCCTACACCAGGCACAGGGTAAGCATTATCCTCGCATGCCCCCCCCCCCGCCCCACCCCCACTCCCACCTCAGCTGGCCCACAGGTCGGGAGTGGGCGTGGTCAGAGAATAACCCCAGTTCCCAGCTCAGGTGAGAGGAGTAAAACCCGTACTGTGGGCTCCACTACTCCCCATAGTGGAGCATCCTTGGGTCAGCCTGGAGCCCATGGGAGGGCAGACATTCAGGCAGCAGAGGCCCTGATGCACTCCCTGCCGAATTGGCTGCCTCCAGAGAATGCCCCAGTCAGGGCAGCAGAGTGCTCTCCCCCGGCCATGCTAGGATCTGCCAGGCTGCAGACCACACTCACCAGGGAGCCCCATACTGTAGGACAGGCTGGGGCAGTGGAGTTGCAGCCAGCCACGCAAGCCCCCTCTCTCCTCAGTGGTGATGCTACCCTGTACCACAGCCTGGCAAGCAGAGTGGGCTGGGAGCCACAGAGGCTATGCCAGGCAGGGCTGATGGGTAACAGGCACCGGCTCTGGCCATGCATCAGGGGAGGACTCACACCACACCCACAGGGAGTTTGGGGAGTGGGCGGAGGGGCCCAGGGCCCTGGTGGAGATGAGGCATTGAGCTGCAGCTCTGCCCAGGAAGTGTCAGGCAGCTGTGATGCTGACCCTCACCCCAGACCAGCTCCAGCAAAGCCACAGTACCAGTGGCTATGCTCACTCCACCACTCCTGGGACACAGTAGGAGTATGGAATGGGTGAGGAGGAGGGATGCAATGCAGGAATTAAACCCCGCTTCCCCTCAGGCTACTGGGGCCTGGCTACACCCCCATTCCTGCCACTGGAACAGCCAGTGAGTGAGCAAGGGTAGCAGGGCTGGGGACTCCTGGCACGGGCTGCTTTCCTCCTTTCCTTCCAGGCACACCCCAGCTGGGGTCCCTGCAAGCCAGGGTGGGGGTTTAAAACCGTCCCCAGTCATACTCAGGCCTGCCAGGCCTGGTCACCCCCTCCCCTCTAATGCATTTTCCCTCCAGCTAAGGGCTTGTTCTAGCGCCCCCCAGCTTCTGGCCTGAGGCACTGTAGTCATGTGCTTGCATTTCCAGAATCAAAAGTGAATGTCTATTCACTTGCAAATTGGTACAATCTAGGCAGGTTAAATTAACCTGCAAAGATTGAATCAGCTCAGGCTGGGGCTTTTTTAATGTCTGTACCTAGCCCTGAAGGCTCTAGTGTATCTAAACTACATGCAGGACTAGTTACATTTATTAAATTTAACCATTTGACTAACATCTATTATCTGACATTGGGCTTTCGCTAGTAATTTATGTGGAACATATCCATAACACATAATATGATTGACTGATACAGACAAAACTGATGTAATGGATAAATAAACAAAACCAAATATTTCTGCCCTTTCCCAGATATGAGGAGAGGAGCCTGTTTTACTCTTCCCAGCACAGCAGCCTGGCCCCTCCTTGCAGCATGCTGTTCAGCTCACAGCTTGCTTCCTCCTCCTCTGCTTACTCTTCTGGGAGTTTTAGAAGCTCCCAGCAGGACACTCCCTTCCTATCCAAACATCCTCTAGCTGGGCTTTTTTGACAAGGCTGATGGCTCTTTTTTTAAAGGACAGACCTCCCAGTTACACTAACCCTTTGAAAGGTAGGAATTTAAGCCCTCCATACCTTCCTTTAAAATTCTCTGTTAGCTTTTGTGTCTCCTTGTTGGCTTTTGTAAATCTCCCTATACCCATCCACTGTATAGGGAAACCTACACACCTAAGTCCGGTTTATTAATTCCCGTGGTCACCAGAGGACATAACCGCTAAGCTAGTACTCACGTGTGGCCCTAGCCTTTTGGACCACTTTTTTGTCATAGGGGGGAAAAAAAAGAGCCCATCAGTTCCACCAGAAGCCTGTGTGACTTCACAAATATAACTCTATATTAGAAATCAGGAAACCTAAGTTATACTTCCAGTTCAGTCATGGGTTTACTGAGTGATTTTAGGCAAATTGTGTCATCTTCCTGTGCCACTGTATCCCATGTTGCTTATATATTTCCAAATTGCATTAAGATAAACTTATGAAAAGTGCTAAATAAGAGCACTTTTCATAAGCTCAACCCAAGAACTGCCTCTCTCAAAGCTCTTTACTAGGCCTGTGCAAATAGGGAACTATTCAATTTGGATTTGGCCGATTCACATGCCAGCAATTCAATTCAAAGATTCAAATCATTTTTCCAATTTGATTCAGCCAAATTAGCTTTGGAAGATTCGGAGCTGATTCAGAAAGATTTGGAGATTTGACCATAGAGTATAATGGGGAATCAATGAATAGCTATAATTTTGTCATTTTTTGGCTGATTCAGATGAAACATGCAGGGGTGGTAGCCTCTGCTGAGAGCATGAAGCCTGCCAAGCTTCAAGGTGATAGGTACAGGGTTTTCTGGGAAACTGAACCTCAAAATTATGAAAGCAAAACTCATATCATGTGTGTGTGTTATAACACAGCAGGGGGAAAAAAAAAAAAACAACTGTGGGGATGGTAACAAAGCCTTCCAAGTTTCAAGGAGATAGATACAGAGGTTTCCGGGAAACTGAACCTCAAGCTGCTGACAAGCAAAACTCATGACATAGGTGACACTGTGTGTGTTAAGGCATAACAGGGTGAAAACTGCAGGCCTGCCAAGCCCTGCTGTGGCCATGAAACCTGCCAGCTTTCAAGGAGATAGGTGCAGGGGGGTTCTGGGGCCCTGCACCTCTGGCTGCTAATGGGCAAAACTTGTGATATAGATGCTTGTGCAACTGTGTCTGTCTTGGGGCACAGGGTGGGGTGAAAACTACTGCAGGCCTGCTAGGCCCTGCTGCGGTCACAAAGCCTGCCAGTTGTGCCTGTCTTAGGGCCCAGGGAGGTGAAAAAAACTACTGCAGGCCTGGCAGGCCCTGATGAAGCCATGCAGCCTGACAGCTGTCAAGGAGATATGTGCAGGGTGAGTCTGGGTTCTGGGGCCCTGCACCTCTCATCGCAGGCAGGCAAAACTCATGACATGGTTGGGTGACACCGGATGTGTGTTCAGGTGCACCCTTCCTGGTGCTGGGATCTCTGCACAATATGGCAGTGTGCCCCATTGAGGTCTCCTCCTCCCCTACAACCTTGAACTGGTCCACCACTGTAAATGGCAGCAGGTAAAAATAACTTAGATGGCTCAGCACCAGTAGCACCAGCAGCATGTAAGGTAGCCAAACTAAGCTGTCACACCCTTCTTTCCTCTCAAGTAGGAGCACCTAGTGCGTGTCTGTTAGGTGCCCCCTCACTGTGCGACTCTGTGTGTGTGTATGTGTGTGTGTGTGTGTGTGTGTGTGTATTTGTGATCAGGTGCACCCTTCCTGGTGTAGGGGCCCCTGCACAACATGGCAGTGTGCCCCAGTGAGGTCTCCTCCTACCCTGCAGCCTCAGTCCAGTCCACTACTGTAAACAGCAGCAGGTAAAATAACTTAGTGAGTAAGCAGCAATAGCACATTCACACCAGCAGCATCTCTGGTAGCTTAGCCAAAATGTCACAGAGCCTTTTTTTTTAAAAAGGAATTGAAAGCAAGAAGTAAAGATATTGGTTTGTATATATGTTAGTCCTGGTGTGTGATGGCTTATCTTTTTATGTGTATATGTTTATTATGAAAAAAAATGGAATAGAGAAATATATCTTAGGAAGCTTTTGGGTTGAAAAACCCTTTGTCAGGCTTAGGAAGCACCTGCAGTTGGTTTGTCTCCTAGTCCTGGATGGAAGGAATAGTAAAGAAGCCAGAGGCTGGCCTGGCACACAATGCAGGCAAGAAAGCCAGTCAGTGAAAATGGAAATGGAGGGGTCAGGGGGTGAGGGACAGGTTGGGATGGGGGGGGGGGAGCAATGGTGATGTAGCAGCACACGTAGAAGTGCACAGGTACCTGGCGAATCAGATGTCCAGCAGGTTGCAGTGTGTCAGAACTCCACTATGTATATTGAGTACATGATACTGTACCTACTACCTAGGAGACTGATGAAGTGCAGTTCATAGGCCCAGCTCTGAAAAGTGGTTTGTACATTGAAACAAGTACCTAACCTCATTACCAGAACTGAAGTCAACTTTCTACAGCTCAAAACACAAAACCTGCCAACTATCTCCAGTACCCCCACAAACTTCACACCAGATTCTATCCAAGACAGCAATACCCAACTACCTGTTGGGGCACATTCCTCACCAAAAAAACCCACTCTGCTTCCAGTCTCTCAGGCCTGATCCTTAGAGGGAACAAATTACAAGTGTAACATGTGCATGACTGCCAAGCACTTTTAAAATGGCCAATTTTGTGAAAAATTAACTCTTGTCAAACCAGCTATATGATTAAGGCAGTCTAAAACTGAAAGCCTTAGGGAACTCGAGTTCCCTTGTTGGTTACAAATGTCCAACTCGGGATCCTTAAAAAATCTGGTTTATTAGGCAGATTGAAGCACTGTAATGAAGTTAAATCATAAACCTTGGGGCTGGTCCCCACGCGCGCACGCACACACACACACACACACACACACACACACGCACACACACACATGCACACACACAGTAGCAAGCTACAAGAGTCAGGTATACCTATCCCATAGGCGCTGGAGTCTGTCGTTGAGGCTTCTTTCAGCATAGTGTTATCTTCTAGGAGGGGGTTGCCGGCTGGTCCTTCTGGCTGGGCAGGTCAGGTGCTGGTCAATTTAGAGATCAAGAGGGCGTCACTGAGGGTCACTTTTCACTGCTTTTTATCTGTCCTTGGCAGACTTTGGTGACTCCCCAGTTTTCAGGTTTGCCCAACCCAGGGGTCATTGACCCTTGTGGGACTTCCCCCCTCAGTGGTTACTGGATGGCATCTGTCAGCCCCAGGGGTCGTCCGCATGTATGTGCGGGTTTGGGAGTCCATTCATGAATTTTGAATAGGGCTCTGGGAGCAGTTGATCTGGAGATATTCAGCCCAAAAGTTGGTCCCTGGCCTTGATTAACTCAGGCCAGGGCTTCTAGCCCTTCATCAGTGACGTTTAGAGATTTCCCGGTTGTTACATTGTCTTCTATTGAGTTCTTCCGTTGGTTGATCTGCAGTTTCCTTAGGTGTTAATCGCTGCCTGCTACCATGTTACACATCCAATCACTGATTCACTTGCTCTTTCAGGGGCCAGCTTGATACAGGGAAGGGCAGTTTGATTCCTGCCCTTGTTAATATTGTTACAATATATAACTTACTTATGAAACTAAACACATTTAGTTGAAAGTTGAAAGGTGAGGAGTATAAAATATAAGCTACAAAAGTAATGCCATGGCACACAAATAGATAAAAATACCAAAATACAAGGGGAGATACAAAATGCACACATACAAATTTCAAAACACAATTCCTTATCTTAAAGTGAAAGAAAGAGGAAGGAAGAAAAGGTAGAAGAGGAAAAACATATCCAAGGAGGGGAGAGCAACTGCAGGCAAGAGGAAAAGAGGCTTTCTGCTACACCCTTGAGGGTTAATTTTTCATATGGGAAGGGAGGAACGGGAGCAGCACCCAGCTGCTGGCTGTTTTGCCCAGCCTGAGCTGGAGGTGGAGTTAGAATGGAGTAGGGGTGTGCGAAGCGCGCCCTATTTGACTCAGATTTGGATTCAGCCTGAATCAGGGACAGTGATTTGATTCATTGATTCGAATCACTGTCCCTGATTTGGTTCAGCTGAATCCGAATCTTAAGATTCAGTGCTGATTCAGAGAATCAGGGATTCAGACACAGACACAGCTTTAAATGTTTTTTTCTACATAGCTCAAGGTAACAGTGCGGCTTATGAATACTGCAATGCTGGGGTGCATGGAGTGTCCCACAGCAGTGCAGGGGGGCCCTCCACATGCTCAGCGGTGAACCTGGAAGTGGACTGGAAGTACATCTGGTATACTTCTGGGTCCACCAGGAAGCATGCTGCCCCCCCCCCCGTGCTCCCCCAGCTCCACAGTTGGCCACGGGATGACTCTGGGTGCCCCCCCAGACCCAGGAGGCACCAGTCACCAAGCCAGGGTCATGCAGGGGGGCCCCCAGTGCACTACCTTGTGGACCTAGAAGTGAACGAGAACTACTTCTGGTCCACTTCCGGGTCTGCTGCCAAGCACACTTGGGGACCCGCTTGCACTTCTGTGGGACACTCCATGTGCCCCAGCATCACAGTGTTCATGAGCTGCCTGCTACCTAGAGGTATGTAGACAAAACATTTAAAGCTTTGTCTATGGCCAAATCACCAAATCATTCTGAATCTCTCTGAATTGATTTGGAGGGTTCCGATTTGATTCAGAGAGATCCTCTGATTTGATTTGGATTCAGGCCAAATCTCCACCGAATGGAATCAGGGACCGAAGCTTCACACAGTCCTAGAATGGAGCCCCCTCACCACACAACCCCCCCACCTCCTGTGACTCCAGCTGAGGTATTGGGGGGAGCTGGGCCAGGCCCATGAGGTAAAGGAGCTCTGTTTCACCCCTGACTTCCAGCAAAACAGCCACTGTATGGGTGTTGCTTTTGTTCCTCCTTCCCCTACTGACAGGCCTGGAGGTGGGGGGGGAAGGGCTAGGGAGAGGGGCAGTTCACCAGCTTCCTTTGAGGTTGTTGGACTGTCTCTACTTGTTTTCTAGGAGGACCAGTACAGGCAGGCTTGATTCCTTCCACCCCCCCAACCCAACAGGGAAACATCGGTTAGTTTTGAGGGGAGAAGGGGCTAACTCACAGCACGTTGTATAAAGTGCTATGAGTAGAGCACAGCCCCTAATGTCTGTAGGCACCCATAGATTATTTTTCAGTGACTGATGTCTCACTTAAGTAAAAACATGTTTAATTAACTAATTTTGAATTAGTTAGTTGGGAATAAACTACAAGTTTTGAAGTTTAAAGATATAAGTATGCTCTGCCTTTTTATCTCTTTTCAGTTATCTTTTTCCATATTTTCAGTTTAGTGTATTAAGCTACCTGTCAAGAAATAATATCATGAATGATGCAGCAACACCTCCAACATCATATTACTATGCACAGGAAACTTGAAATGTGAAGAAATAACATTTAGAACACATTTTTTACCAGCCCCAAAGTATTCCTGTCATTGCATATCCTACACAATTCCTATCAAAGACAATGGGACCTACTCATGCATTATTAAAATATGTATTTGGCTCTAAGAATTGACAACTCTGCCTAAATATGAAGTTAACATACTAATAAATGGCAAGCATTTTCATGGTTTAATTCATACATGAAGTTTGAAAAAGTGCCTTCAGAATTTCTGTTCAGGTGTAGTTACTAAAGCAAACTAGCCAGAGCCTTTTTATTTAGTGTCACAGGGGCATGCTTCTAGGTCCAATCTCAATGTCAGCCCACCTCCTGTCTAAGGGCAAACCACCCACCTTACTCACCTGCCATGCTTGTTGTAATTTAATGAAGGTAATAATTAAGCAGGAGGCTGCGCTTCCAGTGCCCACTGTTAAAGGGTGATATGTACACACTCCAACTTCCCCTGTACATGTCCCATGACTCACAGATATTACCCTGTTTGTTCATACTGCTTCGGCTTGCAGCCGGGTCAAACTCTGACCTTTGTACAGCCTCTAACATACTGACCTGATCCAGCCTCCCTTATACCACCCCCCTCTTACATGGACTGCTGTCACTTCACCCATCTCTGGGCCACACACACCCTGCTCTGCTCACTTGAGCATCTCCTATAGGCCTTCAGGCTTGTTCTTGCACTCCTTGAGTAGCCCTGGCTCAGCCTCTTGGGTCCCTAGCCCTCATCTGAGCGGTGACTACTCAATTTACCAAACTCTGGGTTGACTCTACCCCTAGCCCCTCACCAGGCTTCACATCCTTGCCCCCTCCTTGGGGATCACTCTCTACCATCTCACTAGGGCTTGGGGTCCTCCACCTGCAGGCTCAGGCTCAAGTGCCCGGCCCACCTCACCAGGGTCCTCCACTCCTTTAGGACTCTGGTGCTTCTCCAAGTGTGCCTGACCCCACCTTAGCTCATACACTACCCACTAGGCAATGGCGGGAAGGGTTATTAAGGTGCCCGACACCAGCTTTCACTGGGGAGGCTTGAAGTCCTGGTATTTAAATGGCACTGCCCTGCCACGGGCACCTTCTGGCTGCATGCTCCAGTCCTTAAAGTGATGGAGCGCTGCAGCTGTTCCATCACATTTAGTAAAATTAAATTCTAGTTTGTCATCTATCTAAAAGAAAAGTGGCATGCACAGGGCTTAGGGCACTAATTTATGACTTCAGGAACCTTCAGGAACCTTAGAACAAGTGCTTGGTCTGCTACAGATTCCCTTTGTGACCTTGGTCAAATCATGTAGGTACATAGCTGGATCTACAATTTTCGATAGGGGGCGCAGATGGTGAGGTACATCATCACCTATAAAACAACACATACTTTTCTCCAGTTAAAAATAAACTAGAAGCTTTACTGACATACTAGGGGCTTATGGCTGTTTATGACTGAAGCAAAAACAAGTACAACTTCATTGGAATGCGTTAAAAACAATGTGCAAATAGCAGACAGACAGCAGAACAGATAGCAGAATAACAGAATATAGGATAGTATGATGCGTGAAACATCAAGAACATTAAGAAAAATGAAGGGTCATTAACACCTGTGGAATTAAGATTGTAGGTGCATATGCAATAAGTGGATTTAGATATTTAATTCCAAAGGTGTGAATCAAGTGCCACTTCACTTTGGAGGTGCAAAAACTCCATATATGTAGCAGTTTTCCCCGGCTGCCTGAAAATTTCACCTCAGCACATGTTCAAAACTTCATCAGGTTTGTTTGGTGAGAAGCTCAGTGCCTAATTCATTCTTAAGTCTCATTAGAATCCAGAAACTAGGCTAAGGCTTATGTCATATGAGAGCCTGAGTCTGGTAGACATTCTCTGATAACATCCTTCACATGTTGGCCAGATCAAGTTGTTCCTCACCAAAGGCAGTGACAGCTACCTCTATCTCAAGTTATAGACAGAGTTATAGACCTTTTATATAAGTCCCTAGTGAGTAAAGCATTTATTCAGGAATTAGGAGAAACAAATTTGATTCCCACCATTTCCCAATGCAGTACAAGGCAAGATTTCTACCACCCATGGAGCACACACATTTTCAGTGGGGTGCCTTGAGTCTACTGACGGATGCCTTTAGTCTAAGGACCTCCAGATCACAGGGGGTCAAAGAAAGCTCAACAATACCAGGCACTGAAGTTAATTTTGTTTTGTTATATGTTTATTTATTATCATTGTGGTGTCACAAACCCAGACTGGGGGTGAATTTCAGTTAGAAAGCAGCTAACTTATATTTATGTTTTAAACCAGAAGCCTGAGAGTGGCTGTGAAGGGAGGTGTGGAGGCCACATGGAGTGCCTGGAAAGGTGCTGCCACTCTTTCTGGAGGCCAGGACTGCAGACTGAGGATCTGAGCCTCAGGCTAAAAAGACTATCTAAGCAGACCCAGACTCCAAAAGGGCAGTGGGTGATAGAGAGCCCCAAACCCCCAAAAACTATGTAAGCAGACTCAAGTCAAGCCTGAGGAAGAACAGAGTCAGAAGTGCACCCTGAGCTCACTGGGCTGACAGCAGCTTCCCCACTTTGCTTTAACATCAAGGCATGGAAGGTGAGACAGCAGGGTAGGACCCTGAGAGGCCAGAATGGGAGAGTAGGCCAGGGTCAAGGTGGCCACTAGGGAGTGACACAGATGCCTTTGAAACCTGTCTAGTTACACCTACCCATATATTAAAATGAAAGAGTGATCATAGTACTTTCTATGCTCTGGAACCTGGATTGATAGAGACATTTCATTCGCCACTAAGCATCAGACATATTGAATAGCTCCAGGATGTATGTGGAATATACTCAATTTAAACATTTCCCTGGTCAGCTTGTTGGCAGTTTTGATTCCCATAATGGAGTGCCTACATATCCTCATACACTGTAAAAAGGGCTTAGGTACTTAGCTCTGAGTTCTACTCTGGGAACCAAACATTATATTTTAGATGCTTCAGGCTTTATTGGACATGACTCTTATGGCAAGAATCATAAAAGAATTTAAGCACTGAAGCATATAACTTTAGGGTGCCTTGATGCCTCACGAAATCCACAACCCCAGGTCAGGCACTATGGATGGGAAACCAAAGATATTTATCTATTAATTGTTATACTTTCTTCTTACTCCATCTGAGTAATCTTAGCTAGCATATATGTATACTGAATTTGAAAGGACACTTGCAATTGGTTATATGGACATGTTTATACACAAACACATAATAACATATGCTTACATTTTGCATACTTATTTCATTAATAAGATTATTAAGTTAATTAAAGACATTTCAGGAAGCTTCTGATTTTTGTCACCCAAGGACAAACCCCTACTACTAAGGGACAGAACACCATTGGTCATAAAACACTTAACTATATTTGCAGGCTCTAAAAGATAGCTTTTATAACTTCTACTTACTTTGATGTTTTGTACAATTTTCTTTTATGGTATGGTTTGGGAAATGTACATGATAGTTATTAAGCTATAGATAAATAGTTATTGGTATCTGTGCTTTGTATTTAATATATAATTAGAGTCTTTATTTGCAAGTTATAAATATTCTATAGTTGGCAGACTGTAGAGCTAGAAAACATTTAGTTAAAAGTCAAAGCAATCAACAAGAGTTCTTCTCAAAGAACAGGATACCTCCTACTTGCAGGGTGTGTATTAAGGATGTGTTCAGGGGCAGGGGCTGAGCTTCCTCATAAGAGAAGAGAGCCCCCCTGGAAGATTTGAAAACCATAACCTTCGGGGGAGAGGGGCTCTGATCAGATTGCTCCTTCCAGTGAATCAGGTGTTTTTTGTGCAGACCGCCTTCCCCTTCCCACCCCCCCAACCCCGAACCAAAGTGTAATCCAAACCCTGCCTATCTGTACAAGACAGTGTTTTAGTATCAATAACTGCTTATGTCAAGAAAACAAACTTGGTAAAATACTGAATAAAAAATGTAAAGATGTTCCGTTTCAGAAGAAAAAAGGAATGCTGGGAAGCATTATCAAGAAAAGCCTGTAATTTAAACTTAGTCAAAGGATGTTAAAGATTTTCATATTGAAAGCATTTTCTTCTGAAAGTGCTCTAAAGCCTTTTCAGAGAATATGGATAATTGCAAAGTGTTCAGCAGATGTTGGTTATCTTTCTATAACTCATGATTTGTCTAACAGTGCAAACCAGTTGTTCTCAACCATTTTGGACTCAAGGCACCTCTCAATGGACTCGAGGCATTCCTTCATATTTTTTTGTGAATTGAGTGGTACCCAATTTCAAAAACAAAGGTATATATTTCAATGTTTGCCTCTTTGCATAGGTGCTGAGCAGTGGGGATGGGAGAATGGCCAGGCCAGCATTAAGCCTGATCCTGCGCTTATCTGCTTATCTCTTCACACCAAACTTATCACCCTTCAGGGATCTCTTCAAAGAATCTGGCAGGACCCTGGGGTATCATTACATCCTGGTTGAGAATTACTAGTGTAAAACTTGGCTGCTTCTTTGCACTGTTATCATGATGTCAGGGAGACACTGGAGGAACTAAGTGGATATCTTGTTTTGCCAGTTTGATGGGGTTTAATCCTGTAGTTCCCAGTAATATTAATAGAAATTGCCTGTTTAACACCCTCTAGATCAAGTTCATTTTTTGTAATTCCATTAAAAGTATAAATTCCCCAGAGCCGTGTCTCTCCAATAACAATAAAAAATTAAAACAGCCTAAGAAAACAAACTTTCCCTATTATTTTTATAAGGGAACTGGAGAGGAAGTATCCTTTTCCCCACAGTTGCTTCTTTATAATTTACCAGTAGCACGAATCAGCATATTAAAAGGAAGCATATAGCATAATGCAGGTTTAAGCTAGTAAATTCTGAAATGTGCTGCAGAGGAGCAAAAGGTGTAAGTGCAACCATGTATAATGTCACTTGGGGTTAATGATGAAATAGATTGTTTCCCCATTTTCAGTGAAAGCATTTGTGAAAAGATGTATTGCTCTAAGTTGAAAATCTATACTCCGAGACAGCTGCTGACTGGTAATGAGATCTAATGAGCTGTCTCTTTACCAGAAAAAAAAATAACATTTGCAATAACAACCCCTTTGCAAATTGTAAGAGCATGGTAGCAGAGACAACTTCCCTATCCCAAACTGATCTCAGATGTTGGTATCAATAGAATTTCAATTCAAAGGCAAATTTCCATTCTCTGACTACTATGAAGTATAACCAAATACAAAAATTAAACGGGGAATCAAGCATTAGTATCTACAAAATAGGCATAATTTGCAACTATCTTCTTGTTGTTATATTGTAGCATCTGCCCAGGGTTTTAGCTTTTGTTAAAATAGTACTGACATTATTGTAAATACCACATGATAATTAACAAATAAAATTAAATGGGAATTCAAATTTGATATAAACAATCCTGGGTGGATCCAGGATCTGACAAAGGAGGGTGCAGGAGCAGCCACCCCCACTGCATTGGTAGCTACACCCCTTCTCCTAGCCTTCTCCTCCCCACCCTGCCAGGTAAGAACACACTCCACTGTGGCAGCATCTGGGGACTTTTATTAAGCCTGCAAAGCAAGTAAGAATCTCTCCCTTCACCTCCTAACATAGAGGCATCCCCCCATCCCTACCTGCTACTATTGCTTTCCCTGCTCTCCCAAGGGCTGGGAAGCCTCAAAGCTACTCTTCCTTGCTCCAGCTGGGCTGTGGGAGGGCTAGGAACCATGACAGCTCTAGCAACCAAGATGGGCAGGAGGTGGAGGTGGGAAAGGGGAGGGAAAGCAATGCGCCTTTGAGCACTGAAGGAAGGGAGAGAGATTAGCTCAGGCTAGATCCAATCTGAAAGTGGGGTGCAGCTATGTCACTGCATCCCCTCTGAATCTGTCCTTTTACTTAGAATATGAAACAACCATATTTTTTAGTTTCACCACTGAGGAAACAGAAAGAGGATGATATTAGGCTTAATTGCAATATTATTAACAATGGAATTAATCAGGAGTAATTGTGATTTAATAGTTATTACTCTTTTTAAAATATCATAAGTGTGGCAGCATGCCTTTGGGTGCTTGCCACTTTAAGGGTTGGATCAGGCGGCAGCTGGGTGCTTGATTGCGGCAGCCATTCTTAAGACCCAGGATATATATAGGGTGAAGCAGTAGTTTGTTTCTGGCTGCTGTGAAAGAGACATCAGCTGGCTGAGCTGAGGCTCACAACATCCTGGAGGTAAGGGCAGGAGCTAGAGGGATGGTTTGGAGGCTCCTCATCCTGGGTGTGACTGAAAACTGCACCCTGACAGGATAGGGAAGCCTGGTGGGATTGCCGGTGGTGTGGCAGCCCAGCTTAAATACCAGGACTGCTCACCTCCCCAGTGAAAGGCAGTTTGGGGCACCTCAATAACCCCTAGCCCCCACAACACTGTGGGTATAAGGGGGCCAGGCACAGCTATGGCCACCTGAGCCCAGGCAGTGTAAGACCCCAGGTTGGGCTAGGCATTTCTGTGGCCACCTGATCCCCCACAGGGGAATGAGACCCCGGAGGCCCCAGGGAAGGGATAGATGTGTAGCACCAGAGAGGGGGTGGTGGTGAGGTCTCTGAGGAGGGTTGAGTAGGGCTGAGGGTCAGCCTGAAGGGCAGCACATGGGCCAACCCCATAAAGAACAAGTTGTTGGATATGAGAAGCCTGGTGAGAAGCTAGAGCAGAGTTAGCCCTCTGTGTAGTGAATCGGCTAGCCACTAACCAGGTGAGGGTCACGGAAGAGGCCCAACAGACTGTATGTTGCCACCCGAGGCATGAGTTGGATAAAGCCCCAAGGCCTACGGGAGTCGCTCCAAGAGGAATCAGGGCAGAACAAGTTGTTGATGTGAGAGAGACCCTGTGAGGGGGTAGAGTGTGAGAGGCCCTAGTGAGAGGAGGGCGGCATGAGTGAATGTATGAATGAGGCCTGATGAAGGACTAAGTTCTCCTGGCTTTAGGCTGCGAGCAAAATGTCATCCTGGATACCATCTGCAAAGCATAGGCCATGGTGTAGGAGAGGTTTCGAGCTGCAAATGGTACCCTCTGGCATCGGGGCCTGTAATGGGTAGTCTCTTGCATTTTCCACCAGTTATGTGTACAGCAAAGTCATGGCAGATGAGACTGGGCAGACTGCCCCATAGACAGGTGGGTGGGCCAACTCGAGACTCAACCCCAAGTATGCCCCCTGTCACTAAGTAAGATCCAAATCAAAACCAGAACATCAGTCTTACCGCTTACCCTACTTAATAATTGTTAACTTTTGTTAAGACCTTTTCACACATGTAGCTGCTCTTAATGTTCCACAATATTAACCAGAAATGTTTCATCATACTTTGCATTGCATGGTATGTCTTTCTTGGATTTTCAAAAGAAAATGGAATCTGTTTTTGAAAGATTATGAAAACAAAGTTCCCTTATGGTGAGTTACAATAGGATGGAGAATTATTCTGGTACCATTAGTAAGTTAGATTTAAAAAATGCTCTCTCTGATGTAGTCAATAAATATCTATTCCAGAAAAATGTATATTATATAATGCAGGTGGTAAACTGGAAAAGTTCCAAAGTAGATGCTTTGATTTATTATTTATATTTGTTTGTTTATTTTTAAATCCATAAATTATTCTTTAGTTAAATGAGTAGGCAAAATTTGAACTATTCCAACTACTAGCTATAGGTATTTTATATAGAGCGAGCCCTATAACATAGCCCTAATATCTATCTGTAATAGAAGAGATAAAGGTACAAGTCTTTTTTTTTTTTCTTGCATAGCTTCAAGTAACTCCCAATTTGCTACTAAAATACCATTGTAGGTATATCATGATAAATAATCATAATATGTAATAAGGAATTTAATTCAAACAGGATTTGAACTTACCCATATATTGAAGATGCATAGCAAGAAACTTTTGCCACTAGGTTATATCGTCTTTGATTAATATCCTGGAGAACTCATAGGTGATAAATGAGCCAAAGAAGAGTGCCCATATTGTTCCATCAGTGAAAACTCTATTGAGAACAACAGAAAAATAATCAAATGTTTTCTATAAAGGCAATAGAATGTAAAGTGCTTTCCCCAACTGAAGTTAACAAAGAGTAAGCAAAATGTAATGAAAAGCCAACATAATATAAAATGCTGCATAGATGCCTGAATATATCTTAACACAAACTAGCCTTCATTCTACTTCACCTTCTTTTGGTATAGATAAGGTTAGCTGCGCAAATTAGATGCAATATTCTAATTTCAGAGCATTTTTAAAGCATGCCCACTTTACACAAGCTTGAATGACTACAGGGAGCTGAAGGAATGGAGAAGCATAGCTTTGCTCAAATGAGAGAAGGCCACAGTTTTTATTATATGCCATACATATTTTTAACAGCTGAGCAGAACCAGAAAAAAAACTATAAAACTAATCCTGAGTGTTCTCAGTTCAGAAACTAAACACTTAACAAGACACTTATTCAAATGATCCATATAGTGGAATCTGAATGCTAACTGTTGCTTTATTTCCCACTTTACCCACTCTCTCAAAGTCAGCTGATTAGAATTTATGATATGTTGCATACAACCTGAAGTTACCCTTTCAGACTGATACCTGCATGTGTCAATTAGATTCACTATTGTACCATATAACAATATGACATTTTGTTCACTACTGTTAGAATGAGATAACATTACAAAAATAAAACTGAATAATATTCAAATGCTTGTTTTTGTCAGAGCATCTTCTTAATAACATTTGAAGGTCATGGAATCAATTAAAAAGTTTCTGTGACAAATTGGAAATGTTGATCAGGCCTTTCTTTCTAAATAGGTAATAGTAAAGTAACCCTTTTTTTTTTTTAATTTATTCTGACTTCTTAGCATGCTTCTCCATATCTGATCAAAAATATTTCTGATGTTCTGAAAAGGGAAAGAGAAACAAATAACAATTCAACCCTGTTAGGGATCCTCCTGCCTCGCAGTTCTAACAGTAAAGAAGTTTTTCCTGATGGCTAATCTAAACCTACTTTCTTCAACTTCCAGCCACTGGTCCACATCCTGCTGTCTGCAGCAATGGGAAAAGAAGTATTCTTCCTCTTCTCTGTGGTAACCCTTCAGATATTTTGATACTCCTATCATGTCCCCTCTTAATTGCTTTTTTCTGTGAGCTGAACATGCCTATTTTATCCAACCTCTCCTTGTATGGCTTTCCTTCCAAACCCTTTTTCATTTTTGTTGTCCACCTTTAGACCCTTGCTAACTTCTCCACAGATGAACTGAAGGGCATTTAGGATAAACAGGGGAGACAAGAGCCTCTTTTAGAAGAAGAGACTATAAACAAGCTTGTCTTGTTTAGATGAATGAAAGAAATGTTATGGGGGGGCAGGGGCTGGAGTGAGACTAAGAAATAAGACTATGAGTGCATCATCAGGGTAAAACGGGGTCAAAGAACTATTTAAACTAAAGACAATGTTGGCACAAGATTAAATGGTTATTGACTAGCAATGAAGAAGCCAAGGCTGTACATTAGGAAATGGTTTCTAGCTTTCAGGGGAATGAACATAGAAACAGCCTTCACCAATAGGAAGAGAGGGGGCAAACAACATAATTTATTTTAAGATAAGTTTAAGAACATGTTATACCTTCCTACCAGAATGTAGGGTGGGATTTGATGATTCAGATGGTGCCTTGCAATGCGATGGCTTCCAGTTTCTTGTTTGCTATTTACTTCTATCTCAGATGACTGACCTAAGCAGTGGACTATAAAATCAATCTCTCTAATTCAATATATATGTAATTATTTATAGCAAGTGAAACAGCTCCCCTTGGATATATTGAGAACCAGGTGGTTACATTCTTTGGCTGACTTGTGGAAGACCCAGATATAACAATTTGTTCCATTCATGTTTTTAATATGGATCTTCCACATCCCAGCTAGCTTCCATGGACACCAAGTCATTTGATGTTCCATATCAGAAGAAGTCTAATGTTAAAAAGTTAAACAGTAAATATTGATTTTTTTTATTTTTTTTTTTAAGAGCAGCATAGCTGGGACAGGGACATCTTAGTGTTTGCTGTTTGTACAGCACTTGCTACAATAGAGTGTTAGGAGTTCGTATAAGGTAATGCAGTGCAAATAATAAATACAAGTTAGCAATGTTTTTTCCTTTTTTTTTTTTTTTATTCTGCATCTTTCAATAAGAGAGAAATGTAATGTATAGTAATTTTTCTGAGAAACCTTGTAATTTTGCTTTTGAAAGTAGGTAACATTATTGTGATATCCATGGTACCTACTGCATAAAATACCTCCTACTTAGGAAATGCTTGGGGAATATGGTGCATCCTGAAGCAATGCTTCATTTATATTTTTAAATTAAAAAGAAAAATTGTTGGCATTTCTTTTCACTAGCATCAATACCAATGCAATGATAGCTGAAAGCAGTAAAACCTTCTCACCAGTGAAATATGAAGCAGCTTAATATAGGTACTATTGTAGGTGACTTCTGGATGCATCCATCAAATTCAAGGCACAGTACAGTTAGAGTTTAGATGCATATAATGGTAAAAAGCAATTTTTGGAACATGTACAGGTAATGGGATGGATGTGTTCTATGCACAGTAAGCAGGAGCTGGTTGAGTAGGTCGATATAGTCTGATCCAGCATTTAATGAAGTCATTGGGAATCCTTCCATGGAGTTTAATATGACTTGAAACATTCTATGTAGGTTCTAGCAAAAAATGTTCTTCTGTGGAGTAGCTGCTATTCTTAAAACCACAAAGGGCTACACAGAACTTTAAGGAACATCCTTACACCTTCAGACAACTTGTATTACCAGAGCCTTCAGTTGCAGCATTTAGTGCTATTTATGTACCTCCTTTTTGCCTAAAAAGAGAGCTGGATTTGGGTGAGAAAAATATGATGTGCATCTTACCCAACAAAAATGAAAATTGCTTCTGTCTTTGCCCAGAGTCAGTGCATCTACATGTGCACTTTACTGTGGAGTTGACTAATTAGATCTGCAGTAAAGCATCAGTGTACATGTGCACACCTACTAAGACACAGTAAACTAATTAACTCCATGAATAGGATAGTACTGTCCAGGACAAATACAGTAAAATAATTACAGATGCTCAAATCCACATGTAGGCTATGACCAGGGTGGCTGGGGCACAAGGGTGCTACAGTGTGGGGGCTTCTTGCCACCCAGCCCCACACTGTAGCACCCTTGTGCCCCAACCAGCCTGTCACAGGGCACTAAGGTGCCTGCTACTGAGAGAGCTGGGAAGACTCCTCAGGTGCCGGTTGCTGAGGCAACTTGTGGGAAATAATGACCCACACCTGCCTAGCCAGCTGATGAGGAGGGGCAGGGCCTGGCTCCTATATAAACTGCAAGCAGGAGGCCAGGTGGCAGTTGCTATCCGGCAGCCAAGGAGGAGGGAGCTCTCAGCCACATTACAAAGGAGAGGCCTGAGGAAGGAGCTGCATCTGATACTGCAGAGAGGGAAAGGATCCCTGGTAGGATTGAACGTTGTTATGGCCAGGCGGCTTCTGTTTACATTGTAGCCAAGAGGCTTGTGTTTGTGTTTGCTATTTGTTAAACTGGTGGCTTGGGTGAGGCTATTAGGGGTTGGAGGAGGCCTCATAGGAGACTCACAGTAGAGTGGGGACCCCAGTGCCAGTAAGGGTGCAGCATTCGGGGTGCATAGACTCCAGCCCAGAGAAGGGCAGCATTGCAGAGAAGCCCCTGTGTGGGCATGGTGAGCCCCGAGAAGGGAGCATTACTGAGAAGCCCCTGTGTGGGCGTGGTGAGCCCCGGAGAAGGGAGCATTACTGAGAAGCCCCTGTGTGGGTGTGGTGAGCCCAGAGAAGGGCGGCATTACTGAGGAGGCCTGAGAAAAGGGTGCAGAGAGAGAGAGAGAGAGAGAGATGGGACTGCAGAGAGCCCGAGTGCCAAAGAGGGTATGGGGAGAGAGAGAGAGAGGGACAGAATAACGTTCGTTATATGTGCAAGGCTTGGGGCGTGGTATTGGGGTGGTAGGAGCCATGCATAGCCCATAAGGCTTGGGTACGGGGTCAGAACCTTATAGGAGAGACCCCAACATACCCGATAGGATCGGTAGTCTCCCGCTCACATACTAATACCATCAAGACATGGCAGACGAGATTAGAGCGGGATAGCAAAGGTCCAAGAGGACTCCAAGGACGCCCCATGTAAGGCGCAGATGATCCGGAAGATGGCGCTGGGGAGGGCTACCTGTCACACAGCCCCTCTTCAGCCTGTTGAGCTAGGGTGGAGCAGCCCTGGGCTAGGAGGAGGATACCCTGCCAACCAGGACTGCTCCACTCCAGTTCCAATTGCTGTGGCCCTGGGTGCACGTGAAGATGCTGAACTCAGGAGGCAGTTGACTGGTGCAAACTACACCGGAGGTTATTCAGGCACATTAATAGCATGTGTAGATGCACCCAGTGAGACCAAATGTTCTACTCTGGGGTTAGCGTAAAGAAAGATGGCAGGAGGGGATACTAGCTGTGCTAACAGGAAATGGGAAAGTGGATGGGGAATTTGTAGTTGAAGGGGAAATACTGGAAAAGTTTATAATGAAGCTGAGGGGAAAATGAGAATTTCTATGTCACACACAAATAAAAATTGTCCCGAGGCTATACACATAACATATTTTTTTGTTTGCATTCTTGAGTTTGTCCATCTAACTCTTAAACTGTAAGCTCTTCAACACAGGCTGCATATTTTGTGCTATGTTCCAATGATGCCTGGAACAAAAGGGCTCAAGTGCTGGGTCAGGCTTTGGATGCTAACAGAATGCAAATTATAGCAAAATGCATTGCATAACTAAAATAAACCTTTAAAACAGACATAACATTGCTAGGCCTTTTCACAGATTATCACAGCAGGTTTCACTATAATTATCATCTCTAATGATAAATGGATGTGTACTAGTCAATTGGACTATTCATGTGCTTAAAGATAGATATGTGTTTAACTACTTTGCTGAATTAGGGCTTAAATATGAAAAGACTGCCTAGTCTCTATAATTACAAAATAGGTTAAATTTTATATTTGAAATACATGTTCAGTGTTGATCATTAGTTCTTAATGCATTGTCTGATACAAATATAGGTTTCCTATATAAGGGACAGCTGCACTGTAAACCAGAACTAGCCCATGAGGTCTGCTGCCTCCTAGCACAAATCAAGCAAAAATAGGTTCTGAGATGACTACATGATGTTCCATATCAGAAGATGCCTAATCTTCTGGGGGCGAACCCCCTAGCCCACTAGGTCCACTGCCTCCCTGGGGCCTGCAACTGGGATGTTGCAGAGAGAATCCCTAGGCTTGTTCAGCCCTCCAACCATTACCCCATGCTTCTCATCCATGTGGGCATGAATGACACAGCCAGGAGTAATCTGGACTGGGCCATGTGACTACAGGGCTCTGGGGGCTAGGCTTAAGGAGTTGCGAGGTGCAGGTAGTTTTTTTCTCTGTGCTCTTAGTTGCAGGCCACAGACCTAGGAAGGAAGAATGCATCAAAGAAGTGAACCAATGACTCCAGTGGGGGTGCTGCTGAGAGGGCTTTGGTTTTTTTGACCACAGTGCACGCTTCAGAAAAAGGACTCCTGGAAAGGGACAGCATCCACCTCATGTGGAGGGGTAAGTCCCTGTTCTTGTCCAGGATGGCTGATCTTCTAGATAGGGCTTTAAACTAAGATCACCAGGGGATGGGGAAACACTGACTGGAGCACGCCAGGGGACCAGAACACTAGAAAGCTCTGAAGTTGGGGACACAAGGAGAGCCACTCTTGCAAGAGCTGGGGGAATAGTTCTCCCTCAGCATGACAGGAAATGGAGTGTCTCAATTGAAGGACTTGAATGATGGTACACTAATGCCAGGTGCATGGGGAACAAGCAGGAGGAGCTAGCCCTCCTACTCTCCAGTAGGCATTATGATCTAGTAGGGGTTACAGAGACCTGGTGGGACTCCTCACATGATTGGAACGTAGTCATAGAGGGCTACACCCTGCACAGAAGGGACTGCATAGGGAAGAAAGGTGATGTAGCTCTTTATGTGAGGGAGCAATATACCTTCTTGGAGGCTGATGTCAGATCCAAACAACAGCGGATCAAAACCCTCTGGGTCAATCTATGGTGGGGGCGGTGTGGAGGCACAATGAGGGAGACCTAACTGGAGGTATATACTACAGACCACCAAACCAGGGGAAGGATCTAAATCTGGAGTTGTCTTGAACTGTCAGAGGCTACATGTGCATGGGACATGGTTGTCATGTATAACTTCAATTATCCAGATATCTCTTGGGAGGAACACTTGGCTAAACTGAATCGATCAAGTTGCTTCTTGACCTGTATCAAAGAGCTCTGCCTGACTCGGGAGGTGCATGGGCCAACCAGAGGTGACAGTATCTTAGACTTGGTCTTGGCCAAAGGAAATGATATGATAAGCAGCTTTAAATATAGTGGGTAGCCTGTGTGAGAGCGACCACAAAACCATCACTTTCACTGTCTGTCACAAGCAGGCAAATCAGTTAGCAGGGTTGAAGTTCTGGACTTCAAAAAAGCAAATTTCAACAGGTTCAGTGCAATTGTAGGGGAAGTGCTATAGGACCAGGGACCAAAGGTGAAAGGAGTGCATGAAGAGTGGTCATTCTTCAAGGACACAATCCTCGAAGCACAAAAGAAGTCCATTCCTATGCAGAGGAAAGGTAGCAGAAGGGCTGGTAAGATCTCTTGGATTAAAAAGGATATCATGGTGCTCTTGAAAAAAGAGAGAGGAATACAAACAATGGAAGCTTGGCACAGTCCTCAAGGAGGACTATAGAGCAATGGCCCACACTTGTAGGAGGAGATTAAAAAGGCTGAGGCAGTGACTGAATTTAAACTAGCAATAGAAATAAAAAACAATAAGAAGTCCTTCTTTAGGTATGTAGGAAACTGAACTAAAACAAATGGAAGCATAGGGCCATTGCTTAACAACTCAAGACAGATAGTGACCGAGACTAAGAAGAAAACTGAATTACTGGATGACTACTTTGCTTCAGTATTTCACCAGACTAAGGGGAAAGTCATACTAGATAAGGTTCAGAATGGGCATGGTGGGAATGACCACTTTCCTACCGTTGACCTCGAGCTGGTGCGTGATCAGTTAGAAATCTAAAAGCCAGCAGGACAGGATGAACTTCATCCAAGAGTGCTGAAGGAGCTGGCCATAGTCATTGCAGGACCTCTGGTGAAACTCTTCCAAAACTCATGGCATTCAGAGGAGGTCCCTGAAGACTGGAAGAGGGCCAATGGTGTGCCCATCTTCAAGAAGGGGAGGAGAGAGAACCCAACCACCTATAGGCCAATTAGCCTAACTTCTATCCCAGGGAAAATCCTGGAAAAAATCATCAAGGAGTCTGTGTGATATGCTTGCAGAAGGTAGGATTCTGAATGACAGCCAGCATGGCTTTGTCATGGGCAGGTCTTGATTATCCATCTCAACTCCATCTACAGCCAGGTAACTTGCCACCTGGATAAGAGAGAGGAGGTCGCTAGACTTCCAAAAGGCCTTTGATCTGCTTTCCCATGTTCTCAATAGAAAACTAGAGGATTGCAGGCTTAACTGCTTGACAGTTAAGTGGTAGGAAGCTGGCTGCAGGGTAGGACCCAGAGAAGTCTAATGAACGTACTTGTGTCATCCTGGTGAAGTGACCAGTGGTGTCCCTTGGGGGTCTGTGATTGTTCCAGTGTTTTTCAACATCTTTATCAAGGATTTGGATGTAGGGATGAAGAGTTCACTGGCCAAGTTTCTGGATGACACCAATTTATGTGGGAGTGTGGTCACACTTGAAAATAGGCTGCAGATACAGGCAGACCTGGACAGGCTGGCAAGTTGGGAGGATCAGAACCAGACAAAATTCAACATTGAGAAGTGTAAAGTGCTCCATATGGGGACAAACAATCCCCAACATACTTACAGGCTTGGTGATGCCAAACTGAGTAGCACCGTGACTGAAAAGGACCTAGGGGTAATAATTGACCATAGCATGAACATGAGCCATCAGTGTGATGCTGTAGCCAGCAGGGCAAGCAATACTCTGGCATGTATCAACAAATGCATCTCAAACAAAACCAAGGAAGTGATTCTTCTGCTTTACTCAGCATTGGTGAGACTGCAGCTGGATTACTGTGTCCAGTTCTGGGCACCACACTTCAACAAGGATGTGGAAAAGCTTGAGAGAGTCCAGAGAAGAGACATCTGTATGACCAGAGACTTGCAAGGCAAGCCATACAAGGAAAGGCTGAGGGATTTGGGTCTCTTCAGTCAAAAAAAGAGAAGGCTGAGAGGGGACTTGGTAGCAGCTTACCGCTACATCGGGGGGGAATACATCAAGAGCTTGGCTTCCTCAGGGAACCCTTGAGGAAAACCAGGGTAATGGCCACAAACTCCTGGAAGACCATTTTAGGCTTAACACTAGGAAAAACTTCTTCACAATTAGGGTGTCCAGACTGGAATAAACTCCCTCCAGGGGTGGTGCAATCATCTACGCTAGAAATCTTCAAGAGGAGACTGGAAGGTCACCTCGCTGAGGCCACCTGACCCCACCTGTCTTCCCTGCCTAGTGCAGGGGGGCTGAACCCAATGATCTTGCAAAGCCCCTTTCAGTCCCTAACATCTGTGAATCCGTGAAACCTATGTAACATTAACTTTCTGTAGCATTCCTTTGTATATTATTCACAGCAGATGCAAAGGTTGTTTTTTGTTGTGTTTTTTTTTTTTTTTTTTCCTTTCATTCCTCTGGGCTTAGCTATCTGTCTCAAGTATTGTCCACTAAATGAATGAGCACTTTTTCCACTTGTTCCTTCAAGCAGGATGTTTAGTGTATAAGCCGCACTAGGAGAGTAGTAACTCCACATGAAAAGTTAATAAGTCAAATATAACTGCTAGCCAAAAGATTGCAGGCCACATCTAAATTGATGAACTAGGCACCTAAACAAGATTTAGGTGGAATTTAGGCTCCTAAATCACAAACAGCATTCTGAATCGACATGCTCCAGCAGCCACAAAATGCCTTATATGCCTGAATTCAGTAGATGCTTCTATTCTGGCCTGAAAAAAAATTGTTTGTTTCCTTAGCCTGAGGCACAGCAAGTAGAGAAGCAATCCAGTTCAAGCAGCCATGTGCCTAACCTATATAACAACCCAAAACAGAGCTGGGAAAAAAATTTCACTCTACATAAGTTCTTGGAAGGGTCTGATCCATTAGATCTCCTCAAGAACAGCTAATTCATGGCAACAACATGAAGTTCAGTACAAAGCACAGTAGCCACAGTTACTTTTATTTGAACATAAATATTATAGAGATGGTGTTCTCCTTTCGCATATCCTGATTGTTAGATCTTTCACCAAAGAAGTGAGAGACCAAGGCTCTAGGCTCTCCTCAGCCTGAGGGGATTAAAACTTTCTGAACCTTGCATTCTTTTCTTCAGAGCAGCCCAGTTTCAATAAGAGGCAATAAAAAGTGTTCCCCAACACTTTCTTTATTGCAGGGGGCAGTATTGTCAGAGAGATAAGGTGTGAGTTTCATGTTAACCAGGGTGTAGACTCAGGTCTCCCATTCCCAGGGTGAGTGCTATAATATAACTATTTGCCTGTTGCACAAAGGCACTGCAGGATCACCATAATGGTGTTTTGTTTTTTTTTTTCTCCAAGTGAAAAATGTATTTTATGCTCTGCTCTGTACTGAAATCAATATCGTCTGCATGCATTAGGCATCCAGTCTGGGTAACACCTCTCCTCTAGACATTCCAAATATCAGATGAAAAGAAGTACTAAATATACACCCTATATGAGTTGTGTACATTTTGAAGAGATGATGGAGTCTGGGGGCTGACTGGCTGGGCATCAGCTCTGCACAAAAGGACCTGAGGGTTACAGTGGACAATAAGCTGAATATAAGCGAACAGCATGCCCTTGTTGCCAAGAATGCTAATGGCATACTGGGATGCATTACTAGGAACATTGCTAGTAGATTGAGGGAAGTAATCCTTCCCCTCTATTCAGCACCGTTGAGGCCACATCTGTAGTACTGTGTCCAGATTTGGGGCCCCCGCTAAAGAAAGGATGTAGAGAAGTTGGGGAGAGTCCAGAGTAGGGCAACAAAAATGGTTATGGGTCTGGAGCTCATGACTTCTGAAGAGAGGCTGAGTGAAGTAGGCTTATTTAGTCTGGGAAAGAGTAGACTGAAGGGGGATTTAATAGCAGCTGTCCACTACCTGAAGTGTGGTTCCAAAAAGGATGGAGACAGACTTTTCTCAGTGGTGGCAGACAATAAAACAAGAAGCAATGGTCTCAAGTTGCAGCAAGGGAAGTTTGTTAAATATTAGGAAAAACTTTCTCACTAGGAGGGTGGTAAAATGCTTGAACAGGTTATCCAGAAAGGTTGTGAACTCTCCATCCTGGAAGGTTTTTAAGACCCAGATAGACAGAGCTTTGCCTGGGATGATCAAGTTGAGGATGGTCCTGCTTTGAGCAGGGTGTTGGACTAGATGGCCTCCTGAGATCCGTTTCAACCCATTTTTTTTTTTATTTATTTATTTTTTTTATTCAAGAAAAGTGAGGGGAAAAGAAGAGCTGGAAATTTCCAAGGGATGTCTTGTGTCTAATGAGGGGTGTCATGAGTCTGATAAAGTGTGCCTTGAAAAGGGTTGAGAACCAATGGTCTACATGACTCAAAGTTGATGTGGCCTGATGAACCTATTTCCAGGGTACTGAAGGAACTGTCACAGGAGATCTTGACCCTTTTGGAAATAGTATTTATGAAGTCATAGAGAAAGGTGAAGTACCAAAGGACTGGAAAGGGGTCAACCTCATGCCCCTCTTTAAAGAAGGCAAAAGTAGGACCCAGGGAACTATAGACAGGTTAGCTTCACCTGGATGCATGGAAAGTTACTAGACCATTTCAAAAGGAAGTCCATTTGTAAGCACATGGAGAAGGAAAGGCTTATCGCAAGCAGCTAGCATAGCTATATTATGAACAAATCATGCCAAACAAACTTAATCTCCTTCATCAAAATAACTAGCTAGGTGGATAAAGAGAATACAATGGTCATAGTGTATCTGGCCTTCTGCAAGGCTTTTGACAAAGTCCTACAAGACCTTCTCCTAAACAAACTGAATAAAATGTGAATTGGACAAAACTACTACAAAGTGGACAGACAACTGGCTCCAAGTGAGCTTCAGTCCAGAAAAACATTTGCTATACTTTGGGTAGCCTATAAGGTTCAAATCTACCCTACTTTCTATCTAATAGCACAAGTAAAGGGTAATTATAAATGGATTCATGTGAGAATGGCAGGAGATTGCAAGTGAAGTCACACAGGGGTCTGTCCTGCGCCCAGTTCAACATGTTTATTAACAATTTGGACACTGGAATAAAAAGCTTCTTGAGAAAATTTGAAGATGACACAAAATTTGAAAGGATTGTGAACATACTGGAGAACAGGAGAAGGTTCCTGACCGATTGTAAAGCTGTGCTGGAATTTACAGGATGAAATACAATGCTGACAAATGAAAGGTGTTGCACCGTGGTAAGAATAATCAATAACACAAATACAACACAGGTGACAACTGGCTGGGTGACAGCACTGCAGAGAAGGATCTAAGAGCCTTGGTGAATTATAAACTCAACAGACTGCAGTGTGATGTAGTTAATGTGATTTTTGGGCTTCATGGAAAAGAGCATTAGGTAAAAGATACAGGAGGCAATCTCATTGCTTGGTACTGGTTTGGCCTCATCTAGAGTATTGTGCGCAGTTTTGGGCTCCATCTTTTTAAAAGGATGGGGTGAAGTTAGAAACGGTCCCAAGGCAGATGGAAAAAATAATAAAAGGTTTGGAAGGCAGGCCTTATGAGGAAAGTATGAAGGAAGTAGGCATGTTCAGCTTGTCGAAAAGGCAATTTAAGAGGGAACATGATTATTAAGGTTGCCATAAAAGAGGAAGAACACCTTTTCCCATTTGCTGCAGAGAGCAGGACATGAACCAATGGCCTGAAGTAAGTTTAGATTGGCTATCAGGAAGAATAGATCGGCAGTGTTAGATAAGTGAAGTAATGGAATAGATTGCCTAAGAAAATCATGGAATCTCCATTATTGGAAGTGTTTGAGAAGAGGTTGGAACATTGGCCAGGGCTGATCTAGTAGCTATGCTTTTGCTTTACTATGGTAATTCACAGGCTCTGGGCTTGTCTGGTAGCCACGTGGAGTCAAGAAGGATTTTTTTTTTTTTTTTTTTTTTTTTTTTTTTTCCCTCTCCTGTTGTCAGGGTTTTTTGTTTTTTCCTGATTTCCTCAGAAGCACTGGGTGTTGGCAGCAGCCAGAGCTAGAGCTTTTGATTGCAGTGTGCCAGTGTTCCTGCTGGGGCTAAAACCTGGAGGTTTTTGCCTAGAGAACCTTGCCCCTCTAAGTCAGGCCAATTGCCACATTTGGGGTCTGAGAAGAGTTTTAGTCTGTGGTTAGATTGGTATGAACTATGTGCGTGTGTGCATGCACGTGCATTATGAGAAAGGGTTTTCCTTTCTCTGTAGCAGATGGTGTGATTCTCTTCCTTGAATCTCTTGATCAAGAGTATTTTAACAAGCTTTGCAGCAACAGGACCCTGGTTGCTATTATTCCCTGCTTTACCTGTGGGCAGGTTAAGTTTCTATGTCTTGTAGTTATGTGACGAGGTTGATGGTTCAGCTGTAGGTACAGGAAAGAGAATTTGTATGAGATGGTCTGGATGGGGATGATCTTACCTTCACCAGGCAGTTGAACTAGCTGACCTTCCAGCCCTACTTTTCCATGATTCTGTGATTTCACTATGCATGCACATGTCTACCCACTGCTGGACTCTTCAATCTGTCTACATCCTTTCTGTAGTGAGGGGACCAAAACTGGACACTGTACTCCAGATGTGGTCTCACGAGTGCTGAATAGCGGGGAAGAATCACTTCCCTTGATCTGCTAGCAATATTTCTAACAAAGGAAGCCCACTATGCCACTAGCCTTGTTCACAACAAGGGCACACTGTTGGCTCGTATTCAGCTTACAAATGGATTTTGTAATCTGAAGACCACCACAGGTCCGAATGGTTTTAACACTGGAAATTCCTGTGTGAAATCTCTGGGTTTAACTCTTGAATCATGTTTGCACAGTGCTAACAAGTCATGGAACCCCACATCTTTGAAATGATGTCAAAATACTCCAGGGTGCCACAGGACCCCAGTTAAGGATGACTGATTTAGATGCACCAAAAGCTGTCTGGCTGTTTATTTTGTTATCTTATCACTCGGCTTGTCTCCTTTCTTACCTAAATAAACCTTATTAGCTGACTGGTTATGACTTAATTCATTTCTGAAGACTGAGAGAAAGTACCTATTGAGCAGCTCCACTTTCTTTGCACCTTCTGTTAACGGTTTACCCTGGCTACTTAATGGTGGACCCACACTTTGCTTAGTCTTCCTTTTCTGGCCAAAATATAGTACCTTTTGTTTTTAACTTCCCTCACCAAATAAAGCTAACTTTTCATCTTTGCCTTCATGACTTTTTTTCCCCCTGAAAGTTCTTGCTACTTCCTGGTAGACTTCCTAGTTTCCTTGATGACTTGAATGTTTTTCCATTGCCTGTATGCTTTCCCTTTGCTTTTGAAGCATCCAAGAATCTACTTGTGCAGTCACATACATGTTTTGCCATTCCTCTTATGTTTCTATTACATTGGAATAGATTTTTGTTGGGCTTCCAATACTGTGGGCACCTTTTGGGTACCTTTTATCCTTCATCTTGTCTTTCCATGGCACCATGCATACTAACTTTTTGAAGCAATTGAAATCCATCTTTTTAAAACTCAGTATCTCAGATCTGTTGGTGAAAGTTCTAGCTCCAGTACTTCCTGAGCTCCCTTGCTGATTCTCTAGTTTTGACTCCTGGTTCTGACTCTGGTTTCCAACCCTAGTAGTTTCCTTGGAATTCCCTAATTCCAATTCTTTGCTCTTGATTTTGGTTCAACCTTTTAGCTCTGGCTCTTGACTTCTGACCTGAGAGATCCCTCCACTAACCCTGTCTCCTACTTCAGCTTCTAACCCCAGCTTGCTCTGACCTCAGCTAAGATTTCCAAATCTAGTTCTGAGACCAGACCCCAGTTCCCTGGGAAACAATACAGACTGCACCCATGCTTTGGGTGTCTAACCACTAGGCTAGAATGTCCATACACCAGTGCATAACAGTTGAGTCCTCTACTTTCTGGAATGCAAAGTTGTTTTCCACACAAGTTAGGAACTTGCTTGATTATTTTGTATTTAGCTGTATTATTTTTCCAGCAGATATCTAGCAAAATTGAAGTCTCCCATCAGTATCGTCTCAACTTTTAGCTAATTTTGTCATAGTCTTGAAGAGTGCCTCATCCTCCTTTTTTTCCTGACTTGGTGATCTATAATAAACCCTAACTGTACTGTACACTGGTGTTGTATCCTTCACTCAGATATGTTTTGATCTACTATGGTAATATCATAGTGATGTTGTAAGGATTTCTTTGGGTAATTTATTGGACCAACTGCATACTCAGGATAGAGATGGATATGCTTTAAAATGCAAGCCATTTTTCTTTAGGTCATCCTTCTTCCTGACCCAGGGAACAAGTATATGCATTTTTGACACATAAAGTGACACCACAAAATTTCCATCCAACCTGAAATGGATTGTAGTTCTCAATGCTGATGTTGCACTCATAAGAGCTGCCCTGCTGTGGAAGCCTGATCACCCAATCAGGACAATATGCCAAATGAGGGGGGAGTATTCCAAGAGCTAATGGGCTTTGGGAAGAATATCTTGCACAGGTGAGAGATTCAGATGTGCAGTCCACAAAAGCTGCACTGCCAGAGTTTGATTCCATTTCCATTGTGGCTGATTAAGCCATGATATGTCAGGACAACTATGTGCTACACATTTTATTTGTAGGTGGGAGCTGGACAGGTGGTGACCTGCCTATTTTTCAGACCGAGCCAGTCCACTTCAAGGCTGTCAGTTTTTCAACAGCTAAACAGGTAGTCATGAAAGATGTTTTCATCCCAGCTTAGCCTTTAACAAGATCTCAGCCTTCCTTTCTGACAATGCCAGGTATATATTTGAGGCTTTCACCAACGTGCTTTAGGGAACAAAGTCCAACTCTGTACGTGTTACCTGCAATGCACACATCCTGCCATTGGTGAGTGACATCTGGCACATGCAGTTCCATGATGTGGATAGCTTGGTGTCCTGTCTGAAGAAAGCCTTCAAATGCTGTCCTGGCCATGAGTTTCAGTACAAGGAGTCCATTGCCAATCAGTGTGAGGAACCACATGCTACTGTTCTGCTGCTACCTGAGTCTGTGCTCACCTGCTGGAATGGTTCTGTGCTGTCCAGTACCATGCCCCACACATCCAGTTTGTGACCAAAGAGCTGAACTTCACACCAAGTACACAGTACATGCTCCAGCCAAGGAGAAGGAAGACACTAAAGAGCAGGTGGCTTTTTGTGGCAGAAAATGCCACAACATTCATTGAGCTCCTCACCTGGTTTGAGGGCTGGCAGCCTTCCATCCACCAGGATCACAACAAAGTGATGCACTTACTGAGCTGGGTTGAAGCCCAGGCATCATTGCATGAACTTTCCAAGAGTTGAGGAGAAAACAAGCAAAGAAGGGAGGTGTTGAGGCAGTAGCTGCCAAGCTGCATCAATATTAGAGATACGATCCCTCCAATCCAACAAGCTTCATGTAACCGGCTGTCTTATTCCGTAGGGCAGTTCAAAATTTTTACCTGAACTACGTGGTTGTGCTGAGCTTTGATGCTCAGCTGCTCAAGTCCAGTCCTGGATGAGGGAAACAGAATAAGCTTATGTAAGCAGGGTCAAAGAGTGCCAGCAGCCTATGAACATAATTGTGTTCTGGGACTCTGTCAGGGAGTGGTTCCCAGAGCTATAGACGCTGGCAAAACAGTGCCTCGCAGTCCCTATGAATTCAGTGGATGCAGAGCACACCATCTCCATCTGTGGCCAAGTGTTCACTCCACAGAAACAGGCTATGCTGCCAGGAAATGTCAGCAGTTGCTCCATGCTCACTTTCAATTGTTAACATGGACTTTGCCTGAGGGTCAGTGTTCCATAAAAGTTAGCACTCAGTAAAAGTTGTTCTTTAATCAAGTCTATTTATTATGGTTTCATTAAGAATTCGAAGTGGTGAGGTTTGCTTAAAAGTTGTTGTTTAATAAGCGGTGAGCTTTACTTTCTGAAAACAGCTGCAGGAGAGCCTAGGTGCTGCTTCAATGGTAATCAGTGCCATGATGGGCTCCCTCAGCCACTCGGGTGTGGGAGAGCCCACCCTGAAAAACACCTGAATTTGGCTCCACTGCGCCTACAAGGAGCCCACTTTTCTCCCTACCGGAGCCTGAATTATAGTAGTTTCTATCTATCAGTGATGTGTATACACTGGAGTCAGAGAAAAGCAAAGACAGACACAGACCAGACACACACAAACACAACAGCCGTGCTAGCTGCAGAGATAATATATCCTTTAACCCTACTAATTATTCCCCTGTATGTGTAAGAACTACAGTGTGGGTACAAAATCACTGGAAGGTTATGTTCATCTTGCTCCTCACCATGGCCCTCAAAGTTTGTTATCAGTCACTGCTTCCTAGGATAGTGTCCCACATATTGTAAGTATGGGCTGCCACCTTTGTGACTTGACATATGAATTGGTGTATATAGCCCTACTGAAACACATCTTGCATAGTTATACCCCCTATCAAGACATCTAATCAGAGACCTGCTGCCTTCCTTATTTCACTATTTACCACTCCCCCAACCTTTGTGTTGCACACCAGTTTTATCAGTGATGCTTTTTTCTTCCAAGTCCTGGCTTAAAATATCTAAGATTTAGAAAGAGAGTCAAGAACTGAACCCTATGGAACCCTACTAGAAACACAGCCATTTGATAATGATTCCCCATTTACAAATCTGTTTGTAGCCAAAGTGTAACTCCAGATGTCACATTTATCCCAGATAAACCATTTTATCCCAGGACAAAAGGCAGTCATTCAGACATCCATGTCTCTTGTGCCAGGAAAATCCTAAAAGGGTTCATGGGATAAAAAGTAATATCAGTTTATCCCAGGGCATCACAAAGTGTGTCTGTGGTTATCCTGGGATAGTATAATTAAATTAATGACAGAAAAGTGGCAGTGCATTCAGATGATTGCTGAACCCTGATTAGAAGGGCACACCATTCCTAGAATATTTCTATTCTGAGATGAACACGAGCACAACTTTTCCCAGGACAAGTGCAACGTCTGTCCCCAGCCTTTGAGACTTACCAGTTTTAAGTGTGTTTAATGTGTTCCATTCTCGTTTCTTCATCAAAATGTGTGGGACCAACTCGGGTGTCTTGCAGATGTCTAATTATACTGTATGATATTAGTACCTTTATCAACCACATTTATAATCTCATTAAAAAAGATCAAGATAGTTTGACAAGATCTATTTTCCATAAATTCATGTTGATTGACATGAAATGTTACCTTCCTCTGGCTTTTTATAACCAGCAATCCAATTCTGTACTAGCAGTTCCATTATTTTGCTTGGGATAGATGTCAGACTGACAGGCTTGCAATTAGCTGGTGATCCTGTTTCCAGTTTTTAAATATTAGTATAAAATTAACTTTTCTTTCAATCTATGGAACTTTGCCTATATTCCTACACTTATTGAAAATCAACATTAATGGCTGGATAAACTTCTCTGCCAGCTCTTTTAAAACTCTTGGATACAAGTTATGCAGCCCTGTTGATTTCAAAACATCTAACTTCACTAGTTGTTTTTTTAACAACCTCTTGAAATACTGTTGGAATGGAAAATACTTCTTTATCATAAAATCATGTGACTATATCATTAGGCCTTGTCCTAAACTTTGAACAGAAATATTGCTGAACATTTTGCTTTGCTTTCATAATTGTTGATCATTCAAATACTTGTAGTTGTAAATCAATCTTATAATTAAAGCTGTTTCTAATGCACTTAAAAAAAATCTTATTATTTTTCTATAAATTTCATAGGCTTTTTCTTGTCCCTTTTTGCTTTCCTAATCAAATTTCTACACATCCCTGCTTTCCCTATGTATTTATTATGAACAACTTCAATTTTCCTTTTTGGTTAAAATATATTTTACTTTATTTTTTGTAGCTCATTTCACTTCTCATCTGAGTTGATTTTTTTTTTTTTTTTTTTTAAACCAGTGGAGTATTCAAGTTTAGTGTCTCACTTTAGCTGGTGTTGCCCATACTCCATCTTTTGCTAGTACTCATATACTTCCATTGTTCATGCAATGCCAGAACTCATTCTGTCAAATTCTCATGCCAATTTATTTCATGAAGAAGTACTTGCAAGGCTGGAAAGATGAATTGCAATGTTTCCTCAAACCAGTAATGTGGTTTCACTGGTAGTATAAACTTTCTGAGAGGCCAAAGGTAACTGCTGGAGCTCAGTCACTTTAATGTATTGTGTCCTGATGTGCTGTGCTCCCAAAATTCCCTACTACATTCCAGACTATTTGGAGCTGAAGTTGAAAAGCAGATAATCCCCCTCCTGATCGATACAGTTAACTATATCTGTCAGGATAATACGCTAAACAAATTAAAACTTCCCGTTCCTTAGCTTGAAGGTATTGGAATATATTAAGTGTTTTAATTATACATGCACAGTACATTTATGGCATATTCAATATAGGAGAAAATCTATCTCATGTCATACAAATTGAATCCTTTGCATTTGGTTATTTTCATCACATAAACTGATGCTGCCTGTCACGCACTTGTGTGCTGCCACATTCACCCCTTCTCTCCCCTCGTGTAAAAATGTTTTTTGTTCCACTGCCACAATGTCTATATCTTGAGATAAAATGTTGTGCTACTGCTGCCATGCAGCCTGTCACCTTAACTTAAGTGTTTCCCTATTGTGGCTCTCATCTCTTGACTACATCTTGGCAGCTGCTGGATCAGTCTTACAGAAATGAAGACAAGTACTCTGTGTTGGGTAAAAATGCTGGCAAGAACAAGGATGGAAATGGAGACACATCTATTTGTTTTTATTTTGGGGTTTTGTTTTGTTTTGTTTTCAAAAAGAGAGGTTTATGTATCAGGTCTATTGCTAATATAAGTAGTGCTGAAATGCCCATTTTAACTGATCAACAGCCTTAGGAACAGATCTAACAAAGATCAGCCACCTTTTTCACAATAGTCTAGTGATTAAAACACTCACCTGGGAAATGGGACATGTGGGTTGAGAGCCCTCCTATCACCCTTTTCAGTGACAGCGCTAAGGCTGGATTGAGAGCATCTCCCACATCCCTTTTGAAATCAAGCAATTGGTCAATAAGAAATGTAAGGTCAAAGTGCAAGGAGACCAGAAAAGAGGGAGCCTGACTGTAGCCTAATGACTACATGGACCAATTATGCACTTTTCATTAGACATTCATTGGATTTAACAGAAATAAGCCTGTCAGCAGGGACCAGAATCCCAGTTTCCTCTCCCAGCAAGATGGGCAATAACATAACGTTCCTTTTTGGTTTCTTTCTTCCACTACTCTGAGTCTTGCAATCCTGGTTTTCCAATAGCCCAGTTTCAACAAGTATGGCAGGGGTTGGCAATGTTTTTGGACAGAGTGCCAAAACACCCATAAGCTCTACTTGTAAGATGTTGGTGTGCCAGGGGCAGATGGTGGGGGAGCCACAAGGGGTGCAATCCTTGTTGTGGCAGCAAAGCACCAGCTCCTCTTCTGCCATCCTCCCAGACATGCATGTGCCAAGCAAAATGCCTTCACATGCCATGCTCTGCACCCATGCTGGGGGTTGCCTACCCTTGTAGTATGCCCTTGTATCTTTCATAGATTCTATAATTGTATAATCAGTGGCTTGAGTGGTATCTTTGGATATAAGAAATATGGGCTTGGCTGAGGAAATCTTAGAATCCACGTTTCATCACTTCCTAGCTGAGTGCTAAAACTACCAAGATATTAGGCAAAAGTTCTCCAACCCTCCCCAGTGTGTTTTGGAATGAAGCTGACTGCTTTATGCTGAAGTGAATGTGTAGATCACAGATGTTCAGAGTACTCCTAATAGATCAGACCTCTTTGGGAATTTAGGAGAAGTTTAGTCACAGCAAAAGAAAAGGAATTCTGCAAAGATCTTAATAGTCTAACATATTTGGAGGCTGCTTTGGCAAGGCCAATTTAGACCAGTCTTTGGAACTTAAGTATCTAAATTCCACCACCCAAAAATTTAAGCATTTACTGGAACTTATCTAGGTCAGAACCCAGGTCTTTACTTGGGCAACTTTATTCAAGGCAGATACTGACTGACATCAATAGGAGTTACAGCTAGAAAAGCAAAATAAAGTTGTTCAGAATTTAGTCATATTTGGTTATACTGATTGTTATAAGAATTTTACTTGAGGAAGAACTTCAGAATTTAAATCTGTGTTCGTAGTTCACTGGTTTATGCAACAGTGGGTGCGTCTATACATGCTATTAATGCAGCTGAATAAATTCCAGCACAGTTCATGCTGGACTTTATTGTTCCCAGGCACCATGTTTGCACATGTGCCCAGGATTGCAACAGATTGAGCAAAGTCAGAGCAGCCCTGGCTGGCAGGGGCCCTGGGGGTCAGCCTGCCAGCCTGGGGCTCAATATGCTGCAGAGAGGCTGGTTGGGGTATGAGGGTGCTTCACTATGGGGCTAGCTGGCAGGCGGCCTCTGCACTGTAACATCCTTGTACCCCAGGTATCCCCAACAGTGTCTACACATGCATTGCGGTGGAGTAAATAACTCTACCATAGGCAGCAGTATTATGGCAGCTAATTAGTTTACTTTATCCTAATAGCACTGTACATGTAGACAGTGACATTTTACTAGGGAGTTAATTAGTCAGCTCTGCAGTAAATGTCTCATGTAGACATGCCCAGTGAGGCTGTATTTTTTCCCTCTGGGCCTTTGCCTACTCTGTGTTCTGATAATTCCATGTGGGTTAGTTTAAGATGCCTGCTGTTAGGGAATAATTCCCCAGTTATTCCTTATTATATGCATGTGCTTATGGCATTGTGGCCCAAGTCACATCCAGGGTATGGACACATTAATTCTTGCAGCCCTTTCAAAAGGGGAAAGTTTCAAAGGACAATAGCTGGTATGTTCAAATTACTATTTGTGAATGAACTAAGAATGATTTATATGCAGTAAATTCACTCCAACTTTAACCCTGCATGAAAGAGTGTTAAAGGTGACACTAACCGAGGCACCAATGGAGAGCCAGAATGACAGGATGGAGCCAGGCCCAGAGTTCCTCTACATGCCCTGCACTTTTCCTGAGAAGCCATTCAGCCATATCTGTATGCCTCACTGAGAAGATAAAAGCCACAGCATCTTCTAAAAGTATGTATAGCACATCCACACGAAGAGCCTGTTCTTCCACATCTACTACAAGGCACACTTCACAGTACTTAAGCAGATAAAATCCCTCCAAAAGATATGCCAGAGCCCACCACAGTAAGGCCTACCAACCCAACCACTTCTCCATGCAGACTCCCACTCTGCATGCCAACTTCCTTTTGAAAGGGCTCCAAACATTCATGTGTCCAAACCCCCAGAGTGATCACCTGTTTCCTTCCTTTCAGCCACACCATAAGGTGCATTTGACCTTTCTGCAGAGAAAAAAAAAAAAAAGCATAGAAGACTACAAAAGATAAACTTGAGAAATTATATGCATATGACTGCCTAATACATAAGGAAAGAATGAAAAGTAAGATAAATCCAATCAAATAGCCTTGGTCTTATAGATACCTAATTGCAAAATAAGCCAACAAAAAACCAAAACAAAAAACAAAAAGTAAAACAAAAAACTCCAAGAATCGTTATATTGTAATGAATTTGCTATGTATCCGATTATCAAAAGAAGCATTCCAAATAAGAAAAGATCCAATTTCAGGTCTTTGGATCTGAGAAAAAAATTCCTTTGATTTATTCTGGGAAATTTCTTTAATTCAGCTAAATTCAAGGAGTTTTTTAATTCATTTGTTCAAAAAGGCAATCTCTGCAAGAAGCAGTCTTGAAGCATGGGAATGAATTTTGTACTCCATTTACAAAGAAATAGCCTTTTAGTATTGGATAAAGCTATGGATGGAGACTTCCTTAATCTTGCTGTGCTGGTTGTAGCTGAGGAATATTTGTGTAAATATTAACTGAGGTGAAGGACTTCCATTTTTTTTAAACTACCATGCAGAAAAAAAGAGATAATTGCTTAGGAAAAGGTATTTCACTTTAATGTTAAAAAAAAAATCTATTTGCTATTTGAAATTATAGAAGTCTGTAACCTAGACTGATCCTTTTACAGGGGAAGGCTTCAGCTCTGTGTGTGTGTTAAAATTTTTACATCATGCCTAGATTTGAGACATATAGCACAGAGGTGAATTTCACCCTCTGGATTTGGCAATGCTACTTGCTTTGAGGAAAAGTGAAAGCACTAGGAATGCACCCTTCCATGTTCCCATCCAGACCACTGAAGGATTCAAAAAGTTTCCTTTCTTTATGATTAACTGAACAAGAGCATAGAAAAGATGTAGCTCAGTTAGGAATAGAGCTCAATGCTCAGTAGTGTGATTTATCTACAAAACCATCCTCCAGCTAATCAGTATTGGTCCTAATTCACCATGTTTACAGATCGGACTGGTGTGTCCTGTCAGCTTTGGGTGGCAAGCAGTGTGTTTATATCTACAATTACTTCATGAGATGTTGCTAGGCAGAAAGTCAAAATCAAAGCCTGGTAGTCCATCATGCTAACATGATTAATTTGTGCTGGTTTCCATAGCTAGTGGCACCAAAAAGAGCAATATTGGTAGCATGACATCCAGCTGCCTTTGACTTTGCAGCCCAAACAAGCAGGTTTGCACCTTTAATTAGGGGCAGCTTTTGGCACAAGTGGGGAGGGAGGACTAAATTCATGCCCCTGGATCCATTACAAGGACTCACAACACAGTTTCAGAACACCTGCCTTTTTTTTTTTAAGATACGGCGTTCATTTTGGTTGATAGAATTTATATACGAGATGTGAAAACTGCAAACATATTTATTGCACTCTTTCCTTTTCTAGTCATATTAATGGGTGCACATACTCAATGTGATTGCATGCTGTATCTATCAATTTGTATATACGAAAGACGTGTTCTTTTCTATTAACCACCTTGAAGAAAACTTATTTGCAAACAAGAAGCCTTTTTTGTACCATAATGAATCTATTTTATCCCTGTTGAACGTATGCTGAAAAATGTCCATTGTTATTATATTGAAAATCAGTGCCAAATATATATATTTTTTATTAAAATACAACATTTCCTTGTAATGCTGCAGACACTGTTTGGGTTTTCTCTGAGGGGGAGGTGGGAAACAGCACAGAAAAATACTGATTTAGCAGAAGGAGGGGCAGAGAATTTGTTTAAAGGGGATAGGAGCTAAATGTAAAAAATGCACCTGCCACTTCTACACTGCAATAATTAAGGTAGCATGGGTGATAAATGTTAATGTATTTTAAATCTACCCTTGACTGTTTTCATTCCAGGTTTTGGGGTTTATTTGGTAAGGATTTTTTTGTTTGTTTTGCCTTTGCAGGGACATGCACATCTAGCTGCTTCTGTCTCAGAAACATGCCAGGCTGAGGTGGCAATGAGTTGCTCACCCCACTCTACCTCAGTGAACCCACCCCCGCAGTCTATTGGCAATGCTGCTCTTCCTGGCAGGTAGCAAACATGCACTGTAAGTCGTTTCCCTTGATATTTTATTCCATATCTTCAGTTTGTTGCTAATTAAATGCTTCAGTGATGTATAGTTAAATAACAACTGCTTCAGTTTTTATGTGAAACAAACAATTTTTATGAGTTTATATAATTTTCCAGATGCCAGAAAAAGAAATTCAAAAGAAACACTTCACTGGAGACTGCCAGATGATAACAAGAGTACACTGAGGTTCAACTACACTTTACCATGTGAACATGCTTGGGATTGAGGAGGGTTAATATGATACACAAAGACTTTCCTTTGACACACCTACACACCAGTGTGAGAGTGCTCCACCACCACACTCCTCTATTCTGTAGTCTTCTTTTTTTCTGTCAACTTCTTGTGTAACAGTGAGGGATGGTAGGGACTGATTAGTTACTGAAGAACTCACTCAAGAATGAGAAAAATGAGAGAAAGAAGTATCTACTGCCTATACAAGAAGACCAGAGATATGATAGAGCTTGTTTGCATCACACAAACCAGAAAATGTGGAAGTGAAAGTGTATGAGAAATGAGAAAGAACAAGTCATAGATAATACAAACCAGAGTGGCCAATCTGTGGCACTGGCTGAACACCACTTTTTGGATTGGATCACATCCAAGGAGCCTCTGAAGACTTTAAAAAAATCCCCCTTCCTCACCTTCTTGCTCTGAGGCATGCCCTCTCCCCTACCAACTGTTCAGAGGCACATCCTCTCCTCTCCCCTTTCCCCCATCTCCCACCTGCTGCTACTGCTTTCCCTGCTGTCCCAGAGCTGGGAAAGCTTCAAATCTGGTGTGACAGTTTAGTCAGGACATAGGCAGCCCAGTCTGATGGTAGGCCCTGAAGGGGAACAAGGAGGTCAGCTAGGTTGGAGTATTGGTGACCAGGGTATCAGGTCAGGGTCGGAATCAGAGGAGCAGGGAATGTGGGACAAGGCTCCAGGACATCCAAGAGGGAGATCTGAGAGACATAGTCATCCAAGGGGAAAGGCAAGGTCAGAAGCCAGGAGAGTCAGAGCTAGGTGCTGAGTTCTAGGGAAGATTCAAAAGCAGGATCAGAAAAAGACAAATCCAAGTCAAGAGCCAGGAGAACCAGGGAGCAGTAAATGTGAGGCTTGCCAAAACAGACTGAGGCTGTTGTTAAGGCAGACCAGCAGCCTGAGCCTACAGGTGTGCATAAAAGGACTGAGTCTCTTTCTCTGAACTGGAGTAATGGCATTAGCCTGGGATCAAGGTCAGGTGTGGAAGCTCAAGAGCTTGGCCCAGCTTGGCCTAACTGATCAGAGGCCCTGACAGCCAGTCCTGTGCTCTAGCCACACTGCTGAGGGGTGGGCTCAGCTGGGGACAATGACAGCAGCAGCATCAATAAGAAAGGGTAGTTTCCCCTTCCTGCATCTGCTTCCACAGGGACTGGGTAGGGTTGTGGAACCCTCCCTACAACCCTTTCCACTACTACCACTGCCTGTGTCCCAGCTGATCTAGTCACCTCCTAGCTCAACTGGAATGGGAAAGAAGAACTTTAAAGCTTTCCCTGCCTTAGGACAGCTAGGAAAGCAGTGGCAACAGGCAGGGGAATGGAGGAAGGGGAGGAAAAGGGATGTGCCACTGAGCAGGAAGGGGAAGGGAAGGTTCTTACCTGCTTTAGGGACTTAACAAAGTCTCCAGTGGCTTCAGGTTTGGTCTGCCCACATCCAGGATGGGAAGGGAGGAGATTAGGAGTAGCAGTGCAGCCTCCCCTGCAGTGTGGGTAGCTGTTCCGACATCCCCCTTCACCAAATCCTGGATCCGCTCCTTAGCAAGCTGTGTGCGCGCCATGTGGCAGATGGGGCAGGAAGCACAGAATTACAAAGGGAAGGAATCAGAAATCAGAGCAGCAGAGCGGTCAGGGGCCACAGGGAAAGGAGCAGAAAGCATAGCAGCAAATAAGGCAGGGACCAGAGATCAGAGAACAAAGTGATGTATCAGGCAGGGTATTGGATTAGCACTTGAGGATGCTAATGTGTGGCACACTTACCATAAAGGTTTACCCCCATTGGTATAAACTGACCTGTTGCTGACGTAGTCTAAGGAAAGGGACAGGATGAGCATTGGCCCAGATTGGAACAAGAACAGGATGTGGAATGTTAAAGAGAAATGCTTATGGATAGGGATCTAGTCTATACTATACCGTGTAGACATACTTTTATTTACATATTTCTACAACATTCTGGCCAGCCTAAATGCTAACATTAGGCTATGTCTACATAGAAAACTAGACAAGGTCCAGAGTGCTGTCCTTAGGCACATACTGCTCTGAAGGGCTGCTTCTTAAATAAGAATCAGTGTAGATGTGTTAATATGGTACAACAGGGGTTTGAAAAAATATGGCCCTTGGGCCAGATCTGGCCTGCCAAGAGATTTTCTCTGGACCATGATGGGTCCCTTGGTAAGGGGACAGCCTGAGCTGTGGTGCAGTCCTGCTGCCCCCGGCCACACAGTAGGGTTGGAGTGGTGTGGCAGCTAGACTCATTTTCCAGCAGCCCTGAAGGTGATGGCTCCTTCCAGCTACCACTACCACTGGATCTGGCCCTGCTGCCCAAGCACCCCAGCCCATCTACCCTGCATCCACTACTAGGGGCAGGACCTTTGTGTGCAGGGTGTACAGCCAGGTGGATGAGATGGAGCCACAGGCACACAGGAAGCGGTGTCCAGGAGTGGGATGGATGGATTGGGCCAGGATCAGGGGCCAGGATTGCATGGCCATGACATCATGGGCCTTCAGCATGGAGCAGAGTCCAAATCCACTGCCTACCCATCCCTGCAACAGGTAGTGGTTCTGCAGGCTGGGACATTCAGGGAGTGGATCAGAAGTCTGGCCCTGAGCTATCACCATCCCAAGATCTCAGACACAGCTCCCTATCTTTCCATGGACCCATTCTGTCCACCTGGCTGCATGCCCTTCCTATATGGGTCCTGGCTGGCCTCCATGGAAACCCCAATACCATGGGGCAGTGAGATCATGGGGTCAGAACCCAAGGCAAAGCTGTGATCCACTCCCTACATGCTCCTGACCATGGAACTAGTGTCTGTCACAGGGGAGTGTGGGTAGTGGATCATGGCTCTGCCCCAGACCCCAGCTCTACACTGTCACAGCCCTGCAATCCCAGCCACATACTCACCTGCCAATCCTAGTCCCAGTTGCCACTCCTCACCCACCCACAGCCCCATCCCAGCTGCCCAGCCTCATAGCAGAGTCAGTTAGGGAATTTTGTTGAGCTGGGACGGGGTGGGGAGGGAAGAAGAGAGGGTGCTGAATTGTCCCATGACAGTTCACTAAAACTTCCTAAGTGGCCCTCCAGCCCAAATAATTGCCCACCCCAGACCAGGTTGATTAGTTAGACCATTTCTAGCACCCAGAGGCATAACCAGTGTGGAAAGACTGGGGCAAAAGCCCTAGGTGCCAACTTAGAGGCTGGGGCAGAAGATAATGGTACCCATTGCAGCCACATGATCACGCCAATGACACAGCGGCAAATAAAAGTCACTAATGCCCCTGTACATGGCAGCTGCTGTAAGTGCTGGCCCTGTCATTATGCCTTTGCTAGCACCAAACTGATTCTCTTGCTGGTTTTGGAAATAGCTCCCTGCAGCAGGACACCATGCTTGATGACAACATTTGGGAACATGGTAAGTTAAGCATGTGACATGGGTCATGGCCCTGATCATGGAATGGTTTGCACTAATGCTGAACCCTATGAATCCTGCAAATTTCATTAGTTTCATTGAGATGTTGCATAGATAAGAAACACGGAAAATTTGGAGAGTCCATAGTAAATGTGTTTGGCAACCTCAGCAAATATATCAGGCACTCTATTTCTATTAATTAAAAAACCCTATTCTTCTCCTGCAGCATCATGAGAAAACTTATAATGCTCTTACTTAACTTAATGTACCCTGGGACAATATTCCTAACAATATCTTTACTACATATTTAATAGACAGTATAGAAAGTCAATAAGATTGTTCCAACAGGAGATTTTATAATAAATAAGGAGGCTATGTTAATGCTGCCTATGTCAGTTGAAATGACAGAGTGATTCTGTGGAGCAGTGGGAAACTGGCTGTACCTCTTAAATATTCATTTTTATATTTAACTATTATGTTCATGTATACAGTTTTGGACCTGTAGATCTTAAAGCCCTTTCAATGTAAACATCATTATGCACATTGTATAGATGGAGAAACTGCAAAGTGAAGTGGTTTGCTCAAATCAGCCAACAGCGAAGTTGGGTATAGAATGGAAGTCTCCTGAGTCTCACTCTGGTAGTCTATCCTCTAGGCCATATTGCTGTCCATTCCCTAAAACTTTCATTAATTTTCTGTAGTTTTAGGACAGGAATTGAGTTAAACTCAACCAAAATTCATTTTCTGCCACAGTTGTTTTGAATGGTATTATTGGTTTCTGATTATTAGAAAAAAAATGTTCATTGTCCAAAATATGATGAAGGATGGAATGTTATAGAGATCTGAAAGTTCAACTTACTCAGAAAAAGAATTTAAAACAATAAGGAGAGAGAAAAAGAGAGAGAGAGAGAGAGAAGGTAATTGGTATTTTTAGAACTTGTTCTTCCAAGACCTGGACCATTATACTCTGAAGTACATGGGCTGGGTTTTAGATCAGGCTTTTATTCAAACATTGGCAGACTTCTTAAAGGTTACTGTGTTCAGACTGTATGTTTATAGCATATGTGGGATCCATGGAATCTTCGTAGACATAGAGCTGGATAGACCTGAATAGGATGAATAGTTGCAATACAGACATTGGACTACTTCCACAGCTTTTAGAAATTTGTGAACCTCTCATGATTTCAATAACACTTTGAGGTTTTATATCAAGTGAAAATGTGGCACTTATTTTTAGACTAATAAATTGTATTGCTATATAGCTTGATGTGTCAGTCACTTTTCTACTAAATAAAAATATTTACAGTAGCATTCACAGTAAAGCATTCCTATTCAGGTTTTTTTTTTTGTTTTTTTTTTTTTGTTTTTTTCATTTTGAGGAATGTAAAGCTTATTAAAAGAAAAGTTTGTTCTTTCTCTTTTTGCCTGTTAATGCCTAGCACGCTTATTTGTGCCTAGTTATGACATATAGCATTACTCTGTTCTTGTTCCTGTTTTTAGTGCTCAGGGCACTATAATTTCCATTCATAGCAGGGATGTAAAATTTATTGTTTGTATTTATAGAGTTAACAGCAGCTGACTTTGTCATATATATTTTTCTAAGCTTCTCAGGTCTTGAGTCATCAAAATCACCCAGGGAGAGATTTACAGTAAATCAGAGCAGGCATTCTCAGTACTTGCTTTTTCCTTATAACTGTATGGTATAAGTCTTGTTTAAATGTGCTGCTGGAGGTAATTTCAGTGTTGGTATATTTAGTTTCTTTTATATTTTCAGCACTGTTGATAAAATAAAAGATCCCCCATGCACAATAAACTTGTATTTTCAGCACTTTGAAGTGAAACATAGTGCTTACAGCCACTCCAGTCTCTTTGGTTTAAAGGATATTATATGTTATTCTGTGACTTAAGGCTAAGGAGAACTTGGCCCAATCTACTAAGGCTGTGCATTTAGAAAATCTGGTCCAATTCTGTTTTCATTTACATTGGTATAAATCTTAAATAACACCACTGACTTCAATGAAACTACTCCAGATTTACATTAGTGTTAAGAATATCAGACTTTGACTTTCTAATTTCTTTCTTGCCCTAAGTGCATTATGCCTGTAGTTAAGGATTAAAACATTTTTGCATGGTTAACATAAGAGAAAGGCAAGTTCAGGATCAATTTTCAGCAATGACATGTTTTTTTTCCCTGTGCTTGGCAGAGCAGATGGGAAGAGCATGAACAGGGCATGAAGTTCAACCATGTCTGGATGAAAACATTAGAGACAGGCTGCAAGATAGCTGAAAATTTCCAATCCGTCTGGTAGATGGCCTTTTCATTTCATATTTGATTTTGAAATGGGAAAGAAATGAAAATGTGTGCCTAGGCTATTTTTAAATATTTAAAAGATTGTTTGAGAAGCATGGTTAAAGGGAACAATGGTTCAGTTTTGTGTATGTTGGTAAGCACAGACCTGTACCAGGGATGTGGGATAACCCTGTTCAGACCTAATTTCACCAGAGAAGTTCCAAGCAGACATCTCCTACTAGGATACTTAACAACCAGACTATCAGGTATTTCAGTGTGAAGCCTGGTAACTGTTTCACTTTGTAGAAAACAATGTAAAATCTATACTAATAGAATAGAGAAAGCTAAAGAAGTGTGTTTTCAAATATGTCCCCATTCTTGGGATTGCTGTTTAGTTAGAAATCTGAATACTTGTGATTCAGACCTTGTACCCTCTAGCTTTTAGGAGCTATTCCAAGCATTTTGAAATACAATTATCAGAAAAATCCCAAAATAGTATGAGATAGAAATGAGGAAAACCTATGAGAGGCAGAAACTATTTCTGTTGATGAAAAATGGGATCTCCCAATGGCGGGGCAGATTGTGCTGTATCTGAAGACCTGTTGCCACTCTTTGCAAAAACAGGCAGAAGAGTACCTTCAAAGTGTATGGAGGAGGTCATAGATTTATTTTGGAAATATTTGGCCTGAAGGTGAGCAGCTATGGGAAAGCAGAATCTGTTAATAGAAATGAGCACAACATAAAAAGGAAGTTGGAACCAAGGTACTTTCTGGCTCATGCTATAGACAAAAATTCCTGAAACGTTCAGAAGTTCATGGAGAAATATTCAGACCAGGCCCCTTATCCAGTTCAGATTGAATTCAATGGGATGATCTCCATTAGCTCTGGTAGGTGATAAATCTAGGGACAGGTTAGAAGCTTATCGGAATTTGATGTAGATGCTTTAAAGCTTCCTAATTATTTACATCATGGCAACAGAAGAAGCATACAACATTGTTTCCAACCAAAGTAAAATGCAGATTCAGCCTTATATAACCACCCCAGGCTCATTGCCTCATGGGTCCTTTGTTACTGGGGGTTAAGAGGTGATAATTGACTCATAAACATATTTTAGATTATGTTTTTTAAAAAGCATGTAAAGTGATTGTAGATTTATATATTTAATGGTCAGAAAGAACCATTACAATTTTTAGTTTTACCTCTTAAATCACAAAAGCCAAAGAAATTCACCCCATTCTTCCAGTATTAGGTGAAGAACTTCTAGTTGAGAAAGTGTATGCAAGTTTAAATCTATCTTTTTTTTTTTTTTTTTTTAACGAAAGAAATAAACTAATAAAGAATCCACCATATCTCTACATAAATTATGAAGACACAAGCTCTTAGAGGGTTGGAGTCTGATTGACAATATCAGTGAAACTTATTCTTTTAATTTATGTAATTTCCTCTCAGAGTTTATTGGATGACAGAGTTTACAAATACAGGTATTCATATATTTGATGCCTATATTATTAATATTTGTTGGCATCATTCTGCACTGGGGGTACACCTATATGGCTTTCTTCCAAACCATAGCTCTGTGGCTGACAAACATAATCTGTTTGCTCCCACTGCAGTGCACCAGGCAATTAGGTGGATGAAAAGGCCTCAAGAGCCTTTTCTTCCCCTAGTGCCATTTTCAGGCTTGCCAAGACAGACAGCTGGCATGTGCATTCAGCGATTCTCCAGGGCATTCACTCTGCCTAATTGCTGGTCTTTGGTAACCAGGATGAAGTGAATGGGGCTTATTTTGTTGACAGCAGATTTAAGGTCAGGTACAAAATTGTAAAGACATGCCCAAGCTCCTGCTGGAATGCCACTCTAGGTTGTGTCATCTTCCCACTGGTAACTGTGCACAACCTTAAACACAAGTAAATGTGAGATAGCATGTCCTTTAATGGGACATTCACCACAGGAGAAGATCATACAACTAAGCCCCGTTCCAATCCTTCTCCATATACATGATCTAGAATAATCAGTTTGGTTAATCTTTTTATCATGTGCATTGTATTGGCATGGTCAGGACATTCTACATTAATGGATTATTTGATTGTTCAGTAGCTGTGTCTAGACAGAGGATGTTACAAGTGACAAAAAGTGTCTGATTTTATATACACTGAGGTAATCTGAGGTATACTCTGAATCAGACATAGGGTTCATAGAGTTAATCAGAATTCCTAAGTGCTACATAGATTCCCAAAACCAACACATTAGTGAAATTATATTTGGCACGGGTGAAGGCAAGGGGAAAGTAAAATAAGAAATAGCTCTCAATCATAAGAGTGATTGACAGCAATTAAAACTGAGATGCTGCAGAGGATTTACATTGCTTGAATGGATTTAGAATACCCAGAGACGGACACATGGTGATACTTACCTAACAGAGAGAGTGTAAACAGAGAGGAAAATGTATAACATTTGTCACTCTCTGCTTGCTATCAAATGACTGAGAAATATTGCCTAAAATTTAAAAAAATTAAGGTTGCTATGCTTTTGTTCAAAATCCTTATACAAAATTCTCACTGCCATTAATAGGAGCTCTGTGTGTATATCAGTGTTAGTGAAAATCAATCATTGCTGAAAATAGCTCTGGATGCAGTTGCACATGAGGGAGCAATGTCTGTATTTAACTTACCTTTACTTGACTCAGAAGGTATTCCTCATAATATAATTCACTAATGATTTCCAACACTGCTACCAGATTTGTGATTGCTTTCTGACACTAAAATGTGCAATATGGCAAAACGTTTTAAGGGTAATTCACTGGAAGTCATGAGAACTAGGAAAACAGAACTGGAAAGGACCTTGAAGGTTATAGTGATCACTGGGTTCAATAAATACAGTCATACATGACAGAGAAGAAATAATAATGAACTTTATGGTGCAGCAATAGACAACCTCTTCAGTCCCTCTGTCTAAAAGCTACTACCTAACTGACGGACTATCTTCCAATTCCCAACTCTTCTAAATGAGAAATTATCTTCAAATTATAACTTCTCTCACTACTCATATCATCAAATCCTGAAGTGATGGTAGGAAACCATGTAATAAAATATTATCCAAAGGGCTCCACAAGAACATTTGCTTTGGCCCACCTTGGCCATGCAATACCCCATAATAAACTTAGGATATTTTGTACAAAATGCCTGCTGTAATATTCAAGAGAACAGGAGAGGCAAGATCAGTGACTTGGGCTCCTGTACTAACAGGTAATTTGTTAGGAAAAAATGGCCCCAGATGAGCTGAGGAATGTACTATGGCCCACACTACAGGAGAAGGTTAAAAAATAAACAAAATCAAAAAAGCTAAAGCAATAAATAATTAAATAAAATAATTGTGGCCAATTTGAAAATTCTTCTTGGCCCTTTATTTTCAGTTTGACCAAAAACACATAAGCCAACATCCAGGTATCTAAGAGGTTTCTTGTCCTATTAGGAGCATTAGCAAATCTGATCCTATCTCCCCAAAAATGGCATATTTAGCTGTTTATATATAGGATTTGTCTTCTGCAGTAGTCAAGGGAGCAAAAGTGCATCCTCCTGTAGTAATGACCTGATCTTTATCCCCTTACATCTAGCTTCCCACCAAAAATCACCTGTCCCCATAATCCTGTTTCTCCTGTTCTGTCCTGGAGTTTACAAGAATCCAACAACATAACACTTGCGTGCAGTGGGTAGGCATAACCCAAACGATCAAAGTCATGCTCAAACCTAGCAGACCTCCAGGCTAACAGAGTAAAAACATGCCACTTTCTGTAGCCAACAGCACAGAACAGAGTAATGAAGTTAGCACTACACTCAGTTGCCTCTGACATCCAACCTGTATGATGATATATTCATGTACAGTGTAGTCAAGCAGAAACCACTTTCAGCACAAAATTGCATACAAATTTGAATACATGCCTTTAGAGACCACCAAAAGATGACTTAACACAATGTTCTAAGCAAGCAATGATACTTCCATGCTCAAAATGTCACAAAGGTAAGCAAAGATGACTCGTGTCAGTTTGGGCACTACTCTGTTCCACTACTACCACCCTTACTGCTCTTGGATGCTGGCTCTGGACACGCTACTGTCCTGCACCCAGTACCCCACCGTTGCTGCAGAAATCGCTGGGGCAGGTCACATGTCCCCCTGTACTCCCTTCAGTTGCTGCCTATGAAGGGAAGGTTAGCTTTCCAAACAAATACTATTGGCTTTAGATGGTGAGACTACTATCTTTCAAAAACATTGGCATTTAATTGAAACAAAACAAAGTTCTCATACTTTAGAAACTACACTTCACCCAATGAGATTTCAATAAAAGTCCTGACTGTGTACACTCAAAAATATTTAGATGATTGAGCAAATTTAGTGTTGGTATGAATGCAACCCTATTTGTTTCTGTTGAGTCACGCCTGCTTGGACCAGGACTCAACATGGCCTATCAAATAATAGAAAGACAGACAAAGAAACTGATAGGAAGAAAGTATATTGTTTCTCTCTTAGACAACGATTAACACCACAGGACATTAAAAGAAAGAAAAATAAAAAAGCACTGAATGTTTGACTCTGTTGTTCTTTATTAATAATCAGATAATTGATTTAAATTAGTTTTGGAGCCTTCACACTAATGAAAGAACTAGTACAGACTTATGCTGACATGAATTGCTCCCAAGATATTTTCTGAACTACTGAACTGGCCCAAAGGAAGAGCAACAGAAGGTATTTCAGTTTATATTCCCGGCTCATCTATTTCAACTGAGGAGTCAGAGACTTCAGAAGATTTTCTTTGGTTCTGATCTCTAAGGGCTTAGAATAAAACATAGTAGAAGAGAATCTCATATTCAGTGTTAAACAACATTTTCTAGAACAATCTATGGTGAGATATACTCTATACCAAACAACTTTCCAATAAATCTGGGAAGGCACAGGGGGTAGGAGAAGTCAATGAACCATGCTGAGTAATAAAATGATCTCACAACACACAGGAAGATCTCATAGGTGTTTATTTTTAGAATACAAGGTTGTTCTATGTTGAACCAATCTTTTTTTACTATTACTGTTAGTTTTTGGCTAAGACATTAAAACTAAAATGTGCTGAAAATACTTTGTATGTCTTTGACTTTTAATTTACCAGAAAAGAATTCAGTTAGGACTCTGGTCTCCCATTAATACACATACACACACACTTGTGTGCACACACACACACACACACACACACATGTATGCATGCACACATCTTCAATTAGCATCAGTGGAAATGTATTCATGTGTGAAGACTAAAGAGTAAATCTCATGGTGAGTAAACCATACTGTTGCCTCACTTGAATTGGGGTTGAAATGCACTGTTTGCCCTGTCAGTGAGCTCAGGGCCTTAAGGGTTTTCATGCAGAAGTTCAGAGAAGGATGAGGAAATGAAACATCAGTTACAGAATAAGTTGATTAAATCACATTTTTTTAACATGACTTTAGGGAGGAGAAAGAAGAGTAGCAAAGGTAAGCTTCAGACTAAATTGTTAAATGGATCTAAGGGAATGAGAAAAGAGCCAGAGTGCATGAATTAAGGATTAACGTTTTAACATAGAATTTATCCATTTTCTAGTTTTCTAAAGCAATTCAGACTGTGAAGAAATATGTCAATTTTTCCCCCTTTTAGTAACTCAATTTCCCTTCTATTGCATTGAAGAAACCAAAGGAACACAGTGTTCCCTCACTAAGTAGCAGCAAATTAACATAATGCTTTTAGATATTTGCATACCTCAATATTTCGTGTGTTTCTTAAAGCCTCCACTCCTGGAGTCAAGTGATTTTTATGAGTCTCAGTTTGCTTTAATTAACAAAGGAGTAAATTTCTAACCCACATACTTACAAAAGAAAACTATGAAAGTGCAACTCAAAAACCAAAGAAACTAAGCTAAAAATCCCACAACTATTTTGAACTACCTCCGATGGCAGGCTATTCCAGACCTCGGGGGCTCGGACAGTAAAGACATTCTTCCTTACGTCCAGCCTGAAACGGTCTTGCAGTAGTTAATAACCATTCGACCTCGTCATCCCTTGGGGCACTCTGGTGAACAAACGTTCCCAGAGATCCTGGTGGTCACCCCGATAAACTTATAGTTGGCCATCAGATCACCCCTGGGCCTGTGCTTTTCCAGGCTAAAGAGACCTATAGCTTTCAGCCTGTCATCATAAGGTCTGTTTTCCTGACCTCTGATCATGCACGTGGCTCTCCTCTGGACTCGCTCAAGCTTCTCCACATCCTTTTTCAATTGTGGAGCCCAAAACTGGACGCAGTACTCCAGCTGTGGCCTCACCAAGGCAGAGTACAAAGGGAGAATCATGTCCCGAGATTTGCTTGAGAAGCATCTATGGATTCAAGTCAACGTTTTGGTCGCTTTACTAGCCACAGATTCACACTGAAGGCTCATGTTCATCTTGTGTTCAATGATGACCCCCAAGTTTCTTTCTTCCATAGTGCTAGTCAGTGTAGCACTGCCAAGCATATAAGGATGCTGCACGTTTTTCATCCCAAGGTGGAGAACCTTCATTTTTCAGTGTTAAACACCATCAAGTTATAATCCGCCCATTTGCTGAGCCTGTCTAGGTCAGCCTGGATCGCCCTCTTGTCTTCAGGTGTGGATGCTTTGCCCCAAAGTTTGGTGTCATCAGCAAATTTGGCCAGTCCACTTCTGACTCCAATGTCAGCATCATTAATGAAGATGTTGAACAATATGGGTCCAAGGACAGAGCCTTGGGGGATCCCACTGGTCACAGGGCACCATGATGATTGACTTCCATCAATTACCACCCTTTGGGTCTGACCACAGAGCCAATTTCCCAGCTGGCGGATTGTGGTGAACCCAAGGCCACAACTGGCCAGTTTTGCCAAGAGGTAATCATGGGATACCAGGTTGAAGGCTTTTTTGAAGTCAAGATATATGACATTAATCTCTTTTCCCTTGTCCAAATAATAGGTCACCTGGTCATAAAAGAAAATGAGATTGGTCAAGCAAGACCTACCCGCTACAAACTCATGCTGGCTATCCCTGAGGATGTTGGTGCCAGCCAGTCCATTAAGGATGGCCTCTTTAATAAACTTTTCTAAAACCTTCCCCGGGATAGAGATCAAGCTGATGGGCCTATAGTTTGTCAGATCCACTTCCCTCCCTTTCTTGAAGATAGGCACCACATTGGCCTTCTTCCAGTCTTTGGGCAATACACCAGAGCACCAGAGGATCTCAAAGATCCATGCCAGAGGCTGGGCTATTATGCTCACCAGCTTCTTGAGTACCCTGGGGTGTAGACTGTCAGGGCCAGCTGCCTTAAAGCTATCCAGCCTCTCAAGGTGTTCCTTCATGAGGTAAGCATAGATGAAGGGCAGGGGATCTCCCTCACCCAGACCTCCCTGTTCTATAGTGGGCATGGGTGTCCCATGGGACTGATGAAAGACCGACGCAAAGTACCCATTTAATAGGTTGGCTTTTTCCTGGGCGCCAGTTGTCAGTTGTCCCATCTGGTTTAGCAGGGGTCCAATGTTGCCCTTGCTTTTCCTCCGGCTCACTACATATCTGAGAAAGGACTTTTTATTGTCTTTGATACTCGAAGCTAGTTGGAGTTCAGTTGCAGGCTTGAATTTTCTGGTTTGCTCCCTGCAGGACTGGACCAGTGCAGAATATTCCTCCTTGGAAGTGAATCCCATCCTCCATCCTTTGTAGGCCTTTCTTTTTAGCCTCAGGAGGTCTGCTAGATCCCTGGAGAGCCAGGGGGGCTGCTGTGCCCTCTTGCTTCCTTTCCTTCAAGATGGAATAGAATTAGCTTGTGCATTGAGGATCACTCCCTTTAGGAGAAACCACTCTTCCTGAACTCACCTCCCCCTGGGGTCATGGTCCCTTAGGGCCTCACTGACAAGCCTCCTGAGCTTGTCAAAGTTGGCTTTCCTGAAGTCAAAGACTTCAGTGTTGCTGACTGACTTGCCAGCTTTACGGCGGATGATTTTCTTGGGTTGTGATGTAAATACATTGGACAATGGCAGTAGGGTAAAGGGACAGTTACTCTGCTGAATGTCCTGGATTTCTAAATAAAATAGAGGCAACAATTTGAGCACAGAAATGCATGTTGCCTGTGCAACTTACACTATCTACTGCATGAGCACAGTAAAGATTACAGGAACATTGTGTGAGTAACCACTGTCACTGTTACTCCTAAGGGAAATTTAGATGCTTGGGAACCAATAAAGCTACAGCAGCAATGATTCCATCATGCAAATGAAGCTTGGAAGTTAAATTGCATGGATTTTTCCTCTTCTAATAATTTTCCCAGTAGGGAACAACTTGCTTCGGAAGAGTAATATTGCCAGTGGGAGAGGGAGGAGGGTGCTTCCCCTTCCCCCACATTGGTCATACGTATCCAGATAGAATACATCCACTTGTTTCTTGGTTTTTAAAGTTTTAAAATAGACGATTGAAAGACATAGGAGAACTCTCTTCGATGTTAACATTTTCTTTTCTGCTTCTACTTTATTTAAAGGCCCATAGCATGTGATAGATACTTCTTCTAAAGAGAAACCTTGGTATATTATTCAAATTGCACTGGTCAAAAAGAATAGGACAACATTCTGAATTTAAGGGTGCCTACAGACATTATATTTAGTTCTGGAGGATAGATCAGGTTAAAATGGCTGCCTGATATACTTCAGTGATTAGATAGGTACCAGGAGCTTGATCTAAGGTAAGCTGGGGGAGAGGGAGGTGCAAGCAGGATCGGGGATGGAGGGGCTAGTGGGACTGTTGGGGGTTGTACTATCAAACAGCTCTTTCCATTGCCTTTTACTTGGAAAAAAAAGAGTTCTTTGCCTCATAATGTTCCTCAGTGGCCCACACTTCCATTTTGTAACTGAGGGCAAATTCTTTGTTCTTTTTTTTGTAAAGGTGGAAGAAAGAGTTAGTATTTCAGCTGGGAAATCTCATCTCCATAGCAGGATGTGATAGAAGGCATCACTATATTTTCTGATGTCACCTACCAGTGATTCCAGTGCTCTGTATAATCCCAGATGAACACTAGAGATGTGTTGCTATAGGGGTGCTGTCCAGTGGATCTTCCCTTCATTCATAGGATTATTTGTTGCTGTATCAGTGCAGTCGTGCTAGGACACAAAGCAGAGGATAGAGTCTATGCTGGTAAAATGTCAGGTTCAAGATTAGGTCATTCTACTCACTTAGCTTGGAAAAGAAAGTAAGGTAAGTGGGATAAAAGAATTGATATAGATATAGTGCTTTAAAAAACTAGTAGTGATTAAGGGACTTGAAGCTTGTCATGAACATGAATATAAACCAATAAGAACATACATAAAAAGTGCCATACTCGGTCAGTCCTGTCTCCCAACAGAGGCAAAAATGGATGCTATACAGGAAGAGTACCTTTTCTAATTCTACTACATCCATTTTTTTAGATGTAGGGGACAGGCTTGCACACACTATTTGAGATGTGGGCATACCTTGAATTAATACAATGATGTTCTCCATTTTGATTTCAGTTCCCTTAATGATGCACAACCTTTTAATTGCTTTTTTGGTCATTGCTGCACATTGATCTGACATTTTTAAAGAATTGTCTGCAATGAATCCAAAGTCTCTTTCCTGAGTCATAACAGCTAGTTCAAAACCCAGCATAATGTATGTACAGTTGAGATTATTTTCCCCCAGGTGCATCACCTTGCACTTGTCAACATTGAAGTTCATCTGCCATTTTTTGCCCACTCATTTAGTTTGGTGAGATCTTTCTGCAGCTCCTCTGTATCATCTGGAGACTTGATTACCCTGAATAATGCTCCTAAACATCAAACATGGGGCAGGAGTTGTAAAAGGGCACTGAGGCATCTCCCTGATCCCTGTGATACAGTTTACTCAGGCATCCTCACTGACTGTAGAATTCACATCACTTTAATTCTCAGGGGACCTCTGATCAGGAGCTAGGCTTAGTCTCAGTGAGCATCCTCCCTTTTCTGAGCTTGACTTATAGATTCATAGATTGTAAAGTCAGAAGGGACCACAATGGATCATTGTGTCCAACCCCCTGCCCCTGACAGGAAAGAGGACCGAGGTCAGATGACCCCAGCCAGGTGACTATCCAGCCTCCTCTTAAAGACGTCCAAGCTAGGTGATAGCACCACCTGTCTTGGAAGCCCATTCCAGATCCTGGCCACCCTTACTGTGAAAAATTTCTTCCTAATATCTAACCTAAATCCACTCTCAACTAGTTTACACCTGTTATTCCTAGTCACTCCCTGGGGCACCTTAGTAAACAGTGCTTCCCCTATTCCCCATTGACCTCCTCTAATAAATGTATAGGCGGCCACAAGATCTCCCCTCAGCTGTCTCTTGTGAAGGCTGAAGAGATTCAGCTCTCTTAACCTCCCCCCGTAGGGTCTATCATGAGGGCCACTAATCATGCAAGTGGCCCTCCTCTGGACCCTCTCAAGATTCCCCGTGTCCCTCTTGAAGTGTAGTGCTCAAAACTGGACACAGTACTCCAACTGCGGCCTGACCAGTGCCGCAGAGAGGGGGAGCATCACCTCCTTTGTTCTATTAGTCATGCACCTGCTAATGCATGACAAGGTGCAATTGGCCTTGTTGATGACCTCATTACACTGCCGGCTCATGTTCATCTTGGAGTCAATTATGACTCCAAGATCCCTTTCTGCCTCCAAGCTACAGAGAAGGACACTCCCTAACCTATAGGTGTGCTGGGGGTTCCTCCTTCCCAGGTGGAGTACCTTACATTTATCTTTATTAAATTGCATCCTATTTCTCTCTGCTCATTGATGCAACCTGTCCAGGTCAGCCTAAATCTGCTCCCTGCCCTCCGGTGAACTAACTTTGTCCCATAACTTGGTATCATCAGCAAACTTGGAGAGGGTGTTCTTCACACCCTTGTCCAAATCGCTGATGAAGATATTAAGTAATATCGGTCCGAGGACCGAACCCTGCAGGACCCCACTGCCCACCTCCCTCTAGGCCGAGAAGGAACCATCCACCACCACTCTCTGGGTGCGGTCCCTAAGCCAGTTGGCCACTCACCTGACCATGTAGGCATCCACTCCACAGTCTGCTAGCTTCCGAATGAGGATAGGGTGCGAAACTGTGTTGAAGGCCTTCCTAAAGTCCAGGAAGATGACACCAGCCTCGGCTCCCACGTTCAGGCAGTGTGTGACCTGGTCCTAGAAGGCTACAAGGTTTCTCTTTGTCAGGCAGGATCTACCTGTGACAAACCTGTGCTGGTTTCCCCTCAGCATCGTTTCCCCTGCTGGGCCTGCAAAAATGTGTTCTTTGATTATTTTCTCTAGCATTTTCCCAGGATAGAGGTAAGACTGACTGATCTAAAGTTACCCGGCTCATCCCTTCTCCCTTTCTTGAAAATGGGCACCACATTGGCCCTTCTCTGGTCCTCAGGGACCTGGCCAGAGCGCCACAAGTGCTCGAACAGCTGTGCCAGTGGCTCAGCTATTACACTGTCCAATTCTTTCAGCAGCCGTGGAGGTCATCCATGGAGGTCATCCAGGCCTGCTGACTTGTACCCATCCAGCTCATCCAGGGGCTCCTTAACTATTTCAGAACTAACCATAGGCAGACTGGTGCCATGTGGACATCCGTCACTGATTGAGGTGGGGGAACTGACTTGGTCAGTACATAGAAATACTGAAGTGAAGAACTCATTGAAGAGCTCTGCTTTTTTTCCCTGCGTCAACCACCAACTATCCTGATTTGTCCTACAGGGGCCCTATCTTGCTCTGAGCTTTCCTTTTGCCCACTATATACCTGAAGAAAGACTTTTTTATTGTCCTTGATTGTTGAAGCCAGCCTGAGCTCAAGCCCCTCCTTGGCCTGTCTAACTGATTCCCTGCAATAGTGTGCCAGGGAGAGATATTCCTCCTTGGTGGCTGCTCCCTGCTTCCATTGCCTATACATCTCTTTCTTTGCCCCCAAACTCTCCTGGAGTTCCCTGCTCAGCCAAGAGGGCTTTTTTGCCCCCTTACCTCCCTTCCTATGTAATGGGATAGACTCCTTTTGAGCCCCAAGGATCACTCCCTTAAGATACCTCCAACCCTCCTCAACCCCCATATGCTCTATGTTCTTGAGTTGCATCCTCTCACTAACTAGCCTTCTAAGCTTGCTAAAGTTGGCTCTTCTGAAGTCCAACACCTTAGCCCCACTAGTTACTTTACCCACTCTTCGCTGGATAGTGAACTCGACCAAGTGATGATCACTATCTCCCAGGCTACCATGAACTCACATGTTCCCCATGAGATCATCCCCTGTTGCTAAGACCAGGTCAAGCAAGGCTCTATCCCTGGTGGGACTAGACACCACCTGGGTTAGGTGGAGGTCCTGCACACAGTGTAAGAACCTCCATGAGCAGCTTGTTTTGGCTGTCTGTTCCTCCCAAAAGATATCTGGGTAGTTTAGATCTCCCATGACCACCGCCTCCGTTGCCCGTGTGGTGTCTGCTAGCTGCCCAGAGAATACATCATCTGGCTCTTGTTCCTGATACTGAGGCCTGTAGTAGACCCCCACAACCAAGTCCTTTTCCTTTGACCCCCCCTGGATCCTGACCCACAATGCCTTGGTGTTCCCCTCCTCCACCCCCGCCTTAATGGTGGCAGACGTATACTGCTCCTTAACATAAAGTGCTACCCCCTCCCCCACCTTTTCTCCTTCTATATCTCTACTCAGCCTTGGTGAAACTACAGCTGGAGTACTGCATCCAGTTCTGTGTTCTGCACTTCGGGAAGGATGTGGAGAAGCTTGAAAGAGTTGAAAGGAGGGCTATGCACATGATTAGAGTCCTAGAGAGCAGGTCATGTGAGGAGAGGCTGAAAGACTTGGGACTGTTCAGCCTGAAGAAGAGAAGACTCAGAGGGGACTTTGTGGCAGCTTATAAGTATATTAGGGGCATACATCAGGGCCTGTTGGGAGCATCTGTTCACCAAGGCCCCCCAGGGGAGAACAGGAAACATGGGCACAAAATGATTCAAGTTCACTTCAGACTGGACATAAGGAAAAATTTCTTTACAAGTTGAGTGCTGAGGGTCTGGAATAGGCTCCCTCCAGATGTGGTAATCACCCACCCTGGTGATCTTCAAAAAGCATCTTGATGCCTACCTTGCTGGGGGTCATCTGACCCCAGTGATATTTCCTGCCCAAGTGCAGGGGGGTTGGACCTGATGATCATGTAAGGTCCCTTCCAGCCCCTAACGTCTATGACTCTGTGAATCTATGAATCACTCCTGGAGGCCTTGGATTGGTGGCAAGCATACCAGGGTGGAGCTAGCCAGGGGCTAGCTAATCCACATTATCACAGAAGGATTGGGAAAAGTGATACGAAACAAAAATGTGTTGTTCAGGTTTTCAAAAGGGACAAAATGTTAGGTAACTGAAGAAGCCCAACTCCTACCCACAGGAAGCAGAATTCTCCATATGATTTAGAATCTGCACAAGTGCCTGAGAAACCAAAAACATTGAAAACTTCTTCAAATGTTAATAAAATATTAGATGTATTCTAAAATAGAGCAATGATGTGATACCGGATATGGTTAAAATATCTCCCCTGCCAATATTTGAATACCAGATGTAAATTTGTGTCCACATTAAGCCCCTTCTCATGCCTGCATGTGCAGATGGAAGACATAATTTTGTGTTTTAATTAAATACAGAATGGGCACCCAGTCTTTACACGTTAAACATTAATGACAAGAGTGTGACATAGGTGCATATTTATTTTTTTTAATAAATGCTGTCCATAGATTTGAAGATTGTGTTGACATCATAAACTGCTCCCCCCCTCCCCCCTCCCACAAGCTATATTAATGTTTTTTCAACCTGTTTCATATTTCTCTCAAAAACAGGCCAGTCCTGAGAACACTTTCTTGTCAGGTTTACAATCAAATGGGTAGCTGACAACAGACAAAATGATGTAATGAAAATAGAGAAATACTCCCCATACAAAACAGTATTAGTGCTGTAATTAATGAAGCTAATATGGAAAGCCACCATTAAACAACCTTTAATGTATTTTCTCACTTTAGTCACCATATTTAAAGGGCCCTCACAGTGCATAAAGTTATCTTTTGCATTAGTTCTGGCAGCATCAAGACCTCAATTTAAGTTTCTGCTTCAGAAAATCTTTTTTTTTTTTTTTATCTACCCTGTTCATCTTAAGACCTTTGAAATGTGCTCAAGATCCCCCCCCCTCCCCCCTCTATTTTTAAAGCACTTAAAAGCTTATGTTGTGAGGCATATATTGGATTCAGTGAGGGGCTGCCCGTGTGAGGACTGGGTAAAAAAGATTTAAGTATTTCAGTTTTTGACCCTAAGAGTCAAAAAACATAGAATATTGAGCAGGCTTGTGTGGTACAAAATCTAGTTGTTTCGTTTGCCAAACTGAACCTATCATTGTAGGTCTCAGCAATTAGATTCAATTTTTTAAATTTCTGATTAGTTCCTTTGAACCAATTTTTGGCTCAGCCTTTCTCTATTGGTTGAAAGCTGATGGAACTATTCATCCCTTGTGTGCTCCTCTGAAGTATAGGTACATTATCTAATTAATCATTGCAACATCCCTAGGAGGTAGTTTAGGTAAATAAGTATTTAAGGTGTATTTAGTTGAGTATAACATGAGGCCCCTTGGTGGATCATCAGTAATCCTAGATGGATTTGATCACAAGCTTTTTTTTTTCTTTTGAAAAAAACCCCAAAAACAAATAGCAACACCAACACTGTGTGAATCCTGTTCCGTTTTGGTTTATGAAAACAAGTTCGAATGTTTTACTATTTTTAAGTTTTAAGTTTTGAAAGTTATTTTAAGGGGTTTTTTTTCATTTTGTTTAAACAGTAAGCATATTTCATTTTTCATTTAAAAGGGACTTTTTGTAATGTTTATTTAATCTTACTTAAATAAATATTTAATAAAAACTGCTTGAATCTGCAATGAACCATTTTGTTTTGCATAGAAGACAATGATCAGTATGACTCCAAATATTTATTTGATTTGCTGATTTTGTTGAACACCTGTATTTTGTTCAACCCAGAGTATATATATATTTAATTGTTTAGATAACTTTATAGGGGCTAGTGAATAAAAAAAAAAAAAGTTATTTACATGACTCTGTTCTTTTCCACCAGGGGTCAAACCTAGGACCTGTGAATCTAAAAGCACAAGCCATTACTGTCTGAGTTAAAACACCAAGTTTGGTTAAATGAAAAGCTGTACAGACTAGTGAAGGCTGGTGTGGTTGAGTGGTTAGAAAGGAACAAAAAGTCATACTCCACGTGTGGGTTGCTTGTTCTATGCTGTCTGGAGGAATTCCTCTCTGTTGATAGATTGCACTGCATTGCTGTGACCGCACACAACAAATGCAGTAGATTAGTCCTGGATCATTCTACTAGCAAGACAAAGAAAGGATATTTTACTTTAAAGGCAACTTGCTGAGAAAATTGTAGTATAAGCTTTGTGCACTTTAATTTAAAATAATTTTGTTAATTTCCATTGTTCACCTATAAGGCTAGATTGGACAAGCACACATTGGGGAAAAAAGGCTGGTTAGATACTTTAAACTCCACATACTTTTTTCATCTACCATTTATAATACTCTGAAATAAATTAAAATGTTAATCATATACCAGTCTAATAATTCCCTGATAATGAGTCTGAACTGTAAATAATCTACTGTGCTAAAATTACATGAGGATGCTGCCATCACAACACCCCACCCCCTATACCCATTTTCTCCTAAATTTAATTAGCTCACACTTTCTGCCCAAAAGAGGAACTCACTTTGAATGAAATCTTTAAAAATGCAGGCTTCTTTTTTAGTTACCATATTTACCCAAATCCAAGATGACTTCAAATTTAAGATGACCCCTGTGTCTGGGCACCTTTGGTGTCCGCCACTTTAAGGGCAGAAAACAGGCAGTAGCCAGGTGCCTGATGAGGGCAGCCATTTTGGACCTAGGGATATAAGCTGGGCTGCAGTTTGCTGTAGAGGGATGGAGGTAACATCAGGCTGTGAGGCTGCTCTGGCCAAAGTCAGGAGGCAGGGGCAGGGGCAGGGGCAGGGGCAGGGGCAGGGGCAGGGGCAGGGGCAGGGGCTATGGGATGGAGATGACCCATTGTCCTGGGTAAGACATAAAATTACACCCTCCTGGGAAAGGGAGGTCTGTTGGGGCTCCTAGTGGCATGGGAGCCTCCAGGAAATGCCAGGCCAGTTACCTCCCCAGTGAAAGGCATGTTGGGGTGTCTTATAACCCCCAGCCCCACATACCTGGTGGTGTTCTAAGGAGCAGGGGGAACCCAGGTTCATTAAGGAGCCCTGAGGCAGAGATCAGGCTGGAGGAGGGACCTGGGGCCACACCCAGGTGGTAGAGTTAAGCCTGGGGGCATGAGTCAGACCCTGTGTGAGAGTGGTGATGAGCAGAGTGATCTTGTGTGAGAGGGGTGATAAGTAGAGAGACCCTGAGTGAGAGGGGTGACAAACAGAGCAGCCCCGTGAGTGTAGGTGAGTAAGAAGGCCCAGTGGGGGCATGGTGGTCTGGAAAGGGGCTAGGAGTGAAATAAGCCTACAGTCATACAATTGGTCAGTCAGGTGAAGGTAGTGGGAGACACCCAACAGACTGCGTCAGGGCTGACTGAGGAGAGGAGAGCTAAGCCTGAAGCCAGGTGAGTCTGGGAAGGATGAGTGTGGCTTCTGAGAGGGCAGTATGAAAGAGGCTGGGTGAGAGCCTGCAGAATAAATGGGACCCCAGTGAGAGAGGGGTGCCATGTGAGTGGCTCTCTGGGGCTGCAGAGAAGAGCAACAACTGTGTACCCAGTTTTCTCCATCCATAGGCCAGAGAAGTTACAGCAGAGTAACATCTGTGAGGCATGGGACCCATGGAGAGGAGGTTGGAGTGGGTATTAGACCCTTGTCAGCAGGGCAAGTAATGGGTAGCCTCTCACCTTAGTAACAACTCTCATATTTTTCCGTCAAGGTGTGGCAGGAGAGTGAAGCCGGTGGTTAGCCCAGGAGCAGGGTGGCCGGTGAAGACCTGACGAGGAGGCCACCCTGTTACAACCCCTCAATGAATAGATTCTATATAGGGAAAAATTTATAAATGTGTTGGTTTTTTTCCCTATATTGAATCAAATTATAAGGGGGTCATATTATTTTTTTTTCCCCTACAGCTTCATTAGCAAGGGAGAAGGCAGTGGGGGTGTCACCTGGCTCCCTGCCATCTGCACCCCCAAACAGTTGCCCCCTGACGTCTGACACCACCCCCATGGTGCCTATGTGCCCCTGCACCTTCCTCCCCTGCACCTATAGTGCCTGTGACCCCTGGTGCCTGTTCCCCTCCAATGCTACATTGCTATCCCACTTGCCACCATGGCCCTGATCCAGACTCCAGATTTCACCCACTTGGACAGAAATGGTTGTGGTGACAGCAGGTCCAGTCCTGGCCCTACTCTAGCCCTTGGACTGGATTGGAGCTGGAGCCAACACAACAGACAGTGGCCAGAGCTACCATATGCTCTGTGCCCTGGGCCAGAACAGGGCCAGAGCCATGAATGATGTTAAGCAGTGAAGGGAAAGCTGGGATATGTGATCAGGGAGCAGGGTATGTATGGGAGAGACAGAGGAAGCACATGGGGGGATAGTCAGTGGAGGGCAGACAGGAAGGGGCAGCAGCTGTGACTCTGACTCAGACCCTCAGCATGGGTCGTAGCCAGAGGCAGAGTAGCCACCTACACCCTGCCTTGTACTTAAATCCAAGATAAGCACCCCCCCCCCCCTTAAATATGTAAAAGGACCTTGCCTTGGATTCAAGTAAGGAGGGTAATTTACTGTTTGTGAAACAGCACAAACACTGCAAAAGATTGCTCAACTGACCTCAACTTACACTTGACAAACTCTTCCTTTGTTTTTTGTTTGTTTGTTTGTTTGTTTGTTTAAAGTTGTGGGGTTATGGGTGGATATTAGCATCTTACATCAGAAGACATCCTTGATTTTATTCACACAGTGTGTATGTGCACAGACACTAGAGTGATGGAGCCTGTAAATGTCAAGTTGGAATATTTACTAACAGAACAGACACTGGATGGTTTCCACCCTACCAAAATTCTGAGCCATGAAATGAAGGGCCTCATTTTGGGGATGAACATGTGGCTCTCACATACTCATTACTTTGGCTTTTCCTTTGAGCAGCAAACAGAGGGGAGCAAACAGAGATGGAGCTTGCCTAGAGATTTTACTCAAGGAGGGAGCCAGAGAGAAGGAGTTTTTGTGTGTGTGTGTGTGTGTGTGTGTGTGTGTGTGTGTGTGTGTTTGGGGGGGGTTGTGCAAGAGCCCTCGTGCAGGTGTTTGGTGTGCAGCTTCTTGTGGTGTGTTTTGTTTCCCTCCCTCCATTCTCCCCACTTTTTTTGCTTCCTCACAGTGTAAATGTTCTCCAGACACTTGTGTGGGATGTGCCATGTTTGTGTTCCTCCTAGAGAGTCAGGAGCACTTTATTTGCACCAACTGTAAGCTGATGTCTGCCCTGGAGGAGAATATTGAAAATTTGGAAGCACAGATATCCCAGCTGCATTGCATCAGCAAACTGGAAGTTTACTTGGACAAGAGTTACAAGAGACTGGTACTGGAAAGGCCAAAGGGCAACAAGGACAAGTAGCAGCATCTGACTACTCAAAAAAGGAGGACCCCCCAGAATTGAAGCAGAACAGATTGAAGACATCAACCGCTTTCAAGCACTTTTCAGTGGAACTGCTGAGGAAAAAGCAGAGGAGAGGAGATCTGCGGGCATGGTGTAGAGGATTCAGCAGACTATAGAGCAGATAGTACAAAGCCCCAGTAACAGAAACTCCAGGACCACTGCATCAAGAAGGAAGAGAAGAGTGGTGGTAGTTTGTGACTCACTTCTACAAGGGACAGAGGCACCAATTTGTCATCCAGGTTTTGGGGCCTGGGAGGTATGTTGGCTACCAGAAGCCTAAATTTAGGGCATCATAGAGAGACTGCCAAAGCTCATCCATCTTTTGGCCTACTACCCATTGCTGCTTGTCCATATACGCATAAGCAATACTGCCAGCAATGACACACTGAGCAGATCAAAAGTGATAATGTGGTTCTTGGCAGGAGGAGTAAGGACTTTGGAGCACAAGTTGCATTCTCATTGATTTTTCTTATGGAAGGCAGGGGTTCAGGCAGAGACCATTTTTTTTCAGGAAGTAAATGCATGGCTGGGATGGTGATGTCAACATGAAGACTTCTACTTCTTTGACAAGGGGTGGATGTTCTTGGGAGGTGGACTGTTACCAAGATATGGAATCCCTCTGTCAAGAATGGGGAAAAGCATCTTGGGGTGTCATCATGCCAACCTGGTAAGGAGAACTTTAAACTATGTCCACAGGGGATGTCTGATCAAAACCCTCCAGCAACAGAGCAGACAGTCCAGAGGGGAAAGGATCAAGGATGAAGGAAGAAGCAGCTTAACTCTGGAAAAGGGTCAGAGAGCTAAAGGATTTCAACAAGTGGTGTAAAAGGGAAGCGAGTAGGTCAAAATACATCTGATGTAGGTATACAAAGGCAAGACATATGGGGAGTAAACAAGATAAGCTAGAAGCTGTGGTCTGTGAAAAGAACTATGATCTGTTTGGCACCACAGGACACAGTGGGACAGTTCTTATGATTGGAATGTCAACGTGGATTTGGAGAAAAGGTGATGCTGTTGCTTTGTATCTTAAACAAATATTTTTTTCTCTGGTTAAGGAGGAAGAAGACAGCAAAGCAGAATGCATTGGATCAAGTTGGAAGGTAAAAAATGCTGTGCCAATGTAATGGTGGAAATTTATTACAGGCCACCTAATCAGGAAGAGGATGTGGATGAGGAATTCTTCAAAAAGGCATGGGATGGTACTGATAGGGACTTCAAATTTCTGGATATTTGCTGGAAGAACAATGCAGAGAAACAAAATGTCAAGCCAGTTTCTAACTTGTGTGGAGGACAACATTCTGTTTCAGAAAGTGGAGATTACAACCAAGGGATTATTTGTTTTGGGTCTTGTCCTGACCAATGGGGAAGTCCTGGTAGAGATGTGAAGGTTATGAGTAACTTGGGAGGAAGCAATCACAGCGGAATAGAATTCAAGATCCTAAGATGGGGAAAGAATGAGGTCAGCAAAATTATAATGTTAGATTTCAAAAAGGCAGATTTCATTTAACTCAAGGAGTGAATAGGAATGGTGTCATGGCAGGATAGAATGAAGGGGCAAGGTGCCCAAGTACTAGGAGCTTCTAAAAGGAAAGTGTACAGGCAATGAAAAATGGTCAGGTCACCAGGGAAGTGTACTAGGAAACAGCAAGAACCTGCAGGACAAAACCAGGAAGGCAAAGATAAAGAATGAGCTGAATCTGGCAAAGGAGGTTAATGACAACAAGAAGAGGTTGGCCAGAAAAGAAGGATGAAGGAAGCTGCCCTCTGTTAACAAGCCAGGGAAGATTAACAGAAGATGCAAATAAGAGGATCTACTCAATAGCTACTTTGCCTCAGTCTTCACAAAAATGTTAATCTCCAGCCAGACACCTAATAAGGATTATCTGGATAAGGAAGGGGACATGGAGGGAGGAGATTACAAAGGAGATGGTCAGAGAGATTTTGTTGGGTCTGAATGAATTCAAGTCAGCATGGCTAGATGAGATTCATCCTAGGGTCCTGAAGGAACTGGCAGAGGAGATCTTGGAGCCCTTGGTAATGATCTTCATGAAGTCATGGGATATGGGCCAGGTCCCAGAGGACTGGAAAAGGGTCAGTGTAGTTCCCCTCTTTAAAAAAGGCAATAAGTATAACCCAGGGAACTACAGACCAGTTAGCCTCACCTCAGTATGTGGAAAGGTACTGGAGTACATCCTAAGGAAGGCCATTTGCAAGCAGCTGGAGGAGGAAAGGTTGACGACAAGCAACCGGCTTGGATTTATGAAAAAAAAATCATGTCAAACAAACCTGATCTTTTTCTTTGACAAAATAACTACTTGGGTGGATGAAGGGAATGCTGTGGATCATTGGTGACATGAAAGTAGGGGAGCACAGGAGGCACATGCCCCTCCAGATTTCTCTGCTGACAGCAAACAGGCTGCAGCTCAGTTGGAGCCAGATCCTGGCAGCAGCAGGGGCAGAGGTGGCAGTGGTGTAAATTTCTGCATTGATGACAGGGTTGCAGCTTGGCTGGAATCAGCACCCAGCAGCAGTGGCAGTGACAGTGTTGGTGGCAGCATGGAGCTGTGCCGCCCTGACTGGCAACACTGACATGTTGTGTATGCTGTGGATATAGTGTATCTTGACTTCAGCAAGGCTTTTGACAAGCTCCTACACAACCTTCTCATAACCCAATTGAAGAAATAGATAAAACTACTATAAGGTGGATAGAAAACTGGTTCAGTAGTCATAAGCAAAGGGTAATTACTAATAGGCCCATCTCAGAATGGCAAAAGCTTTCAAATGGAGTCTCGCAGGGGTCTGTCCTGGGCCTGGTGCTGTTCAACATACTTATTAATGATTTGGATGCTAGCATGGAAAGATTCTTGAGCAAGTTCACAGACAGCACAAAACTGGGAAGGATTGTGAACACGTTGGAGGATGTGAGCACAATTCAGAAGTATCAAAGCAGATTAGAAAGTTGGACTACAGCTAACAGGATGCAGTTCAATGTGGACAAATGTAAGTGCTACACCTCATGAGGAATAATAAAAAACATAAATATAAAATAGGTGACACCTGGCTGGATGGTGACATTATGGAAAAGGTGTTGGGAGTTGTAGTAGGCTCAATATGAGTCTGCAGTTTGATGCAGACCCCAAAGTGACTGCAATATTGGGATGCATCAATAGAAGCTTTAGGTGCAAGACCTAGGAGGTGATAGTGGTTCTCTACTTGGTACATATCAGATTTCATCTGGAGTATTGTGTGCAGTTCTGGGCTTAACACTTTTTAAAAAGGAAGTGGAGAAGTTACAGAGGGTCCAGGAGTAGATGACGAAGACAAGAAAGAACTTGGATAGCAGGTCATATGAGGAAAAGCTGAAGGAGCTAGACATGAGCAGATATGATAGCACTCTTCAAGTACTTGAAGGGTCACCATAAAGAAGAGGGAAAGCACCTTTTCTTGCTTGCTGCACAGAGGCGGATGGCTACCAATGGCTTGAAAGTACAGCAAAGTAAGTTTAAGTTGGATATCAGGAAAATCTTCATTGTTAGAACAATGAGGCAGTGGAATAGACTGCATGGGGAAGTTGTAGACGGTCACTGGAGGTGTTCAAGAAAAAGCTGAACAGCCACTGGTCAGGGATGACCTAGGTTTAGCTATGCCTATGTACAACCATGGGTATTTCCCATGCTTCTGGGCTTTGCTGTTTCCCCCACCCCTTTCTGCTACCTGTGTCAAGGGTTTTTTAAGCCTCCTTCAGAGGCACTGGGTATTGGCTACAACAAAGGCTGGGGACATTGACTGGGGTGTCCCAATGCTTCTCCTGTGACAAAAGTTAGAGTTCCTGGCTGGAGGGCCTTTCCCCTCCACTCGAAGTCAGGCCAATCACCATAATTTGGGGTTGGAAAGAATTTTACCCCATGCTGAGATTGGTATGGACTGTGGGGATTTTTGCTTTCCTCTGTAGTGAAGGGTTTGGTCCTAGGATCACTTGTGATCTCTTTGGACCTGGGATCTCTTGAGAATAGATAGACAACCTTTTACGGAAAAAGGCAGTGGTCCTATGGTTCTACTGCTTTACCTGTGGCAGGTTACAGTGTTAGGTCTGTGTGGATCAGGGTTGATGTTAGTCATATGTAGAGTTTAGATTATGGATTGTATAGGATGATTTAAATATGGATGATCCTGTTTTAGGCATAGGGCTGGACTAGACAACTTCTGAAAGACCCTTCCAACCCTATTTCTCTATGATTCTTATGCCTTGGGTACGAACATGTGCAGGCATTTTTGTTATTTATTTGCACCTAGGAGTCCTAATCATGATCTGGGACCACAGTGTGGTAGGTTCTATACAAATCCAGCATGAAAATGCACTCTCTGACCTAAAAAATCTACAAACTGAGTTTATGACAAGAGATAGCAGATCTATACAGATGCAGGATTAGAGGAGGAATGAATAGTAAAGGAGTGAAATAGTGAACTGCTATTAAACAGGAGCACTAACAACACATGGACAGCCTAACCCTTATAATTATAGATATATTATATCATATCATATTTTTATTTGAGAGGTAGTTAATTGTGGTAATCTGAAGTCAGGAAGAAAGAAGGGCAGCATGGCCTGGCAAGGGACAGCCATTACACATAAAGAAGTTTAAGTGATCAGAACCCAGTTTAAACCTCCAACAGAACAGATGTTCAGTGCACATACACCAGTCTGAGAATGGCTGAAACCAGTTTGAGATAAACCTGGTTGAAGGTAGTATCAGACTTAACTGATTTGGCTCAAACCAGTTTATGCAATGTCTGTCTCAGACCCCACTGTTTTAAGATAAACCAGACAACCCCAGCATCCCAGCATGCTCTCTGGGCTGGGTGGGGCTCTCTGCTGCACAGCAGGGCTGGTCCCTCCCCTCTGATCCCTGGCTGTACCTCCAGAGACTGCAGGCTGCTTCCCCACTCCCCTCACCACTCCCTGCTAAGCAGGAATTCTGCCCCCATACCAACACCTTGCTGACGAGATGTCTGTGTATTAGCTAGCAGACCACATGCTGGCATGGTCTGTGCTGAATCAAAAACCAGAACAAACAAGTAGCTGGTAATGTCCCTCTGTTTTCTTAATTGGGTGATAAACACTGTTATCAATTCCCTGCTGTGCTAACCAAAGCTCCTGCAGGAGCCTGGCCATGCCTCCCTCAGCTACATGCTGTGGAAGGAAGGGAAGGCTGTTGTAGCACCGCCTGGGTTCTAGCTTCAGCCACTGCAGGTACGTGTCTGCATTTCTTGGATGTTTGTCCAGTTACAAATATGATTTAGCCTAGCCAGGTTAGACTAACCTTCAAAGATAGAATCAATTCAGGCTTAGGCTTTTTGAATGTCTGTCCCTAGCCTGAGAGACTAACTTGTTCAAAGAGGCACAAGCTTTTTAAGGCAACATAAACCTGTATCTGAGAATGTAGTGCTACAAAAGCTTGTGAATGTCTCTAATGTTCAACCCTGCCCTACCTTCTGCCAAGTTTGTATGATTTTTTCTTAGGTATTGCTGTAAAGTAGAATTTTAAGGAGTGATATCAAAGAAATAAGGAGATATCTTCACAGATGTTTATGGGACCCTCTTTCCATTTGAGAATCCAGATAAAAAAAAAGGACAAAAAGGCTTATTTAAAAATCCAACAAATGACAAGAAAGCTAATATCACAGGCTGATCAAAAGTGGAAATTACCCTTTTAGTATTGAATGGAAGATAATAGGTGATGTTGGAAAAGACTGCAAAGTGAAAGGGGAAACAGTAAAAGGAGACAGAGCTTGTGACATGGGTAAAATAATTGAGTGGGAAAATAATCACTGAAATAGCATTCTAGGTGAAAGTGAGCAAAGTTGCTTTGAAAAATGCCAAGGAAAAAGACATTTCAGTAATTGAGCTGTAAGAAATTTAGAACCTGGAGAAAAGTTTTAGTTGCATGGAAGGATAGAAAGGACATATCTTAGAAATAGTGTGCAGAAAGAATCGGCAAGACTTCGATGCATCCTGTGTAAAGAGCAAGAGAGAGGTCAATACAAAGATGCTGCCAAGGCTTTGTGTCACTGTGATAGACAGCATGGTGATGTTTTCTAAAGGGATCTAGAAAGGTAAGGTGAGGGGAAAATAAGAGGTCTGTTTTAGGCATTTTGGAACAATGGGTAGTCATTTATAAGAAAATGACAGAGAGAAAAGCCAACATTTTAGTTAGGACAAAAAAACCACATCCCCAGGAGTGGGAACGTGTTCTTTGCAGTGCTTCAAAGGCTTTTGAGACACCGTAAAATGCACGCAGCACACGTGAATTTGTTCACTGCACTACATATTTTCAGTACAGTGGCAAAATTTAGATACTAGGAAATCCCAGCATGTAAAAAATGCCCAGAGAAAAAAAAAGTGGTGTGGTGCACCTGGAAGAAGCATGGACCACCTGAAACTGGAGTATGGCCAGTCAAAGCCATGTTCTGTCTGCAAGCCTGGATCACCACTTCTGCAACCTCAGGAAGCCCCCAGGACCCCGGGTCAGACTGCTTGGGCAATCCCAGGTGCTGGCCCCAGCCTTTCCTTCCCCACCCAGGAGAATTTGCCCCGTTCCAGAGTGCTCATGTAGGAGTGTTCCCTGGGGACAACTAGCAGTGGCACAAATGTTCTGCTGCTAGTTGTCCCAGGGGAACTCCATGTGTGCAGTAGTGGGGATGTGCCCAAGGTCTGTGTTTAGAGAAGAAACTATTGAATTTTGAGTTGTCAGCACAGAGAAAGTGATTCAATTTGTATTTTCAGATTATATTAAACAGAAGCAACAAAAGACAGAGCCTTCTAGAACCCCTACAGAAAGCTGGGGGAAAGGGCTAATGAGGAACATTTAGCAAAGGGTGTGGTGGAGGAACAGTTAAGGCAAAAAGCAGAGTTAAAGGAAAGGAAACAATCATGGAAGTGAAAAAGAAAGAACATAAAGAATGCCTACTATATTGATGGGGACTGACAGGTCGAGGAACAGGGGGATGGAATACTGTTTCTGGTATCTATATTATTAGAGGTCATTGAAAATTTTGTCAAGAACAGCTGCAGATAAGTGCGAAGAGGAAGCATCAGACAATAAACACTGTAGGATGGAAGTAGGAAAGATCAGCTTCAGATATCAATTCAAATTATGCAATCAACCAATTTAGTAATTTAAAGGAGAATCTGATGAAGTGTTAGTTGGAGAAGCAAGTGGACACAATAATGGCCATTATTAATTTATTAAAGATGTAAGAGGCAAAAGCACAAGTTAAAGTGAAGGAAAACAGCCAGAGAGAACTAGAAGATAATACAAGTAAAGGGCAAATCAGGAGGCACAACAGAGACTAGATGCAAGAGGGTCACAGGGAAAAAAGAATAAATAGCTTAGAGGAGGAAGGGAAAGGAAAAGAGAGACAGGTGCTGAAAGGCTGATAGAGAGTTGAGTGGATTGCTGATGACTGACTTTGTGGATACCGGAGGGGAAAGAACAGAAGATACAGTGCTAGTAAAAGAGAAGGATAAGAAAAAGTGGGAAGTGATTGGAATCAACAGGTATATGAGGGATACTTCATAATATATCACCCTTTCCTTATTTCTTCTCTCCCACACACTATATGGCTTTACCTCCATGAAGAAGGGCAGTTGCAGAGAAGCTGTATGATACAAAGGGGTCCAAGTCTCTGAAACAGCCAGAAATTTAGTTTCTTCTGGCAGAAAGGTTTTGGATAACTAGAAATGCTGTGGTCTCTCCTGTTCTTAAAACTTTTCTGAAAAGGGGGTTCTGCTGGTTTGTTATGTATCAAAAAACACACTGTCTATTTACTGTGGTCATCCACCTGACAGTAGGGTTATACTGGCCAGCTGAAGTTAAACAGACCTTTTTCTCCCATTGCCTGTCTTCTTAAGGTGTAAGCTCTTTGAAACCTTGCAATGTTTTCAGTTTTCCTAGCAACTAACAGACTGTGAGGGCCCTAATTCAAAACCAACACCACTGCTACTAATAAATATTCTGTTTTTGGCTCTGCCTTCCAGCAAAGGTGTCATTTGATGTGAATCATGCACACGCACAAACATGCACACACACACGAATTGGAACTAATCGACACATTTTACAAAGAACTCTGAACAGAAAACTCATGGTTTGGATTACTTCATTCCATATCTGGATTTACATCAGGGATAATATTCAATTCCCCAGGAACCAATGACCTGGATCAGATTTAAAGAGGCATCTTAGAAGTGAGAGGTGCTCTACATTATTCCCAGTCACCCTATTACAGAGGCTTGTACTTTATAGGACAAAAAAAAATGTTCTCTAAATGTGAATTTCTTCTTAAAACATTCATCCATGCTTTTGCTCTTTTTTTTCTTCTCCGTTCTTCTGTTTAACTTGCTGGTGCACATTTGCTTGTGTTTTCAACCATTTAAAAAGACATATTGTATATAGTACATGTATATATAATAAAAGAGAGAAACTTTTTTTATTCACCATAATCCTTTCGGCTTCAGTTTCTGTATTTGAAAACACTTAATACTTTATGAAATAAGTTTCTTCAATTATAGTCTAATTAACTACTAATATCTACAAATAAAATGTATGAAGCTTATCTAAAACTGAATCTTGCATTGAAGCACTAGGGGTAGAAGCTTAAATGAACTATATAGTGTATCTTATTGGATTGATATATTTTGAATGCTAAGTCACTGACTTTTTCGAATACTGCTAAAAATCATAATACCCCTGAAATAGGAAATTTGGTGATGCCATTCCTGCTACTTAAAAAATGTTCACTATTTTCAGAAGAGCCATATTTTATTTGAATTGATTTCTTTAGCTTTAATGAACCTGAAAATATTTATTTCATACACTAAGCTTTGTACAGCAGGAGCATAGAATCCCAATGGTTCTCTCTGGCTTCCTAGGTTTGTATGTCAGTGTCAGGTAATACGCCTTCTGACTGAGACTGATGTTCAGCAAAATGCTGCGGCAGACACTCACTTTCATTTCATAGTCAGTTTCATCAAACAATCTTCAAAGACAATAATCGAGAAAGCTTGCTAATGAACATACAGTATTTATATTTCATGTATTTCCTAGGTTTTGATTTTGTTGATGTCTTAATAATACCTTGCAGCTCCAAAGAAAAATCAAGTATGGGTTTTTAGATGAAATGCAGCTAAACAAGGAAGGGTTGATCATCACTATTGCTGCAGCTGCTGTTTTGTAGTGTTCTGAATGTGTGTCATGTTATAAAAATGAAAAGAGATTGAACATTTTTAGAAACCATTTTAAACTCTAACAAAATCTATTATCCCATAGATTAATTTAGTGATGATATTTGGAAAAAAAAAGGTCTGGGCTGCCATTTTGTTTTTTGGGGCTGGCTGGCAAGTCTTGGCAAGAAATCAAGGGATCAGTAAATAAGAAATACCTTTGATTAATACAATTGCATAACACACTCTGTAAGAAAGAGACAGTGGTCCATGGTGCTTATTGAAAATGATTTTTTCTTCTAATCTTTAATTGAAATCTCCTTTTATTATCAGTATTCATTAAAAAGAAATAGTTTCAGGCAACTATGTATTTATCATCTATAAATACCCACTAATGGAGTTGTTAGTGGGTATTTAAAGAAGATAAATAAATAGATAGTAGAGTACTGGAGTCTTAAAATTCCACCTGCCCTGTAGGAGGATTTCCATTGTATAACCCTGAGTTGATATAAAATGATCCTCAATCCTTTCAGGATATGAAGAAGTTTAAGACTCTTAAAAATGTAACAAAAGTCCCTACTGTAGATACTATGCAATGTTATAAAATGTGAAAAGTGAAATATGATTCAAGAGAGAGAGCCTTCCAAACAAAACCTCACCTGTCACAGATTCATAGACTTTAAGTCCAGACGGGATGCTTGTGATTGTTTAGCCTGACCTTCTGCATAACACAGGCTGTGGAATTTTGACCACTAAAACAACCAATAAAACTGGCAACCAAATAACAGTCAAAGACAGACTAAATAAAAGCATCTTGTAGGGACACCTGCAGCTTGTCAAACATGGTTGCAGGCCTTAAAGCAATGGTTCTCAATCTTTTTTGGATTCAAGGGACACCTCTTTTGAATCAAGACACCTGTTTGAAAATGCCAGTTGTTTTCTCTCACTCATGTTTTGACTGTGGAAAAATAATAGAATCAATCTTCTGTTGCAAAGAACTCAGAAAGCCCACAACACGTCAGAATTTTTGACACTATGGATTCCTATTTGAAATCTCTGGCCTCATCCAAATGAGCAGGGGTGTGCATTTGCAGCAGCACAAATAGTAGTGGTACAAATCTGTGCTGCTCCTTTGTGCCACAGTGCATACTGCTGCCTGTGCGCTTTACAGCAGGACACATTGTCCTGCTAATCCACATGCTGCAGAGAGGCCAGCTGGGACACAGGGGGCCTCAGTGTGGGGCTAGGCAGCAGGCAGCTCCTTGCTGAGGCACCCTGTGCCCCAGCCAGCTGGGGAGTGGCATGTGGAGATGGGGGCCTCGGTGCAGGGGCTTCGCAGCATGCAGAAATGGAGAAGCAGGTAGCCCTGGGCTGCCTTCTCCCCCTTTTCCATGTTTTCCCTAGTGCATACCACTTTGGTATGCTTTGCCCTGCTTTTTTTATTCAAGGTCTTATTTTTCCTACTGGGGAATCCTGGTAGCAAATTTTGCCCCAGTGCCACAAATTATCAGTGCTTTGCACCATTTAACATGTTGTGTGGTTTGTGGCAGCCCAAAGAGGTTTGCAGTGCTACAAACTACACATGCCTGCAGGCCTGGATCCAGCCTCTGAATCTATGTTGTGAATCATGGGCAGGTGTTTGCATAACTAACAGTATATAAAGACCCCATGGCATACCCATAAGGTTCTCATAGCATGCCACGGTTCTCAACTCCCTATTGATAATCACTGTCTTAGAGAGTCAGGTCCAAGGAATAGAGGATACTAATGTCTATGTTTATTTTAGCTGCCAGAATGCAACATAAAATAAAAGAAAGGACTTTTAACCAACTATGTCCTGCAGCATATGTGCCTTTATTGAATATCACTAGCATTTTGGACTGCACCTGAAAGTGAAACACTAGTAGATATGAGTAAATATTACAAAATTCATCTTTTCTCTGAAATTTTTATTGAAATTTTTAACTGTGAGAATAGTTAGGATGAATTATCCACACATTTTCATCTGGGAAAAAAATCCAAATTCTGACAGGTTACAATGATGGTTAAAACATTCTACATTAAAAAACAAAACAAAACATGGTATATTTTCTTTGGTTTACCTCTCTATTTTTTTAATCATAACGCTTAAGAGGACATCAAGAGTCATGTACTCCACATCTTAACTCCTGCAAAGATTTAAGAATTGGTAATTCTAAACCGGGGGTGGGCAAAATATGGCCTGTAGTCTGTACCTGGCCCACCAATTGATCCTATTTGGCCCGCTGGCCACCATCAGGAGCCTGAGGAGAGAGAGCCATGACCCACACTGCTCTGCTCTTCTACAACAGGGGCTGGCATGGGCCATGCAGCATGCAGACTCCTCCGCCCCTCACCCCACATCCATCTTTCCCCACCCAGCTATGTGTTGGTGCTATAGTGCAGTTAGGAGGTGAGTCCAGGCTGGCTATGGAAGGGGCTGAGCCCAGGGTAGCTTCCCCAATTTCCCCAGTGAAACACAGTGGCAGAAGCTCATTGCAGTGGGTGGATAGGCAGGACAGCCACTCAGCACACTGCATCGCAAACTGTCCCATGTGGGCCCAGCTGATGGTGGCCATGGTGCCAGGACTGTGCACCTGCAGCACCAACAGGAAGCTGGGCAGAGGAGGGTGGATGTGGGGGTCTCTTCACCTCTAGTGAAGGAAATTCTATAAACCTATTAGGCAATGTATTTCATTATTTTATTGTTACAGTTAGGAATTGTTTCCTTGATATTTAATGTAAGCTACCATACTGTAGATTAAACCATTGCCTGATTTCTGACTTCTGGCAAGGAAGACTAATATATCTTCATCTTCTTTAGATCAGTTTATAAAATATTTGAAAATTATTATCATGTTTCTTACCCATACTCATCACCTTCTTAATTAGCTTTTCTCTAAACTAAACATATCTTGCGTCCTTCAACCTTTCCTTGTGGGGCTTGCATTTTAACACCTTCGTCCCTGCTCACCCCCAAATCCTCTCCAGTTTCGCTACATTCAGTGGATCACACTAAGATGATAAATAATAATAACAACTAAGGTATCCTATCTTCAAGTCTCTTTTTGCAACTGCTGGAGCACTGTACTTGCCCCCAAATATTACTAGAATGAATGAGCACCTATACATGAGAAGTGAGGCTGCTCCACTGGTCAAAGCAGACTCAAATAACTGGGTCTGCTGAAGCATGTAAATTTATGCGCTCCAGCAGACTTCAGCATCTCATGTAGCAGTGTCCCTGCTCTTAAAAATGGCACCAGAGCACTTTAACTAAAGTTTGTTCAATGAGCTTTAGTTAAATCACCCCTGCCACCATTTTTCAGTGTGGTGACACTGATACACAAAATGCTCTTGGAGTCACTCTAAATAAAGCGTCCTCCCCCCCCCCCCCCCCCACCCAAGCATGTGTATAAATGCCCAAGCATTCCTTATTCCCTCATTTCCTGTGCAGTCTATCACACAAGGTAGTGCCGTGATTCTAAAAGTTCTTTCCTTTTTATAAGCACTAATCTTGGGCCCTTTTTGTCTGTCACTAATAGCTGTCCGAGCAGATATTAAAGAGCCAAAAGAATTAAAGTCACAATAAATAATAGGCACTAACGATGGCCACTGTTCCTTTTTGATAAATTAGAATCCAGTAATTCAGACTCTATATGATCTATAAGGTGTTTCTGAATAACAAGGTCAGTCAGTTCTGCTTATGCAGTCATTGAATAAAGAATACTACTTAGCTTGATACTGAACTTTTCATCCATAGATTTCACAGCACTCTACAGGGAGGTGAGTATCATTATGGACTTGGAAAGAAAGACAGGAAGTGACTTGATGGAGGTCATTTAGCAGGCTAATGGAATATACGAGGAAAAGAATCAAGGATTTCTAAATTTTCCTTTAGTGCCGATACATTGTCACCACTGCTCACCTCAGTACTGCAGTCCAACAATTCTACTGACAAACAGTCCTATCTATTCCCATCTGTACTGAAATTTACTTCAACTACCTTGACCCTCCTTTTCTTTCTGTTTCTCATGCTTATTCTTATGAAGGAGCTTACTGATCTGAATGGCTCACAAAGCAACAGAGTTTAAATGCACATTGTAGAAAATCTAAATACATAACTGAGAACCACTTTCTAAAGGAATGTCTGATCCAACCAAGGAACAAAGATTTGCCAGGTGACTTGTGTGTCCAATTAAAACAGCTCTCATTCCAAATTGCACATATTGATTATTTGAAGCAATAGCTATAGCTGTTCATGAGCAGTCCTTTGGCTTGAATATTCTCTCGTAAAACTTTTATTGAACAATTTCAAATGATGAGCAAACATGTGGAAATTGCAGTCTGTTTGCAGATCATTCATGGACAGCAAAAGAAACAAATAGAGCGAACAAACTGCTCACTATAAATAATGATTTGAACTTTTCTCATTATTGAAAAACACTTCAACATTTGTTGCCCCTGAAAAGCCTGATATAAAATTGAAATCTACCGTTTTTGTTTTCAGTGCACTCAGAAATGTATAAGCTATAGAATCCATAGTGGTGACTGAGATTTGAAGACATAAAAGGCACAACAGAAGGAAATGAACAAGCTGTGTTTGTAATGATGCTATACATGTGGAATAACATTTATTGGTCTTCCTATGAAGAAATGTTATTCACAAGGAACAGTAGTTAATATTTGATTTATTGAGATACTTATATTTGTCATTTATACTGAAGATAAATCATTATGGGGATTATGTTTTTATGTCTTTAGGTACCATATATTAAAGGGTTCTTTAAATCTAATCTTGAAAGGATTGTGAAAAAGAGCACATCACAAAGCCAGGCATACCTTGTGTTATAGGAGTTTTCCAACATTGCAGTACTTTGCAGATGTGTAGGCAGCAAATTACACGACTCAGGTTTCTGAAGTGTTTGCAGATAATCAAAAGTTATCCTCAGCCTGCACGTATCCAATTGGCAAAAAAGTTATAGTTGGATATTAGCTTTTCAGATGTTTTTAGTACTAAGAAAATATCATTCTTCAACACAGCTTAAAGAACTACAACAGAAAATGCAATAGGAATCAATAGCAAAAACAAAGTTTTATAGAACATGAGAAAAAACCCCAAATATCGTATGTAGACACTGTATGCAATAAAGATAATGTCTTAACAGACATGATTTATATTTAATTTATATTATACCTAATTTCCACCTAAAATGTAAGGAAAAGAAAAACTCCAAACAATTCAGTTGAAAACTAGTTATTTTTGGTTTTAAAAACTGCCACATTTTTTATTGGGTTGTGTTACTACAGCTTTTCATGGAAGATGCATCTTAGGCAGTTCATAATCTCTATGGGCATCCTGACCTAAAGCAGTCCCAGACACCTTCCTAAGCAACCACAGGCATCACAGGAATATTTGACTATAGCCATGAAATTAAAGACTGTATTATAATGCCTACAAACAAAGTGGCCAAATGTATATTGTAAAGGAAAAATAAAATTTTACAATTTGCTTGAAGGGTCTGCATAGATTTCAGCACCATAAAGCTCCTCCATTCTTTCAGCCATTATAAGATAGTCATTATGATCATGTTAAAAACATGCCAAGTTGTTACAACTGACATGCTGGAAGACTGTTAACAACATATAGTACAATGATTTAACAGAGAGAGGTCGTTAATTATGTTAGTCTGAAGAGAGGCAGAAGGCTGGGCAGGCTGGCACCTTAAAGACTAATGATTTTAAAATACTTCTGAATGACTTAACGGTTACTTTTCTTTTCAACTGCCCCTTGTCCTTTGCATCCATTTCTTATATTTCATCTCATGCTTAGACTGCTTGCTCCTTAGGTCACAGACTGCTGTTTGCATATTTGAATACAATGAATCAATTGTCAGGAACAAATAACACTATGGACGCAGATTGTTCAGAAAAAAACAATGAGCTACTTTATATTGTCATTTCAACTTTATTTCATAACACAGTATAATTATAATTAATGAAGAATACACATGAATGATGATGAAAGATGGAGTAATTCATAATTATTACTAAAACATGTATGATACTATAAAACGGGAATCAAACGTCTGACTTATGAGCCAGATTTGGCTCATGGAGTCATTCAATTCAGCCAACTGGCAGGCTGCCAGAAGTTGGGGAGAGGGTACTGAAGCAGAATTCAGGACCCTTGGACCCCCATGGACATTGGTGGCAGGGGAACGAGCAAGGATTATGCAGATACAACCCTTACTTGCTCTGCCACCACTGTCAGACCTCTGCCACTACATTCAGACCCTGTATCACTGCTCCTAATGGACCCCTGACACTGTAGATTGATTCCTACTGCTTTGCCCAAATCTCCTGGCAACCCCCCCACTGACCCTTGCTGCTGCTCTGGGTCCCCTGACGTGACCACTGGAACCACTGCAGCTGCTCCTGGCCCTGTGGCTCTGGCCTGAAAGAAGTCCCCAGGGTCCAGATCCAGTCTGGGGCTGAGGGTGAGTTTGCCACCCCAGCGTATAATATTCTTCAAGTTATTTTACAGCAATATGAGAATATTTTTTCTTTCATTAACCTTTCGCACTGATTTTACTGAGACAAAGTTACCTCTGCAGTTTCAGCCTTTCCTTATATTCTATTATTTTTCCACTGTCTTGTAGAGTGTCCTGCTGTATCTGGTAGTCAATTCCCAGAAGTCATCTAAATCGGATTGGTGCTTTGGTTCCTAAATCCTAAGACCATCTTTGAAATCATCTCTCTGGTGTAGCAACACTGTTGCTGAATCACCAATTGAAAAATTCCAATTTACTTTCCTCTTTAGATCTACACAGAGAATGAGTCTACATCAAATTGGTATGATCAAGGAAGATATTGCTTCCAGTAGTTGCTCACAAGTTTCAAAATGACTCAAAAAGGTTGAAAAACTGTTTGTGCATCGATAATGAAGAAAACAGAAATAAACCACGAAAAGGATAAGAAAGGCCTGATCTAGGTCTCTGCTTATAACTGATGAAAGTAAATTTGCAAACAAAAGAAAGGTAAATGGAAACATATAAACAGACAGAGTGTATATTTCTGAGATAAAGAGATGGAAACCATTTGAACTGTAACTACAGATAGAAAAAATAAAATTTTGAAACTCTCTGTTGAACAATACTCTTTCATTTTACAAGGTAAACTAACTCACTTGGTAACAGATTAGGAAAAAAAAGAAACGTGGGCTTTATGCTTTTGTTAGTTTTAATGAAGTGGGGGGGAAATCAGATTAATTCACTAGAATTCTAGCACTTTTTCACCCGAGTTTTGCTACCTATTTCAATTTATCTGAATAGAATGAATACACTTTAGTTTTGGAAGAAACAAAAATTAATCATAAATTCAGAAATGTCAATGAGATACTCATTAAGGGCCAGATCAAAATTAACCTCGCAGGTACATAAAACAGGCTTAAAGGCTTATCTTTTGTGTCTGCCTAACTGCGTGGGACCACCTCCAAAGAAAAAAGTCCTACCCACTTGCTCCCACTCCCACATTCAAATGTATTTACAAAGGAAGATGCATGTCATAGAACAGCCCTCAGTGGTCTGACACAGATACACCAACACTGCTTTTGGTCTGTCACAAAGGCAGAGCCTGGCAAGGTGTGAGTATAAGAAGGGTATGCTTCTTGAGCAGTTTTCCAGGTATATGCAAGCCCTGAATCACAAACAGTGATCCAAACTGATCTCACTCTGTGGACTCCTCTTCAGAACCTAGATTCACTAGACACCTCCATTTTAAATTTAAATCCCTAGCTGCAAAAAACTGGGCAACTGCACAAGAACAGAAGGAATCTAGACCAGGCAACTAGGTGCCTAATGCCTACCTAAGGTCTATTGAAATCCAAATCTATGAGTGAAAAGCCTAAACCCTACCTGACTGCCTGATTTGTTGGGGAGGGGTGGGAATAAATGATGCTGAGTGACCATTGGCCAGAGTACACTTATCTAGCTCAATAGAGAATAATAGTTTCATAGATGTTAGGATCGGAAGGGACCTATTAGATAGAGTCCGACCCCCTGCCCTGGGCAGGAATGAGTTCTGGGGTCAGATGACCCCAGCAAGGTGTCTGTTCAATTTCCTTTTAAACACCTCCAAGGAAGGGAACAGCACCACCTCCCTTGGAAGCTTATTTCACATTTTGGCAACCCTCACTGTAAAGAATTTTTTTTTTCTGATGTCCAATCTGAATTTGCTCTCTTCCAGTTTGTGGCGATTATTTCTAGTTACCTCAACAGGTGCCCTGGTAAACATTGTATTCCTTATCCCCCCCCGCCCCCGCTGATGAGTTATAGGCGGCCACAAGATCATCTCTCAGCCTTCTTTTGCAGAGGCTGAAAAGGTTCAGGTCTCCCAATCAGTCCACATAGGGTTTTTTCTGTAGGCCTTTAGCCAGATGAGTAGCCCTCCTTTGAACCCTCTCCAGGCCATCCACATCCCTCCCAAAGTGTAGCGCCCAAAACTGGATGCAGTACTCCAGCTGTGGCCTAACCAATGCCGCAGAGGGGAAGTATCATGTCCCTAGACCTGTTTGTGATGCACCTACTTATGCAAGAAAGGGTGCAGTTAACTTTACTTATTACCTCATCACACTGTTGACTCACGTTCATTTTTTTTTTGCTACTTAGAGTGGTACTTCTCAGGCTGTAGGAGTGTTGGTGATTCTTCCTCCCCAGGTACAACATATGACACTTATCCTTGTTAAACTGCATCCTATTCTGTTCGGTCCATTTCCCCAGCCTGTCCAAATCAGCCTGGATTTGCTTCCTGCCATCTAGCTTGTGTACCTCCCTGCATAGTTTGGTGTCGTCAGCAAACTTGGGCAGGGTGCTTTCTACCCCCTCATCCAAGTCTCTAATGAAGATATTGAATAGTACCGGTCCCAGGACAGAGCCTTGAGGAACCCCACTGCCCCCATCCCTCCAGGTAGAAACTGACCCGTCCACCACCACTCTCCGGGTGCATCCCATAAGCCAATTTTCTACCCACCAGACCATGTAATAATCTACATTGCAACTGTTTAGTTTATTTATAAGAATTGAGTGTGACACTGTGTCAAAGGCCTTTTAAAAGCTAAGTAAATAACATCTACCTCTGTTCCTTCATCCAAGCATTTTGTGACCTAGTCATAACATGAAACCAGGTTAATCAGGCAGAATCTGCCTGCTATGCCGATTGCCCCTTAGCATCATTTAACCTGCTGGTCCCCCACAAATGTGATCCTTAACAATTTTCTTAAAGGTTTTGCCAAGGATAGAAGTGAGACTAACTGGCCTATAGTTACTGGTTCCTCCTTCCTTCCCTTTTTGAAAATAGGGACCACAATGACCCTTTTCCAATCCTCCAGGACCTGTTCTGAGCACCACAAGTGCTCAAACAGTTGTACCAGTGGCTCCGGTATGACTTCAGCTAATTCCCCAAGTACCCTAGCATGAAGATCATCAGGACCTGTTGACTTAAATACATTCAACCCCTCCAGGTGCCCCTTTACTAGGTCAGCTCGAACAGTTGGTAAGTTGGTATCTATACTGGGCTTACCTAAGGGCCCAATGGGATGCATATTTGTATTTGTGTCCAGGAACAGAGATGCAAAGAAATCATTTAAAAGCTCTGCTTTAGCCATCCTATCTGTTACCAGTTGTCCTAGTTCATCCTGAAGGGGCCCCAAGTTACCCTGCACCTTCTTTTTGCTTCCTATGTACTTAAAGAATGACTTTTTATGTTATCCTTAACTTTTGCTGCCAGCCTAAGCTCCATTTCCGCTTTGGCTCTCCTCACTGTTTCCCTGTAAGCTCGAGACAAGCAGGTATATTCCTCCTTGGTGGCAGCCCCCTGCTTCCAAAGCCTGTAGGCCTCTTTTTTTCCCCTCCAGACTCTCCTGGATTTCCCTGCTCCACCAAGAGGTTTTCTTTGCTTTTTTTTTGTCCCTTTTATGTGTACTGGGGTGGTCCTTTTCTGTGTCTGCAGGATAAGTCCCTTGAGAAATGCCCACCCTTCTGTTTATGTATAATGGAATGTATAATAGTGCCCAACTGTTGCTAAGAGCACGTAATAAAGAACCCAGAGAGCTGGGTTATATGCCCTTCTTATGCTGAGGCAATTCAAATCCCACATTTCCCACTGCCAGTAAGAGTGTCCCAATCAGTAAGCTGTGATCTAGATTGTTAAACCTTGGTGTCTACAAACAGAGGACTCATAGCTCCAGGAGAATAGCAATCGAGAGGGAGTATGACTTTGTTGCTTAGTGGTTATAGTACTTCCAGGGGAAAGGAAAGTCTTGGATTCTGGTGCAGCTGTCCGAGTTATTTCTGCTTTCTTAACCAAGTATGACTGTTTTATAAAAGAGTACTGGGACCAGAAGGCAAAAGATGGGAGGACAGCACCATCCGCAGTGCCCAAAACTGAATGGGGGGTACTGTTCTTTGTAGTCAGTTAGGACATTCTGGTTTCAGTGTACACTTCAGGCACAGACAGAAATACAGCTCTCCAGTCTAAGTGCCATGAGTTAGATTGATACTTCTGAGCCAACAGATGTTAGTTGTTGGGTCAAGAGGTTGGAGGATTGCTCCAATTTGGAGCTGATCCGGGGAGAGAGGCTCCATGTTTGAAGTGTCTATCCCCTAGCTCCCCCCCACCCTATCCTGTTCTGTCTTAGGATGGGTAGCGAAGAAGGCAGGGAAGGGTAGTCTGCTCTCAGGGTTCCCCAACCATGCTAAAGTAGGGGGAGGGGGCAGGTGGATTAGAGCCCTCCTGAGGTAGGGGGCTCCAATCCATGCACCCCCCTCCAATGTGGCTGGTTTACCCCTATAACAGACCTCCCTTACCTGCCTTCTCTCCAGTCCCATTCAGAAAACAACTCCTAGAGCAGTTCTGGGCTGTCAACTGAGTCCTGCTCCAGGCACGCACAGACAGAATTTACTGTGTGCGCCCCATTTTAGAGTGCTTTCACGTGAACCCTCATACAATGAGGGCTCATATTTTGACATTACCCAGCCCTCTTAAAGTGCTCTACAGCCATACACTTGTGTTTAGTCACAGTTTTAAAGTGCTTTCAGGGGCCAGATTAGGAAAAATTGTCACTTCTGTCTACACCTTTCCTCTCCAAGAAATCTGGTCTCTGAGATGATGGAAGGACCAACCTTTTGGCTCTTATGCCATCTTCCAGGTTGTTGATGAAGACATTGAACAAAACCAGCTCCAGGACCAAACCCTGGGGCACCCCACTTGATACTGGCTGCCAACTAGACATCAAGCCATTGATTACTACTCTCTGACCCTGATTCTCCAGCTAGTTTTCTATCCACCTTATAATCCATTCATCCACCCCATATTTCCGTAGCTTGCCTATGAAAATGTTGTGGGAAACTGTATCAAAACCTTGCTAAAATCCAAGTACACCACATCCACCAGTCTCCCTGCAACCACAGAGCCAGTCATCTCATCATAGAAGGCAATCAGGTTGGTCAGGCATAACTCAACCCTCGTGAATCCATGCTGACTGTTCATAATCACCTTTTTCTCCTCTAAGTAATTAGAAATGGATTCTAAGAAATGGATTCCTTGATTCATCTGCTCTATGATTTTTCCAGGGACTAAGGTGAAGCTGTTTGTGCCTTTTCCCAATCATCCGGGACCTCTCCTGATCTCCATGAGTTTTCAAAGTCGATGGCTAATGGCTCTGCAATCATATCAGTTAACTCCCTCAGCACCCTTGGGTGCATCCCATCTGGTCCCATGGACTTGTACAGGTTCAGCTTTTCCAGGTAGTCCCTAACCTGTTCTTTCACTAATCAGGGCTGCTCACCTCCCCCACAAACTGTGCTGCCCAGTGAAGTAGTCTAGGAGCTGACTTTGCTTGTGAAGACTGAGGTAAAGAAGGCATTGAGCATTTCAGCCTTTTCTGCATCCTCTTTGATTCCCCCAGTAAAGGACCCACACTTTCCCTGATCCTCCTCTTGTTACTAACATACTTCTTGAAACCCTTCTCATTACCCTTCACATCCCTTGCTAGCTGCAACTCCAATTGTGCTTTGGCCTTCCTGACATCCCTGCATACTAAAGCAATGCTCTTATATTCTTCCCTAGTTATTTGTTCAAGTTTCCACTTCTTATAAGCTTCCTTTTTGTTATTTAGTTTACTGAAGATTCCCTGCTAAGGCAAGCTGGTCTTCTGCCATACTTGCTAGTCTTCCTGCACATTGGGATGGTTTGTTCCTGAACTCTCAGTAAGTCTTCTTTCAAGTACAGCCAGTTCTCCTAGATTCCTCTCCCACTCAGTGTGGCTTCCCAGGAGATTCTGCATAGAGTTCCCTGAGTGAGTCAAAGTCTACATTTCTGATATTCCAGGGAACAACTCTGCTGTTCTCCATCCTTCCTTTCCTCAGGATCCTGAAGTCTATCTTCTCATGGTCACTTCTGCCCAAGTTGCCATCCACTATTACATTCCCCACCAATTCTTCCCTGTTTGTGAGCAGCAGGTCAAGAAGAGCATGGTCCCTAGTTGGCCACTCTAGCACTTGCACCAGGAACTTGTCCCTAATACCCCAAAAAAACTTCCTGGAACTCCTGTGCACCACTGTATTGCCCTCCCAAGAGATGTCAGGGTGATTGAAGTCCTCCATGAGAACCAGGGCCTGTGATCGAACCAATAGCTGTTTAAAGAAAGCCTCATTCACCACTTCCTCCTGGTCTGGTGGTCTATAACAGACCCCCACCACAACATCACCCCTGTTGCTCTTCCCTACAAAGGCTTAGAACAGGTTACAGTAAAATAACAGAACTGTATGAAAAGGAAGCAATATCAAAGGAAAGCAATATCAAAATAAAACAGAGACCCACTACAAAGTTATTGGTATAAATTATGATGACTTGGTCCAAAACTGATTCAGAATAAAAGCGCCACCTTCACTGAATCCTATTGAATGGATTTTTGATAAGGCCTTACAGTATGGTTTTGTATATAAATTAGATACTTTCCTATATTGATGTCTCCACTAACACAGACTTTCCTCACTACTCTTCAATATAAATGGCTAGTCAGGCAGAATCTAAGGAGTATTTTCACCTTTTGACATGTGCAAAGTCAGATACAACTTGCATCAAGATGACTTCATATCACTAAAACTCTAGTACCTTTATAGATATTATTTGAGATTTACTGTAATTCTTGCTGTGTTTTATTAGATGAAGTCAAAAGTGAATAGATGATAATATAATTGTGAATCATGATAGACTCACTTTGGCTTGATTACTGGCTCTTTGTACAATCAGGTGTGCACTCATCGCTAGAAACATAACAAAAACACACTATTAATGTCGCATTTTTAATTTTTTTTTAATTTTAAACAGACAAAAGTTTTTCACTATTTATTGAGAACTGTCTGAATTCAGAGGGAGATTTGCATGTAACACATTATCAGGATTAGCTTCTACATATTTATGCATGAATTTCTGAAGCCATATTTTCATTGTGGTTCTGAGCTTGGTAATGAATTCGGAGAATACCTTGTCTGGTCCAGCAGCCTTGCCAGTCTTGATTGCTTTAATATCTGTGTCAAGCTCATTGTCAGAGATGGAGGTGGCTTTATTAAGGTTGGTGTAGGCTAATTTAAGTTGTCCACAAGTCAGATGTCTAATCATTTCTGTGTGTTGCTTGTTTGGGTTACTGTACTTGCTGCTCTTGTACAGTATTGCATGTATAAATGTCTAGAAAGTAGAGGACTTCCAGAAATCTGGAGAAAAGATGATATCATTGCTATTCTAAAATCAAATAAACCACCAGGGGATCCAAAGAGTTACTGATCCATCTCACTACCCTGCCTTACATATAAATTCATAGACCATGTCCACATGAGCAGGGGCACGCATTTGCAGCAACACTAATAGTAGCAGCACAAATTTCTGCTGCTACTTTGTGCTACAGTTCATACCCCTGCAATCTGCAGTGGGACACATTGTTCTGCTTCTCCATGTGCTGCGGGGGGGGGGCTGGCTGGAAAACAGGGTGCCTCAGCAGGGGGCAAGTTGGCAGGCAGCCCCCCATACCGAGGCACCCTGTGCCCCAGCCAGCTTGGAAATAGCGCGTGGAGACAAGGAAGCAGGAAGCACTGTCCCTGTGCACTGTGGAGCTCCCACACTGAGGCACCCCATGCCTCAGCAAGCTGCTCACCAGCTGGCTGGGGTGCAGATTGCCATAAAATGAGAGAGCAGATGGCCCTGGATTGGCTGCTCCCTTGCCTCCATGTGCCTCAGTGCAGGGGATAAAACACATGGAGCCCCCATTGGGGCTCTATCTCAAGGCACACTGCGCCCCACGTGAAGCCCCCATCTCAAGGCACTGTGCCCCAGCCAACACTCCCCAGTTGGCTGGACTGCAGGGTGCTTCAACAAGGGGGTTCTGCAGCATGCTTCCCCATCCCCGCTTTTTTTCCAGCGCACTTTGGTCCCAAAGCATTTTGGCACTTAGAATCACTTTTTATAGGGTTTTTGTTTGTTTGTTTGTTTATTTGGGGGGTTTTTGCTATCAGGAAGTCCCAGTAGCATTTTTTCCCTGCCACTGCAAATTAGCCATGCCACACACAGTTTAATGTGCAACATGTGCAGTTAGTGGCACCAAAAGAGGCCTGGATCCAGCCATGGAGTGTATAATCCTAAATAGAATAGAGAATATCATTGATCCCCAGCTCCCAAAAGAACCACCTGGCTTTCAAAAAAAGTGTTGTACCACTGACCAAGTTACATTACTTACATTTGACATAGCAAATAGATTTGAAATGAGGCAGAAAACAGGTGTGGTCTTTATTGACCTCACAGCTGCCTATGATACTGTATGGCATCAAGGCCTCAAATATAAACTGCACTCTATGGGATCCTATACATGCGCAAGGAGCCTGCACCAATGTGCTGGAAATCCAGCATTTCAGCTGCTGGAGCGTGGAAATTAATGTGTTCCAGCAGACTGAAACATCACGTGTATCAGCCTCCCCATGCTGAAAAATGGCAGCGGGGTGCTTTGAACTAAAACTCACTGAATGAGCTTTAGTTCAAAGTGCCTTGCCACCATTTTTTAAGTTTAGGGATGCTGATATACATGTCAAGCAGGTACTTTTAATTAGCGTGGCTTGCTAAAGTTCCCCCCGCCATGCCTCCCAGAGTACGTGTAAAAATGCCTCAGGATACTGGACCACAAGTAACATACTTTCATCATGATCATGGTTTCCAGCAAATCATTCAAACTCACTACCAACCAAGGGGGAAAAAAGCACAGTATGAACTCTGAAGAGTGGAGTCCCCTAGCAGTCAGTGCTAGCACCAATACTTTTCAATATATATACATCAGATTTCCCACGTATAACATCTAAGCGATATATGTACACTGAGAATGTTGCCATAGTAGCCCCAGAAATAGACACAACAGAACTAAAAAAGACACAGAGTACTGACATGGAACTCATCACTGACTATCTCCACAAGTGGTTCTTAAAATTGACTACCAATAAATCAGTATTTTCACTCTTCCACCTGGACAATCACCAAGCCACGAGCAAACTGACTATCAGAGTAGGCAACAACATCCTTCCCCAGGAGCATACCCAGCCCATCTAGGAGTCATATGAGACCATTCCCTCACCTATAAATATCACATTCAGAAGGTCATCAGTAAAGTTTCTGCATGGGTAGCTGCCTTAAGGGCTAGGGATAGACATTCAAAAAAGCCTGAGCCTGAATTGATTCAATCGTTGCAGGTTAATCTAACCTGGCTAGGCTGAACTGGTTTGAAACTGGACAGACATTCTCTCTGAACTGAGGAAATTCAGGCACATGCCTGCAGTGGCTCAGGCTAGAAGCCGGGGGGTGCTAGAGCAGTCCTCCCTTCCCTTGTACAATGCTGATCTGAGGGGGGCATGGCCAGGCCCCGGCAGGACCTCTGATTAGGGAGGTCTGCCTGCATAGTCCCAGAACTTACAAACACATAGATGTACCCCCTGTACTCTCAGGCATTAGTCCAAATGATAGAAGAAGACAGATCGTAACATCACTACTGGCAATAGAGGCAAGAGATGATGAAAATCACCTGTTCCATCAGCTTTTAACAGAATACATGAACAGATGCAGGCTTAAAAGGCTTAAAAGTTGCAAACCCTTTGTATGTGAAACCCACAAGCTCCTGGAAGAGATTGGGGATGCTGAACTAAACTAATGGGTGGCAATGGAATGGGCTGACTGATGGCAAAGGTCACATCTATTCCTACAGCATCTCATACCAACATCAAACAAGTCCCCCATTGGGCAGGACCTTGACAGAGAAGCATGGGTCAAGCTGAACAGACTGAGATCTGGCTACAGATGCTTCAGAACAACACTTCACAAGATGAACATCGTGGACAGCCCCCATCCAAGTGTGAATTGCAGTGTTCAACAAACGGCAGAGCACTTAACCAAAAGCTGCAGTCTTTCCAATTGCACAGCCAGCATAGGTGGAATATACACATTGAGCAGTAATACTAGACACTGGCTCATAGATTTTGAAGTTGATATCTGACACCACACACAAGAAGGAGGATTAGTTTTAAAGTGGAAAGGTTCATATTATCAATGTAACCTTAACTCTCTCACTTTGTTCAAGATGAAGCAAATGCTTAATCTAGAACCAACTCCTAGGCACTAGGCATTTTATAGGAGGTAAATGGTACCCTGACCACAGACTATACTTAAGTTACTTAAACTACTTCTCTTTGGCTGCATCTACATGAGACGCTTACTGCACAGTAGCTCATTACTATTGCTCAGTAGCTTCACAGGGCACAAACCATGACGTGACGATACTGCGCAGTAGTAATGAGCTACTGCACAGTAAGCATCACCAGACAACCGTGAGGTGGCACTACTATGCAGTAATGCTGGTTACTGTGCAGTCATTTAGTACTTGGTTATGCAGCTCCTAATTGTATAATAAGCATCAGGGATGGGAAAAGTTATAGTCCTGTCATATATCAAAGATCAGTATCCATATATACTACAGTCCCATTGTACATCCTTGACCCCTACACAAGTGGTTCCGGAAGATGGAATTAACCAGGAACTTACCAAGTAATATTGCTGTTACAGAACTGCAGGCCTAAGAAACAGGCTATCACCACACCCCCTTGAACTCCCTGTAACAAGAGATCATGGCAAACACTACCACACAGTGAACGATATGACATCAATAAAGAGTGTGTTTTTTTCCTCATTCTTACATAGCTAGGCTGTAGGCTGTTCACCTGTCAAAACAAGTTAGTGTTGAAGACTGGAGCATGTGGTCAGTGTATCACCTATCAATCTTTCAAAGGCTAGTGGCAGGCTGGTGCTGGAGAAAGCACATACTGTACCTTCTTAAAAGGTATAATGGGCATTGATGCTGAGCCTGCTTCTTCCAGTCTCCCAAGAAGCATAATGTCTGCACTCCTCTATCTTGGCATAATGCCTCTGTCCTGTCATTTGGCACTGTTATCCTTCCAGCACGCCACTGACTGAAAGAGCTATAATTTAAACCATGCAGTATAACATAGCTTTGTGTTACAAGACATGGCCAAACTACAAAGCTATGTATTACACGTTAGGAGAGTGATTCTTTTAGAAAATTTATTCTTGTAGCTTTTTTTACCTGCCACAATCTTTCCACTGAATTATCTATCTTTTCATTTAATCTTCATTTTCAACCTACAGTATATTTGTTCCCAGTATTACATTAGATATTGAACAATCCATCCCTATGCTGACATTTTCTCTGTACGGCCCCTTTTATGAGTTCCACAGTCAGCTAGTTTTCCACTTTCTGTAGTTTCTGTCAGAACTTTGTTGCAATTTTTTTCAATAAAAAGAGGTTTAAGTATCAAATATTTACTGTATAAAAATATAGGGGCATTCCACTTTTATAAAGCTGAAATGCAGAATATTAGAGAAATATAACCTGCATTAAATACAAGAGGTTCTGTCAATGTGTGGCTTTGAATTCTTAGCTCTTCTCTCCTGATTTAGTCAAAACAGGTCTGTTGTTATGCTGGTGACAGTTATGTACATGTACATGTACAAAACCACCCAGAAAGTTAGATATTCAATACTACCAAAATACTCTATAGTTTATTGCTAGTATATATTTTATATATTATCAATATATATACTTATTGATAAATATTTATTTATATATATAGCATAAAATATGCTTATGATTTATACACACACACACACACACATATATTTTAACATTTATCTTGGTTGCATTAGAAACAAGTATATAAATATATTTATCCTTACATGCTACTACACCATGGTATTAACCACTAGTTTCCCATTTCTCTTTTATAAAAGACTTTGGACCATACATACACACACACACACACACACACACACACACACACACACACACACACACAAAGCATATATATATGAAAAGTATATCTATATATGCCTATACATTCATAGTTAGCAATATACATGAGAAATATTTCCACAACAAAGTATTTCCTTAAAATAACTGTATATATATTTATTTATAGTAAAGCTCCTAAAGCCCATATGACCATTGCTTTCAGCTTTCAATCAACATTCACAAATGAGGTCCACAAGAAGAAGAGGGCCAGACTTTATAATTCATTTCCATGGCAAAGAAAGTCTGCTCAGGGAAGCACAAAGGCAGTCAACAGCCATTATTACAAAAATAAATTTGGAAGATGAATGAAACCAGTCATTGTGCACTGAAAAAATGTTTTTATCTATAAAAGTTATTGCAAAGTAGCATAGTTATTTCAACTGAACTATATAGCTTGAACAAAAAGGAATAAAATACTTTAAAATGCTTAAAATTGTATTCTTAATATTGATAAATTCTCAAAAATGGTTGGCCATTGTCTGTTGATGTTTACCTAAAATTAGTAGTTAATCTCATCTTGAGTTTGATGCAGAAATAAAAGTAGAGAGTTATGAAATTTTGTATGACTTTATTTGTACTTAGGTTTTAAAAAAGGCTAATGTTTGATTAATTTAGTGTATTATATTTGTTGATTTCTTATTCAGTTTGCAAAAACAACAACTGTTGCTAAGATATTCTCAAAGCAAATTAATTATAATTATTTTACTTTGATACACGTGATGTAAAATGTGGATATTGATTGAAATTCCATTATCTTTTTTTCTGTGTAGAAATTGAAATTTAACAATTGTAATTCAATGATTTAAAAATATTCCAGCAATATTTAAACCTGTTATTAGAGCTGATACCATGAAGAAGATAAAATAAAACTTACATTTTTTTCATATCTGAAGGCACTGTAAGCCTCAGACACAAAATATATGATTATTTTTCATGTTTAAAAAGAATTGCCATATTTACAATATATCGTGCTTACCGTAAGTATGCAAACTTCATTTTTCAGCACACATTATTATAAAGAAAATGTTTTCCTTTTCATGTAAATTCAACATGATGGCATATTTTCTACTGAAAAACAAGCATGGAAATGCATTTTCTGGACTGTTAACTTGGCTTTGTGCCTAGGATGGCTTTTCCTTGCACTGCTTTGTAGGTTTCCTATGGTATGCCTAATTTTCCTAAGATATACTGTAATAAGTTACACTCATTTTGCTGTTTAGATACAGATTCTTTGATCTAATTTGTCATTAGGGACCATAAATTCATTTAGTCTGACACACTGTATAACCAGGAACAGAATTTCTCCTAGTAACTTTTGCTTTGAGCACAATAACCTATGTTTGATTAAAATACATCTTCCTAAGAGACATTTGTACTGGAGCATAATATATGAGTCTTTCACTATGACTCTTTTGATTTCAGAATTATGGCAAGGGATAATATTGATTGGCATATGTAGGGGTGTTGGGGGGGGGGGGTTGGCCACGTTTGGATACTGAGGGGAGAAGACTTGAAAGACAAATAACAGCCTCTCAGTTTACCTGATCACTGGACAAAGGAGAAAATAAATAGGATGCACTGTGACCCTTACATATAAAATACTATCCAGAAGATGGTCCTTACATCAAAAAGCCCCGCTATAAAAAAAGTATAGCGGATTCTTAAAATGACCTGATTAGAGTAATGAAAATCGCCTTTTCAAACAAAATAGGTAAATAGTGTCTAGTCATACAATCGTGCTACCTTTTACATGCTATATTTTTTTTTTTTATACCACATTTTTCAAGTTTGATATCAAATGACTTTAAAGTAGTAGTTGGCAGCCTTTTTAGGTTGCTGGTTGGAGTGACCCTGTTTGAGTTAAAAGCAGGAAGATGGTCAGGGACAAGGACCCAGCTGCCATCACTGCTCTTTCCCACCATGGCAAGAGGAAGTGCAATTGCAGCTAGAGTTACTCCCCATGGCAGCATGGGAAAGTAGCTGCTGCCAAAGCTCCCCCTGCCCACCAAATGACACCAAGCTCCACATCTGCAAGATAGATATGTGCCAGATCTGGTTTACAGGCTGTAGATTGCTGGCTCCTGCTTTGAAGTAATGAGTACATTTTGTTGTCAGTTCTCTCACATTTCCAACTCCTGAAGAACCTGGCATCCTGAATTTTTAAGGTGATAATTTAGGGAATAAGCCTAACTATATTTTCTCGCTCTGCCCCCAACCAGAACTAAAAATATGATGTATATGCTTTCAAAGTCTTTTACAAAATAGAAATGGGAAATTAGTGGTTAATACCATAGTGTAGCAGCATGTAAGGATAAATATATGTATATACTTGTTTCTAATGCAACCAAGATAAATATGAATAAAGTTCTGGAAAATATTTAGATTGAAAGCAAATATAATGCTCTCAGATGCATTAACAAATATGCTTATGTTTGAGATCTTAAGATGGATAACTAATTATATATTCATGAAATACAACAGGATAAAGCATCACTCCAAATCCTGGCCCCAGCAAAACCAATGATCCAACTGTACATTATTTACTCTGGTTGGTGATTATTCATTTTAACAGGTACTCCTGTTGATGTTAATGGTACTACAGTACATCCCTGCAATCTAAATATCAGTCATCTGAAACTAAATGGCAGTTTTGTGAACTTTTGTTTTATGAACTTTTAACTGTTGGCATTGTGTGACAAGCTCTTTTGTTCTTAAACTTTATTTAATGCAGTACTATTTCCCTACTCTTGGCTTTGATATAGTAAGGCTATGGGCAATTTAACCTTTTTAATTGCTTTAAAAGGGGAAGGGAAGCTGTTGCTCAGGAGGACTCTTAGCTTTCGAGATGAAACTGTTATGCCCGTGTGCTCCTGTAGTAGTGTAAATTAGGTAAATCACTGTAACATCAATCCTGAAAGAAATAGGTTTAATGTGGCAAAGGTTTTGCTATGCTTGTATCACTGCAGAAGCATGCAGATGTAGAGCTGTTATAATACAATAGCTATACTAGTAACATTTGATATTGATAAAGTTATTACATCTGCCTGTACCCTAGTTTGTAACCATTGATATTATATAGTAAACTGTCTTCTTAATTTTTACAGTATTTAATATTTGTAATATCAAGCTCAGTATAGTTTTGCATTATACAACATGTAGCATGGATAATTCTTCACAAGATGCTGTGATTTCACCTATTCAGCTGTTTGCACAACCCTTTTGGTGGGTGCTTTCCAAAGGCATAACTGAAAATATACTAAACTTACGGAGTGAAGGATGTTGGCCAACCTGAGAAAGAGCTGTGCAGTTGGTTCAAAATGGGACAAGGAATATATATGCCAACTATTTATGATAGGTATGTCTAACAAATCTAGTTCACTGCATCTATGTGCTATTGTAATATTAAGAGAAGCTATGTCAGGAAATCCTTGCTGAATTTGGGAAGTATAAAGTTAAATAAAGGAGAAGATAGCATTAATTTGACCTTAGTATACTCAATAGAAAAGGTATATGTGCCTTGTAGAGTCACTAAATGGCAATGATAAATACAGCACAGAAGGCACAGTCACAAACAATGGCTCCTCTTATATCATTTTGTTTTACTTTATTTTTCATGTATTTGTTTACTGTACCAAATGTAAGAGACATTGCATTAATGAGAAGAAGAAAGTTGGAAGAGCCTTCGAATATTTTTTCTGCTTCTTTGCCTCATGTAAGCTTGTTTGTTCATTTATATTTGTATTTATTATTCATCAAAGTGCTCTGATATTTAAAGCTCAATTTCAAGGAAGGAAGGCTAATGATAAATGCATTAAAGTGGAACTCTGGACCTGTTCTAAGAGCAGGTATTTATGGCCTCAGGTTTCTCAGGTTCTTTTTGGAACTCAGTTTCCAGGTTCCTTCCATCGTAGTCAATTAAGCAGGTGACACTGTTCCCTCTTAAATCTGATTTTGATTTCAAGGCTCTGCATAATAATGCTATTTATCTTATCTATCATCCTTTCTAAAATTAATGGATTGGGTCAGTTATAGTTCACATGTAAACTAAACGCTTTACAATATAAAGAGTAAGATTTTCAAAGTCATCTGAACAATTTGTATTTGTGGTTATCAATCTTTTATAATTCATTGTAAGCTAAAATGATAAAGATAGGGGAAATTGAACTGAAAATCTTTGTCTTAAAGTCCAGATCAGCTACACTATGTATACACATTATGTGTGTAAACTCAGATGTTTGTTCCAAAGCAAAACATGGTAGAGTGGATGAACCTACCAAATATAATTATTGCAAATAATACTACCTTTACAACATTTAAAGAAAAATACAGGATTGTTTGGCATATGCTGTGTAAGACAAAGCAACTTTAGCCATACCTCTAATGTTTGTCAGATCATAAGACCCGTCTCCAGGGCAGGAGAGTATTTTGGTCTCCAAGCTTATACAGTCTTTGGAGACTGATAGCACTTTCATTTAACAGAAATAGCAATAGCAGATATTTGCCTGCTGAGAACTGGAACTAAAGGCCCATTACATGTTATACAGGCAACAGTAGAATGGTAACAACCTTGTGATCCAAACATGAAAACACTCAAATGCATGTATTGTTAACTTTACTCAAACAAAAAAGGAAGTTAGCCAAGTTAGTATGAATTTAGGGAGAAGGCAGGGTAAGGTGGCACCTTATAGGCAAACATATTTTGTGTTTTGTAGGCTCTTTCTCTCTCTCTCTTTCTCACTACACACACACACGTACACTGACAGATTTGAAAACAACCATTTCTTTCTTCTATGAAACTATTACAACATTTATAAAATATGCTAAGTGATCCTTGTTAGTTTTATTGTGTCAAAGCCAATTTAAACAGGTCTTGGCCTATACTTGGCTTAATACAGTTTAATAAATTCAATGTTGACAGCAGCTATCTTTAGATTTAGTTCCTACTGGTTCTCTTTATAACTCAGATTTCAATAGCTTCAAGTTGCAAATGCCTAACAAATCTGTTGAAAAGCACTAAACAAAAGTGGCATATTTTTCTTTTCAACCTACAAAGTAACTCACATTAAGGACTTTGACACTGCACTGTCCTTTTTAAAATATAAAGACATTACTGAGCTATAGGAGTTTGAAATAAATAAAAGCACCTTTAATCACTTACTTCTTTACACTTCTGGTACTCATGCACAAAGCTCTTAATACTGGATCAGTGTGCACCATTTCAACCAGTTGTGGATTTTGTTACGATTAAACCATAAACCTTTGAAAATAAGGATTTGTCATGGAAATGCTGACACAACCTTAACTGAAGTAGGGTGAACAGCATCACTAGGCTATCCATACCATTGAAGTACAGCCTCAACTGGCACCAATCACAGTATACACAGTGATGACAAAAGAGAAGCCAGGTGCCTGAAAATTCTCCCAAAGAATTTAAAAAGCCAGCATGAATTGTGAGTGACTTACATGTTTTTGTTTGTGTCTGCCTCGCACAGTATGTCGTGCTATTCATTTTGGGTTAAGCTTTTTGTGCTGTCTAATAAGTAGCCCTTGTACAAAAAACGTGATCTGTGCTTTTCCAGATATTTGTATGTCAGGCAGCTACACAGCAGCAACTTCTGTAATCCCTTCTCTTGCAGTTAGAGCTACTAGAAAGGCTTAATAATATCCCAGAGGCAAAGATGAAACAGTATCTCCACAGCTACTGTTTGCCGTAGAGAGCTTTTGAAGTAAAGCTTAAGATGTCTTTATTTCCCTACCAGAAAGAATTTTTTTGCTCTCCTTTACTCCAGTGTTGTCATGATGATGGCTTTCTGCTTGAAAAATATTCCAAGAAGCTTCAGCGCTCCCATAAAGCATTAGGGAATGAGAAAGGCTTTTCATCAGGGGCTGCTGGAATCTATGTGTAAGTACAGTTTGTCACTGTGCCACACTCAGCCACTCACAGCAATCTCAATTAAAAAACCTACTCTTTCTTCTTTATCAGGTTTAGAGCAGCTACGGCTTTCACTGGAAGCTTACTTCTGGCCATCTCCTGGCTTTTAACTTTCATTTCTAATTAAATCTAAACTGAGTTCATTATATCACTGTATTTGGAGCTCATTTTTCTTTGGAGTAAGAAAGCAAAATGTAATGAAATAGCTTTATCTGTCCATACCTTCATGGAGCATGAATCTAGCTAAATAAAGGAAAGGGACAAATTATCATCATACAACCTAAAAATCAAGTGGATTCCACTGTGCTAAGTACTGGACGAACATGAAAGAAAAGGTAGCTCTTGCCCCAGTAAGCTTACAATCTGAGAGTATAAAACAGGAGATAATAGATGGATATAGAGATAGTTAGAGGAGTACAAGGAAGTGATGGGACAAGATTGATCAACATGAAAGATACTAGCCCTTCTGCTCCAGTAGATTCTTTTTTTTATAAGCATGAGTTCAATGAGAAGTTCTAAGGAAAGTGAAGGAGGTTAACAAAATAGCTTAACTGGTGGTTATGGGTTCCTACTCCCTAGTATGAATAGCAGAAAGGAAGAAAACATGAAGATGCTTGTTTGAGAATATAATTGTATAATAAATCCTGGTGCCATAATCTGAGTCTTGAGAGTGAATGAGAGCTGATAGAGTATGAAATGGCTGCAAATGACACTGGAAGAGAAGACAAGCAAAGCAGGCTTTATTTCAGGTAACAGAGAAGAGGGAGCCAGCAGAAGAAATCAAGAGAGGAGTAACATGGTAAAAGCAACAATCTAGAAAAAATGATCCTTGCAGCAATCAAAGCAGACTGGAATGAGAAGAGCAGCATTTGCCAACACCAAAGAAAAAAAAGAACATTTCAATAATCAGACCCAAGGTTGGATGGAAGCCTGGAGAAGAGTTTCAATATGCAGCAGGATAGAAAAGGTGGTATCTTATGGATGTCATGTAGAAAAAACCTGAAAGGTTGAGATATAGCTTGGATGTGAGGACCGAGAGAGCTCAAGACAACACCAAGTTTATAAGCCTGAGAGAGACAGGCCAGATGCTGTTGTCTATAGTAATGAGGGAAAAAAGGTAGTGAAGAGGGCTTGAGGAAGGAAGGAATTAGAGCGTTTTTTTAGCCACATTAAAACAAGTGGAGTCATATTGGTCATGGGGTAAATTCAACAAGGGCATTCACTAAAAGACTTAATTGAAACAGTTATAAAAGAAGTCAACAGAGAACCTTCATAGCTCCCCTTCATTGCTCCATTCTGATGGGTGTTTGTATGGAAGAGTAAGAATACAGGAAAAATTGGCAATACTTCTGAAAACATGACTACTACATGTTCTGGAGCTTATCCACACGCAGAACTACTTGAGGCTATTGTATAAGGAGCAGAATGGGCAAATCCCTCCCCCCTCCTATAGTTACATTCATTTAGAAGCAATATGCCTAGAATATTACCATCATAGCCCCACTGAAAATAAAGAATGCAAGCTAATTTATACCAACTAAGGGCCCATTCCACTGTGAGTAGGTTTATATATTTATGTAATTATTTGTACATTGTTTAGAGCAGAAATAGTTACTGCAAGGGCAGTCAGTGAAGTGAATATTCCTTAGAACATGTATCTACTTTCGAGGGACTCCCTGGTAATAACAGATAGGTCAAAAGTCCAGCAAAGCACAATGCAGTCCATATGCTTCCCAAAATAAAATCTTCTGAAACATTATTGATATCACCTTGCTACTTTGTGCATGCAAGCCAGATAATTAACTGTGATGTGCCTCTATCTCAGTTGGGGCTAAATAAAACTAAGGATTTGATATATCATCATTAGTAAGTGATTAACCTGTTAAAACTATGTCATGCCCCTGTAATTCACAAGCTAAGGGGAGCCTGTATTTAGATATCTAGTCCTTCTAAAGCAACAGGGGTCAGTTGCCTCTGCAGTGAGAATCCTCCTCCCTTTTCCCCTGCCGCTATACACATACGGGAGAACGTGATCCAGGGGTGGAAAGCAATCAGAAAACCTGGGCTGACTAGGGCTTCTCTTGAACCTGCCAGTATCCCGCAAAAATGTAACTGGGGCTAGAGGGAGATTTGAACACACACCACCAGTCAGACATGCAAATGAAGAAAATAGTTTTAACAGGTCCCTTGGGTCTAATCTCCAAGGAAGCTGAATATGAAGGGGAGAAGAGCCTTGTTGAAAAATGAAGTGCCTTTATATGTTTGACCCCAGGCTCTCCCCACACCCCCCCAAAAAAAAAAAAAAAAGTTTGATGCTAAGTTCGTCCATGGAACAACAGGCAAAATGCCCTTTCCCCTTCCCCCATTCACAAAAGAAAGCTAAGTAAACTCAGAGGTATAGGTTGTAGCTGTGTTGGTCTAAGGACACAGGTAGACGAGGTTCTTGGTCTAATACAAGATACCAGATTTATCCAAAGAACCTTGTCTGCCTAAGTAAACTTAGACACTTATATAGTGTTTCCTCAGCACTAACTGAGTATTTCTATGAGGCTACAACATGTTTCTGAGCGAAGACTGAATTATTTGGTTTCACGGTGGGTTAGATTTTGATTGGTCTCTATATAGTGCAGAAAATGTAGGGAAGATGCAGGAACCCTGCAGAGAGGTGACTAAAGACTTATTGGTGAGCTCCCTTGTATGAACTGGAAAGGGATAGATTTAAAAATCAATATATTTCTTTCACATGAATGATCTTTGCAAGCTTTATATAGAATAGCAACCCTATGCTTTTGACCTATGCTGAAAGGCTACCAGTTCTGTAACCTTCCGATGACAGCATAGCTGCTCTGCACTAAATTGTGCATTAGTGCACCAGGACACAAGGCAGACTATATTAAAACGAGTCTGTGTGTACCCTGCAGCACATTGGAATTGGAAGCTATGTCAGTGTTCCCTGATTTCTATGCAACAGCAATTCGATGGCACACTGACATTTCTGCAAAAGCAACAAGAAAATGTAAAACATAAGTTTTATTGAATAAAATATGAAAACGGACACCACATTCATGATGGCTGCCTGTATTGCTTTAATTTAATTTGTCAAGGATGTTTTTTTTCATTTTACACAGCTCCTAGTCCTGGCAATTTGCCATGGAATTTTTCATTGGCAGACAAAAGTTGGGTGATTTTTTTTCAATAAATAAATTTGCCCACAATGAGGATGACTGAAACTATTCATAAATTTAGGGCATATTTGAAAAATAGTTTGCTTCCCAACTTCTCCCCCCCCCCCGACAACCTTCTCCAAAAAAAGAGAGATTTAAGAAAACATCCCAACATGTCACTACAGGGCTTTTTAATTTTATTTTTTTTTGCCATTTCTAGTTTTAAATGTCCTTAAAATTAATTAACTTTTTTAAAGAGGATTTTTTAATCCTTTTGAAAAAATATATATAATAAAAATTTCACCTGGCAGTAAATGAAACATTTCAGGTTAAACAAAAATGATTTTTTTCGGCGTTGTTTAACCAGATTTGGGCTTTTTCCCCCCTATTCAGTCACTAAAATGAACAACAATGACAACAAAAAGAAGCTAGTTAACTTACACAGATGGGTTGGTACATAAACATAATTAGGTACATTTGATAGGAAGGGAGGATAAGGCAATATTCAGAAGCCATTCCCGGCTTTGGCTACTGGGCAGGGAATATATCTTACCCTATGTATAGTGCGTCTGGTCAGTAAAATTACTTTTTTTTCCCCCGTGGATATGAATTCTCCTTTTAATCCCATTAACATTCACCTACTTTTTTTCAGTATTATGCTTTGCTTCCAACAATGACAGAAATGCATTGGTAGGGTCATGTTACAGCCATGATATTCCAGGATTTATGCAAAAGACAAGGATTTCTTAGGGAAATATATTTTATTAGACTATATAGTTAGGATAGCATTTGACAAGCTTTCAGATACAAGACATTTTTTATCATCATGTTTGAGCAGTGAGCGCCAACACAGCATAGTAAAAAAAAAGGGCGGGGGGAGAGAAATTCCCAAGGATAGCAGACAAACAATTAGCAGAAGAGAAAGAGGCTGATTACTGGGAGATCAAGGTCTATACATTAACATAATGTTTCTATTGAAATGTAATGTTATGCAAATATTAAAGAAAAGTCTATATATCTCCAGGATTCTCTGATCTCAGTCATCAGAGAATGGCATTATTAGTGTGCTGGGGGTATTAGAAATATGTTTGCAGATAGGCAGGAAAATGGCTGTATAGAAATAGATACTAGTGGAACATATATTCAGTCTACCTGCCTGCTGTCTAAGCTCTGTTCAGAGTTGCTAATCCTTTCTCTTCAGGGCTCCTAATCTACCCCAACTGGATTCTAACAATCTTGCCAACTACATATAGCATCCTGATGACTTGTCCTGCTGCTGCTATCTGCAGCAGTAGGTATCCACCTGCCAGCCTTGCTAAAGGGCTCCAGGCTTTCCTTTGCAGACAGCAGCCCTTCATTGTCCCTATCTCTTTGATGCTCTTTTTTCCAGGCTCTGCTTCAATAAAGCTTTGCTTGTCTCTCTTTCTCTGATTCACAGTAGGCAGCTTAGCAATGTGCACAGCATGAATGTCCCTTTCATAAATACTGTGCCAGTTGGCCCACCCCATGCCTTCAAATTGGAAGGCTCTCAGCGTTCTGGCTGCTAATCTACCAGCGGCTTTTTGATAGAGTGAGACACCACCATACTGCTCTATTGGTATATAAATATCATAAAGCAATATTCAGCATTCAAAGTCACATCTTTATCATGACACATGGCAATGACATTTTTGGTTGCATAAGACGGTAAAAGAGATGCCAGTAATAACTTCAGTTACAAAAATCTTTTTGCTGATGATAACAAATATTCATTTAGATGCTCAAATGCTATTTTTATGTACGATCCTAATAGGAATTGATTAATCACAATCAAATTTCTAGATTATATTATTGGGGATTGGAGAGAAAAATGAGAAGCCAGAAGTACAGCATGTGGGTTCTTTTAAAAAGTCTTTAGATTTCTGGCATCTACAGTACTTTTTTTAGCAGATGATACAAAACTCAGTAAACTGTAGTGTTACTACCATTTGCGTGAACACACTTTTGACTTCAACTTCAGGAAACCTATGTGGTGTTTCTTTTTAATTTCATTTTCCTATTCCTCACTTAAAAATTCTCCCTGATTGCGATATTACTTATCATTTTGAGTGGTGTTAACTTAATTATTTCTTATCTATGGAGGATTTAAACATGCTGGGGTAGCTCACATAAATTATTAAATAAAAGAGAAAATGATCTGTAGATAGGGACGTACTCTTAGTTTGAAGTAATTTTTTTATATATATAATCCTGCCCTGAACTTCATCTTTCTTTTTCCCCCTAGACTTTAAAAAAGAAGTGATTCCTACCTGAAAATTACTTCTAGATAAATCGGAGATCAAAATAGAGGGACAAGAACTGTATTACTAATATTGTGCTTCATTAACTAAAGCCTTGCTTGTCAACACCTTTCAGATTTCTAACACTTCTTTCTCAAGAATGGCAGGCAATATAGAAATGTCAGACTATCATAGCAGCTTTGAATACAATGTCTGTGAGTAAACAAAAACTTTAAGTACTCATTGAGACTTTAAGAAAACATAAGGATAAACAGATCAAGAAAATTCTCTTCTAATATAAATATCACATAATTCTATCTTTCTTATCAAATCATCTTAGCCTTCCCATCCAATGGCACAGTATTATAAAGGCTTACTTAATGGAAATAAAAAGGATGCATTATATATGTGTGTGTATATATGTCTGTGCATGCGTGTGCATGTGTTGGTGTCGCTTCTCGGGCTTTTGAAGGCTCAGATCAAGTCTAGTCTAGTCTAGTCTAGTATACTATATATCCCATACTTATACTATTCTATACAAACACACACACACATTATATATATATATATATATATATATATATATATATATATATAGTATATGTATGTATATGTATACATACAGATATATATACACATGTCTATATAATATAGAAATATATAGTATAAGTATATATATATATATATGTATATAAATATGAATAATGTACCAGTTTGGATTTGTGTCCCATACTATGCTATGGTATGCTATACCATGCTATGCTATACTGTTTAATTTGGGCCCAGATAAATTGGATTGGGGCAAGACTTTTTTGGCCCACCTTTTTGGGGGCCTTCCTTAAGAGAGGCTAGCAGGCTACCTTTGAATAGAGCTGCTTAGACATCTCAATTACTCTCTCAGGTTCCTTATCCCCCTTACAGAGGTCTGTGACCATCACACTGAGGCCTGCAACATATGCACCTAGGCAAAAGTATGGAGGAGTGGAAGTTACCCTAGAACTACCATCCCCACTTTAGACCACTGAGACAGAGTTCAAAGGACAGACCATGTACAGACATTCAGTGCCTTAATGGCTGTAGCTTCTGCCAGTGAGCAACAAATAAGAGCTACTGCTGACTGCCTAACATCTCAGTAAGGGCATATTTCTGACAGGGTGATGTCCCCTAGCCTTACTCCAATCAAGGATACCCATAAGGCAATGGGGGCTAAGCTTTCAAGGCACCCTATACTTGCCTTACTGTGGAGGTTGCAACATTGTGGTATTTTATAGAAGTTACCCCTCCACAAGTAACTCAACCATGTTGTCCCACCCATTAGATGCAGTTTATGGTCATACCCAGGACCAACTGTAGTGTGTGTGTGTGTGTGTGTGTGTGTGTGTGTGTAGAGAGAGAAGCCTTCACCCCAAGAAAATATATAGCCAGTACAGATAATATATTTATTTTCTTGATGTGACGATTCTCTCTTTTTGTAAGTTCTCTTGACTCATGGGTTTACTAATGGATTGGCCTTTTAGCAGGTTAGTTAGTAGGTGCAGTGTATTATAACTCCCAATAGCTATTGGTGCTATCTGCAGCATCAAGAAACTTTTGAACAGATGTTCAATACCCAAACATAATGACCACAGGGGAGGCATGCTAACTGTCTGCAAGTACATAAAGGAATATTAAAAAAAAGACAAATACATTTCTCATTAGCCATCAAGGACAGAGCAAGAAGTAATAGGTCTAAGTGCTCACCAGGAGACTTCAACTTGACCTTAATCTTTAACTATTAGAAAGAGGTTAAGGAATTTAAATAAGCTGCCAAAGAAGATCATGAAATTGCCATCATTAAGTTATTCAGTGCTGCATTTTGCCACCCAGATCTCAGGGTGAAAAGTAAGGAGATAATAAAATGGCTAATTTTTATCCACATCATTCCATTTTTTTTTTTTTTTTTGTGGTATCATGTGCTTTAATGGGAATGATTACTTTAAGTGGTGAATGAAAGTGCTTTGATTGAGTAAAAATACAAATTGATGGTGATTTAATTCCATATATAAAAGCAATATATAAAAATGTATAATACATGCAGGACATGTCTACACAAGATGCTTAACTTTGCATTAGCATAGTTTACTGCAAAGTAATCATGTGAGTCTACACGTCCACATGCATACTTTGCAGTAAACCTCCTTACTCTTGAGTAAATTTATTACCTGTAAATGCAAGTAGCAAATTTACTCAGGATTAGTAATGGTGCCATACCACTCATGTAGGTACCTGACCAGGAGCAAAATCTGTTCCCAGTCAGTGATCCACCAGGGTGCAGGAGATAGCTCCCTGCCCCGAGGAGCTGCCTGCTGTTGAGGTGGGCACCGCCACAGGAGCCGAGGCTGAGACTATTGCCCCCTGCCAAAGCAGCAGAGAGCTCAAAGCCCCCTGGTCCAAGATCGCAATCAGGGAGCGGAGGCTGGGAGGTCCTTATCTCCTAACCCCTGCGCCAAGATTGTGAGTGGAGAACGGGAGGCTGGGACACCCTTATTTCCAAGCCCAAGACCTGCAGTCATAGGACTCAGCCTGGGAGAGCCTTATTTCATAGATTTCATAGATATTAGGGCTGGAAGGGACCTCACAAGATTATTGGGTGCAGCCCCCTGCCCAAGGGACAGGGAGTCAGCTAGGGTCCAGCAAGATAAGCAAGGTAAGCATCCAAATGTTTCTTAGAAGAGTCCAGAGTAGGTGCTTGCATCACCTCTGGGGGGAGTCTCTTCCAGGCCTTGGGGGCTCAGACAGTAAAGTTTTTCCTTATGTTCAGCTATGGCAGAGAACCTTTGAGATGCTCACCATGTGGCATGGGCTGCAGTAGATCTGGGGACCCAAGTGAAGCCCCCCAGATCTCATTCTAAGGGGGGAGGTGTGTGGCAGAGCACCTTTGGGGGTGCTCGCCACTTGAAAGCTCTCACAGGCTCTGAGGGAAGCCTACTTTGGGGGAACAGCTAGGGAAACCTTCCCCAGGTACCATTTTAAGGGGGAAAGTGTATGCCAGGGCACTGTTGATGCCTGCCACTTTAAGACTGGAGCCAAGCAGCCAGCAGGTGCTTGATTGCAGTGGCCATTTTAGATCTCTGGCCGCCCATATAAACAGATCAGTTTCCTGCTGGCAGGGCAGCCAATAACATTGTCTGGCTGCAAGGCTCCATAACATCCTGGAGGTAAGGGAGGAGCTACAAGGGATGGCTAGGAGGCTCCTGGTCCTGGGAATGATCAAAAACTGCACCCTGCCAGGCATGGGTGGCCTGATGGGTGGCCATGGGTGGCCTGGTGGGGCTCTCAGTGGTACAGAAGCCCCCAGAAAATACCAGGCCAGTTACCACCCCAGTGAAAGGTGGGTCAGGGTGCCTTAGCCCCAGCTCCCACCTTTGGTGGGTCAGGTGAACCTGGAGGTAGTTGGGGGCCAGGCACAGCTGCAGCCATTTGAGTCCTGTGTGGGGTGCAAGACCCCAAGAGACCCTGAGGAGGGAGAGTGAGGCCAGGCATGGCTATGGCCACCTGAGCCCACTGGGGAGTGAAGCTCTGTGGCCCCAGGTGAGGGGGCAGAGTGGAGCCCCAAGTGAGGGGGTGGAGTGGAGCCCCGAGTGAAGGAAGCAGAGATGAGTAGCCCCAAGTGAGGGGGGGAGAGATGAATAGCCCTGAGTGAAGGGATAAGTACACCCTGATGGGGGGGTGGCACCAGAAAGGGGCAGAGGGAAAACCAGAGGGGTGAGTGCTCAGTATGTTTATGTATATAGAGTTGCCCCCAGAAAGGGCTAGAGCAAGCTTAGACCCAGTCAGATAATTGTCTGGCCACTACTTTGGTGAGGGTTGCAAGAGCGGCCCAAAAGACAGTATGTCTGCCACCCAAGGGATGGACTAGCTAAGCCTATGGCCTAAGGGGCTCACTCCAAGAGGGAGCAAGGCAGGATGAGTTGTTGATGTATGAAAGAGAACCTGTGAGAGAGAGTGGAGTGAGAGAGACCCTAGTGAGAGGAGGGTGGCATGGATGTGTTTGTGACTGAGGCCTGACAGTGCAGCCTAAGCTTGGTCTGGCTGTATGCCGGGACCACTGTAACATCTGGATGCTATCTGCGGGGCATGGGCTGCAGTATAGGGGAGATACAAAGCCACAGATAGTGCCCCCCTGGCATCAAGGCATAAAACGGGCAGCCTCCTGCCTTAATTAATTATTAATTGATGAATAACAAGGCATAGCAGGCGAGTCAGGTGGGTGGCATGGCCAATGGTAAGTGGGGAACCTAGCACTGTGGCTAGGTGGGGAGCCCCAATTTGCCACAGCAGCCTAAAACAGTCTTGCAGGAGTTTGTGACTGTTGGACCTTGTCATCCCTTGGGGTGCTCTTGTGAACAGGTTCCCCCAGGTCCTGATGCACACCCCATAAGTATTTATAGTCTACCACCAAGTTACCCCTGAGCTGTCACTTCTCCAGGCTGAAGAGTTCTATAGTTCTCAGTCTTTCCTTGTAGGGCCTGTTCTCTTGCCCTCTGATCATGCGTGTGGCTCTCCTCTGGATTCTCTCAAGCTTCTTCATGTCCTTTTTGAATTGTGGAGCCCAAAATTGAATGCAGTACTCCAGCTGTGGCCTCACCAAGGCCGAGTACAATGGGAGGATGACATCCTGGGTCTTACTTGAGAAGCATCGATGGATGCAAGCCAGAGTTTTGTTCACTTTACCAGCTGCGGTATCACATTGGAGGCTCATGTTCATCTTGTGATCAATCATGACCCCCAGGTCTCTTTCATCTGTGGTGCTAGACAGTGTAGCACTGCCAGTCCTATAAGTGTGATACAGGCTTTTGTCTTCCAGCCTGAATTCCATGGTCATGGGATGTGGGCTGAGAGATAATGGTCTCCTAACCCAAGACCCTTAGTGGGCTCAGGATAGGAGAGCCTTATCTCCCAGCAGTGGCCCTGTGGTCATGGAGCCAGCACTGGGAGCTGTGAGGGAACAAGCTCCTGAGCCTGTTTCCCCATCAGCTTTGTGCCCACAGAGCTGGTCAGGGAAAAAGTTCCTCAGCCCCTAACCTGCATGTCTGGGTGGGGACAATGTTCCCCTGCCCTGGCAGTGGGGAGCTTCCAGCCCTGCTCCCTAATCAATGCTCCTGCCCCCCCCGCCCCCGTCCCCCGGGGACAGCAGGCAGCATACATACACATCCATACAGAGAAAATAAGTGGTAAAATATTGATGGTACAAAACTCATAAGTAAGTTTATTGTAATAGTATTTCAGTTGCTGTGTGTTTAAAATACTTGGTTTTACTCTGAAACCCATGTATATGACCAGGATCCAAGTAGCAAAGGAAGCTTCTCTTACAGTAAAAACACAATAACAAATTCACAGATTGGTAATGCCTGATTGAAAAAAAAAAGCCTTCCTGCTGTTATATTAACTCCAAATAATAGAGAAAAAAAGTAAAAATATGAGCCAAGTTTACCCTGGATTAAATTGATTGAGTGAAACCAAGGATATATTTGAGTCTAATCTCCCTTTTAAAACTTAGATTGATTCTATAAAATTATTTATATTTGAAAATTTTGTAATATTCACAGCTGCCTGGACAACAACAACTGTTTCAAGATCACTGGCAAGGTCTCAAAATTTGTTTTCATTTTTCATTGGAAAATACCTGAATGCTTTCAAATGTTTTCACAAACAGAACTGTGTTGAAACATTCATTTTCAAATCCAAAAGGTCAGGTTTTGTTTTGGTTCTCTGATTTTCTCTCTCTCTCAGTAACCATGGAGGCCACTCTGGCTCTCAAAAAAAAAAATTCCATAAAAACACATCAAAATCACAACATATTGAAGAGAATCTAAGTTAACTGAACTTATATTGAGATAAAAAAAAACTCCTTTCTGATCAGCTTTAGAAGATTATCTTGATAATCAAATCTTTTAATTTATTACTGTCCCAGGGATAGCGAGAAGAGGGACCGGAAAGCCCCACCCATGGGGTACAGTGCAGGAAGAAACATGAAAATAAAGAAAGAAATACAAAACGAGCACTTATCTGCAGGAGGAGTGACATCAGAGGATCAAAGAAAAGAGCCAGCATGGTTTACAAGCCATGCCTTTCTGCAATTAAAGCTGGCGGGTGGCATCACAAAGATGCACCAGCCGGCAGAAATAAAAGCGGCCGCCGGCAGTAAGATGGGGAGAGACAGGGAGGAAGCGGAGGCTCTCCATGCCGGCAGTGGATGAAGCTGGCATGAACTAGGAATGCCCAGATGACGGGTGGCTGCTGAAGCAGCAAGACTCCCTTGTACCAGGGGTGCCGAGACCAAGTCCCAGAAGGGGAGGAACACTGGGGGTGACTTCCCCCTAGTACCATTTTGGAGGTTCAGTGGTAGAGACACCAAATGGCAGCATAACTGGAATGGTGACCCAGAGAAAAAGACTGAGGCCAACCCTAGGAAAGCAAAAGTGTTCCCACTCGACTGCTCCCAGGTACCAGGTCAGGGAACTGGGCTAGGGGTGGAAAGGAAGGAGGGACCCCATGGGACCAGCATCAGGGGAGAACTGTCAAACATGGGCAGGAGGGCTGGAAAAGCCAATTGGTAGGACACCGGGTGGGAAGGTCCTTTTAAGTTTGAGGGTTTTTTTTTTTTGTTTCTTTCCTTTGTTTGTTTTCCTCACCCCTGCTAGACAGGGGCACCCATACTGACCCCAGGAATAGAGCTGGCCAGATCAAGGGGGTCTCAGGCTTAGAGCCCAAACCAGCTAATTATCATTCCCCCAAGGAGAAAAGTGGGGTGCAATAGGGCATGAGGAACATCCACACTGGATAGGAGGCCGTATCAAGATCTGGCATCCCGCCAGAGGTTGGTGTAAGGCTGGGGTGTAGGGGAGGTGGAGCCCAATGAACATCCCATAAGCAGAGTGGTCATCCCTGAGGGGACCCTCACTGACGTAACATTCAAAGACATGGCAGGTGAGTTCGGGGAAGGCGAGAGGGACAACCAAAGCCCACCTCAGAGAATCCATGAAGCTAAAGATCATATGCCCCTTTCAGTTCAGCCAAGGCGGTACACGAGCGGGTGTTAGAAGCCAGGACAGTGCAAAGTGGTGCACTGGCTGGGAAGCGTGGGGAAGATCTGGCCCCTAGAGGACCTCCTGCCATGCAGCCAGCAGCCATGGCCCCTCCAGATGTGCAGAATTTTCAGGCCCTAATTGAGATCCTCAATGCCCAGCAGCAGATGATAGAATGGAAGCAGGACTGGCTGCAGCATGGCTTGACAGCATTTAAGATGCTGAAGATGACACAGGAGGATGAGGCTTACATTGAGGCCTTTGAGTGGCATGCCATTATGACAGGCCTAGATAAGGGGTATTGGGTCAGCCAGCTTGGGGCCCTCATGGTTGGCAAGGCCCAGGCCACATATCAGGCCCTTCCCCAGGACAAGACCCGTGACTACAACCAGGTTAAGACCACCATCCTGTACCGGTTGGAAATTAATCCAGAACATTACAGGTGGCTCTTTTGGGCCGAGAAGGGACCAGAGGAAAAGCGACCCCAACTCTTGTTACAGTTGTTGCAGGATCTCTTCAATGAGAGACTAAGCCCCGCGTCCTATGACCAAGACACTAGCAGATCAGATACTGCTGGAGCAGTTTATCAGTGATTTAGAAGAGTGCATGCAGTGCTTGGTGCACCAGCATTTGCCCCATAATTGCAAGGAAGCACTCAGAGTAGTGGAGGCATTCTCAGCCTCCGAAGCCAGTTATGATCAGGAAAGGCATGCCCCCCCCCCACCCCCCACACCCAACACTTAGCCTGAGGGATGCAGAAAAAAAGCGGACCATGTTCAGGGGGGCGACCAGAGATATGATCTGTTTCCATTGTGGAAAGGTTGGCCACTTCTCCAAGGACTGTTGGAGTGAACCAGCACAGCGATTGTGTCCTGATAGTACATCAAGGGGGCCAGTGGAGGGACGGAAGGAATTGGACCAGATGGAGCCCATGGACTGCAGTTACATCACCAGGAGAAGGAGTGCAGTCTGGAGGTGCCCGGTAGTAAATCTTGGATTGGGAATCACCTTGTTCAAGCCATCTTGGATTTGGGGTGTGCCCAATCATTGGTAAGGGTGAATTTAATCACCCCACGGTGAGACTGGGAGGCAAACCCAGTGAAGGTGTCATGTCTCCATAGGGAAACTAAGCATGTCAACTGCCAGTGGATATGCCTCAGGGTCATGGAACACCAAGGAGAGCTGCTGGTGGGGATAGTCCCCACCTGGCTTGTGACATGCTATTAGGACATGACTGGACCCCTATATACGATGTACTGTAGAGGGTTCAAGACACTGAGACAGCAGGGAGAAGTCTACACACCTGGGAAAGATGGTTGGAGAACCTGAAGACAGTGAGGAGTCAATGCATGACACAGAGATACTCGACCTCCATGATGTGACCAGCAATCACCGGTTTCAAGAGGTGCGGGAAGAGGACACTGGCCTTCAAGAACTGAGGACATGGGCCCTGAACCTCTCCACCACATCAGCAATGGGATCAGAAGATGCTCCTCAGTTTGAGGTAAGGCACCAGCTCCTGTACTGTGTTCACCTGGGAAGGGGAGGGGAGACTGAAAAAATGCAACTTGTGGTACCCACCCGCTTCTACCATACAATCTGGTGCCTCGCTCATTCCAACCCCAACAGGGGCCATATGGGTCAAGACAAAACTACAGCATGCATAGCACAATGGTTTCTTTGGCCAGGATTGGGGGAAGACATAGCGTGCCACTACACCACTTGCCCCGAGTGTCAGAAAGCGAGGGAGGATCACCCTGAGAGGGCACCTCTTCAGCCCCTACTTATTGTCGATGAGCCCTTTGTGAGGATAGCCCTGGATGTGATTGGGCCTCTTCCCCACACTAGTGTTCGCCACCAATACATATTGATATTAATCAATTACTCTACCTGGTACCTGGAAGCTATACCTTTATGAATGGTGACTGCCCCACAGATCATGAAGAACCTGTCAAGTGGATGGCTAGGATGGGGATTCTCCAAGAGATCCTTACTGACCAAGGACGAAACTTTATGTCAGGGGTGTTGTGGATGGTTTGCCGTACCCTGCAAATTAAACATCTGCATACCTCAGTGTACCATCCACAGACAAACGGGCTGATAGGATGGCTAAATGGGATGATCAAGAGACTGCTACATCATTGCATAAAGGGAGACCCTCAGAAATGAGACCTACTCCTCCCTTTGGTTCTGTTTGTCCTGAGGGACACCCCGCAGGACTCATTAAAATACTCTCCCTTTGAGCTAGTGCTAGGTCACTATCCTTGCAGTCTATTACAGGCATTGAGGGAGGATTAGGAACTCAGCAACGGGGGAGCAAAAGACCCAACATCATACCACCAAGAGTTTCAAAAGTGAATACAACTGGCTCATGATTTCACTAAGGGTAACCTTCAGGAAGCGCGGCTCTGCCAAAAGGAGTGGTACGATGCCCTCGCCAAGGAGTGGGAATTTAATCCAGGGCAGAGAGTACTGGTATTATTACCTACATCTTCCAGTAAGCTGTTGATTCAATGGCAGGGCCCCTTCAAATTAATCCACAGGTAGGTCCAGTAGACTACAAGGTACACTGCCCAGGGCACCTCCAAGAAAAACAAATATATCACATTAATCTCCTATGGGAATGGCACAGCCCCAAGGGTTGGGCTGCCTTCTTGGAAGCCGAGATAGAAGACCTGGGACCACAGGGCACGACACGGGGGAAGGCCGTGGAGGAACCGGAAAGACAGATCCGGATAGGGGGAGAGCTGTCCAAGAGACAGAAATACGAGGTGAAAGCTCTAGTAGAAGAGTCCCGAGACGAGTTCAAGGATGAACCAGGATGGGCCCGCGGACCCCATCATTCAATACAAACACCCCCGGGGGCTATAGTACAGAAAGGTGGCGGCCAGTGCCCCATCATCTTGCCGGCAAAATACGGGATGAAATCAGCAAAATGATTGAACAGGGAATCATATGCCCATCCTGCAGCCCATGGTGTAGTCCCCTGGTCCTGGTGCTGAAACCCGATGGCTCCTTGCAATTATGCATCTATTACCGGTGGTTGAATACCATGGTGATCTTTGATGCGTTTCCCATGCCCTATGTCACAGAACTGGTGGAACGCATTGGCAATGCCCAGTATATTTGGACTTTAGATCTGTCAAAGGGATGCTGGCAAATCCCAGTAGCACAAAGGGATTGACATAAAACTGAGTTCGGGACACCTTGGGGACTATACAATTTTGTCCATGCACTGTTTGGACTCCATGGGGTGCTCACAACATTCCAGCATTTGATGGATCAGATATTGGCCCCACACACTGAATATACTGTGGCTTACATTGACGACATCATGATATTTATCCAAATATGGGCCCAGCACAGAAAGGCCCCTAGGGCAGTACTCGCAGAATTAAGGAAGATGGGTCTGACAGCAAACCCGAAGAAATGCACACTAGCCCAGAAACAAACTAAATACCTAGGGTTTCTGGTCGGACAGGGCACAATACGGCCTTTAGATGATAAGGTGGAAACCATCCAAAATTTTCAGGAGCCACAAACCACCAAGCAACTACGATCCTTTTTGGGTTTAACCAATTATTATCAGTGGTTTGTTCCACTATTTGCCGAACTAGCAGCACCCCTCTCAGAAGCATTAAAGGGACCACAAGTGGGAGGGATAAGGCAGACAGATGAAATGAGATGCAACTTTGAGCTATTAAAAAAGGCCTTATGTGAAGAGGTAGTGATACATGCCCCTGACTTCCATAAACCTTTTATATTACAGACCGACGCCTCTGAAACAGCAGTGGGGGCTGTGTTAACCCAAGAAGATGCCAGAATAGAGAGGCCAATCACATACGCCAGTAGAAAGCTACTGCCCACAGAAGTAAGGTATGCCACCATAGAATGGGAATGCCTGGCGATCAGCTGGGCTGTAGAGCACTTCGGGTATTATCTGATGGGGAGAGAAATCACATTAATAACAGATCATGCCCTCTTGAAGTGGCTGAGCTCAACTAAAATAGATAACAGCCACATTACAAGGTGGGCCCTAGCACTCCAAACCTTCAACTTTCGTATATTACACCATCCAGGGAAAAGTAACATAATGGCAAATTTTCTATCCAGGTGCAGAGATGACTCCAAGTATGACATTGTCGATGGTTGTCTCTTTAGTCTGTTGTTGGCCAAAGGTAGAAACATAACACAAAGAAGTAAAATGCCCCAAGGCAGCTTAAAGTGGGGGTTGTGTCCCTGGGATAGTGAGAAGAGGGACCGGGAAGCGCACCCCCACACCTCCCGTGGGGGAAGAAACATGAAAATAAAGAAAGAAATACAAAACAACCACTTATCTGTAGGAGGAGTGATACCAGAAGATCAAAGAAAAGAGCCCACATGGTTTACAAGCTGCGCCTTTATGCAATTAAAGCCGGTGGATGACGTCACGAAGACGCACCAGCCAGCAGAGATAAAAGCAGCCGCCGGCAGTAAGGCGGGGGGAGCCAGGGAGGAGGTGGAGGCTCTCCGTGCCAGCAACGGATGAAGCTGGCACGAACTAGGAATGCCTAGATGATGGGTGGCTGCTGAAGAAGCAAGGCTCCCTTGCACCGGGGGTGCTGAGACCAAGTCCCAGAAGGGGAGGAACACTGGTGGTGACTTCCCCTTAGTATCATTTTGGAGGTTCGGTGGGGGAGATGCCAAACAGGGGGTTAATCAGAATGGTGACCCAGAGAAAGAGGTTGAGGCCAACCCTGGGAAAGCAGAAGTGTCCCAATCGACTGCTCCCAGGTACCAGGTCAGGGAACTGGGCTAGGGGTAGAAAGGAAGGAGGGGCTCTGTGGGACCAGCGTCGGGGGAGCACTGCCAAACATGGGCAGGAGGGCTGGAAAAGCCGATTGGTAGGACACCGGATGGGAAGACCCTTTTGGGTTCTTTTTATTTTTGTTTCTTTTCTTTGTTTGTTTTCCTCACCCCTGCTAGACAGGGGCACCCATACTGACCCCAGGAATAGAGCTGGCCAGATCAAGGGGGTCTCAGGCTTAGAGCCCGAACCAGCTAATTATCCTTTCCCCAAGGAGAAAAGTGGGGTGAAATAGGGCATGAAGAACATCCACACTGGAGAGGTGGCCGTGTCAAGATCTGGCATCCTGCCAGAGGTTGGTGTAAGGCTGGGGTGTAGGGGAGGTGGAGCCCCATGAACATCCCGCAAGCAGAGTGGTCATCCCTGAGGGGACCTCCGAGGCTAAGCCCCACACTGACGTAACATTCAAAGACATGGCAGGTGAGTTTGGGGAAGGCCAGATGGATTACCAAAGCCCACCTCAGAAAATCCACGAAGCTAAAGAGCATATGCCTCTTTCAGTTCAGGCCAAGTTGGCACACAAGGAGGCGTTCAAAGCCAGCTAGGTGCAATTACAAAATACTAGAATTAACTTGCTGGTTAGCAGTAGTGAAAGCAAGAGTGATACTTACTGACTTATTAGTTCAGAGCATGGCAGAATTGAATAGCTGTTACTTCTTTATAGACCTCCCTTTGGCCTGAATTATACAGTGTAATTATATATTTCAATTATCATTTTATGTAGTAGTGGCTTTGCATTATTTATGAGTTAACTTTATAATTTGACATACTATAAGAATGCATCTTCATTACATTCTAAAACTTGGTATCTATGATTTTTTCTAGAAGAGATAGTCAGTATGGTATTTACAATTCTGTCATAGAGGGTGCCTATACATGGGCAGGAAGGCTGCTCCAACATGCTGTAATAACAGTGTATTGGAGCAGACTAGATTAATTGAGTCTCCAAGAGTGTGGTAATTACTGCACTCCAGCAGACTCCAGAGTCATGTGTATCAGTGTGCCCACACTGGAAAATGGTGACAGGGGTGCTTTAACTAAAGCTCATTCAACAAGCCTTGGTTAAAGTGTTTCCACCTCCATTTTTTAGCGCAGGGATGAAGATACACTTGATGTTCCAAACAGTTTAATTAGAGTGGCTCTCTGAGCCACTCTAATTAAAGCGTCCTCCCTCCCTTCCCCCACACTCTTGGAGCTAGTGTATAAATGCCCATATTGCCACCATTACATGTGGTTATCAAAACACATATACAATTTCCTCATTACATGTACTGGTATAATTTTCTCTGAGAAACTAGTCTGGTAATTTAATTATACAACTGGTGTTAGACACAAACTGTTTCCAAGTAATGTATAGTTTTCATGCTTCACATGACATATGCAAGACTGTGATATTGTATCTCAGTAATGACTCCATAGCCTGGCATAACTCAATATGTGACGTAGCTACAGCATGGTGGTACTTAGTAAGGAAACTAATAAATCAATGATAAACCAGCACAATAAAAATCAATAATTAAAATGATATTGTGGAATTCTTCTCATCATGTGAAGATCTGAAAAGCATATTCAGGAACGTTAACAAGATGAAGCCCCAATGGCCTGTGAAACAGGTGACTATTATTACAGCTATTTTAAAGACTGATACACAGAAACACTGAGTTTATATATTTAATCAAATATCACATAACAGATCATTGTTAGATATCAGAACAAACTCCAGAAATCCAAACTTGGCAGCCCTTCTTATATAAATATACTACATTTCTTATAAAGCTTTGGCTTCAATCAATCTAATGTAATAATGATGTTGACCATAATTTTATTTGTTCAGTAAAACCCCACATACAAATGGTCTACCAGATTTTCTTGAAGTTGCAGCAAATCAAGTTTAGACTGGATACCCAGAAAAAAAACTTTCTTCACTGTTAGAACAGTGATGAGGCAGAAAAAAATGCCTAGGGAAGTTGTGGACTCTCCATTACTGGAGGTGTTCAAGAAGAAGTTGGACAGCCACTGGCCTATGTCCTACTATGGGTATTTCTTCTGCTTCTGGACTTTGCTGGTTGTGCCTCTCGCCATGGAGGTTTTTGTCATCTTCTGTAGGGCGAGGCATAGCCTTCTACCCAGAATCTCTTGAGCATATGTTTACATTTCATGGAAGGGGACGTTGGCTGCTATGGTTTCCCTGATTTACCTGTGGCAAGTTAGGGTGTTAGGTCTTGATGGTAGTCTTATGCAGAGTTTAGATTATGGATTGTATGGGGTGGTTTGGATAAGGATGATTCTGCTTCAAGCAGGGAGTTGTACTACAAGATCTCTGGAGGTCCCTGCCAGCCTTATTTCTCTATGATTCTATGATTAACTTCCATTAGAAAGAATTTAAATGATGTAACATACTAGTAAACACTTAGTTGAGTTATCTCTCAACCAGTATTACAATAATTATCAATGTATATCAGAAATAAGCCCAAATACTCTATAAAATAGGCACACACTCACTACAAGACCAGTGTGCATGTCACCTTATTCTGACAAATAATTTCAAAATGTATTGTTATGCTAATATAGGCATCTCTATAGTGAATTAATAATATGGATCAGGAAGGCTTTTAGTTCTAGCACTTAAAGCAAGCATTTGAGTAAATGGAGTTTGCTTTGCAGTAACCTACATAACATGATTTGGGTGTTAGTTACAAATATTCTTTCTATATTTTGTGGAAAAAGCATGAGTTTGGGAATCAGTCTCAGCTGATTTTGGATTCTCCTAGGGGAAACAAGCATAATAAAAATAGTGTAACTAGTTCTACAGGTCATATATTCAAGTCATTTTCTTAGATCATAGTTACTGCCTGTACAGCAGATATGATTGAATTGCAGCGCTTAGCACAAAGACCTAGAAACCCATCTTCATCATGATACCCTTGTGGAAATTCAGCATGCAAAAAATAAAATAAAATTAAAAAATACAAAAATAATAAAAAAAGTCATCTGAACATCTGCTACTTAAATTCCTCACTAATCTGCCAAAGAGAATGCTGGGGATTGTTTTTAGCAATAGGAAAAATACACAGTAAGTTGGAAGACATTGATAACACTTGAACAGAACAGCTCTTCAGCACTTTGATGAGATGAGTTACTGTACAGATGGCTTCCATCATGCAAGTCTTTACTGTTTATAGTACTGCAGGTGGTAGAAAGGGAAAGAGAGGAAGTAGAGGAAAGGTTAGGGCTCAGAATGCCTGATAGCAGCTAATTGAGTAAAATCTGTCCCTACTGAATGTACTAGTTCCATATCCGCACTGCCATCTAGAGCTGCCTGGAAACATCACCACAGGCCATAAAACTGGGGAAATTAGTCCTTCTACTGTTTTAAAGATTTTTATTTTTTTACAGAGGAGATAAAAGGATGAGTTTTGGGAAATGCTGGGAGGCAGTATAAAATATTAACTCTCTTTCCGTGGTTCAATTCAAGAAATTAAAGGAACAGAGATGCTGTCACCAAGAACCAATGGCATTACTAGATCCAAGTTTGTCATGCTGCTATTGGGTGTATTAGGGAGAGAAAGTAGAACAGATATTGGAATGTTTATGAAACCCCAGGGACTTTTTGATTGGGGTATTACTTTGGATTGTGACAAATTAGGCTACAAATACCTATGGCATTTGTCCCAGGATAAACCATTTATTCCCAGGAGAAAGCACAGTCATGCCCATTGTCTTGGGATAAATCCTAAAATGGTTCAAGGGATAGGGAGTGCTAACACTTTACCCCAGAACATCACAAATCTGAATGGTTGCCCAAGGACTATATTATTAAATCAATAAGGAAAGTGGCAGTGTATTTAGATGCTCACTACATCCCAATTAGAAGGGTAATGTGCATATACATCAATCCTGGGACATTTCTGTTCCAGGACAAACACAAGCCCAACCTGCATTTGTTCTAGGACAAATGCAATGGAAAAGGAGTAGCAACAACAATACTGCACCCCAGCCTTCTTTTCGCATCTAATGGGTGAGTTTTCTTGTACTTCTGTACAGGAGACCTTGGGGGCTATGTTCTCGTATCCCCCGCAAAAGACAAAATCCGTGAATAAGGCACTGTGTTCATGAACGCCATCTGCCCCCAGTGGCTGGGGGAGGGGGGGGGGGCGGAGGGGCAGGGCATGGTTGCACTGGTGATGGTTTGACTGTGGTGGCGGTGGCGTGAGTCTGGTTCCAGCGGTGGGAGCCTGGTGGCAGCAGCAGGAGCCCAGTGGCAGCAAGTGCAGAGCTTCTGAGGAGCTCCTTTAAGTGTATTTAAGATGGGGGTTCGGTATTCATGAATATTTGAAACCACGAATGTCAAACCCATGAATAGCGATGGTTTCCTGTATTTAAATGTAGATAAGCCAAGTTCTACTTGTAGAGGAGGCTGGCCAATCTGAAGTCCAGGATTCATGACTCTTCTCGTGTACTGAGTTTACACTGATGCCAACAGAAGAATAATGTTTACAAGACTAGAAGAATATAAAGTGAGAAGAAGTTGTCAAGTTGGGATCATGCATGACTTAGCATATTGTAAGAATGGTAGAGATGTCACAAATGTTCTTGCAACAAAGAACAATTATTGAATATTTGCTGCTACAAGAAAACCTATCACGGTATTCTGTCCAAATACTAGAGATCCTTTGTAGCACTCTAGTCTGTAGGAAGTTACATTCTTGGATGATAGTTGACTTAACCAAGGCCCAGACAAAATAAATAAACAAATAAGGTTTGAATGAATGGAAACTAATGGAAATGTTCCATTCCATCAGGTTCTAGAGTAGACTCTTGGTTTGTAAACTAAGGAGCAAATATATCTGTTTACCATAAAAACACAGCTTTGTATACATTAAGGGTTATTTTTTCCACTTTCTGTTGGTATGAGTTAGAACTAAGTTCAATTATATATTGTTTATGGCTTTGTACTACATTCCAGATACATGCTGAAAGCAAAATACCTATTAACAGAAAATAATGACATGGAAATAATACTTTGCAATAACTTTGCCACCGTCATTCTGTTCAGGGATTTTTTGTGGGTGATATGTTTAAGGGAGTCCTTGCTCTTTTATTAGTTTAGTTATTTGTACTAAGTAGAAGAGGAGGAAGATAAGAGCAAACTTTTGATGATTTCAATTGAAATATTAAGAAGTGCTTTTCTGAGCTGGGCAATGCTGCTTGCAGAGAGACGGTGCATACAAAGAAAAGTACATGCACAAAAAGAAAGCAGTCAAAACTCTGTCACTGAAAGGTTACACTTTATTATTGGCAAGCTGAATCTGATTAAAAATATGATTCCCCACAGGCATCTAGAAAATCATTAGTTTCAAACTATTCTAAAATGCATAGTCCCAATTAAAGACAATTCTCTAGTTTCTCCTCACTAGAATTTAGCTAACATAATTATTTAAATATTATCATTTCCTATGGCACAGTAAATATTGCTTATTTCTTGAGCAGTTGTCTAAATGCTGTGAATCAGTAGTGCATCTGAAAGCAAAAAAAAAAAAAAAAAAAAAAGAAAAAGGAACACATAGCTGTGACAGATTCTCTAAAACAAGAAAAACCTTCAGTTTGCAGAATCCAATAGCAATGTTAAATGGTGACAGTATCACTATTCAACTATTCACTATTAATTTAAAAAAATGGATTAAAGTATAATAGGATAACAATTATCACAGGGAAAAAGTTTTGGTGAAGGAAGTTTAGCTAGGAAAAGGCTTGGGGAAAGTGGGTGCATCTACATGTGCGTCCCACTGTGCACTTGGTACTGTAGTCATTTAGTACTTACTTTAGCTTTAGTACTGCTTTAGTACTGGTGGGTACTAAATGACCACACAGTACCCACCAGTACAGCACAGTCCTGGCAGTGCAAGGGTTGTTTCCAAGCCTACTGTGCAGTAGCTCATTGTAGTAGTGTCACGGTCAGTGCCCGCTAGCGCTATATTGCCATAGCGACTAGCTACAATGACGTAAGATCTCATGTAGATGTGCCCACTGTGTACTTATCCAAAGCTCAGGCAAGCCTCTGTAGTATTTTCCTCCCACATACTCCTCAAGTTCCCCTCTTTCATCTCTACCCAGTGAAATTATTTTTTCTTTGATCCAATCCTTTTATTAAAATGTCTATCAACTCCTCCTCCAAAACTCCCAATACCTTTTCCACACTTAGCATCCTGATTTCTCACATCCTTTTCCCCAGATCCTCCTCATCTCCCCTAATCATAGATCCTTTTAGCTCACTTCAAACTCCTGATTTTGTTTTTAAACAAAATAGTGTAGAGATTTTAGTTCTAGCAATTCCTTTCATCTCTAGTCAAATCATGCACGAACCTTGACTTCCTGAAGTTAGAACTGTCCCAGATAACACCATATTAGCTTACCTGGGTGTCACGTTTTTGTGTACCAACATCTCCCATGAAGACTGATCACGAGCCATAAAGTTCATTGCCAATAAGAAAACTTCTTCTGTTTCCAATACACTCTCCCATTTTGTCTTCACACACAAGTATTTCAGGATTGGGGATTCCATATACCTACAAACAAATGGCACTGCTATGGGCACACATATGATCCCGAATATGCCAGCATATTTATTTATATTTAAAGCCTGTTTCCTCTCAGCTGATTTCTCATCCTTCTGATCTACCTAAGGCAGGTGGGCAAAATACAGGCCAGATTCAGCCCACAAAGGGATTCCATCTGGCCTGTGGCAGGTCCCTTGGTCCCACCAGGCACAGGCACAAGCGAGAGCCCCAGCCATAGTGCATATGGCCACTCCTGCCATCCCTGGGTGTATGGCATGGTGGAGGTGGATAGAGCATGGCTTGGTGCTTGGCTTCCTAGAAGCCCCTGCAGTGGTAGTTCACTTAGACTGGCTGCTGCCACTGAACCCAGCCCTACTGCCCAGCCGCCTTGGCCTATTTGCCCTGTATCTACTGCCAGGGGGCACTGGATGGAGCAGGTGGGTTTGCGGGTATGGTCTCCATGGAAACCAGCCTAGGACCCCTAAGGGCAGGGCACAGTTGGCCATGCAGATAGGATGGGGCTGCAGACAGGCAGGGAGCATCCAGGACTGAGACAGGTGGCCAGGGGCTAGAAAAGGAACATTTCAAGGCTGGCACCTAGGGCAAAGCCACCATCTGCTACCCGCATGTCCCTGCCTGTGGAACTGGCACCCATCACAGGGACATGTGGGGAAAGGATCATGGCTCTGCCATGGGCGCCAGTCCCACAACGTCACCTCCCTGTGAGCCAAGCCCTGCTCATCCATCCTGTTCTTGGATGCTGCTCTCCAGCTATCCTTGGCCCCATCCCAACAGCTGAGCTAACTGTGCCGTGCCCACAGGGGTTCTGGGCTGGTCTCCATGGAGACCCCACAAGCCTGCTACATGTGGCACCCCCCCAGTGGTAGGTGCAGGGTGGACAGGCCTGGGGCAAGATAGAAGCAATTGCCCTCCCTGCAGCTACACTGGTCTGGGTCATCACCCCACTGTCCAGCCAGCACCCCACCTCCAGGTAAGGTCAGCCCCTCCTCCCAGCCCACAACAGATCACCAAAACTCCTTAAGGGGGCCCTCCAGCCCAAATAATTGCTCACTAAAAGATATATTGATTACATATTGCCACCAGTGTATTGGAAACCACCTAACCATCAAATCTGCCTTTACCACCATCTTTCATCCCAAGCACACCATTAGTTCCATCATCTACAGCCAAACTTAATGTTATAACCATATATTTACAGTTTATATAAAGACTTTATAAGAACAATTCATATTATAGCCACTGACCAGGATGTACCTTAAGGATGTGGACAGGTTCTTACAATTACAATACTATCCTAAAACAGTAGCCAACCAAATCACCAAACCCGACTTAGACTTCACTCTAACCTCCTACAATACCAAACCTAGGACAGGGATGACAGGGTCCCTCTTGTTGTCACTTCCAGAACTAGCTTGAACACTTTAGATGTATCATTAATGACCTCTAGCCACACCTGGGAAAGGATGACGGTCTCAACATAGTCATGAGGGCCTATCCTGGCTTACAGGGAAACCCTCAATCTCAAATGGAGTCTCACAAGCAACAAGATTCCTAATTCCCAGTCTCACTGAGGTGCTAACCCCAGCAACGGACCCAGATACCTTCCATACCCCAACATGAATATTAGACCACAACATTACTGGCCCAAATATAGAGATTATAACATCCAAGATTCACTTGCAACTACAAATGTCATGTATGCTTTCACCTGTTCACCGTGCCCCTCTACTATCTACATTGGACAGACACTGTAATCCCCATGTGATAGAATGAATGAACACCGATCTCCTATCAACTTTAAAAAGACCTATAGACCTGTGGATGAACACTAAAATCCCAGGACACTCCATGACTGACCTAAATGTGGCTGTGTTAGCTTATAAGGTGCAAATCTACTATGCCTTCTACCTGACTTCAGACTAACATGGCTAACTACATCTTTAAGGTCCGTATCCTATATGATTTTACTGTAACAGGTGACCCAACAGAGGCTGCATCTACACATGCATTTTACTGCTGAATAGACTAATTAGCTTCAGAGTAAATCATCACCATCTACACATGCGATGGTATTAAGCTGCAATAAATTAATTTACACCAGCATAAAATAGTACTGTTGGGGATAGTACAATCTTACACTGGGGTAACTTACTGAGTTTAAATGCACATGTAGATACTGACTGTGGATTTAAATTGCACCCAGTCAGCCCAGTCACCCATGGGCTAGATGCATGCCTGCCATCTGGACACATGGCTCTGCACTTTCAGCACCCTTGTGCCCCAGCCAGCCCCTCTTCTGCCCTATGCTGCCACCCAATGCCTGGGACTGACCCCCCAAGACCCTTCCAGCCTGAGCCTGCTCCACCCCATTTCAAATTGCTGCTGTCCCAGGTGCTTGTATTGGAGTAGTTTACTCTGGCTCAAACTTCTCCAGAGTTTGTTGTTTCACATTAATTGCACATGTAGATGCACCCAGAGACTGCCAGACCACCTCAACAAGTTATAACAAAAGTGGAAGGTATGTTGTAGTTTACCAGTCATGTGATCTTTATAATTTAAACAGCTTGGGCAATTTAAATAATAGTATCCATGCACTTTCAAGACCATGTATTTCCACTGATACAGCAAATATCACTGCTTTTTACTACATTTCCAAATTAGACAGAGAGAAATTCCAGTGTTATAAAGAATATTATTTAATTTTTCCCCTGTCAGTGTTCTTTTTAGGGGGCTATTTAATACAAAGAAATAAAGAAGAAAATTACAGAAGGAGGTGCTGTTAAGATACCAGTGTCCATCAGAATTAACTTGTGTTACTAATTCTGAGGTAAGTTATAGGTGGGTAGAGGACCTGTTTTGAATGTAAGACTCTGTTCTGCGAGCCCTAGAAGGTTAGACAAAAGTACTGCTCCAGCTTAAACATTGTCATGTTCCATATCAATGCATTGGCAAACAAAGCAGGAGAACAATACTTTTGACATTTAAAAAAATGGAGTGAAAGCAATTTTCACCATATATTCAAAGAATCCCATCATATAAGGAAAGAAAATGTTAAGGAATTTGTAAAAATATTCCTTCTCCTCAGAAGTATGAGAGGAAAGTCAAAGTACATGTACCATTAATGCAGTGGCTAATCTAATGAAAGCATTAATTTCTCACAGGCAGAAAGCACCAGCCAAGTGAGAACTTAATGATGGGAACTGGGTGGTGAAATGGGAGGCAGAGAGGCAATGGATGGGAATGCTAACTAGGACTGGATGGTGAAATGAAGGAAGTCAGCTACTGAAGCCGCTAAAGGATAAAATTAAAATGTAAAAAAAAAAAAAAAAAAAAAAGAATTTAAAAAGTAGTAAAGAGTAATCAAATTCTCATGTTTTAATACATTGGGATTGGGATTTGGAATTAGGATTGAGACTGGGATTGAGTAGCCCACCATCACAGGGACACTGCCCATGCCCCAAGGGGAAGCCCCAGCTCACGGCGATCCTGTTCTCACCATCTACCTTACTCCCTTCTCCACCCACCCTAGCCTTCCCATCTAGATTGATCTGTGTCCCTACAAGCTGCCCAATCAGGTCACACCCTTGGGCATAGGAGGGGGAGATAGCTTGGTGCCAGTACCGTCCACTGGGCAGTAGAGTTCAGGGGGAGAGATGAAGAGGGGACACTGCATCCTGGGATGTTGGAGTACTGCAACTTGGAAAGCTTATTTCTGGGAAGTGGCCATGCATTTGTGATACACAAGCTAAGTAATACATATCAAAGATAAACCTGCCCTGAAACAGCATATCTTTAAAAAGCCTAAAGGGTGCTTAAAACTAGTTTACATGTCTTAATGTGTGGACAATCCAGGGGAATAAGAGCTCCCCAAGTCACCGAAAATCAATATGTAACAAGGCCCTTAATTTCTCATGATCATATCTCAAAAATGGAGGAAGTGGAAAGAATGTGAGGGAAGAAAGAAGAAGGTGGAGAAGACACTGTGCATTGGAATTGAAGCTGCATCCTGAATCTAGATAGCAGAAACAATGTATCTTCAATGTCATGGGAAAGAAATGTTCCACAACTGCTAAAAACACTAGGACTGCCAGCCTAATCTGGCCTTCAACATAGGTTGGCAGTTTTAACTCCCATGTTCTTTAAGCTTGCTCTAAACAGCTAGGGTTGAATTTTGATAAAACTGCACTGGTATTAACTACTGAAATTTGGAATGTGCACAGAACTGCTTGAAGTCATTTTGTTCAAAATTTCAAAAAAAAAATTAAAGCATTTTGGAATTTTTCACAAGTCAAATTTAAACAATTGTTTAGGAAAACTGAATTTTAATATGGAAATTTCTAAATTTAAATTATTTTAAATATATTTTATTATTTTAAAGTTACTTCATCGTTTGTCATTAAAAGTCCAGAATATTTATAGTATGAACATATAACATTGTGGCAGATTGGTTTTATAGTAACATTTCTGGGTTCAATGTGTTCATGTTATAATAATGTTGCAGCATGTATCAGTTTCCCATAATAGCTTGTACATAAAAAAAGAAGTAGTTCATTATGTTTGAAATCAGAGCTGTGGGGGTCATAGGATGATACAATCCTAGAAAATTAGCATTGGAAAGGACCTCAGGAGGTCATTGAGTCCAACGCCCTACTCAAAGCGGGACCATCCACAACTAAATCATTCCAGTCAGGGCTTTGTCAAGCCAGGCCTTAAAAACCTCTATGGATTCCACCACCTCCCTGGGTAGTCTGTACCAGCACTTTATTACCCTCCTAGTGAGAAAGTTTTTTTCCTAATATCCAACCTAAACCTCCCTTGCTGCAACTTGACACCATTGCTCCATCTTCTACCATCTGCTACCATTGAGAAAAGTCTAGTTCCATCCTCTCTGGAACCAACCTCCAGGTAGTTAAAGGCTTCTATCAAATTTCCTCTCAGTCTTCTCTTCTCCAGTTCCCTCAGCCTCGTCTCATAACTCATATGCCTAAGCCCCTGAACCATTTTTGTTGCCCTCTGCTGGACTTTCTTCAACTTGCCCACATCCTTTCTATAGTGGGGGCCCAAAACTAGACACAGTACTGCAGTTGTGGCCTCACTAATGCTGAATAGAGAAGAGTAATTACTTCCCTTGATCTTCTGGCAACATTCCTACCAATACAGCCTAGTATGTTGATAGCCTTCCTGGCAACAAGGGAACACTGTTGACTAATTTCCATCTTATTGTCCACTGGAACCCCCAGGTCCTTTTCTACAGAGCTGTTGCTTAGCTAGCCAGTTGCCAGGCTGTACTGGTGCATGGGCTTGTTCTGTCTTAAGTGCAGGACTTTGCACTTGTCCTTGTTGAACCTCATGAGATTTCTTTTGACCCGATCCTACAAATTTGTCTAGGTCTCTTTGAATCCTAGCCCTACCCTCCAGCATATCTACTACTCCCCATATCTTTTTGTCATCCATGAACATGCTGAGGGCACAATCCATCCCATTTTCCATAAGGTTAATGAAAATCTTAAACAAAACTGGCCCCAGGATCAATCCCTGGGGCACTACACTTGATACTGAAAGCCAACTACACAGTGAACCATTGATTACTAGCCTTTGAGCCCAACAATCCAGCTAGCTTTCTATCCACCTTATAATCCATTCATCCAACCCAGATTTCCTGAGCTTCCTTGAAAGAATGCTGTGGGAGATGGTATCAAAATGTTACTAAAGTCAAGGTGTATCATGTTCACTGCTTTGCCTACATTCACAGAGCTAGTTATCTCATCATAGAAGGCAATTATGTTGTTCAGGCATGACTTGCCCTTGGTGAATCCATGCTGACTGTTCCTTATCACCTTCTTCTCCTCCAAGTGCTTGGAAATGGATTCTTTGAGGACCTGCTTCATGATTTTTCTGGGGCTAAGGTGAGGCTGACTGGTCTGTAGTTTCCTGGATCCTCCTTTTTCCCTTTCTTAAAGATTTGTACTATATTTGCCCTTTTTCAATCATATGGGACCTCCCCTAATCACCACAAATTTTCAAAGATAATGGCCAGTGGCTCTGCAATCACAGAAGCCAACTCCCTCAACACACTGATGCACTGCATCCAGCTCCATGGACTTGTATACATCCAGATTTATTTTCTAAATAGTTCCTAACCTGTTCTTTCACCACTGAGACCTGATCACCTTCTTACCAAACTGTGCTGGCCAGTGCAGTAGTCTGGGAGCTGACCTTGCCTGTGAAGACTGAGATAAAAAAAGGCATTGAGTACCTCATCCTCTGTCACTAGGTTGCCTCCATCATTCAGTAAGGAACCCACACTTTCCCTGACCTTCCTCTTGTTGCTAACATACTTGTAGAAACCCTGCTTTTTACCCCCCACATCCCTTCCTAGCTGCAACTTCAATTGAGCTTTGGCCTTCCTGACCTTATCACTCACTGCATGCCTGAGCAAAATTCTTGTACTCCTCCAAAGTTGTTTGTCCAAGCTTCCACTTATTGTCAGCTTCCTTTTTCTCTTTGAGCTCACTGAAGAGTTCTCTGCTAAGCCAACTGGTCACTTGCCACATTTGCTCTTCTTTCTGCACATTGGGATAGTTTGTTTCTACACACTCACTAAGGCTTCTTTAAAATACAACCAATTCTCCTAGACTCCTTTCCCCCTCAGAATGGCTTCCCAGGGGATTCTTCCCACTTCCTGAGGCAGCCAAAATTATTTTTTCTGAAGTCCTTACTCTGCTGCTCTCCTTTCTTCCTTTTGTCAGGATCCTGAACTCAACCATCTCATGGTCACTGTTTCAAAACTTGCCATCAACTTCTACATTCCGCACCAATTCTTCCCTGTTTATGAGCAGCAGATCAAGAAGGGCATAGCCCCTAGTTCATCTCTCCAACACTTCTACCAGGAAGTTGTCCCCAGTACTCCCCCAAAACTTCTTGGATCAAAAGGTGGATCCTATCTCTTCCTAGCAAACATTCTTCTTGGAACAACATTGCATGGTAAAAGAAGCTGAAACCCTGCTGGTGACACCACCTGCACAGCCATTAATTGATCTGCAGGATGTGACTGGGAGGATTGAGTAGAACATGACCTGTGCCCCCATCCCCTTCACCCTTGCTTCCAGAGCCCTGTAGTCACTCTTGATCTGATCAGGGTCACCCCTGGAAGTGTCATTGGTGCCCACATGGATCAGCAGGATGGAGTAGTAGTCAGAGGGTCGGCTGAGTCTCAGTAATCCTGCTGTGATACCTTGGATCCAGGCTCCAAGCAAGCAGCCGACCTCCTGGGACAACAGGTCAGGCTGACAGATGGATCCCTCTGTCCCCCACAGAAGGGTGTTTCCAATCATCACAGCCCATTGCTTCCTTTTCATGGCAGTGATCCCAATCCTCCCCACCTTAGAGATTCCTGGCCACCAATGAGATGTACTACTCCTCCTCTATTGCTAGCACTCCATATCTGTCCTCCAGGCAAACCACTGTGTGTGGGGATGACAATTTCTTCTTACTACCAGAAGAAACAAACTTCCAGCTTTCACCTCTCTGGGAGTCTGTGCCCTCTTCCTTTTCTAGCACCACCTCTGGCAGTCCTTACTCCACAGTCCTAGAGGTTTCCTCCAGCATGGAATCAATTAAGTCCTCATGGCAGAGGATACTTTGGAGCCTTACAACCTCCTCCTGTAGCTCTCTTGCCTTCTTCCTGAGAGACACCACCAGAAGGCAGTGCTCATATCACAGGCACTCCCCCACTTGCCTGACACTGAATGGAAGCTGCATTCTGCATGGCACCAAACCAGGACGTGGGTAGAAGCCTCAACCATGTGTGGTCCTGCCTGGACAGACACCTCACAAGTGGAAGCAGAGAAAGTGCTGGAAGTGGAAGTGGCTCTGGATTGTAGCATCCTCCAGCCATGTCTCTGGGTCTCACTTCCTGCCTGTCTTTCCAAGCAGACCTTCTCTAGAAAACTCCTCTGTAGCTGGCCTGCTTGCTGTTCCTTGATCTGAAGGGTTACCTTTTCCCTGCAACCTTTTTCCTCTCATCAAGCTTACAGTGAAGGAATATGAGACAGTTCCCAAGAAAACTCCTTGAATGTTCTTCATGGTCCCTGTAACAAAGTCCTGGCTGTGACTCTGTTACTTAGAAGAAGTAACGGCTGAGGAGGAGCAGCACAGCGGGGAAACCAGAAATAACTGACCCCAGGGAACCAACAGGCACCCAGAAGGAAGAATAAGAGGTAGAGAAGATGGCCCAGAGTTGCCTGTGAGCATGGACTAAAAGGGAAGACAAACCAAAGAGGTTGATCAGGAGAAACTGAGAAGCCCCAACAGGGGCAGAGATCGCTATCCTCTCTGCAGACCAGAACCCAGGATTGCTATGGCTTGACAGATCGCTGCCTACCTGAAGGATCCGTTCTACTGGTGAGTCACGGGGACACAGGAGGGAAGAGGCAACAGACAGCGGTCCGGAGGGGATCAAGATTGGCAGAGAAAGAGAGACAGAAAAGAGAGATAAAAACGGAGCTAGTGGAGAGCTCTGGAGAAAAGATGCTCCGTTTGTGAACTCAAACCGCAGCTAAGGGGGAATCCCCGGTTCTGGAGTTAATTGACTGCTAACAAGATAAGTGATGGCAGAAGGTCATTTAACTGCTAGCCTACACTCCGTATCCAACCTAAGTAATTGCTGGGTGTCTCCTGGTAATTGGCCCTCGGGTAGGGCATTCAGGGACAGAGTGAAACTTCTGTAAGCAATAAACAGGCTCGTTAACCCTAGATCGAGCCAGCATGTTTCTTTCTGCGGGTACCGGCTCTTAAAATCTCTTCCTCCCCAGAAATTATTAAATATCAAAGTCGTGGCAGGTGGGAATTGTGGGAAAAGCCAGTCCCAAGGACAGACATGCTGACAGTCCCCTTCTATAGCATACATGCAACCCTTGTTCCCCCTGCTTTACTCATGACAAATTGTGGTGTTTTTCATAATTTGGGCATTGTGCCCATTAGTTATATGACTGTTTTTCACAACATTTAAAGAATTAGTTAGACAATACTTGCTGAGAATGATTTAGACAAGAATAATCTTGCCCTTATCAGAATTTGGAGTAGGTCAGACATTACAATTCACCCCATGTCCTGAGTCAGATATAAACTGTGGGACCCCTCCTACACCATATCTACAGGACCAGTGGCAGAAGAAAAAGCAGCAGGGCTAGCAGTAGAGGTGATTGGGCAAGTGGCCACTTGCCATGGCTGAGGCAGCAGGCCCAGTAGCTGCAGGATGGGAGGGGTTCCATCAGCACAACCCTTACTCCCCCCCCCAGGTATGATAACCATGTCCAATAGGGTTCTGGGACCTGGATTCTGTGAACAGCCCTGTGCCCTCCTAGTTATAACCCCAAATTATAGATTCATAGATTCATAGATGTTAGGGTCGGAAGGGACCTCAATAGATCATCGAGTCCGACCCCCTGCATAAGCAGGAAAGAGTGCTGGGTCTAGATGACCCCAGCTAGATACTCATCTAACCTCCTCTTGAGGTTAGATTATTATCTAGCCTACCAGTAGCCTACTGGGCCCGGTTGAGAGGCTCCATGGATGGGATTCAACCCACAGGCCATATGTTTGATATTCTTTAACTAGATGATCTGCTCAGGTCCCTTCCATTCCTAGTTTTCAATTATTCTAAGTGTTCTGTTACTGGACAATGGGCCCTCAAGCATCAAAGAGTAAATTAGCATATTCTGGCATATCAAATGGACCCCAGCCTAGCACCTGAAGAAACTTCCTGTTACTTCTGCTGCCAGGGAGGCAGAAAAGGACAGTGTAAAGAGAAAATCTTGTAAAAGGAGAGACCTAAAGACAAGGAGGAGACAGTGAAAAGCAGGAAGAGAGAGTCTTGAGAGAGAACAGCACAGGTGTGACCTTAGAGATACTGCTGAGGATTTTGTCTGAATCTTGGAGCCCAAGGACTCTGCCTGTGGTACTGCTGTTGACCAATAAAGTTTTCTTTTTGTTTTAAGAACTTCCCACTTTGCTACATGCGACAATGGGTGCACTTTGTCCTCTTGAAGACTAGGTCTTCTCCAGGATATGAGCCAGAACGTTGGGTCCTGGAGTCCAAGAAGCCAGGGGCTTCCCCTTTCAAAAATCACATTTGGTTTCCTGAAAGAGCCTACACAAAGAGCTGGGGGTCCCAAGCCAGTGCTCCCCTAGAGAATCTATGATTAGGACATCCAGTAAGAATGTAGGTATACTTTATTTTAATTGTATATATTTTTCATGGTTAAGGACAAGACTCAGTACTTCTTTATATTAATTGAAAGAATCAAATTGTTTCATTACTTCACTAACAGTATTCTCTACTAAGGAATAAGAACAAGCTCAGTCAATCCATAGAGTGACAGCTTCCTTTCTTTAGTAAAAAATAATAAAATAAGGCATGAAACTAGGTACAAATAATATGAAAAATAAGTCAACATGAAATTTCAAATTTTTCCAAAATAAATTGTTTTTTTAAGACAAATTCTGAGGAAACTTAACTGAAATCAATATAATTTCATTAAATGGTTTAGTCAAAACTTTTTTTTTTTTCCTGGTGCAGAATGATTCTGATCAAGATGACTGCAGGTCAAAGGCAGAAGCTCCAAACCTGTTCTGTTAACTGATATCTAGACTGTTTCCTCAGTCAGCTTGAATTATTTTGTTGTATTGTGCCTATCATTGTGGTATCTGCATAACTCTAATACTCACAGAACAAAATGAAAACAAGTGTAGTTTCAACTATGCATCTCTTAAAAAGGTTTGTACTGAAATTGAAAAATGAAAAGAAATAAATCAAGAAGTGCTGACATTTAAGTGTAGATGTTCATATTGAAAGTGTTATAGGCCAGGTACAGACATTATACTTTTACTGGTACAAGTGATCAGAAACCAGCCTATACCCATAAGAAAACAGAAGTTTGGCACACAAAATTGGTCCATACCTATAACAGAACAGAACTGCAGCACACATATACTGGTTTAAAAATGGCAGAACCCAGTCTAAGATTTGCACCCCACTTCCACACTCCCCACGCACACCAAAGGGTGAATGTTTACCACCAATCTAAACTACACCACTTACAGAAAAGATTAATTCTGCCTCTGGCTTTTTTAATGTCTGTACCTATCTGTAATGTTAAAATGTCATATGAATTAGTAACAGTTATTTAGGAACTATTTGTGTATCTTTAGAGCCAACAGTGAATGATTAAAGTACTAAGGGAGTGTTTCTATAGCAACTCCCTTCATGTTCCAGCATAACATGTGTTATTAATACAAATACACGCTCATTGCTAAAATGTGGACCTGATCCTTTTGGGAACATTGTTGACATCTAAAAGGTTACACCAAGACTTCAAAAGCAAAAGCATTTAAACAGAGTAGAAGCTGTCCTGTTTGCTCTATAACATGTTATTCTTTTGCTGTATGGCAATGGTTCCCAAACTCTGACAGATTGCGTACCACCAATTTAAAAGGATCAACCTTAAGTACCTCCAGATGGTGTGTGTGTGTGTATGGTAAGGTGTGTGAGGGATTTGTGAGGTGGTGTGGTGTGGCTGTGTGTGTGGGGGAACATAGGGTATGTTGGGGGGTTGTGTATATGTGGTGGTTGTGGGGACAGGGTATGGGTGCGTGGGGTTTGTGGGGTGAGGGGACGTGGGGACCCTCTGAACTCCCCCCATGATGCAGCAGCAGGCAGGGGTGCTCAGGGCACTCAGGGCTCCCAGTGAGGCGTGTCTCTGGCCAGCACTGCACATGGCAGTGAGGGGTGCATCCTCTGCTGGGCCATCTGTATCACTGGAGCTCCGCACACTCCCCAGGCATGGGAGGGAAGCCCCATGCACTGGAGCCAGCTGCCTTCCCTGTTGCCCAGGGGAAAGCACCTGAGGATTCCCTCCCACACTGCACAGCACTGGTGGGGAAGACAGCCAGCTCCAGCATGTGGGGCTTTCTTCCCATGCTAGGTGAGTGCAAGATCTGCACGTGCACGCAAGGAACACTGGAGATACAGATGGCCTGGCAGAGGCTGTGCCCCTCACTGTGATGTTCAGTGCCCACCAGAGCCATGACCCTCCAGGTGCCTGTGCCAGGCACAAGGGCCTTGATAAGAGAGTTGGCTTATTTTACTTGAACCTTCTCTCACTGAGAATGAAGGAAATCAACAAGAATAATCTCCTAAGAATATGTGACCCTCTACTTTTCACATTGATTTCAGCGTACATTCCTCCGTACAATGCTTTTATAAATGTAGTGTTCTGTGTTGGCTGCATGTCAAGGTTGCAAGCAGGGGCGTTTAAATATTACTCATATCCTCCTTTAAATGGCTCATTATAGGGTGTTTGTTTTTTTTTTAACTTTGTTATTACTACATGGATTGTAATAGTCTTTGGAATTGCATTTGAACACGTAAATGCAGCTTTATAATGTCTTGATAAAACACTACTACCCTTTTCTTAAGGCTGAAAAAACAGAATGAATAAATGTAAGTGGTCATTCCAGAAAAGATTAGAAAATATAGGTTTAATATTTCAGCAGTAATATCTATGGAATGGCAAAAGTGATTATTTCCTGTATTTGCATGGTAACTGTGACATTGGCAGTAGGAGTCAAATGAATCCTTGCCTGAGATGAGCACGTTATTGCTTAGAATTGATTCAGTTGATATAGGTACACATTTGTGATTATTTTGACCAAAAAACAAAAAAAAAGGAATGAGAATCCCAGCCCTAGTATTTGGTTTCTTTGATTCACAATCCTGTGAATTTAAATAGTCCATTGAACTTTTTTATGTTCTCTTTAGCCTCTCTTCTAGATCTGTGTATATTGACCTCACTCTATTCAACCCAAGAATACAGCAATCATTCCACTGACTTCAGTGTAAGTCCAAACATGTCCCTTACCTCAAGATTTGCTAAACAGTTGAGAAATAAGAATTACTTTAGGTAAATCAACAGGAATGTCTTGTCCTCCTTTTGCATTTCAATGTTTCTGCTAAAAAATATTAACTTTGTAGCTGATGCTGACAGCATAACATGGAGTATTTACCCCCCAAATATATCTACCTGAGTACTAAGGAAAATTAGTTATACAAGCATTTTGCTTTTCTTTAAGCAATTGCTATGATCACACTTTTAATTAAAATGCACTTCCTGTATGCATTTCTATTTTGTATATTTGTTTAGACTTAAGTAAAGCTGCAGAAGGCAATGGGATGCTTAGTCTGTTTATAATTAAATAATTTTCAGACTGTTTATGTAGTGTGGAGAGAAGCAACTATTATTTAGAAGTAACTGTTATTTATAATTAACTTTTTATCTTTGTCTCAGGATAAAACTGCTGTGTTTCAAATGGACTCCATTTATCATTTCATTTTGATTTTCTGTAATGATTGCTTTTCATAAAGAGAATGTTTATTCTTTCATTTCACTTTCACTTCCCACCTATTTTTTAGCTTCCACAAAATTTAAGGGCACAAGAATTGCAGTACGTAATCAAATTCAAACACTTATCTCCTTATGTAGAAATAGGAGAGATGCAGGAACATCCTCAAAAGACATGAGTTAATAAGCCTTCCCTTTGTAAACATTTAAATATGATTACCTGTATGTTCACATCAGTGGGACTACTCGTTTCACATGCATCAAGTTAAACACAGAAATAATTGCAGCATTGGAATTAATGTTTGGACCATCTAATATTTTGTAAATGATTTCCCTGACCAAAGCAATATCAATTTGTATGTGTTACACAGCTATTAAAAGAAATGTACTATTCCTTGGCATAACAGTTTTATTTATGATTTTCGAGGGATAATCTTAGGTTTTCAAAAATATTGCTGATCTAGCAGCCTCAGATTTCAACCTTTAGAAACATAAGAAAATAAAATGCCTAAATGTATTTCTGTGCTAGCTATCTAGCAAAGATTAGGTTTTTGAGGAAATAGCAATGCTGCTTCTTTTGTGCTGAGGGAGGGTTGGCAGGTGTGGCAGGTGTTAGAAACATAGTTGTGTAAGTGATCTTGGAGACCTTGAGAACCTCCCATGTGCTGTATTTAAAGGGACCATTACAGGAAAAAAAGCACATTTTGACTCTTTCCTATCTGACTGCAAACACGTTTCTTCCTATCTCACTGAAATATACATAATACAAAGGCAGATGATATTTAAAAAATGAAAACCTCTCATAAATATTTAGATTTACTTAGCTTGTTAATGCAGCACACACTTATTTCACTATCCTTGAGTAATGTGGGGGGAAGTAAAATGTGCCACATTTATGTCTTCAACTACTCAGGAGTAAATATCGTTGAGTGAAAAAAAAAAAAAGAAAAACCCCACACAAATTACAAGGATAAAGCCTTTTTAGCAGAAGTGTTGGATATATTTAAAGAAACATTTTCCTCTGTGAGACAAAAGATTCAATGCACTCCATATGAAACTTGGGGATATGCAACCCCACTTCTGGAGCCACAGAATACTTAGACAGTTTATTTCCTATCTTTGTAGCAAAACATTCTATGAAACCTTATGGGTGGCATTACACTTACTATTAAGCAGCTACCTCAGTTGCAATGACTCCTACCTTTCATATCAGTAAGATATTGAGGTCATGCTCACGCCAACCTGATATAAGATATAATTTCAAGTGGTCACTGGTCTTCTCTTAAGCAAAACAGGTCTTCCAGAGGTAGACAAAGAGAATGTATTAATTTGCTAAGAACAGGTTCCTACTAACAGGTTCTTGCAGCCATGTCTTACCTGTACAAGCTGAGGCTCCACTTCCTTGAGATACTTCCTTAACCATGTTTGTCAATCTCTTGAAGTGAGTTGACCTTATTTCTACATTTAGCAGACATTAGATGTTGTTATAAATTCAGCTAAAATAAAATAAAACAACATATCTTTTAACAGAAAGCCCTGTTCTGTCCTGTACTTCATCACTCAACAGTGAAGTTTCATTAGCAGTACTAATATCTTAGTGTTAATTTGCTATTTTCTTTAAACTACTTAGATTGCATTTCTTCCACAAAAAATAGAAGCATTTTGAATATTATTTATTTGCAGAATCTGGATCATAATCTGAAGAAGTATTTTTTAAATTGTTGGAAGAACCAACGCTTGTTATTAAAATTAAGAATGGAAGAAGGAAAGAAATATCATATGGTTAAGTTATTATCCAAAAACTACAGAGGCCCAAGCTCACTTCCCAGTTTTGCCACATACTACCTGCATAACCTTGGGTAAAGCCCATAATCCATCTGGCATAATTTCCTAATGGTAACACCACTTCCTTTCTGAAAATCTTTGGACTGAAGTCTTTTCAGGGCAGGGGCTGACTCTCACTATGTACAAGCACAATATCTAGCATTATGAAAACCTGACCATGGCAAAAGACTGTAAGGGACCATTGTGCTACAACTAAATAGTGTTTGTAATAGGACTCAATGCACTGGTCACATTGCTGAGACTCTAAGGACTTGTTGTGTTTCAAAGCCAATAGTGCTCACATGGGCATAGTTTTGAAAAATGCTCTAATGTTGTATAACTTGGGAATTTTAGTTCTCCATACTGTTAAGACCATGTCAGCATTTCTGTTATCTCATTTTTCACAGGGCTATAATTAGCATGTACAAAATTCACTTGGGGCTTAAACTTAGCATACAAGGTCTCTTCCCTAAGCAAAACTGCTTGCCAATTTGTAAAGAAACAGCTTAAATTAAGGTTTACCAGTGCAAAAACCAGAAGTTGATTACTGTTCTGATTTGTCCTTGTTCAACAGGATCCTCTAATTTGGCAAACCCTGGTGGAAAGAATTGCTGGGAGGAGCGGGATGGGCAGAGCTGCTGGGGAAAGAAACTTATCTGACTGACCTCATATGCTGTATCCTCATGTCTAACAGAGTAGAAGACAATGCTGTGCAAAGATATCAGTCAGCTTCCAGGCACACTGGAAGTAAATATAGCTTTATTAGCCTAGAGGAAGACCTGGGTTAAAAAGCCATGCTTCTTAGAGCTAAATACCACCAGTGCAGGACCACACTAGAAACCTGTGCTGCTTCCCAGTCCAGTAGCAGGGCTAGCCTGCATTAGGCATGCCCTTCCTATTGTCCTGAAAGCCCCTTGTAACAATCCACTGCCTTTACCTATTTTTAATTTAATCAGCACACTTTTTTATAATCTTACACAAACTAAGCAAATATGTACAAACATGTTGTAAGTACAAGGTTGCATGCCCAGGCCTCCTACACAATCTTGTTCTCTTCAACAGTTTTCTTACCTCTTTTGCTTTGCTTTCCCTAAGGGCTATCCTCTTCTACTGTCCCATAAAGCCCCTTATTCTACAGAAGACCATGCAAATACTTAACTTTGCCTGCTCAGTATTTCACAAATTTTGTCCCACTAACTCCAAAGGGTCTACTTGCATGGCAAAAAATGCACACTTGCATAAGTTCTTATTGTCAGGGGGCTTTAATTATTTTTTAAATAATTTTTTTATGGGAAGGTTTGTTCCACGATGGGCTACATACATCTATAAAGTTACAGTAACCATTTTAAACTTTTTTTAAAGCTATGGTTCATATATTGCCATGAGGAACTTTGAACACTATTTGCTTGAAAGCCCTTTACAAGTTCTAGAAGCCACTACTATATTATCCGGCCAACAAGTGAATTACCATTCCAACTAACACTGAACAGAAAAACTAACTGGGGAATCTGAGCAAAACTTTTTTTTTTTTTGTAATTTGTCCTAATACAATAATTTGCAGAAAATTGTAAGATTTTTTCTGGAAAGGTCAGAAACTGAGGGACCTGCAAATGGAAGCTTATTTCAGTTAGCTTTTGGAAGCATGGCTACATTAAACCCCACCAGTAATTAGGGCCAGGATAATAACCTGATTATGCCTCAGGTGAGACTAACATTCTGAAACAGATTGACCTTACCCAGCTGATTTAAAGACATAAATGCAGTTGTCCCACAGGAATGTATAGATCTGGACCCTGAAATGCAACAAGAGTATCTGACTTTTGTCATTCTGTCCCAAATCATATGACTGGAGCACAGGAAAAAAGTGCAAATTCTTCTGTGCTGGACCATATTTCAGTAAAATGTTAAAGAAAATTAGGAAATACCTATTGCCAAAAATAAATAAATAAATAAATAAATAATGTCTATAGCACATGGTGTTTGCTTCAAGATGTCTTATTTCTAAGACTTCTTTCCAAACAGAACAATTAATAAACTTAGGCAGAAAAATGGCATCAGGTGGTTTCTGGGAGATAAGAAATGAGGTTTTGGAAGAATCACTGAAGTTTACTCATGTTGCTGAACCACTCTATTATGAATAAGAACTATGAACCAGACCTATAAAAGGATATCAGCATTTAAAGTAGGACTTATGTGGAATGTTGCTGCCTAAAACACAAGGAACATGAGCCACAAACTCTTGCTTAACTGCTTATGTACCTAGAGGAGCTCAGGCTTCTTGCACATACACAGAACCTGCAAAATGTTAGAGGATGGCATAGCCTAGACCTTCTCATATGCAATCCAGTCAGGTCTAGCTTGAGGATTATCCTGAATATAAATCTTTTGACCAAAAAGCATGCTCAAACCAGGCCTATCATAGACCAACAGTGCTGAAATCATCACGTAACAGGTTCCAGTGGTGTTGCCAACACTGCCCACCTTTATTATAATAGCTTAGTTATTAAAGCATTTGCTTAAGTTGTGTTATAGACCCTCAGACTGAGAGGGTTCAAACCTATAGCTTCAGCTCCCAAAACAGTTCCCTAATCACCAGACTTTAAGTAAGGGGGTGTCGGGGGGGGGGGGGGGGGAAGGGGTTGTTCTTCACCCTTTCTGTTGAAGCTGGATCAGTAAACAGTAACAAGTTAAAGATTCACTAAGGTAAAGAAGGTGCAAGCATAAGCTTGGCTCTGTTGCTGAGTGATTAGGGAACTCACTTTTCAGAGAGCATCTTTGATTCCTGTACCTGCTGTCAATACCTTTTATGCATTGATCATTAGACCAAGTACAATAATAATCCCTGGAGCTTGAACCTGCACATGCTGCTCCCCCTTCCAGGTGAATGCTTCAACCATTAGGATCTGCAGTCATGCAAAAGTTTGTCTTTGGGCATAAGGAATCTTTGAAACGAACACTGTGCAGCAAAGAATCCAACAAAAATTCAACACCAACACACCTGCCTACATTAGAGCTAGGTTTTCAAACACACTTCTGGAAAACAGGAAAAGTAGATTTGAACCTTTCTATGTTGAAGAACAGATTGAATCAAAGGACTCTGACTTTGTAACTAAGTCCTTATATAAAAGGTGGATGGCTGCAGAACACACCCTCCTCTCCCAATTTTAAAATAAAAGAAAAGAGTGGCTCCTTTCAAAAGTGATAATATGGGTAGCTAAGTGTAAAGGAAAGATGGGAAGGGTTATGCCTGTGAATCTCAACCTCTGCCTTGGAGAATAAATATTTTTAGTACCCAATATTGATCACTTTAGGAACTCTCATACAGACTACATACAAGTGTTATATTTAGATTGATTTAACCAATGTTAGGACAATCTAAATGCCCCATCGTGCAGGCATTTCCTAGGATTAAATTATCCAAAACTGGTGCATATGATCTAAGTTAGTTCACCTCAAGAGGTGAATGAAATTTAGCTCAATAAAGGGCAAACCCAATATATGAAGAGTTAACCTGACCTAGTGAATGCCTGCACATGGTCACATCACAGCCCAAGGGCTGGGAAAGCCCAGCCACTCACTCCAGCCCTAGGGCTGTGCTGTTCATATCCCTTCATCAACCTAGACTGGGATATTTTTAGCTCCCTGCCTATCCCCCCACCACCACTTCCAGGGCTAGGCAAACCCTCTCCCAGACCTTTCAACCCTGCCCCCAAGGACCCACAAGTCCCCCCTGGACCCACCAGCCCTTCCCACACTTCTGGCAGAGATGAATGCCTACATGTCAAACTCCTGGGTTAGGTTTGGGCAGCTTAAAGTAAGCTTGTTTGCATGCTCAGTTTTCTAGCTGCTGTAAATCTCATTCTGAGGTATAGGACTCTCCCACTGCATTGTGTAGTAAGTTCAGGGTTCACACTCACAGCCATTAATTCCATTTCAGGAATCATTCACCTGGAAGTTTGGCTCACAAAAGCTTATGCTATATATATCTATAGATATACATAGATATAGATATATAGATATAGATCTAATCTGATTTTGGTAGTCTATAAGGTGCATATCTACCAAATCTACTGTGCCTTCTGCAGTTCTAATATTGTCATGCTTAACCCAATTTTTGATGTAGCCCCCTGGTTCTTAACATCCTTGTTGAACTCTGAGTATACCAGCATAGAGAAAGAGATAGACTTTTTCTTCCTTTAGGTAACTAAAACCAAGGAAAAGGGATGAGGGAAAAAAAACCCCACATTTTTCTAAACTCTTCCCATGAGTGCAGCATCTCTTTTGAATATATATTATATACTTTCTTACAGCAAGCTTGTGTAGACAGCAGCCATTGCTTACAATGACTTCAAGTAACTTAAAAAAAAAGTCACCATTAATAGTTAAACTGACATTAATAGTTAAAGATTTGGGAGCATGACAATATATTTTATTTATTTTCCTCTCTTTCAATAGCAAAAAACCCACAAATGGGCTGCTAATTTCAGAATAGCTCAGTTTTGACCTAATGGCTTAATTGTAAAGCCACTTATACACCAATATATAGAAGAAAAGGGGGCAAAAGTCGTGAATAAATTAGAGCCTCATGCATAGCTAGACATTTTAAATATCAAACAAGTAATACATTCCTAGTGAAGTTCAGACTGGGTAAAATGAATGAATTTGGGAACATTTTGTTAAATGCACGAGTGGTTAACTCCAGGAAAAAAAACACCAGTTATAACTAATATTTTAAATTTTACGTGCCAAAGAATTTTTATATTCAACTACCTCCTTTGGTGCACACTTGCAAGTGTCTCCATATATATAATCTACCTTCACATTGTACATTTTGTAATTTGTTTTGATATCATGGTGAATACTGTGAATAATTTAGTAAATCCCAAATGACCAGAGGGGTAAAAGTTTAGTTATTTGTGTTTATTGATACCAGGCCTGAACATGTGAATTACTTAAGCATTCATGTAACTTCAAGCATAATCTTTAATGTCATTTATTCATCAGGTCTTAGAATGTACTTAAACCTAAGCATGTGCTTAACTTTTACTTAAATAGCAGCAGAAACAGAAATAGATTATTCTTCCTGGTGTAAATGGAAAAAATATATTCTAGTGATAGAATCATAAATGCTAGAGGATGGTATGATAGAAAGCATGGGTGACTGGTGTGTCTTGAGTCAGGGGGGCACATGTACCCCCTGACACCAGTCAGCCATTGGGAGGAAGGGGTCCCCCATGGCCAATCGTGCTGACCGGGGGGAAGAGGGGTCCCCCATGGCCAATCGTGCTGACCGGGGGGAGGAGGGGTCCCCCATGGCCAATCGTGCTGACTGGGGGGAGGACCCCCGTGGCCAATCTCACTCACCAAAGAGCGGCTGCACCACTTCTGGAAGTCCCGTAGCCATTTCCAGAAGTGGCACGGTCACCTTTGCTGGCAGCCCCGTTCCCCAGCCAGTGCTTGCAGCAGGGGCACCAGCGCTCCTGCCTGCCCCCCTGCCCATCACCTAAACAGAGAGCATGGTCTGACAGGAGGTGCACCAGTGCTCTCAGGTGCATGAACCCCTGTGCACCCCCTATGCATTGACACTGATAGATATAGCTAAACTGGTACATAAAGCTGAAGCTTTTTTTTTTGGTTTAGTTCAAGGAGCTCTGCATTATAAGAATACATGATAAATATATATATATAGTTAAAATTAGGGTTGGTTTAAAAAATGACCAAAATACATTTATCAAGAAAGACCATCAGATCGGAAGTTTCCTGCTGGGAAAGATACGTTGCTGTGGAATTTCTGTCATAAAAGTTTTGGGGTCATTCAAAACTGATCTGCATTCACTCAAGCCATAGTGCCTCAAGGGATTTTAAATTTCCAAAGCACATGATTCTATTCTCCCTTGTGGACCCAGTTCCTGGAATTAGTTCACACCTCTCATTATTCATTGCAGCCCCAGAAATTCTAGTCACTATGAAATTTGGATAAGATAAATAGTGACAAAGAAACAGAGGACAAGCTGGGATAATTACAAAATATCACCATCACAGCACTTTCTAGAAAGAAATTCATCTTTCTATCTTTAGCATAGCCACTATCATAGCCCTTATGACTATAAGATCTAGGTAATCTAGGCCTGACTTTAAAGCGCCAAAAATGTCTAAGTCTTATTCATTTCGATTTAAGCACATAAAGTAGTAAGCATTAAATATATAATGAACCAGTGCCCTAAATAGTTGTATCTGGTCTGAAAGATCTCTGTTATTAGAAACGGAGACAGAAAAAAGATCTATTGAGGAATTTAAAAGGCATCTGTAAAGCTTTGATATAAGTGTAAAATATGTATTAAAAAAAACCCCTTAAGGTTCTAAAAAATAACAATTTGGGGCCTTAATAGTAATTAAAGAATAGAGGAAATGTTCAATACCAGCCAATGTGTTTCTCAGTTAACTGCAGTGACTGCAATGTCAGATTCAGAGTTTCATTTTGTACAGCTCTAATGCCTTTATAATTCAAGGAAGCATCAAAAATTTTAGAAAACTGCTTTTCCAGTCACTCAGCATTGAGAATTCTTTATAAGTTGTATATAACAAAATGTAATGAGCTTTAATTTGCTATATATTAAAAGAAAAAAAATGTATTAGATAAAAATAAGCCTGTGTAATTTGAGAGTGCATTTGGACAGGTTGACAGAGGAATATTTGACCTTGAATGGGAAGTGTATAAACTGTAGAAGGATTCTTTGCTTTAGACTAATCACATTTTTAATGGCTTATAAAACCCCATATGACTTTTGTGATCTCCTGTGGGTTGCAACTGGCCAGTTGAGAAATTGCTTTAGAGGGTGCAAAATTAGGACACAGTGGGCACATCTACAAGAGACATGTTAATGTGCCTTAGCCTAGTTTACTGCACAGTAAGGGCACATATCTAAAATGGCTAATCATGACCAATGCCACATTCTCCTGGGTTTCGGGGGGGGGGGGGGCAGTGGGCTACTGGGACCATCAGGGGCAGCAGCATGGATAGCAGGAGAATTCAGCATTGGCCATCACTGGCAGGACTGGAGCAGCGGGGTGCTGGATGTCGCTGGCAGGGGCAGGGGCTGGAGCAGCCATGGTGTGGGGAGGCAGGGTGGGGCAAGGAAGAAGTTGCTATGTGGTGCCCCTGTGCTGGGCCACAGATCCTGGGCAGGGAAGGGGCTGGGCAGGGATCAAGGGCGGGGCTTTGTATACAAGATACACAGGTGCTGGCAGCAGGTTTTGGCCCCTAAAGATGGCTGCCAAGTGCTAGCCACTAGGGCCAGACCCTGAAGCTCCCCACAGTGGCCACAGGGGCACATGGTAGGGATGGAGGGACTTGGCATTAAATTTAGGACCAAGTCCCTGCACAGGTAGACACCTGCCAAAAATAGCTTACTGAGAAATGGCTGAATGCACAGTAAATCTAGCCATGTCTAATTGCATGTGTAGACATGCCCAGTGGCTGTGTCTACATGAGATGCTATATCACTGTAGCAATGAACTATGGTGACATAGCATTAGTAGGCAGAAACTGTTATACCACAGCTATGCCTCCATAATGATGCATGTCCTCGCTATAGTGCATCACTATGGTGATGTAGCAGCTAAAAATAGCTATTAGCCATCAGCACAGTGCAGTAACAGCTGTTACTGAGCTGTCATTTAGTGCAGGGACAATGGTGCCATAGGGGCATGTGTAGACATGCTCAATGGATGTGTCTACACAAGACAATTACTGTGCAGTTGACTAATTAGAGGTGTACTTGTAAATACAAGTACTATCCTGCTACAGAGTTTTTTAGTCTGCAGCAGCACTCGTGTAAACACTGCTACAGGTGGCTGAGGCATTAGGGTGTTTCAATGCAGGGTCTGCCTGCTGGTTAGTTTTGCACTGAAACAGCCTTGTGCCCCAGCCAGCATCTCTGCAGCATGCTGAGCTGGAGGGAGCATCCCTAGGCTGGCAGGCTAACCTTCCAGGCCCCCTGACAGCTGGGGCTGCTCCAACCCGGCTCAACATACTGAGCATGAATAAACTGTGGAGCTTATTGCTCTGGAGTTAATTGCTCCTCCGCACATGTTCAGACAGAGTGCCTGGGAGCAATTAAATCTGGAGCAATAAAACTTATTCTTGTGCATTAATAGCACATGTAGACATGCCCAGTTTTACAACAGTTTGTGCCTGGTACTTACTGAAAATCAATATTATTATAATAAGCCTCCTATCTGATATTCAATATCTAAAAGATTGAGCCTCTGACCTGGAGATTCCACTAACCAGACTTTTGAGGAGGTTTTTCTTGTTTGTTTCCTGTTTCTGTTCAGAATAAAAATACTACAGTAGAAATATCAAACCCTCTGATAATTTTGAAAGTTTTCGTTCACTTCTATGGGTATAATATTGCAGCTTATGAGAACAGCCTTACCCAAAGTATTTGACATTTTCACTCTCACTCCCAACAGCTGTATAGGCAGATTAAGAAAAAAAAATCTGAAAAATGTATCCAGGATACTTTGCACTTGAAAGACATTTTGGCCTATTTTTAGATTAGCTCAGTATTTGTGGGTTGTTATTTTATCTGAAACTTGTTATATACGATAATTGAATTGTGTTCATAATGTGCTTGAACATATAGAACATTACATATCCTGGATATTGCTAACATATTATAAATAAATGGAGGCCAACCTTTTTGGCAGGCATGCCACAAAATAAGCCTCACAAGATCCTCTAGTACTAGTTTGATCCCCTTCCCCTGCTTGATCTGCTGCTATGCTTTCTGTGACGTGACACTGTGTTGCCTGCCCTTCCCTAAACCTCCATGTGCCACACACAGAAGCTGCCTGTGCTGGTACTCATGCTGCAGGTTGGCTACCTCTGTTATAAAGATAAGATCAATGCTAATTTAAAAGCAAAATAATTTGGTCTATTTCTAAGAAGTTATACAGTATACAATTAATTAGTGCCTCACTATCTTGCCCTTCAACTTCTGGACTGGCCATGAAGCTGGCATCTACAAAAAAGCCTTTAAAGATGAGGCAAGTTGAAAGTTGCTCCTATGATTTTTAACAAAGCAGTAGTAGAGGCCCTGAAAATGAAGCATAATGGTTAAATGACTGCAATTAAGTATGCTTTTATCTTTTTTGCTGTCCTAGAATATGCAAATACCTAATGGAGAATTTTCACGCTCTAGACACTTAGACTGAATTAACACAAATAATGAAATCTAAAGTAAATCAAAAAAACTAGAGTGATAATTTGTCAGGTTTTTTATCTGCCATTCTCAACTGTTTCTAAGCTCTGAACTTTTTCTGCTGGTATGCTCTTCTATACAGAAGTTCATTCTTTAATACTACAAAAATATAATATTAAATTAAACAAATATTACTAGTGTCAAACAGGCATATGCAAGATGTTGGGGAAACTATATCATACAGTAGATTTGGCAATGGCATATAATCATGCAAATAAAGGATTATGTTGTAGTAAGTACAACAGAAGTGAGTTAAGACTACTGTTCATGCAGTCTTAATGCACGAATCCATGCACTTTTTGAGTCTGAGCATTCAATCAGTATCATTTTGATGGAGTTTCTTAGATTTTTTTTTGTTTTGTTTTGTTTAATTCAAGGCATAAGAAAAGAATCACTGTGTGGAAGTACTTAGTGAGACACCACTGTAATAACCAAGCCTTTTACCTTACAACACGCACAGGAATGACATCACTGCCCCAGCTTGCAAGAATGGACAGCAACCGAGGAATACATCTACATTGATTAGACTATATAAAGCAATAATGAGTGAGGTACAGCTCCCAAGGAACTGTTATTTCATTGACTATGTGATTGGATGTACATAAAAAGTGAAGCTCACACTAGCTAGCTTAAATTATATGGAAGTTACCACTTAAGTCTTATTTTCTGTGCTTGAGTTGATCAGAAGCCTACTAGTGGTTCTCTGCACAAAAATGAATGTTGTTTACACAAAGGCCTCTGCAAAACATTACTTCCCATACCTCTTAGTTAGTACACACTTTAATAGGGCTTCCTAGCAGAGCATTCCTTCTTTCAATAATGTGTGCTCTTACAAATATTGCATTTAAAAATGTACTGTGCATGAATTAAGAGGTTTCAGACCATAACCTATCCAAATATGATTTTCCAAAACAACTGAGCAATTATACCACACAGTGCATCAAGTATATAATACCTCAGACATCAGAGTTTGAAGCAATCTCAATAGGTCAGAAATCCTGACGTTCCTTTCTCCTCTGCTCAAATAAGAACAGAAACTGCCCATTGGAATCATCTCCAGAAACATGGACATTGCTATTTAATTTCTTTTTGTAGCCTTGAAAAGCACTTCAGCGATTCGAAACCAAGAGAAAAAAATTGCAAGTAGATACTTAGTCAGAAAAATACACCTTGAATAGTAAAATGAAAGAATAAACCATGATTCTTGCAAAGTATGAGTGGCCTAAAGGAAACCTATAAGCAGAGATGGATCCAGAGGAGATGCAGTGGCATGTTCCACTCCTGCTTTGGCTGTGCTGTATGTGCACTCTCATTGCAAGATCTGGCTGCAGCATCTGCTTTTGTGTGGCTCCAGAGCCCAGAAGGTAAGAACTGCCACCACTGCTCATCTCCTCTTTCCTCCTCTTCTCTACTGAAATCAGAAGGTGTAAGCAGGAGGGCAAATACACCCTGGACTCTAAAGCTGTGAAAAATTAGGGGCTCCTACTTGATCCAAGGAATGATCAGCTAAAGAGTTCAGACCTTTGCTCACGCAGAACTCCAGCAGGAGCCTACACTGACCAAGAAGCAAGCTCAGAGCACACTGTGTATGTGCAGCACATCCAAAGTGCTGGGGGGGGGGGGGAGGGTACCCCCCCTTGCCCCGTTTTTGGTTCTGATACCAGCTATGAGTAAGTATCTGTGTAAAACAAAAAATTAGTGATTAACCAGCCAGAATGCAATAGTCACATACAAAAAATGCAAGTTAGACAAGTTGGTTCCTCACAAAGATTTTGCTCTCTGCCACCGTCTAAGGACAACATAAAAAAAAATTACCTTTTACTATAGAAATTAATTTGGGATCTCACCAATTTAACTTTTTTGATACTTTTCAACATTCATTTTAGAAAAAAAAAACATTTTTTTTTCAGTGCAGGGACTGATCGTGGCCCCAGTCAGCCGCTCTGCATCACATGGAGCCCGGTTGGAGTAGCCCTGGGCCTGCAGGCTAACCCCCAGGGCCCCTGCCAGCCTGGACTGTTCTGACCAAGATTCACATGCTATGGAGGGGCTGGCTGGGGCATGAGGGTATTTCAGTATGGGGGCTGCCTGCTGGTTAGCCCTATGCTGAAGCACACTCATGCCCCAGCCAGCCCTGTCATACCATCTACATCATCACCATCTACCCTGTTGTGGCACATGAAACTACACCACCTCAGGATAGTACTTTTGTTTAGACCAGGGGTGTCCAACCTTTGAATGTGGGGCCAGATCATGAACTTTTTATCACCCAGTGGGCCAGTGAGCCATATTCAAAACCTCACAGGAAGCGATATCACATAACCCCCCCCCCCCAAACGAAAGTACAGTGTTTATTTTCATTTCCCGTCGCAGCACCTCAGGCCTCAGAAAACAGCTTGGAGGGCCGCATGTTGGACAAGCCTGGTTTCGACAGACTACCCTGTGGCTATATTTATTAGTCTACTGCAACCTCACACGTGAAGATGGTGACATTTACTGCAGAGCTAATGAGACAGCTCCACGGTAAACATGTCATGTAGACATGCCCCATGAGAAGTAACAGCAAAATAGTTACAGCACATTTGCATCTTAACTGCTCTCAAACAATTTGGAGGCATTATGGAAAAGGAAAATTTTAAGGAGAGATTTTGAGGAAGAAAATGAGATAGTGTTAACAGAGAAGGTCTTGGATGCATGAGAGAAAAAAGCATGAAGGGACTTGTTTGAAAATTAACAAGCAGCAGCCATGGAGGCTGTCATAACTGGCAGAAACCACATGATATTTCAGGTAGGCATAGGCTGCAAATGGCTTTGAAAGTGAATACAGGTAGCTTCTGCTTGAAGCAGCAGAAAAGGGGGATCCAATGGATGGATGAATAGAGACTGGCAATGTGTTTAAGGAAAAGAGGCTAGGAAAATGAAATTTGCAGCAGCATTTTAGATGGATATCAGTGTGGTAAAGTTGTTTTGTCAAAGATGAAGACAAACAGGCTTTTGCAGTAATCAAAATGTGACATGATGAGAGTCATCAGGTAACTTGGGAGCCTGCCAATTTTTTTTCCTGTTATGCATACGCTGTCTCCAGTCAAAGAACCACCCTGAATAACAGACTCTAGAGAGGTCTGAATCAAAATAAAGACAATATTACAAACCTCACTCACTACTTTGTACTTTGCTGTAATTCAACTGATATCATTTGATAAATTCTTGATTTACAACAACATAAAAAGAATTGAGCTATCACCAATTGTTTTAACTTAATGAAGTAGTACAGTCTCATCTCATAACTGGTTTGATCCCTTCAAAGGGTTTTTACAGTTTCATGGGACAAACTTGATTGAAAGATCCCCCAAAATTCAGAAGATGGCGGCTACTGCTGGGCAAATCCTTTAACATGTAGAGATTAGTACTAACTCATGTTCACTAATTTAACTTTAGACACATCTTTCTAAGCTAGAGAAGTCCTAACTGAACAAATATATTTAATTTTGTTCAAATCTTGACTTTTTTGAGGCAATCCAGCTCCAAATGTGGATGATTTTAGTAACGATTGTCATCAAGCTATTTCCCAATGAGCCAACACAACCTCACAATTAAAGGAACCCATAGAGAATTTCTTTAAAAAGGTTAATGAGAATATTTAGGACATCACCATGCACACCCAAAGTTTTTAGGCCCATATAATCGTAAGTTATTTTAGCTTTCCAGCACATCCAAAGACTCCTAAGGAGACAGACCCAAACCTCTACCAGCCGTCTCCAAACAGCCCTTCTTTCTGCAAGGAATCCCCTGCCTCTCTCTTCTCTCTACATGAACATCTCAATTCACTCAAATCAGCTGGATCTGGCTTTATAATCTTCAGAGCTTTCCTACTCCCATCAGCCTTTAGGAGGATTAATGATTAATTGGATCCAGCTGCTTAGGTTTTCATCAGGTGACAGCTCACTCTATCACACTTGTAGAACAAAGGTTTGGTAAAAGTTTTCCCATTAGCTCATTGAAGTCATACTACCACTATCTGAGATCTGTGGTATAGAGCTCGAGACATATTTGTTAAACTCATTCAATTTAGAACAGTACCAAAAAAATGGGCTCTAAATGGTACAACAAAATTATATTTTAGAATAAAGACTAGACAGAGAGAGTTTGTGTGGCTATGTGCTATACTGTTTAGAGTAAATTGATGTAAGTAGGTCTTGACAATTAACCTGGTAGAGGAACTTGAACCTACCAAGAAACCACCCTACAAGGTACCCACAAACAGGGGGAGATAGATATATCCAAATCCTGTTCAACTTATCACAGACACTGTCATCCATATGGAAAAATATTAAAAAGTAATTTATTTTATACCTAATGAAGTATGTCTTCAAAAGGGCACCAAAACCCACCCCCATAAAATCTGTCATCTTAAAAGAATTAGGCTTTAACTAAACACTGAACACACTTAGGTAGACTTAAATCCAGATTTCTTGGTGCAGTTCTTCATAACCCATACTGTTACTATTAAAGCTATTTCTTAGTATGTGTATTACTTGTTTACCAACACAGTATACTATGCCAGAAAAGCACTTCCAGTGTGTCTGTATATCTTACTTATACTGGCAAAGCTTTTTAGTGTGACTTATTCCACACACTTTTTATTTCACACACTTACCCTCCTTCAAGCAAAACAATCTGTACTGGCATAAATGCAGTTTTGCCAGTGTAACTATCTCTGCATTAGAGGCTGCTTTTGGCACAGCTGTATTGGTCATAAATCATAGCTTTTTGCATCCTTGGCCTGCATGCAGTAAAGCAGTGGTTTATCATTTTACAACATACACCCAAATGAGCAAAGCCATGAAAGAAAATTAACAAATGCACAAACCCAATGTCAGTCACATTCTAGATAGTCTAATGATCTATTTTCAACCTGGTAAGACCCCAAAGTAGGATCTTAACCTGCAACAAAGCAAAATTAGAAATTCTAAATAACCATTCCTTTCCTTAACACGTGTAATGTTCCCTGTCAGACTAAATGTACAATTAAGCAGTTTTCACAATTATAATTAACAAAAATAGCAAATGGAACCATATCAGGCTTCCTCTGTGGTGGAAGTAAACTAGAGTTGACAAATGAAGAAAACTCCTCATAAATTGAGAAATTCTTAATCAAAGAAGAGATACTTATATAAATTGATTGCCACAGCAATGCAATGGAAGAAAATTAGTCAGAAAAAAATCCAAGGGCTTATTTATTTGACAGAACATGATACAGCACTCCCAACAAAAGTATCACATTAACAATACTGAAGGTGTTATGAGTGACTGGTGCCACCTCAATCTATGGGGGGCACCCGCAAAAGCCGCTGATGGCAGTGGCCATGTCAGGGGGAGCACCAGCCTTACCGGCAGCATCAATGTCGGCCATCGGGGGAGGGGGGAACACCAGCCCCATCGGGGAGGCACAGGCACCCCCATGCACCCCCTACCAGTTGCCTATGGCAGATGTCATTTCTGCAATGTGTGTTCTGTAAGTGCAGGGCACTTTAAAGGCACACATCCAACTTTCTTGTCTGTTATAACTAGCAGCAGTCCATCCAACCACCTTGTCTATTATAACTCGGCAGTCCATTATCAGTGATCTCCTCTAAAACTACAAATCATGCCAATGGGAATGAAAATATAAACTATGGTCATGGCATTGGGACTAGCAATGCTAATCAAATAATAAGAATTATCTGATTTTCTTTTAATATATTTTACCTGCTATATATAGTTTCTTCAGGAAACTTGCATATTTAACTTTATGTGCATCTTTATTCAGTGGTAATGTGAGTGAAATATGTGAGTAGATTTTGCCAAGCATTAATGCGTTTGATCAATCAAAACAGTACAATATAGTCCAAATATTTTAAACTCTCCATGTGTTTAACTGTAAAATACTGGCTGTGCATATGGAAGTCAGAACTATGTATGCACAGATTCCTAAGCTGCATGTGTTTGCTTGGTGCATATTTGGCATGATCACTTTAAAATATGTGTATATATGTGTTTTACTTCCTATGTCTTTGACTTTTCTAAGCATCTCTTAAAAATAAAAGGCCCTGTATAATGGCCTGATCCATGTACATTTTTGTCCTATGCACCTAAGTCTGCCATATTATGCATGCTCAGAAGTACGGCTCCTGTGGGTATTTAATGACACATGTTTTATTGCAATTATTTTTCCCATGGAAGCACGCAGATGCTGTAAAATATCCTCATTTGTAGTCAGTCCAAAATCACCATAGCAGACGTCTGATATTGCTCAGGGTATACTAATCCTACCCAACTTTTTCCTGGTTAAGAGACTTTTCAGGACACAGAAAATCTATATTATTTTCAGGACACAGAAAATCTAGACACCTACAAACTTTGGAGGCCTCTTGTATACTAATCTTCAACACTGCAGGGTAGCATGTAACCACCTGAATGCATGCTACGTAGGGCTGAGAGCCCCTTCTTCTTGAAGCAAGAATTGGATATTGACTGACCCAGAAAAGGAACAAGCAAAAGGGAGCCTGATTCAGTAGTCTAACAAGGTTGACACTGCCCTGGCAGGGGAGGAGGGAGCTCTTGTTTCCAATGTTGTATGTGCATTTTGCATTACAGAGTAATTAGAATTTGTTTATATAAATAAGCAGTGGAAGCAGAAAGCTGTTTTTTTCACATGACATGCCTTCCCAGGGAGCTGAAAAAAATACCTATACTGTGCTATTTAGAAAGTCTTGTAATGGCAATCATCATTATACTACTTCTTTATGCAATGGTGTTAGATGACATTACCCAGAATACTCAGCATGAGTAAGTATACACTTGGAAGTAGAGAAAGGAAAATAAACCCTCATGGCTTGTTAGTCACAAGCCTCAAAGTGTCTTAGTTTTCTGTAGGGGAAAAAATAAGCTATTATATATACACATTCTCCAGTCTTCTGTCACCAGCCCACTCCCTCTTTTGGGATCTCAGTTCACTTTCTCCCCTGGGCCAGTTTACAAGCCTGCATGCAGGTCTCTAATTTACACAGAAGTGGGGAGTGAGAATACTAAGGATTAATAATCCATTCTTTTACAAATCTCCCTTTTTAATGCAGGCCAGGGTTCCCTGCTTCAGTTGCAATGGTAAAACTCCATTAAGCCAGATCATGTCAACTGTCACTAAACTGTAATAGTATTACTCCAGATTTACCTTAGTGTAAATGGTGTCTTTATGATTGAAAAGATATAGGGTAAAATGCAGGAACAGCACTAGGAGCAGGGGCCAGAATCCAGGCTAGCCCTGGTGATGTTACCTTCCTCTAGGTGCAGAGTTGCCTTCCTGCTTGCTCTTTTTCTGGCCCCATGGCTCTTTTTCTCTTTATAGCTGGCAATGGGCCAGATTCAATAGGGGAGGTGAAAAGTCATTTTGGCCCTGCCTGCCCCACAGACTTATGGCTACAGCGTTATGTTGGGATATATGATACATGGGTTTAAACATAAACCTAATGGCTGAGAGGAGCTCAGGACCTAGCCTCCCATGTTCTTGCAAGTGCCCTAACTACTATGAAGGATCATTATATTGAAATCAATGCTATTTATTATGTAGATGCATTTGGCCAAGCTGACACCTTGCTGATTGGGCCGTACGTCCCCTCAAGGTGTCTGTGTCTTATGAAGTTAGAAGGATAGAATAGTAAACAGATGGAGACATATTAGCAAAGGTGAAAAATCTCTGTTGAGAGAATGAAGAGCTAAGGTGGGTGGAAAAGAATCCTTGGAGGTATCTATTTGTTGTCTCTTGAACCGAGTGAAAGAGCTATATCATTCTTCCTAGCAAAATAGACTGCACCTCCAAAAACACTAACTCACCATTGCAAATAGAGGAGAATAACCAGTCTACCCAGGAAAAAGTAGAATATATCTATTGCTTGAGGTGAAGAAAGAAAAGAAAAAAAGGCAAACAAACAAAAAACCAGGAGTCAGAAGAGTCTTAAGCAGAGAAATTGGATTTAGCCTGAAGGCCATATCTACACTATAGCAGCAGTATGTCCTAGCATAGATATACCAGAGGACATGCTGGCTAGAAGTGTGTGAAGCAGGCCCTATTAGATTCAGATTTGGCCTGAATCAGGGATTGTTATTCAATTTGTTGATTCAAATCGCTGTCCTGATTCAATTTGGCCAAATCCGAATCTGAAGATGCAATCCTGATTCGGAGAACCACTGATTTGGACACAGACACAGCTTTAAATGTTTTTTCTACATACCTCAAGGTACCAGTGCAGCTTGTGAATGCTGTGATGCTGGGGCACATGGAGCGTCCCACAGAAATGCAGGGGAGCCCTCCACGTGCTCGGTGGTAAACCTGGAAGTACTTCTGGTCCACTTCCGGGTCCATCAGGGAGCACTCCAGGGGTCCCCGCCATGCTTCTCCAGCTCAACAATCAGCCATGGGGGGACTCTGGTTGCCCCCCAGATTCAGGAGGCACCAGTTGCCGAGCTGGGGGAGTGCAAGGGGGCCCCCCAGCATGCTCCCTTGTGGACCCGGAAGTGAACCAGAAGTGCTTCTGGTCCACTTCCAGGTCTGCTCCCAAGTGTGCTGGGTACCCCTTTGTGCTTCTGTGGGATACGCCATGTGCCCAAGGATTGCAGTGTTCATGAGCCACCTGCTAACTAGAGGTATGTAGAAAAATCATTTAAAGATGTGTCTATGGCTGAATTGCCGAATTGTTCTGAATCTCTCCAAATCGATTTGGAGGGTTCTGATTCGATTCAGAGAGATTAAAGGTTCCTCTGATTCAGTTCAGATTCAGAGATTCAGCCACAGAATCGGGTTGAATCTCCACCAGATTGAATCAGGGACTGAAGTTTCATACAGCCCTAATGCTAGCCAATCCCTTCTTCTGAATGCTTCAAATATAAAATATTTTTGAGAGACAATTCTTGGGATTCCCAGAAAAAATGGTTTCAAACATGCTAGAATGAGGACTTTACAGTGACACATTGGAGGCTCCATGAGTGACCTTATTGCCATATGTGAGTGGAAGTAGATTGGCATGGTATGTTCAGGGCCATCCATGCCAGAATACGCTGCCACTGTGATGAAGACTTTGACAGGGGGCTGTCCTAGGGCCAATCACCTTATTGGCCCACCCACTTCTCTAAGGCAGTACGCCCCTATTTGCCCACCACACTTTTATATATTAATACTGGATGTGGGAGGTGGGGGGCTGCCTATTTAATGCCCTGATACCTAAGGCAGTATACAGAGCTCCAACCTTCCCTTTACTATGTCCCATGCCTTGCAGATGGCATCCAAATTACTCCTAACTCCCCCGGCCCCATTGCTAGGCTGAACTAGGCCACTGGCCCAAAATATTCACTAATATTACCCTGGTCCCATTGCTGGGCCGCACTTGGCCTCTGGCCCAAACTTGGCCTCAGGCATCTGGAGACTTATTGTGGGCACATGCCCCCCACTGGGGCCTCAACTCATGCCCCCACACTAGGGCTTCTGGGCTTTCTGCCTCTTGGACCTCAGGTGTCTGTCAATGTGCCTGGATGCCACACTCAGCCTACAGCCCAATCAAGCATCTATCAACATACCTGGACCTCACTCTTCTTCAGGCCTCCTTCAAAGCAACACTCTCCTTCAGACCTTGGGCCTCAGGCCCTCCTAGCCTCCATGACCTTGCCTAAGCCTGTTGCTTTTCTGTTTAGGGTGTTCTCCCTTAGCCTTTCCTATCCACAGGGTCACCCACAAGGCAGAGGGGGCTGAGGCTTTCCAGCACCACATACTCACCATTCACTAGGGAGCCACTGGTGTGACATTTCCTGAAGATTGCTCTGCTACTGGCAGCTCCACCACACCACACCATTCCTCTGGATCAGTGCAAGCCTACATGCATGTCTTTCTTCCCTCACTGGGCTCCTGGATGTTCTACCTGGGCTCCTCTCTCTCCTGGGCCCTCTGTTGCAGCATCCATCTCAAGGCTCCCTTTCACTGGCTCCAACTCACTTACACCCTCATCCAATGCCTCCCATCAGAAGGCTGTGCTTCGACCTTTGTCATTAAAGCTTGCTAGCCCACTGACTGCCTGTCCTCTCTTAGACAGTGATGCCCTCCCCCACCCCCAACAATGGGACCTTCAGTCTCTGGCCCCATCTCCAGGCCAGTCAGGGAGGGCTTAATTGCCCTTCGGCCTTTTAGCCCTGGCCCCTTTGCTTTGACCAGTCAAGATTCTCTGGCATTGTGTAGCATAAGATGATCTCCCTGGACAGCAGGGGTCCCCCTCTGGACCCTACCATAAAGACATTCTTTTCTGGGTTAAACTGATATCCCAGAGATTCATAGATTCATAGATGTTAGGGTCGGAAGGGACCTCAATAGATCATTGAGTCCGACCCCCTGCATAAGCAGGAAAGAGTGCTGGGTCTAGATGACACCAGCTAGATACCCATCTAACCTCCTCTTGAAGACAACCAGGGTAGGGGAGAGCACCACCTCCCTTGGGAGCCCGTTCCAGACCTTGGCCACTCGAACTGTAAAGAAGTTCTTCCTAATGTCCAATCTAAATCTGCTCTCTGCTACCTTGTGGCCATTATTTCTTGTAACCCCCGGGGGCGCCTTGGTGAATAAATCCTCACCAATTCCCTTCTGTGCCCCCGTGATGAACTTAAAGGAAGCCACAAGGTCGCCTCTCAACCTTCTCTTGCGGAGGCTGAAAAGGTCCAGTTTCTCTAGTCTCTCCTCATAGGGCTTGGTCTGCAGGCCCTTGACCATACGAGTTGCCCTTCTCTGGACCCTCTCCAGGTTATCCGCATCCTTCTTGAAGTGTGGCGCCCAGAATTGCACGCAGTACTCCAACTGCAGTCTGACCAGCGCCCTATAGAGGGGAAGTATCACTTCCTTGGACCTATTCATCATGCATCTGCTGATGCACAATAAAGTGCCATTGGCTTTTCTGATGGCTTTGTCACACTGCTGGCTCATGTTCATCTTGGAGTCTACTAGGACTCCAAGATCCCTTTCCACCTCTGTGCCACCCAGCAGGTCATTCCCTAGGCTGTAGGTGTGCTGGACATTTTTCCTCCCTAGGTGCAGCACTTTGCATTTCTCCTTGTTGAACTGCATCCTGTTGTTTTCTGCCCACTTGTCCAACCTGTCCAGGTCTGCCTGCAGCTGTTCCCTGCCCTCCGGTGTGTCCACTTCTCCCCATAGCTTTGTGTCATCTGCAAACTTGTACAGAGTACATTTGACTCCCTCGTCCAAGTCACTGATGAAGACATTAAAGAGTATCGGTCCAAGGACCGAGCCCTGCGGGACCCCACTGCCCACACCCTTCCAGGTCGAGACCGACCCATCCACCGCGACTCTCTGGGTGCGACCTTCTAGCCAATTCGCCACCCACCGGACTGTGTAGTCATCCACATCACAGCCTCTTAACTTGTTCACCAGTATGGGGTGGGATACCGTATCGAAGGCCTTCCTAAAGTCTAAGTATACAACATCCCCCCCCTCCTCCTGTGTCCAGGCGTTTCGTAACCTGGTCATAGAAAGAGACTAGATTGGTCAGGCACGATCTGCCCGCCACAAACCCGTGCTGGTTTCCCCTCAGCATAATTTGCCCTGCCGGGCTCTCACAAATGTGAGCCTTGATAATTTTTTCAAAGACTTTACCAAGGATGGAGGTGAGACTGACTGGCCTATAGTTGCCCGGGTCCTCCTTCCTCCCCTTTTTGAAAATGGGGACCACGTTAGCCCTTTTCCGGTCCTCCGGGACTTGGCCCATGCGCCACGAGCGTTCGAATATTCCCATCAGTGGCTCTGCAATGATGTCAGCCAGTGCCTTCAGCACCCTCGGATGGAGCTCATCCGGGCCTGCTGACTTAAAGGCATCCAGTTCTTCCAAGTGACTCTGCACCACCTCAGGATCTACGTATGGAAGTCTGGCGCCTTGCTGCTGCCTCTCTACAACCCCAGTGAGAGACTTGTCGTGCCCCTCACTTAGGAACACTGAGGCAAAGAACTCATTGAGGAGTTCAGCCTTGTCCCCCCTGTCTGTCACCAATTGTTTCTGCCCATTTAGCAGAGGTCCTATTCCTCCCTGGGCCTTCCTTTTACTCCCAATATATCTAAAAAACAATTTCTTGTTGTCTTTTACTTGGGTTGCCATCCTCAGCTCCATGGTAGCTTTGGCCCGTCTAACTGCCTCCCTACAAGCACGAGCAGAGGAGGTATATTCATCTTTAGTGATCTCACCTTGTTTCCACTTTTTATGTGCTCCCCTTTTGGCCCTTAGGCTGCCCTGGATTTCTCTGGTCAGCCATGGAAGCCTCCTGGCCCCTTTCCCTCTTTTGCCTCGCTCGGGGATCGTCTTGCTTTGTGCCCGAAGGATCGTTTCCTTAAGGCACAGCCACCCTTCTTGGGCTCCCATCCCTTCAAAACTCCTACTCTGCAGTGCATCCTTGACTAATCGCCTGAGTGCATTGAGATCAGCTTTCCTAAAGTCTAGCACTTTCACCCTACTAGTTACCTTACCCACTTGACGTCTTATGTTGAATTCTATTATTAGGTTATTACTGTCTCCCAAATGGCTACCGATCTGAAGGTCCCCTATCATGTCATCCCCTGTTGCCAATACCAGATCCAGTATGGCATTCCCCCTAGTGGGACCATGCACCTCCTGTGTCAGGTGGAGGTCCTGTACACAGGTTAGAAACCTGCATGAGCGATGGGACCTTGCTGTCTGCGTCTCCCAGCAGATGTCCGGGTAGTTTAGGTCCCCCATGACTACCGCCTCTTTAGCTTTTATGGTCTCCGAGAGTTGCCTCAGGAGCCCTGCATCTATTTCTTCCCCTTGGTGTGGGGGTCTGTAGCAGACCCCTACCACCAAATCCCTTTCTCCTTGCCCCCCATGTAGCCTAACCCACAATCCTTCTACTTCCTCAACCTTGGATTCTGTCTTGATGAGGGTTGATGTATATTGCTCACTGACATAAAGTGCAACCCCCCACCCCTTTCTTCCCCGACCTGTCCTTTCTGTACAATCTATAGCCCTCATTATGTACCACCCAGTCGTGGGATGAATCCCACCAGGTCTCTGTTAGCCCCACTAAGTCATAGGTGTTTAGCGCAAGCAGGAGCGCTAGTTCATCCTGCTTGTTCCCCATGCTCCTAGCATTAGTATATAGGCACTTGAGCTCTGCGACTGGTGCCTTTGCTGCCCCCCCGCTCCAAGTCCCAAGGGGCCCATTGTTTCTTACCTTCTTGTTTCTTACCTGTTCTGTAGTGCTGGTCTCCCCATGGCTTTCAGGTTCCCAGTGCTCTCTTTCTTCAGGCTGGTCTGTCCTTGTGGGTGCCACATGGTTTATATGAGGTAGTCTTTTCCTCAGCTGAGCTCAACTGAGCCCCTGGCCTCACCTCTACTAGTTCTAATCAGGGGTTTGCTTAACCCCTTGTGTCTGCCCACAACTCTAAGCCCCTTTTGCAAGGCTGGCTTCACTCTTCTCTAGGCCCAATGCCTTCTTCCCAGAGCTTGGAACCCTCCTGGGTCCCTAGGAACCTCCTTCTTCCCCATAGATCGTACTCTGAACTTCTAGATGTACCTGGAAGCAGCAGATCTCAAATTTGTGGTGTTATCCCAGCAGCCTCCCAATAGCAACTGCTCTTATCCCAAGACTCCTCAGCCAGCTCCAACCAGGTGGCCTGCTGGCTGACATGTGACTGCCTCATTGGCTCTGCAGTCACCTGCAGGCTGCCTCACAGCCTGCTCAGGCCCTTAAAGTAGCAAGCACTCACAGGTGCACTGCCACATGCCTCCCCCCTTAAAATCCTTCCGGGGGAGGGGGGTCTCTCTACCGCTCCCCTTGCAGGCTCCTCTACAGCCTGAAGAAGCCCTTAACGTGGTAAGCCCTCCAATGATGCTCCACCACACACCTTGCCCCTCAAAATCATTCCAAGGGGATGGTGTCACTTCACCTGGGTGGTAAGATTACTGAGTTCCCAGCTATTGCACCACTGTGACACAGACAAACCCTAAGTCTATAAATACAATTCCATTCCATCCTTGGGAAACCATAAACATGGCTACTTTTGCAGCATACCTTCATAATAACCTTAGCTGTTTAAATCAGGAAAGGCAACCCACCTTTTGTGCACTTGGCTAATGGTTAGGACACTTGCCCAAGAAATGAGCAACCTAGGGCACTTTTACATGTGCTCTTGGTGTGGTGGTGGCGGGGGGGGGGGGGAGGGCAACACTTTAATTAGAATGGTTCCAAGAGATGCTCTAATTAAAGCACTGCAGTGTCTCATGTATCAGCATCCTTGTACTTAAAAATGGTAGTGGGGATGCTTGAACTAAAGCTTGTTTGATGAGCTTTACTTCAGGCACCCCCACTGCCATTTTTAACTGCAGGGGCGCTGATACATGAGACGCAGGAGGCTACTGGAATACAGTAATTATCACTCTCTAGCAGACTCGATTAAATGAGTCTGCTCCAACATGCTGTAATTACAGCATGTCAGAGCAGCCTCCGCACTCATGTACAGGCACCCCTAAAGTTTAGGCCCTGCTTTATCCCAAGTCTCCCTAATTCTATAGGCCCCTGAGGAGGGCTAGAGAGAAGGGGCCCTGGATTCTGACTGCTGTTCTCAAAGGTGTTTATACATTTTATCCAGTCATTATTTAATGCAAAATACCTAAACAGTATTGGCAATAGAAGGCAGTGGAGTGCCCTTTCCACTGGATTACAGAGTAAAGCTTCATCTTGCTTCCACTCTTCAGGCTGTATGAATCTTGCTTTCCTTCCTGCCCAGTGGCCTAGCTCCAACAAGAGGGATGGATTATGCACTCAGTAGTCCATAGTCTTGTGGTTCAGCACATTTCTGAGGAATAGGAATAGGATGCAGCTTTAACTCATGTTAGGCTGAGGTCCTCCCCTTCCTCTTCAGGTAATTTAGATCAAAGACTGTGGAGGCATGTAAAAACTTGAACTCACCTATTATCCTCATCCTAGCATTTCCTATTAACTGCCTGTAGACAACTCACTGTTCAGTGATTAAGTATTCTGGAGATATTTAAGGTTGCCTAAGGGGAACTATATGCTTCCTTATTTATCTAAGTTCTCCTGAGAATTTCACTCAGAGGTCTTTAGTTGGTTCAGTAATGGTCAAAAGAGTTTAAAATGCCTGGATTAGGATGACCTCTGTTATAATTTCCTGAGTTGACAATGCTTCAGTTAGGTCTCCCTGGATCTAATCCTTCTCAGCATGATACAAATAACCCCCATTAAAGGCAATGGAATTTACTGATAACCTGTGGGGAAGAACAGTGCCTTGAAACTGGGAATTTTCAGTCAATAGCACCTCAGTTAAACTTGTTTCTGTTTCAGAAGTGCCACTCAGAGGTGGATGCTAAAGTGATTTAGGAGCACAAAGGCGATACTTTAGACATTTGTAGTAATAGTAAAGATATGGAGCTAAAGCACTTTAGCAGCTGTGAGGCATTTTTTAAGTGATTTAACAGTGGGAGAAATGTTCATGTTTTTTGTTTCTCTCTCCTTGTCCTTCACCACTTTTATTTTAACTTTGATTTGTATGCTGTCTAAGCAAGATCAGAAAATAAGGATTTACAGTGCAACTGAGCTATGCCTGACATAGACGTTTTAAAGATCTATTGTGCCCATAGGCAAAGCTCTTACAGGATGCTCAACCTGGGAATATCTCTGCGTGTTAGGGGATTATCACTCCTTCTGCTCCCTTGCTCCAGAGGTTAGTATTTCATTGGTGTGCAATATCAGAAGTAAATATACCAACTGCCCAGTTGCTTCATTCAGTTGAACTGGCCAATGAATGAGGAACAAAGTACCAAAAATCTGAGGACCTTTCCTTCTGTGCATCTAAATGACAATTTTCTAGAAGCATAAGAGATGTTTGGGTCTCTCACAGGGAGGCTATTTATTCAACTTCCCCTGAAAGGTGGATGTGCACACATAGACTGAGTATGCACAGTAGGTTATGTGCTGGCCGTGAAGATATGGCTATATACATGAAAATAGTACAGATGATTATTTATGAAAACATAGCCAGCCAGAAACCCGTGGCTAGTGGATGGGAGGAGGGAAGCCTCTTCTATTATAGCCCCAGTAGCTGAGCAGTTAGGCTAGTTGCCCTGGAAATGGGATATCCAGGTTCTAAGCCTGCCTTACCCATAGTTTCAAAAGTAAGTGGGGGGACTAGATAGTAGGGCTGTGTGAAGCTTCAGTCACTGATTTGATTTGGCCCAATTCAGTGCCTGAATCTCTGAATCCAAATTGAATCAGAGGACCCTATAATTTCTCTGAATCGAATCAGAACCCTCCAATTCGATTCGGACATAGACACAGCTTTAAAATATTTTTTCTACATATCTCTATAGGTACCAGGTGACTCATTAGTGCTACGATGCTGGGGCACATGGAGGGTCCCACAAAAGCACAGGGGACTCCCCAGCATGCTCCACAGCAGACATGGAAGTGGACCAGAAGCAGTTCCAGTCCACTTCTGGCTCCACTGGGGACCATGCTGGGGCCCCCACTGGCTCGGCAACTGGAACCTCCTGGGTTTGGGTGGGGCACTCAGGTTCCCCCTGCAGCCAATCACTGAGACAGGGGGGAGCACGGAAGGGTCCCCCAGCGTGCTTCCTGGTGAACCCAGAAGTGGACCAGAAGTACTTCCGGTCCACTTTCGTGTTCACCGCCAAGCATGTGGAGACCCCCCTCCTCACTCCTGTGGGACACTCCATGCACCCCAGCATCGCAGTTTTCACAAGCTGTGCTGGTACCTCAAGGTATGTAGAAAAACCATTTAAAGCAGTGTCTGTGTCCAAATCACTGACTCTCCGAATCAGCATCAAATTTTCAGATTAGTCCGAATCAAATTAGGGGCAGTGATCCGAATCAATTAATCAAATCACTGCCCCTGATTCAGGTCAAATCTGAATCCAAATTGAATAGGGCCTGCTTCACACACCCCTACTAGATAGTGGGAAAGGGACTACATAATATCTAACCTGTGTCATGGAGGCTACAGCATAATCCTGGGAGGTTGAAGAGATGCAGTTTCAAACTCCTTCTGGACAATAGGGACCTATAATCCAGGTCTCTTACTTCCTGGGCTAGTGCCTTAAGCGCTTAGCTATTGGGGTTAAAAGATGGGAAGTCACTCCTTTTCTCAGCTGGTTTCCTACTGTGCATGAGCTATTGACACATGCATGTGCATGCATCCACAATGTGGGTGTATGAGCTAGTGGCATAACTAGTGGTGAGTGAGAGTGATTGGGGCACTAATCATGGGCACTTAAAGGGGGCACAAGAATGACAGTCATTGCTGCTACAGGCCTAGCTGCCACAGCTGTTGCAACCAACCTAGTGCAACTATCACATAGGGAATAGCCCCTGGTTGTTACATCTTTGGAAGGACCAAAACACCCAAACACCTGGCTAGGAAACTACCAACTAAATTCACAGTAGGAAACAGAATTCCACCCAAATTTAACCTTTCATGTCCTTTGCTTTGAGGAAATGATAAGCAGCCATGTAAACTCACTTTCTCCTGTGTCTAATATCCAGAAAGCTCACATAGGGCATTGCAAGGTGTTTTAACCCAGTTTTAGTCCAAGTCAGTTCATATCTTCACCACTTACTGCTAGTGTTATTTTAAGGTTTTAAGTATTTAAGAAACACATTTTTTAAGTTTATTCCTTCATTTCAAACAACTCATGTTAAAACACATATTTTTATTTAGCAGTGGCAACATTTAAAGAAAAGTGTCAGCTTCTACTGAAAAACAATTGCTAAATCTAAAAGCAGACAGGGAAGGATCAATGGCCAGCATACCAAATATTTTAGAAGGCTGTCAATTTGGCTTGAATGAAACTTAGTTTACTTGATTCAGTAAATACTTGGTTTTCCTAGGTGTTACCCTAAGGCAATAGGAACAGAGAGGGTTAAGGATGATCATGTCAGAATCATCAACTATGATAAACTCATTCAGGTAAGCATTTGTCATGCTGCAGGATGACACATGCCAAGCAAAATGTCAGCTGTTCCTAGATTACAGAAATAAGAACTGCTTAATTCTTTCATTTTAAATCTCAGTCACTCTCTCAAACCCTGTGTGGACAAGGAAACTAGGTTGTGTTTGAAAACTTGTTATACAGCATGTTTTAAGAATGCCTTTGTACCTCCCGTGGACATAACTTAATACTTCTTAAAATACTCTTCTCCTGAGGGTAGAACCCAGGATCAATTCAGTAGCATAACTAGGGGTGGGAGAGCCTCAGCCCTGGTCACCGACTTAGAAGGGGCACAAAATTGAGTGCCACTGCTGCTGACATGGCCATCCATAGCACCCAGGGTGCAAAAACTGCTTGTGAGCCCTTTGAATGGACTGACACCTGCCAATGCAATTTTAAAAATCATGTTAGCTAATTCATTTCAGTAAAAACTTCATTCCTAGCCTAGAGTGTGATAGTGTCTAAAAGTATGATGTACCAGTGGGTTGCACTCACAGTCCAATATTAACCAATGAAACTTTTCATCCAAACACAAATTTAGAAAAATTGCACGCTAACAGGATTTGCAAAATGATAAACAATCACTGTATGCAAAATAAGCACAAATTGCATTTGCATATTCAGCAACTCTGAGGTTCATCAAAAATGGAAGGCCATGCAACCTTTATTATGTTACAGCACTGACAAATGCAGCAAAATAAATTGGAAATTTTATGCAGAGGAGAATGCCACCTATACCCTGAAAAGAAGAGAATAACATTCACAAAGGAACCCATTATGAAGAAGTCAGAAACCTAAGCAAAGTTTTAAAAGACCTTGTTTGTACTAAAAAGAATCGGAGACCATGCTCATTTTGAATGCTGGAATTTTGCAACAAATAACTGAGGAGATTCAAAAATAGATTCTATATATTATTGTTGGTGCCTTATAAATAAGACAAGCAAAACATACATAGGTGACGTATTATCTCCCATTAAGCAACAGTGAGTAGAGAATACAAGCTAAGAAATAGACCAAGTGAAAATGAATAGGTAGTTAATCAAAGAGTGAATATTCATATAACAGAGCAGAAGCAAAATAAAACATTATTTAGATGTTATTCATAAAGAGGACATATTGCCCTCTCTGCACCAGGACACTGGAATCCCTTGTGGGGAGCTAATCATCTCTTTTTCCACATACCAAAAAAAAAAAAAAAATCAAACTCAATCATAGAAAAAAGAAATCAGAAACCATTGTCACAAAATTAAAGAATATTATAACAGCTTTTAAGTGTTTAGAAAGTTTCAACATAAGGAGGCAAATATGTGGATCGGGATGCAGTACGGATAAATGTATTAATTACCCATTTTTTTTACTCTAGTGACAGTGAGTCATATTCTTTATTCATGACTTACAGTGACATAAATGGAGCTTCATCAGTGTGAAACTGGGAGTAAGGGAAAGCCAGATAAATTCTATTATGAACAGGTCCTTCAAAATATCATTTTAAGTAAAGATGCATTTACATTAGCCTAACCTACACAGCTTAGGCCTATATAACCAAAATGTGCAGCCTGAACAAATCTCATTACTATATTTTAAATTTCACAATAAAAAGAAAGAAGATACCAGGAGAAAAAGAGTAAAAGGAATGCCTGTAGGAACTACACAAAAATCACTGAAAAAGGATCAATTATACAGTCATACATCTATTAAAGAATGCTAAAAAATGTACAAATGAACCCAAAATTCCTGGTAGAAATAACAGGAGAAATGAACAGGTAATAAACAAATGTAATTTGTGGAAATACTCACAGCTTTTAAAAAAACCTCCAAAGCAGGCAGTCCTTTAGACCAGATGGTCTGAACATAGATTTCTATAAGACCATGGAAATTAATTTAGAATAGCCTATGATAAATATATAAAAAGCAATGAAAGAAGCGTTATGATCCCACAGCTAAGTAGCAATTTTCTCCTTTAGAAGCATGAGTAAATTTTGGTAAGCAAAAATGATGACCAAAATGAGCTATCAGAACTTTCATGTCAGAATTTATACACTATGTAGCTTCTGAAGAGCAGAACAGCGATCATTTTCTCGAACAACCCAGAGGTGCTCAAAAGCAGCAGCTCAGAAAGGCATCGGCCCAGGAATGATTGGCATCAGCCATGACTCTTTGTTCTCTGAGAGATTCAAATTGATGGCAAATGAATTGCGATCAATTTCAAGTGATTCATCCCAACTCATTGATTCCAAATACTTGACAGGATAACAAGTCAGTGTTTATTCTTGTCTACATATGACTTTGAGCAGATGCTCTCATTAATATAAGCAAGGCTGACACTGACTGAAATCACAGCAGTGTCCAGAACCGATACCATCCTTAAAGTTCTATCAAACTTTCATCATGGCTTTTGCTTTTCTGGAATCTATCAATAATAAAAAATAATAATAACTGCAAGCTTTAAGTAGTATACAAGAAGGAAGGAATGAATTTTGACTTTTTAACTACTTTATTCAGGGATTCGAGGTACAAAAATTTGGTCCCTCCAGGGTCCAGGTCCAATATACAAAGCAAAGACAAACAAATTACCATCAAACCAAGAGCACCATGTCATTACATTCATAACATCACACTGTGATGGACACCTTCAGTGCATTACATGATGTGCCTCACATACCGTTATGCAATCGGGACACTGGCCACATGGTCACCTAGACAAAAGCCCTATATAAACAAATGATTCCTACCCTACTGTATCCAATCATACACGTGACAATACCTTCAACATCCCACACAAAGAAAAAAGTAAAAAGCAGCTTAGTGAGGGCCCATGGCGTGGCATGAGCTGGGATTCGTAGTCCGACACTGACCCTGCCCGGTTGCCCAGACCAGCCATGACATCAAAGCACGTACTGAAGACAGCCATTCTCCACATGGCACTGTGCTCTCTCAAGAGCCCAGTGTGCCTCAAAGGCAGGCACTGCCTGTTGAAGCACAGTGTGCTAGAACTCCAGTGAGAGGCATGCCTGCACCGGGAGGCCAAAAAGCTGCAGGGCATCATCTGAGCCAGTCCCAGCAAGCTGGTTGCAGTGGCTCTTGAGAATGGACATATTGGCCTGACCCAGTAGAAAGTTGGCCAGGCAGATGGCGCCCAGCTCACCCACCCAGTACGGGTAGAAGCACACATAGGTAGTATCCGAGAGGCTTCTGCCCAGTGCCTGCAGCAGTGGTTCAAGGGTGATAAGGAGCGGCAGCAGGCGAGGACAGTTGAGGAAGGAGTGAAAGAGGTTCTCATCAATGCCCCTGGGGCAGAAGGGGCAGGCTGTCAATCTGGCTGGGTCAAAGAGAGACACAAACGTGCCAGTTCATAGATTCATAGATGTTAGGGTCGGAAGGGACCTCAATAGATCATCGAGTCTGACCCCCTGCATAGGCAGGAAAGAGTGCTGGGTCTATATGACCCCAGTTAGATGCCTATCAAACCTTCTCTTGAAGACCCCCAGGGTAAGGGAGAGCACCACCTCCCTTGGGAGCCCATTCCAGACCTTGGCCACTCTAACTGTGAAGAAGTTCTTCCTAATGTCCAATCTAAATCTGCTCTCTGCTACCTTGTGGCCATTATTTCTTGTAACCCCTGGGGGTGCCTTGGTGAATAAATACTCACCAATTCCCTTCTGTGCCCCCGTGATGAACTTATAAGCAGCCACAAGGTCGCCTCTCAACCTTCTCTTGCGGAGGCTGAAAAGATCCAGTTTCTCTAGTCTCTCCTCATAGGGCTTGGTCTGTAGGCCCTTAACCATATGAGTGGCCCTTCTCTGGACCCTCTCCAGGTTATCCACATCCCTCTTGAATTGCGGTGCCCAGAATTGCACGCAGTACTCCAATTTGCATGCAGTACTTCAGTTGTTAGGATGCCATGCAGCAACTGCCACTGCAGGTCACTAGTCTTCTTGGTGGTTGGCGGCTTATACAATGTCCACCAAGCTGGGTTGGCCACTGGAGAATCTGGTGGCCCCAGGCTCTGTCACCATGGTATATCGGGGTGGCCCGCCAGCACCTGGCCATGGCAGATGTGAACCACCCAGGTATATAGGCTTCTACGTGATAGAAAAGCAAAGGGGCAACCCATGCAACTGTCAGGAGGCACAGGGAGCATCAGCAGAGTGCTAGGCCCACCAGACAGCTCACTAACCACAGCCCAGGTGACCGGCAGCATGGGAAAAGCTTCACTTGGGGCATCCTTGGCACAGGGGACCTGGCATGTCCGGAGACGGTCATCCAGGATGGCTGCTGCCTCCAGTGGGAGGGCACCCTGGATGTCACACAGGAGATGACCCACACCACAGATAAAGCACATGCCTAGCTGGGTGATCAGGGCCTTGGGCAAGAGCCAGGCTGACTGAGTGGGGTCAAGGAGATGGCTCAGGCAGAAGACATGCACCTGGATGAGGGTGGCCATGAGACTGGCAGAGGCCAGGCTAGGCACGGGGCACCTCAGGGCTGGGTTGTGCACCAGGGGCTCCCTCAGCAGCTGCAGGAACTGCAGGTGCTGGGCCCGAGGCTGGAAGCAGAAGGTGGCCTGCCAGGCTCATACCATACCATGGCAAAAAGCCAGAAGCACAGCCCAATTCAGGAACATGAGGTCCAACAGGAAGAGCTCCCAAGTGAAGATGAGCACCACCACCCTCTGTAGGAACTGGCACACCAGTTGTTGCCAGGATAGGCACCCCTCACCATAGAAGAGTCACTGAAGGGCTTGCGGGTGGAAGGCAGCCACCTTGCTCGTGAGATCGACCAAGCTCTGGCCCCCCACCATCAACAGGTAGGTAAAGCACAGCTCATGGGAGCCAGTGGCACCCATCCCAGAAAAAAATCTACCAGGAGGCACTGGAGCCTCTTGAGTAGGTACTGTGGTGGGTCAAGTATGGCCCACTTGTGCCACAAGGTCACTGCCACCAGCTTGTTCATGATGAGGTCACATCCATGATAGGAGATGCTGGGTAGGCGCCAGGGCCAACATTGTAGGCAGGCCTCTACCCCTTCCTCAAGACCATCCCAGTTGCACACCATGAAGGTCAGTGGCCCTAGGAACACACCCAGGACCTTGAGTCCCTCTCAGCACCAGGTGAGGCCCCCGGCAAATCCAGGAGGGTTGTGCTAATCCATGTGCCAAGCAGCAGGGTATCGCTCTTGGCCCAGTTGATATGGGCCAAGGAGAAGCGTTCACACACTTGCTGGCAGTTTGTCAGGGCCCACACATCTTGGGTGTTAAGGAAGATGGTCAGGTCATCCGCATACACCAACAGCCAGAGCAGAGGGCCAATGCATGGGTCCATGGCTGATGGCAAGGGCGTACCACTCAGGCAGTGCTTCAGCATCTGCAGCAGCAGCACAATGAACAGGGCATAGAGCATGCCTGACAGGGGGCAGCCCTTATGGATGCCTCTGCGCATGGGGAATGGGGTGCAGAGCACACCGTTCACCTTGAGCAGGCTGAAGATGTCTTGATACAAGACCCCGAGGGCCCTGGTGAAGAGGGGCCCAAAGCCAAAGGCCTCCAGGGCCTGGAACAGGTAGGCATGGCCCACCCAGCTGAAGGCCTTCTCCTGATCCAGAGAGATGAGGCTGATGTCTAGGCCAAAGAGTTCTCTGGCTGTGAGTAGGTTGTGCAGCAGGAACAGGTTGTCTTGGATGGTCCTGCCCGACAGGCAGTAGCTCTGCTCAGGCCCAGTGATGGAGACCATGACAGTGCAGAGGTGGATCACCAGCACTTTGGCCAGAATCTTGCAGTCCATGCACAGTAGGGAGACTAGCAGCCAGTTCTTAATGCAGCCAAGGTCTCCCTTCTTGGGCATCAGAGTGAGCACTGCTTGGTGACAGCTGATCAGCAGGACCTTGTCAGCAAGTCTTTCCTGGAAAATGCACAGAAGGGAGGGGCTGAGGAGAGGCCAGATGGTCTTGTAGAACTCAGCAGGTAACCTGGTGAAGCCTGGGGCTTTGCTGGAGGCAAGGCCAGCTGCAGCAGCTGCCAGCTCCTCTAGAGATAATTCCCACTCAAGCTCACTGGCCTCCAGGACACAGAGATGTGGCAGGCCCTTGTGGAGTTCCCGCGTGGCATTGGGGCAGGATGACTCAGCTGCAAATAGAAGGTGACGGCATGCTCATGTACTTCGCCTGGGTCCATGATTACCCAGCCCTCAGGGGTCTTGAGGTTATCTAAGACTTTGCTCACTGCCCACCATCACTCCAGGTTGACGAAGAATCAGGTTGGGGCGTCTCTCTCTGCCAGCTTTTGGCAGCGGGTGCAGATCCTCACTCCATGGGCTACACCCTCTGCCAAGTCAGAAAGCATTCCCTGTGGAACCGGAGGTTCTCGCGCAGCACTGCATTACTGCCAGCAGCCAGCAGGGTGGCCTCCAGCTCTTCCACATCTTCCTCCAGCTTTCAGATATGGTGGTGCAGTTCATTTGTGGCCAGCTGAGTGTACTTGAGTGTACTGCTGGCAAAAAAGCCTGGATTTGTACTTTTCCCACATCCCTGCATAATTTCCAGGAGGAGTAGCTCAGTCTTGCGGCCTCCCAGCCCCACCAAAAGTGGGGAAAGCAGTCCCAGAAGTAGGAGTAATGCAGCAGGATGACATTGAAGCACCAATTGGGTTCCCACATGCAGGTTCTCCCTGGCAGGCTCAGTTCACAGCAGGCCAGGCCATGATCTGACAGGCCCAAGGGAACGATGCATCCATTGTGCAGGAGTGGCAGATGGTGCCTGGTGACATAAAGGTGGTCAAAGCGGGCCATGGTGAGACCACCAGTACCCATCCTGGCCCAGGTGTACTAGCACATGTCAGGATGCAGGGCTCACCAGATGTCAATGAGGCCTGCAGTCTCCAGGGCAGACTGCAGCTTGTGGGCTAAGGGCAGGTGAGGCTCAGGTCCCATGCAGTTGACAAAGGCATCAATGGTGCAATGAAAGTTCCCACCTACAAGAAGTAGGTCATCATCCCCCCCCCCCCACAAATACCAGGCAGAGCCCCACTTGCCCGGGAGTAACTTGGAGTCAGTGGCGGGCCCACTGCACATGCGTGTAGCTTAAAAGGGCTCACCAACAGAAAAGAAAAGAAAAAAAAAACGTTTCTGGGAGTGGCGCGAGACTTGTGGGTGAAAGCCTGCTGTGCCTCTGCACCCCGAAGCCCCCCAGCGATCCCCCAACTGCCGCAGAGTGCACCCACCAACCCCCAACAGCAGCCAGAGGTAAGCGGGGCCCCTCGTGGGAGAGACTAACCACAGCCTAGCCACGGGGAGGTGGCTAAGCTGGAACCCAGGAGGGTCTCGCCCCACCCTGGCCCAGGGTGGAATAGGACCCCTACTAAATGGGCAGAAGCAATTGGTGACAGACAGGGGGGACAAGGCTGAACTCCTCAAATAGTTCTTTGCCTCAGTATTCCTAAGAGAGGGGCAAGACAAGTCTCTCACTGGGGTTGTAGAGAGGCAGCAGCAAGGCACCAGAATACCATGCATAGACCCTGAGATGGTTCAGAGTCACTTGGAGGAACTGGATGTGTTTAAGTCGGCAGGGCCGGATGAGCTCCATCCGAGGGTACTGAAGGCACTGGCTGACGTCATTGCACAGCCACTGGCAGGAACATTTGAACACTCGTGGCACACGGGCCAGGTCCCAGAGGACTGGAAAAGGGCTAATGTGGTCCCCATTTTCAAGAAGGGGAGGAAGGAGGACCCAGGCAACTATAGACCAGTCAGTCTCACCTCCAACCTTGGCAAAGTCTTTGAAAAAATTATCAAGGCTCACATTTGAGAGAGCCCGGCAGGACAAATTATGCTGAGGGGAAACCAGCACGGGTTCGTAGCAGGTAGATCGTGCCTGACTAATCTAGTCTCTTTTTATGACTAGGTTACAAAACACCTGGATGCAGGAGTAGGGGTTGACGTCGTTTACTTAGACTTCAGGAAGGCCTTCGATACGGTATCCCACCCCAGACTGGTGAGCAAGTTAAGAGGCTGTGACTTGGATGACTACACAGTCCAATGGGTGGCGAATTGGCTAGAGGGTCGCACCCATACAGTCGTAGTGTATGGGTTGGTATCGACCTGAAAGGGTGTGGGCAGTGGAGTCCCGCAGGGCTCAGTCCTAGGACCCTTACTCTTCAATGTCTTCATCAGCAACTTGGACGAGGGAGTGAAGTGTAGTCTGTCCAAGTTTGCGGATGACACAAAACTGTGGGGAGAAGTGGACATGCCGGAGGGCAGGGAACAACTACAAGCAGACCTGGACAGGTTGGACAAATGAGTAGGAAACAACAGAATGCAATTGAACAAGGAGAAATGCAAAGTACTGCACCTAGGGAGGAAAAATGTCCAGCATACCTACTGCATATGAAATGACCTGCTTGGTGGGACGGAAGCAGAAAGGGATCTTGGAGTCCTAGTGGATTCCAAGATGAACATGAGTCATCAGTGTGACAAAGCCATCAGAAAAGCTAATGGCATTTTATCGTGCATCAGCAGATGCATGATGAACAGATCCAATGAGGTGATACTTCCCCTCTATCGGGCACTGGTCAGACCGCAGTTGGAGTACTGCGTGCAATTTTGGGCGCCGCACTTCAAGAGGGATGTGGATAACCTGGAGAGGGTCCAGAGAAGGGCCACTCATATGGTTAAGGGCTTGCAGGCCAAGCCCTATGTGGAGAGACTAGTGCACCTGGACCTCTTCAGCCTCCGTAAGAGAAGGTTGAGAGGCGACCTTGTGGCTGCCTATAAGTTCATCATGGGGGCACAGAAGGGAATTGGTGAGGTTTTATTCACCAAGGTGCCCCCGAGGTTACAAGAAATAATGGCCACAAGCTAGCAGAGAGCAGATTTAGATTGGACATTAGGAAGAACTTCTTCACAGTTAGAGTGGCCAAGGTCTGGAATGGGCTCCCAAGGGAGGTGGTGCTCTCCCTTACCCTGGGGGTCTTCAAGAGAAGGTTTGATAGGCATCTAACTGGGGTCATATAGACCCAGCACTCTTTCCTGCCTATGCAGGGGGTCAGACTCGATGATCTATTGAGGTCCCTTCCGACCCTAGCATCTATGAATCTATGGCCCCTACTTCGTCCAGCCCCTCAAGGAGCTATGTGACTGGAGCTGCATGACCAGGCTACACAAATCGGCATGCTTTTCTGTCCAGGGCATGAGTTAACACAGAGTTTGCACAGGAGGGTGAGCAGGAGGGCCCAAGGCCCTGCCTGTGCACCCCCAACCTAGAGAAGCCCATCCCATCCGTAGCCAGCCCACCAGCGGCATGACATGGATGGGCACATGCCACACCCTGAGGGTCCCCTCAGGGTCTGCGGTCTCCCACTCTGGTGCCTCAGAGACCACCACTCAGACGGAGCCCATGGTTCCGGGCTCCACATAGATGGAGCCCCTGGGTCTCAGCTGCAGGGGCTGCCTGTCGCTTTTTCAGGCTCTGGGGACCTGAAGCATGGCCACCTCCCCTTGTGGTGTCTGCTCCCTTTTGGGGTCTCTGGCATGCCAGCTGGAGGAGCTCCAGGTCACAGTCCAGAGACTGCATGCCATAAGTGACTGTGAGCAGGAGATAGACTCCTACTGCCAGGCCCTTCTCCACTGGGACACAGAAGGTAGACCACGGTCTCCCTCCAGGACAAGGGAGAACTTGGGGACCTCCTTTACTGTCCAGCCCAGTGGTTGGACAAAGGTGGTAAAAGGCCCCAAGGCCCACCACACCAAGGCCCCTGTCCTGCTGGGGCTATGCAACAGGTACGAACCTCTTGCAGCCCCAGCAGAGCCTGCTGAGTTGCCAGCTCCTGCAGGAAACACGGGCACTACTGTCCCCACTCTCCCCAAGAAAAAATGCAAAATGTTTGTCTTAGGAGACTCCATCCTGAGGGGGAAATCTGCTGCTCCGACCCGTTAGCCCAGGAAGTCTGCTGCTTCCCAGGAGCCCACATCCAAGACACTGCAGAGAAGATCCCTAATCTCCTTCAGCCTGCTGACCACTATGCCATGCTCCTTATCCATGTGAGCAGCAATGACACGGCTTGCAGTGCTCCCAGCCAGGTCATGAGGCTCTATAGGGATTTGGGAGCAGGGCTAAAGGGTCTGGGAGTGCAAGTGGTGTTCTCTTTGATCCTCCCAGTCTCAGGCTACAGGCTGAGGAAGGAGAGGAGGATCCAGGTAGTGAACCAAAGACTGCAGCTCTGAGCTGCTGGGAAGGGATGGCCTCCACCTCTCTCCTCTTGGAAGGAGGCTCTTCTCAGTCAGACTGTCTGACCTGCTCCACCAGGCTTTAAACTGAGCCTGTTGAGGGATGGGGGTACTACCACCACTGCTGGCCCACTGAGCAACCCTTTCAAAGCCACAAAGCCAAGACATTTAAGGGAGCCCACCCCTGCCCCAGCCCTGGAACAACTAGTAGGCAAGGCAAGGGCCCCCAAGGGGACACTTGCCTGCCTGTACACAAATGCCAGGAGCTTGGGAAATAACAGGAGGAACTTGTCCTCCTGCTTAATGCAAATAATTATGATGTCATAGGGATAACAGAGACCTGGTGGGACTCCACCCATGACTGGACCATGGGTACAAATGGCTATACCCTGTACAGGAGAGATTGAGTAGGCAAAAGGGGCAGGGGCATAGCTCTGTATGTCAAGGAGAGCTATGCATCCCTGCTAGCTGACATTGGCAACCAGGGTGGATGGCTGGAGACCCTCTGGGTTAAAATCCATAGGGAACATAGCCCAGGGGACATGATGGTGGGAGTCTACTACAGACCTCCCACCCAAAGTCGAGAGCTTGACCAGGAATTCACCAGGGAATTGGCTGAAGCCACATGGCTCCAGGTCCATGGTTATCATGGGAGACTTCAACTACCCAGACATCTCATTGGAAGAGCGCTTGGCTAAATCTGAGTGGTCGCAAAGCTTCCTTTCATGTGTGGATGACCTCTAGCTGAAACAAGAGGTCTACAGGCCAATGAGAGGTAAAGCACTGCTTGACCTGGTACTGGCAACTGGGGATGACCTAATCAGTGACCTAACAATTGATGGGAAGCTGGATGACAGCAACCATGAGCTTATCACCTTCACCATCTGCCATAAAGCTGGCAAGACAGTCAGCAATACAGAAGTCCTTGACTTCAGGAAAGCTGACTTTGACAAGCTCAGGAGGCCTATTGGTGATGCCCTAAGGGACCGTGCCCCAAAGGGGAGAGGAGTTCAGGAAGAGTGGTTGCTCCTCAAGGGAGTGAACTTCGATGAACAATCTAATGCCATTCTGTTTCCGAGGAAAGGCAGCAAAAGGGCACAGCAACCCCCTTGGCTCTCCAGGGAACTACTGGACCTCCTGCAGCTAAAAACTAAGACCTACAAAGAATGGAGGACAGGATCAACCTCCAAGGAGGAATATTCTGCAATGGTCCGGACCTGCAGGGAGTGAACAAGGAAAGCCAAGGCTGTGACTGAACTCCAACTAGCTACAAGTATCAAGGATAATAAAAAGTCCTTTTTTAGATATGTGGGGAGCCAGAGGAAAAGCAAGGGCAACATTGGACCCCTGCTAAACCAGAAGGGGTAACTGACAACCAACACCCAGGAAAAAGCAAACCTACTAAATGGGTACTTTGCTTTGGTTTTTCATCAGTCCCATAGGTTGCCCCTGCCCATTATGGGACAACGAGGCCAGGGTGAGGGAAATCCCTTGCCCTCCATCAATGCTGACCTCATGAAGGAACACATTGAGAGGCTGGACACCTTCAAGTCAGCGGCCATGACGGTATACATCCCAGGGTAGTCAAGGAGCTGGCTAGCATCATAGCTCAGCCCCTGGCACGGATCTTTGAGAGTTCCTGGCACTCTGGTGAAGTGCCTGAAGACTGGAAGAAGGCCAATGTGGTGCCTATCTTCAAGAAAGGGAGGAAAGTGGATCCAGCAAACTACAGGTCCATCAGCCTGACCTCTATCCCAGGGAAGGTCTTAGAAAAAATCATAAAAGAAGCTAGCCTCAATGGACTGGCTGATGGCAACATCCTGAGGGATACCCAGCACGGGTTTGTTGCGGGTAGGTTTTGCTTGACCAATCTCATTTCCTTTTATGACCAGGTGATCTATCACCTGGACAAGGGAGAGGAGATTGGTGTTGTACATCTTGACTTTAAAAAAGCCTTTGATCTGGTATCCCATGATCTCCTCTTGGCAAAACTGGCCAACTGCGGTCTCAGGTCCACCACAATCCACTGGCTGGGGAATTGGCTCCATGGTTGGACCCAGAGGGTGGTGGTTGATGAAAGTCAATTGTTGTGGTGCCCTGTGACCAGTGGTGTCCCCCAAGGCTCTATCCTTGGACCTATATTATCCAACATCTTCATTAATGATGTGGACATTGGAGTCAGAAGTGGACTAGCCAAGTTCACTGATGATACCAAACTTTGGGGTAAAGCATCCACACCTGAGGACAGAAGGGTGATCCAGGCTGACCTTGACAGGCTCAGAAAATGGGTGGACAAGAACCTGATGGTGTTTAACACTGAAAAATGCAAGGTTCTCCACCTTGGGACGAAAAGCCTGCAGCATGCTTATAGGCTCGGTAGTGCTATGCTGGCTAGCGCTATGGATGAAAGAAACTTGGGGGTCACGATTGACCACAAGATGACTATGAGCCTTCAGTGTAATGCTGCCGCTAGTAAAGTGAGCAAAACGCTGGCTTGCATCCATAGATGTTTCTCAAGCAAATCCCAGGACATCATGCTCCCATTGTACTTGGCCTTCATGAGGCCACAGCTGGAGTACTGCGTTCAGTTTTGGGCTCCACAATTAAAAAATGATGTGGAGAAGCTTGAGAGAGTCAAAAGAAGAGCCACGCACATGATCGGAGGTCAGGAAAACATACCTTACAATGACAGGCTAAGAGCTATGGGACTCTTCAGCCTGGAAAAGCGCAGGCTCAGGGGTGATCTGATGGCCACCTATAAGTTTATCAGGGGTGTTCACCAGGATCTGGGGGAACATTTGTTCACCAGAAGCTCTAGAATAGCCTGCCATCAGAGGTGGTTCAAGCACCTACTCTGAATGCCTTCAAGAAAAAAATGGATGTTTATCTTGCTGACCCCAGCTGACTTCCTGCCCCTGGGGCAGGGGGCTGGATGCAATGATCTTCTGAGGTCCCTTCCAGCCCTAATTTCTGTGAAATCTGTGAAATCCTCACTAGCGTTGTGCAGGAGGGTGGTCCACTCGTCTCTCACCTGCTGTGCAAGCTTCTCCAGACAGTAAGCCATCTGCCAAGTGCCTAGATCCTGTTGCATAAGTTTGGCTGCAACTCTGGCAGCCTTGACAAAGAGTTTAGGATCTGTGCACCACTGGATGATGCACCCTGCTACATTCTTCTGTCCTTTGGTCTGTTTCAAAAAGGCCAGGAGACCCTCATAGTCGGGGTTGATGCAGGGCGGGGTCTGCCAACATTAGCTGGACATTTCTAACAGAAACATGGTGAGGCTGCACTCCAGGTGGGAGCTCACCCACAAATGCAGTGTCTACACCCTCAGTGCCTAGAAACATCAGCCTCCTGTCATCATCCAGGTCAAGGACTGGCTCTGGAAGCAATCCCCACCTTCTTGGTGGGGGAGAAGTCATCCTGCTCTCAAGGTCACTTGTAACAGTCAGAAAGCTGGATCTCCATCTCACTAGCTTCCTCATCCAATCTGTTAGCCTGGGATGTGACCAAGAGGTCAGCAGACTCTTCCACTGCCCCCTGGGTTAGAACTCCAGAAGAGAGGCATTCTGAGTCACTTTTACTGCCACCAAACTCTGGAAGCTGGGAGACAGGTGAGGGGTTGGTGACCCCCACCTTCGCCTCCCCCACCTCCAAGCTGTGCCTGCCCATGGTCAACAGGGTCACCAGCATGACAGCCAAAGCAGGGTCAGACTCTCTAGGAGGGGCCTCCCCAGCACCAGCTGAGGAGGGTCCCAGCGGGGATGGGGTGTCCTGAGAGGCCCCCTTCACCTTCCTTTCTTTGTTCCTATTCTTTCTAGTGGCAGGTAGCCCACCCTTCATAGGGGATGGGCCGGACTGCTCCCGGCCCACCTGCCTAGGACTATCCACCTCAGACAAGGTCACAGTGGAGGGCGCCCAGGAGGAGGCCCAAGCCCCATCGTCTGACAGGGCCTTGGCACCACATTCACTAGCCACCCCAGCCACCTCAGCCAGGGTGGTTAGGTAAGGCAGGGGGCTAGTGGAGGCATCAACTCCTCCACCTGTTGGACCTCTGCGCTGGGGTGGGGGGAGGGTGGGCACCGTAGGTGGAATGGGCAGGGGAGTAAACCCAGCCCCTTTACTGGATGGTGCTCTCACACCAGAGACCCCAGCCCCCTCAGATTGAACAGGGGTTAAAGGAGGTTGGGAAGAGCTCCCAGCCTTACTGGGTGAGGCCTGTTTCCCATAAGCGGATGTGCCAACCATTGGTGCCACTGTAGTCACTGATGTTCCAGCTGCTTTCCCCCACGAGCACTGAGCTGCTAGGTGGGAAGAGCTACCACACTGGAAACACGTAGTCTCCCCCAAGGAAAAATAAATCACAAACCTCCACCCATTGAATGTGAGGCTCAAGGAGAGAGACAGAGACTGCAGGCCCTCCCTGAGGAGCATGAAAACCTGCCTTCAAAAAGACAGGACATACTTCAGCTTCAGGTTCTTGCTTCTGATTGTCAGTCAGTGAAAGGGACTCATAAGAACCCCATAGGGCTTAAGTTCCTTGGCCAGCTCCCAATCGGTCACATGCGGGGGCACATTGTAAAACACCACCCTCACTGCCTGGGTGTCTAGGGGTGTGACAAGATAGTGTACATCCACAATATCCAGGCCCACTGTGTACACCCTGTTGACCAGGGTGGAAGCACTCAGGTATATCACTGGGACCATGTTAACACAACCTGCGTAATGTATGTTATGCTGTCCCAGCAGACCAGCTTGGGCACCTACACAGACCTTGACCCTGACATAGGGAGGGGTGTGAACCCTCAAGCCATGAGTAAGAGGGAGGTCTTGAGAGGTATCCTCATGCTAGCTGCTGGGTGTAGGAGCAGCTATTTCTACTAGGTCAGGGTTAATTTCAAAAGCTAAAACCTAAGAGAATGAAAAAAAAATGTGTATATATTAATTACAGAGATAAGTGTCTGGGAATGTGGCCATAAAAAAATTAATGGGATGGGGAAAGGGGTGGAGTGAAGAGCCGGGGGGGGGGGGGTATGAGGGTTAGGAAAAAAACAGAAAAAAAAGGGAGGGAGGGGAATTAAGAGCACCCCTTGAAAGGCAAGATATTTTTCTATAACTCCCCACAACAAAGAAGCAGAAAAGAAAGAAAAAGAAACAGTAAGAAAAAAGCAGTAAAGTAGCAACTTTGCAAACAAAGAAACTGAAAGTAAGGGGGGAGGGGTCAGAGAGCAGAGGAAAAGAAAAAACACTGCGAAAATGCAAGAAAAGAATCAGAAAGAGAAATAAACAGAAGCAAGAGACCTTTAGACAGGTGGGAGTCAGAAAAGCAAAGAGATAGCAAGCCAGGGAGTCTTACTCTAAGGATCACCCCATGCAGCTCAAAGTGAGCCTGGTCTGAAGTGTCCCAAGTGGAAGGAAGGAAGGAAGCAAGGAAAAATGCCCTTTTGAAGCACTGTACCATACATTACTACAGATGTCATGAAACTAACATCTGCGTGCTAAGTCACATGATCTGTAGTCTGTACTTGTATAAGAGACCTCCATAGACCTCCACATGAAATCTGATTGAAGTTAATAGTAAATCTCTTATTTAATTTACTGTGGACTGATTTAAATCCTAGGTAGTCAAGAAGTAAAACTGTTGAGTCACTGACCTGTTGCTCTTCCCTCTGAATTAGAACTGAACCAATTTCACATTTGAGGATTTTAGTACAATATTCTATCTGGCAGTTAAATATGAAAACAGGACCAGTTGCACACATGAAAAGTCTAGCATTTTTCATAAAATACTGACATAAATTCTAACCAAGTAGAAGAATTACAATTTATCCACACATTTTAATACCTACAATTGTATTCTTTATGTTCAGAGGTAAATTATTTTAATTTTATTCTGTTCCATTCTATTTAGCATTTGTACTATCATGATACCATTCAGAAATAGGAGACTGAACAAAAGTCCCTCCTTCCTTCCTATAGCTCTGAGCATAAAGTTTACAGGGACAGGAGAAGGTATGAAATGAATAAATGTAAGCGGAGTTGTTGTCATTTGTTGTTTGAATAAGTCAGTGTGCAATGTGGAGCTCTTTAATAACTTAAAGTCAAAGGAGAGCCCTTTGGCTTTGGACTGGAAAATACTGAGGTTTATGAAAATACTTACATTCCCTAGTAGTGAGTTTTTTGTTTGAGGCTAGCCCAAGAGAAAACCCTGTCTCCTATACTAGTGTACTTCCCTCTTGTGGTAGACAGCTCTGCTGCTTTGAGGTGAGAACTGTCATAGGCAATTTGGTTCTAGAGGATAAGATAATATTTTAGGATAATATTTTAGAAGTACTGGGGCCTGGAAATTCAGTGTTCTGAAAAGTTATTCCACTACCACAAATAAAAACTCTGGATTGAAAATAATAGAATAAAAGAGAGCTTTTTGATAAATTGCATCAGTTAATCTAAATACTAAGTTTATGAGTCCTTACAAACCTCTGTAAAACAACCTCTATTTACTACGTAGAGATGAATGGATTTCAGTGGTGGGCGATGGGATCCTTGCCTCCCTTCCCCCATCCTTCCTACCTTTCACCATCACCCCACTGAGCAACAGTATTGTGTAAAAGCTTTAGAAAGCTACTTCTGTGTAACTGTTTAAGGGCACTTGTACATGTGGTGACAATTGCCCATTTTTGTGGTTTAATTCATAGACTCATAGCAAGTTTGGGTTGGAAGGGACCTCTGGAGGTCATCTAGTCCAAACCCCTGCTCAAACATCCATCCCCAACTAGATCACTCCAGTCAAAGCTTTGTCTAACCGGGTTTTGTAAACCTCCAAGGATGGAGCTTCCACCACCTCTCTGGGTAACCTGTTCCAGTGTTTTACTACCATCCTAGTGAGCAAAGTTGTCCTATTATCTAACCTAAACTTCCCTTGCTGCAACTTGAAACTATTGTTCCTTGTTCTGTCATCTGCCACCACTGACAACAGTCAAGCTTCATCCTCTTCTAACTGCACTTCAGGTTGTTGAAGGCTGCTACAAAGTCCCCTCTGAGCCTCCTCTTCTCTAGACTAAATAAACCCATTTCCTTCAGTCTTTCCTCATAAGTCATGTCTCCCAGTCCCCTCAGTATTTCTGTCGCCTTCTGCTGGGTGTCATGCTGTACACATGCATGGTTTTTTTACAATTTAAATTAGTTTATTACATTGTAAATAAATCACATCTGCATGTAGTTAATTTGCAACCTAGCTTTTTGTAATATTGCAGCCTTTTGACAGCTTACCCCCCTCTTCCCCATCATAAGAGAGCAGGGCTGAAGGAAGAAGTGGCAAGGGGCCTGATCCTTTTTAATTTTTTTTTTTGAGAAGCCTACCCATGTCTCCCACAGCTGAGGGACAAGCAGCCCTTGAGCTGCAGGATGCCTCAGTCCATCCCTCTAGATGGCAGCACCCCTGAGGCTGTCTGAGTGGGCAGCTAGCAGGCCAGATGATGCCCCAGCTCAGGATTGAGGAGCAGTTGGATCAGGTTGGGTGCTGCCTCTGAGCTGGGGCAGCACCTGCCCACTTGTCACCCACCTGAGCAGCCATGGCACTGAGCAAGTCCCTGCCACTCTGGAAGAAAGGACCAGACCCATTCCCCACAGCTCAGGGCCTGCCAGAAGCTTGCCTCCTGGCTCTGGGAGAGGTGGACAGGCTCTGTGAAAAAAAAAAAAAAAATTAATAAAAGGATCATTCCCCTCCCTCTTTTTTTTCCCTGGTAAAGCCTGCCTGTGTGAGCTGCCAGGGGGCAGCACAGCTTCTGAGCTGTGGGAGGCTCCCATCCTTTTCTCCACAGCAGTGGAACCCCTTAGAACCACCCAGGTGGGGTGCTAGCCATCCAGGGGCTGCCCCACCTTAAAGGCAGAACCCCACCAGGTCCAACTCTTTCAGGATGCCACCCGAAGAGCAGCATCCAGTGGGCTTCCAGCGAGCAGGCTCAGGGAAGAGTTGGATTTGATGGGGTGCTCCCTCTGAGCCAGGGCAGCCCCCAGCTCACTAGCACCCCACCCGAGTGGCCCCATGGGGAACCACTGCTGTAAAGGGAAGGACCAGGACCCCCCACAGCTCAGGGGCTGCATGGCTTGCTGGCAGCTCATGTGGGTTGGGTCCACTGGGAAAAAAAAAGGTGGTGGGGAGACTGATCCCTTTTTTTCCCCTTTGTGTAGCCTGCCTGCTTTTCTCTCAGCCAAGGGGCAAGCTGCTGGTGGGCCCTGAGCTACAGGGAGCCTCAGTACTTCCCTCTACAGCAGCAGTGCCCACCGGGGCCACCCAGGTGGGTGGCTAGCGGGCGCAAGCTGCTCCAACTTGGAGGTAGCACCCAGCATGATCCAACTATTCTGTGAGCCTGAGCTGGAGCAGCATCCAGCTTGCTACCAGCCCACCTTGGTGGCCCTATGGAGTGATGCCACCATGGAGGGAAGGACTAGAGCCCCTCACAGTCCAGAGGCCACTCAGCCCATCGGCATCTCACCCCTTGGCTGCAGGAGATGTGGGCAGGATCTGTAGGAAAATACAAAAAGGATTGGGTTCCTCACCATAACAGTGACAGAAGCCCCTAAAGTGAAATGGTGGGGTTTTAATCAACACAATTAATTAACCCACCATTTCAATTCAGGGGACTCAATCCCCATTATGTGTACAAGCACCCTAACTGGAGATATGAACGCATGCCTGCAGTCTAAAGAATCTAACTATAGCCACCCGGTTGTGAGAGTCCCCCTCTACTAGCTTTGCTACATGTAGGAATGAAGCTGTTAGGAGGCAGAAAGAGTATAAGGCAGACTATGGGTTATCCAGCCCAATTTTACATTACACTTTTGTGAGTGCAAGAGGACCTGCAACTCCCTTTTCCCTCTGAAGAGGTATGTAGTGCTAGTTCTCTATGGCTGAGGTTAGACAACAGCAGTGATAAAGGTCAGACCCTTGATAGGTGTTAATCAATCAGGAGAGGTTCACTGAAATTCTGAAACTGCCAATTTATGCCAGTCAAAGATCAGACTGAACACATCTGGTGCTCACATCATGCCTAATTTTTAATTGAAAAGTAAAACTATGTTTTTATTTGTATTAGTTTTCAATGGTCATATATTTTTTTTTCAATTTCTGTTCCTTTCCCCTCATAATTTAAAGAAAGATAAATATAGACAGCTTCTGAATCTTTTGTAGCAACCAGAAAAATAGTAAAGGCTCTTATTCCTTCTTCATAGAAAATGTTGTGATAAATTGCTACAACAAAACAAACTCCATATAGACTTGTTAGCCCTTGGTGCAAGATATAGATAATTCAGAAGGAATAGTCCTTTGCTTCCTGTAACTAGTTTGGTCAGCATTTTTTTCAAACTGGGGTGGCAAATATGAAGTTTTTAAAGCTCTGATCCCAGGAAACAATACATACACAGACTGTGGCAGCTGTGCAGAGCCCTACTGACTGGGAAGAGGGGGGAAGCTTTAAATAGGTGCAAAATAGCACTTAGCAGGACTGATTTTTTCAAAAGTGTTTATCAGAATTAGGAATGTAAATTCCCTTGAAATTAAAATCCCACCTTAATTCCATATATTCAAAGAATTTCTTCAGAGTATCCCAAAAAGGGATTTAGAATCTACATTTTTGTCTTCCCTTCAAAATGTCGGCCTTTATCATCAAAAAGAGTTAGACCTTATGAAGTCATCAAGGACTATCTAAGGATTCTGAATAGCACCCATCACCATAGTATCTAAGTACTTCCTGAAAAGACCTATTAATCATTGTGACTAAGTGTTCCCTCCTACCTGATCTGTCAGTTGAGTCTGTATTGCTTTTGTTTCTGATTTATGTTCTCATGATTCAGCTTAAACAACAACTAAAGCCAGCAAGGAAAACTAAACAAATCCATTTTTTTTTAAAATCATCTTAAGAAAAACCACTTTATAGTGAAAGATGCATTTTCAATGAGGAAATGCTATTTATTGGAGAGGGGGTAACAATGGTCTGTAGCCACAAACTGAAATTGCTGATGTGACTCCCAATATTTAAAGTTCCCAAAGTATATAAGAATTAGTAAGGGTTTTTCTAAGAAAAAAGATGTTATTGGAAATGCTGATTTGCAGAAACTAAAGGTATATCAGTGCCCTAACCACAAGATTATGGCCCACACTTATTTGCATCAGGAATTACAACATGGAAAGTTGCTAAGTGAAAGTTTCATTGAAACTGATATATTTCTACAAAAATTAAGTTTTTAGTGAATTGACAGTTTCTGATGATAAACCATTTTGTCAAGAAATTCCTGACCAACATTTCTCTTGACAGTTTTCATCTGATTTCTCTGTGGCCCTTAATTATTGCATTTAGCTATTCAACTTTATGTAGTTATAAAGAATGTAATGTTGTATTTATTTGCATGTACCTTCAAAGAAAAATGCTTTTGTTCTTTGCAGGATGTTCTCCCTATATTATGTTTCATTATTGTCCTTGAGAAATAACGTTAAGGATCACTCTGAGTGCTGAAAAACATGCAGGTCCCTACTCTACTCATGGTGCTTCATCTGTTGGGTAAGGGTGTTGGAATTGAGCTCCACTTTGGAGCTGATCTGGTGAAGGAGCCTACCTGCAAACTCCCTCCCTGACCCCCATGCCTCCTCCCAGCTCCGGTGCTGTCTACAGGAAGGGAGGGGGGGCGGTAAAGGAAAGGGGAGGGAGCTGCAGGATGGGGTTTGCCTGACTTAAGCTACAGGGGGAGGGGGCTGGGGGGGGGGGACTGTGAGATGAGGGGGGGCTCCAATCCACTCACCTATCCTCCAGCTCAGGTCAGGCAAACCCCAACCCTCAGCTCCCTCCCCCTCCCTTCTCTCCCCTCCCCTCCTGCAAACAGCACCAGGGGAGAGGCAGGGCTGGACTGCACAACTGTGCTGACAAACTGACCCTAGGGAACAAAAGTTTCCTAAGGCATTCCACTTTGGAGAGCCTTCATCTGATTCCTCATTAGACAAAGGTTAATTTGTCATGCAAATGGCCACTTTTAAAGTGCTCTGCAGCCATGCATGTGTCCCAGCATAGCTGTAGTGCATTTTCAAGGGGCTGATCATACAATCAATGTCACTTCTGTCAGCGCCCTCTATCTGCCTCCCCCCCCCCCCCCAGCAAACAAACAAACAACCTCTATGCCCAGCAAGACTTGGACATTTCTATAACCATTGCTTTCTTTTAAAATACTCCACACAATAAATACATTTTCTGCACTTGAAGCTACAGCAACACACCATTGGTGGGCACTAACTATAATGTCGCTGCTATTGCACAGTACCTCATTGCTACACACAGTAGGGTTGGAAATCACTCATGCACCACCAGGATTGTGCAGTACCAACTGCTCAGTGGGACACATGTGTAGCAAGTATTGAATGACTTCCTAGTATCAACAGCACAGTGAGGCGCAGGTGTAGATGTGCCCACTGACATGAACTCTTTGGCTTAGACCAATGCTTCTCAACCTTTTTAGACTCAAGGCACCACTCAGAGCATGCCAACTTTTAGGGTTTTTTTCATTTTTTGACTATGGAAAAAAAAAGAGAGCAATTCTTCTGTTACAAAGAACTCAGAAAGATTACAACAGGCCATCATAGTTTTGTCACTGTAGATTCCTCTTTGAAATCTCAGGGTTTATGTTGTGATTCATGTTTTCACATCTAATATTTCTAACATCCTGTGAATCTTAGAGCTGCAGCACCTTGGTTGAGAATCAACTAGGCTTAGACTGACGTAGTAAAGTAAACATAGTCTCAACTTTTATGCTTATGATGCATTGAACAGTCACCAAGGTATAGAATTTGTGTATGTATAGATGACGTTTCTGTGCACTCACCCACCCACACACATGCACATTGATACAAATCAAGCTTACGGTCTGAATTGCAGGTGAATCATAATGTGGCACTACTATTATATACATACTCATATATGTATTTATTCCACATGTTGGCATTGTGGAAAAATATAAGTTGGTTACCAAACCATTAAATCTTTACCAGGTATGCTAATGCGTTGTTCAAGATAAACAATTCAAATCCTTTTGGTTTCTCTTCAACCAAGAGACTTTTAATTCACTTCATTGGTCTCTTTTTCTGTCTATGAACCGGCCTTGTGTTTCACAAGTAATTTAGGATTATTTAATTCTTTATACTTAAATAAATATGGTTGGGCATACAAAGCTGCCTGACACAATAGCAATTAAATGTTACAACATTATGTTATACCAGAATTAAAATGCAACTATTCCAATGAAGCAAATAACTAGCTGGCCAGCCTAAATCAGCTAGGCAGTGCATTAAATACATAAATAAATGTAGGAATGCACCTCAATTTTTAAAAAATCCATGAAACATGGTGTGGTTTTTGCATTGTGGTAACCTCACACTCATTCAGATGATCTCAGAATGATTCAAGTCATCATATTCAACATTTTTGTTTGGTTCTTTTCTTTCTTTTCTTCATTACCGCTTTTAAAACTTCATCGTTATTGACAAACTATCTTCCTATTTCTAAAGGCAATCCTTATTGTTTTAATCTTTTATAACTTTTTAGTTTAAAATTTCATTTGTGGTTGCTCTATCCTGCTCTTTAACTTAAATTACTCTGACTAGAAATTATAATGCTTTCCTAGTTTGCACAAACATGAGGGATCATCTTCTCATTATCTCTCGCCTGACAATTTTGGTATTCTTTGGTCTATTTTGTATTACATACTCAAAATAAAGTATTTTCCTCATTCCCCATCATATTTGTTCTTAATAATAAATCAAATTTTGGGTTTTGCATTCTTTATTTCAACAGTAGAAAGAACTGCAATATCATTCAAACTTTACAACCTTTTCTTTTTCCCTCTCATCTTTTTCAGTTCGAGAACATTATTGATACTTGTTATGGGTGATTCTTTGCTACTTTGTGTACAAACTGAGGGCAAATTCTAAAGGTAGCCTGATGAATGATGAATTATCCTTTCTTTTATTAATTTCTGAACTGATAATGGATTTCAGAGGAAAGTAGACTCTTACCTGGAAACTATCTACTTGATGTACCTATGGACAGATAGACATTACTAACTCAAGGAAAAAAGGTCATAAATATTTTTTGAAAAAACATTTATCTAAATGTTCTGCCTCAGTTTCCGTTCTAAGGTTCCCTGGCTGCACAAGATGCATGTCAGAGCAGAATGAGCCCTTTGAGTGCAGAGTTAGCACAATTCTGGTAATACCTTTTCAGTCATTTCCGATACCTGTCTGGAAGGGGAAATGACTACTAGCTCCTCCATATGTCTGTAGTAAGGCCACAGTAAATACCATAAGCTGTTACTCTCTATGAGGATTGTTAGTGATTGTGCTGTGACTATAGTGTGAGACAGGGAATGATGATTGTTTGAAACTGGTTAATTTTTAGCAAACAGATAAGGTATAAGGTTCTACAGTGTTTTTCTTACAATGATCATTTCCATTGGGATCAGCCATGTGGAAGCTCTGAGCACATCTTATAGAGCTTACTCAGATCTGCCAAGTTAAAGGAAATAGAATAGGCTTGAGCACTACGCCTCCTCTCTTTCTAAAACTGAGTTGATGTAACAGTGGCTGCTCCTAGTTTTCTATCTTTCCTTCTAAAAGCTAGAAGAACATAAGGGTTTAACTATCCTGCAAGCATGTAGCTCCAGCAACTGTAACAGTAGCTATCCATCAGAAACCCAGGAAAGCCCTACATTTAGGACCACTTAGTATTCTTAACATTTATGTTTCATTGAGAGAAATTTTTGATATCTCTAAACTGCTAGCTGCTCACAAGAGTCTATATCACCCTTTGAAACTTTTAAACATTTGTTTTTATTTTTAGTAATGCTTAATTCCTTTCTTAATAGAAGTGACTAAAAAGGATTAAGCCCATAAGCAATGAAGTGAATACTAAAGAATGGAAGAAAAGATGCTTTGTCGGCAGATTATACAAAGCCATCAGAAAAAGCAATTTCAAAAACAGGGAGAAAGAAGAAATATTGAGTAAGCATGACTTTTACAGATAAGTACCGACACCCACAAAAGGCAAGGTATTGGGAATTTAAGTTAAACACACACACTGGCATGAAATATGAAGCAGTTAAAAAGAAAGCAAAACAGATTTGTTAGGAATCAATTCAAAGTAAAACAGTTTCTCCAACTATCAACATCCCATTCTGTAAATCCATCATTTCCTTACCATAAACAGGCCTAATACAGGTCTTACATACCAATTAAGACCTCAAATAAAGTATAAATATGGATTATTTAGTGCATAGGTATTGATTTTGACTTCCACACAGGGGTAACTTTAACTGCCTCAGAGACTAAATCCTATCCTAAGAAGTAAACCAATTTTGGTTTGTTGAGGCCAGATGTCATCTGTAGAGGCAGCTGGACACTTACATTAAGAGAAACCACATTTGTTCAAAAACATAATTTACTTCTTATATGAGAATCAAAAGACTTTGAAATAAAGGCATTTCCATCCAGAAGATCTTGAATAAGAGCTGAATGCATGATTTGCCACAAATAATGTATTACAAAAATAGCTTTATTCTTTTTAGAAATGGTTTGCCAACAGCTTATACAATTCATTAATCCTCTGAGTAATTCTTATCTGCACATCATATATCTGACAGGCTTTAAGCATTTTCCTTGATTATATATTTCACAAAAAGGTTTTAATATATACAATTTGTGTAACTGACTTATTAATGGACACACCATAGATTTTGAATTCCTGTATTCAATTTCAGGACTTGTGCCATTTGCAAACAGCACTTCATCATTTGTCGTGTAGTCACAGAAATGATCTATTTTAGAAATGAAAACAAAATCCTCACCATCTTCAAAAAGTTGGCTATTTCAACATTCCTATGGGTAAAGCAGTTGCTTTGCTTCCCCCTTTTCTGCTCCTATTTTTGACAGCTCCTACTTTTGTGCCTTTTACATCTTTTTTTTTATGTCTTTTCCAAATAAGATGCTTTTCTTATCACTGACTTACTTGATCAATTCACATTAGCCCCTACTTTCTTTCTTATGGAGGGAGCAGTGTTTATTATTAATGAATATTTCTTCAAATGCAATATTTAGTCATGAAATAGGTCAGTTTAGCTTAGAGAGACATATATTCCATGTGTTGGATTCAACCCATAGGTAGATACCGCACTAAAGATAAAAAGAAATAAAGTTTATATTTGTTTTCCCCAGTATTTTAGTGACTATAATACTTTTTAATGTGTAGACTGCTGTATCACACATTCAGTGTCTGAAGTACACTGTCTCCCTAAGCATTAGATTTATATTGTGTGCATTCCAGAGGTGAATATAATGACCTCTTTCACCTTGTCCAAAGGTCAGCCTTGTCAAACTCACAGTAGTCAATATCCTACGGTGAATCCATTTAGCACAGGAGCATGGCCCAAACAGGGACTCTGGAGTGCAAGGTACTCAGATGCATGGGTCTGACAAAGACAAATAGCATAGGGCTGCACTATGTGAGCAAGGACAAAGGGACACCTTCTTACCTCTGCTGTATGAGAAACTGAAGCCCACTTAGTTTTCTCCAGCATGCATTTAATGATGTGAGGAGACACTTAATACTTTGAAGGCTTTGATTTAAGAAGTGAAAAGCAAAGAAATACAATGGCTAGATCCCACACATTTCTTTAAAAAAAGAAGAAAAGTTGAAGCTCATTCATTTTTCATCTAGAATTAGGCAGAGGGTCTATATTAATTAATAGAGTACTATTATTCTACATTTCCCAATTTAGAGCACTACAATAGCTACTGGTTACATGATGAGAACAAGGTTGTGACCAGCAGTTGACACAGTTTTGATTTATATAGCTCTTAACTTGTTACTGGCCCTTCTGATTAAGTTATTTGAGCTGGTATTGGGGTACAGGAAATTTGTGAATAGAAATGAAACGTTTAGACTGGTTTCTGATAATTTGGGTTAGACACACTATTTTTTTCTTTAAAAACACGGGAACTTGAAGAACTTGAACAAGAACTTATGTAAAAGAGAATTCATACGAAGTTGTATAAACACAATACAAAAATGAATTCATCCCATTTCCCATATCCCAATACAATATATGCTCTGTTTTTTTAAAGAACTAAAACATATCAAACTCGATACATATTAGGCTTTATGCATTTTATATTTTAAAAGTTAAATTTGGGGAAGAAACTACCTTAGTGTTCCTTTAATTCAGGATCGCTTATAATGCAGGTGCAGTCTTTTTTCAGTTAAAATTCCATAATGATCTGTAATATATTTAGAATTAGGATTGTATTCTCCATTTGGGGACAGATTCACTTCTCAGTTATTTTAACATAAATCATAATAAATAACCCAACAGAGTCAATGGAGTCAAATCTCTGTAAAATCACTAGTAGGTTCCAATCCTAGAAACACTCAGCATGTACTTAATGTTAAGAAGAAACATTGACTTCAATCGGACTACAAACAGCGTGCAAAATCAAGCCCATTCATGAGCCTTTTCAGTACTGGGGCTTTAGGGAGCTCACAAACTGGCCTTTGATGTCCACTTATAATCCCCAGTATAATTAACGGGAGTTATACAGGCAAAAGCAGTTATACATCAAAAGCAGAGTAAACATACAGTGTATCCATACTAACCAAATAATTCAGAGAAGGAATCCCTAAATATTCATTGACTCCCTGCTGGCAAAAACCATTATTTATTATTACTACCTACAAAATTAAGTAGTGACCTTGAAAATCCCATTATATTCTAATGATTCCAAAAGTACTTTCAATTCAACACAAAATGTGTATTTATTTGAGAAACCAATGCAGTTACAATGGAATTAGAAGACTGCACGCGCGCGCGCGCGCGCACACACACACACACACACACACGAAAAGAAAAAGAAAAGAAAAGAAAAAGAAAAAAGAAAAACTAGTATTTCTTTTTTAACTTCTTGTGATAGATGGTACAAACTGTCTAGGGCTCTATAATGGATCTTCATGATCATGATGTATCTCTGTTCCAGTTTTCCTAATAAAGGAAAGCCACATCTGATTATTCAGTGGAACTTGAAGGCTCCAGAGGAATGATGGATCCAACTTCCCACACTGAGGAGACAGAGATATGATAGCTGTATCCTGCTAAAGCCAAATTCACTGTATTTTGTTTTTAATGAAAGGGCCAACAAAGCTGATAGTCTTTATGGGAAAATAGTCTTCTAAGGTCATTTTCCCAAGTGCTTGAGGATTTTACTGGGATGAGTGCTGGAAACAAAAGCTCTAAACACTGTTTATTCTTTGATTATTTAAGGAGTGCATCCTAAAATCTTGTGGCAACAAGGATTTCTTTAGATTTGTTGATTTATCATATAAAAAAGACCTTTACTCACACCGATGTACTACTAGGTCACACTAGTTACCTGAGTGCATGTGGCATAGTTAATATTGGAACAAGTGCCTTGAGTTTATCTGCGGTGTTTTCTTTCTAGGCAAAAACCTGGAGAATCCTGGATTCAGGAGACAGAGGTGCTGCTGAAGTCTATGCTATGATTTTGTTTGTTTGTTTGTTTCCTGCTGCTTCCAAGACAAGAATGTAGAAAAAGCTGCAAATTTGGGTTTATGCTCATTGAATTTTGTGATTAGAAGCTTAATTTCAAATTCATCCACCCCTAGCTTCCTAGCATCTGCAATATATGTTTTTCTATTTAGGTACTTCATTACTATTTTGTGTTCTTTATCTCACCTCAGATAGGATGCAAAAATGCTTCTAGACATATCCATGCATTTTTATTTTTTTTTTATACAAAACGTCTCTGGATATTGAAATAATAAGTCTATTGTACAGTTCATTAGTTGTGAATATATGCTCAGTTTTTAGCTCTGCAAGTATAATTACTGCTTTGGGACAAATTAAAGTCAACTCTTTTTTATTGAAAGATCAATATGCCTGACCACATCATAAATAAAGACTTCCTCCAGGGAAAAGTTTCCTCACATTAATTGTCCTTTGGAGATTTTTTTTTCTCCAAGCCTTCTTCAGTATCTTGAACTGAAATGTAGATCAAGAGGAGATAGCCTCTTTTCCATATGTTCTTGTAATGTCCTTACTATATCAGAAGCTAATGTGAAAGACAGAGAAATCCAGGGAATTTACATATTTTGGTGGCTACTAAACTGTTTGGTTTGAGGCACATCGCAAATGTTAAGAATGGCAAACTTTTCAGCAATGATCTTGTAGTACATCTAAATGAGATATTGAGATCAATGAGATGTAAAATATCAAGTTTCCCCTGCAATCTTTGGACACCTTTCAATATTCTGCAGACCAGAGGACCACAGAGCTTATATTTCATTCCCAAAGTTTTCATTTGTAAAAGGCTTCAGTTGTAGAAGACACAAAAAAAGAATTGTGACCAGATATAGTTTGAGTAACCACATACCTAATCTAGAGATTTCCACACATCATGACATTAAAAAACCCCCCATCAAAGTAGATCCAGCAGAGATAGAGAATTATTAATGTCTTTGGTCTATGTATCTGAAATACTGTGTGTACCCCAAGTGTACAGGTTCAGAGAAGGACACCTGGATTAATAAAGGGAACTGAGAGTTTATTCCAAGAGAGGAGACAAAAGCAACCCTTTGGTTTGTTCATATGAGCTGGGAATAAACAGCAGGTAAGGAAAGGAAAGGAAATTTTAAAGATAAAAGTCAACATGGCAAAGAAGACAAATCAGTGTAAACTGACCATGAATACAATTAGGATGGAAATAAGAAAAAAAGTCTTCTAACCATCTTGAGCAGGGAGATATATGGGACCATGAAAAAGCAAGACAAATGGTGTGTGGCTCAGTGAGACAGATGGAAGTTTTTTTTTTTTATTGAAATATTTACAATATTATATATATATATATCATACCGTGGTCTGAGCCTCAGATATATCAACTATCAAACTAAGATATATAAACTATCAACTAAGATATGTAAAAGAACCAAATTTAAGTAAAGTCATAATTGTAATCTTATGCTGATAAGACTTTTATAATATACCATATTTTATTTATATATATATATATGCTACATCTGATAATGTGTTGCAATATATATTATATTATATTATATTATATTATATTATATTATATTATATATGAGAGAGAAAGAAAGAGAGAGAGAGAGAGATAGGGGTAGGGGCGGGATTTGGGATTTTATTTTACAAGAGATTTTGCAGCTTTTAAATAGGGAGCACCAGAATTCTTACTAGTGAGGCAGGTGGCAGGATCCAGGCAAAGGAGCCTGCTCAGGGATGGCATAAGTGTATAAATGTATTAGGCAATATATGTTATGGAATTTTTAACATTTATTTAATATGTTGATCTGCTGTGTAACCTATAGTTTCCCAAACACAAGTAAGGTTATAAATCCAAAATTTACTCTGATAAATCTTTTGTAATGCAACACATTATCAGATGTAGCATATATATATAAATAAAATATGGTATATTATAAAAGTCTTATCAGCATAAGATTACAATTATAACTTTACTTAAATTTGGTTCTTTTACATATCTTAGTTGATAGTTTATATATCTTAGTTTGATAGTTGATATATCTGAGGCTCAGACCACAGTATAATCTATGAAATAAATGGGCGGTGAGGATTGATTAGACTTTTTCTGGGAAGGCAGTGAAAAGCAGAAGATAGATTGGAGATGTTAATGGTAGACTGTGTTACTGAGGAAATGTGTTGCAGCTTTCTGTACTAGTAAGTGTATGTATACATGGCTGTACAGCAGCTTTGTTACTTGCACTGTCATTTAGTACTTCCTTTTGGAAGTAATAAAAGATGGCACAGTAACAGCCCATACTGCACCATGCTGGCCACACATGATTGTTTTTGGCTGCTACGTTGCTGTAGCAACATGCTATAAAGAGGGAGCATGTTGCTATGGCAATGTAGCAGCGGTGTCATGGTTTTTGCCAACAGATGCCATGGAACCACAGCACATCACTATGGCACCGTAGCATCTTGTGTAGATATGCCCACTGTGTACAAAGCTTTAAGTTAACACATATGTGTGGTCCCCAATAATAAAGCTACAAGAGCTGTACAGCCTCTGGTCACAAAATATTTTTTAATAAACACAAAAGTATAGTACCCTTCATTTCTATACCTCCACTTTTCATATCTCAGTTCCTCAGATTTAAAGAGTAACTCTAAAATGAGTTATATATGGGATTATAGTCAGTTCATCATGGATCAGTGCATAAAACAAAATTCAGTTCTTCCCTAAAACTAACGTTTTAATCCAGTAGACATTAACAGCTGACATCTTGGGTCCAAAATCTGTTATCACTATGGAGACATGGAATGTCACTTTAGGTCATCACATTGTATTTTTTTTTTTAGGAACGCAGGAAATGATACTCAGCGGTGTCAGATAAAAAACAGCCATGGGCAACTGGTGCCACCTTAGTCAGGGGGAGGCACATACCCCCTCAGTGACCACTCAGAGACTGGGGGGGTCCCCCCATGGCCAATCTCGCTGACTGGGGGAGGGGGTCCCCCCCATAGCCAATCATGCCATCCAGGAACTTGGGAAGTGGCTGCAGTGCTCCTGGAAGTAGCTGCGACACTTCATCCAGCGTTCCCAATCCCCGGTCGGCACTCACAGGGGAGGACATCAGTGCTCCCGTCTGCCCTCCCCACCTGTCACCTAAGCAGGGAGCACTGCCTGTCAGGGGGTGCCCTACACATCACCACTGCAAAGAACAATGGTCTCAGGTTGAAGCAAGGGGAATTTAGGCTGGATATTAGGGAAAAAAAAAACAACTCTCACTAGGAGGGTAGTGAAGCACTGAAACAGATAACCCGAAGAGATGGTGGGATATCCATCCTTTGAGGTTTCTAAGGCCAAGTTCGACAAAGCCCTGGCTGGAATTATCTAGTTAGGATTGGTCCTGCTTTCAGCAGGGAGTTGAATTAGATGTCCTTCTGAGGTTCCTTCCCTAATTTTCTGATTCTATGATTCTTTTGGTAATTTATGGGAAATTATTGGCCAAATTGAAAAGGCTGGGATCTACCAAGAGAATGGAAAGGTAGACCCCCATGTTTCATTCATTGTCCACCTGAATATCACCAACAGGGTAAGTATGAAGCAGTCAATACTACATTGCCACTATGAGTATGAAATATTAAATCCAGGAAGACTATGAAGGATATGTGATATTATTTTGTCTCTGGGATCTTATTCTACTTTAAGACACTGGAGAACTGCATAGACCTGAGCCAACATGAAGCCAGAGTTTGTGTTGACTTTTATTCTTAATTCAATTCCCATTGTTATTAATAGAATATTATTATTTTGTCCAAGGGGGGTTGGACAGATGACTTACAAAACTACAGGAGAAATTTAAGGCCAGACTTTTCAAATTATTGTATAGAAAGAACTTGCATTGAATGCACTACAATGCTAGCATGGAGTTGTTCTTGTGTAATACAAGTAGACATAGCAAGTATGGGTGGTGAAGGTTAATTTAGGAAAAAGCTTCACAAACTACCATGAAACTAAGTTTAAATTTCCTATCAAAAGTTTGCAAAGTTAAAGATTTTGAAGTTTGGTGTAATGCTAGAGGACATTACTTCCATTTACTTGTGTGTAGCATCATTATCCTGATACACCCATGATGTGCAGGGTGAAGCAAGCATATTAAAGATAGATTCATAATTAGATCTGGGGTACTTGACTAATTAGCACAATGGATAAACTAAATTTGTATTTCATTAGGGCAAGATGCATTAGTGTCCTCCTGTGCTGTTTCATGTTTGATAGATTAAATTGTGGTGGAATATTTCTAGTACATTATGTTCCAGGGATTCACATGGTGAAATCAGGCAACATGACAAAAGAAGTTATGAGCTAAATATTGTAGGGGTACAGAAAATGGAAAGAAGTAATTTGAATATGTCACTGTGAGGTTCTTAATAATTTTGTATTTGAGGTGAGATGATTACTCTCCCAAACAGTGTTGTTGATGTCATTTAGGGATATTAGTCCATAATCAAAACAAACAAATGAACAGAGAACATGAACATCATGTAAGAGCAACACTTCCTGGAGTATAGATTTGGAAATGCCAACAGAGAGTAAAAACATTGAACTCTTTTTTCTAGGGCTGATTGTCTTGGGCTTTGACTCATATCAAAACAGGACAGAACAATAACAATAATTTACACATGCAACTTAATGGCAATTAACTTGAATTAACTTCCCTTGTTCTGGGGAAAAGGTATTATTTCATTACTTCACAGGCACTTAATGAGTGCATTTACACATGCCATTAAGACAATGCAATAAATTCCTGAGCAATTTGTGCTGGAGTTAGCTGCTCCCAGGTACAGTATCTGCATGTGCACCCACAACTGCAGCAGTTTGAACCAGGGTAGTTCTGGGCTGGCAGCCAGTGCAGGAACTAAGCTCTGGGAGCTGGGTGGCGGTTTTGGTTGTTGGAGGGGCTAGCTGGCAGGCATTCCCCACACTTTAGCACCCTCATGCCCCAGCTAGTCCATCACCATCTACATGTGTGCTTCAGTGCACATAATTTCTCTGCTGTAGGATAGTAGTGTCCCCAACAGTACAGTATTATCCTACAGTGGAGTTAATTAACTTACTGAGCCCTAATACCAGTGAATGTGTAGATGGTTATGCTTTACTGTGGAGTTGACTAATTAACTCCACAGTAAAGTACACATCTACAAGTGAAGATGCACGCAAAGTGGTACGGCAGTCTTGTAGGTCTGTGGCCCCCTCAACACATTACAGGAATTGGACAATTAACTGGTTAATTGCACAATTATCTGGAGACCAGCTGCATGTGCAAAGTAGCTATCATCACACTATATAAAACTCCAGCCAGCTATTCAGTTAGATCTTGAAAATGTGTACTAACGTTATAGCTTGTTGCTATTGAGCTTTAATTTGTCTGTGTGCTACGGTGTTCCAATCCCTGAGGCTTGGGGGTATGGGAAACCCCTGGACCCTGGGGATCATGGCTTCCCTGATCCCTAGGGCTCAAGGGTGCAGGAAACCCTTAGGGCTGGAGAATCACTAAAGGGGTAATCTCCCCACCCCAGGGATGTAGGAAACCCCTAGGGCCAGAGAATTGCAGTGATCCTCCTGCCCCAGTGATCCTCTGGCTCCAGGGGTTTCCCACATACCTGGGGTGAGAAGATTGCTACACTGGTGATCTTTCAGCCTCAGGGTACATGGGGTACCCTCATGCCTAGGAGCCCCTCACCTGTGGTGTATGAATGAATCGCACACTGTGTGAACTGAGCATTGGATCCAAACAGCACCTCTAGATTCACATGTGGAGGGAGCCTATGACTCACTGAAATAAAAAATAAAAACAGATTGAATTTGGTCAAAATTCCTGAGAAAAAATTATTGGAGAGGAATATTAACCTAAAACTAGTGGTAAATCTGTGCAGCTCAGGATGATAAAGGAAATTATGAGGCATAGGGCTTTTAGAGATTTAAATTTCCACAATTAATATTATATTTTAGTAAACTTTCAATTTAGGGTTATAGGAAATACACCAAACTAATAAATATATCTCTGATTACCCCTTCATTTACTCATTTCATGAAGATCCTTTTGAATCAGCTCTCTTTGTTGATAGTCATGGAAATCCTGAAAGTCACCTGTTCCATGTTGTAAAGCTTGGCTTCTCACCTGCTCTAGAGAGAAATGTTCTTCCTTGAGGTGGATTTATCATCCACCCTGAAGGGCTGTCTCCTTGGAGATTAAACATGAGGTAATTCTCCAAAATCAGCAGTTTTCTTGAGCAATAATTTCTTTACATACATGTTCAAAAGCATTAAAAAAAAATCAGTAAAAAGGACATGATTATCTTATATGTGTTAGGATCATATTTTGTTATGAGAGTATCAAGTATAGCTCAACTTCCGTTACAGAAAATGATTAATAAACTTCACATTTTGTTATCAGCATAAAGTCACCTGTCAAACACCCCACACACACCAGGCATAGGTGACAGCCCTTTTCCATCATGCATTTTTTTAATCAATCTTTGTTATTGTTCTAAAGGCATAAAGGTGTTAGGTAGCTTCATTCCTCAAAGGCCTTGTCTATACTTATGTGGTTCTGACAGCAGAGATCAGCAAAGACCTTGGTTTCCCATACCCCTGGGGTGGGGTTGCACCCTTGCAGTGATCCTCTGGTCTGGGGGTTTCCCACACCCCCAGGGCAGGAAGGCCATCACAGCAGTGATACTCCAGCCCCAGGGGTGTGTAGAGCACAACCCTGTGGCTAGGAGCCCATCAGCTGGGGTGCATGGGGCTCCCAGCCACAAGAACTTGCTTCTTGCCAGTACAGAGGGAGCACTTAGGATATGGCCGGAGGCATAATTGTGTGAATTGTGCATTAGATTCCATCGCACCCTTTCCTGCACAAATAAAGGAGGCCTGTAGGATCTGAGGATAAAAGGTTTTGTTCCGTGAAGAAACCCAAGGTCTCTTTTTAACTTGAATGATCATACCCAGAAACTTATAAAGCTACTGAATTTAAGTGACTAAGAGTTTAACTAACTAGATTATGGTTTGCAAAGGTAATATTGGTTCAGTCCCCAGCCATTTTATTTTTGTGATTCAAAGCAAATTTAAAGTGTTTAATTCATAAACAACTTAATAGTATTTCAATATTTAACACTGTATTGAGGACTCCAGAACCTTATCTAACCTAAGTTGGGTGGATGAGTCATGAGTACTATATATGTGCTGTGTTTGTTTTTTCACTAAAAATTTCTCTGTCCTCTCTACTCCAGTTTTTAAGTAGTCTTGTGTTTCATTCTTTCTTTTCTGTCCTATTTATCTTTCTGTCTTGTCATTGAAGTTTTTCCCCTTCTCCTGTCATTCTCTTTTTTCTCCCACAATCTTTTCTGACATAGAACCAAACCTAATATAATTTGAAGTCAAGCTGAACCTTGACTCCTACAGCATATTACAATTAGGAAAAAAAAAAAAATTACCAATCTTTATTTACAAACAAACACTGAAGGCCAAAACCTGGCCCTATTGAAGTCAATAGTTGATTTGTCATTGGCTTGAAATCTACCTTGAGTGCTTGCAGTCTGCAAAAATAGTCTATTGGTGACTGTGTTAGTGGCTGATATATCCACAACAGAGAGATTATCTTAAATTTCTTACTGACATTTTCAGTTAATTCACCTTTGAATGAGTGCACAGACATACAAATATCTCCTGAGAGTCATGTTCATGAGTTAAACATATACCCCAGCTCTGTGTGGTACATTATCCTTGATGTTAACTGTAATATTAGCAAGTGGAAGGGTCTAATTATGATGCAAATAACTATGGATATTATCTGTATATGAACAAACATATGGTATAAGATTCCTGAATGAACCCCTACTGCCCAGATATTTTAGTGATCCAGGACAGACTAGTATCACCATTTATCTCCCATTCTTATTATATTTTCTATAGACAATATTAAAAGCGTCTGTAAGTTTGACTGTGAATAGTTAATGCTATTTGATACTTTTCAGCAGCCCAGCACGGTTGCATCTTATTAAGATTTAGGAATGAGAACATCTTTAACAATTCATTAAAATGCATGTTCTAATTAAAAATAAGTCACATGATTCATATTGCAGAGTCTTGTGGGTAACCACTAAATCATGATTCAATAATATATTCTCTGTTATGCTGTCTGCAATAGCTATGCTTTTCCTTGTGATGTATATTTGCTCATTGCTAATCAATACTTAACATTTTTTTATCACAAGATTCACATATGCATCTTTGAATAGCATCTTCATACTTTAGAAACAATGTGAAGACATTCCAGTGCAAAGGAACATTCCATCTAATGTTTGACAACTCTTAATAATTTGAAGACTAAACAACCTTTCAGATTCAATATCTACAAAAGAAACTACAACTCAGACTTTTTAAAGCAAATAAGCTGTCTAACATCCATTGAAACCAAACGAGAGTCTTGTAGAAATATTCTTACTCATTAAAACATAGTATAAATGTACCCAATACTGTTAAATATTTAGTCACTCCACAATGATGCATGTACATTTGCTTATCTCATTCTGAAAAGTGAGCTAAAGTGTTTGTTAACAAATGCTATTCTCTGTCTGTTGCACAGAGCTAGGTATGCATTACTATATGTCTAATTTGGTATGCAGCTCTCTGTGAGATATTTTGACCCATCCAGGTCTTCAGTAGTTGCAAATCTATAACCAAAGAATTGTATCATTAATTTGCAAGGAGGGAATGCAGCAGTGATTACAGTCATTAAAATAAAGTCTTCAGAGAAAAACTTGAAAGCTATTGTCATTTGTCATTTGATTTGAACTACTTTACATGACTAAAGCACATCAGGCTATTAAAAAAAAAAAAAACTAACAAAAATATAGCTGACTCACTTACCATATTAGTTACCAAAACATATGTAGGGATTTGGATTTGTGGAAAGAATATCCTTGAAGACTCAGGAGGAAAGATGCCATAGAGGCCAATTAACCCAGGAATATTGTTGCTAATCCTGTCTGGTTTTATAGTGGAACATACGTGCATAAATACATGATAGAAATGAAATTTTTATTTCACTAAGCAGCTTTTTAAAAGTAGCTGTTAAATACATAGTCATACTGATAACAGTACAGCACCTACCATTGTAATAGAGATCTGCAAACAACTAATTAGGTCCTATACCAGCTTTGTGGGGTACACATTATTCTTCACCTTTTAAAGATAGGGAAACTGATGCATGGAGCTGGGAAATATCACACAGAGAGTTGATAATAGAGCCATAATTAAAGGTCCAGAATAACAGTGGTTGTCTCTCAAAAGCATTCTACCTCAAACAAGAAAACGTGCCAGCTGCATAAAGGTCATTATTAATCACTATTAGGAAAGAATATTCCATATTATATATTATCTTCTATGGACGCTGATTATTGCATTTAATGTATGCAGTTTAGGCACTAAATGCCCTGGTTCAATAAAGAACTGAAGCATATGCAAAAATTCAATTTTTGGAAAATATTAAAATGTCTGCTTTTTTTACTTTATTCTAACCTCTTTCCTTTTCTCCATTTTGCTACCGAAGAAGGTGAAGAGGAAAAGGCAGAGAAAAGGATCAAGCAATAAAACCTGCAAAATCAAAACCAGAAAACGAAAAAATATTTAAGTCTAAGAAGTAGAACATTTAATTAAAAAGGAAAAAAAATGTAAACAGACCAACAAAGTTAAAAGGAAAAACTATCACCAGCTTTTATATTAAAGATAGAGAGTACATGTGTGTGTGCATGTATGCACACATGCATAGTTTTCTAACTTTCTACTTTGTATGGAGTCACAGGAATATAAGTTAATTAATAGAGATGAAAATCAAAACAAAATTAAACCAAAGCATAAAGTTGTATCTGATAACCAGAGAAGAATTGTAGTCTTTCATGGAATACAAATTTCTGCATACCATTGAAGTCTATCCATCTGTACTCAGTCTCAATACAGTGGCTCGTTGCACATCTCTACTGTCACTGCTCTTCTTTTACTAGACTTGTCATCCAGCTGCACTATGCCACATGGGGCACCTTACTCATAGACAATCATAGTCAAATCTTTAGTTATGAAATTACTACACTCTTCTATACATGTCTTCATAATGTCCTCATCCTAGCAGGATGCAGTATACTAGGAGCAACCACATCCTAGGGGCATCTAAGAACTTGCATGGCGATTATGTGATATCTCTAGTTCACTCAAAATATTAATTCAGGAAAGTCCAATGACCTGCATTATAGAGGAAGTCAGATGAATCATAGAATCATAGAAAAGTAGAGCTGGAAGGAACTTCTGGAGATCATCTAGTCCAGCTTCTTGTCAGAGCCAGGATCATCCTTATCCAAACATTCCATATCTATTATTGTCTAAATTATTACTATACAGTCACTCTGGTACACAACCTAACTACCCACAGGTAAAGTGGGGAACAATAGCAGTTGATGTCCTGTTGCTGCAAGGGTTGTCAAAATATGCTGAAGAGATCCAAGGAAGAAGGAAGAGGCCTTTGTGCCCTGCTACAGAAGAAGGCAATCCTGCAACACAGTCTGTACCAATCTGACCACTGGATAAACTTATTTACTGATCTTAAATATGTCCTTTAGTCTGATCCTGAGCACAGGGGCAAGATGCTCTAGCCAGGGACTTCTAGGTTTTAGTCCCAGCAGGAACATTGGTGTGTCCTGATCAAAATCCCCAGCAGCCAGCACCCAATGCTTTGGTGGAAAGCAGAAAAAACCCCCAAACCATGACAAGTGTGGCAACAGGAGGGGAAAAAAAGATTCCTTCCCAGACCTACGTGGCAACCAGCAAAGCTCAGAAGCATACCCAATTCATAGCATAGGAATAGCTACTACTAGATCATTTCTGAACAGTGCTTATCTTGAACAATACCAAAACTTCCCTAGGCAGTCTATTCCACTGCCTCAGATGGCAAAGGGTTCAAGGGGCCAGCCTGCCAGACCAGGGCTGCTCCAACCTGGCTCAATGTGCTGTGCAGGAGCTGCCTGGTGCACAGCAGGCAGTTTCTGCACTGAAGTACTCTCATGCCCCAGTAAGCTCTGTAAGTATCTACACATGAATTGCTGCACACAAAAACCTCCACCATGGGATAATACTTGTATTTACAAATACTAACCTTCACTAGTTTATGGTGGCCTAATAGGACTGTGCATGTAGACACTGAAATGTTTACAGTGAAGGTAATTAGTCAGATCCACAGTGAACATCTCATGTAGATGTACCCCCTGATAGCTAATCAAAACCTATTTTTCTGTAACTTCAAGCCACTGGTTCATATCCTGCTCTCTGCAATAAGACAGAAAAGGTGTTCTCCCTCTTCCTTATGGCAACCCTTCAGATATTTGAAGATTCCTATCATGCTCCTTCTTAATTGCCTCTTCTGCAAGCTCAACATGCCAACTTCCTTCAACCTCTCTTAGTCTGCCTTACCTTCTAATCCCTTTATAATTTTTGTCTTCTGCTTCTTGGCTTCTTGTAAGTTCTCTGTATCCTATTGAAAACGTAGAACCCCAAGCTGTACACAATATTCTAAATGAGGTCTAATTAGTAGGGCTGTGCAAAATTTCACCGGCTGTTTCATTTCGATGCTGTTTCAACTCATTTCAAGCTTGAAACAATGAAATTGAAATGAAACAAAGGGCTTCAAAACAGCCTTGAAATGAAATGACAGCTGTCAAAACATTTCAAAAGCTTTGAAACATTTCAAGTTTCAAAGCTGAAGCTGGGCTTGCCTGCAGGGAAGCAGAAAGTAAGGAGAGGGAGGGGGAGGAGGGGAGAAGGACTGCTCTGATACTGACTTTGTAGCTGGCCAGTGACTGTGATCCTTCCCTGAGGTCCCTTCCAATCCCAGTGCTCTTGGGGGGGGATGGAAAAACAGCATTAAAAGCAGCACTGTTTGAACTGGGCTGGTTTCTGCCTTGGGGTCAGTTACTGAGTTATCTTCCAGAAGCTCAGCAGCGTTAGACAACAAAAGCTACTACCACTGATTTTCTACTTGCTAGTCTAACAAGTGGGATTACCTTTTGCTTTTTTTATATACCCTTTTATTTTATTATTATATTCCTTGATTGATTGTTTTCAATTTATTCCTCCCTCAAAATCCTCTTTTTGTTTAATGTATTTTGATTCTTTTCAAATCTGTGCTGTCTCTCACAGTGTGCATTCCAATCACTGTGCCGGGAAGCACAGGATAATTATATTGCATATTATAAAATAAAATGTATATAGGAAAACATATACATTTATACAGGGTTGTAGGTTGTAGCCATGTTCGTCTAAGGATATAGGCAGACAAGGTTCTTTGGGTGAACCTGATATCTTTTATTAAACAACTTAAGTAATTGGGAAAAAAATAGCAAGCTTTGGGGTTTAAAAACCCTTTGCCAGGCTGAGGAAGTCTCTGCAGTTGGTCTATGCTCTTCCTGGATGGAAGGAATTTACTACTGTGTGGTAGGTACATGGTTTGTGCCACACAATGCTAGTAATGAACTACTGTGCAGTAGTAACAAACTACTATATAGTCAGAATCTCATGTAGACATGGCCTTTGTGTCTTGCACCTAATTTCCTATTGATGCAGCCCAAAATCACATTTACCTTTTGTGCAGCTGCCTAATACTGCAGATTCATGTTAAGTCTGTGTTCCACCAGGACTTCAGCATCCTTTTCTGTGGTACTGCCATTAAGCCAGTTACTTATTAGGTATTTAGTATTTGATTATTCTTCCTGGGATTTAGCATCTTGTATTTGTCAGCACTAAACTTTATCCTGTTAGTTCCAGTCCAAATTTCCAATTTAGTAGGATCCTTCTGAATTGCACTCCTGTCCTCCAATGTGTTTGCAGCCTTTCCCAGTTTCAAGTCACTTGCAAGTTTGCTCAAGCAGCTCTCTCTTCCAGTATCCAAATCATTAATAAGCATACTGAACATCACTTCACCCAGGAAACATCCTTGAGGATATCCACTTAAACCTGCTGTCATTATGACATAGATCTATTGATAATTGTCCTTTGTTTGCAGCTACTGAGCCAACTGTCTACCTCATAGTAGTTTTATCTGGCCAACTATTTCCAAATTATTTGTGAGAAATGTGACACGTTCTGAGCCCAGAAATGGTCAGATGTGTCTTTGAGACACATTCCAGAGGTTCTCTCACCAGGTTGCCTTTCACCCCAAACCTCTCTCTTCTATCTGCTGCTTGACCACTGAGAACAGACTAAGATGATCCACAGGTCACCTCCCTGCCTAATTGTGCCTCAGCTTTACCTGCCTCATTAAGGCCTTGCCAGCTCTTAACAGAGCGGATTTTGCCAGCTGGAAAAATCTCATTCTTGTTGAGTCATGTGCTCAGAAATGATAGCTCCCCCGCTTCCTTGATAAAGGAATCTGTATGGTCAAATGCTCTGAAATTGAACTTACCACAGACAATAAAGTTATAAAAGTAAACAGAGCTTTATTATAAAAACAAGTTTAAATGTAAGAAATCAGTAAACATATGTTGATATAGACAGTAATATAAATATAAACAAATAAATGGAAATATCAGAACAGCCACCTGATCTTACTCTACATCTTAAAGCTAAGACTGCAACTTCTATTTAGCTCACCAGATTAGAAAGTGACTCCTGCCTCTGACTTTGTCAGGATCTCCTTCAAATTCTCTTGTCAGCCTATTTCACTCAGGCCACTGGCTGAGGGACCAAAGCTCCTTATTATGCCCAGGAAACTTTAAACAAACACTTGCTGTCATGGCAAGACTTAAACATGGTTTCTTATTTAGTCATTCTTATTTTACATTCAAAAGCTTGTCTAGCTTTATCCCAATTACATAGTTGGTCCAATAAAATATATCACCCTAAGAAATCCTTGCCTCCCACATAATTTCTGGATCATGTTGGCTACAACATCACTTTTGCTTACCAAATCAGAAATCCTTCCTAACCTAATTGGCTACTTGAAGACTGTAAAACAACCCCAAGAAATTGCACTTTACTTTAAACTCAATGCTTTCTTGCATCAAGCCCCATAAACGCCCAGAAGAGGCAGTGCCTTAGTTGGACCCAGCTCACCCAACATGCTTCAGTGGGGCTTTTTTGTTACATTTATCTAATACCTGATTGAATCAGCTTTAGTTAAAAGAGCCAAAAGCCCCACTGAAGTGCCCAATCCATACAGATGTTGCATAGACAGGTTGAAGTAACATGCTGCTTCTTCTGGTAAAGTCCAGGTTTTTTTGGTGGTTTTGTTAGTTTGTTTGTTTGTTTTTTTAATGTCTGCAAGCAACCATTATGACCAGGACAACATTTACATCCCTCCAGGCATATTCCAAAGATACCATCTCTCACTTAGTTTCCACACCATAAGAAATTTCCCTCCTTATATTGCTTAAAATGGAAATTATCATTGTATGGAAAGGCCTGGTCCATGTGCCTCAGATCAGGCCTACAAGGGTCTGTTTGAATGTACAGTAAGCATACCCATGCTGGATGCTAATTAACAGTGATTTTTTTTTCTCTCAAGTTTGAATAAGTGAGGAATACTCAAGTTAATCATTGCCTTACTAAGCAGTCTTGGCCAAAATATGAAATGTAAACATTGTATTAATATCAAATACCACAATTCATGCAGACATATGGCTAAATACAGCTTGACACTGACTATATGTAAAGACTACACGTGCCACATTAGAAAAATAAACTCAAGGAAACATGCATGACTTTCCACGAATACTTCAACATGCTGTCAGAGGGGTGAGACAGAAATGTCATGTGGTACTTTGTCAAAGGTCTTGCTGAAGTCCAGATACACTATATCCATTGCATTCCCTTCATCCACACAACTAGTTGCATTGTTGAAGGGGGAAATCGTGTTTATTTGTCATGATCTGTTCATAGTAAATCCATGTTGGCTGCTCATGATCTGCTTTTCCTTCTCCAGATAGTTGCAAATGGACTTATGATATGCTCCAGAAACTTCCTGATCTGAGGTGGAGAGAGAAATTATATTTTTCATGTAATCGGCCCTCTGAAAGGGCTTGACAGCTGTGCATGATGTGCATGGCTGCAGGGTGCTTTGAAAGTGACCAATCAGGTGACAAATTAACCCTCATCTAATGAGAGATCAAATGAAGTTGCACCAAAAGGGAGTGCCTTATGGAACTTGTGTTTCCTAGGCTTAATCTGTCATGTGATCCAGAGCTGGGCTGATACATCCCAGCCCTTTCCCAAGTCCTGTCTACAGGAAGGGAAGGGGGGAAAGGGAGGAGGAGCGAGCTGCAGGCTGGGAATTTCCCAGCTCGAACGGGAGGAGGGTATGGGTGGTTTGGAGTCTCTGTGCCTCACACTACTCCCTAAGCCTCCCCCTCTAGCTCATGCCAGGCAGTCCCCAGCCTATAGCTTGCTCCCTTTCCTTTCTCCCCCTTCCCTTTCTGCAGACAGTACCAGAGCTGGAAGTGGGGGGTGCTGCTAAGGGAGAAAAGCTGCAGGCAGGCTTGACTGGCTCCAAAGTGGAGCTTGATCTCCACCCCACTACACAAGAGGTGGGGTGGGGCTCTAATTCATGACACTTTATCCAAAGTACCACAAGTTAGAGTGGGGGCCTGCATATCTGTCAGTACCCATACTACTCTATGTCCTCCTTTTCACTTTTTTTTTTTTTAAAGAAGAGCATTGTGCTGACCCTTTTCCATCCCTCTGGTATTTTACCTGTCATTTAAATATCATTCCGAAGGGTTCTTCCATATCCCTTCATAAGATGATCTTTCTGTTCTTAGAATCTTAGAACCCCACCCCAGGGGTATGGGAAACCAAGGTCTTTGCTGATCTTTGCTGTCAGAACCACTTTTCATTATTGTTGACTTCCAGAATTACAAATTATCAGTCAGGACCCAGGATTTATAGACTAGGGGCATTTGTAGACGACACTTTGAGGAGGGTTTAAAGTGGGTTAAATGCCTTTTGCACCATTTTAATGGCATTGCTGTTTGTACATTCGGTGGCATATTGCACAGTAATTCCAGCTGCTACAGCACATTCAGTGGCATAATGCACCTTAAATGACTTTGGGATGCAGCAAATGACTTTGGGGCACTGAAAAGTAAAATATCTCCAAGGAGTTTTAGTTTCCTACCCTACCACAGCAGAGGGAAGCACCAGGCTCTGTGCAGCTCAGGGGCTGTGTGGACAGACCATGCAGGCAGCCCGGCAGCAGTCTGAGAAGGCAGGCTTCACTGAAGGAAAAAAAAAAAAAGGTGGTGAGCCCGATTCCCGCCCTCTCAGCCTGCCTGAGTTGCATGGGAACCTTGTGCTTCCCTCCATGGCTGCAGTCCACAGGGACTGCCCAAACTGGGTGCCTGTGGGCAGATGCCACTGAGGGGGGGGGAGGGGCACTGCTGCTGTGGAGGAAAGCACCAGCACCAGCACTCCCACCCCCCTGCAGTTCAGGATCTGCTCTGCCTGCAAACAGCTCACTCTCCCCTCCCTGCCACTGAAGAGGCAGGTAAGGATTGGGCTCCAACACAGATGTTCAAGTGGTGTTTTTTAAAAGCACTGCTTCAATTTAGGGATAATTAAACCCCTGTGTTGTGTACAAGTGTCATAGGAGATTTTAGTAAACACATTGATTCTTCTTTTCTTTTTCCTTTGTCTTCTGGCTTTAAACTTTTAGGATGCAGATTTTCAAGCTTATCTGTGCAACTACAAGGACTGAAATTCTGGTTGTAGTAAAACAACTCAACTTTATACCCTATGACATTTGTGATAAAATTACAAGAGTTTATATCACTTCTGTTTACTGTTTTTAAAGCAAAAAAATTTTAATCATCAAATATAAAAATAATCCACTATTTCCAAGCAAATTACATAGTGATATAGCAAAATTCTTTCCTTTTCTTGAACAAAAACCTAAAGTATTGCACCTTTAAAAAAAAAAAAAAGACCTGAAAAAGGAGCCAGACATGAATACAGAATTTTTAATGAACTGATCATACAATGTGATTAATGAAACTAGTGCTAGCTGAAATTTCATTTAATATTTTAATATACATGTGGGTTTTGGACTTAATACATTTGTATTAGATGTCTAGTTTCCTAGCCACATTTATTTTATTTTTCTTGAAAAATGGAACTTCTTACGACTTAAGCTCTTCGTCTGAAAACTGGAAAAATATTGGCACATTTCAGAGTGACATTTTTGGTGTTTAGGCTTTAGGTTTGTCTGACAATTTTTCCTTTTTTCTAACTTGATTATGATGCATGTGCAATGTGTTGATTCTTGTTTCATATTTAATGTTATTTTCCTTACTAAGCATGTCAATATACTAAAAATTTTCCTCTCTCTGCAAGGGGGAAAAAGTGAGTAGAAGACTAGAAAAAAAATGCAGAGAAGCAGTGCAATTTAAATATCTAGCTAAAAATCCTCGAAAAGACAAAAAAAACCAAAAAACAAAACTTACCGTACAAGATGTGTGATTAATAATTTAATTGATCACACAAATTTATGTGAACAGCCAGCCATATTTTCCATCTTTCTTATTATGTTGTTTATTTCCTTTAAAAATAGGTCATATTTTGCAGTCCAATAATGACACACCTGCTTGTGACCTTTTAGTACTGAACAGGCCAAGTCTCTCCTTGTGTAGTACTGGGCATGTCTACACAAGACACTCAATGTTCAGTAGCCTAATAACACTGTGCAGTAGTGTGCCGGTCAAAAACCATGCTAATATGCTACTGTGCAGTAATATTTGGCTACTGCACAATAAGTGTCACAAAAAAAAAAGAAAAACAAAAAAACAACATTCGCTGGTGCTACTGTACAGTAACTGTAGTTAATAAGCATTTAGTTAGTGCTTCATTAAGCAAATACTAAACTAAATACACAGTAACTACTGTGCATTAATGAATGTGTAGATGTGTCGAGTAATTCAAATATTTTCCATTCACCACTAAAATACCAGATAAAACTGCTTTAGAGATACCTTCTGATTACTTCATTTTTTATTCCTATATCAGTTATTTGTTATATTGTATAAATGGTATTCTATAACTGCATGGTACCATACATAGGGAAAGCCAAGAGGCATGTAATATTATATACATTATTTATAGTGTATTATCTATATACTTTATTACTTATACATTATATATCATAGTATGCATTTATAGTTTTTAGTTTATTATATATGTGTTTAGTTTAGCTGTCTCAGAAATTATTATAATCCAGGATCATCTTCTCCATAGATTAGCACTGTGTTATAAAGATGCAGAACCCCTGCTATGAGTCTACTGCAATATGGTTTTCTAATCTGTAATAGTTCATTTTAATCTTTCCTTTTATAACCAGCAATTCATATTACACAAATCTTTTACTCTCCAATGGTAGCCTAATAGGGAGAGAGCACTAAATCTGATATGCAAAAGCAATTAAATGGTGGAAGCCCTAGGCTACAGACAACAATTAAATTAAGACAAATAAAATATTATCTACCCAGCAACTGTAATGAGAAATCAAAATGCAAAACTCCTTGTGTATGACTTGCGTACTTGTTAACAAATTATCTTAAAAAAAAAAGCCATTGCTTCTTTTTAAATACCTACACATTATATATTTAATTTTAGATATCTGGGGAAAAACATTCATGGAATACTGTGAATCATGTGTATTTTAATGACCAATATTTTTCTGTTAGTTCACTGTTTTCCCCTAGTCTATATTCCATTTTCATATTTTTAAATTAGTTTCTCTTATTTTGCAAAAGCTTGAATTTATAAAAAAAAAATTATAATTTTAGTAGAACAGTTTTATTGAAAACAGAATATCCTGGGTTTTTTCCCCCTCTCAAATAGATATGCTAATGCTTTCAATTCATTCGGCATTCTATTCATTGAAGCACTGTTTATTCAAAATGTTGTATTAAAGCAAATGGACTATATTGAATCAACATTCATAACAAACAGGGATACATTATTTCCATATTTTAAGCTTAGCCAATGCAAATATATGTTTGGAACTTTTAAATATTATTAAACAATGAGCTACTGTGCATCCACTACACTATGACTATTTCACCGTTTTCCTGGAAAAAAAACAAACTGTATTTAACATCTGATTTCTGCCCTCATTTATGACTATCCAATTCCACTGACTTCAGTTGGTTACTTTTATAAAATGCACATTCATATAGAGGTGTACACACAAACCCTGATTCTCTACCTATTACTGATTTTCTATTTTTACCATTTGAGATCAACAAAGCTACTTATGGAGCACACAGCTTGAGCTGAAGGTTGAGGCTCTCTATCATTTAGAATCCCACAAAATGTATTTTTAATATGTTCCTGTGCATTTGGCAGGACTAAACTAAACTGTTTGTTTTGTTTTGTTTTTTCTTCAAGGACCATTTGACCCTTTGAAAACAAACAACCAAACCAGATGACTGACTTTTTTCACACTTTCAGGAAAAAAAGGAGTTTTGTGCTTTCATAGCATCTGATGAAGTAAGCCCTCTGCTTACAAAAGCTTATGCTATACATCCCTGATTTAGTTAGTTTGTAAGGTACAAATCTATCCTGCCTTCTGTCTGACTTCATACCAACATTGCTAATGACCTCTCTCTGCTAATAAGAAAGGGTAAAACTGTTTCAGTTTTCAGAAACATCAAACAATTATTTCTCCTCCAAAAATCCTGTTTTCAGGAAGCATCTCTGCATCCTGATTGCTTTTACAACAAAGGATTTCCTTATGTTTCCTTCCAGCAGATGAATATTCCACAGGAGCTTGAGCTGGCAAAATTGCCAGCAAGTACCCACTGCAGTTAATGGAAAGTTTTCCCATCAGATCTTTAGTGAACTGTAAGGCATGTCACATCCACATCCACTTCCTGCCCTCAGTAGTAAGAGGAATATCTACTCCTAACTCTAATATCCTCTTTTCTTCTTCCCAGACAACTCCCCCTGTCTGCCTTGTGAGCCCTGCCTCTTCCACAACTCCAGTCATTCCAGTGTCTCTAATGACTTTCTCAAAGACTTGGCACATTTTTCTACTGCAATCATTTTGTTAATGAAAATTATATCTATTTCTGCTCTACCATGCTACCAGCCAGGATGGAAGAACTAATGTGAAGTCTTATTGGAAGAATTTTGCTTTATTTTTTATTGACCTAAGAGCTTGTTTATTTTCTTAAAGGGACTAGAAGGAAAAAAAAAATTAGCTGCTTCATACATATTTATTATATTCACTATGTTCATGGATTTTTTACTCTTTCCCATCCATATTTAGTCAGTTTTGACATGTCTGGAAGATGTTTGCTTTGGGTCTTCTGTGGGAATGTTTATAATTTATGGCTCCCAGGAAAGAAGAAATTGTCAATTAGCAAACAAAAATCCTTGTCCTTGTCTTGAATTGGGTAGGAGAGATATGGATATCACCAATGAAAAACTTTTCTAGAGGTAATATGTACTTCTTCATACTACTGTTAAAATTAGACAAAGCTAATTATTTTCTGTCTTTTGACTATTTTATAGAGTCTAAGGACATAAGGAATTCCTAGATTATCTAGTCTAGCCTGCAGCACATCACCCACAATTATATTTCACCTAGATACCCTCATACTGATCCCAAAGACATAATTTGTACAAAAGCTTTTCAATCTTCAGAAAACTAAACTGTGCGCCACAGGCACACAACAGGAAAGACTGAGTTTGTTGCAAATGGCAGAGTTGCCTACAGTGGAAGAGAATTGATTAGGTTAGTTATGAGCAGATGATCTCAGCAGGCAAGCCACACCTCATGCTGCAAAGCAAGGGCTTTGCTAATCTAACGTAAAGGAACGTTTCTTTCTAATCTCATACCTGACCATGAGTTTAATGTTGAGTTTTGAGCATGACAGGCTAGCCAATTATCTAGAAAGATGATTTTCTGTATTACTCAGAACACTGGTCTTCCCTTTGCAGTTGCTTATCTCCAACTGTGGCCAGTCTCTGATGTTTTAAAAAATGTGGGGAAAAGGAAGAAACAACCCTGTCCCCCCTCCCCTCCCCTCCTATCCCGGAATATATTAATAAATTGTGTATTAGTTCAACTATTTCTGATGCCTGATGCAGGCAAATCAATAAAACCCTGAAGTATGAGGTTTGATGACAGTCATTATCATAATGCAGACCTGCAAGTTTTATAAGTGTGTTGACTGTTCTCCCATATTAGAATACTAAGGGAATGAGCAGGGGGACTGACAGAGTATTTCTAGTTTACAAACCTACCACACTCAGCAGTGGTGTCCTCCCATACTCCACACTGCCCCATACTCAATCCTATCCCCATCCCCTCCCCACCATTCCTCAACCAGAAGTAATATAGTTGTATCCAAGCAGCATTAGGATAGACTAATTGGCACAATCACAATCATTCAATACTAATTCGCCTCCCTTGGTATTATGAGGATACAGTTATACGGCTTCCAGCAAGTAGCAAGACAGTAATCACAGAGCACTGTGGTGTGGTTGAAAGTTCTGCTGCTGGGTGTAGAAGTTCTGGTTATATTAAGCTGTAGCTATGCTAAGCTATAGTTAAGCTCTGAAAAGGAGATTGGGGAGAACATGTCTTATGACCGCTGAATGACCCAATAAGAAATGCAACCCCCCACCCCAACAAAAAAACAAAAACAAAAAAAACCCCACACTAATGAGTGAAGCTGATTTAAAGACTAGAGTAGCAAACACAGCTGAATAACTCAAGAAGTAACATAAAAGAAAGAACACATAAATGGGGTAGAGGCAGAACCAAACATGTAGATGTGCACTGTGCAATCTCAGGAAAAGGCAGGGAGACTTCTTGCTCTCAGAAGGGCTTTACTGCAACTGCTAACACACAAGTGTCATGTGTAGGCAAAATGAGGGACGTGTGTTCATGATGCTTTAAAATAGGCTAAATGCTTTTGCAGTGCTTTAATACTGTCAGTGTTTGCATGCCTCAATGCTGTATTGTGCATTAATTACAGCCTCTGTAGGAAATTTCAGTGGCATAATGCACCTTGAATGACTTGGGGCACAGAAAACTAAAATTCTTCCAAGGAGTTTTAGTTTGCTGCCCCTACAGCCATGGAGGATGAAGGTGAAAAGCACGAACCAGTGGTTGGTCGGTGACCACCCACAGGCACCACTGATGGTGTTGGTGGTAAGGGAGGAGGGGACTGGCAAGTGGCGTCTGCTTGCAGGCACCAGCAACAGTGTTGGTGGCACCTTTTCACAGGGAATGTGCCACCATGCTCAGGGGGTGCATGTGCACCCACATGCACTCCCTATGTACCATCAATGCCAGGCTTTGTGCAGCTCCATGGCTCTGCAGGAAGCCCTGCAGGCAGCCTGGCAGCAATCCGGGAAGGCAGGCTCCACCCAAGAAAAGCGGCAAGCCTGATTTTTTTTTCCCCCTGGAGCCTGCCTGCCTGAGCTGTGCAGGGGCCCAGTGCTTCCCTCTGCAGCTGTGGTGTCCCCCTGGACCACCTGAGCTGGATGCCTGCAGGCAGGTGCCACAGGGGGGGAGGTGCCGCTGTCATGGAGGGCTGCACCAGCCCCCCCGCATCCCTGGGACTTCTTGGCTTGCTGGCAGCTCACCCTCCCCTCCCTGCTGCTGGAGAGGCAGGTAAGTCAGTGGGGTGTGTACATGACACGGGGGTTTAAATTAGCCCTATATTGAAGTGTTGTTTTTAAAAACCCACAGCTTCAAATTAGGGCCCCAGTTTCATCTACACATGCCCAAAGATGGTGACAGCTTCCTGTTGATGTTATCATGCCATCCCTAAGGGAGAGAGTTAATCCTCAATATTACATCCCTCTTTCTCAAGAGAAATTTGAAAGATTTCCAAAGAACTGGAAAATAGTCTTGAGAGGAGAGGTACAAGCACATCACTCTCTTGTGGATTTTAACCACTTACTTTCCTACAAAGGGGTCTCCTTTGAAGGAAAGTAATACTAAAGACAGAAACAGCAATAAACCTTTTCATTTAAAATGGATAGATTCACAAATCTAGTCTATTTGATGTTACTGATGCATGTTCTGACCTAGTGTAGTAAACAGGTGGAATGATGGAGATGCTCTTGATTCCTACCCAGAAGACCTTTATGTGTCTCCACCCAATATGAATGAGCGGTGGAGTACAAAGCACTGTTCTAGGCTGGACAGGGCCTTGTACTCCTGCATTTGAAATACAAACTTCCTGCTGTGCGGAAAAAGCAGGTGCATTTCTTGAGTCATGCCTGGTATTTTAATTCTATCCTTCACAGTCCTATATCAGTTTATCTTTCTCACAAAGTTCCTGTTCATTGACAAGTTTTGCAACCAAGACATCTATCATAATTGGTGGAGTTGTACAGAGTCAGTGACTCATGAGCAACTCAGCTGGATTCCATCCATGCTTTAACAGCATTGAATGGTATATAAGGAAAGCCTTGTAGAGATCTTCATTCTTCTGAAGCAAACTCTTCACAGTCCTCACTGCATGTTCTTTTTCCCCTGTTACTACACAGGAAATGTGGAATGCTGGTGATATGCTGAAAGTCATACAGGGCTGCAAACTGCTTAAATACAGCTCCAGAAAATTGTGGACAGTTATTTCTTCTTAAAATTGAAGGTATGCCATGAATATACGTATACACACTCTTCAACACCATTATAACTCAGTTAAGATGTTCTATAACTGTGCTCTTTCTGAGTAACAGAAGTACTAGTCAATAACAGCAAAATAACAGAACCCTTCCAGGTTGGTAAATCAGCTCCCAGAATGTCATGGGTAATCTGGTAACTCAGTCATAAAATATAGCTCTACAGGGACTGGTCAGTGTTGAGCACAAACCTTACAACTAGCCACCCAGTTCTGTATGTCATCACTGACAGAAGGCCACTAAACTCTCTGATGAGCTCTGGCTTGACATCTTGTTGTACCCTGATAATCTTCATGAATCTTATCTAGGATCTCCAGGAAGAGCAGAAGGTATCAGTACTCTGTTGTGGAACATGACTAAATCCAGGACAACATGAAGATTCATACTCTTTTGTTGGTACCTCCCTAGCTCACAGTCTTTGAATCTTACTTGGGGCAATCCTTCTAAGCAGTAATTTTTATCTTTTGACAGAAAGGAACAGCTTTTTGAGCTTCTTGGATCCTTGTCTGCTGTGAAACAGATACAGATATCACCTCCACAACAAGGTCCACATAAACAGTGACATATGCCTCATGGCGGAGCTCTTCCAGAGACTGTGGTGTCTATAATGGTGCCCTAGAAAGAGTATCATCTGTCTGTAACTCTTACATGCATGCTTGGCCAAAAAGATCAGTAGAAATGAACATCTTGATGGAAAGATAGATAAATAGTGGCATGAGATTCGGGCACTTCAGGTATAAATACATGGGCTGTTACATTTGTTTTTTGTGGTGACCCTTGGGGAGTGACTGACATACTGCATGGCACATCTGTCATAAAGAAGCTTCACTAAGTTTCGCTGATTGATAAACAGACCAGCTGGGGTACTGTCCAGGTGACAATGTCTCTCTTCCAGCTTTGCCACCAAACACGAATTCAAGTCGTGCTTTCTGCATCACCTTAGGGATCTGGAAGGCTGCTCATGCCAACCTTCCGGAACACAAAGATCCCAGTCGCCTGCATGTCAAAAGCAGCAACATCAAGAGACCACCTGAGAAAACACTCCCATATCTCAGGAGAACGCTTGGCACAATAAGTCTGTAGTCTAGACATGGATGTAGACTCACAGATTCCACTAGAAGCTTCCATTGTGAATTCCACCATGCAAAGTCTATAAAAAATCTCTCCTAAATCTAAGTTAAAGCATCACCTTAAAAAAAGGTTTCCAGTACCATTTTAAAGAATCTAGCTGATGCTGAGTCTACTATTTTCCCAGTAAGCTGTTTCAAAATCACTCTTTAAAATTCAAATTCAAAGTGGATTCCAAGCCTGATGGGATTCTGCCAACAATTACAAGATGTGGATGTTCATCAGATCAATTACAAACTAATTATCCAAAAACAAAGGAACAATTAAAAAGAGAAGTGGAAAATTTAAAAATACAGTAACATGCAGTTCTGGTGAGAGAAAATGTTTTCATACAGCATCAATTAGAGATTCTGAAAACAGGTCTTTTATAAAAAAACCTTTTTTGAGTAAGAAACAAGAAGGTATACAGCTAAGAGGACCTGAAGAAAAGCTTAGAGCTAGATTAAATTATGCAGCGATTCTGCTGCACATTAGAAGAGTCAAGTCAGGTTAACACAGGTTAGCAGATGCTGCATACCTGGTATTATCCCACTTAACAGTCCTGGGAAGTGGTTAGAAGGGAGATGCCCAAAAGCACAGATGAGCTAATGAAGAGCATTTAATAATAGAAAGCTGATATAAACTTGTTGCAAATTACTCCCTCACCGGTTTTTTTTCCCCAGATCAAAGACATGCTTGGAAGGAAATTGTGACTCAAAGTTATACAATACTGTTTACAAACTACCCTGTGCTCAGGGCTATATCTAAAGCCACAATGCAGCCAACAGAATGTAATGATTATGTTGGAGTTAAGTGAAATACAATTGCAACAAAATTTAAAATATAGCTTCACTGTTTAAAGAGATCCCATAAGTTTCTCATTTTCAATGAAGGCCAAAAATTGTAATGTGAAATCTGAGCGTTATTGATGAGGATCTTGCATATGTCATGTACATCTTTGACATCTTAAACTAACTAAAGGAGTTAATTTTCTTGATTGCATATGAAATATATTTTAAGATATTGTTCAATGAATTAGTGACTTGTCCATGCCATTTGTACTCACAGCATTTAATTCACAACAGTAAGCAGCCTTTCAGTTGACCTATACAATGAAAAGGAACTTTATAATAATAAAAAGACATTTGGATATAGGGCCAGATTTTCAAAGTATTCCAGTATTAGGAGTTCTAAATATTTTTATAGCTATGGCCCCTTTTTAGGAAACCTAAATTGAAACTTAATTTTAGAAAATTTGGTCCAGGTATCTTTATTTCCTAAAGTTTTCCTCCTTCCCAAACATTAGGAAAGATGCTTTGTGTCCCAAAGCTTGTCTACCATGTCCTCCAACTATATGTTCAGTCCAATGAAAGCTCATGCTTCCCATGTCAAAAGCATTTAGCAAATATAGGATCAACTTGCTAACTTAACACAATGGCAACACTTTAGGACAAGAATCTGACAACAACACGCTGTCTAAGTGAAATGACATTGGTCTTAGGCAGAAATATTTGGTATTTCACTATTATGTCAGATACCTCTTTTGCTGGTACCACTTTTGTTTTTGCCAAAAAAGCTGTTTTTCTTAATGCTTAGGTTTTATGCCTTACTTAAATAGTAGCACAATATTCTGTTTCTATCAGCATAGAAATATCCATTTGAGCATGTTTGCCATACAAAGTAGGTTGAAATTCTAAACAGCAGAGTTATTTATAATCATTCATTAATTATTGGTAAGATTTAACAGAAATCAATACCACTCTGAAACAATGAAAAAAAACCCAGTAAGTTCTAATTCAGCACTTGACTTCATTATCAGCAACTTCCATCAGTAAGCAAATTTTAAAACTTCATTTATCTTTAATATGCATAAAAGATTGAGAAAAAAAGCTACTAGTTTAAAAGGAATCCAATTCATTTCCATCCTTTCTGTCATCTATCAATAGCAGCAGCCTGTCCGTCCTATCTCTATGAGAAGTTGACTTTAGTGTTTTGTCCGTGCCTCTTCTAAATGTAGTAAAAGTCATTGATAATGTACAATGTGCAAAGAGCTCTTCATCACCAGCGCAGGATTTTCTTCCTAATGCCTCTGCCTCACTCTCATTAATGCTAATTGCAGTTACAAGGAAAGAATAAACCCCAAAGCATTATCTAAATGCAGTCCAGTAAACATTAAAAGGATCAATTTGGATACATAATGTGTTTTATTGTTGTTGCTCTACATTTTGGAAACTGATGGGTTTTTTTCTAAAGGAAAGAGAGAAAAAAGAGAGAAGAAAATTAGTTTATTTTATATTTGTCTGGTATTTATATAACATGCCATAGTCATAGGTGATCAGTTTCAGTCTGCACTCAGAACACATACATATGCATATCACTGTGTTGGCTTGTTCTCATGTGCCTAACTTTAATAAAAACTGAGGATTTTGCAGCAGTACAGGACATATGGTTCTCTATTACAACAGGTTCTTGCAATGTCATGTTACTAACAAATCTACACTGCACAAATGGAAGCCAGGTATGTAGAGGGATTTAAATATTTTGTCACCTTTCCATGTTAATACTGAGTGAGATGATGTGTTTTAAATATACAGGGATTTGTCAGTATTTTTGAGATTCCATATTTACAGCCTTATTTTTCAAGGATGACATTTAAACTGAGATCTTTCCATAAGTTAGAACAATAAGCTGGAGAGGCTTTTTAAATATTTTCTGTAGTGAAAGTTTCATGCTAATGTTGCATCTTTACCACTAACCCCACATCAGACCTTTGGCCTATATACAATATAAGCAATGCAGCACACAGGTAATAGGGGATTACAGCATTGCTACGCTGTGATTGCATATAACTTGCACAAATGCTTAAATTTGCATTCAGTATTCAGCCCCAGGGAGTCCAACGAAGTTGCTTTTAATTTGTATAGTTAAACATCTGAATAAGTATTTGCAGGTTTGAGGCCTTAGAGATGATAGCATTTGGATGATATATTAAGCCAACAGCCCTTCTGTGCACTTCCACCTGTTGTGGGTTTCAAGTACTATTTCAGTATTCTACTTTTGTGCCACAAACTCCATTAAATTACTGATGTGTGCAACCATGAAGAATCAGGTCCATTTTAGCATTAAAAGATGAAGTAGATAATAATACTATTCACTTTTCTACTATTTCTGTACTCCCTGTAATAGAAGGACTTTCCAGTCCTGTTCTTGACACCAACTAAACACATAGCTGAAAGAATTAATTTAGAAAAGTACACTTGGGCATATTATTCTGTAGTGAGTGCTTCTGGAAGTGGCTCAGATAGTTTGCTGAACTGAAGAGAGAGGAAATGCTTGCAGCTAGGGCAATTAGGCTGGAGTTATTTTAGGGAACTAATCCAACTTTTTCTGGGGTAAAGAGCAGAGGGAATTGTTCTATATTGGATATTTTCTTGGGAAGCTTAGCTGAAGGAATTATCTGCTGTGACTATATAACACAAGTAAAATACAAAACATATGAAACATACTTTTCAAATGCAGTTTTATGAAACTTGGCAGTCCACTAACTAACAGTAGACAGCACATTTCCTCATTTTCAAGAAATAAAATAGCCAATTAGCTCTATTAGAGGCTAGTGGTTTTTCTTGATCAAATGGTTAAGCATCTATAGAAGGCTCCAGAAAGATATGCAAGTGGAACATCTTCACTTTGGTAAAGTATGGAAACATCATGCACCAGAATGTAGGTATAAATGGCTTCTTTTAGATTAAAATTGTAACTGTTGAGTCAGAGAAGGAAGAATCTCATTTGAAAACTGATTCAGTCTGGATGTTTCTAAGTTTTACTATTGTTAGTAAAAAAATTCTCATATGATAAACACACACACATATATATAAATTATCATATATACCATGATTATTACATATATATATGATAATTTTTAATATATGATAACACACACAAATGTGTACATATTTCAGATGTGATCTTTAATCAGATTGAGGCTCCCAAAAGCTTTTGAATACATCAAGTAAACTGAAAAAGATAAACCCTCCACATTCTTATAATAAATCAGACAGTAGGGCATTTTCACATATGCCCTAGGGTGGAAGCAGGACACTTTATTTAGAATCTCAGGAGCCATGCATTTAACATCCCCTGTTTCAAACTGGTGTCTCATGTATTCAACGTCCTGTGTTTCAAAATGATGGTGGGGATGCTTTAACTAACTAACCATTTTGAAACGTGGGGACACAAAATACATGCGCTGCTGCAGCACACGGGAGCATTCCGAGTAGAATGCTTCAGCTAAATACATTAATCGAGTCCGCTTCAATGTGTTCTGATCAGAACGTGTCAGACCATGTGTATAGGTGTCCTAAGATATCACTAAGAAATGGACATGATAAAGAATATGTTGATTAAACATCCTTTCATTGGAAAAGTGCTGATTTGCCAAAACCAAACTTTTTTTTCAAGGGAAAGAATTGGTTTTGATATCTGTTATTATTACTATTCAAATATTTTAGGAAAAGTGTTCTCAGAATTGTCAAAATAAAAAATCCTGGTTGCCCGTTTTGAAGTGACTTGTCATTTTGAAATTTAAAGTAATTACAGTTAACACATATTTAAAAATGGCCAAAGCTGAAATGAAATGTTTGCACCTTATCCATACAAAGTGTTTCAATTGATCTGAATATATTTTTTAAATACTTTTGGTTTGTGGAAAATTTGTGTCACTTTTAACTCCTCATCTTAACTTGGAAGGGAATTTTTTCTTCAATTTCTCAACATTTTTTACAAGCTAGAAATATTGTTTCCCACCCAACTCTACTATTTTACTGACCATATATACTGTAGTTAGTCCTAGGCATATCCATATAGAATAAATAAGAAAAAAATGTTACTGCTAAAATTCAGCACAATCAGATTTTAAACACATGCAAAAAGAACGAGGCCTACTCAGTTACCAGAAACTCCACAACATCATTTCCTTCAGTAGAGCTTTAGTGATTAATAGTTGAGGATCTAGCTCAAAAATTTCATCTGATCCACTGGTTAAAACCCCAGTTACACGTATGTCACTGAACTCAGAATTGACCCAGTGTACATTACATTCCCTGTGTGAATTGCTTTGGATTTTAATATTCACTACCTGTGCATTACCCAACCTAATATGTCACATTATCCAACATTTGGGACCTAACCAACATTATATCTGAAAGGTAATCTCCCTCCTCAGAAATATCCTTGCCCTCATAGGTTCATGTCTTCTCTTTTTCTCACTTCTAATGCAAATAATGAGACTGGCAAAGAGGCTGAGAGTGTTTCAGAGGCCAAGTATTCATTTACATACTGACGAAAGTATGGTCTTTCTTAGGGTGCGGACTAGAAGCTTGGATTGCAAATGGAGGGCCTGATTTAGAAATACCCCCATATTTAGGACAGCACTGAAACATGAGCACTTTATTAACAACTCAACATATTCTAAATCCTACTGAAATCAATGCAATTAAAGCTAGGATTTAAAGCTAAGCCTGTGCCTCAATGCATCAGAATCCAGAGAAAAAACAGGGAATCTTCCACAGGAAAAGAGCAAAATCAGCCAGCAAACAATAGAATATGCCCAAAGTGACTGTGCTGCTCCTAACAATCAGTTATGGATCCACCATCTGCTTATCTTAAGAATTCAGATGAACTCAAGGTAACCTGGCAAAAACAGCTCCATGAGCCCCAACTCACAGGAAAACCAGGCTGGGGGGAAGCCTCCTGTAATGTTTTTATTATCCAAAACATATGTGGCTCTTGTTTTAACACCTTTGTAAAACAATGCCCCTTTTAGGTGTCATGCTCAATAAAACACTTGTTCTCCATAACTCAGAATGAATTAGAAAAGGGAGGAGAAATAAAAGCCGCACTTTTTATAGGTACATTTTTATTGAAATTTAAACACCCAAGTGAAAGAGATTTACATAAAAGAATCTGACCTACATGATATACCATACATGACTGAAAATTGCCTCTCAGTTCTTCATAAAATTTCAGCTTGACTGGCAGGTGCTATGTAAAAACAATATGTGAACTCTGCTTTCATTTAAATTTGCACTCTCACATGTCATATTGTATTATATATTTTGGTTTAATATTTAACAACAGTAATAATCACCTTCAAGTACATTACAGCAGTATCCTTCTATGGCATAACCCAACATATGCTAAAAAAAATGATTTTTGGATTCCTTACTTAACCCTTAATATACTTATGCTTAGGGCTTTCAGGGAAGGGGAAAATGTGCAGCAAAAAATCCCCCAAAACCAGAACTTTTTTCATTGAGTTCAGTGGGATTTGGATCATATCTTTAAAGAGGCGTCCTTTGAGTTAGGATGAGGTTGCCAAATGTACCAAAGAAATTCAGATTCCCAGATCCTACTGATTTTCAATGAGCTGAATTTTCACAGGAGTAAAACGTCTACTGGCCTTTTTTAGTTTGGGAAATTCCATCCTTACTTCATCAGTGAATAAAAGGCACAAACATGATATGATACAACTATACCATACTTAGAACTGCTTGGAAAATGGAACTTCTGTGTCCTTAAATTCTGATATTTTTCAAACCAAAATAAGTGTGTGTGTGGGGGGTGTTTTTGTTCTCAATTTGGTATTTCCAACAAATTTCAGTATGGAAATATCAAAACAAATATCAACATTTCTTATCAATATAATTTTTTTAATCAATATTTATTTTTGAAATACCAGTTCAAAATTAATCAGGGTTTGTGGCAGAGGTCATCTTTTATTAGACCAACAAGATTTTTTTTTTTTAATTGCAAAAAAGCCATTAATTGCAAGCCTTTGAGCATAAATACCCTTCATCAGGCATCGGAGCAAAGCCCAGAGGAATATTCCATCTATTGGCTCCTCTGTGAAATCCTAGGATATGTGAACTTTCATTTCTACCGAGGAGAACTTTTACAATCTCTTCTCTGATGCCTGGTGAAGGGTGTTTGTGCTCAAAAGCTTGCAATTAAAGAATTTTTATTGCAAAAATCTTGTTGATCTAATAAAAGATATCACCTCTACCATGAGCCCTGACTGCTTTTTCCTCTAGACCAATACAGCTACAACCTGGATACCAATTCAGAATTACACATTTTATCTAGAATTTTGCTTTAAAAATTAAATAACAAATGCTTTTTCCTACACGTTTCCAATATTCTTATTTTTATCAATGCAATGTTCTGATTAAAAAATATCAACCATCTCTAATTATAAGCATATTGACAGCTGACATCATGCTAAAGTTGAATCAATTTACTAGCTGTTTTCAAAGATCTCAATATTATGTCTAATTATTTACCACAATATAGTATCTTCCCATGTAGTTGATCATGTATGATTTGGGGGGGGTGGGGGGGTTGTTTGTTTTTTGTTTTGTTTTTTTTACATGTGTGGATAAATACACCAGATACAAAAGCTGAGAAAAGATAGGAAGGAAGGTAGACAGACATCTAGAAAGAAAGATGCTTCCTGAATATGTTGACAGTGAAAAAACTACAACAGTAGATCCCACATTAAAGCACAATAGAATGTAAGGGGCTCAGTTATTGCATTAATACATGTATAAGGGCCTTATTACATGGTAATCTTAGGCAGCTTCTGGAGTTCTTAACCCCTAGATCTACTGCACACATTTAAGTTGCTTAAAACACTCATTATTGATCTTAAAGTTACACCATTCCAGAACAGGATTATCTCTAGTCTGCCTATTTTGCTCCTGTTCCAATAAGGTGCAGCCACGCCAAACAGCTGTACCACCCAAGTTGAAGTCTTCCAGTATCCCAGAAGGCAGTGGGTGAACAGAGACACCAGGGCACAGCAGGGCTGGGCATGGTGCTTCTGCCTTGCTGCTCACTGCAGTCCTGGAGTGCCCAGTGACTACGATGCCTCCTGGACTGGCTCACTGCTCTGAATGCCTGGGCTAGACTGCAGGAAGAAACAGGCTGGTATTCACCCCTCCCACTGACCTGTGGTTGAACCTGCACCCAGTGCTGGACTCTGCTGCAGCACATCCCGTGCCTAGTGCCTGCACCCCCAGGACTTAGACACATACCGTGGTGAGGCCAGGTAGCTGCAGCAAGACACTGCTCAGCAATTGCAGTGAGGGAGCCCAAGGCCAGTTTCTGCTGACCCGGCACTCCACTGGGCTGTGTATGTTCCAGCCACTGGTTCCCCCTGTCTGGCTTACCCAGCAGAGGAAACCCCTGACCCCCGCATACCAGCCAGGCAGCTCTGGGCATAGAGAGCAGGGTTCAGAGCTGCCCATCTCAGCAGGGGTTCACAGAGTAGGCAGGGAGGCTGTGCTGCTCACAACTGCCTCCCAAGCCTGGTGTGGTAGGAATTCTCATCCCTGTACACCCTACCTAGCATATTCCTGGTCCAGGAGTAGGTGCTAGGGGAAGTCCCTAGTGTTTGCTGCCTCTGCTCAGGCCCAGGAGTCCAGGAGCGTGCTTGAGCTGAGTATTTTGGAAGTACATGCTATCAGTCAGTAAAAAGATTTAAAAAAAACCCAAAAACCCTGAAAAAAATTGTACTTGTACAGTGGACAAATGAATTACTTTCCTCCAAGGTTGGCAATAAAAACAGCCTTTACTAGATATTGAAAATAAAGAATAAATATTGAACAAATATGGAATGGATGTATTTAGTACAATAAAGGAATATTCATTGAGGAGAAATAAATATGGATAGGAATGAATATGGGCAGAAAGTGTGTCATGGACAAAGTAAACATAAACAAAACAAAACCCCCATAAACAAAAGGAGACACTAAGAAAGAGCTGATGAACAGGGAAAAAAGAGAAGCATATCCAGAAAACATGGTTAACAACTTCAGAAGTCTCTAACTGCTTTAGGTTACTTTTCAAAAGTCACCTAAGCACTAAGCACATTGGCCAAGATCTTCAAAGGTGTTCAGGTGCCACTGAAGTCGGATTAAGTGCCTAATTACCTTAGAAGATCTGGGCCAAAGCCTTTGACTCAGTTAACTGTGAGTCTCTATGGAAGATCTTATCAAAGTTTTGCTGCCCAGGGAAATTTATCACATTCCTAAGACTCCTTCATTATTAGATGACTGCCTCCATCCTATGCAGTGGCTCAGTTACAGAGCCTTTTGCCATTCAAACCAGGGTCAAGCAGGGCTATATAATCACACCAATTCTGTTTTCCATCTGTCTTGCAGTCATTAAGATGCTCATCCAAGACCATCTGCCAGATGTCATTACCATTGAGTACAGAATGGATGGGAACTTCTCATATCTCTCCTGCCTCTGTGCCAAAACCAAAGTTACTTCAGCCTCAATTGTGGAACTTCACTATATTGATGATTGTGCTGTCATTCCTCATATGGAGGGCAAGCTACAAATGGCCCTTAACTGCTTTTCTCAAGCATACTAGTGCCTGGGGCTGACTCTTAAAATCAGAAAAATGAAGGTTCTTCATCAGTCTGCTTCAGACCAATCAATCCCCCCTGGCAAAGATCCTCATGAAGGACAGGAGCTGGAGAATGTTGAACACTTTGCATCCATCAGCAGCCATCTCTCAAAGAAGGCCAGCACTGACGAGGAGATCCAATATAGGATCTGATGTGCCACTTCTGCTTTCAGAAGACTGAATCATCATGTGTTCAATGATCACGACATCAGGACACAAAGCTCCTGCTATAAAAGGCTGTGGTAATCTCAACTCCTCTCTATGGCTGTGAAGCTTGGGCGACCTACAGGGACCTCCAGAAAAATCTGAAACCCCTTTACCAGAACTACCTATGGAATATTCTTGTTATAAAGTGGAAGGATCATCACACAAATGCCAGTGTCCTCACCGATGCTAACACCACCAGTATGGAAACATTGATTATTCAACATCAGCTGTGGTAGACAGTGCACTGTATGTGCACGCTTAATGTACATTTACCGAAGTCATTGTTATACTCCCAACTCAACCAAGGACAAAGGACACATGCAGGCCAGAGGAAATGCTTCAAGAATGCCCTTAAGGTCAACATTAAGTGTGGCATTGACACCACAAATTGGGAAAAACGAGGGCTATATGATGATGCCTTCTGAGTGAAACTATGTCATACTTTGAGGAAAACCATCTTGCCCTGGAGGCAGAAAAACAGAAATGGAAGGTAAGGAAATAAGAATGACAAATCTGTAGTCCGACCCTCCCTTTAACCCCCACCTGTGGTGTTTCCCAGAGCCTGTAGCTCTAAAAATCAGCCTTTTTCCTACAAAAAAAAAATCCTTGTATGCAATTTATTACTTAAGGGCAAGGTTATGAAATATCTATTTAATAAATAATGGAACAGCTGCTACTCATGAACTTGAATTATTTCATGTTTAGGCATCAATGGACTCATTTATAACCCTTCACTTGACCTGTAGGAGTGATCATCCTTGAGTGGGAGGGATTGCCGCCACCATCACTAACAGTGATTGATACCCAGTAATATTTACTTACCTGGGTGCCTAAAACATTTCTGAAAATGGGAATGAGGCAGTGCTGGATTTAGGTTTAAAATATTCAAGCTACAGTTGAGGGCCTCACAATATGAGAAGCCTCTAAGTAAGAGAAAAGAACTGACTCAATATCAAGTTTTATAATAATCAGTTGGTAAATAAAGGAGATATGGGAAAATGACTCTCTAGATATGGACATTTTCATTCTCATATGACAAAATGTACATACATTGGACTATTCTTATTGTATGGGGCCTCTTAAACTGGACATAGTTGAGGGCTTCAGCATGTCAAATCCTAGGCGAGGGGCATGACAAGTCTCTCACTGCAGTTGTAGAGAGGCAGCAGCAAGGCGCCAGACTTCCATGCGTAGATCCTGAGATGGTGCAGAGTCACTTGGAAGAACTGGATGCCTTTAAGTCGGCAGGCCCAGATGAGCTCCATCTGAGGGTGCTGAAGGCACTGGTCGACATCATTGCAGAGCCACTGGCGGGAATATTCGAACACTCTTGGCGCATGGGCCAAGTCCCGGAGGACTGAAAAAGGGCTAACGTGGTCCCCATTTTCAAAAAGGGGAGGAAGGAGGACCTGGGCAACTATAGGCCAGTCAGTCTCACCTCCAACCTTGGTAAAGTCTTTGAAAAAATTATCAAGGCTCACATTTGTGAGAGCCCAGCAGGGCAAATTATGCTGAGGGGAAACCAGCACGGGTTTGTGGCGGGCAGATTGTGCCTGACCAATCTAGTCTCTTTCTATGACCAGGTTACGAAACGCCTGGACACAGGAGGAGGGGTGGATGTCGTATACTTAGACTTCAGGAAGGCCTTTGATACGGTATCCCACCCCATACTGGTGAACAAGTTAAGAGGCTGTGACGTGGATGACTACACAGTCCGGTGGGTGTCGAATTGGCTAGAGGGCCGCACCCAGAGAGTCGCGGTGGATGGGTCGGTCTCGACCTGGAAGGGTGTGGGCAGTGGGGTCCCGCAGGGCTCGGTCCTTGGACCGATACTCTTTAATGTCTTCATCAGTGACTTGGACGAGGGAGTCAAATGTACTCTGTCCAAGTTTGCAGATGACACAAAGCTATGGGGAGAAGTGGACACGCCGGAGGGCAGGGAACAGCTGCAGGCAGACCTGGACAGGTTGCACAAGTGGGCAGAAAACAACAGAATGCAGTTCAACAAGGAGAAATGCAAAGTGCTGCACCTAGGGAGGAAAAATGTCCAGCACACCTACAGCCTAGGGAATGACCTGCTGGGTGGCACAGAGGTGGAAAGGGATCTTGGAGTCCTAGTGGACTCCAAGATGAACATGAGCCGGCAGTGTGACGAAGCCATCAAAAAAGCCAATGGCACTTTATCGTGCATCAGCAGATGCATGACGAATAGGTCCAAGGAGGTGATACTTCCCCTCTATCGGGCACTGGTCAGACCGCAGTTGGAGTGCTGCGTGCAGTTCTGGGCGCCACACTTCAAGAAGGATGCAGATAACCTGGAGAGGGTCCAGAGAAGGGCAACTCGTATGGTCAAGGGCCTGTAGACCAAGCCCTACAAGGAGAGACTAGAGAAACTAGACCTTTTCAGCCTCCGCAAGAGAAGGTTGAGAGGCGACCTTGTGGCTGCCTATAAGTTCATCACGGGGGCACAGAAGGGAATTGGTGAGGATTTATTCACCAAGGCGCCCCCGGGGGTTACAAGAAACAATGGCCACAAGCTAGCAGAGAGCAGATTTAGATTGGACATTAGGAAGAACTTCTTCACAGTTCGAGTGGCCAAGGTCTGGAACAGGCTTCCAAGGGAGGTGGTGCTCTCCCCTACCCTGGGGGTCTTCAAGAGGAGGTTAGATGAGTATCTAGCTGGGGTCATCTAGAGCCAGCACTCTTTCCTGCTTATGCAGGGGGTCGGACTCAATGATCTATTGAGGTCCCTTCCGACCCTAACATCTATGAATCTATGAATCTATGACAGTGGAATTAGGCTCAAAAAACCCTTGGACAATTTTGAAATATATTGAACAGTTTTAGAGAATCAATTCAGTAAATCATTCCTAAAAATCTCAAGTGCTTTTTTTAAATTTACCAACCTACCAGAAATTTGGCAGCCTTTTTTACTACAAATGAGTCATTATAGATTTTGTACCATGGGAAAAGCCGACCTTTTGGAAAAAAATTCCATTATGAATTATGATAAAAATTCTTGCAAAACACAATTTTGGGAATAATTCATTTGGAGCTACCCTAATTTTTGATATTATCATATAATCTCATTTTGATGAATTAAATACATTTTGCTTTTTGAATGCTGACACCTTAAACAAGAAAATATTACATAGAATAAATATTACTACATAACATGCCTATGAAACACAATATTAAAGGGTATTGTATAATTTATAAAATATAAAATAAAATTATTATATTACTGCCCATTATACCACATACCCATATTAATTAGTATTTTATTCAAACCTATGTTAATCAAAATTAAAAATAATAAAAACATTATCTTCTGAAATGTTCTGGAGTTAACAAAACTGCACTTTTTAACATTATGAAAATTAAAAGAGAATGCGAGGTTGTTTCGACTCCCCACCCCCATTAAAACATTGTTTTTGCTAAATATTTCAACTTAGATGCAATAGCAATTTTCCAATTAAAAATATTGTTTCTGACCCCCTCTATCAATGTCCTCTCATGGAACAATGGTATTAGCATAGTACACTTCGGAACTTAAATTTACAATTAAGCACTATACAATTAATTGTTTAAGGGCAAGACTATAAAAATATCTAATAAATAATGGACCAGCTGCTACTCATGAGCTTTAAGTATTTCACGTTTCATTGATTTCAGGGTATTGGGTTTACTTATCATAAATGGTAACATTTTATATTTTGTTATATCAGTGATTTTTTAAGTCTGCGGATTACAAGATAAAGTACCCTACAGAAAATCAAATACCTACATTAATTCTATCTGTATTTTTCCATTTCTGTTCTCTTCTGTGGTGACACTCATCACAACATCAGCTTTGGTACTCATCACTGACTTTAATTGCTGCATACATATGTAAGGACTAACTCTCACAAAGGTCTTTTACAACAAAGTACTGTACAACAAACTTTTATTGGAATCCTATAGTTAATGTGCAACTTCACCATGGGTTGTTTCCTTTCCAGTTACCAGATTCTTGGGCTTATTTAGATTTGTTTTTTCTTTGTGAGGGTATTTTTTTTTGTGGGGGGGGGGGAGGGAGGAAGGGGAGAGTTAATATTTGGTTTGTGGGAATGCTTTATTATTTAAAAGGGTAATGCTATAAGCTCATATATTAGGGAGATGCTTGATTTTTCTGATTTTCTGTCTAAACAAATCCTTCTTTGTAGAAGATTCTGTCTAATGTCCTTAGTCCTACATTTTGTTAGTGGCTTTCTCATTAGAGTTGTATTGATGACTCATGAATGATAAGTCATGTGGTACAAGGATATCCCATTAGCTAGTGTGATGCAAGTCCTCTTTTATCCTTCATTGTGAGAGGCTACAATTTAAAAGGGAATTAGGGGATTCAAACTGCTGTAAATCTAAGATGCTTGGAGATGGTTTGATGTTTGCAACCCACTGGTCACTATGGCTAAGTACAAATGTTACATTTATAGTATATATTTATACTTATAGTTTATAAAACTATAAATATACACTTATATTTACACTTATAGTGTGTGTATGTACATGTATATATATACATACACACATATACATACATACATACATATACTATATATATATTTATATATATATATATATATATATATGCACACAAACACACCCCTGAAGGTGGGTTCCAAAGAGGATGGAGATGTACTGTTCTCAGTGGTGGCAGATGACAGCACAAAAAGCAATGGTCTCAAGTTGCAGCAAGGGAAGTTTAGGTTGGATATTAGGAAAAAAATCTCTCACTAGAAGGGAAGCACTGAAATAAGTTACTTAGAGAGGTGGTGGAATCTCCATCCTTGGAGGTCCTTGAGGCCCGGCTCAAAAAAGCCCTTGCTGCAATGATCTAGTTGCGAATGATCCTGTTTTGAGAGGGGGGTTGGACTAGATCAGTGTTTCTCAACCTGTCGGTTGTGACCCAAAAAGTAGGTCTCAAGAATACATGAAAGGGTCATGAACAAACTTTAAAAATGGATCAAAACATTTTAAAAAGTGGATTCTCTTTTAAGAGAGAAAACATATGGGAAACCGAGGCTTTTCCCTTGCAGGCTGACAGAGTTCCAGCCTGCAAGAGGCTGCTTGGGGCCCCGCCATGCACCACACACACCCCTCCTGCCCCACACACCCACCCCCTGCCCCACACTGTGGGGCTGGGGCCTGGGGGTAGTGGGTCAGGAGCGAGGGGCACTGGGCCAGGACTGGCCACTAAAGTTTACAAATGGGTCCTAATACAAAAAAGGTTGAGAGCCACTGGACTAGATGACCTCCTGAGATCCCTTCCCAACCTAATTTTCTATGATTGTATCATAGTGCGATAAGCACATAGAAAATGTTCTACAGCCATAAGTGAACAGATGTTCATGGCACACACAGCTCTTTAAAAATGGTGGATCCCACTTTAGTTAACCCTGGATGGATGTGGCATCAGATTAAAGTGCTTTATGTTAGAGAGCTTTATCAAACACCTGTACAAGACCCCATCATAGGTCAAGGGAGGTCACATTCCGCAGGCATCTCAGGTGACTTCCTGGGTTCCCTCCAACACCCTTACATAGAGGTGCTTTGGAACTTGGCTCACTTGACTGCTCCAAGCTGTCACAGGCAGGGAGGGCAATGGGAAGGGAGCATCTGTATTTCTGTCATTATACAATGTGCCTGGGCAGGGCAGGGATGCTCCACAGGTGGAAGCACTGGGCTCCTTGGCAGGTGGCAGTAGCAGGGCAGGGCAAGGCAGACAGAGTGAGTGAGCAGTAGCCCTGGGCTACTGTGCCCTGTGGGAAGCAAGTGTTGGGGTGGGGGGGGGGGGGAAGAGGGGGAACCAGGGGCCAATGCATGTGTGTGTGCTTGTGTGAGTGAATGTGTAACACAGAAAGAGATATGTATGTGTGTGAGGTTGTATGTGTGTGCACACACATCCAGCCTGACCCTGAATGATCCTGCTCTGCACACCTCCCCACTCCAGCCCCGATCTGCAATATATCCAGGCCAGACAGGTGCTCCCACCCCCATCACAGCTCCGAAGACAGCTAGTGCCTAGACTGCCCATACCAGCACTCAACAGATAGGCTTCCCAACCTGGATCCTGGCCCTTAGGCATTCCCAGCCTGTCCTGGAGGTCCCTTCCACTCCTGCTTCTCTGTGATTCCTGTCATTAACAGAGCAGCGGGGGGGGGGGGGGGGGAGGGGTGGTGACTGCTCTCCTATGCTAGGCAGCCAATCAGAGATGGTTTGCACATTTGGCTGCATTCAGAAGTCTCTGGCAGCCTGGGGAGCCTGTGGGAGCAAGCTAGGTGGCATGTTACAGCGCCACCCAGCCTCTGGCTTTGGCCAGTGCAGGCAGGGTCTAAGCCCCCACCCCACTGAACAGTGCATGGCTGTTTTGTTTTGTCCTTACCTAATATAAAGCCCTTTGAGTAAAATGCAATACTCAAAGTGCTTCTGCCTCGGGCTTTTTGAACGTCCGTACTTAACCTATGTACTTAACCTCCAAAGTGTCTGATGACTTTGTAGCATCTCTTCCTCTGAGTCCTCCCCCTGGTCTCTGGGTACTAGTAAGCCTCAGTTCAAATAATAGCAGCTTGTGCCCTTTTAAGTAAAAAATGTGTTGGCCAAGGCATTGACTGTCACACAAGCAGGTCAGTACCGCTTTGTAAACTGACTTGTGCATACTTCAGAAAACTCAGATATGGAGATTGCCCTTGGATCATTGTTCTTGTGCCAGAATCAGTCTAATGAAAGATTGCAAGGGGTGAAGTTGCCACATTTCCTTTGGAAATTGCTTGCTCAGAGTTTTTTTAACAATTGTATCTTTGGAGAGGAAAGCTGAGATGAGAGAGTAGCTGAAGAGATTTCCTGCATCAAGTGTTGTCTATCCTTCTGAAGACTGACCATACTATTGCCTCAAAACATCAATCATCCATCATCTTCAAAACAGAATTTGAAGCAAGCTGAATGGTAGCTAAAAATATTAGGGGCTTCAGAACAAGGGTGTTTGCAAATACCCATGTGAACACGAGGTGAGGCATTTTAAAAAGCCATCATATCATGCAGTGAGGTTGCAGTTTTGTCTTGTTATAACACCGAACTAGTGATAGATTTTCTTTTTGAGTCGGCCATTAAATTACTCGATGACACTGAGAAGTAACTTAATTTCTATGATTCAGTTTATCTGCTTGTAGAACTGGTGTAATAGTAATTATCTGGCTCATGGCATGCTCAGAGACTTAATTAGTGTTTATAGAGCACTTTATTTGTTAGGTGTGAGTTCTTTGCTTTAAATCTGTATAGAATAAAACATTCTACTATTTTTTATTAAATAATTGCCCAGTTAAAACAAAGTCCTTAATTTATACCTATGGTATGTTTCTCTTTATCTGCTGTTTAGATGCAATGTAAACAGAATGTCACATCTGAGCAAATCCATAATTTCAATTTCAATGCATATTCCAGGCATAGATATGCAGAGTCCTATTGACTTTCATGAAAAAATCAGGAAATGAAAGACATTGAAGGCCCCCAGCAGGAAATTAGCAAACTCAGCAGTTTGAGCGGCTTTTATAATCGTCTACAGTTAAAAGGAACAATTTGATGGAAGCCATGCCTACCACACAGCAAAGGTGTCAAAGATTTGGTCTGAGGGGTTCTTGGGCTGAGAATTTATGGGTAGGGACCACCACTAAAATCAGGGCTATGGCATGCATTGGGGATGCGTTTTGACAGGGGGTGGATGAGGAAGCCTATCACTGTCCCATCTAGGTCAGAAAGAAAGATCTCCAAAACAGAAAGAAAAAAAATAACAAAAGAAGGAGAATGGATTACAGAGACAGCCACTGGCCTGAGGAAAAGAGGCAGATGGGGGGCATAGAAGGAAGTGAATGGAACATAGGAAGCCTGAGGTGAAGGACAGAAGAATGGAAGAAACTGCTGGTGCACATAATGGCTTTGGCCACAGAAGCAACAAAGCATCCATGTTTTCCTGTCAGCATCTCCATCAATTTTATTTCCATCTGTAACAAGTTGACCTCCCCAGCGGCATTTTTCCTTTTTTGCCTATGAGGGTCACCCCTGCAGTCCCTTAATGTTTCATTTCTCTCGTTCATCGCGTATCCCGCCTTTACTCGCCTGTCACATCTTGGTGTAAATATGATTTCAATGTTCTTACAAGCGGGTGACTGCTTATTGTAATTCTCTTTTGGGGTTCTCAGCCACCACGGGCCTTGTCCCCCATCTTTCTCTAGCTAGGCCTACCAGTCTAAACCCAACAGATAGGGTTTGACTCCAAGGCTCTAGCTCCTTAAACCTCTCGGAGACTATGGCCCTCCTTTTGTTTTCAATCTGGAGCCCACGTTTTCTAGCCCAGAGGCCTGTCCACTAGGCATGGAACCAGCAGGCCATAAGTTCCAGTCTGAGCAGCGGCCCAAAGATCCCTCTGCCCAAGGATGCCCTTTCCTTTAGCTCGGGCTACTAGCCGACATCCCTTCACTGGGACCCAGCTTAAAAGTCTTCTAACCAGCTCTGAGCTACAGGCCCTATATGGCTGCACACTCTAGTGCACTAGACCCTTTGGCCTTTTATGTCTTCACCCTAGGGACAGATTCAAAAAGCCTGAGCCTGAATTGATTCAATCTTTGCAAATTAGTCTAACCTGGCTAGACTGAATCACTTTGTAACTGCATAGACATCCCAGAAGTGCCAGCACATACCTGCAGTGGCTCGGGCTACAAGCTGGGGGTTGTGCTATATCAGCCCTCCCTGCCCTTGTACAGTACTGAGCTGAGGGGTGTGTGGCCAGGCCCTGGCAGGATGTTCATATTAGCCAATCAGGAAATTTATAGCAGTATTTATCACCTTCTAACTCCATTATCACACCATTAAGAAAACAACAGAGGGACATTACCAGCTATCTGTTCATTCTGCATGTTGATCCGACCTGTTGATTCAGCAGAGACTGTAGCCACTAGGGCTGTGTAAAGCTTAGGCCCCTGATTTGATTCAGTGGAGATTTGGCCCAATTCAGTGGAGATTTGGCCAAACCTCCGTATCCAGATTGAATCAGAGGACCCTTTAATCTCTCTGAATTGAATAGGAACCCTCCAAATTGATTTGGAGAGATCCGGAAAGATTTGGAGATTTGGACATAGACACTACTTTAAATGTTTTTTTCTGCATAACTCTAGATAATTCTGTGAATGCTGAGATGCACAGAGTGTCCCACAGAAACACAGGGGGCTCCCCAGTGCACTCAGCAGCATACCCGCAACTGGACCAGAAGCATTTCCGGGCCACTTCCAGGTCTGCCGGGGAGTATGCAGGGGGCCCCCCTGTGCCCCCCCAGCTCAGTGACTGATGCCTCATGGGTCTAGGGGGAGGGCACCCGGGGTCCCCCTATGGCTAATCACTGAGCCAGGGAGGCACGGTGGGGGGACCTCCAGTGCTCTCCCTGGCAGACCCAGAAGTGGACCGGAAGTACTTCCAGTCAACTTCCAGGTTCACTGCTCAGCATGTAGAGTGCTCCCCCCAACCCACCCCCACTCCTGTGGGACACTCCATGTGTCCCAGCATTGCAGTGATCACAAGCTGAGCCTGCTACCTCAAGGTATGTAGAAAAAAACTTTAAAAGCTATGTCTAAATCGCTGATTCTCCAAATCACCATTGAATCTTCAGATTTGGATTCAGCCGAATCGAATCAGAGACAGTAATCTGAATCAACAAATCGACACACTGTTCCTGATTTGGACCTGTGCCTGCCTCCGATCTAATAGGTGTTCCCGCGCCGCCTTTGGCCGGGCCCAAGATCTTGTCTGTCCTGGGCTTACAGGTGGACCCCAGAGGTTACCCCTGCTGATGTCAGGAGGATCCCTTAACTCTCCTGCCACGACTTTGGATGGAACTTCAGTGGGGGGTCCTCCCTTGGGGCAGCCACCAGGGCCATCGCGTTTCCCGGCGGGTACTCTCGGGGCTCTGTCCTCCCCTACTCCCCGGCCACCTTAAGCTCTACCTCCTTTGGCTTCCGTGGTGTCCTCGGCCTGCCAACCTCTCGCCCCCGACTTGCCGGCCATCAATAAAGGTCTTCAGGCTTGGTGTACAGCCTACTGGGGGCGCCATCCCAGCCCTTCTGCCTCGGCTCCTGCTTCAATTCTGCTGCCAGTGATGCAGCCGGTTCCTCCGCTGGCTCTATTGTCTATGGTGCGACTGGTTACCTCACCGGCGCTGCTGCCTGGAATGCAGCCAGTTCCTCCACCGACCCTGCCGCTTGTGAGGTAGCTGGTTTCCTTACCGGCTCTCGTGCCTATGACGCGACCAGTTATCTCACCGGCTCTGCTACCTGCAATGCAGCCGGTTTCCTCACTAGCTCTGCTTCCTGTCACCCAGTCAGCTCCTCCTCTGGCTCTGTTGCCGATGATGCAGCTGGTTCCCTCAACGGCTCTGTCGACAACCGCGGAGCCGGCTCCCCCAATAGCACTGCTGCCGGTTGCATTGCTAACTCTCTCCGGGCAGGCCGCGCACCGTCGAGCCACCTCCTCCCCCATCCTGGGCCAAAAGAACCACCGGCTCACCTTTGCCAGGGTCTTATCTCACTCTAAATGGCCTCCTACAGGGCTCACATGGGCCAATTGCCAGATGACCTGGCAGAATTGGTTTGGCACCACCAGTTGCACTTCCACGGGACCCTCCCGCCTATGCCCCAGTACGCGGTAGAGGAGGTGATTCCTTACCTCAAAATGGGGGTGCTCTTCCAATGACGATTTGGCCTCATCCCTGGCACCTTGGGTTTGTCTCCAGAGGGTTCTGAGCTCTGGGTCCTCAACCTACGCCTCCTGAAACTGTCCGCTGCTGGTGATATTATCTAGGTTGAGGCTTACGGCTTCCTCAGCAGTGTCAGGGTCCTCTTCTTACTCCCCACAACCATCCTTCACAATTCCCCATCTTTTTGCGTGCTTGCTCCACGTCTCTCACCCGCTCCAGCACGTCGTAAATGGGTGTCCAATCCCTGCCTAGCAACATCTCACATGCCAGTTTAGGCACCACCCCCACCAGGAGTTCCCCCTGGTGTTCCATGATGTGCAGCTGGACCCACTGCCGTCCTACACGCTCGACCTCGCCATAGAGGCAGGCCACCGTCACCGGTGGGACCTTCCTTCCCACTTGCCAATGGACCATATCAGCCCTTATCATGGATTGGGCTCACCCTGAGTCAAGAGTGGCCTGCACTGGGCATCCGTCCACCCAGGCCTTAACGATCGGGTGGCTCCATGTTGCATTCCCCTCACAGCTGGCATAACTACAATCCATGGGTTCACCTGCCTCCGGGCCGCGGCACCAGTCAGGGAAGCCTCTGGGTTTGTCAGCCGGAACCCAATGCTCAGCGGGCTGGCTAGGGCATTCTCGCGAAAGGTGCCCATTCTGCACGCAGCGGAAACACACTATATCCCTGCCAGTCCCCCAAATAGGGGGACGTCGCCATTCTGTTTCCTTCGGCAACACCGGCATCGGTCCCAGGCTCCTCCTTTCCCTCGGATAGCTTGCTTCCGCAGCCGCGAAAGCTTCTGGCACTTTTAAAGCCTCTTCACAATTCCACGGGGAGTCCTGCTGAACCCAGTGTTGAGTCCCCTCCTCCAGGTCGTTCTGGAATTGCTCAAGGATGATTTGATCTGCCAGGTCCTCGCGGTCAGACCCCACAGGGTTCACCCATTTGTCAAGAAGGTCCCGTAGCAGCTGCAGTAGTACCTGGGGCTATTTCTCGTCGGGCCCTTTTTTGGCCTGGAACAGGCATCGATAGTGATCAGGGCTGATCTCTAGCTGATAAAGTATTGCCTGCTTTACATGCTCGTAGTCTCAGGCCTCATCTCTCGGGATGGCCCGATAGGCAGCCTGTGCTTTACCAACCACCAGGGCACCCAACTGGCTGGTCCAGTAGTCCTGGTGAAGGCCTGTCATCAGGGTGTGGCGCTCAAAGGCCTCGATGTAAGCCTCGGGGTCATCATCCTTTGTCATTTACGGCATTTTGAATGACACCAGGCTATGTCTGAGCTAGTCCTGATAGCGGTCGAACATCTGCTGCTGGGAATCGAGGATTTGGGTGAGGGCCTGCAAATTCTGCCCAAGAACATCAGCCGTGGTCATAGGCACGGGTTGGGCATTGGCATAGGCCGCCATGTCCGGGTCTTCCATGTTCCTGGCCAATGCACCACATTGTGCCCGCCTCCGCTCTAATAGGTATTCCCGCACCGCCTCTGCCTGGGCCCAAAATCTTGTCTGCCCTGGGCTTACGGGTGGACCCCAGAAGTTACCCCTGCTGATGTCAGGAGGATCCCTTAACTCTCCTGCCACGACTTTGGATGGAACTTCAGTGGGGCGTACTTCCTTGGGGCAGCCACCAGGGCCATCACGTTTCCCGGCGGGTACTCTCGGGGCTCCGTCCTCCCCTACACCCTGGCCACTCGCCACCTTAAGTGCCACCTCCTCTGGCTTCCACGGTGTCCTTGGCCTGCCACCCTCTCGCCCCTGACTTGCCGGCCATCAATAAAGGTCTTCAGGCTTGGTGTACAGCCTACTGGGGGCGCCATCCCAGCCCTTCTGCCTCGGCTCCTGCTTCAGTTCTGCTGCCAGTGATGCAGCCGGTTCCTCTGCTGGCTCTATTGTCTATGGTGCGACTGGTTACCTCACCGGCGCTGCTGCCTGCAATGCAGCCGGTTCCTCCACCGACCCTGCCGCTTGTGAGGCAGCCGGTTTCCTTACCGGCTCTGGTGCCTATGACGCGATCAGTTATCTCACTGGCTCTGCTGCCTGCAATGCAGCTGGTTTCCTCACTAGCTCTGCTTCCCATCACCCAGTCAGCTCCTCCTCTGGCTCTGTTGCTGGTGATGCAGCTGGTTCCCTCAACGGCTCTGCCGACAACCACGGAGCTGGCTCCTCCAATAGCACTGCTGCCAGTTGCATTGCTAGCTCTCTTGAAGCCTGCTCTGGCTCCGCCCCTTATTCTTCCCGCCGCTGAGTGTGGCGGCTGATCCCCTCCCCACAGAAGCTTGCTCCTCTGGTCTCCTCTTATCAGCCGCCTCGCTGTCTCGGCAGGGCCACTTCTTATTTATTCCGGGAAGCGTCCTCCGCCCCCACTTCTCTGCTGCAGCCAGATAAACGCCCGGCTGATCACCTGTGCAGGAGTTCTCGGTGTGCGCGCCTCCTCCGGCTCTTCTGGCTCTGCGGGAGGTAAGTGGGACTCTTTGCTGCCCCGGTGTTCCTTCGGCGTCCCAGCTTCTCTAGGACAGGGCTGAATCCAAATCTGAATAGAATAGGGCCCACTTCACACACCCCTAGTAGCCAGCATGTGGTCTTCTAGCTAATACACAGACACTTCTTTGCAAGGCAGAGGGGAGCAGGGAATTCCTGCTTAGCCAGGAGTGGTGTGGGGAGTGAGGAGAGCAGCCTGCAGTCTTGCCAGAGCTGCAGTCAGGGAACAGAGGGAAGAGGCCAGGCCTGCTGTGCAACACAGATCACTGCCCAGCTTAGACAGCATGCTGGGATGTTGGGGGAGTCTGAGTTAGCTTAAACCAGCAAGGGGTCTGGGACAGACATTGCATAAACTGGTTCGAGCCAAATCAGTTAAGTCTGATACTACATTCAACCAAGTTTATCTTAAACTGATTTCAGCCATTTTCAAACTGGTTTATGTGTACTCAACATCTGTTCTGTTATAGGATTAAATCAGTTCCTGATAACTTAAACTCATTTATGTGTAATATCTGTCTCTAGCCTTGAAGCCTGGCTCAGTCAGCACTGAGGGCACCCATACATAAACAGCGAGGCTGCCCCAACACACTGTAATTACAATGCGTTGGAGCAGACTCAATTAATTGAAGCCCTGGACATGGCAGGTCTGCTGCATGCCTGGAACGAGGATTCGCAATGTCACAGAGACCATTCCTAAAATTATCAAGCCCTCTGACTACTACCCAGTGGTTGGGGTCTATGTGGGTATAAGTAATGCATCCAAGGGCAAACTGGATAACATCATGGAGGATTACAAGGCCTTGGGACACCAACTAAAGAGGATGGGAGCTCAGGTGGTATTTTCCTCCATTTTCCTGGTAAGTGGATGGGTTAGGAGTCATGAGGCCTGCACTGACATGGTTAACCGGCAGCTTCAGAGCTGGTACCATGAGGCAGGCTTTGGGTTGTTTGACAATGACTCAGGTTTTTGTAAGGAGGGCATACTGGGGCAGGATGGGCTTCACCTCTCCCCTAACGGCAGATGTATCTTTTCCTCTAGGTTGGTTAATCTCGTATGGCAGGCTTTAAACTAGCTTCGCCGGGGGAAGGGGCTGCTTCGAGTGGAGAGGATGCTTCACCAGCTCGCAGGGTTACAAGAGGAAGGGAAGCACAGGTAAGTATAAATGATCGAGGAGCAGGAGGCGGCTACTGTCCTGGGAGTGGGAGGAAGGCATGAGCACCCTCAGGAGGCTTCAGGTGCCTCTACACTAATGCTCAGAGTATGGGGAATAAACAGGAAGAACTCACCCTCAGAATAGCCCGTTCAAACCTAGACATAGTAGGGATCACAGAAACGTGGTGGGATTCATCCCATGACTGGGCAGTGAGCATTAGGGGCTATAGTCGGGATAGAGAAGGAAAGGAGAGAGGGGGTGTGGCGCTCTATGTCAAAGAGAAATTCACATCCTCTGCCAGCAAAATGGGGTTGGAGGAGGGGCAAGCTGAAGTGCTCTGGGTCAAGATACAAGGGGGTCGTGGGAAAGGGATATAATGGTGGGGGTCTACTACAGACCCCCCAACCAAGGGAAGGAGCTGGACCGGGAATTTTCAGGCCAGCTTGCAGAGGCACTTAAGGCAAGGGATATAGTTGTCATGGGTGATCTAAATTACCCCAACATCTGCTGGGAGCAGCAGTCAGCCAGGTTGGACTGATCCAGGAGGTTCCTGGCTGAGATACAGGACCTCCACTTAACCCAGGAGGTGCACAGTCCCACCAGAGGAAATGCCCTCTTGGACCTGGTCCTGGCCACAGGCGATGATCTGGTAAGGGGGCTTCAGGTCCTTGACCACCTGAGTGATAGCGATCATTGTTTGCTGGAATTCATCATCCAGCACAGGGTGACAAGGGCCTGCAGTAAGGTGGTAACCCTAGACTTCAAGAGGGCCAACTTCAAGGAGTTGAGGAGATTGGTGGGAGAGGTGCTGGGGAACTCAGTGCCCAAGATGAGTGGTCGTTCCTTAAGGAGACGATACTCAGGGCCCAAGAGGTGATGATCCCAACTAGAAGCAAGGGGGGCAAGAGTGCCCAAAAGCCTCCCTGGCTCACCAAGGACATCTGGGAATGCCTGGTTGCCAAAAAGGCGGTGTATACCCGGTGGAAAAGGGGGGCAATCTCCAAAGAGGAGTATACCTCCACTGCTCGGGCCTGTAGGGGGGCTGTTAGGAAAGCTAAGGCGGACATAGAGCTAGGACTAGCGTTCAAGATCAAAGATGATAAAAAGTCCTTTTTCAAATATATAGGGAGGATGAAGAAGGCACCGGGAAATGTGGGGCCCCTGCAAGATACGCTGGGCAATCTGGTGGTCACGCCAGAGGAGAAGGCAGACCTCTTTAACAAATTCTTCACCTCCGTTTTCTTGTGCAGGGACCGGGACTCCCTCACCGTGATTCAAGATGGACTCAAGTGGAATGCCTCAAGACCTAAGGTTGAGGAGGACCAGGTTAGAGTGCTACTGGAGGGGCTGGACGTGTTCAAATCAGCAGGTCCAGATGCTCTCCACCCCAGGGTGTTGAGGGAGCTAGCAGGGGTTATTGCAGGGCCCTTGGCATGGCTTTACAAGCACTCGTGGTGCTTGGGCCAGGTGCCAGATGATTGGAAGATAGCCAATGTGGTCCCCATCTTTAAAAAAGGGAGGAGGGAGGACCTGGGCAACTATAGGCCTGTCAGTCTTACCTCAATCCTGGGGAAACTCTTTGAGAAGATCATCAAGGAGCACATCTGTGATGGGCCGGCATCAGGGATGATGCTCAAGGGCAACCAGCATGGTTTCATTAAGGGCAGGTCATGTCAGACCAACCTGACTGCCTTTTACGATCAGGTCACAAAAGCATTAGATGCAGATGTCGCCATGGATGTCGTCTTTCTGGACTTCAGCAAGGCCTTTCACACTGTCGACCACTCCATCCTCATTAAAAAAATAGGTGACTGTGGCATCGATGCCTACACGGTCAGATGGATTGCAAATTGGCTGAAGGGTCATACTCAGGGGGTGGTGGTGGATGGGTCATATTCGTCCTGGGGGAAAGTGGGCAGTGGAGTCCCCCAGGGCTCGGTCCTTGGGCCCGCGCTGTTCAATTTCTTTATCAGCAATTTGGATGACAGGGTGAAAAGCAACCTGTTCAAATTTGCTGATGATACCAAAATATGGGGAGAGGTGGGCACATTAGCAGGGAGGGAGAGACTGCAGAAAGACCTGGATAGGTTGCAGGGGTGGGCTAACAAAAACAGGATGTGTTTCAATACTGACAAGTGCAGGGTGCTATATTTGGGTAGTACTAACCAGCAGCACACTTATAAGAGGGGAAACTCCCTTCTTGAGAGCATGGAGGCAGAAAGGGATCTTGGAGTCGTTATTGACTCCAAGATGAACATGGGCCAACAATGCGAGGTCATGGTCGGCAGGGCTAACTGGACCCTATCGTGCATCCACAGGTGCATCTCAAGTAGGGCCAAGGAGGTGATCCTCCCCCTCTATGCGACACTGGTCAGGCCGCAGGTGGAGTACTGTGGCCAGTTCTGGGTGCCCCACTTCAAGAGGGATGTGGACAACATTGAGAGGGTCCAGAGGAGGGCCACCTGCATGATCCGGGGACTGCAGGGCAGACCCTACAATGAGAGGTTACGGGACCTGAACCTGTTCAGCCTTCACAAGAGAAGGCTGAGGGGGGACCTGGTGACCATCTATAAACTCACTAGGGGGGACCAGAAGGGTTTGGGGGAGACCTTGTTTGCACTAGCGCCCCCCGGGATAACAAGGAATAACGGCTACAAGTTGTTGGAGAGTAGGTTTAGATTAGATATCCATAAGAATTACAGTCAGGGTGGCTAGGATCTGGAACCAACTTCCAAGGGAAGTGGTGCTGGCTCCTACTCTGGGGGTCTTTAAGAAGCGGCTTGATGCCTACCTGGCTGGGGTCATTTGAGGCCAGTTTTCTTCCTGCCCAGGCAAGGGGTCAGACCTGAAAATCTGCAAGGTCCCTTCCGACCCTACTTCTATGATTCTGTGATTCTATGAATTGAGTCTGCTGGAGTGTGGTAATTACCATGCTCCAGCAGACTCTAGCATCTTGTGTATCAGTATCCCTGCACTTAAAAATGGCAGTGGGGGTGCTTTAACTAAAGCTTGCTCAACAAGCTTTATTTAAAGTGGCCCCACCAGCATTTTCAAGTGTGGGGACACTGATATATGAGATGCTCCAGGCACTTTAATTAGAGCATCTTTTGGAGCCTCTCTAATTAAAGCCTCCTCCTACCCACCCCCTACCAGAGCACATGTATAATCATCATGAGAGTCCTCCCTTCTCTAAGTCTGCTTCTCCTTTTTTATACCACTCTTCCAGGCCTGGTGCTGGCTGAGCATACCATGGTGGGGCCAACCCAGCCCCTTTAACCCCTTCTTTCCCAGGTCCTAGCCAGAGAACACCATCCCACCATCTCCCTCAACCCCTTTTGGCGTACTTCCCGCCCTGGATACCTCTTCCCTCTCCTGTGGAAAAAAATCCATGTTGAGATGGTCCTTTCTGGCCCTATGATGGATTCAGAAGGAGTAGGGTTGCAGGGCCAGGTACCACTGCATAATTTAGGGTTTTATCTCCTTCATGGTGTGTAAACAAAGGAAGGGTGTGTATTCCATGAACGAAGTGAAGGTTCCACCCAGCACATAATTTTGGAGGGCTTCCACTGCCCATTTTACTGCCAGTGCTTCTTTCTCAATGATGAAATAAATCTTCTCCCTCAGGAATAGCTTTCAGCTCAAGTAGAGAATGAGGTGTTCTTCCCCATTCATCATTTGGGACAGCACTACCTTCACCGCCCACATTGGAAGTACTGGTCTAGGGCATAAACTCCTTTGAAAAGTCCAGGTTATACAGGACTGGTTCTTGACATAGATAAGCCTTCAACATTTGGAAGTCCTGGGTGCATTCTCTGGTCCACTGTACCTTCTGTGGATGGTTATCATTTAGAAGGTCTGTGAGTGGACTTTCAATTGAAAAGAATGTCAGTATAAACCAGATAGTACCAATCCAGTCCTAGAAACTGGTGTATATGAGTTTTGATGTTCAGTTTTGGAAACCTTTGCAGAGCCTGGACCTTGTCCACTAGTGGTTGTATTTGACCATTCCTCAGGGTATACCTCAGGCATGTGGTTTCAGTCTTACCCATGTAGCACTTGGCTAGGTTTGCAGTTAGACCCACTTCCCAGAGTGACTGCAACACTGCAGCCACCTGGTCTACCTGGCTGCCCATGTCTGGCTGTAAACTAGTATGTTGTCCACATATGTTGCTGCATATTGCTGGTGGGGCTGCAGGACCTGGTCCATCAGCCTTTGAAATGTGGCTGGGGCCCTATGCAACCCAAAGGCATTGTTCAAAATTGGTGTAAGCCAAAGTGGGTAGCAAGAGCTGTCTTTCCTAGATTCTAGTGTTAATGGGTCTGGAGTACCCCTTGTGTTGTAAAGTTTTGGGAAGCTCCTAACTGGTCCAGTAACTCGTCAATGTGCAGCATCAGGTTGACATCCAATTTCAAAATTGCATTGACCTTTCATAAGTCAACACGGAACCATGTTTTGCTGTCCCATTTTGGGACTAGCACAGTCAGACTCCTTCAGTCATTGTGTGATTCCTTGATAACCCCGAGATCCAGCATGGCCTATAGCTCCTGCTTCACTGTCTCTTTCATTCTATGGGGCAGGAGATGGGTGTTTTCCCTGATTCTACTTCCTGGATCCATTTGCATCCCTTTCTTGTCATCAGGCTTGAACAAACACTAACACCAGTCCCTCAGCCTCTAGACAACAAAGCAGGGTTGGCCTCCAGGTGGATAGTGCTAGACATGAAAGCACTGTCTGAGGTTCTTCTGTGGAATATCAGGGGTGTCTAGTATTATGGCTTTCACCTCCCAGTAATAATGAGCTGTCTCAGCATCAAGACCCCAATAGGCCAGCTGGGATGTCCCAACAGATAAGGAACCAGGATCACTGTATGTTGCTTTGGAGGTCACTCTGGAGCTGCCACTCTCTCAAATGTCTTTAAATATTCCTCAGGGTCATTGGCTAGCCCCGTCTTGGTCAGCTGGATGAGAATGTTCTGGCTTATAGTTGAATTGGTCTAATAAAAGATATCAGATTTACCCAAAGAAACTTCTCTATGTCCTTAGACCAACACAACTACAACCTACACCCCTGGCTTATAGTAGCTGACTCAGGGGATGCTGCTGGTGCATGTGGCCACAGCAAGGTGCTAATCTGCTGCAGCAGCTGCTGCTGGTGGTTCTGAACCACTAAGTCCTTAAGTAATTTCTGTTGTTGGACAGCCATCCATTTCAGCTGTGGTTCCATCTCCATGGCATGGTCTATGGGGGAGGGCACCATCTGTGATCCCTTTTTCCGCTGCCCTGTGCAAGCCTTCTTGTAGCAAGGGTAAGGGTTGCTAAACTGCCTGTGTTCTCCACCAAAATCTAATGGGGTATTGGGGCAGCTCCCCAGCCCTATATTGTAACCTACCCAGGCATCTACATTGACCCGAGGATCTACGGCACTCTCTTCTCAGAGGACATCTGACTTGAAGCCAGGCTCAGTCATCACTGAGAGTCCTCTCCTCCCTGGAAAGGTCCCCAGAAGTGCATACATGTGGTTCGCAGTGCCTCAAAGTCATCTGAGGTGCCACAAACTGCATGCAGTGCATCTGTACTTGTGTGCTATACTGCTAATTTTCAGTGGAGCCATTTTTTTGACACACGAACATCCTGGTGTCGAAAAATAATTGCCACTAAAAAAGCAGCACAGCACACATGGCAGCCTGTCCAGCCAGAGCCACACTCTGGGTGCTGGCAAGCCTCTTAGCAGCTGGCTTGACACCGCTGCTGTCCTGGGAGGCATCCAGAACCTGAGGCAGGGCTGCTGAGGGTATTATAGGTGCTGACCTCAGCATCCCCTGCCCCACCTCGGTATCTTTACTGTGCACCAGAGTGCATGTGCAGGGGCATGCCTGGGGATAAATAACAGTAGCACCAATATGTGCTGCTGCTGTTTGACCCCTTGGGAAATGCATGCTCCTGCATGTGCATGCTCATAGGGATGTGCTCTCTGAGTCTGCTTCCCCTCTTTTATACCTTTCCTCCAGGCCCAGCATTGGCTGCAAGCATACCAAGGTGGCCAACTGAGCCCAGAAGCTCTCTTAACCCCTTCCTTGCTTAGGGCTAATCACTACACACCATCACAATTGTCTATTGATTTCAGTTGGTTTGCCTGAGAGCAGAATATGGCTCCTTCATAAAACCTATGAGTGGTTTGGATCTGTGCTCCCATTTTTTGTGAATGCTAAAGTTTATGAGTGGAAATTTTTGTTTTGAATTATATCATTAATAGTCTTTTGAAAATAAGTGGAAGGAAAAGCATTGGCAACTAAGATAAACTGATATTTAAGGTGTAGAAAGAATCAGGGAAGCAGAGAAGAAAAAAGTTAAACTTACAGGGAGTCACATAATTAAGCAGACATTGTCATAATGTGAATCATGTCAACTTTTCTGGGTAGGCATTGATACCACCATAAATGACAAGTAGATCCTCACTATGCTAGAAGGATTTTTACAAGCTGGCAAAAATATACTGAATAGGTCCCCTGCTCTGTTTCAGAAAGTGTCACTCTAGGAATAATGACACCTATCAGTGGACTTCTGTGTTTAAAGGTGATGTAGGGAAGAACTCAATACAAATTAGGATCCAAAAAGATAGGGGCCCATTGACCAGTAAACTAAAACAAATGTTGAGAAAGATGTCCAAGCCCAACCAGTGGAAATTATCAGCAATGTGAATATAGGAAAACATAGAATCCTACTATACATAAAATAGTTCCAGCATTTCTGACCTATTTTTCGTCATGAGAATTTGGCTGGGCTCTTTTTTATAACAATGCTTTCACTTTCTAAGGTTATCACTAATAGTAAACAAAATAAATATTCACCAGATCCATTAGTTTCTGAATGCTTGCACTGACATTTTAAAAAGGATATTTGGTTTTAGTCAAAAGATTTGTCAGTTGTTTTTCTTATTTTATGGATGCTTTCCAATAAGGTCAATAGCAATAATAAAATTCCTAGTGAATTCCATCACGTTTCTGACACTTCTCCCTTTACAAGCTAAAAAGCCATCTTAAGCTATAGGCTTTGAATTAGATATTTTAATTTTATTAATTTCCTCTATTTTTGTTCTAGCTGGTTCTGTTTAATGGATAAAAAGGGGTCAGCGGTGTGACTTTTATGGAAGGTTTTGTAGTGTCTACTAAAAATAGATGGGATTAAACTGATCTCCTCTGGAAGTTTATTCAGAGCCAGATTTACTTGACTGAGAATGTTTTATCCTTAGCTCTCACGCACTTTGTCCTGGCCTTTGTGATTTTCATTGTCCCATAGAAACACAGTTTTCAATGTTCCATGCATTAAAATCAGACTTTGTTGTAGTGGAATCTTGATATGCTAACTGGCCCAAAGCTGTAAACTAAAGCCTTAAATCAGAAGCAGAATGGGAGTTAGTGGATGAATTCGAGTATGCATCTGATACACTCATAACAGCTTAAGACTGAATAAAAAAAAAAGGCAGCTGCATGGTGGGACAAATGTGTTAGGTCACTGTGATCAGGTTTTCATCCCAGAGAAAGGAGCTCTTCTAATAAGCTAGGGATGTAAGAGGCATTTTTGGCCTATATCCAACTCTACACATAGATGGGTAAGTTGCACCGATATAGCTAACTTTAGTCATGTAGATGACATTTCAGGCCACTTAATCTGAATAACAGCCTTTTATCCCACAAACCTAAGGCAGATTTTTATTTCCTGAAAAATAAAAAATATTTTTTATTGCCCTGAAAGTGGCATCTTTGACATTTATGTACACATAGTGACTCAGCTATCCCTGAACTGTTGAACATTTATAAGTGTGCACACATAGATTAAGCATATGTAATATGGTAACATACGGGCCAAGTGTGTATGCAACTAAATATGTATACACCTGCATAGAAGCTGCAGAAAAAGTGGTGAGAGAAAGAAGGTCTTCCATGATTTGGTCCTAATAACTGAACAGTTAGGGCACTTGCTCAGGAACTGGAGACCCAAATACTGGGCCCACACCTACCCGTTACTCAAAGGGGCTTTGAATCCACATCTGTCTGACTTTCTAGCACCATATTTTAACCTACAAGTCAGGCATGATCTACATCCTTTTCCAGTATTCCTTTTGAGGATTGCATTTCATAACCATTGGATAAAACCAGGATGACCAGGGAGCCAGAAAACACATACAGCCAACAGGGGAGCAGTTTGCAGTCAGATGCTGGAGGCAAGAGGAGGGAGGAAGAAGGAGGAGAGAAGCAAGGCCAGGCACCAGATCCTGCCCAGGAAAGGTAAGTGATCCAGCTGCCTGTACCTTTAGTTTAGCTGACTGTTTGTTTGTTTGTTTGGAGTGGGGTGTGCTCTAAGAAGCTGGGAGTGGGTGCTGACTGCTGAGTGAATGTTGATTGTTGATTGCTGTGGGATTGCTGACTGTTGTGTGATTGCTGCCTGGGCCCAAGTCAGCCCAGGCCCAGAAGGGTATAAAAGGAGACTCCCCAGGTGACCAGGGAGCCTGTGACCAGTTCACGGACTAGTTCATGGGTAAGAGTACACACTGTGTAGAAGTACATGGGAGCTTCAGGTAAGTGAATGAGATGGGAAGCTACTATGTGGGGTGATGACATGGAGTACAGCTAGGGACCCTGCCCTGCTGCCTCCAGCCCAGAGCTCCTGTGAGGCCTCCACCCAGACAGACCCCTTGGATGGGTTAGCACTGCCCTGGCCCCCTGTCTGCAGAGGTTGGCTGGTGGGACCTCTGAGGCCTGGGGGTAGCCTGGTGGCCAGGGGTTCCCTTACCTGTCCCACTTGTGCCTAGATTTAGGTCCTGGAGGGCCAGGTGAGGAAACTCCGGGCAGAGGTGCACAGGCTGCAGGGGATCAGGGCTGCAAAGGATGAGATTGATGGATACTTTAATTCTCTGCAGGACCAGACACCTAGCACAGAGATATCACGGGAGATCCCCAGGACAGCTGAACGGAGGACGGTCACCTCCAGAGCTAGACAGTGTGAAGCTATGACTGCTTCCCCAATGCAACTGGGAAACAGATACAAAGCCCTGGCAGCACTGGAGGATGATACAGCAGAGGAAGCCACAGGAGAACATATGTTTGCAACAAACACCAGGCAGGCTGAGTGACAACTGAGCAGCCAGAGGAGAGACACTGAGTCATCATGTGGGTGACTCCCTCCTGAGAGACATGGAGGGGCCTGTCTGTCAACTGGATCCCATGGAACATGAGGTTGGCTGCCTACCGGGAGCTAGGATCCAAGACATCACTACAAGGATTCCCGAACTCATCCAGCCCTCTGATTACTATCCCATGGTCCTCATCCATGTGGGCATGAATGATGTGGGAAAGAGTAGTCCAGACCAGGTCATGAGTGACTACAAAACTCTGGGGGCCAGGCTTAGGAAGCTGGGGGCACAGGTGGTCTTCTTGTCCATCCTTCCCATCAGCAGTTGCTGTCAGCATCAGGACACCTGCATCAGGGAAGTCAACCTGCGGCTCCAGAGTTGGTGCCATCATGCAGGTTTTGGCTTCTATAACCATGATCCATACTTCCATGAGAGAGGCTTCCTGTGACAAGATGGTCTTCATCTCTCTTCTAAAAGGTAAAAGTCTGTTCTCTTACAGGTTGGCTGACCTCCTCCAAAGGGCTTTAAACTAGGTTAATCAGGGGATGGGGAAGCAGAGGTTAAGGAGAACCTAGGATCAGTGAGCCATGAGCAATGCACTGGATCAGCCCAGTAAGCACTAAGGGGCCTGACAGACATCAGGACAGAGGGGTACCAAGGGCACCCATCGGGGGGCTTAACTACATCAATGCTAGGAGCATGAGGAACAAGCAGAAGGAACTTGCACTCCTGCTTGCAAGCAACAACTTTGACCTGGTTGGACTAATTGAAACCTGGTGAGTCCCTACTCATGATTGGGCAGTAGGCATTGAGGGTTACAGGTTGTACAGATGGGATAAAGCAGGGAAAAAGTGTGTGTGTGTGGGGGGGGGGGGTTGCTCTCTATGTTAAGAAACCATATACATCCTCTATAATCAAGATGGAATCAGAGGAGGGCCAAACCAAGGTACTGTGGGTCAGGATACAAGGGGGTTGGTGGGGAAAGGGACTTGAAAAGGGGTCTACTATAGACTGCCACACCAGGAGGATGAGCTAGACCTCTGTAATTCTCCAGAGTTCTCAGAGGCTGTACAGTCAAGAGATATGGTTGTCATGGGTGAACTAAACTACCCTAACATCTGCTGGGAGGAGCAGTCAGCCAAATCTAACCACTCATGTAGGTTCTTAACCTGCATACAGGACCTCCATCTAATGCAGGAGGTATACAATCCCTATTACTAGGGGAAACACCTTGCTGGACTTGGTGTTAGCTACAGGGGATGACCTGGTGGGGAATCTGCAGTTACAAGGTAACCTAGGGGATAGTGATCATCAATTGATTGAATTCACTATTCAGCAAAGGGTGGGTAAACTAACCAGCAGGGCTGAAGTGCTAGACTTCAGAAAAGCTAACTTCAGTGTGCTCAGAAGATTAATTACTGGGGCGTTAAAGCTCAAGAGCATTGGCAAAATGGGGGTCCAGGAAGAGTGGTCATTCCTCAAGGGAACGATCCTACGGGCACAGAAAGAGACAATCCCATTGTGCATAAAAGGGGGCAAAGGGGCCAAGAAGCCCTCTTGGCTGAACAGGAAAGTCCAGGAAAGCCTAATGGCAAAGAAAGAGGTATACAGACTGTGGAAACGGGGTAGCTACCAAGGAGAAGTATCTCTGGCTCACACTTGCAGGGAATCAGTTAGGAAGGCCAAAGCAGGATTAGAACTTAGGCTTGTGACAAAATTTAAGGACAAAAAAGTTCTTCAGGTATATAGGGAGCAAAAGGTAGCATGGGACTCCTACAGGACAAACTAAGGCAATTGGTGACAGAGAAGAGGGACAAAGCTGAGCTCTTCAATGAGTCCTTTTGCATCTGTATTCCTAGACACAGACTGAGACAAATCTCCCAATTGGATCATAGATAGTCAAAGGAGGGACACCAGCCCACCAACTGTTAGTGCAGACTTAGTAAAGGGGCACTTGGAGGGGCTGGATGTGTTCAGATCAGCAGGCCCAGATGAACTTCCTCCAAAGGTGCTGAAGGAATTGGCCAGTGTCATAGCAGAGCCACTGGTACAGCTGTTCAAACACTCATGGTGCTCCAGTCAGGTTGCAGAGTACTGGAAAAGTGTCAATGTGGTCTCTTTTTTCAAGAAGGTAGGAGTGAGGAACCGGGAAACTATAGGCCAGTTAGTCTCATCTCTATCCTTGGGAAAACTCTGGAAAAAAAAAATCATTAAGGATCACATTTGTGGGAGCCCAGCAGAGGAAATAATACTGAAAGGAAATCAGCACAGATTCACTGCAGGTAGATCCTGCCTAAGTAACCCTGTTTCTTTTTATGACCAGGTCACAAAATGCTTAGACACAGGAGTTGAGGTAGATGTCATCTATCTAGAATTTAAGAAAGCCTTTGATACAGTATCTCATTCTGTTCTTGTAAATAAACTGACTGGCTGCCATGTAGATAATTACATGGTCAGCTGGGTGGCAAATTGGCTTAGGGGTCACACCCAGAGAGTGGTGGTGGATGGGTCGATATCGACCTGGAAAGATGTGGGCAGTGGACTTTTCAAGAGGAGACTGGACAAGTCCATAGCCGGGGGCATATGCCCCCAGAGCTCTTTCCTGCCCAGGGCAGCGGGTAAGACTTGATGATCAACTGAGGTCTCTTCCAGCCCTAACATCTACGAAAACAAAGTGGAGATGTTTCTGCCCCATTGGGAGCAAACCTCCAGGCTATTAACCTGCTCCTTTCCGGGCCAGCATCCATGTAACTGAACCACACACTCTGCTTTCTTCACTTCTTCTTGGCCCCCATATATCTGTCTCTTGTCTGTCAGGACCTGATTTGAGAGGAATGCTGGAGAAGAAATTGGGTAGTGCCTAACTTGTGACATAGTAGTTAGAGCACTGTGATGAAATGTCAGAGAGCTGTAGCTTCACACTTCTTCTCTGCAAAGCTAACCAAGAGATTGGGTCTCAAGTTTCCTGGGCAAGTGTCCTAACCACTCAGCTACTAGGGCTAAAATATAAGAGAGCCTTCTCCAGAGTCTCACATGGGTTAGCAGTTGGCTTCTGGCTGGCTACATTTTCATGACTAAGATGTACATCCAGAATGGGCACATGTCTGTAACCATGTATCTGCCCAGTCAATACATATCCTACCGTGCGTGCTCAGTACACATATGCACACTAACATCCACAGTGCAGAGAAAGTTGGATCATATGTAAGGGCCAAAAATGCCACTTTTGTGACTATAAAACTGTCAAATAAATGCATGAAGGGAAATAAAATGTTTCCCCTATTTGTTAAGGTACTTCCCCAGCTTGTGTGAGATCCAGGGTCTAGACTCCCCTCAGCCTGAGGAGGTTTGAACCTATGGCTACTTAAAGTCATTAAAACTCCACTCCCAAAAAACCAGCACTTTAAACTCAGCCCACGACCGCACTGAGCCCAGCACATGTCCAGAAGAGGCATCACGTTAGTTTGACCCGGCTCACCAACATCTGTATACATCAGGCACTTCAGTGGGGCTTTTTTGGTGCTTTTACCCAATAGCTCTAATTGAATCAGCTACTAGATAAAAGTGCCAAAAAGCTTCTCTGAAGCACATGATCTATACAGATACTGCACAGCTGGGTTGAACTAATACACTGCTTCTTCTGGTAAAGCATATTTTTGGGGGTTTTTCTTCTCATGTCTGTTATCATCCTATATGCCCTACTTCCTAACAAAGTGATCTAATCACCAGATCAGGGGTTAGGTCTTGCAATGAGCAATCTCCACGCATCCAGTTGAAGATGGCCAATTGAGCAGGCAAGGGTTGAAGAGATTCAAGACTAAAAGGGGATCATGCTAGAAGGGGTTTGGCTCAGCAAGGTGGTCCCTATCCTGGAAGGGAGGAAGCCCTGGCTGCTGGCATTTGTCCCAAATACGTTTCTGAATTTTGCATTTAATAAAATTGGATAGGCTATGGGGTAGCTTCTGCCCCATTGGGGCTGGAACTGAGGCTAGTACCAAGAGCCCTGTTCCTCTCTAGGGCAGTGAAGCAGACTTCATCTTCTTGACATTCTCCCTGATTCATTACTTATTTGGCTTCATATATTCCTCCCCACCTGCATCTCACTAGTTATGGTTTTGTTGCGACTAAAGACTTCCAGAATTATCCCAGGCACACTATACTTGCAAAACACCATAAGTCACTGGAACAGATTTTTTTGAGCATTCTCTGAAGGACAAAGCAAATCAAGTAAGATGTAAAATCTGTGTAAGTGGTTAACCACTTATTTGATTAAAGTTAAAGCTGCAGTTAAGATAATATATTAACCCAACAGATCCATTGCCATTGCAGACCTTGTCTCACTGGTCTTTACCTGCAGCACAACATGTGTGGGGTGTGTGTGTGTGTGTGTTTCTTTTATTTCTTCCCTTTTTTTTCCTGAGGATGTACTCTGCAGCTGTGGTGTGTGAGAGACATAAGCATGGACGATCTTATAGACCTTTTGGACAAATTGCTGTCTGCAAGTCCCAAGGACTGGACTCGATACTTTGCATAGCTCCTTCCAGCCATGTGCTCCTAATGAGTTAAAATATAAAATAAAAGTAGAAAAGTATTTCACTTAACATATTACAGCAGTTGAATAGGGGTTATACATGTCTTTCATGAAGTAATGTAAAATTAATGCATGCTCAAATTGAAAAAAAAAGATTCCATAAAATGTACTTTGAAACACAGTTAAGAAAAGTTATAACAAAATAAAACCAGAAATAGAATTATGTTTTACAGAAGAATTTTAACATGTTGTCTTCATTTAAGCTAGAAACAAAAAGCAAGTTTTGAAATGGCAAAATTTCTTCTGAAACATGTTCTGGGTGTGTCTACATGTGAAACTGATGCAGCTGAATAAACTCCAGCACAGTTCGTGCTGGAGTTTATTGCTCTCGGACACCACGTTTACACATGCACCTGGGACCACATCAAGTTGAGCCAGGGTGGTACAGCTGCAGTTTGCAAGGGGCTGTAGGGTCAGCCTGCCAGCCTGGGGCTGCTGTGACCTGGTTTAAGTGCTGCAGAGGTGCTGGGTGGGGCACAAATGTGCTTCAGTGTGGGGGCTAGCTGATAGGCAGCCTCTGCACTGAAGCACTCTTGTACCCCAGCCAACCCTATCAGCATCTATATGTGCACTGAGGTGGAGTAAATAACTCCACTGTAAGATAGTTCTGCCCAACACAAGTACGATCTTATGGTGGACTTAATTAGTTTACTCTGTCCTAATAGCATCACACATATAGATGGTAACATTGTACTGCAGAGCTAATTAGTTAACTCTGCAGTAAATGTCTCATGTAGATGTATTCTCTGAGAGTCGATGGCTAAACACCTTGCCACCACATGGTAATATATCCTACAATGTCTGCTAGGTAGATTAAAATCTATACAACAGCATGCCAATATCTCTCATCATGGTCCTATGTAGATATTGAACAGAAGTTGGAATGATGTGCCCTGAAGGTAAAGCCAGTTGAGAGGAGGAGCAATTATCCATCACAACCTTTCAATATCTGCCAGACACTTCAGTACTGGGCATCAGTTTATATTATATTGTGTAAATTGGGTAAGCACCAAAACCTTGTGGTCCACTGAGTCATAGGATGCCAAAAGGTCGAACACTGTGAGGATTTTGCCTATTTTTGTAAACATAAAGATGTCTGGATGGAGAGCTGGCTGCAAGGATGGCTATTACCATGACTCTTCATCTCCTGATTTTCAGAGCTTTAAAAGCAGAGCTAGACTTTCTAGGACACCAGGTATTACCAGGCAACATTAACTAAATGTTAATACAGTCCTAATATTAAGACAGTGGTGTATTCAGAAGACAGCAATAATTTAGACAGTTAAAAAAAAAGTGGGAACTTATGTAATATATGCAAATAAAAATCAAGGAAGCACATGTGGATACACCATATATCTATTGTATCTGATTTTTGTACACTGCTGGATTTTTTTCCATTCTCATCCCTGCTCTTTCCAGCTGTCTCAGTTTTGAAATTATGTAGTGTAAACATTTCTCAAAGCCCAACCTCAGAACCTCCTATTTTGCTTGTAAATGGTCAACTGAAATACATCTGCTTGTTACAGTGAATATGGATCTAATGTTTTTCTACAGCACTGATTGTGATATACCAAAATAAATGCCAATGAATTTAAGTTTGTTTGTGTTTCTCTTTCCCCCCAAATACCATGTATTATATTAAGGCAGTATCAACATAAAAAAGCAATGTTACATATGCACTCTAAAATTTTATACAAAATAAAAAAAAAATCATTTAGGAAATGAATGTATCATACTTTTATATTAGAATAGCCTACTTGTTTTAAATCCACATAGGTACAAAAACTGACATTGATGGAAAACCTCTGAGAGTATTTTTTGCTCACTAAGCACAAATTTGCATGATGGCAAACAGTTTCTCCATTACTGCTGATATTAAGAGGCTGTATTCATCTACTTGACAATTTTGTTGCTTTTTTTCTTCCCCCGTTTCTCACAGTTCCTTGCAGCACTGGAGAGTGGAGATCCTTCATTTAGCTGTCATCTAGAACCAAAGATTTAGTCTGACACCAGAACTCAATTTAAAGGAATGAGATTATTGTGATGCAAAATAATTCAAAGCGTCTACAATTAAGGTATGTAAAGTGTATGGCAATTCTAATGGATCTGTTGTTCACATTTTTCCTCAATTGCTGCATAACACACTAAAACATATGTTTTAAATTACACAAAAATATATTTTATGATGTTTCACTGAAAGCAGGGCAATCTGGAGGACAGAATTTCCCAGCAGCAACAAATCTGGCTTGGCAATGTTGTTATGTTTTTATATCCTGGATTTTTTTTTTGGGGGGGGGGGGAGGGGGGGGAAAGAGTGGCAAATGAAAAGAGGAAAGAAAGACATTGGAGGAGGGCATTTTTTTCTGTTGAAACATTGTAAAGCACAAATTAAGGGATTAAGGAGTTCAGGAATCAACCAGAACTCACAATGACTAGCTATTTATATATTATGCTAAACAAAAAAACCTAAGGGATTGCTAATACAGTGTATATTAGGAATTTAACATTCACTCAATTTAGTATCTTGTTCTCCTTAAAAAGCTTGGGCTATATTAAAGACTTCAATACACTGAAACAACTCAGTACTTACCTACAGCTTGCATTGTTACAACGTGCATATACCTGTAGCTATACTGAACTGATAACATCAGCATTATAGAACACTATGGGACTCCCAACCTATTTATGATATCCTTTGTTTTTAGCATTTTTGCTTTATTTTGAAGCAAACTAGAAGCTACAGACAACAGGGTTAAAAAAAGCTGAGAATTCAAAGCTGGGTTCTGTGGTTTGTTTCTTCGTAATTTTGAGAGCAAGGCTCGCCTTAGACCACAGATGTTTTATTTCTCATGTACATCAAACAAGATGTTTTGTGTTAAAAGAACAAGTTGTTCAGATTGCAGTGTTAAGCAGCCTCCCACAATCAGAAATGACCCAATAAAACTATGTGGCTAGTGGTGGAATTGGCCTCTTCTGCAGTTTAACTACAAGCCAGAAAGGAGACTTTTGAATCAGTATCCTATGGAATGGAAGGGTAAGCCAAAGGTTAATATGATCCTCTGAAAATTACTGCTGAAGTCATCATTATTAAAAGCACTACAACAAAGAACAAGAGGAAGAAAAATAGGAAGGTAACAGGGCTATGGACAGATGGATAGAAACCTATAGAATACATACGTGTTACTTAATTTCTCCAAAGAATTATGTATACTTAAGCAGCTAATAACTGGAGGTACAAGTAGTTTCTAGGACGATACTTAACAGAGATAAATTCAGTAAAAGATACACTAGTTTGCTTCCCCATGGAGTTAGAGTTGCTGAAATTGTTTGCAAAACCTAAAAAATCCCCAAAAACTCTCAGATGCCCTTTGCGAGCTATTATTTCATTTCAGTCTTTAATGTAGATCTACACAGGAAGCCCAAGTGAATGTGTGTTTCTTATAAAAGATTACCAAAGAGGCCAGTCTTAACAGACTGGCCAATGGCAACATCCTGAGGGACAGCCAGCACAGGTTTGTTGCGGGTAGGTCTTGCTTGATTAATCTTATTTCCTTTTATGACCAGGTGACCTATCACTTGGACAAGGGAGAAGAGATTGATGTTGTATATCTCGACTTCAAAAAAGCCTTCAATCTGGTATCCCATGATCACCTCTCGGCAAAACTGGCTAACTGCAACCTCGGCCTCACCACGATCTGCTGGCTGGGGAATTGGCTCTGTGGTTGGACCCAGAGGGTGGTGTTTGATGGAAGTCAATCATAGTGGTGCCCTGTGACCAGTGGGGTCCCTCAAGGCTCTGTTCTTGGGCCTATACTATTCAACATCTTCATTAATGATGTGGACATTGGTATCAGAAGCGGACTGGCCAAGTTCACCAATGACACCAAACTCTGGGGTAAAGCGTCCACACCTGAGGACAGGAGGGTGATCCAGGCTGACCTTGACAGGCTCAGGAAATGGGCAGATGAGAACCTGTTGGTGTTTAACACTGCAAAATGTTAAACACCTTGGGAGGAAAAACCTGCAGCATGCTTAAAGGCTCAGCAGTGCTATGCTGGCTAGTACTACAGATGAAAGGGACTTGGGGGTCATGATTGACCACAAGATGAACATGAGCCCTCTATGTGATGCTGCTGCTAGTAAAGAAAGCAAAACACTAGCTTGCATCCATAGATGCTTCTCAAGTAAACCCCAGGATGTCATTCTTCCATTGTACTTGGCTTTGGTGAGGCCGCAGATGGAGTACTGCACCCAGTTTTGGGCTCCACAATTCAAAAAGGATGTGGAGAAGCTTGAGAAGGCGCAGAGGAGAGCCACACACATGATCAGAGGTCAGGAAAACAGACCTTATGATGTGTGGCTGAGAGCCATGGGACTCTTCAGCCTGGAAAAGCACAGGCTCAGGGGTGATCTGGTGGCCACCTATGTGTTTATCAGGGGTGCTTACCAGGATCTGGGGAAACATCTGTTCACCAGAGCGCCCCAAGGGATGACAAGGTTGAACAGTCACAAACTCCTCCATGACCATTTCAGGCTGGACATAAGGAAGAACTTCCTTACTGTCCGAGCCCCCAAGGTTTGGAATAGACTGCTGCCAGAGGTGGTTCACGCACCTACTTTGAATGCCTTTAGGAGACATTTGAATGTCTATCTTGCTGGGATCCTCTGATCCCTGCTGACTTCCTGCCCTTGAGGCAGGGGGCTGGACTCAATGATCCTCCGAGGTCCCTTCCAGCCCTAATGTCTATGAAATGTATGAAAATAAGGGCTTACAATCATCAAGCCTGATCCCAATATTTTTTGTGATGTCCTCAAATTATTTCAAGTTACAGTAGCTTCAACTCTCCCTGGGGAATTTAAAGGGAAAATTCTGCTTTATCAGCCACCCTCTATACAAAAGGCAGACTTTGTACGGAACCAAAATTAACCAAAATGCCTTAGCAAAATTTTAATACAACTGAACTATTTAAAATAAGATCCAGCCATTCCCATAGGATCTGAGACCTTTCATGTAAAATCAGTAGGAAAGAGAACTCTTGAGGCCAGATGCTATTAGGCACAGCAGTAGACTTGGGCTTTTGAGTGCGTTTCTATTCAACCCCGCTGAACTCCCTGTTAATCCAAAAGGTTAGTGGGTCCTCCTCCTCCTCATTGTTTTTTGCGACTCATACTTAAGAGTGAGATGTCAGTTGTTACAAGAATTAATGCATTAATGGATTTTCAGAGACTTTAGCACAGTGGAAAAGTCCACCTAATAGGTGGAACAGAATCTGGCCCTGTTAGTTTCTCTGGCTCTCCTCATTTCATTTTCTGCCTGGCTGGTTGATTTCATTTGGCTTTGTTTCTTTGCTGTTGTTATTTTCCTTCTTTTCCTCCTTTTCCACTGTTGCAGGGTTTTTATTTATCTATTTCTTTTAGTTAGGGCTGTCACTGCTGTAACGTGCACGTGCCTGCATTTCCTCAGTCCAGAAAGAATGTCTGTCCAGTTTCAAACCAGTTTAGCCCAGTCAGGTTAGACTAACCTGCAAAGATTGAATCAATTCAGGAACAGGCTTTTTGAATGTTTGTCCCTAGCTTTTAAGTCCTCTGAAAACAATGGACCTATGCTAAATTACATTATGTTCCTTTTCTTGTCTTTGTTTGAATAAATACGGGTATTAATTATGTGCAACAGCTCCATAACCTAAGCATCACCCCATATCTGATTTTCTACAAGGCTAAGTACAGGTAGTCAGAAAGCCTGAAGCTGAATCGATTCAATCTAAGCATCTTCTTCTGAGCTGCCTAGGTTGAACTGATAACCAACTGAACTGACATTCAGTTTTCAACTGGAAAAGGCAGGGGGAGGCCTGCATAACCCAGGCTTGTAGACAGGGGATGTTAGAGCACATCTCCCAGCCTGCTGCCTCCCCCCAGCAAGGTTTCCTCTAGTCTGGGTTCCCCAGCCCAGACAGCCCTGGGCAGCTGAGGGGAGTTCCCCCTTCCCACTTCCCAGCTCCTGATTGCTTCAGAAGCTGCCCCAGGAAGAAGGAAGAAGAAGCCCTCCAGGCTGGGTTCCTGCCCATACAGCCCAGCATGGGGGCACTGGGGAGCCCCCACTTTGGGGTGCTTCCTGCCACCTCAGCTCAGGATTCCCCAGCCCTGGGCAGCCCCAAAGAGCTGAGGGTAATTCTTCTTCTCCCCAACCCCATGCCTTAGCTTATGCAAGTCTCAGGGATATCATAGGGAGTAGAGGGAAATTCTCCTGCTCCTCCACAGCCAGTTTTGCCTTAGCTGCTGTGAGTGTGAGGCAAAACTAATGAAAGGGAGCAGAAGAATTCCCTCTGTTCCCTGGTGTATCCTTGAGACTCACTTCAGCTAAGGCAAAGGGTTGGGGAGAAGAAGAATTTCCCTTAGGTGTCTGGGGCTGTGGGACCCTGGGCTGGGGTTGGGAACAGACCCCCAAAGCAGGAGCTCCCCAGTGCCCCCATGCTAGGATGCAAGTGCAGGCACTCAGCCCAGAGGACTGTTTCTTCCTCCCTCCTGTAGCAGCCACTGAAGCAATCAGTGGCTAGGAAGTGGGAGAGGGGAGGGGAGGGGAGGGGAGAAGGCTGCCAGGGTCTGAAAAGCCTCCATCACAGGGGGTTTCCCTTCCCTCATGTGCTGTGTAGACCCTGACTAGGGGGATTGGGGGTCTGTTTGGGCTGGGTTGATGGACACTGGCTGGAAGCTAAGGAGCAGAGGGGTAAGGCAGTCCCTGTTCCACTGCAGCAGGCAGCAAAGCCCAGGTCTGCAAAGCATCCTGGGATGCTGGGAGACTGTGAGTTAACTTGAACCAGAATGGGATCTGGGACAGAAGTTCCATAAACTGGTTTGACCTAAATCAGCTATGTCTGACACTCCATGCAACCAGGTTTATCTTAAACCAGTTTTGGTCACTTTGAAAGTGGTTATGTGCACTGAACTTCTGTTCTGTTGCAGCTTTAAACCAGTTTCTGTGGTTTCTCAGGAAACCACAACAGGTCAGAATTTGAAATCCGTGTTTCTCTTATGAATCATGTATAGATGTTTCCACACCTAGCAGTGCTAATATTTCACAGCACCCTTATAATGATTTCATGTCACCCCAGGGGGCCAAAGCACCCCAGCTGAAAATCACTATTTTAGAGTAAGAACAGTTGGTGCCCAGCCCAGATCTTCAGTCTGTTAGCAGAGAAGTATATGGTTCACTCTTAGAAAGGCAAAGGGGAAAAAGCCTAACAGCTGAGATATCTATTCAGAGTGATCTCACAGGAGATAGAGATGTCCTGTCTTACCTGAACTCTGACAACTTCTTTCAGAATTGTTTATCCTGCATATCCCTCCCATGCACTTCAGTAGACCTTTGTGAAATATTGACTTTACACCTCAAACCATTTCAACCTCCATATGTTGTACAAACAAGCATAAAGGATATTTGCAGAGGTACAAATTTTACAAACATTGTGTAAATAACCACCATTTGGTTACCCTTCTCAAGAGCCTGCTACTTAATGAGACAGGAAAAGGCAGGTCCATTTCCAGTCTATACTATAATTCATATCTATTATGTGCTATTAATAACCATTATTTTGGTCAAATCCCAACCCCCACATTTCTACTATGAAAAACAAAGAGGAAAAATTAACGGCTGTGTAGTGCTATTGTTGGATGTGGTCCATAACATGAGACCCCTCCTGAGCATGCACACACTGATTAGAGGTGGGAAGGTCCTAGACTAGCTAAAGTTTCTACCTTAATGATGTCAGTGACCCACTTACATCCGGGGAGCCTGCACAGTAGCTTGTGTGGTCCAGTAGAGTGCCATGTGCTACACCTGAGCACCAAGAAGGGTGTTGTGTGCCCATGCGTATTACTGGTGAGAAGAATGACTGACACCTGGTGTGATTTTGGTGAGTATTTAAGGAATCCTGAGGTGTGATCTGGCATGCAAATGGAATATGGATGCTTGAGGTTTGAATGGTATGCGAGCTTACTTGGTTGGTGATCATACCTGTGTGTCTGAAGTGTATGAGCAGTGACTGTAGCAGTGAGAGGGGTGCCCTATTGGATTGGATACTTACCTGTAGAAGCATTATTGGATTGGGACCTCAATCATCCATTGGATTGGTTAGTATCACCCTTCCCTGACTCTCAGTCTGAGACCCACTGAGGGCCTGACTGTCACTCCAGCTTGGTGAGCCTGTGAAGGCCCAGATGCTGCCCTTCACTGCCTCCTGGCAGGTCTGTTTATGGTGTGTTGCAGTTAACCAGTGTCTATAGTTAATGCTTGATGTTATGTATGTTTCCTACTGTTAATCTTGTTTTTGTTGTAATCGTGAGTTTATAATATACTTTTGAACTTTATTGGAGCCTCTATGTATTTATAGGGTATATGAGGGCAGGCTGTAGCTCTATGTAGGTCCCTGACCCCAAAATCTATCCCTAACAAAGATAACACATGAAATGCCCTGACTGTCTGAGGAAGCCTAACAACCCTCCGCCCCTTAGATTTGGCATAGGTGGTCAGTGTCCAGAACACCCAGCATTATCCACATTTCAGTATCACCACTTTAGAAGATAATGTCAGGAGCAGTTTTCACACAACTGCTAATTTATTAATTAATCCAAAGTTAGATGTTAGAAATAATATTGTTTTCACAATATTACTTAGGCAGTAGAAGACATGGGGTATTTTTTTAAAAGAATAGCTGTATAATTCCCATTTTAGGCTCTTATTCATCTCAGCTTGATGCCTTGGATTTCTTCTCTCCCATGGTTCAGGGCCAACACTTAGTTTATTGTTACATGTTTAGTCAGCCTGTATAATCCTACACTACATAAATCCTGAGGCAGTCAGGAAATTTCAGAGGGAGGGCCTGTTCCATAAAATTATGTTCAATGACTTGTAATAGTGAGACACTTCACATAAATGAAGCCCGCCCTTTTGGAATTCCTTTATATAAGAAACACCCACAAAAGTTACTATAGTTGACCACATCAGACCTTTGAGAAGACTTCAAAAGGAATGTATCTCCTACTCTTCTGTGCCTGCAGTGTCAGGATATTGTCAGTGTCCTCATCACCCTGATTTACTTCAAGCTAAAGGATGTTTATAAAGTTTGGGAATTATGCCTGGTAGTTGTGCAAAAGTTTGTTCCTGGAGTTTTTAAGAAGTTATACCAACGCTGCTCAACCTATCTGGCCTTGTATGCTAAATGAATGGCATAGGGCCAGTCCACAAGCCAGATCCCACACGTGGGATTGGTCTGCCAGCTGCCCTTACCAAGCACAGAGTCAGTGCATGGGGTTGACCATGAGCATGATTTTGTACTGTAGCCCAAACCCACACATTAGATCGGTCTGTGGACTGACTCTGATTGCTGTTACAATATGGGATATGGAGCCATATCATCCAAAGGATCAGATGATGCAGCTCTGGGAATCACATCTGTCCTGTGGGCCACAGGTTGAGCATCCCTAGGTTACAGACTCTGCAGGTTGTAGGTTGCTCACCACTGGATTACACAAATATTTGTCTAGGATGATTTAGCTCAGAATGTTCCTACTATGCTTTGAAGAGGGGGCTGGACTAGATGAGGTAAAATAAAAAAGAAATCCATGGGAAGAGAAATACACATCACAATGTATTCTTCTCTCTCACACCCACCCACCCACACACACCGGTTTTCTCTGTGACTGAGTGATTAGCTAAATAATGACTAAGATAAGAAATTAAGAATGAATTAATTCACCCCCACTGGTTTTTTGTTTGTTTTTTTTTTTACAGCCACCAGACATGCCCAGAAGCATGTTCAACATTAAGAATGCTTTTACCCTGTGCACATCACAGAAAATGGTCCATAGATTCATAGATGTTAGGGTCGGAAGGGACCTCAATAGATCATCGAGTCCGACCCCCTGCATAAGCAGGAAAGAGTGCTGGGTCTAGATGACCCCAGCTAGATACTCATCTAACCTCCTCTTGAAGACCCCCAGGGTAGGGGAGAGCACCACCTCCCTTGGGAGCCCGTTCCAGACCTTGGCCACTCGAACTGTGAAGAAGTTCTTCCTAATGTCCAATCTAAATCTGCTCTCTGCTAGCTTGTGGCCATTGTTTCTTCTAACCCCCGGGGGCACCTTGGTGAATAAATACTCACCAATTCCCTTCTGTGCCCCCATGGTGAACTTACAGACAGCCACAAGGTCGCCTCTCAACCTTCTCTTGCGGAGGCTGAAAAGGTCCAGTTTCTCTAGTCTCTCCTCGTAGGGCTTGGTCTGTAGGCCCTTGACTATACGAGCTGCCCTTCTCTGGACCCTCTCCAGGTTATCCGCATCCTTCTTGAAGTGCGGCGCCCAGAATTGCATGCAGTACTCCAACTGCGGTCTGATCAGCGCCCAATAGAGGGGAAGTATCACCTCCTTGGACCTATTCGTCATGCATCTGCTGATGCATGATAAAGTGCCATTGGCTTTTTTGATGGCTTCGTCACACTGCTGACTCATGTTCATCGTCGAGTCCACTAGGATTCCAAGATCCCTTTCTACCTCTGTGCCACCCAGCAGGTCATTCCCTAGGCTGTAGGTGTGCTGGACATTTTTCCTCCCTAGGTGCAGCACTTTGCATTTCTCCTTGTTGAACTTTTCCTTCCATCTACTATTCCTCTTTCATGAGTTCTTTAATCCTAAACTCACCACTTACACAGGACCTTCCCTCCAGAACATTACATTGAGAAGCAGACCACAAGAAAAAGATTGCATTCTAAACACCACCTTATGGTTGTTAGTCGCTCCACTAGTTCCAATGCATAGGGCTGCTTGACATTTTTAGCAGCTTGTTGGCTATCTGGCACAATTTTCATTTGTCCTTCAGAACAGACCAGACGTGTGACTGGCAGAAATGTTTACAGTCAAATGCTGATTATTCTGAAGAGTATGGCTCGGTGCAGTTCAAATGTGTGTCAAACAACCTCACTGCAGCTCTGTAAAATATCTGCAGTTTATGAGAACTTGAAGATTCAAATAAATTAATCAGTAACTTGAGTTCTTCAGTAATTTCATACTACTGCACTATATTATTTTCAACTGTACACAATATATTATTTACCCAGTTTAATATACAGAGAAACATGATAGGTGAGACAATCTTCCTGCTATATTTGGAGAAAATTGAAGGAGCATAGCATTTAACAAAACACTAACATTTTTCACAAAATATGGGAACAATGATAGGAAGCAACTGTCCTTTAAGAAAGATGCCCTCAACTTAATTTGTAGATTAGCTCTGCAGTGAAGTGGAATGAACAAAGCTCTGTAAAGCAGTTCTTGAAATCATAACTATGTGGCATCTGCTACATTGTTGCAGGTGTCAATATGCAAAGTTGCTGTGATAAGGATATTAATAAGCCCTGACAAAATGAACAAACTGAAGATATTTGATGTGTATGTTTTGTTCCTTGGAAATCCTTTTCTGTCAACATGGGCATTATAGATGTCTTAGGAGTCAATCCCAATTCCATTACAGAAATAGGAATTTAACTGTTTCATGCAGGGAAAAATTCACCAACAAACATTTTCAAACTAGTATTTTGACTGGTTTTAACTGATGTTGAATCATACCTTGGCTATATCCATGGTTTTCAGCTTAGCTAAACTGCAGAAGCTAAGAAATGAAAGATTAAAGATTACCTTGCCTTAAGCCTTTCCTGATTTTAACAGGAAAAAGAAAAATAGAAAATAGGGGAAATACATTTTCTTTTTAAAGTAATTTTTTAATCTATTAACTTTTACTGATATCAATTAACCATTCAGTATTTTTTTCCAAATCTAATTAATTTTAATTCCTATGGTATGTGTCTTGCTCAAACTAATATGAAATAGACTTGTGTGAGATACACTTATTGGTTTATTAGTAACTTCCCTACAGGTTGTAGAGTACCCTGGCTGTTCTCACAGCTTGTGGTCTCATTTTCTCCAGCATTGTGCAGCCCACTCCCACAAATCAGTCAGCTCCACTCCAGTCCCACTCTCTTATCTTTCCTGCAGTACCAGTGGATCCTTTCTCCATGGGACCTTCTCTCAACTAGTAAGTTTCTCCTCTCTTCCTCACTTCGCCATTCACTGTGGTTACCTACACCCAGTCAGCCGGTCTTACCTGCAAGCCGCTCCTGTGCTGGGTCTACTGCTCCTGGCATCCCTGATGAATCTCTCCAAACTATGACCCTGGGAGGGGGGAAAGGAAAACCCCTTGCTGTGGACCTACTAGCTGCAGGCTCCTAATCAGTTAATATTCACCCCAGGTGCAATTCCCTTCCCAACTGTGTTTATTAAGTAATTAACTTTGCCCTGTCCCTGACCTGACTACTTGCAGCTGAGTAACATCAAAGGAACAGGGCTGTCTTTGCCCTGTTACACTGCTACATAAAATATTGAAATTAAAAGGATTTTTTTTTTTAAATAAAAGGTATATTCCATTGCAGGTACAGTGATAATGTGCTGGATTATCACTGGGTGGCTCTTTGCACTGTTTTTCTTAAGTTTTATGTTACACATGAACATGAATATATCTTTTTTTTTTTCAGACTTCCAATTAAATCTTAATAAGAAACAACATCTTAATAAGTCCCTGTTTTACACTGGTCATGAAACTTATGCTATATTTTCTTTGGACAAGAAATAGTGATGATAGGCAGAGGTCATTTGGACCCTACTGTAAATTACAGAAGCTTTATGTGAAAATAATATGATTCCTAAGGATTAAGCATAAAACTCCTAATCTATGCAACATACGTATATGTGAACCTTTATGCAGCTAGGTCACCTAACGTAGGGCTATTTCAAGGTATTCTACACGTGCAATTTTAACACACATTGTGGGGCTTCTAACTTCATATATTTCTGTATATACATGCATACTCTCACTACAAGCTACCTACTGGAGTTAAAAACACAGGAAAGAAATGTCAAGGAAGATCTTCCTCTGCTAGTAAAAAAAAAAATTGGAAAAGAAAACAAAACCAAGAGGAATGATTATCAAGCAAGGCAATCCTCACCATTCTTGTGGTTTCATTCCATCTATGGAAGCTGTTATATGGCTGAAAAGATTATCTTGGAAGCTTATTGGCTCAGAAGTTTTAATTGTGGATGAATTTGATGGATGACTAGCTGCTACTTCCTAAAATATATCAAATTTGAAATTCCCTTCAAGCTCTTCCTCAAGAATTTCTTGGCAATTCAGAATGGGGAACTTTCCTTCTGAAGTACTGGCATTACTCGGTCAGACCCAACTAGGTCATCTTATTTATATGAAAACTTCCCTATTCCACCAACTGGGGGCTTGAAAAATCCAGAAGTACCATATTTAACTGAATCTAAGATGACTTCAAATTTAAGAGGAGTCCCCCATAATTAGATCTATATCTAGAAAATTCACAAATTTGTTATATTTTTTTGGTATAGAATCAAATTAGCAGAGGTTCATCTTAAATTTGTCCCCCCAATGCTACAGCAGAGAAAGGAGAGGTGGGAGGGCAGGTAGCTGGGGGGCATACATCCCCCATGGCTTTTATGTGCCCCACCACTTCTTCCCTCTGCAGCCTGCCCATCCATTCCCCCACCCCCAGTGCCTACCTGCTCTGTCTCCTCCCTCTGCCCTTACTGTCAGAAGTGGCTATAAGCTCATTTTGCTCCTGGGTCATGGAATACATGGAAGTGTAGCCCCTGCTCAGCCATGCAGCAGTATCACAGGACTGAAGCTGTATCACTGATGATTGGCCAGGAAGGGGATGGAGTTTCCTTATGCCCTGTGCCCCAGAGGGAATCCAATTAAAGTCAAAGCTGGAGTTGGGTCTGACAGTAAAAAGGAGGGATGGGAAAAGAAGCTACAGGGGAAGGGGGGGGGGGGAGGAGGAGGAGGAGGTGGTGGTGGTGGTGGTGGTGGTGGTGGTGGTGGTGCAGAGGCTAAAGAGGGCAGGCAAAGGGTGGAGAGCAGACAGCTGCTGTGGGTCTGACTCCGGCCCCAACCCAGACTCAGAGTAGGAGTTAGAACCTGCAGCAGCCACCTGCTGCCCTCACTACCTTGTACTCAAATCTAAGATCACAGAATCATAGAAGTAGGGTCAGAAGGGACCTTGTAGATCTTCAAGTCCGACCTCCTGCCTGGGCAGGAGGAAAACTGGGCTCAAATGACCCCAGCCAGGTGGGCATCAAGCTGCTTCTTAAAGATGAGTGACTCCCCCTACCATGCTAAATAGTGTGTGTGCGGGGGGGGGGGGGTGGTCTTGTTTTAGATTCAAGTAAATATGGTATAACTAGTTAGCCAGGATTTACATGAGTATTTTGAGACAATGAATTTGAGGTTATGGATCAGTCTGAAGACATTATTTCAATCTCTTAAAATGTTCAGCCTTGAAACACTGCTGCTGCTGCTACTACTACTACTACTACTAATAATAATAATGCAAGGCTAGCAAAAAGTTGGGAGAAAAGTCTGAATAAAACATGAACTGGGCAGGCTTAAACAGACATAGGCACTCTATCAATGGTTCTTATAATTTCTCTTTTAAATTGAGCATTGTGCAGAGCTTTTTCTTATACAAAATCTAGATGGAAGATTGTATTTTAAACTAGACAAAGTAAAATTATTTTCTTTCTAAAAATATCATTTTTAAATTCAAGTTTATATAAAGGCCTACCTCATACCATTTTAAAACAATCTATTCCATGGATTTTAGTATAGGTAAGAGAACAAAATGGTTAGGGAATTATATAAATATTAGCAGGTGACAAAAACAATTTTTTCACTATATGTAGACTCAGAATTATTCTTCCCAATCTGACATAATCAAACTCCATTAAGCTTTTACATGGAAATGTGCCTGCTGGGTCAAATGCAATGAAGTAACATTAGAGATGGATTTGACCTGGTGTGTGTGGTTGTAGGCATGTAATTTCCCCTCTTTTTGCTATTTATAAGATTAGTATAATGATGGAGAAACCTATTTATAAATCAAACATGCCTTCTAAGAGGTGGGTAATTGTTTTTGTTAATTCATATCTTATACTGCTATCACTGATTATAAGTTGGCATTCTTTCACTCTGAGTTCAGGACCAGTCAGATCAAGGTACAGTTTAGATACAGAAGATGTCTTTCAAGTAAGAGTTTTTTGGAGACTCTGGGTGCTGATGCATATGTCCGGGTTATTGAGATGTCCTTCAGGGTCTTGGGCAGAATTCCCTAAGGAAGCTTTGTGTGGCAGTGCACCTTTGGGTGCCTGCCAATTTAAAGACAGAGTCAGGCAGCCATTTTGAGAACCAGGTATATAGAAGCTGTAGTTTGCTGCTACCAGTTCAGGCAGAAACTTTGCCTGGCTAAGCTGCAGCAGGAACATCAGAAGGTAAGAGCAAGAGGCTCTTGGTCTTGGGCATGACCTAAACCTGCATCCTGCTAGGGATGGGTGGCCTGGTGGGGCTTTCAGTGGTGTGGGAGCCCCCAGGAAATGCCAGGCCAGTTACCACCCTGGTGAAAGGCAAATCGGGGTGCCTTAAACCCTAGCCCCCACAATTCAGTGGTTATGAGGGCCAGGCACAGCTACAGTCACCTGAGCCCTAGGGGGTGGAAGGCCCCAGGAGAGGAGTGGGCCCAGGCATAGCTCTGGCCACCTGAGAACCTCAGGGGAGGAAGATCCTGGAGGCCCCTGGTCAGGGATAAGTGTGTGGCCCTGGAGAGAGAGGTCAGTTGTGAAGGCCCTGGGAAGTCAAGGATGTAGGTGGCCCTGCACAGAGTAGGGTTGAACAGGAGTAGGCCTGAAGGGCAGTCACAGGGGTGTGTTGAGTAGGGCCAAACTGGGAGTAAGCCTGAAGGGCAGTGCAAGGGCCAGTCCCATGAGGAGTTGACTGTGAAGATGATGAGAAGACCCTAGGGTGGCTCATAGTGTAGAGGCCCTCAAGTGAGCATAGTAGGAACCCCATGTGTAGGGAGTAGGCCAAGGTATGTTTTTGGATGCCTGAGGCCATAGGTGGGCCTGAGGCCAAATAGTGGGGCTCAGCCAGGAAGCTAGGGGTGAGTTCTGATACCAGTAAGTCCTCCACTGCAAGGAGGCCAAGTGTGGGTCAAAAAATTACAGAAGAGAGAGCACAATGAACTGCTGCTCCAGGGAGGGAGGGAGGGACCGTCCCTGTGAGACCCAGGAGCACCAGTCATAGTGTGAGGGAACATCGTGTGTGTGTGTGTGTCATCTGCAAGGCTTGGGATGCAGTACAGGGGTGGTTGGAGCTGCATACATAGGCCAGGAGAACAGAGCCATCAAAGGGCAACCTCGCATCTAATTAAGACACTAATTATTAAACAATAAGGTATGGCAGGTGAGAGAGGTGGGTGGTTAGCCCAGAAACAGGTGGGTAGGCCAACTCCTAATTGGCCCCAGGAAGGCCCCCTGTTACACTGTGAAAATCAGCAGTATTTTAGTTTTGTCTCTTTGTGGTCTTTCTAATTCCATTCTTATGGGTTATTTTATTTTTTCTTTGCCAGATGTTCATCATCATAGACAAATGATGTCTCTGATTCATTCATTCAGCAATCCTTTGCATTGAAGGATGATTGTCTTCCATAATCATTTTATTTGTGAGCCTAAGGTGGCTGACAAGGCCTTTATGGGATCAACAGACTCTGTTGCAGCTCAGGCACATGTTACTGTGTTGGGTGGCTCTGGTTTCTTGGTTCAGTCTGCAGCATGCTGTTTCTGTTGCTCCCATTTTTTATGAGGTCAAAGAAGGATGTATAGAGAGGTTTATGTTGTTCCCAGAACTTTTCCTGCAGTTGGCAAGCTATGAAGTTTATGTCAGTTGTGCCTCTTGATGCCCTAAACCCACACTGAGATTCTTGAGGAACTCTTCAGCAAGTGGAAGGAGATGGTTTAGGAGGGTACTAGCAATGATCTTTCCTGTGGTGGACAGCAAGGTGATCCCACTGTAATTTCCACAGTTGGACTTGCCTCCTTTCTTGAAGATTGCCATGATCATGGTATCCCTGAGGTCATCTGGGATTTCCTCAACATTCTAGTTCTTTAAGATGAGGGCATGGAGTTGTGGTCTGAGCGTCTCCTTGGCTTTTTTTTTAACATTATTGCTGCTGATAAAGCCATGTTCTAAATGACCAATGTGACTGCAGTTTTTTGGAGAGATTTGTGTGTCAATGGCTTGCCTTTGATTTTTGAATACAGTTAGTGTTTATCCAGCAAGAAGACAGGACATAAGATTTGGCATAGCGAAGCTCTGTAATAGATAATGGTAAGAGGAAAAGGAGATAAAGAGTGGAGTTAAGAAAAACGTCTTCCTTTAGGCCTCCACACATGAGAATTTCGTTGTAGGATATTTGCTAAAACCTTACTCTTTCCAGGTTAGACTCTTCCAGGCAAAATATATTTTAAAGAATAAATGCATAAGCATCAAACCAAATAAAAGTTTGATAAATGTGTATTCAGTGGTCAGTACACACATATGGGCCCTCATATTTTAATTTAAACCATTTTAAACTGTACTATATATTAATAACTTTTAAATAGATGCACTTTCACCCAAGCTAATATAATTTAATAGCAATGCATATTTACTGTTATTACATTTTTATGGTATTTTTCCTGTATAGCACCTCATAGGCGTTAAGTTGGTTGAATTCTCTAAAAAAAAAAAATCTGGCTGTTTTGAGAACAATAGTCCTATTCACAAGTAACATTAAGTGCTTAGCAATTTATAGCTCTTATTTACACTTAGTTTGTTCAATATATGCAGTATAAATTTTCATTGGGAACCAAATAAATTAATATATCTGTGTACAATGAAATTGAATAACGTATCTGAAGGGAAATGTCCTTCCTTTCCATCAAAAATGGCCTTTTAAGGTAAGTATAGGCAACAGATTTCCCATTAAACATAAAATACAATTTACAGAAATGTTAAAACAAAACAAAAATGTTTCTTAAGTACCTTATTTAACATTAAAAGCCCCAAATAAAAATGAATTGGGGATGGATGGAGGGGGAGAGAGAGAGAGAGAGAGAAGTCACCCTCTTGTACTGGAGCAGTAAAATGGACAGTGTTATAAATGATGGCAAGGCTCCAGTTTTTTAGGACTGTTTCATTTAAAATCTAAACATTGAATCTCCATACAGTGTTTAGAGGCTTCTCAGCCTCCTCTGATTCAATTTAGAGGAAACATTTATGGGGTTTAAATTGTTCCTGGCAATTGTGAGCTCTGTTACATTTTAAACAAATGCATTTTATATAAAATTTTGTTATGTATAGTCCTGAGAAATCTAAAAATATCCAATCAAATCCCATTTGCAGACTAGTTTTACTAGCAGTCAGTGGTTCAATTGTTCTTCCCTCTTGGAATAAAGAGTGCCTTAAAACTGATAACTGTGAAATACACATTTCTAGCAGCACTTTGCCTCAAATAAAATAACTAAAACATTTCTACAATCAGATCAAACAAATCTTTCAAAACAGCATGTAGACTTCTCATTCAGTGATGTGTAAGTCCAGTACTGTAATCAAACTTTAGATAAGTTTGGTATGACATGATCTGAATAAGTAAACTTCCTTTTTGTTTACTCTTATTATTTCTTATATGAGAAAAAGCATAATAAAATTAAATAGTAGTGCCCTGCTACATTATATACATTTTAATTAAATATTACATATATTTTCCTTGCAAACCTTTCTTATCTACTAATTTTGCTTAGGCCTACTTTTCTGCCTCTTGACAGTTATTGTATCATTATTATATGGTTGTAGTTGCGGTATCATAGTTATGGTGGATTTTTCCCATATGCTCAACTTCTTGTGAGTCTTATGGAGTGAAAGAATCGTAGCAATTCTAAATAAAAATGTAGGTTTATAAACATCTATATGAGAAAAATATCTATAGAAGGACATTTAAAGGTCAAATAAAAAGTCACACGTTCCTGTCCTTGGTGCAGCTTGTATTTTCTGCAAGTCCTGTACTCTGTGTCATTTCTAATTATGTAGCATGTCAGTACCTGAATGATATTTTTATAAGCATTTAACCTTCCATTAGCTCTTTCAAGCTTTCATTTTCCTTCCCTTTTCAACATTTTGGTTCTCCTTTGTAGAGTTTTCTTCTTCCCCTTTGACACCAATCTGCCAGCTCAATTTATCCCTCTTAATTTGAAATCATTTTTACAAAACCTTATGTTCATTTTTATCCTGCATTTGTGTTTATCTTATCTGCCTCACTTTTTAATACTTTTTTGTGTTACTTGAATTTTTATAGTCAGAATATTAGATAAGCTGGTTCTCTTTGATTTCACTGTCTTCTATCACACCAATATAGGTGTGTGCTCCTTTATGCTATTCTATTTTGTGAGCATACTGTTTGTCATATTTGTTAGTGACTTGAGGCCTAATTTTCAAAAGAAATGGACACCTACATTTCCCATTTACTTAAATGATATATTTCACAGCTCTTCTGTATATTGGGTCTTTAGTGTTTTTGCTCCGTAATATATATATATATATATTTGTTATCTAAAACTTTTAAAAAGTACTCGCCTTCCACCTTTCTTGTTTGAGAACTTGGCAGTGTTTTTCATGTCAAGCCCTAACACTGAAGTGATTGGCAGTACCTCCAATTAGCGTAACTTCAACTAGTCAAGTGAATAGTTAGAATTTATTTTTAAATAAAACCCAAAACTTTATAAACTGATTAAAGTTAAACCTGTACATCATTCCTCTCTCTAGAAATTTAAAAGATTTACACACACTGTTTGGAGCAAGTACATTTTTGCTTGCAGCTGTCAAAACAGGCTGTCAGTTCAATTATCTGGAATGCCTATTAGTCAATTTTTAATAAAGTTTCAAATACTTTAGTCTGCTCTTTAATGAGTAAGGTCCTTCTGCACACCTTTTAAATGAGTGTTTCATGGCCCCTGTGGAATTCAGAAATTATGTAGAAAATGTTGTTTGATTTACTCAGAAGATGCACTGCAATTTCACATGTTGCATGAAACTACAGTAATTTTCTGTCCATAGGCCCTTGCTTCCTGTCCCCTCACTTCCACTCCTCATGCATTAAAACAAGGGTGCTCAATCTCTGGCCCAGAGGCCAAATTTGGCTTGTGGAGCCATGGCATCTGGTTTTGGGGATCCCCACGAGTTGGAAAAGCTGGCAGTGGAGGAGCAATAAAAGCCCCATGCACCAGATCCAGTCCTGCTGCTCCCTGTTCCTCCTTGTCCTGCACATCTGGATCAGAGCTGGGATACTCCGTTCTCCTGCACATCCTGACCAGAGCTGTTCTACCCTCCACCTCCACATGTTTCCAGATCAGAGCCAGGCTACTCCCCAGCCTCCCCATCTATTTGGATAGGGGCTACCCTGCCTCACCCCCACCTCATCTCTCCTGCACATACAGATTAAGGCCAGGGTGCTCCTTACAGGTGGATGGATCAGGGTCAGGCTGCATCCCCCGCCCCCCCCCCCCAAAGTTGGGCTGGATCCCCACATGTCAGATCTGGCATGCAGATGGACTTGGCACCATCCATCTGGTCCATGAGGTGAAAAGATTGGGCACCACTGCACTAGATCACTGTGATTTAATTACAGTACTAACAATACTGACACTAAGCATATATTGTTAGTGCTCCTGCCCTATGTACTCTCATTTAATCAGATTTTTGAGAAAAATGTAGTTAGGGAAACTGATCATTTCCATGGTGACATTATGCTAGTAATGTTACATCAGTCCTCTTTTACCTCCCCAATATTCTTTCTAGGGTTAGCTTTTTATAGGTGGCATCCCAGGAAGAGACAACTCAATTCTGTGAATTTCTTCATTACATTTCTTTGTTTCCTCTAATATAGCTCTGAAGGCCATGGACAGGACTATGAAAGAACTTATTAGTTCAAAAGCAGCTGGTAACTTGTTAGTTTCCTGCCCCCATAGCAGGATTGCCATATAAAAATTGACCAAAAAATGTGTGCCTATAAAATCCATTTAAAAATTGAGCCATCCATAAAAATCTAAGAAATGGTGAGCTTGATGTACAGCTAGAATAGAGTAGCACCAGCTGGTGTCTACGTGTGTTTGGGGGGGAGGGGGGGGGCTCTTGTCAGAGCTTTCTAGCTCACTTTGACCCTTGAATCACCCCCTGCCCCAGCTGTGTACAGCCACTGCATTCCTTTGACCATTCCCTGCCTTTAATAGCTGTTTACCTCAAAGGAATGGAGATGGGGTGGTACAGCTGGGATGGAGCTGCTGAACCAAGAGCAGGGAGAGGCAGTGAGTGGGTCGATGCTAGGATGAGCAGAAAGGGGCTGGTGGCAAAAGGCTGGGGGTGGTCTGGAATGACTGGTCTGGTGGGGATATCAGGGTGTGGGAGTGAGTAAGGGACCCCTGAGTTAGGAGAAGCATGGTATAAAACCATTTCTCCAATCAAGTAAGACTTTGTTAAAAGTTTACGTTAAATTCCTACATTTGAATCCACCCTTTGTTCTGTCCCATTCCTGACAGAAAGCTTATATTTACATTATGTAAACAGATGCCATTAAAAATGCTTGGTTGTCACTAAAAAAGTTTACAGATTCTTAATAATAAAAATTCTTGGGTTAGCAGCCAAGAATTAGTCAGCTGATTTGTTTATTGAGGCTACGTGCAATAGGATAGATTGGAACACACCTTTTTATCTGATAGCAATATTGTTGCCAATTTTTTATCTGAATTATGTTGTATTAAGCCCTTCTAATGACTTCCTAGATCACACAGAGTGTGAGCAGTTCCAGGTGTCCAGATAGTGACGCTGGCACTCCTAGACTAAATGTGTTATAGCTTTGGTGGCCAGGACTTGATGCAACTGCCTCAGCTTTCTATTCTATTATAGTGACTTACTCAAAGGTTCCTCTAGTGGTAGAATATCAGCTAACAACCTCCTCTCTAGGTTTGGTAATTTAATTTAATTTAAACCTCCAAATGTATTCCCCACTATTAGGCTCCTGGATTCTCACAAATACACAATGTCACTGGTTCACCTATCTTCTGCCCTTTTAACCTGAGTTGTCCTAACTGGACAGTTCTGCTCTTGCTCCACAAAGGAATTCACTGTCTTTTCCTACTTCATAAATACTCTAAAGCCATACTCTGAACTTTTAAACAGAATTACATGTACTCATTCAGCCCTACACCAGAGGTTCAATTTGTGTAGGGCTGAATTTTGATAATTGCCTATTTACACAGCTGTGTGACTGAATGAATCATCAAGACACTATGAACAAAACTTCAACCCTGGTGTAAGTGTGTGTGTGTGCGTGCTTGTGTGGGATGCTTGTGTGTCTGTTGGGGCAGGGAGTGGGGAGGGGTGCAAACCTATAGAAGTCATAAGGTGTTATTTGTTTAGGCAGTGGCAAACTTTCTAGAAATCAAAAGAAACACTGCAAAGAGAACTAGATCTGATATAAAATCCAATTTTCAAAGTGGCCTTAAATCCAGAATAGTCAAAAGCAAAGGAACCCAAAAGTAGGCAATTGTCATTGGATCATGGTATACATTTAAGAGGTCTATTCAGGTGATTGATCAATGTGCCTGTAAGGAGTCCTATGGCCTTCACTCTAAGACCTTCAACCCATATGTTTAGGCAAAAAAATAGAGGAGAGGAGGCTGTCCAAGATCTACTATGCCCACTTTAAACCATTGAAACAGAATCCAAAGGCCGGATTCCAGATGTTCAGTGCCTTGATGACTGTAGCTTTTGCCAGAGAGCACGAGATAAGAACTGCTGCTGACTGCCTAATGCCTCAGTGAGGGTGCATTTCTGTCAGGGTGATGTCCTTGTTACTTTTCAAAATATGGGCCTAAATCAAAGATTAACTGGGATAGTTGAATAAGAGATCAATGTAACCAGGTAAGAATGAAAACATGATAAATGTAGATATGCAAGACCATATTTTAAGCAGAATTATTTTGTATTATTTCTGTCTCCTTTCTTTTATTTGCTACCACCCATCATGGCAATAATTCAGCGTGAAAAATATTCAACCCTGTGATCTGTGCATTCTGTGAATTCTCCTAAATACCTTGTCACAGGGACATGAAAAAGGAAAGGACCGGGAAATATTATCCCTCTGTTTAGATGAGGAAATGAGGTGCAGAATGATTAAGGACTAGGTCCAATAATGAATGTGAATCCTGAAGGGATTCAAACCCACAGCCTTCGCCTTTCAGGAGAATCCCCTTAAATTGCTATAGGGAGCATAACTCCCTAGGCCAGTAGTTAATGCGCTCCCCTAGTTAAAGATGAATTTTAGTTTCAGTCTTTGTGCCAAATGCTGTTTATGCATTTTACACAATGACCCCTCAATGCATGAACAATCCATGAAGCAGGCCTTGAAACCCTGGGTAAAAATTCCCTAACGATTGGGCTACAAAGGAATATTCCCTTTTACTTGCCTACTCTCTCCTCATAGATGTTCAATTATTGACTGCACAATAAACCAGCTTTAACAGGGGAAGAGCAGAGGGTGACCCCATTCCAGCCTGTTCCATCTTTTGATGGTTAAGGCACTTTCTTGCAAGGTGGGAATTGTGAGTTTGAACCCAGTCAGGCAGAGAAGAGTCTAGAATCAAGGTCTACTTTCTGAGCAAATGATCTAAATACTATTGGGGCTGCAACAGCTTTCCACCATGGGCCACAACTTGCAACCCAGCTGCCTGCCAGGAGCTGCAAATATCTACCCCTGGAGAGCTCAAGCTGCCTACACTTAGCTTTATTGCAAATACTGCCTCCCTCTACAGTGGGTGCATCTACACAAGACACTTACTGCATAGTAGCTGAAAAAGACTGTGCAGTAGTGCACCACAGCATGGACAGTGCTAATATGCTACCCCACAGCATTATTAGGCTACTGTGCAGTAGTGTCACCTAAAAGACATTCATGGGTGCTACTGCACAGTAACTCCAGTTACTGCATACTTATTTATTACTTGCTAATATAAATACTAAATAAATGCACAGTAACAATGGTGCAATAGCATCTCATGTAGACGTGCCCAGTGAGTGTAAGAGCAGACACAAAAGAGAAGCAGGGAAGGCCACTGACGAGGGTGCTGCTAAGGGGATGGATAGTTAAGTGTAGTTTCTCATTGCCCAATCCTCTGGGCTTCCCCAGCTGAATGTGATCTTTCCAAGCCAGAGCCAACCTCTTTGTGGGCCAGATCTGGCCCATGGACAACAGGTTATGAAATCCTGAACTACTAGGTTATTGTTTCTTGAGAACTGAGGGCTATAACCATTGGTTGTGTTTTGGAAGAAACATCTATATTTAAATGATAAAATAATTGTAAGAGATTTTACAAGAGCTTTAAAATGAATTCTTGTTCTTGTTCTGTAGGTAAAGTACAGCTTGGGAGACATATTATCAACATAAGTTTTAAATCCCACTTTGGCTAATAAAAAAAAAGCAAGAAATCATGCAATGCAACATAAATATAGTTATTTGGTTATTTCCAGACTCTGAAATAGACTCCCAGGTACAGGTACCTACCCTGGAGATCTTCAAAAGGAGACTGGATGCACACTTTGCTGGAGTTATTTGACCCCAACAGTCTTTCCTGTCCAGAGCAGGGGGGTTAGACCCAATGATCTAACAAGGTCCCTTCCATCCCTAAACTTCTGTGAACCAGTCACCCAAACATGATGGATGCTTTTTAGTCAGCTTAAATCTAGGCATGGTTTCAAGCTATGAATCTTAGTTCCTAATAGGTGCCGAACTCGGGGCTGTAGGTAGGTGCCAACTGCAGCCTCAATACAGGAGCAATATAAGATTTCAGACACCCCTCCCCATGGAGTTTCCTATGGGCTGTCATTTGTAGCCCCTGTACAAAGTGTTTAATATTATCAATCCCCATCCTGGGATCCTAATTTAGGTTTGTAAATTCCAATTTAGGGGCTGCCACCCTATTTGTAGGTTTGAAAATACTCCTGTCACCAGGCTTAATTCCCTTTGTGAATCTTGACCCAAGCCCTTTATTAGAACTAGCTCTAAATAATTTGCACAAAGCCAAAAAGAAAGTTTCTAGCAGAGCTGGAAATTGAATCCAGATTTACTGATTCACATTCCGGTGCCTTAACTACAAAACTCCCCATCCTCACTTTTGAAATAGATGTGGTCATGTAATTAAAGATGGAATCATAGTACATACAACCAAGGGGCAAGATAACAGTTGCATATGTAACTGGTTCTCAGTCACACTTGGCATGTTTTAATGTAATCTTCCTCTTAATTCATTTTACCCAATGTGATATCAATCTGTTAGATTCTTAATCCACCAGCTGTGAATGAGTTCTGTTGACTGTTCTAATAGATTACCATGTTTAAAATAAACTTACTCATTCTATTATTTTCAACATTTTTTAGCCTCGTGGTTTAGCATTAATTTATTCAGGAAAAACTCCACTATAACAAAAGCAGGATTCATTGTTTATAATTGCCAAATTCTGTGTGTGTGTTTTAATGCTTTCAGGGATACAGGTTGTAGCCATGCTGGTCTACAGGCAAAAGCAATCAGAACTTTTGGTAAAAGTGATATCTTTTTTTTAGACCAACTAGATAGTTGCAAATAAATTTCTTGATTTGCAAGCTTTTGGGCGCACAGGCCCTTTCTCAGGCATTGTAAAATTTCTCCCAGATGAAAATGAAAGTTCATATTTCTCAGGAGAGCTGAAAGGTGGTGGAAGCAAAGGTGGTGGAAGCAAAATTCAACATCTTAAAACCTGAACGCTGACACCCCTGCTCCAGCCATTTGTCTGGAGCCAAATTTGCATGCTCACAGAACAGCCTCAATACAAGAGAAATTCCTTGCCTAGGAGAGCCTTCCATTACCAATCCTCCTGTGAAATATGAAGCATAATTTCTGCTTGCCATCAGACAACTTTGAGGTAAATAGACTGCTCCAGCTTTTATCTGAGCCTAATTTGCATAGAATGAACTTTCCAGTCAGGAGATCTTACAGCATCTTTCAGCTCTCCTTAAAAATATGAATTTTCATTTCCACCTGGGAGAAATTTTTACAATCTTTGCACTTTCCTATGCCTAAGGAAGGGCATGGGTGCCCAAAAGCTTGCAAATAAAGATTTTTTTTTTTGCAACTATCTAGTTGGTTTAATAAAATATATCACCTCTACCCAGAGTTCTGATTGTTTTAATTCTTGTCACTGAATTAAATGGTAGCGTGTAAGAAATTGGATATGTGTTAGTTTAAAAAGAACATTCACAGGATGGAATCAGATATGCTTATCAGGAAAACTGAGATGATTCTGGCTCATACAGAACCTGTACTGGACTATTTCTAAATTTGCACTACAAAGTTATAAAAGAGCCCCATGGGGAGAAGGGGTGGAGTTGTGAGCGAGCAGACTTTGGACAGCTGAAGCAAAAGATGGGCATCTGCTGTTCAGCAAGTTCAGGGAATTGTTACATATGGCAAATGTTGTGTGTGTTACTAGGACAAACAGATGGCCAGAGACAGAGCTTTCTCATTGTGTGTAGTTTATCTCCTTGTGTCAGATAATGGTCTATATTAAAGGTTCTCAGCATTATATTCAGTTCAATTTAACACAGCTAATACATGTTAAAGCAATAGACATTTCTATCAGAATCAGGTACCTTGGATAAGTAACTGATTTTTCTCTTATAAAACGTGTTGAAAGATGTGAATGTTGTTCAAAAATTACTGCAAGGGGACTAACTCAGATCACCTGGGACCAACTTCTGGCTTGCTTTATCAACCACTGACTGACTATGTGAACTTATGCAAATCATTTCACCTTGCTGAGCCTTAGATTACCTGCCTATGAAAGCGATAACGCTTTCTGTCTCTGGAGAGCTGTTGCAAAGTTTAATTTTATATCTAGTCTGGAGAGCCGGTCAATAACTTTTGATTGTTTTAATTTTTTTTTTAAATGTCCTTTCATGATTTCCCCTCCCCCTCCCCCCCTCTGCCCCCCCCAGGAAACATTGTCAAAACATATTTATGCAAAATATTTATTACTATCCAACTTATTTTTTTAATAGAATATTACTCAGAAAGTTATTGAAATATCTCATTTATCATTTCTTGTTGAAGGCTCAGTGCTAACATACTCAGCCCTGATTTCTGGTTTCATCACTGCTTCTGCCCAATGACTGTTTTACATACAATGCAAAAAGTGTCCTGGAACAGGGTACAAGAATTTCGAACTTCCCCCTGTGTCCTAGCTATGAGGCTATAAAATCATGCTCATTTCTGCACTCCCCATTTCTTCCTCCCCTCCTCCTAAATGGATTTCTTTACCTTACAGCTTCATTTGGAGGGTTGGAGAGTAATTCCCCTCCTCCCCATGACTACCCTGTTGGTTCAGGCACTCTATGAGGTAGGATATGTGGTTATGAAGCCTTTTAGGTTGATGAGTACATTAAACCCAGTTCTCTGAAATCCCTGGTTGAGTTCTTGGACCACTAAACTACTGTATAAAAGGTAAGCAGCAACACACTATTTTTAGAGATCAGCAGCAGCAACTGTAATTCATTGGGGGGGGAAGGAGACTGATCTTGTCAATCCTCAGAGGATATCTATCAGAGAAGGACTATGTAGGAACTGAGGTATGGGAATGCCTACTTTCTGGATCCTGATGGTCATGTTTAGACAGGAGATACATAGGTGTATGCTGCACTCGGGAACCAGCAGCGGGAAGGAGAGGAGTCAGCACACGTGTGTCCCGCACGCACGTGTGCCCCTTTTACCAACTGACTGACCGGAGGCGGCAGCAGCAGCAGCAGCAGAGGAATCAGCAGCGGGGGCAGCAGCAGCTGATCCCCCGAAGGTAAGTGGGGCGGAGGGACCCGGCGCAGCTGAGCCGGATCCGGAGGGGAAGCCCCCCGGGTCCCATATAGCTGAGCCAGTAGGGAGCCGCGCTCCTGAGCCGCGCAACGCGAACAGAGCACGCAAACAGGCACGCTCTGTGAGAGCACGCCGGCGTTTGCGCAGGCGTTCGCGCCGGCAGGCGGGCCGGGAGGGCCAGGAGTGGGACTCCTGTAGGGGTAGGGCGTAGACACCGCACAGGTCTACAAACAGCAGCTTATAGAATGGTGTCTATGAGGAGTGCTGCTAGGGCCTCTGCCCAGGGGGACAAGGCTACCTGGGGCAGGTCTGAGGCCTCCACCCAGACCGAGCCCATGGGGGAGCTGATGTCCCCCTACCTCCTGGCCTGTGGGGGATCCCCAGCAGGGCCGGGGGGGGCAGAAATTGGGGGCCCCCACACCTGTCCGGCAGGTGCCCGTCTTAGGGCTCTGGAGGAGGTTAGCAGGCTGAGGGGGATCAGGGAGGCGGAGGATGAAATTGACAGTTATTTCCTTTCCCTGCAGGCCCAGGCACCCAAGGAAGAAGCAGCCCAGGGAGTGCCCTCTGCAGCAGAGTGGCAGACGGTCACAGCCAGGACCGGAGCAGTTTGCAGCGAACCGGTACCAGCTTCTCCAGTCTGACTGGTGAACGGGTACGAGGCCCTGGCGATCCTGCAGGAGATGGAAGGGGAGGAGGAAACCCTTGGGCAAGAAGAAACACCACGTTCTTCACACTCCGAACAAATCAAGAGATCCACGAGGACCCAGAGGAGGAGGCGACAAGTGCTCGTCATAGGAGACTCCATCCTGAGAGGTACGGAAGGGCCCATCTGTCGCCAGGACCCCTCGGCATGAGAGGTATGCTGCCTCCCTGGAGCAAAGATTCGGGATGTGACGGAGGTAATCCAGGCCAGGATCAAGCCCACCGATTACTACCCCATGGTCCTAGTCCATGTTGGTACTAATGATGCGGCCAGGAGAACCCCCGATCACCTGATGGCGGACTACAGTGCTCTAGGTGGCGTGCTGAAGGAGTTCGGTGCACAGGTGGTTTTCTCTTTCATCCTACCAGTGACCGGACGAGGAAGACGGCAGGAGAACTGCATCCGAGAAACCAACTGGCGGCTTCGGCAGTGGTGTCTTGAGGCAGGCTTCGGCTTCCTGGACAATGACCCGCACATCACAACGAGGGACATGCTCAGCTGGGATGGGCTTCACCTGTCCCCCAAAGGTAAGCGTGTGTTTTCTACTAGGTTGGCGGATCTCCTCCGGCGGGCTTTAAACTAGGCTCATCGGGGGGAGGGGAGTATGAGGGCAGGGGAAGCTGTGGACCACCAAACCATGTGGCACCCACAAGGACAGCCCAGCCTGAACAAGGAGAACTTTGGAAACCTGAAAGCCATGGGGAGACCAGCACTACAGAACAGGTAAGAAACAAGAAGGTAAGAAAAAAAGGGCCCCTTGGGACTCAGAGCAGGGGGGGCAGCAAAGGCACCAGTCGCAGGGCTCAAGTGCCTATATACTAATGCTAGGAGCATGGGGAACAAGCAGGATGAACTAGCGCTCCTGCTTGCGCTAAACACCTATGACTTAGTGGGGCTAACAGAGACCTGGTGGGATTCATCCCATGACTGGGCGGTACATATTGAGGGCTATAGATTGTACAGAAAGGACAGGTTGGGGAAGAAGGGGGGGGGGTTGCACTTTATGTCAGTGAGCAATATACATCAACCCTCGTCAAGACAGAATGCAAGGATGAGGAAGTAGAAGGATTGTGGGTTAGGCTACATGGGGGGCAAGGAGAAAGGGATTTGGTGGTAGAGGTCTGCTACAGACCCCCACACCAAGGGGAAGAAATAGATGCGGGGCTCCTGAGGCAACTCTCGGAGACCATAAAAGCTAAAGAGGCGGTAGTCATGGGGGACCTAAACTACTCGGACATCTGCTGGGAGACGCAGACAGCAAAGTCCCATCGCTCACGCAGGTTTCTAACCTGTGTACAGGACCTCCACCTGACACAGGAGGTGCATGGTCCCACTAGGGGGAATGCCATACTGGATCTGGTATTGGCAACAGGGGATGACATGATAGGGGACCTCCAGATCGGTAGCCATTTGGGAGACAGTGATCACCTAATAATAGAATTCAACATAAGACGTCGAGTGGGTAAGGTAACTAGTAGGGTAAAAGTGCTAGACTTTAGGAAAGCTGATCTCAATGCACTCAGGCGATTAGTCAAGGACACACTGCAGAGTAGGAGTTTTGAAGGGATGGGAGCCCAAGAAGGGTGGCTGTGCCTTAAGGAAACGATCCTTCAGGCACAAAGCAAGACGATCCCCGAGCGAGGCAAAAAAGGGAAAGGGTCCAGGAGGCTTCCATGGCTGACCAGAGAAATCCAGGGCAGCCTAAGGGCCAAAAGGGGAGCACATAAAAAGTGGAAACAGGGTGAGATCACTAAAGATGAATATACCTCCTCTGCTCGTGCTTGTAGGGAAGCAGTTAGGCGGGCCAAAGCTACCATGGAGCTGAGGATGGCAACCCAAGTAAAAGATAACAAGAAACTGTTTTTTAGATATATTGGGAGTAAAAGGAAGGCCCAGGGAGGAATAGGACCCCTGCTAAATGGGCAGAAACAATTGGTGACAGACAGGGGGGACAAGGCTGAACTCCTCAACGAGTTCTTTGCCTCAGTGTTCCTAAGCGAGGGGCATGACAAGTCTCTCACTGGGGTTGTAGAGAGGCAGCAGCAAGGCGCCAGACTTCCATACGTAGATCCTGAGGTGGTGCAGATTCACTTGGAAGAACTGGATGCCTTTAAGTCGGCAGGCCCGGATGAGCTCCATCCGAGGGTGCTGAAGGCACTGACCGACATCATTGCAGAGCCACTGGTGGGAATATTCGAACACTCGTGGCGCACGGGCCAAGTCCAGGAGGACTGGAAAAGGGCTAACATGGTCCCCATTTTCAAAAAGGGGAGGAAGGAGGACCCAGGCAACTATAGGCCAGTCAGTCTCACCTCCATCCTTGGTAAAGTCTTTGAAAAAATTATTAAGGCTCACATTTGAGAGAGCCCGGCAGGGCAAATTATGCTGAGGGAAAACCAGCACGGGTTTGTGCCGGGCAGATCGTGCCTGACCAACCTAGTCTCTTTCTATGACCAGGTTACGAAACGCCTGGACACAGGAGGAGGGGTGGATGTCGTATACTTAGACTTCAGGAAGGCCTTCGATACGGTATCCCACCCCATACTGGTGAACAAGTTAAGAGGCTGTGATGTGGATGACTACACAGTCCGGTGGGTGGCGAATTGGCTAGAGGGTCGCACCCAGAGAGTCGTGGTGGATGGGTCGTTCTTGACCTGGAAGGGTGTGGGCAGTGGGGTCCCGCAGGGCTCGGTCCTTGGACCGATACTCTTTAATGTCTTCATCAGTGACTTGGACTAGGGAGTCAAATGTACTCTGTCCAAGTCTGCAGATAACACAAAGCTATGGGGAGAAGTGGACATGCCGGAGGGCAGGGAACAGCTGCAGGCAGACCTGGATAGGTTGGACAAGTGGGCAGAAAACAACAGGATGCAGTTCAACAAGGAGAAATGCAAAGTGCTGCACTTAGGGAGGAAAAATGTCCAGCACACCTACAGCCTAGGGAATGACCTGCTGGGTGGCACAGAGGTGGAAAGGGATCTTGGAGTCCTAGTAGACTCCAAGATGAACATGAGCTGGCAGTGTGACGAAGCCATCAGAAAAGCCAATGGCACTTTATCGTGCATCAGCAGATGCATGACGAATAGGTCCAGGGAGGTGATACTTCCCCTCTATAGGGCACTAGTCAGACCGCAGTTGGAGTACTGCGTGCAATTCTGGGTGCCACACTTCAAGAAGGATGCGGATAACCTGGAGAGGGTCCAGAGAAGGGCAACTCGTATGGTCAAGGGCCTGTAGACCAAGCCCTACAAGGAGAGACTAGAGAAACTGGACCTTTTCAGCCTTCGCAAGAGAAGGTTGAGAGGCGACCTTGTGGCTGCCTATAAGTTCATCACGGGGGCACAGAAGGGAATTGGTGAGTATTTATTCACCAAGGCGCCCCCGGGGGTTAGAAGAAACAATGGCCACAAGCTAGCAGAGAGCAGATTTAGATTGGACATTAGGAAGAACTTCTTCACAGTTCGAGTGGCCAAGGTCTGGAACGGGCTCCCAAGGGAGGTGGTGCTCTCCCCTACCCTGGGGGTCTTCAAGAGGAGGTTAGATGAGTACCTAGCTGGGGTCATCTAGACCCAGCACTCTTTCCTGCTTATGCAGGGGGTCGGACTCGATGATCTATTGAGGTCCCTTCCGACCCTAACATCTATGAATCTATGAATTAATGCACCGAAATAAACTGCAGTGCAGTTTGTGCCAGAGTTTATTGCTCCCAGGCTCAGTTTTTACATGTGCACCTGGGAACACAGCCCGTTGAGCTGGGGTGGAACAGCGCTGGCTGGCAGGGAGCCTGGTGGGGCCAGCTGCCAGCCTGAAGCTCCTCTGCTCTGGCTCAGTGTGCTGCAGAGGGGCTGGCTGGGGCATGGGGATGCTACAGTGTGGGGTTAGCCAGCACTGCAGCACCCTTGTGCCCCCGCCAGCCCTGGTCATCTACACATGTGTTGTGGTGCACTAAATAACTCCAATGTTGTATAGTACTTACCCTGGACAGTACTATCCTATGTGGAATTAATTAATTTACTGCGACCTAATAAGGGTGCACATGTAGAAGGTGACTGTAGCAGGCACAGGGTCCCAGCCCTGCTACGCTCCCATAGGACTGGCCATGCTGGCTGGGAATTTACCAGACTGGGTCTGGGTGAGCGGCGCCTCACAAGTGGATAGGAAATGAAGGCCCAGGCACAAGCAGGACAGCAGGCAGACCCTGGGAGCACATGACACATGCTCCAGGGAGCCATCTCTGATTGGGCTGAGAAGAGAATCAGGGAGTTTAAAGGAGAGGCCCAATGTTCAGGGTTCTCTGGAGCAGAAAACACAGATGACAGCTGGTGGGGAAAAGACCAAGAAGAAGAAACTTCTGCACACCAGACCCTTATGAGCCACTGGAACCAAAACAGACTGTGAGCAAGAATCACGTACACTCTCCCCAAAAGATAAGTAAATGCAAAGGGGTGGGGAAGTGGGGGTCATCCAGGTTTCCTGTTAAAGATGGTCCACTGTGCAGATGAGAAGGAAAGAGTTATGGGACCAAACATGCAACAAGTCTATAATACTACTACAATACAATGCAGATGCCTGGGAGGGAGGGAGAATTAGATTCTGCCCTGGGGTCCTACAGCTATTTCTGCCTTTTACAGAATGACCTGGTTTTGGAGGCAGATCCTATTCAGTGCTGAAGAATTGCACAGCTCTCTCATTCTGGCAGAGGGAAGCACTGTCTATCTCCAGGGGTCTTTAGCTCTTCTACCTTTAGAGGCACATAACTTTCCATTTTCTTAATGGAAGCCTTGGCAGAGCTTTATGAGGTATCGTCATATCAAGATCCAGCTCTGTGCTGCCAAGTAAAGGGGGAAATTACCCAAAAGGATTCAGCTCCCCAGGGTGGAGATATAAACCCAAACCAATGCATGTAAGTGGCAGACAGTAGTTCTGATTTCAGTCAAAATTGATGGAAGTCCTTTGCTCCTTTGCATAGTGAGGATGTCTGCATTTGCCTCTGCTCCCAATGCTGTTTATGTCATTTACATGTAATATTAATTTTATAAAATATATAAGCAACAATGAGACAGGGTTCCCTCCCAGAGTGAAGCCAACCTCTAGGCTACAAAGCCAGGCTTCCTCTTGTTTGTTGTCTTTCTGGCCGCATGAAAATGTGTGTAGTCCTGCCTACTTCAGAGACAGCTAGTTAAGACCAATGGGCCAGCTTCACCAGGAAGAATGAAGGTTATTTTCAACTCTTTGTAGTCCATGACTGATAGCTTAGGATCCTGCCCAGGGAAGTGAGAGATCTGGATCCAAATCACCTCAATGTGAAGGAAAGAGGTCTAGAGCCAAGGTCTTTAGCATGCTGAGTAAGTGCTTTAACTACTAAATTATTTGTCAAAAGGTGAGCACCTTCCTCAATACTAGCTTCAAACAATTGTTGCTCACAGCATTTCTTCAGCTATGGATTTGGGAACTTATGCTAAGTTTGTGCCTTTTTCCAGATCGATTTATTTGCATCTCAGAAGAGTGAAAGTGGAATCAGGCAACTAGGTGAACTTACCAGGTCATTTCTGAACATCGGTAGTCCAAGACAAGATGACTGAACATGTTTTCAGATTAAGATAATAATCTAACTGTTTTAGTAGCATTTTTGTTGTTGTATTGGATAGAAGAAGGTCATGTTTGGGGGCTTAGATATCTGAAACCCATGTATGTGGCACTTTGACTTTAGAGAAGAGAAAACTATACACCTGATAGAAAAAGGGAGAAATGGCTTCTGGTGGCAAGAATGTCACATATGTAGACACTATGCTTTCTGAGGTTCTTAAATTTGCTAAAAGAGTTTAAAACTGAGGTCAAAGGAAATGTATTTCCCTTTCCAAGGGGAATTTGCAACAATCCCCAGATCAGTTAAAATAGTTTGTTCATAAAGCAGGCATGGAGTAGACCTATGTGAAAGTTCAAGCATACGTGAGTATCAGGAAACCCCCTTTTTCTTGTGCTTTATAATGTGGGCCTGATCATTTGGATTTGAATGCCAGGAAACACTTAGGCCAGGTACAAACATTACACTTTTACCAGTATAAGTGATTGGAAACCTGTCTATACCCATAACAGAACAGAAATTTGGCATGCATAGACTGGTTTAAAAATGGTAGAACCCAGTCTAAGATTTGCCCCCACCCCCCACCACCAAAGGGCAAATATGTCTTCTGTTCACTACTGATCTAAACTATGCCAGTTACAGAAAACTGCAAAACTTAGATTGATTCTGCCTCTGGCTTTTTTGAATGTCTGTACCTAGCCATAGTGCTTTCAGTTCTTTTCCAAGATTGATCAGGGGATAGGTGACTGACAGCTGAGTCATCAGACTAACCAATGAAAATCACAAGGTCAAACCTAGGCTAATAAATATGTAGTTCACATTCTCAGAATCAACATAAATTCATATCAATAGAATGGTAGACATCAGTCCAGAAGTGAAACGAGGGAGAATTTCAAACCCAGGAGTAAGTGAACAAAGTTCTTCCCTTACCTCTACCTTCTGGTAACTTATTCCCTTCATCTTCTCTTTAAATATATTTTCTTTAAAAGGAAATGGAAAATAAGTGAACAAAATAAGTTGTAGTCCCGCACTGCAAATAAATTGGAAAACTTAATTTTATTTATTTATTGGATTTGATAAATTTATTAGAGTTGTGTCCCAAAAAAGGCTCAGGGCACCTTATAATAAATGACAAAAGATACAGAAACAGAATAAAATATATTCGTGTACATTCCTTTTTAAATTCATTTTCTTCTCCAGAAAATACCCCAAATCTGAAAGCAATCCACACGCTACTGCTACCCTGTCTCTAAGAAAATCATTCCCCCCACGCAACCTAATCTAGCTTCCCAACTCACCTTCAATACTCCCGTAACTGCTTCTCCAAGAATTCTCTCCCAACTCATTCCTTCTTATCCCTACCCATTCCCACACCACTCACAGTCGATACCCAGAGGAATATCCATGCTTTACCAACCCTCCCAAGTAATACCTCCCTCTCACAAAAGGGGTGTCCCCCAAACCCACTCACTCTCTGCTTTCCCCAAAGAAAAAGCATTGTTCAATTAGAAAAAGCAGTATAATGAAGTTATATATCCCCACACCTTCTCTTGTACCCACCAAGGGCCAAACCCAAAGAGCACCCTTGAGTGGCCACCAACCCTTTAAAAGGCCCCAGGCTAGCTAAACTCATCTCTTTACAGCTGAACTGGCTTTGTCATTTGCCTGATCAATCATCTGGCTCCTTCTCTACCCCAGACGCATCACTCTGAATAGGGGGACAGTAATGTTAGCAGCTCCTTTCAAGCTGGGGGCTGCTGCAGGACATGGAGAGCCAACAGCAGGGACAGTCTTCAGCCCAGAGCAATTTCCAGTCCTTTTAAAGGCCCTAAGCCAGGGGTGTCAACCTGCAACTCTGGAGCCACATGTGGCTCTTCAGAAGTTAATATGCATCTCCTTGAATCTTTGCACCTATTGAACTTGCTTGTTAAAATGGGCTTGATGTTTTGAAAAATAAATGCACTCAGCTTTCCTTTCTGTATTTGTAAAGCATGGGAATGCAGAACAAGCTAACTTTTAAACTTTTCCTCATCTAACATTAAAATATATATGAAAATGCAAACAAGAAGAACACTTGTGGTAGTGTCCCCGACATTTAAATAGCTGATGTTTTTGAATCATATATCTTATATTATATATCACTGATATGCAGCTTGTGGATAATATTTTGAAGAAAATAATGATGTACCAAGCAAAGATACTCTTGCCTCAGGATAAGGAGAGCTCTTGCACTTTAAGAACAAGGTATCTTTTCTTAGTATGCAATTTTAATATTTAAACTGGCTTAAATGCATATTAAAAATGCTACATCAAACTGAATCTAATAAGTAAACCTTAATGAAATCTTACTTGACATATGAATATACACTACACACAAGGTGAAAATATACTTTGACTATGGACATGTATCCAAAAAGCTGAAGCCTGAATTGATTCAACCTTTGTAGGTTAGTCTAACCTGCCTAGGTTGAACCAGTTTGTAACAGGGCAAACATTCCCTCTGAACTGAAGCAATGCAGGCACATGTCTGTAGTTGCTCAGGCCAGGGGCCAGGGGGTGCTATAGTATGCCCATGGCTGCAGGGAAGCTGTGCTGGTGGGGGGGGAGGGCATGGCCAGTCTGGGCTGAATTGGGCAAGGAGGGGCTTAATTTCCCCCTCCATTGTTCCACCAGCAGGGACCCAAGCTGGGTCTGCCAGGTTCTCCCCCATCGCTGCTGCAGCAGTGGGACATCAATGCCCCTAAGGCAGAGGAGGGTAGGGAGGAGGATTAGTCTCCCCTCTCCCCCCACTGGCTCCTAGGTTTGCCTGCCGTCACTGCCACGCTTGCTCCCTGTGGCCCCTGTCTGGCCATGCCCCTGCCCTGCTGCTGCTGCAGGAGGTGGCAGGGCCCTTGTTGGGGGTAGCAGTCCCTTTCTTAATGTTGGGGAGTGCAAGCTGCACTATGGGGTGCGAAGAGCTGCGGCAGACTGCACACATCAACACCAGGGCCCAGAGTAGACCAGAGCCCTTCAAGTCCCCCGTAGCACTGCCGTGCTCTGCAGCAGCTCTGCTGGCCCTGCAGCATGGCCCCTGCCAGGAAGAGGCTCATGCTTGAGGGGAAAAAGGGACGGAGGCTGCTGCCCCATCATGGTCGCTCCCCCATTGCTACTCCAGCGGCAGGGTGGGGGCAGGGCCAGACACCACCGGCAGGGCCCCTGGGGGGGCAGGTAGCAGGGTTATTCCCTGCTCTGCACCTGGGTTACCTCAGCCAAGTCCGCTTTACCCAGCTGCAGCCGCTGCTCTGTCTGTACTCGGGGCAGCATCTAGTGGAATAAGCCCCCTGCTGCCCAGAGAGGCTGGCCCAGAACACAGACCGAGAGGCTGCTGCAGACCGAGCATCAGGCAGACTGAATGTCTCTTCTGTTACAGGTTTAAACCAGTTTCTGATCACTTACACCAGTTTGTGTAATGTCTGTCCCTAGTGTCTGGGTTTGCTTGTCAGCTATTCATGTGTAAACTTTGAGTACTTTGATCTCTGTTCTGCAGTTCCTCATTGGTAAAAATGGCAATCTTTCCTTTGTCCATTTTCTATATGTCTTCTTTATTTAGCAGATAAGTAGTTCTGGTCATTTTGTTGTTGACAGAGATTTTTAAAACAAAAAAAATATGCAGATTTGGGAACACTGAAATGTTTGGGGTTCACAACAATTTTGTATTGAAACAAAGGAAAAATAAATAAATTGTAATTGTTTAATTCTTACATCCATGAAGCCAAATAGTTTGGCTTTTTATGTGAAATTACATTTACATACACTTTAATTAAAACCCTAAAATAAAAAATATTTTTTTTCACAAATATTATGTGTTAAGTTTATTTCTGAGCAATCCCAAATTATATATTATTTTTTCTTATTTTAAACTGCTGGTAAATGGAAGAATCCATTTTTCATGCAGCTCAAAACATACCCCTTAATAATTAGATTTTGTGTGTTACCACCTATACATAGCACCTATCACAATGGAACCAACAACCTCTATGGGGTTCTCTAAGTGTAAGCATTATGTTACGTCTACAGGTAATAATGTTTTAGGAGTCATCAACAAGGTAATATGTGTGATCATCATTCAAATAATGAAGTCAATTAACCAATTTGTTACATGTTAGAAATATAAATGCCACTTAACTTTGTGAATTATTTAAGCACAAAAATATTTGTACATAATTTGTCTGCCAGTTTACTTTGATTGCATATTAATTATGACTAGTACATATGCAGATGTCCTGTTAGGCATCTAGCTAATCATTTGTTTTCCAAGTTAGTGCAACTGGGAGAACAGGTATTGCAAATGTGCATACAAATCAGGTATACACGTCTGGGCAAGTACTGTGCTACATTCCTGACATTCACATCTGTATAATACCAATGAAGTCAGCTGAAATCCTGTATTCTCTCACATACAACATGCACTTTTTTCCAAGTACAAAAAATATGGTAAAAACAGTTTCTGCCACATCAGAAAAAAAGTGAAACATCTCTGGGAACAGGATAATGAGCAAGGTGTTTTCCCTAGCTTCTGCTACTTAGTTATTTACTACAAGGAACAACTTTTTTTCTTCATTTTGTACTTCAGACAGGAAGTGCATATCTTATTCTGGGGTATGCTGTATGTGAGAAAATACTGTATACTGAGTTATAATTGAAGTTCTTACCCTTAACTTTGTAATACAACTTCTATGAAGTAAGATATTAATTTCTAACCTAATGTAAAACATGTATATACTACCCTGTCATGACAGTATTTTACTCAGCATGGCTCTCCATCCTTTGTGATTTATTCAGGAGCGATAAGCAGGATTCAATATTGGGTGGATTGGTTTCTGTAAACATCCAAACCCCTACTATCCATATATATTTTTGAGACTGTAAAATTGCTTTCATTGCATTCTGTCATTTTCCATTGATTTTGTGCTTTTTCCTTGGTTTGAAAGAAGTCTGTGGAACATCCTTGTTATAAACCAGGGTCAAAAGAAGAGCAAAATATGCTGAAAACATCAAATAGTAGAAGAAAAAATGTCTTTTAATTAAAAGACAGAGAGAATTCATCCCAGACATCTTAAGTAGTTAGAAAGTATTTAATAATGTCTTCATTTCTGGAAATGAATGAAATGCAGGGGGATTCTCTCTCATAATTATTGGTTACTTAGGCTAACATTTTGCAGTATTAAGTATAGGAATCTAATTTCTCAAATCCAAAATGTTTCACAAAAAATTAGTTGTTTTGATAAAACTTTCCAGTCTAAAATAATTTCCTGTTCCTAACTAGAGTGTCGTGTTGTAGAATACCTGATAACATAATGATGAGGGTACTCCCCTGAGATATGAGAACCAAATTTTAAGTCTTGCCAGGCCAGGGCATGGATCGAATCTACATTTTGTGCATTCCAGGAGACTGTTCTGTTCGCTGGCTTGTTGGATATTTTGAGGTGGAGCATTTTCTCTCTCTTTCACCAGCCACTGTCTGTAGCCATTAGCACTGTCTTTGGCATTTGGTACTTGGACTTTTGGGGACATTTTCTGTCCCAAACTGAGCAGCCTAGGGGAGCATGATCTGTATGAACAACCTCTACAAGGCAAAGACAAGATGCTGATTGATGAGCTGCAGAAACCAGTTCAGAGGGACTGTCTCTGACAAAAACCCTACAACTTTTTCCATGTTCTGGTTTAAGGACATGTTTCATTTAAGTTTGCCCCGTTTGTAAAGAGTCATCAAGAGGCCAGATTAAAAGGTGGGAAACAAATAGCTAATCCTAAATGTGCAACGCCAAGAATGTGTTGAAGGGAAAGGCGTTTCAGTCTCTGGGAATACAGATGTTTTACTACTGAGTGTGTTTCACGTTTGGCCCCTGGAGGTGGGGGATATACAATTTTGTACTTTTTCTTTTATTAATTTTTTTATATAATCAAGTTTTTTAAAAGTCTCTCTCTCCCCTATGCTCTTCCCATATCTGTTTTGTTTCCCAGAAAATCCTTGAAAATGTTTCTGTTTCATCCTTGTGTTGAATTAAAATAAATTCCAAAACCTTAACAATCTTTGCAAAAGAATTCATGCTTTCTACCCAGTCCTAGGGGGTATCTGCAACTCGCAAGGGAGACAGCAATTCAATATCCATCAAGTATTCTACCCATCCTAATTCTCTATCAGAAAGAATCCGGCTCTACTTCAAGAAAATAACTAGAGATGAGTCAAAATTAGATGAAGAAGGTAATTTAAGCGCACCAGTTTGGGAACTTGCCTAAAACTTACCCAAGCCTTTTTGAGTCTGCAGAACTAAATTGGATGTCTCATTAGAATGATTTTTTTCTCATGGAATCTCAGCAATTTTCTCCCAGAGATGGTTGGGTACTGGAAGTGAAAATTAACTTATCAGGTTATTAGCATAGTGATTGAATAGTAAGAGACTTATGTAGTAGGTGGGTCCCTAGCTTTCTGATCCTGATTAATCTAAAATTCAACCTCTGATCTTTGTTCTTCAGTGAAGTGGAACAAATAAAGATCATTAGGCTTACTCAATCTTTGTAATGAAAAAAGAAACAGGACTGTGATCTCCTGCCAAAACTCCATTTTTTGTCTAGTTAAAAGGATGTCAATCTCTTTGGGTTTGTTTTGTGTCATGAATAAATGAATATATATTCATGAATATTATGTTAGGTTTGTTTTTTATCTTATATCATGGTCTGTATTTTGATCCATTCAAGACAATTTTGCATAAGGAATCCACATAGCCATCTGTGAATTAAAATTATTTCACAACAGAGTGTACAAATGAGTGTACAGTTTTTACTGACTGGGCAAACCAACAAAATAGAAAAAAAAAGAAAAGAAAAGAAACCTAATTTGAATATTTTTTTTCCTAGCAAAATGTTTTGGGGTTTTTGTTTTGTTTTTGCTAACTATTACTTTGATGCAAATTTTTAGGAGAACTATTATGTCACAATGTTTCATTTAGAAAATGGTGAAAGGCTTTTTCCTTTGTCTGTAACTATTCAACAAATTTGACACAAATTTGCAGAACACTTCAACTGGCAAAAAAACTCTATTTGCAGGTGGGAAAGGGGGAGGGAGTTTTGACTGAACTTCTCTCAGCTTTACTCATCTCTCAAGCTTTAGTCTCGGGCCTACTAAAGGGTCACGTGTTTCATTGTCTCTGTTACCTGAGCTTGCAGCAGGGTCTCTGTGTGTCCTTCTGTTCCTTCTATAAGGTCCTTTTGTGCCACTTTGCCATCCCCTTCTATCTCATGTATTTCCATTCAATTCCTTCTTTCAACATCTAATGCTTAATGCCTATCTTTCCCCTTTTCTGTTATAGCAGCTTAGCATGCACCCTCTCTCCATATAGCTTCACTCCCCACTAGACAAAGTTTCCAATATCTCTACACAGGGAGTTTCTTGTTTTTCCTCTTCATCATTCTAGTCTCCTTCAGAGGTATAACTGGGAACCTAAGAGACTCAGGCAGCAGCTGTACACAGGTGTCACAGTGGGTTGTAGGTAGCCAGGTCTGGGGCAACTCAGGGATCAAGGTGTCAACCAGGGTCAGCAGGAATGAACAGAATCCAGGGACAAGCTAGGTCAGGAAGCCAGGAAATTAATGCAAGAGTGGCTCTAGGAACAAGCCAAGTCAGGAAGCCAGGATATCAGGCAAAGAGTGGAGCTGGAGAGCAAGCTGGGTTGAGAAACTGAGAGATTAGGCAGAGAGCAGATTCAGAGAGCAAGCCAGGTCCAGGAGATCAAGCAGGCTGCACAGTCAGGATACTAGCCAGAGGGAACAGTAAGAGTCTAAGATCAGGTTGATCTACTACCTGGACACTTCCTGTTCCTGTTCAGAGGTTTATATAGGAGTAGTGGAGAGTTAGCTGACCCCAATTGGCCACTGTAGTGAGAGAGAGTGGGTGGAGGGCCAGGCCCTGATGGAGGCTTCAGGCCAGCCTTGCTCAGTTTCAGTAGTCAGCTGTGGGGTAGCAGGCTGGGATAAGCATCAGTTCTGGCTAGGCCAAAGCCCTAATTTCAAGACTGTGGTCTAACATCAACTCCCATTGTCTGAATGGCAGACCCCAGTGAGATGGAGGTTGGTCCTTGTTTCTTTGGGTTATCTTCATGGAATTTTTTTCAGCAAGTTGCAGGTGCTGCTATTTTTTGCTCTCCCACATACCATTTTCAGGCCCATAGACATCCAATTTACTAGACAGAGAAACCTTCCCCATCTCTACTTCAAATCTAAAAATCTCATAGGCCTGGTATTCCTCCTGGCCCTGGATTGTTACGGGTTCAAGCTTTGTGAATATGCAGGAGGTTTTTGGTCAACAGAACAGCTCTGGTGTGAGAGGTAAGGGGTACTGATTGCTGATGCTGACCTAGTTTCAGAGCCCAATGGTCTACACAGAGTTTGAGGCTCCCATTCTTCTTCTTGATGAATAGGATGGGGGGCTTGAGTGGGTGAGGTAGGCTCTTATGAATCCTCAGGCCAGGTTTTCTTGCAGGTATTCCCAGAGGGCAGCAAGTTTTGGCTCCTACACAGCGTAAGTGCACATCACCAGGATCATCACCCCATTCTATATACAGATGGGTCAGTCATAACACAGTGTGGGGTAGGAGGACCTCCTTTTTCCTGAATATGTCAGCATAATCCTGGTATTTCTAGGATAGGCTGGTATAGCTTCATGGGGACTGGTAGCACTTCAGGAGATATCCTTATTCAATGCCACATTTTGTTCCTAGCCCAAACCAAAACCTACTTCAGAATCAGGCAAAGATGAGTGGCCATGCTAGCCAGGTCAAGGCTCCAGGTTGCAGGCTGTGGGCTGAGAACAGATCTGCTCAAGTCCCTTCTGACCCTACCAACTATGAAACAGGGCTGTGTTGCTGGCAGTATAGGAAAGGTTGGCCATGCAGTGCAGCTGCTGCTATTTTTGCACATCTACCCCCTGCCTTTGCCTTGGTTATCCCCTTGATCATAAGACTGAGCCTCCCTTACACCTGACTTATGCCAGGGGCTATGTGCACATTCCCATTACCCACAGCCATTAGTCTTTATGTCTGGGAGAATGAACAGTGTTAGAGTACTGTTACTCTGGAAGTTAATAATGGGTGTCTATGGAGAATTGCAGAGGTCCATCAACCTGTTGTGACAGAGGCCCTATTTGTAACCATTTCCTACCTTTTCAATATTCCAGTTTCTTCTTACATTGACAGGGTTCTTTCTGATATTTTGAACACCCTCTAAAATGTTGGAATAGATCAGATATATGTTTAGAAATTATAATGGATAAATAATATTATGGTGAGTGTAAGCAGTCAAAACATATTCAATATATTATAGCATTACTGCAACAAATAGCGCGCGTGTTTAAGACAGAGCCTTGCACCAATTAGTCAATTACAGCATGGACAATGATTTCCCCAAATGGGGGTGACCTTTATTATATATAAAAGTACCAAATATGAAAAAGTGTATAACAATCTACAAAATACAAACAAACAATAAAATGGGCTTGGTATTCTATTTCACTGTAAATGAGTTTTTGTTCCCTGTTTTAACCTCCAGCAATTCTCTTTAAATAAGTCATGCACAATTGTGCTTTATAAGAAATGCAAAATTTATAAAGAAATAGGAAACCAAGTTAATCACTGCATTCATTATTCTCAAAATAAAAAATTCAACAAAGAAATAGTCTGCATGTGAGCATAATTCAACTATTTAGTTTTACATATTCATTTTCCTTTCTGTAACAGGGAAGGGTCCCTAGCAACCTGCAGAGATTGATGCCCCTCCCCAACCTCTACCTACCCACCCCATTTAGGGCAGGCTCCCCTGCTCTCACCTGCCATATAAAATGAACAGATGCAATGTGGAAGGCTGCCTTATTTGTGGCTCTGGTGTACTGGGCCAATCACATGGCTCCAAACCATCCCTACACCGTGTCCCATGCCTCAGAGAAGGCATTCAGATCCACTTGCTACTCTCCCAGCCCCTTGCTGGGCCACACTTTGCCTCCAGTCCACTTAGGACTCAGGCCCCACTCGGTGTCTTTGTCCCCTTGGCCCGCCTCTGGGCCATCATTCTTCAACACACCTTTGGGCTGCATTTCACTTTCTGTAGGCCTCAGGTCCCTCCCTTTAGACCTTGTTCCGTCTGGGCCTTTCACTCCTCAGTCCTCAGGTCCCTCCCAGTAGACCTTAGCCCCAAGCCTTTCCCCTCTATGGGTTGCCCCACAAGGCTGTGGGGGCTGAGTCTTTCTGGCACCCCATCCTCGCCTTTCACTGGGGAGGCACATGTCTGGCATTTCCTGGACACTGCCTCATCACAGGGAGCCCTACCATGCTATCCAACCCCAGCAGGGTACAATTTCAGGTCTTGCCCAGTATCAGAAGGAACCTCCTCCATCCCCATAGCCCTTACCCTAACCTCCAGGAGCTGCAGTCCTCAGGCCAGGTGATGTTACTCCTTCAGCTCCTTGGATGTAACTGCCATCCCTGCTCTCAGGGTCTGGGCTTATACTCTGTCTGCCCAGCCCAGTGCCAATCAAGCAGCCCCTTGCAGTCAGGTAACTACCTTGTTGGGCTTGAGCCCACCTGCCAGCTGCTCTACAGCCTGCCTGATGTTCTTAAAGTGGCAAGCACAACCAGTGCACTGCCACACACTCTTATTTAAAGTCAAGTCCGCATAACTCAGACAGTAAACATTTGTTCTGATGAAACCAAGACTTCTTACAAATGATATATGTATACTGATGATATAACTATAGCAAAGTCATAAAATATATCACCTATTCACTTTAGTAATTTGACTGACTACTCCAACTACTATTAAGTGATGTTGACAAGCATTATTTTTATCTACCTCTGTTTATTGATCATGACATACATACAATACTCTATTAAAACCACAAGATGCTGAGCTTACTGCAATTTTTCTAATTCTGTTGACAAATGAGAACATGCCATAAGCTACAAGGCTGCTGAACACTTACAGGGATATGGCTCTTAAATAAATTTAAAAAAATATATATTATTAGGAAAGTAGAAAGGAAACAAAATAGTCTTGTTTCAAGTCCTCAGACTCAAGCACTCTAAGTTCACTTCTTGATGCTTCCTATGCAACCTTGAATAAATCACCTAGAGGCAGATTTCAAAGGTATTTTGGCATCTTAAGATTCAATAGGAGCCCACCTGGGTTTTCAAAAGTGCCTGTGTGTCTGACATTATTGAAAGTAAGGGCAATTAGTTGTTGGCACCTTTGAAAAATCCCACAAAGGGCTATATCCAGTAAAGGGTGTAGACAGCTACAAGTTAGTCAGTTTGAATATTTCTGTGCTATCTTCACACCACACTTGGGAGCACTAAGGTGAAGCACTCTTCATCCACTTGCTTCCACGCTATACACATTCCATCCTTATTTCTGGGATTTGGTATGCATATTCCATAATGAAAAACTGAGTTTGTACCAGTAAGCAAGCACTGGGCAGAAAGCCCGTTCAGTTTTCTTTCAGGGTGTTATATATTTCATTATTTTTAGTTATATTTTTTTCATTTTTTAATTTCAGTGTTATTTATTTTTACAGTTGTCATGCATAGAGAGGGATCAAATGGTAAGGGCTTGTTTCACAGCAGCAATTCAAGGCATGACACACAGAGAGTACACAGATGCCCCTCAGCATTTAACTTTTAGGTATCCAGGTCTTGAATGAACTGCAAACCTAGATGCACATGCCTAGGCATCCTTTGCAGATGAAAATGAGAGTAAGGCATCTCAGAAAAGAGCTCTAGAAAATCAGTAAGCTTTGAGACTCAGCATTGAGCCTGAGTTTTCCACTTACGTTCTGAGCTCTCTAATGATGGAGACATTATCTAAGAGTTGCACACCATCACCACTTCCTCTGGCCAACCAAATTTTAACAGGCATGTGAAGGAAATCAGGGACTAATTAGATCTACATTTCCACTAAGCAAAGGGATAACCATGTGGCCAGGTGCTTGGGGCAGTGGTTATTTCCAGTCACTGCTGTCACTGCTGCAATTCACACAACTGTGGCAGCATCTGTTTTTTTCTACCCTGCCCCCTCTCCAAGTCAGTGCCCAGGGAGACTGCCCCAATCACCCCACCCAGCTGTGTCACTAAAGCAAAGGTACTATGCGTCTCTAATGCAGAAATAAGGTGGCTACCCTACTCTGGTTTGGGAGATAATATCACAGGGTGAGGGCCTACTCCAAACCTCTAAATTAAAATTTTGGATGTCTGCTTAGTGACCATCACTGCATTTTCTGAGCCTCCCCACCCCCCAGTTTGTATTATGCATGTTCAGGGTATGCATATGGCATAGGGCCCCTCAGTGTAAGGGCCAGGTCTTGCCTAGTAGTCAGACTATCAGAAGAGGACCAGAGACAGGGATGGAGTCCAAAACACAGACTGAATCAAAGTTCAGGAATCAGACACCAGGTTACCAGATCCAAAGGAAAATCCAGGGCCAGAGTTCAAGTCACAAGCTGAGACAAAATTCTGGAATCAGAAACCCAATTACAAGAGCCAAAGGAGAATCCAAAAGTCATAGTACAAGACCAGAGCAAACAGGGTCAGGAAACCAGGAAGCACAGGCTCAGAGGCTCACCAGAACAGAGGAAATGTGTGCTGCCACAGGTGGAACTAGAGAGGCTTTCCTTCCTAGCATCCAGCCAGTGGGCCTTAGCAGTGGCCAGCTGGAATCATTACTTAGCATGAGGCTATCACAACCCCAGGCAGGTGTAACCAACCGGGCAATTAGCCCAGACTGCATTGCCCTTTAGGACCCCTGATACTCTGGTCACTTAAGTGCATCTCTGTCTTGTTTCTGGATATTAATTAAGCTTAAGCAGGAGCTCGGCACCACTGTTCAAGTTAGGGTAGTTTGAAGCAGGTGCGGAAGCAGAAACAGATGACTAAAAACACTGATGTCACACAGAAGCCACCAAATGAGCTTAGACACCTGTGACCCATGAGTAGCCGCAGCCACTGAGCATGGATTTGGGTTTTTTTGGGAAGGCATGGGTAAGGCAGTAGAGGATCACAGGTCTGAATTCTAAAGCCCACCTCTGTCCTCTTTTAGGTTCCTAAGTCATTATTTTTATCTTGCTCTGGGACCTGTTTTGTCTACTGGGGTTCTAGGTCTCTCAGGTAAGTATTTTTTCCCACTTGGTATGGTACATGTATTGCTGAATGCAGTACAGCTCCACCAGGTTTTCAGCTGAGGCTTCCAGGTTCTAGCATAGTACAAAATATAATAAACATATACTATTATAAGAATTGGGTTTAGAGGCATCACAGAAACTGGTAGACTTGTTTCCTGCAGGTCAGTGTGAGTGAGTATAATTTACATATTCAGAAATTGAAGGAGGGGATTACAGGAGGAAAAGCAATCAATAGAATGTATAAACATTGTCTTCCTTCATTAGAGAGAGATCCTATTTATTTCTTTTCTCTCTCCTGTGCTTTTCAGTTACACTCACTGGAACTACGCTACTAACTGGCATATCTGTTATTGCTGACTATGCCACCTTTAAATTTGCTTGTATGTAATGGGGAAAGGATGTAAATAGGGCTTTCTCCTGCTTTTCAGTGTATGACTCATATGAATGTGTGTTGGAGAAAGTTATTTCAACCATGTTTTACCCAAGAACCCAAGATCCCTTCTGTCCCTTGTAGTATATTTAGAATAGGTTATGTAGAAGAGCAAATGGAAAATGGTATTCATTCCCAGGGTTGAATTAACCCGTTAGTGTGCCCTAAGCAAACACACTCATGGGCCTTAGGCTGGTCAAGACCCCCTCCACACCCAAGCACTGCCACCCATGGGAAGCAGGGCTCAGAGACACCACTAGAAAGCAGCCACTATGGCAGTGAGGCTAGCAGAAAGGAAGGGAAGAGAAGAGAAGTGGGTGGACGGGGCCACTCACATCACCGCCACAGTGGGAGGGACTGGGGCCCCTCACAACTCAGGCCCTAGGCATGTACCTAGTTTGCCTATGCAGTAATCTGGCTCTGTTCATTCCATAATAATTTAGAATGAAAAGAGCATGGCCAACTTCAACTGAATTATACCATGCCTGGATTTTGCCCATTACCTGAAATGTACCAAACAACACATATTACTGGATGTCTTAATTCCTGGGCTGTAATAGTTCAGAGAGCAACACATTTCTGCCTTCTTTGAGATGGGTGTTTGTAATATAAAGTTAAATGAAAAAGTTAGCAGCAGTAGAACATTATTATTATTACTATTATTTTGAGTATCCCAACATAAGCTGGGTTCTGGACTTTCCAAGGTTTAAGGTCAAAGTCTTCTACATTATATTGCTGTCTGTCTATGTTTATCCAACACCTAGCCTTGAGACCAAAAAATCCGTTGCATAAATCCAAGTGACAATCTCAGTGGTAATATATCCCCCACCACCTGACTAAGTCCATGGAAGGGAATCAAGTCCTAAGATTGTCTGGCTGGCAGTTCTAAAACCATCACAAAAAGTGTCTGTGGATTCAGACCACAATTATCTAGAGGGATGAACAATACCCATATGCTCACCAGATGACTGAAGGGCTGGGTTGATCAAGTCAAAGTTAAGGGTCACTACAAAGAATAACTTGTTCCTTTCATGACTGAACTTCGGATACTGTTTAAAAAGATTTTTTAAAGTTGTATTCCACTACATGTGGAAAGAATCTTTTAGTTTATCATTTATTTTAAGATATTCATCTATATATAGTTTTTCTGTATTAAACTTTTCTTTCTAGTACAGTCATTTAAAATTGGGAAAATTACTGTATATGCTATTTTCTTAATAGAGACCAGAAAAGTGAAAGTGTAATTATGAAAGGAAATACCAGAGTATTCTAAATATACATAAATATAATTTATACTATATATATAATAAATGCATAGACATTTATGTGCACATATGTTTATGGATATATAAAGTATTGATGTATATATTTATAAATTATAAGTATATAGATATATGAATTCTAAATACAGAGCAAATTATATACACATTATTCTAACCTTTTACTCTTCTTCTTTTAAGAGCTGCAGATTTTTTTTTTTTTACTCCTGAGGCTAATTGAATAGAAATGACCAGCAACATAATAATGTTGAGCAATAGCACACCACTTTGAATGTACTACCTTTTCTTTTCTGTCTGAAAGTATTTCTTTAAAAAGCTTGTAAACATTACCAGCAGTAAAGATTTAATGGACTAATAACTATTTTTTCTTCATTAATGTGCAATATTTAACTCTGTGAGTGAACCTACATGTGTGTTTTACTGTGGAGTAGACTAATTTGCTGCACAATGGACACATTTACATGAAACATAGCATCAGTGTGCATGTATTCTGATGCTGACACTACTGTACAGTAGCAATGAGGCACTGTTCAGTAGCTTGTTGCTACTGCACAGTAGTATCATAGTATCATAGTAGATTCATAGATTCATAGATGTTAGGGTAGGAAGGGACCTCAATAGATCATCGAGTCCAACCCCCTGCATAGGCAGGAAAGAGTGCTGGGTTCAGATGTCCCCAGCCAGATGCCCATCTAACCTCCTCTTGAAGACCCCCAGGGTAGGGGAAAGCACCACCTCCCTTGGGAGCCCATTCCAGATTTTGGCCACTCTAACTGTGAAGAAGTTCTTCCTAATGTCCAGTCTAAATCTGCTGTCTGCTAGCTTGTGGCCATTATTTCTTGTAACCCCCGGGGGCACCTTGGTGAGCAGAGCCTCACCAATTCCCTTCTGCGCCCCCATGATGAATTTATAAGCAGCCACAAGGTCACCTCTCAACCTTTTCTTGCAAAGGCTGAAGAGGCCCAGGTGCCCTAGTCTCTCCTCGTAGGGCTTGACTTGCAAGCCCTTAACCATACGTGTGGCCCTTCTCTGGACCCTCTCCAGGTTATCCACATCCCTCTTGAAGTGTAGCACCCAAAACTGCACTCAGTATTCCAACTTCAGTCTGACCAGCACCCGATAGAGGGGCAGTATCACCTCCTTGGCTCTGTTTGTCATGCACTGCTGATGCATGATAAAGTGCAGTTAGCTTTTCTGATGACTTCCTCACACTGATGACTCATGTTCATCTTGGAGGCCACTAGGACTCAAAGATCCTTTTCTGCTTCTGTGCTACCAAGCAGGTCATTTCCTAGGCAGTAGGTGTGCTGGACATCTTTCCTCCCTACGTGCAGCACTTTGCGTTTCTCCTTGTTAAATTGTATTCTACTGTTTTCTGCCCATTTGTCCAACCTGTCCAGGTCTTAGGGTACTTAGGGTCGGAAGGGACCTAAACAGATCATCATGTCTGACCCCCCGCCCCAGGCAGGAATGGGTGCTGGGATCATATCACCCCAGCCAAATATCTCTCTAGCCTCCTCTTGAAGACCCCCAAGGACAGCACCACCTCACTTGGGAGTCCATTCCAGAGCCTCACAGCCCTAAATGTAAAGTAATGTCTCCTGATGTCCAGCCTGAACCTTCTCTCTAACAATGTGTAGCCATTATTCCTAGTAATCCGGGTGGTGCCTGAGGGAACAGAACCTCCCCCAATTCCCGCTGGTCCCCTTGGTGAGTTTGTAAACAGTCACCAGATCTCCTGTCAGTCTTCTCTTGTGGAGGCTGAATAGGTTCAGGCCCTTTAGCCCCTCTTCATAGGGCCTGCCCTGCTGCCCCTTGCACATGAGAGTGGCCCTCCTCTGGACCCTCTCAATGCTAGCCACATCCTTCTTGAAGTGCGGCACCCAGAACTGGACGCAGTACTCCAACTGCAGCCTGACCAGTGCCTCATAAAAGGGAAGGATCACCTCCGTGGATCTGCTTGTGATGCATCTGTAGATGCACAACAAGGTGTGGTTAGCCTTACTGACTGCTTCCTCACATGGGCGGCTCATGTTCATCCTGGAGTCAACAATGACTCCAAGATCCCTTTCTGCCACTGTGTTGACAAGACAGGTATTCCCCAGCTTATAGGTGTGTTGCTGCTTCTGTCTCCCGAGATGCAGCACCTTGCACTTGTCTGCATTGAAGTCCATCCTATTCTCTTCCACCCACCTCTGTAGTTTCTTTAGATCTAGCTGGATTCTGTCCCTCCCCTCCAGCGTGCCCACCTCGTCCCACAATTTGGTGCTGTCAGCGCATTTGGACAGCGTGCATTCCACAACCACATCCAGATCACAGATAAAGATGTTGAACAGTACAGGCCCTAAACCTATCCTGTAAGGGTCCCACGTTACCCAGTGCCACCTTCTTACTTCCTATGTATTTGAAAAAGGACTTTTTATTATCCTTAATTCTGGTCATTAGCCCTAGCTCCATCTCTGCCTTGGCCTTCCTAACACCCTTCCTGCAGACCCGAGCAATGGAGGTGTAATCCCTCTTGGCAATAGCCCCTTGCTTCCACTGTTTGTACACTTCCTTTTTTGCCCTCAGACATCCCTGGATGCCTTTTCTGAGCTATGGGGACTTCTTAGCACTTCTGCCCTGCTTGGTACACATTGAGACTGACTCCCTTTGAGCTTGGAGGATCATCTCCATGAGGAACAACCACCCATCTTGGACTCCCATCTCATTGAAGTTCTGAGACCCCAATGCCTCTCCTACTAACCTCCTTAGCTTACAGAAGTCCCCTTCTGAAGTTGAGGACCTCTGCCTTGCTGCTTGTTTTCACCACCCTGTGCTGGATAGCAAATTCTAGCAAGCAATGATCACTATCACCCAGGTGGTCGAGTACCCGCAGGACCCTCACCAGGCCATCACCTGTGGCAAGGACCAAGTCCAGCAAGGCATTTCCCCTGGTGGGTCTATTCACCTTCTGGGTTAGGAGGAGGTCCTGTATCCCAGCTAGGAACCTATGTGAGCGGTTGGACCTGGCTGACTGCTCCTCCCAGCAGATGTCTGGGTAGTTTAGGTCACCCGTGACAACCACATCCCTTGACTTTACAGCCTCCATGAGCTGACCTGAGAATTCCAGGTACTGCTTGTCCCCCTGGTGAGGCGGTCTGTAGTAGACACCTACTATCAAGTCCCTTTCCCCACGCCCCACTTGCATTCTTACCCAGAGCACCTCATTTTGCCCCTCCTCTGACCCCATCCTAATCACTGAAGATCTGTATTGCTGTTTGACGTATAGTGCTACACCTCCCCCCGGCTTTTTCCTGCTCTGTCTCACCTGTACAGCCTGTATCCCTCTATGTCCGCTGCCCAGTCATGGGTAGAATCCCACCAGGTTTCCATGAGCCCCACTAGGTCTGGGTTTTTTTCTAGCTAGCAGGAGGGTGAGTTCCTCCTGCTTATTCCCCATGCTTTGAGCATTTGTGTAGGGTTGGAAAAAACTGCACAGTTGGGTACACATGTAAACATGCCCAGTAAACATGCCCAGTAAAGCATCACCATTTAAATGTGCAGCAGTATTAGGCCACAGTAAACTAATTAACTCTGTCATAAGATAGTATTGTCAATAGTCTCTGACAGTACTATCTTATGGTGGGGTAAATAATTGCAGTTAAATGCATGTGTAGACACTGACCATGGTTGCAATTTAAAATAGTCAGCTCTGGCAGCAGAGAGCTAAACTTGTGTCTGCTGCCTAGCTACACAGCTCTGCACTTGCAGTACCCTTGTGTCCCAGTCAGCCCCTCCACCTCCCAGTGCCATCACCTGGTGCCCAGGGCTGACCCCCTGCCAGCCTGGGCTTGTTTCCCCTAGCTCAAATTGCTGATATCCCAGGCACACATGTAGACACTGCACCCAGAAGCAGTTTATTCTGGCTCAAACTATTTTGCTTTGCATTAATTGCACATGTAGTTGTACCCAGTAATATCAACAAGATAGACTTTAACTAGTATTGCATGCCTGTAAAGATAAGTGAGAGAAAACTCCTTTACACTTCTAATCAGGCTACTGATGATTGAAGCGCACAGATATAAATTAGGGCTGCATACCACCCTAAGAAAGGCAGGGAGAGAAAGCCTAGGTTCCTAGACCAACAATGTGGTATAGGAGAGCATCAAATTATCTCCCAGAGCAGGACTTCCTTGTCAACAGTCAACTTATTTGGATCATACTCATGTTTAATCACCATGACCTTCCTAGATTTCAGCAGCCACATTTCTTGCTACTACTTCTTTCACTTGCATGGCTTCCAAAATGAGAGTATTATCATCTGCTTACTGGGCACATCTACACATGCATTTAATCTGGCATCGTTTTACTCACACAAGTAAACTATTCATGAATAAACAGTCCCAAGCAGGCATCTACATATACAGGGAAGTTGGAGCAGATGTGCTGCTAATGGCAGCAACTGCTCCTGCTTCCTGGGACCCTGCAATGGGCCCCTGCTGCAACCAGAAGTGCATCCAGGGTTTTCTCTAGGCTCCCCCTAGGTGCTATCCCATGGGCTGGCAGGGAGTCCTAAGCGAGGAGACAGCTGTCTCCTGGCTGAGGCTAGAATATTACACCCTGCCCCTAGGGGCTGCTTGCTGCTGCAGTGGGGACAAGGTCCCCCTGGCCTGGCAGTGGGGGGCTCCTGGCCCTAGCTCCCCAATCAGGGGCAGGGGACTTGGAAAAAGCTGCAGGGGAGGGGTAGTTCCCAACCCCCTGCCCCAGTCTACTGGTAGGGCAGCTAGCTCATTGTTAGATGCCCCACTGGCAGATTGGGACAGGGGACTAGGACCTGCCCCACCCCTGTAGCTCTTTCCAACCCCATGCCTTGATCACCTGATGTGACAGTGGTAGATTGGCTGCTGTGAGGAACAAGAAGCTGGAAGTGTCAGGGAGTCCCCAGCAGTGGGATGAGACAGCATGTCTAATGCTGGTGCCATGGCAAAAATGCCCCGCCCCACTCCGAACACTTTTTCTAGTCCCTGCTGGTGCCAATTGGCTGGAAGGCACCCAGATGCTTGTATAAAAAAATATCAGGCAGCGGAAGTAGTGGGGACTGGAAGTGGAATCCAGGAGTAGAGGGAACCAGTGTCCTGGTAAAACTGTCCCAGGAGGGGTGAATGGTAGGATTCAGAGTTGCATACCAAATCTAGAGGCTTGGAGGAGCCTATCTACTTACCAGAGAAGTGGCAACTGGAGAGGCCAGAGCATTGGGTTACTCCAAGCAGCAAAAGACCTGTGGAGAGAGACAGACAGACAACATATAACACAGGGAAGGTGAGAGATGAATCTCATCCCTGCCCTCATATTTTTCTTTTCTCTTTTTGTTCTTCTCAAGTCTAAAGACAAAATGGTGGACATTTAAAAGTAGCCTGTAGCCTTAGGACTTTTCTTTCAATATTAAGGCTTCAGTTTTGACCTCAATTGGCCAAACCTTGGTAAAGACCCCTTGGACACTCCATGGGTCCTACCTACCTTGTTGTGACATTAACAATGGGTTGGCACTAAGATGGGGTGTAGGGGAGATGGAGCCCAAAGTGAGCTGCTTCATTGTGTCAAGTGATGGTGAGGGGAATATAAAACCTTCCTCCCTCTCAAAAAAATCAAATAGTTAACATCAAGATAGAGCAAGCGAGTTACCATCACCATAACATATTGGCATTCGAATCAAACTGTCCACCCAGAAGAGTGAGGGTGTAGGAGACAATGACAGGAGAAATAGGCATCTGGATAAAGAGATGCATGGATGTCTACACCTGATCAGGACATGGGACTGGGACCTGCCCCTGACCAGGACAATTCCCAGCCCCCACCCTGCATACATGTAGTATTTATACTTAGAAGTGTAAAGGAAGGTCGTTTTCTCATTTACCTTTACAGGCATGTAAAGATAAGGTTCTGTCAGCACCAGCCCCACAACTGAGAACCTGGTGCTGGAAGATAAGGATCTCCCAACCCCCAAGTCCCATTTGCAATCTTGGAGTGTAGGGCTTGGAGCTGCCTGCTGCCAGGGAAGGGAGACATGCTCCTTGCCCAGGCTTTTGCATCAGGCATCTCCAGGAGGCAGGGAGCAATCTCTCACCCTCTGAAGGACAGCTCACCAGGAGCAGACTTGCTCCCAGTCAGGCATCTACAGAGGCACTACTGAACTGTTACTAATTGAAAGTAAATTTGCTACTTATATTTATAGTTAACAAATTTACCTGTGATTAGCAAGGCTTACTGTGTAGCAAGCATGTGCATGTATAGACACATGTGCTTACTGTGCAGTAAACTATACTATTGCTCAGTTAAGCATCTCATGTAGATGTGCCCACTGGGTGTTGTTGATGTAACAGAGTCCAAGTTTAATTCTACTTTCAAATCTTGCAGTATGTATTACTGACTCAGCTCATAATTTAAAAAGCTGACAAGCCTGTACAATATCCTTGGCAAAAGTCATGAACAATCTGAACCCATATTGTCAAACTCATATTTTAATTGCTGCCTCTTGGCCAACATATAGTTTTCTTATCAGTTCAGTGATGTGTCTGAGAACACTCATTTGGTACATCACTTCCCACAAAAAATGTTATCACCCTAGGAAAGGATTTTGGATAATCAAAAGCGATACTTTAAATTAATGGCATTTTTCAATTATATTATGCACATTGATAATTTGGTTTCTTGTTCTGCCTTTTCTGAAGCTGGGGAATGCTTTTAACAGGAAAGTATTGAATAGGTAATCCTTTTTGAATATTTGGGCTCTAAGATAAACAGTAAAAGAGTTAGTGAGGAAGATGATGCACAGAAAGCCTTGCAGAACACAAACATAATTTGGTAAGATTTAGTGGCTCCATGAATCTTAAATTATTTTGAGATCAACACTGTTTTATCTTACAACTCATGGTTCTGAGTCCTCGGCATTAGGAAGGATAATTATAGGAATATACTTTGAGCTTTGGTGATATCAAAGCCTGTTGTGGATCACATAAGAAAAAAACAGAATCAATAATACATATTTTAGAAGATGCGCTGCCATCTAAGTTTACATTAATACATTCTGAAAAGAAAACTTTGATTCTTTTTACATATAGTAAGATTTGAATCTTTACCTGATGGAGAATATAGTTGGAAGAACTTGTATACTATAGAGATGACATCAAGCACTGTAGGGAAAGGGATACATACCAGAAATTGCAGAACTGTTCTGAATGGCATTCATTGTTATCAGACAGATTGTTTGACTTACCTCTCACACAATAACAGAGCCAGAAGAACACAGAAGAAGAATTTTGACTAAGTAGTGTCTCTCTGCTTCCCAGATACGTTCCTGAGATGTTGTTCTAAAGGCATACTCTTGTCCAATAGAATAATGCATGTACAAGGACTGGAGAACAATTTTTTTTACAGCATATTGTACATGTACATATGCTGTAGGGCAACTTTGCTTAATCATTATAAAATTCTAATTAAATAATTGCTTTTCCTTCAGAGAAAATAATTTAATTTGGTTGAAGTAATGATTATTTGATTAATTAAAAATGAAATTATAACCAGTTATCTAAAGCAAATAATCTAGGAAGTTGATGATTTCTCAAACCATTGAACAGCAGACCTGACTTGAAAGGAGACGAGAGTTTCTTGAAAGCTGAAAAAATTCAACATGATGTTGACACTCATAGAATACTCAAATGCTATTACTAGGTCACAGCCAGTTACTAGATAAGTGCCTTTTATCTGTCCAGAAGAGGAAATCAATCTAGTTTTCATTTGCAGAGCTGTATATAGCATCTCTGCTAGTATGTTAGGGACAAATGTTTCAATTCATGTAGCCACAAGTAGCAAGACAAAAAAGCATAATATCCCCATAGTAAAACTGGAAATGCCAGCAGAATAGCATAGAATAAACATCATAAATAGAAGCAAGATAAAAGCTGTTTTTTCTAAGGTCCTATCAGAAAATACAAAATGTGAACTAAATCAAAGTGCAATGCTGAGCAGTATTCAGATTTTGTATTTATTGTAGCACTAATTTTTTATATGAAGATGTCACAGCACTGTAAATTCCTCATGCTGGACATTTAGTAGACTGCTGTGATTAGGTCCAATTGGATCCACATGCTTTATATTTCCCTGGGTCTCGGAGAATTTGAGTCACCTTTTCTGGCTCCAGGTAGTCTGGCATACTTTTGGAGGCATGTTTTTTCTAGTATACTTTCAGGGGAGTACACCCCAATGGGCAAGCTTGTCCATTTTGCTGGGCAAGGCTGCCCTTGTCCCACTGAGAGCCTTAGTAACTTAAATGGACCCTTTCCCAAAGATCCAAACGTGTTGGCATTCTGGGTGCAGACTTCACCTTTTCTGTGATACATGCCAGTTGAAACAACAACACATGGTTCTGAAACACAAATAGTCATTCCTTTAGTTAGCACAAAAATAATACACAGCTCAGGCAAAATGAAATAATTATAATCATAGCTATTCCCTCAATTTTCTCACAACCCTTGGCCATTTTTAGGTAAAAGGCCTTCTGGTGTTTTTCCTTCATGCTTATAGCTCTACCATTGATTTGTACTACTGTGAGCCACACAAATATTGATTGGCTAAGAAATAGCTTGTAGTCAGTCATACCTTCACTTTGAGCAGCACATCTGTGAGGAGTGATCACCCCTTAATGGAACAGAAGCTATGTTATGCAGATCAAGAGATAATCTTGCCCTGAAGTGGCATAACTTTGAGCTACATTACAAGTGCTTTAAGCCACTTAAATGTGTTAATGTGTGACAATCCAAGGGTTAAGAGCTCCTGGAGCTGCCCCAAATCAATATATAATAAGGCTCTCAGACAATCATAGCAAGAACCTAAAAAGAGTTTAGGCAGAGTTTAGGTGACTAATACCAGTTTTAGGGCCTTGTTACATGGTAATTATGGGTAGCTCCTGGAACTCTTAACCCTGAATTTTCTGCAGATTAACATCTTAAAGTGGTTTTAAGCAATTGTTATGCGGCTCAAAGTTATGCCACTCTAGGACAGGATTATCTCTGGAACACGCTACCCAGCTCCTGTTGCATTAGTGGCAATTCACAGCTACTGCTCTTAGCTCTGTCCCTGCTTACCAAGCCTTTAGTGGCAAATCACAGCTGTGCAGGTAGGGGACACTCAGAGATGGTTTCTAAACTAAAAGTGTGACTGCTACAAACTAGCACCAACACCAATCAATATTTGTGCAGCTCACAGTGCAAGGTGTAATGAGGCCCTATGATGTAGCCACTCTATGCTATACCTTAGTAGCCTAGTATAAACATTCCACCTCCCCCCCCCCCCACTGGCTATCAGGCCCACTGTCCCCCCACCTTCCCTAGCACCCAAGATCCTGTTCACTGCCCCTTCCTCCCCCTCACCGCCCACACTGTCTGTCCCAGGGGAGCAGGCAGGGAAGGGTAAAACTGCCTGCTTGGCCACTGCTGTTGCTGCTACTCTCTGGTGCATCTACACATGCACCCAACTGTGCAGTTGTTACTGCATGGTCTGCACAGTAACTGCCATTACTTCACAGTCCTGGCAGTGCATGGGTCATTCCTGGCCCTACTGCACAGTAGCAACAACCTATTGCACAGTAGCTCGTTACTGCTGTGCAGTAGCATCAGCGTCTTGGTTTGTGCCCACCAATGCTATGTCACCATAGCATTTCATGTAGACACAACCTCTGAAGTAGAAGAACAGCAGTCCGGCAGCAGTGGTGGCTATGCAGGTGGGTTAATGCTTCTCTGCCTGCTCCCTGGGAACAAGTGCAGGCAACCACAAGTAAGTAATGTCCTGAGGGTGGTTGGCGGCAGGGGGACGCATGCACAGAGAATGTGGGAGCTGCAGGAGGTAATGGGACAGGGGTTGTGGAGGGAAAGTCTTACCTTTGAATCTTCCAAGCCCCTGCTGGCCTGAAGCATAATTGCTCCTATCTCAGGTAGCACTAACACCTATTAACATGTGTGTGACTTACAGTGTAAGGTGTAACAAGGCCATTAGATGCCTAGGTTCAAAATACAGACCTTTAAAACTCTTTCACCTGCTTCCAAACCCTGGATGCACTTCTATTTCTAGCATTAATTTAGTCATTTAAGGATTTAGACAGACATAACACTTCACCATTCCAAGAATGTTAATGATTGGAAACTAGTTCATAGTTGCCCCTGGACAGAAGCATCCTGCCATATACTTCTCAGGCTTCTAAGAAGAACCCTCACCTGTTAGGGATTTCACTGCTGCAAAAATGCCACCTGGAGTGCTAGAGTACCCATATCATCATGCCATAAATCCCCCCACTTCTCCCCCTCATGACAAATGAGTCTGGTACCCAGGAGAGCAAGGTCTCTAGCCTGGAAGAGCTAGAGCCAATTTGACAGTATGGCTCTCAAGGTAGGATCTGGGTAGCTGTGGTGATCTGAGGGACTGTCCCCAGAGCAAACAGTTCCCTGGGGCCACAAGCAGGAAGCCACATCGCACTCCCAAGCATCTCATAGAGGCATATCCAAAGCAGATTCAGTGGTGTGGTCTTAAGCCCCTTTCTAACTCTGCTAAGGGAGGAGAAGTCCTCAAAGTGGGTAAGAATCTCTTCCCTTTATTCTCTTGTGTCCTCAGCAGAACCTCCATGCCCCCACTCCCACCTGCTGCTCCCTCTGTCCTCACTGTCCCTGGCTGACTATGGAGGGTGGGAGCTCCACAACCATTTCTTCCCTACTTTAGCTGGGGCAGCAGTGGTGGAAAGTGAGATCCCCCTCCCTGTGCTTGCTCCCAGGCTGGCAAGGAACATCTGGAGATTCTCAGCAGACAGGAGAAACCTGACCATGACTGCTGCTTAGGGTGGCCATCATAGAGGACAGACAGGTTGTCCTCCATCCTCTATTGATATGAAACCGGATACCTTTATGTCTTCTATTTGTCTCTTGAAGAGAAAAATAGACGACATAAAGGTGTTGGGTTTCATATCAATAGAGGACAGAGTAGCAGAAAACCAGAATGTCCTCTATGATGGCTACCCTACAGTGCTGCTACAGCTCTTCCCAGCTGAACAGAGGAGGAATAGTTTTGGTATCCTATCCCCCCCTAAACTGTGCCTCCAATTAGCCAGAAAAAGTGTCAGTCATGGGGAGTGGAGGTGCTGCTGAAGATGAAGGGGAAGTGAGAGGGTACTGAGAGAAGGGGAAGTGAGCGGGTACTGAGAGGAGGGCACACTTTCTGCCACTGCTAGTTGTCCCTAGGAAATGTGTGTGCCATGCTCATTCTGACACATGGCAGGTTACCCTGGGTGGGGTAGGGGAGGCTGGTAGGGGAGGCTGGAGCAAGCACTGAGCTGACCCCAAGAGCCTTATCTGGGGTCCTGGGTGCCTCCTGGGGCTGCAGCAGTGGCAATCCTTCCACTATGCGCTTGGCTGGCAGCCAGAATGTGACTCCACCGAGCCAGACTCCAGTTTTGCAACACTCCACTTTTGGGGGTTTTTGGGTGCCTTTTTTTTTTACCCCGGGATATCCAGGGGTCAAAAAACCCCCCAAAAAACCTATGCTGCTTCCTTGCAATGAGGAGAACAGCTGAATGTGCAGTATGTGGTGCCACATACCACACAGCCATACTTATCTGGATGTGGCCTGTGAGTTCAAGTTCATCTGGGACAAAAGGGGGAATTCAACCCAAGAGTCCTCAAATCCTGAATGAGCATTATGTACATGTGGCAAAGCAGGAAATATGAATGTTGATTGTTGGGATCCCACATCAGATCCGATTGTGTGTTTATTTTAACATCTGTCAGGGGGCAAAGAGAAGGTGTAGCGTGAGGGAGGACTACATCTACAAAGGGGCTTTTGAAGCATCTAACTTTTACGCCCTCACTGCCTGGTGGAAATAATAACATCCAAAATATATTTCTCAAATGTCAATGGATCAATGGATGTCTGTGTGTGTGCTGGGAGGCTGCTCCAATGCTCTGTAATTACAGTGCGACAGAGGAGACTTGATCAATTGAGTCTGCTGGAGTGTCCTAATCAGCGTGCTCCAGCCAGCCTCTGTGTCTTGTGTATCACTGCTCCCATAATTCAGAATGGTGGTAGGGGTGTTTTAACTAAAGCTCATTCAACAAGCTTTAGATAAATGCCCTCACTGCCATTTTGAAGTGCAGGGATGCTGGTACATGAGAAAATGCAGGTGTTTTAATTGGAGTGCCTCTCTGAGCCGCTCTAATTAAAGTCCTTCCTCCATCCCGCTCACCCCCTGGAGCATGTAAAAATGTCCCATAACTCTTGATAGCTCATTTGCCCAAACCAGGCACAGCTACCAAATTCGTAGTAATGTTTTGACACACACTAGTTAATTGATTGTTTATTCCCAATGAATGCTTCTGGAAAGAAATTAACCCTGAGGGTTAGATAAAAATCTACACTATTCTTCCTAGAAGGCTTCATCATCTTAACCATCTTCTTATATTTAAAAAAAGTTTGTCTGTGTAATTGAATAAAAAAGAGTAGGCATTTTTTTTACATCAAGTTAAGGACTTGATTTGATACCAAGCTGTTTTAAAGGTAGCAGATATTTAGGCCTGATTATTAGCTAGTATAACCTGGCAAAATTCTGTTTACTTCAGTGTAACTATTCCGGTTTGAAACATCTGCAAGTGTGTCATAGATAATGATAATGCCCCTCTGGGGGTGAAAATATGAGACTTTTTTTTTTTTTTGTTTAGTTTAGCAATACATTGTCTCATAAGTACTCAGTGTCAGTAGTACATTGCTCCATGGGAGGCATGTCTCTACACTTCACGCTGGACTTTGTTGCTCCAAGGTGCACCATTTGCATGTGCATCTGGGACCACAGCATGGTACAAAGCAGCCCCAGCTGGCAGGGGGCCCCAGGGGTCAGCTTGGGGCCAGCCTGGGGCTGCTCCTGCCAATCTCAATGTGCTGCAGAGGAGCTGGCTAGGGCACAAGGGTGCTTCAGTGTGGGGCTAGCCAGCAGGCAGAATTTTTTTTTTTTTTGGATTTGCTCTAAAATGAAAATAAAGCTAAATAATTAGAGAGAGAGTGGACTGTTGGGAAGGGATGGCCTCCACTCACCTGAAAAGAGAAGAAGCTCTTCTCAGCCACAATGGCTGACCTCCTTGACAGGGCTTTAAACTGAGACTGCTGGGGGACAGGCAGTCTACTAACAGTTCTAGTCCAGGTCATGTCAGCCACACTACCAATAACTTGGGCAGCTTAAGGGATTCCACTCTGGCAACAGCCTCTTACCCTCTCAGAGAAAATTTGGGCTTCACATGGCAGACTTAACTGCCTGTACACAAATGCCAGGAGTTTGGGAAACAAACATGAGGAACTGTCCCTTCTCTTATGTGATAATGACTATAACCTTGTAGGAATTATGGAGACCTGGTGGGACTCCACCTATGATTGGTTGGTAGCAGTACAGGGTTACACCTTGTATAGGAGAGACTGTGTGGGGAAGAGGGGTGGGGGTGTTGCTCTCTATGTCAAAGATCAGCTCACCTCCCTGCAGAATGGATTTCCAAACCAGGAAGGGTGGCCAGGATCTGGAATGGGCTTCCAAGAGAGGTGGTGCTATAACCTAGCTTGGAGGTTTTCAAGAGGAGGCTAGATAGTCACCTGGCTGGGGTCATCTGACCTCGGTCCTCTTTCCTGCCAGGGGCAGGAGGTTGGACACAATGATCCATTGTGGTCCCTTCCAACTCTACAATCTATGAATCTATGAAGGGCGTCTTGAGACCCTCTGGGTCAAGATATGAGGAGAACATGGGGAGGGAGACTTACTTGTAGGAGGCTACTATAGACCCCACCACCAAGAGGAAGACCTAGATCAGGAATTCAGTAGGGAACTGGTTGAAGCCACGTGCTCCCTATGCTTGATCATCATGGGAGACTTCAACTTCCCTGACATCTCTTGGGATGAGCGCATTGCCAAATATGACAGGTCACATAGCTTTCTCACATGCATCGATGACCTCTACCTAACCCAGGAGGTCTATGGGCTGATTAGGGGAGAGGTATTGCTGGATCTGGTCCTGGCCAATGAGGAGGACCTGGTGAGCAATCTGCGTATCAAGGGGAAGCTTGGTGACAGCAACCATGAATTGGTTACCTTCTTAGTTCACAGAAGAGCAGGCAAACCCCTCAGTAAAACAGAAGTCCTTAACTTTGGGAAGGCTGACTTCTGCAAACTGAGAGAACTGGTCCGTCAGGCAATCAGAGGTTATACCCCCCGCCCCTTGCCAGAAAAAAGGGAGTACATGAGGAAAGGTCATCGCTCAAAAACATAATCCTTGAAGCACAGGGCAAAAACATCCCTTCTTGTGCAGAGCACGATCAAGAAAAGCCAAGGCACAAACCAAACTTAGGATAGCTACAGGAATCAAGAACAACAAAAAGTCCTTCTTCAGATATATGGGAAGTAGAAAAAAGAACAAGGATAGTATTGGGCCACTGAGAGATCCAACGGGGCAACTGACATCAGATGACCAAGAAAAGTCCAATCTCCTCAATGACTTTTTTTATCAGTTTTTCACCCTCCCATGAGGATCACACTGCCATGAATGGCACTAACCAATTTGGGCCCAAAATTGATGTTGATCAGGTGAGGGAACACCTTGACAAACTGGACATTTACAAGTCTGCAGGCCCACATGGAATGCAACTGAGGGTCTTGAAGGAGTGGGCAGACATTATTGCATCCCCCTTGGCAAGGATATTTGAAAAACTGTGGCACTCATATGAGGTCCTGGATGACTGGAAAAGAGCCAACATGGTCCCTATCTACAAGAAAGGGAGGAGGAATGACCCGGAGATCTATAGATCAATCAATCTGACATCTGTCCCTGGAAAAATCCTGGAGAAAAGTGTCAAGGGATCCATCAATGCCAGACTAATGGAAAGCAAGCTTCTGAATGCCAGTCAACATGGCTTTGTGACTGGCAGGTCTTGCCTGGCCAATCTCATCTCCTTCTATGACCAGGTAACGTGTCCTGGACAAAGGAGATGATATGGAAGTCATAGATCTGGACTTCAAGAAGGCCTTTGACCTACTTCCCCACAACGTCCTCATGGTTAAGCTGGGGAACTGTTGCCTCAATCATCATATGGTCTGATGGCTAAGTAACTGACTATGGGGTCAGACCCAAAGAGTACTAGTTGAAGGGTGGAAATCAATGTGGCACAGGGTTACCAGTGGAGTTCCTCAGGGCTTGGTACTTGGGCCAGTACTCTTTAACATTTCATCAATGATCTAGATTCAGGAGTCAGATGCAAACTGGCCAAGTTCGTGGATGATACCAAATTATGGGGGAGGGCCATCACACTGCTGGACAGGCTGGGAATATAGGCTGACTTGGACACACCCTCAATGTGGGCCGACCAAAACGGGATGGTCTTCATTGCAGAGAAGTGCAAGGTACTGTACCTTGGTAGGAAGAACCCTCAGCATACTTACAGGCTCAGCAGTGCTATGCTCACTAGCACCATGACCAAAAGGGACTTGGGCATCTTGAATGACCACAAGATGAATATGAGCCACCAATGTGATACCATGGTGGGCAAAGCTAATGAAACTCTGGTGTGCATATACTGATGCATCTCAAGCAAAACAAGGGAACTCATCCTCCCACTTTACTCGGCCCTGGTGAGATCTCAGCTGGAGTACCGTGTCCAGCATTTCCCCCTCCCCCACCACACTTCAGGAAGGATGTGGCAAAGCTTGAGAGAGTCCAGAGAAGAGCCATTCATATGATCCAAGGCCTGGAGAGAAGGCCATATGAGAAGAGGCTGAGGGACTTGGGACTCTTCAGTCCAGAGAAGAGAAGGCTCAGGGGGGACTTCGTGGCAGCCTACAACTTCATAAGAGGGGCACATCAGGACCTGGGAGAACACCTGTTCACCAGAGCTCCCCAAAGGATAACAAGGTCTAAAGGCCATAAACTGCAGGAAGGCCGATTTATACTAGACATAAGAAAAAAGTTCTTTACTGTGCATGTATCCAGGGTCTGGAAAAAACTCCCCCCAAAGGTGGTGCAAGCACCTACTCTGGACTCCTTCAGAAAACAGCTGGATTTATTTCTTGCTGAGGTCACTTGATCCCAGCTGACTTTCCACCTATTGCAGGGGACCTGGACCTGATGATGTCATGAAGTCCTTTCCAGCCCCTAATGTCTATGAATCTATGAAATTGTAATTTATAAAGCATTCTAGTATTGATGGGACTATACATGGCAGTTGCCATAGTAGGAGAGACAGAAAGGTTAGGACTCTTCAGTTTGGAAAGGACAACATGGGGGACAGATATGACAGAGGTCTATAATCAGAAAGTGTGCAGACCAAGGAACAGGGGACTATGGTTCACTGGATCCCAGAATACTAGAACCAGGGGGTACCCATTGAGATTAGTAGGTGACAGGTTTAAACCTAACAAGAGAAAGCACTTTTTTACACACTTTATAGCTAACTTGTGGAATTTGTTGCTATGGGAGGTGGTGGAGGCAGATAGCATATCCAGGTTCAAAAAAGGGATTGGATAGATTAATGGATGATAGATATAGTAATAGCTATTGAACAGAATGATTGGAGATGTTTCCATTGGCATCTCTAAACCTATAAGGGTAGATGCCAGGGGTAGGTAATGGATAGAACACTCTAGATCTATCTGGTTCAATGCTCTTCTTCTAGCACTTACTTCTGCCACTGTCAGAGAGAGGATACTGGGCTAGTTCAACCACTAGTCTGACCATGCATGGCACTTCTTAAGTTCTGATGTAAAAGAATGCGGTTCTACCATATTTTCTCCAGACAGCTCTCATATCCTCCCAGAATAGTTTAGGGAAGGGGTTCCCAAATTGTGGCACTTGTACCCTTGGGAGTATGCAAGACATCTTTGGAGGGTACAGAAGAGAAATTGTGTAAAGGCAAATGTAATTTTCATTGTAATAATAATTGGCATTTAAGGGGCTGAAATATAAAATATATGCTGCTAGGGGTATGTGGGCAGCTGATAAATCTGGAAAGGGGTACACAATAAGAAAAAAATTGGGAGCAGTTGGTTTACGGTACAAGGGGATCAGAATGAGGAAATCTTCCCTGCCCCAATAGATCTTTGTTCTACAGATTATCTGAGGATAGAATGCCTTTTGCCTGTGTTTGCCCTTTTATCTGTTTTTGCCCCATGGGTCATCATGGCACCATGGGGGTAAATAATCTCTTTGGAGTAACACATTTTTTTTCAAGTCTTTGCTGTAACCTAGACCCTTCCTGTCAAAAGCTTACTATGGGATAGTTAGACCTAACTGTTAAAAGGAAGACAGGTCATGTATAGTAGCTTGTAAGTTCTGCACTTTGGGTTGAAAAAAGAACCAACAGACAAGTTTAAGTGTGGAAAATTGTCTGCCTTGTCCATTGCTGGAGCTACTATGAAGACTGATAGGCCAAAGCTTCAAATCCAATAATTTGTACTGCAGCTCTAACAAAATGAGCATTTAAAGCAAGGGCAAGATAAGAATTACAGACTACTGAACAAGGTAAAAATCATCTCTCAGTAACATGTTCTCTTATTCTTTGCATTCTGCCATTCTGCTTGATTAATATGGCTGTCATGTTTCACTTTTCATAAGCTGGGAGAGATGTTAATAAGATGTATTTTCAATTTTTATGGTAAACTTACCATGTCTATTTAGCTACAGTCTGTGGTTTATAATTGAAACAGATCTTTTTTTATTTAGTGTTATTATTCAAGCCATAATTACAGGGATGTATTAATTATTATAAGCAGAATGGAATAGTGAGAGATAATTCCATAAATCAGATTGGCTAACATGATGGGCATCAATTTTTCTGTACATACCAATTAACTGCATCACACACACAAAACAAACAATCCCCCTTCCCAAAGACCTATATTGTTCATTCATTTCTGTTTATAATGGCAGTAATGATCTCAGGGCCAAAAAAGGTTTTATAGCCCAAAGTATGGAACTATAGAAACTAACTTATCCAGCCAGTAACTAATACAAGAAAAATATCTTGTGTCTTAATCATACTGTTCAACTTTACTGATGTATATAGGTTTCCCTTGCCAACCATGGTTTTGCCAACCATAGTTTTGAGTATTACAGTTAATATTCTGTATACCATTTTGGCTACCACAGTATACAGTTTTGAGTAACCACACTTTTCCATAGCTGCACATCAGCCCACCAACCCCCTGGCCCTGCTCATGCCTTTCTTCCCCCCACCCCCCACAGTCCCTGCTGCCGCAACTGGAGGTGGCCCCCAGCCCAGCCAGTGGTGCACATGGTGGCAGGGAACAGTAGGCCCACTTGCCATTGTTTCCTGCTGTCCTGCTTCCCTCCCCCATAGCCCGGTGGGGCAGGGGAGCAGAGAAGCCTCACAGAGATTCCCTCACCCACTGCTGCTCACCCCATACTACCCCAGTGATGTACCTCCTTTGCCTGCTGCTGGTTTGAGGGGCACAGCCCCACACTGCTGCCCTCAGTGCAGCCCCACGTGCAGGAGGTGCATCACCAGGGCAATGTGGGGTGAGCAGCGGCGGGCAAAGAGATCCCTGCACAGCTTCTCTGCTTCCTGTCACAATGGGTCACAGGGGAGGGAACCAGGGTGGCAGGGAACAGCAGCCCCAGCTGGACCAGGTCATGGGAAAATCCAAGCCCAGCAGCTTTCCAGGAGTGCAGGCAGGCGGCTCCCACTGCTGCCCATCTCAGATTGCCTCATGACTTGGCCTGGCCAGGGCCCCATCTGTGGGCTGCTGGCAAGGCAATCGTGCACTGCCAGATGCAGGCACAAAACACCCCTACCCTGCCATTCAGATGGGTGGGGAAGCACCACGGTGTGCTGCGCAGGGCCAGCGGGCATATTCCCCCTTCCCATTCCCCTGCCCTGGGTAAGAGGTAAGTGCACCAGGGGAGATGCTGCCGCAACACCCTGGGCATGCTTCATCCCCACCCATCGACATGTACCCCCTATGATCTGTCTAAGTACCCCTAGGGGTATGCCTATGCCCATTTGACCACCCTGTGTATTAAAGGTAGATAAAAAATGATTTTTATACACCATACTGTACAGTATTCAAGTCCCTATCCCCATTTTTCCCATAAGCCTTTAGTTTTACCAGCCATGGTGTTGCCAACCATGGGACCTTTCCAGAAACTCACCCCCACGGTCGGCAAGGGAATCCTGTACAGACTTTAAATAGGCATTTATACAAGAGTTAGCATAAAACAACTTTCATAGGATCTGACAAATATAACATTAGATTTTTTTTAAGTTACTTGTTCTTTAAAATATATTTCTTGTGATTTTAATCTATTTTTTTTCCTTTTGGTGTAACCTAGTTTTCTTTTGCATATATCCTCTGAAGCCCATCAATAATCAGGCCATACATCTATTTAAGGTCCATAAGAAAACGTTTTGGCATGTGGCTCCGACCTTTAAATATAAGCATAGAGCCCATTGAAAGGGAGATAGAAATTGAAACAAGGTTTAACAAGAGAGAAAAATATATGTAGTGACAACTTAAAAGAATACTTCTCACATTGGGGCTTTACTGGAATGATGAATGGAGACCCACATTTAGTAGCTAAATGGAACAAGATGGCTAGGGAAGTTGTGTAATCTCCTTCGAAAAGCAGACAAATAGGCATCTGTCTGGTATGGTTTAGGAGAAACATCATCTACATCTGCTTAAGGATCTATATTAGATGACCCTTCCAACCCTATGATTCTATGCTAGTCTGCAGTTACACTTCTGGAAAATGTACAGTGAATTTAGTAATGTTTCTTTTAAAGTATCATATGGTAGGATTACATAGTAAAACAAAGCAAGATAAGCACTCCCCTCCCCCCCCCCCCCATTTATTTGAAATAGTATAAATATGATAACCTTACAGGTATGTGAAAAAATTCTTGTATTTGACATAATTTTTTGAGAAGTCTGAGACTAATTGTTTATAAACCTAAAAAACATCAAATAAAACTATGTGATTTGCTGTTGGAACTCTCCATTGCTGTTCAATGAGATATTGTAATATATAAAGACAAGACCAGATTTTCAAACCTGGTATTATGGAAAGTCTCTTTTGTGTCAAGATCTGTCATAGAATGAGAGTAGAGCATCACTTTCACAAGCCTTCCTTCAGTTTCTGTAGATGGTGTAGGCCTTGATGGAGTATGGATTGATTTCTGTATATACAAATCACACAGCGGCCCTGGCAACAGCATGCGCTGAAGTAGGCCCCTATGAATACAAAACTAGGCATACTATATATGGTTTGTACAAAAGTAAGAAAAAAGGATCTTGGTTATTTAGAGGTGCATCAAAGTCAAACAGATAGACATCAGATTGTCTATCAAAATAGCAAAATCAAAATAGCAAAAAAAAAAAAAAAAAAAAAAAATCAGAGTGACCTAGGAAACAGGTATCAATATCTGATGGGAAGGGTGCACTAACTGATGGAAAGTAGGATGTGGATGATGTTTTACTAATTGATGAGAATTAGGATGTGTATGCTGAAATATGAAGTTGTTTTGATAAATGTGTAAAAAGGGACTGGGAACACTTAATACTTTGGACTGGGTTTGGGATTATGTTCATGCCTATACCATGTGTGCAAATGACCCAGGGTGCACCATGGACCAGATGGTCATGGATGTTAGTGCTTAAGCTTGTTGGTAGACAGTAAACCTGTACAAGCTTTTTGTCACTATCCTGCAGTTTCTTTTTGTAACTATGAGGTTGTTAGGGGCACAGCAGCACAGATGGTATCCTGACAACATGTGCACAGACCACCTAAAATGAGAGCGCCTGCTATAACCAGTAATACCTAACCCCAAAAAACACTGACAGTTAGATAACAGGATTGATGGAGTCTGTCCTGACAACACTGGTGACTCCCTGGAGACCCACAGATGAGAATGGAGATGTATGAGTTTCATTTTACATACAGGATTCCCAGAGAGGCCATGACAAGAGAGACCGCTAAGGAGATATACTGATTCAATATACTCTGAGGCTACCTTAACCCACCCTTTTCTTTTCATGCTTTTAGACTGCACTTGCACCTTTCAAACATATCTTCTCCCTACCAAAAGAAGGGAAAATTACAGTCACTTTCTGCCATCACAACATCATCCTTTATTGGAATCTAAACCAATGAATTCTGCTACAAATATAATCCAAAACCTGCCACTAATTTCTAGACACAAGATTATATAAAAGCGTTTTGCAGCTGCTATATTGAACATATTTCTCTTTAGAGTAAAACATGAAGATAATTAACTAACTTCAGCATTTTATTCCAAACTTCTAACATGTAACAATGAGATAACATTTTATCAAAATCTGAACAGGGTCTCAGAAAAACTTCCATCATTTGTGCTATTAGTTTTATGATGGCAAACAAGTCAGTTATGAATATTTGTCTCCATGCCCTAATTCAACTAAACCAATCAGAATAAGATACATATTATGTATATATATGCATGTGTGAATATATATATAGATTGCAAAACAAAAAGAGAGACTCCACTCAGATTTCAGGGAGTGTTTACATGGTCCCCACTCACCCCCTGCTCACCCTTTGGGGCCAGCCATGTAAAGACACCCTCCGCCGCCACCACCATCTCCTCCTCCAGCCTCCAGCATGGCGACTCCCTCCCTCTGCCCTCCTCCACCTCACAGCAGGACTTCCCGCCACCTCCCCTCCTCTCCCCTCCCTCCTCCCTCCCCTTTCTCCCTGTCATCTCCCCCTCTCTGATGGTTGCTGTCAGGCCCAGGCAGCGGGAGGGGCACCACCACCATGACCCCCCTCCCCTCTTTCCTCCCTTCCCTCCTTCCTGGCCCTGACAACAGCCACCACCATGACCCCCATTTCAACTTTCCCCACCCCATGCCCACCTGGGCCTACGCAGACTTCCTCCCTCCCCACCACCTCTTGCTTCCTGCTGGCTGTTTTGGGGAGCACTGGGGATGGGCGGTGGGGGGGCACTGCCACTGTGACCCCCCCTTCCCTCAGGCAGGGAGGTGCAGGAAAGCCCTGCTGCTCAGGCTGCTGGGGCATGTTTGCTGCTGCCACAAACTTCCCCAGCAGCAGCTCAAACTTGGGCCTGCACAGCCCAGGCTCACACAACCAATCATCGCCCGCCCTCTCAGTGGTGTATGTGCAGTTGGACAAAAGTGTTACGGACAGACAGACACAAAGACAAACAAACAGACTAAGCCCTTTATTATATTAGAATACACACACACACGGATTTTTAAGCAACTAATATTTTATTGAGCTTTGTTTGTTGACTGTTGGTGCATGAAATTTTTTTAAATTTATTAAATGGATGTTTATATATTTTACAAAGCCTTTCCCCGGTTCTCATTGTTCTAATCAGTATTTAACAGATTAGAAAGCATTTACCTAAAGAGGATTTAACACTTCCTTTATTAATAAAAATTGCATTGTTGGGTCCTAAATTTATTGTCGCTCAGTAATTTTCTATTCAATTTGCTAAACTCATAATAATAATAATAATAATAATAATAATAATAATAATAACAACAACAACAACTGCCATTGTTGCAAATTCATTCTGAGACAATCATGCTGAATTAATTTCTTCTTGCATATCACCACACATAAATAATCTTCAGGCCATCTTCTGATCATATCCTCATAAACCCTTTGAAACAACTTTTAAGGCAGTTTGTCAGAATGTTTCCCTGTTTTGGAATGTATGTTAGGATGATTTGTGGGGATGATGAAGTTAGTGTCACCACACTCATATGTTGGAAGCACGAGGGCCAAAAAGCTAGCAACAGGTAGAATGGTCAATGTCAATAAGACCTTGGGGATGAAAGGAGGTCTATAAGGGCATTCATAGATAATAGGGCCAGTCAACTGAGCTTCAACATCATAGCTGCAGCTAGCATCACTGGAGAGGCGCCAACCATGCTTGCCTTAAACCATCCAAGTCTTTTTCTGAGATGGTTAAGAGCAGTCCAGGCCCTGCAAGGCAAATGCCATTCTGAGGGTTAGAAGCTGGTGTTGGTAATGAAGTTATTTAGCCACAGTTCTTGTGAGCATGATTTGTGAGACAGTATTAATCTTGGTCACAGAGATATATTGGTTGTGGTCTACTAACAAGGCTAAAAAATGAAGACTTATGTTTGCTATTAATATAAGCAGATATTTATGACTTTGTATACATACAAAGGGCTGGTCTGTATTAGAAAATGCCAGGGCAATACTTGGTTTTGAGATCTTGTTGATATAGGCAAACCATAAAAGCTACCTTGAACCAGGAATTTCCTCACTCAGGTCACTAAGTTTCATATGACTCTGACCTGAACAAGATTCACATACACTAGACCAGTAGTGCTCAAAGGCCCTATGGACCAGGTGAACAGTGCAGGATCAGTCTTTGGGGCAGATCTCTTGCAGGTTAGCACCTGGGATTGAGCCTTGCATGCCTGGATTGTGCTCCACACTGTCTCTACTCAGCCCTGTGTGCCCAGATCAGTCCTTGTGGCACCCCAGCCCCATGTACCCTATGTAGCATGCAGGGCGATGCTATACAGCCTGCTGGGCTCCCCACAGATCTAGAAATTCAGCAGCAGAGGAGTGATAACTGCTTCCCTGATGCTAATTTTTCAGACCCATGGGGAGCCCAGTGGGTCTGATGACACAATTCCATGTCCTGGATCCTGGTGTTTGAGCACATCTGAACTAGACTATATTTTCCCCACAGATGAACATTTGTGTCTTGTCAAGGGTGGCTACCTACATGTAAGGGTCAAATTTGTCTTATAAGCCCATATTCTGCCTCAATATAATCAAGTGAAAAGCATGGTATATTTGTACCCTATAAACCAACCGATAGATCGATCTCACATGCTTTTGTGAGCTGAAGCTCACTTCATAGGATGATATGAAAGGCTATGCACAAAGCAGTATATAAAAGAGAAAAAATTGAAGGTGGAAAGAGGAGGGGAAGGGGGTAGTGATGGGAGAAGGAAATACACTTCTAAACCACATTAAGATAAATCAGGGCATTACACACTTTTTTCAAAATAAATCCAAGTAAAGGCTTATAACAAATTAGCTATCCTGGAATAATTGTTTCAGGACAGATGTTTTGTTCAATTTTCAAGTCTTGCCCTTTATCTGATTTCAAGGGGGCACATTGATTTGAAAAACAATGATCTTTTTCCCACTGGCACACATAGAAATTCTTTATTTATTATGTAGGAATTATCAGCAATAAGTAGGAGAAAAATCTATAGATAGGATCAGGATTTAACTTAGATTCAGGGTTCCCCCCCCCCCCCCCCCAATAAGGTGTAGTTGAACAGGTTGATTTAAATGTATGGTTTTTGGATGGGGGTATTGTTTTGTTTTGTTTCTTCCCCAGCCACTGACTTTTTGCCAGCCTATGAAAGAGAGGAAACAGCCTCTTCCAGTGTGCATACAGTAAAGAAAAAAAGCCTTCCTTTTTTCAGTAGCAAATATTGCCCATTAGATGATGTATGTGATAATAAGCTTGGTAGAATTCCATCTGCTTTCTAGAATAGGCTTCTTCAGTAGCAGTGCCAGGTAAGCATCTCATAAGGGTTTTTTCACAGCAAAACTAGACACAAACTTAGCATGGCCATCTTGGGCTGCCCAATCATAGTCAGGAAAACACCTGATTGAGTAATAATATGGACAAAACAGCAGATGTGTATGAGCCCAATATCCCTGAGTGCTTTAGCTAGTCTTAAACATTCTCAGCTGTGCTTATTTGAGAAAAATATGCAATTTGGAGTAAATCTATTTTTTGCTGCCAGGGACTGCTTAGTGGAGACGGTAGTTGCAATGATGATACCAGACCTAGAAGCTATATTTTATATAAAAACACCCCCTATCATGGAATCAAGGGGAAGCCTGTATGCTGCAAGTGAAAGATACACAACTGTTTTGTTTGGCTCTTTGGATGACTCTGCTTGTCTCAAAACATTCCTTGCTTTGATCAATAAGTTGTCATAAATAAAAAAGCATAGCAATAGGGTTGAAAAGAGTTTTGCTAGGGAAGTAATAATATGATTCAATGCATCTTAAAATCCTAGGAAGCCAGGATTCTGTACAATGTGGTATAGCTTCAAATCGAGGACAATCAATTCTACTACATTCTGGGGCACAAATGTTACAATTTGATGATTTGTGAGATGTTTTATCTTCTGGAAAAATTCCTGTATTCTAAACTAAGTTACCCAAAAACCTGTAGGGAAAAAAGTGAGTAAGATGCAGGACTGATTGTACTGCTGTCCAGTGACAATTATACGATAATATGTCATTGAAATTCTGTATGCAAAGCAAATGGTAATCCTTCATTTATACCTGCAAGGGGCATATATATTGACTCCAAATTCCAGGTCATGCAAGTTAGAGATGTGAAAAATTTCATGCAGATATTGAGTATTCATTACTAATATTCTCAACACAAAATTAGAGACTGTCCCTATTCCCACAAGTATAAAAAGGGATAGAGAAAGATTGTTCACTGGCAGCACAGACCATGGAATTTATGTCAAAAGAGATTTTTGTCAAATGTTACATAGGTTGAATACCATTTTGCTACAGCATAGCCACCTTTTTTACATACTATCTGTAAGGTATTCCTTACCTTGTGCGGCTATCACAAACTCTTATCCAAGGTCCAGATCCTCATCTATTATAAACTTAAAAATGGTTTTTGACTTTGATGGAACTATACGGATTCACACTAGTTGAAAATCTGGCCTAACAATTTCCTAAATGAGTATCTGTGGTCATCAGAAAGAAAGGATACATTGAGGTGATTAAAATAAATAGAAGCATTAGTAGAATTCAAATAAATATTACAATAATTGGAATTAAAATAATTAGAAGGGTTCTTGGACCCCAACTAGAAAGACATCCCTGCCATTAGAGACTTCCTTCACATCTTCCTCCAAGTTTTTAACCAAAAGGAGGTCACTAAGCAATTTGCATATGTATAAGACTCACACTTGTTACAGGAACATATCCCCTACACCTTCTGTTAAATTGCAACAAAGCAGAACTTATACTGCAAAAGAATGAGACTAGATAGGAAGAAAATATCCATACTATGTGTAGCAACAGCATTTTAGTCTACTATGCTACTGATAGCAAACACCATAGAATCATAGAAGTAGGGTTGGAAGGGACCTTGTAGATCTTCAAGTCCGACCCCCTGCCTGGGCAGGAGGAAAACTGGGCTCAAATGACCCCAGTCAGGTAGGCATCAAGACGCTTCTTAAAGACCCCCAGGGTAGGAGCCAGCACCACTTCCCTTGGAAGTTGGTTCCAGATCCTAGCCACCCTAACTGTGAAGTAGTTCTTATGGATGTTTAATCTAAACCCACTCTCCAACAACTTGTGGCCATCATTCCTTGTTTCCCCTAGCGCCCCCCGGGATAACGAGGTCTCCCCCAAACCCTTCTGGTCCCCCCTAGTGAGTTTATAGATGGTCACCAGGTCCCCCCTCAGCCTTCTCTTGTGAAGGCTGAACAGGTTCAGGTCCTGTAGCCTCTCATTGTAGGGTCTGCCCTGCTGTCCCCGGATCATGCGGGTGGCACTCCTCTGGACCTTCTCAATGTTGTCCATATACCTCTTGAAGTGGTGTGCCCAGAACTGGAAACAGTACTCCAGCGTGGCCTGACCAGTGTCATGTAGAGGGGGAGAACCAATATAAACATTACTGAATGGGACTTACTACTCAGCATGGAAAGGAATTTTTAATTTTTCAATGATTTTCCCAGGGAAAAACACTCTAAACATCCTGCAATTATCTAATCACACTTTGTATATACAAAAGTAGCAGAAACTATTGTTCTTGATTCACCAGAGAAGGTATATTCTGATTCATCCTCAAAACTCTGAGATTCTCATCATAGAGAAAATAGGACATGTGGAAAGAGTTACACTACAGTTTGGTTTGTTTATGATTTTGTTTTGTTATGGATATTTTAATTATAAGTGCTATGCAAAGCTTTGGGTGCCGATTTGATTCGGAGGAGATTTGGCCGGATTCGGTGGCTGAATCTCTCAATCGGAATTGAATCAGGAGACCAATAAAAAGTCCAAATTGATTTGAAGCTCTCCGAATCAATTAGGAAAAGATTCTGAGAGCTTCAGAGATTTGGGCATTCCCCACTCACTGCCGCAGGGAGCTGGACCCAGACTCCAGGCTGGTAAGTAGGGGGTGGTGGAGGGGGGGTCTGGAGTAGGTGGAAGGGGACCATGGGGGGACCCCTGCTAGGCCCCATCCCCTGCCTGCTTCTCAGTCCCCCCCAAGCACCCCTCAACCACTCTCCCAGCCCCAGCCTCATGGCTGCCCCACCCAGGCCCAGCTCTTAAAACAAAAAAGCCCCCACTCATCAGCTGCTGCCAGGTGGGAGGGCACTCTCCACTCCCCCCCACTGCATGGGGGCCTCTGCCATGAGCCCCCCCATCCCCCACCCACTTTCCCAGGCCCCCCCCATGGATGTCCTGCCTGCCCCAGCTCCTATTTCTTAAAAATAAAATCCCCACACTCACCCCAAGGCCTCTGCAGCAGCCAGTTTCTGGGGGCTTGTGGCAGAGCCCTCCATGCAGCGTGAACAGTGGGGGGGGGGGGGCAGCAAGGATTATAGTGGGGATTGCCCCCCAGCTGGCAGAAACCAGTGAGCTCGGGGCTTTTTAAAAAGAAAAAAATAAAATAAAAGAGCCGGGAGGCTGGGGACAGGTGAGGCAGCCATTGATGGGGCTGGGAGAGCAGGTGGGAGATGGGGCCTGTCTGATTCAGATATTCAGCTGATTCGGTGGCAGCTGAATCTCCAAATCAGGTTCAACCAAATCAATTCAGAACAGTGGTTCAAATCGCATCACTGTACCCCAAATCGGCAGACTCCAAATCCAAAGCAAATACTAGCTGCTTTGCACAGGGCTAGTGTTTATCCCTGTTGAAGTTGCAGGTTATTGCTCACACTGTCCTCTGGGTGGCTGATGTGTAATGTTGCTTAAGAGCAAAAATATGATAATGAAAGTGATTTAAAAAAAAAAAATGCAGCACATGACAAGCAAGAAGTCTCCACTTCAATATGTCTGCCTGGAGAATTAGTGTTCTGATAGCCTGGTGTTCCCTACAGTGGCTCCAAGGTATGGTACAGAAATTCTTACTGCTCTCATTTCTCTGCACTCTGCTGGCTTGATTTTAGTATGAAAGGTGGAATACAAGTCAATTTTTGCTTTCCTTTATCTTTGCCAGGGCACTGAAAGTTTCCCCAGATGAGGACTTGGCAATGGAAACAGGAACAATTCCTGCAAAGTGAAACATAGGCTGTTCATAGATTTCATAGACATTAGGGCTGGAAGGGACCTCGGAAGATCGAGTCCAGGCTCCTGCCCAAAGGGCAGGAAGTCAGCTGGGGTCATAGGATCCCAGCAAGATAAGCATCCAGTTTTGCTCTTGAAGGTGTCTGTTATGTAGATATATGTCAAATCAAGAGCTTCTCTCTAAAACAGTGGTTTTCAATCTGTGGTCCACAAACTGATGCAGGTCCCCAGATTATGTATAAAGGGGTCCATGAAAAAGGATTATAAATCAATCAAAAATATTTCAATACCTACACTTATAATTGAAAGGAGTCTGTACCTCCATTTTAAAAGTTTAGGGGTCTGCAAATGAAAAGGGTAGATACTTTTTAGAGCAGTGGTTATCTTTCTGAAGGACATAAATAGAAAATATTTGTCTCCTGATAACACCACATGTCCAGCTCATGGGGCAGTACTGAACAAGCCTGTATTCCTTGCTCTGAGATACCAGTGTGTGGAGGGAACCGACTTTAAAAACTAGGTTTGAAACAATTGTCTGGGCCAGTGGAGTCTCTTTAGGCTGGAGTTTAATGGGTGGCACACGGGGGAATGTAAGCAGGTTCATGTGGCTCAGCAAGGGCTTTCAGCAATTCCTGAGGACATAGTCTTTCTAGACTTTAAGAAGGCTTTTGACACTGTCTCTCACCCCATCCTCATCAATAAATTAAGTGACTGCGGCATTGATGCCTGCACAGTTGGATATGTAAAAAAATTGGCTGATGGGGCACACCTAGAGAGTAGTAGTGGACGGGTTGTACTCAACCTGGCGACATGCGAGCAGTGGGGTACCCCAGGGCTCGGTCCTCAGGCCCGCACTGTTTAACATCTTCATCAGTGACTTGGATGAGGGGGTGGAAAGCACGCTATCCAAGTTTGCTGATGAAACTAAGATGTGGGACAAGGTGGACACACTTGAAGGGAGAGAGAGGCTGCAACTAGATTTAGACAGACTACAGAAGTGGGCAGATGAGAATAGGATGGGGTTCAGCGTAGACAAATGCAGGGTGCTGCACCTTGGGAGAAGGAATCCACAGCATACATACAGGTTGGGGAGGTCCCTTCTTGAAAGCACAGAGGCGGAAAGGGATCTTGGAGTTGTTATTGAATCCAAGATGAACATGAGCCGCCAATGCCAGACTGCAGCCAGCAAGGCCAGCCATACCTTGTCATGCATCCACAGGTGCATCTCAAGCCGGTCCAGAGAGGTGATACTCCCCCTCTATGGAGGGCCACCCGCTTGTGAGAAAGGACAGGACAGGCCCTATGAGGAGAGACTGAAGGACCTGAACCTGTTCAGCCTCAGCAAGAGGAGGCTGAGGGGTGACCTGGTGGCTGCCTACAAGCTTATCAGGGGAGATCAACAGCAAATAGGCAGAGCCCTTTTCTCCCCAGCACCACCTGGGGTGATGAGGAACAATGGTAATAAGCTGATGGAGAATAGGTTTAGGTTAGAGATCAGAAGGCAATATTTTACAGTTAACGTGGCCAAATCTGGCACCAACTTCCCACGGAAGTGGTCCTCACCCCTACCTTGGGCAAATTCAAGAGGAGTGTCACAGTGGGGTCCTACAGGAGGGCCATGATCTCCTTAGGCCCCTTCCTCCATGCCAAGTCGGCCCAAGGGCACCCTCCGATTCTCACCTGTCACGTCTTTGATGTTTAGATAAGTTTGGGAGGCTGTCTTACATCTTCCTGGACATGGTTTGTTGTAAACTCTGGCCCTGTGGACTCCCGGGCCCCTCGTGGGTCTTGTCCTACAAATGGGTGCTTTGGGGCACCCTAGCCTCATGGGCTATGCGCGACTCCAACCACCCCTTATACCACGCCCCAAGCCTTGCAGCTGGAATAGACGTTGGTCTGTCAGGTTTACACTTGCCCTCTCTCAGGGCCCTCTCTGTACTGCTACCCCCTTCTCCAGGGCTCGCCAAACCCACACTGGGGCTTCTCAATCGTGTCCCCTCTCTGGTGGTCTATGCACCTTGTACACCACGCCCTTACTGGCGCTGGGGTCCCCACACTACTGTGGGTCCCCTATGAGGCCTTCTCCAACCCCTAATAGCCTCACCAAAACCACCGGTGATACAACAACACAGCAAAACCAAGCCCTTAGGCTATAACTTAACTTAAAGCCACCTGGCTGAAGCCACATTGCTCAAACATCCCAGAGCTGCCATCCTTTACCCAGCATAGGCTGTACCTGCAGTTCTCACATCTTTGCTCAGGGAGCTCCTTTCTCTCCAGCTGCTGGCAGGAAACTGCCCCTGGTCTCCTGCCTGTGATTTATATAGGAGTCAGGCCCTGCCCCTTTCAGTCAGCTGACCTCCTGGTTGCCCTGGCAACCCACAGCTGAGCTCCTTATTCACTGCTAGGGCTCTTTCTCTCTCAGTTTCTCCTCTTTAGGAGTAGGGCACCTTGGTGCTCTGCGACAAGGAGGTTGGATGATCACCTGTCTGGGGTCTTGTGAACCCAGCATTCATTCCTACCTGTGGCAGGGGGTCAGGCTAGATGATCTGTTCAGGTCCCTCCTGACCCCAGCTACTATGAAACTATAAAACTATGAATGCAGGTGGATATGTCTTGGGGGAAATGCAGACAGGAGTGTGGGGGAAGCAGGTTGGCATCACAGACTGAGTTATTTCCCATTATGTTGGACAGGATTATGTTTCTAGGACCTGATTCTGCACAGCACTGAGCACCCCAGCTCCCACATTTTCAGTGGGTTGGGGGTTGCCTTCCCAAACCAGAATATATCAAATAAGAACTGACCCAACCCTTCCTCTGTACTTGGGCTGTCCCCAGACTGCTTTCTAAGATTGGGAAAGTCTAGGTGACTCTTTGGATTTTAACTTGGGCAGCCTGTGGCCTGATTTATGTTAGAGTTGGAAGCACCTTGACACTCCGTTCCTGAGCCTGAAGGACAGAGGAATGGTGAAATGCAAAAGCAAAAGCAAAACCAAGTGAGAAAAAGATATAGGGATTGAAAGAGTCAGTGATGTGCAAGCCCCAAGCTGGCCCATGGCTTAGGGGAAATTGCCCGTGTAAGCGAGGGCTGTGGTGAAGCAGCTAGACAATATTGTTCTGTCACAGATGATGTTCTCCCATGCACACTGTTAATAACTGTAAAGCATCTGGACTGACGGAAGAGTCCTGTTGCAACAGTCCCAGTCTGGAATGCCAGAGATGAAAGTCAGTGCCCACAATTCCTCCTGGATGTTTTCAGCATCATGCTGCACATTCAAAAGAGCAGCAGCATGGTGATCTGAGGCAGGAATCATTTATCTGATCCAACAAAGAGAGGGGTTATGGGCACCAATCCAGCATGAGGCTGAGACAGGGGGACACCAACCCTTCTCACCTATTGAGAGGAAAGAGGCATTGCAGGTCATTGAGGATGTGTGTCAGGAAGGTACCACTGACCTTTTAGCCAGCTGTTGGGCCTCATCCATAGTCCTTGTTAATAAAAAAAGATGGCAGCACCAGCCTTTGAACTGTCAGACATGAGATGAGATTACTATAAGGATTTTTGTCTGTTAACATAAATAACTGATAACTTAGATCAGTGGTGCTCAACATTTTCACATTTGAGACACACACCAACAAACTTGAGGTGCCCCTTAACAGTTTGAGGCACCCTTGTGAAAATGCCAGTTCCTAGTTTCACTCAGTTTTTGATTACAGAAAAATAGCAGGGCAATTCTTTTGTTGCAAAGAATGCAGAAAGGCCACCGCAGGTTTGCATGTTTTTAACACTAAGCTTCTGGGTTTATCTTGTGAACCATTTTTGCACACCTAACTGTGGTAATGTTACATGGTACCCTGTGATACCCTTGAAAGGATCTCAAGGCATCATCCTGGTTGAGAATCACTGACCTAGATGCTGTCCCAGGTTCATTCCCATTTTCCACACTGGAACTTTGAAGTTAGCATTGGCAAGTGGGATTAGATCCAAAGGGCAGGCAAAACATTGCTTTCACTTCAAAAAGAGACCAGAAGACTCTTAAAATGGGAGTTTTCCACTTGTGCAATGTCCAGCCATGACTGAGGCTAATAGAGGAAGTGTTGCAAGGCACACCTCTTTCAGCCTGCTTGTGGTATGAAATTACAGTGTGTGCTAAAACTCTGAATGAGAAATCACATGATTACAAAAGCTGAAGGCTAAAAGCAAAGATATGTAACTTGGCTGAAAATGAGTATCTTCCCACGGGAGCACAGTCAGCAGGGGGGAGATGTCCAGTGCCAAAAAAGAAAATGGATATGGTCCAGAATTGTCAAACTACCCAGCTACTTCCAGACATGCACATGCTGGTTGGTGACTGCTCCTATTTTAGAAGGCTTCATTGTGGTTTGCTCAAATTGCAAACTATTAAACAGGGCAGGTATGAGAGGGTGGCCACATCAGTAATCAGCAATATGGCCTCCCGCAACTTGGAAATTTTATGATAGAGTATTGGAGCAGCGTAATGTGGATGTGGCCAGGTGCCAACAAGAGGCCTTCCTTCAGGTGACTGTGCAGATGGAGGGTCTTCATTTTAACCCTTCCTCTGAGGACCCACATCTCCTTTCAAGGGGCCACCTTTTCCCTGACCTGGGAAGGCTTCCCTTCCCTGAGCATATAGCTTGCTTGAAAGGACAAGACTCTGAGGACTTCAATGAGCTCCCTCTCCAGGACACTGGCCTTCAGACTTTACAGTTCACAGAGGAGGAGGACATTTCAAGTGACTGCCAGCGAGATAGACTTTCTGGCCACACACTCAGCAGGAACAGCACCTCCAGCCACCATGCTAAGGGAGACTTTTGAAGCTGGGACACGGGGAAAGCATGGCACCATGGAGGAAAAGAACTACCATAAGCTTAAATTCCAGGGCTATCAGCAGGTGCATTATATGTCAATAAACTGATGGCATCATGGGGAGGAATGAAAAGACAAGCATTTGTCACCCTGTGCCTGTTTGTGCATCACTACCCAGACAGCGTAGCTTTTACTAATGTCTGTCCTATCAGGTGCTACAGCTCCAATTGCAAAAAAGGGTGTGCTTTCACTACAGGTAGCTAACACCCATTCACCATTCTGCTGCAGAAACCCTGTGGCCATAAGGCACTGTGATTTTACTGCAGGGCAAATAGGGCAAACTCAAATATGGGCAGGGTGCATGGTGATGATTTCATATGTCTCCCTTGCAGCCAACACTGCAGGTGCCTTGCCATCCCATAGAAATTTATGGTGAGATATGGATTGTGTGTTAATTACCTCTCTATAAAAACAGTGGTGTATCAGAAAAAGCAAAGTCTGAAACAACCAGCCCATGCTGGCAACGTGGCAGGTTTCAGTCACATGTGGGTTGGGACCCAAGCTGATCCACCACCTGTTGCTCACCTGGGGTTGTGAAGTTATTCCCCATCCTTGGTGGCAAAAGTGAGGGTTGAAATTTGCCTCCTTTACAGACATTTTGCCACCTTCACTTTCAGGGGATCGGGAGAAACTCATGGTCACCCTGTGTCACAACAGAGAGGAAAAATCAAGGCCAAAAATATAGGTTGTATTTATTTTTGTTGTTTTTTTCATAGATTCATAGATGTTAGGGGCTGGAAGGGACCGTACAAGATCATTGGGTCCTGCACCTCTACACTTGATCAGGAAAGACTGCTTTATTTTTGTTTGTATAAAAATACATGTGTTGGAGGTGAAATTAATTTTGCTGAGCAGAGCAGCTCAGTGCTGCTATGTATTGATGGACAACTGCATGTTTGCATTTGCCCAGCCAGCCTACCTGAGGGCACCTCTACACACCTGGGAAACATGCTGCCTTGGTCTGAGTGATATTTTAAGTACTCCATCTCTTGTCTGTCTTCTGCAAACACTATTTGCTGTCAGTGGCTTTAGTTCCCATGCTGGGTAGGTCTGGAGCCTGCCCGTCCCTTGGAGCAAAGTCAAAGCTTCACCGAACTACATAAGGCCAGAAGGCAGGCAATAGGCCGAGTGGCTGATGGTAAGACCTTGCACTTTTACTTATATTTCCAGGTCAAAGGAACTTGTTGCCATACTTTTCCAATAAAGGAGATAAGGAAATAAGAAAGAAATGCCGGTAGCACATGTGTAGTATTTATTGCCTTTGGTGGGAGTTCATAAACCATCTTTGACCCCCCGGTCACAAGGAGAGAAGGACAGTATGGTACTAATGGAGGCCTTTAATGTTCACTTTCTGAGGACTGGGAGGTCCAAAGGGCAGATCAGATGATTTGGGAGCTAGTTAACTGCATGCAAAACCTTTCATCATTGCATATCACTGTACCTCATGTTTTTTATGGCTAGAGACAGCAACAACAAGGCTCTGAATGAGATTGGCACTCCAAAGTATTGTTTCACACCAGTCCCAAGGTGGGACTGACACCTGTCCCTAGAGATCTGTCTGAAGTGAACCAAGAATCTTAATCCAGTTTCTCTAGAGGGGAATCATAGCCCCAGACACCAAACCAGACTTCCTTTGTTCTTTAAATATGAGGACAGAGCATGAGCTAAGAGGAAATTGCACATGGAAGAGACCCCATTTCTTTATAGGAGTTAAGATTACTCCCTAGTTTTCAGATGGACTTAGCACCTGCAGCAGAAGTGAAAGGGTGATGTCCATTTCTGAAGTTCAAGCCAGAAGTATGCTATTATCCCAACACAGATCAAAGGGGGCAAGAGGGTGCAAAAGCCCCCATGGCTCATCAAAAGCATATGGGAATGTCTCCTAGCTAAAAAGGAGGCATACACCCAATGGAAGGGAGGGGCCATCACCAGGGAGGACTATACCTCAGTTGCTTGGGGCTGTAGGGGGTCAGTCAAGAAGGCCAAGGCAGAGATGGAACTGGGACTAGCCACCCAGATCAAGGACAACAAGAAGTCCTTTTTTAAATACATAGGGGGTAAAAAGAAGGTACCGGGTAACGTGGGGCCTCTGCAAGACATGCTAGGAAATCTGGTCATCGCACCAGATGACAAAGCTAACCTATTTAACAATTTCTTTGCCTCCATTTTTATGAGCAGGGACTGGGTCACCCCCCCCCCCCCGGGACCCCCATAGGCCCCAGGGGAGGGACACCCAGGCCTAGGGTCAGTGAGGACCTAGTCAGGGAACTTCTGGAGGGACTGAACATATTTAAATCAGCAGGTCCTGACGATCTCCACCCCAGAGTGCTGAGGGAATTAGCAGAGGTCATAGTGGGACCCTGGCACAGCTTCACAAGCACTCATGGTGCTCTGGCATGGTGCCAGAGGACTGGAAAAGGGCCAGTGTGGTTCCCATTTTCAAAAAGGAAGGAAGGAGGACCAAGGAAACTATAGGTCAGTTAGTCTTCCCTTGATCCTGGGTAAGCTTTTTGAGAGAATTATCCTGGCACATGTCTGTGAGGGGCCAGCAGGGGAGATTATGCTTAGGGGCAACCAACACAGGTTCATTAGGGGCAGGTTCTGTCAGACCAACCTGGTGGCCTTCTATGACCAGGTCACAAAATCCTTAGACACATGGGGTAGCAGTGGATGTAGTCTTTCTGGAATTTAGGAAGGCCTTTGACACTGTCTCTCACCCCATTCTCATTAAAAAATGAGGGGACTGTGGTGTTGACACCTACACAGTCAAATGGGTCACTAACTGGCTGGAGGGCCGCACCCAGAGAGTGGTGGTGCATGGGTCTTATTTAACCTGGAGGGACATGGGCAGTGCAGTTCCGCAGGGCTCGGTCCTTGGGCCTGCAACGTTCAACATCTTCATCAGTGACTTGGACAAGGGGGTAAAAAACACCGTTCAAACTTGCAGGTGACACTAAGATGTGTGGAGAAGTGAGCATGCTAGAAGTGAGGAATAGGCTACAATTGGACCTAGACAGGTTACAGGGGTGGGCGGATGAGAACAGGTTGGGTTTCAACACTGACAAGTGCAAGGTACTGCACTTAGAGAAAAAGAACCAGCAGCATATCTACAGGTGGTGAACTCCCTTCTCATCAGTGCAGAGGCAGAAAAGGGTCTTGGAGTCATTATTGATGCCAAAATGAACATGGGCCGACAGCGTGGGGATGTGGTCAGGAAGGCCAACCGTACCTTGTCATACATCCACAGATGCATCTCAAGCAGGTCCAAGGAGGTAATCTTTCCCCTCTATGAGACACTGGTCAAGCCGCAGTTGGAGTGCTGTGTCCAGTTCTGGGTGCTGCACTGCAGGAGGGATGTGGACAACATGGACAGGGTCCAGAAGAGGGCCACCTGCATGATCAGGGGTCAGCAGGGCAAGCCCTACTTGGAGAGGCTGCTGTTCAGCCTCCACAAGAGAAGGCTGAGGGGGGATCTAGTGGCCATTTACAAACTAATCAGAGGGCACCAGCAGGCATTGGGGGAGTTCCTGTTCCCCCCAAGCGCTATCAGGAGTGACTAGAAATAACAGTCACAAGCTGGCAGAGGGTAGATTCAAGCTAAATATCAGGAGGCACTACTTCACTGTCAGGGCAGCTAGGATCTGGAATCAACTTCCAAGAGAAGTGGTGCTGGCTTCTACCCTAGGGTCTTTAAGAGGAGGCTAGATGAACAACTTGCCAGGGTCATTTGACCCCAGTACTCTTTCCTGCCATGGCAGGGGTTTGGACTTGATGATCTGCTCAGGGCCCTTCCGACCCTACCAACTATGAAACTATCAAGGGAAACTGCTGTACATGCTGTATGCCTGACCTGCCAGTAGCAGGCAGTATTTTAATTGGCATAATTTCCCTGATATGGAATTGAGACATAGCAGACCTAAGATTACAGACCTTGCTGTTGCTAAGTTCAGAGAAAAGTACTCATGCAGGTAGCCCTGTGCAGAGGGCATTTTGCTTTGTGAGTTTTGAAGGAACCAAAGAGCCTGATTAAGCCAGATGCTATATTCACATAAAAAAATATAACAGTGCCTCCATCTTATACAATTCCTCCAATCACTTATTCATTTTACTTGGTCCTGCATGTCCTCCAGTGTATGCAGGCACACGCTGCACTTAATCATACCTATTCATTTAGCAAGTACATGCAAGCATTCTAGTATCATCGAGAAAAGCTCCCTCCCCCTCCATGAATTACAGGCATTGCAGGAAAAGCAAGAGCAAACCCTCTGCAGTGAGAGTTTGACACATCAGAGGTCTCTGAAAAGGGACCCAAGAGGTCTCAGTTCAGTTCCCTACACCAGCATGTCTTCTAGACCCACCACTTACCCTATCTTTGCCACACTATCCTCATCTGCTAATTGAGAATAGTGATCATAGTCAGTTTTACAGGGGTTATGTATGAGTTAAATAACTAATGTTTAGGGGATATGGCAGTGATGTGGGAGAGAAACAAGAGTACCTTTATATACAAATTTTCTACCTCATGAGACATTTGTGTGAGATTCCCACTGGGCCAAGTTTTAATGTCCTGGATCATTGACTTCTTGAGTAGATTTCATGGCAGCTGTCCACCCTGCACCTACCACTGGGGGCACTGGATGGAGGGGGTGGGTGGGGCCTCCATGTAAACAGGCCCAGGACTCATGTGGGCAGGGTGCATTTGATGGGCTGGATGGACAAGATGACTGCAACCTAGTTCTGTAACATCTGAGGGCTTCAACAAGCCCTTTTGGATGACAACATGAAAAAAAAACCAAAGGGGTCCAAGCAACTAGCAAGTGAGAGGAAGCTTCTCCTGGTTCCTACCTTTTTTATTTCTTACAAGTTCAACCATGGGCAGATTTAAATACTCAATCAATGTTGGAAGGTACCACACACCTGGAAAAGACAAGAAACTCCCAGGTGATCTGAGGTACTAAGATATTCTACATCAAAACAAATTTAGCCTCCTCTGGGGATACTTATGTCTGGATCCTTATGCAGCCCTGTGAAAGCTTGTATGATACACAGCCCCTCATTGGTCAGCAGCCACCTATGAGGTAGGGCATGGTCACCTAAGTGTCATAGTGGTGCTTACATCACAAAGGCTGTTGGCTCACCTCTTTCCTGCGTCCTGGACCTGGTGGCTGGAGTGCCTCCAGATGCCTTCACGATAGCAGCTGCTCAGCACATGAGAGAAGGAGAGTTTGTTTAAACCAACTTTGAACAATGGAAGTCATTGATCTGAAACTACCTGGCAGAGGTAAGATCCCCATGATGTCCTCCATGCCTAATCTCTTGTCCCACACCCATTCTTGGAAGCACAAGGAATAGGTGGCTTAGCTCAAATCAGCTTTTGTAGAGCCATATTTTGAGTTCTGCAAACCAGTGTTACTTGGTGGCCTGGACTGTAGCTTGGGTGATTGAGACCAGGTCAGGATCAAGCCTCAGCCTCTGAACACTGATCATTGGAGACTGTGTTAGATGTTCTGGGAAAGGCCTCCTTCCATCTCTGAGGTATTTCTGACCTTGTCCCCCTTGCAACCAGGTGGGTGGTGTGGGGTGTTTCTATATACATTACCTAAGCTTAAGCACTAGGGCAGCCTATAGACATGCTGGTTTGCATTTTAATTAAAACACATTGGAGCGGGCTCAATTAATCGAGTCTGCTCCACATTCTAATTAAAATGCTCCAGCATTGACTCACTGTCATGTATAATGAGCCCACCCCTCCCTGCTCTGGTCCCCTCCCCCCACATTTTAAAATAGCTGTGGGGGTGCTTTAACTGAAGTTCATTGAATAAGCTTTAGTTAAAGAGCCCCAAAGGCCATTTTAAAATGTGGGGTGTTTAAAACATGTGATGGTGAGCCATTTTAATTAGAGTGGCTGTTGGGGAACCACTCTAATTTAAACAGCCCCTCGCCACCCTTGGTTGTATAGGGAGCCTAAGTTTCAAAAACGTTGGCTCTAAACCATCATTTTCAGTCTGTGATCCCAATTCTCCAACTAATTGCCAAGGAGAAAAGAATTGTTATTGTCTGGGTGACTTTCCCTTATTTTCCTGAAAACAAACATCACAGTAACCACCCCTTCCACCTGGGTGGGCTATTTTGCAAGCAAATCTTCTAGCATAACAGAGCAGGAGAAAGGAGAAGACACATCTTCTTCTCCCTGACCAGGTCCAATCTCACCCCTTTGGCTAGTACAGCTGTGGCCATTGTGCACAGGACTGATGATTATAGATTCTTATCTTCTGATACGGGCCAACACCAGAGCATCAACTCCATCCTGGCAAAGAAGAGCTTTTTGGCAGAACTAAATTGCACTAAGGAAAGTGCATCTTTGGCAGTACCAGCTGCCTCAGCCCAGGAGGGTGGCCTAGAGAGCTCTCCCATTGTTGCTGTGCTAGGAAACCTTTCCTTTGTAGCCAGGCCACAGGGTTTGACTCCAACAGAGCTACTAGTGGGTGGTAATGAATGAGACCAATGTGATTTCTCACAAGGAAATCAACAGAATCCTTTCCCTCCATCTCAGGTTTTTTCCACCAGTGATACCTCTGCAGAAAAATGCCTGATGGACTAAGCTCAGGGCAATCCTGGCCCAGTGTTTGGCTAGGCAAATGTTACTGACATTACTGTTACACTTCTGCTGAAGAGACTCCAACAGGAGGAGGTAGGGTGGTGGTTCTGTATCACACGGCTGCTTTAAGCATTTCCTTCCAAGGCTGTGCAGGGTGGGAACCCAACTAAAACTGGTCCTTGCCCATCTGCTGTGTCTTTTCTATTCCTCCTCTGCTATTAAAGGTCACAATACAACTTGCCCTTGTTATATTGTGATGTCACTGTGATATCAGGGCACGATCACATGGGCATCATTTCCCCCTCCCCAGTGGAGGGTAGATACAGTATAAGCCACATTCAAGCAAGCACTCACCCTGTGGATAATGCTGTGAGCCTCTTTAGCATTTTTCTCCAAGTATCTCACAGCACTGAGATATGAAATATAGTTTCCCAGCAGCCTTGTGAGCCTGGAAAGCCTCAGCCTTATGGCTCAGGAAGTGAAGTGACTTGCCCACTGTTCTCCAGTAAGTCAGGAAAAGAACAAGGAATACAGCCAAAGGTGCTGAATCTCTGTCTAGACCCTGGGCAACACTTTTCCTCCACCTGATATGCTGTCATCCAAGTATGGCTCCATTGGGATAGGGGAACCTGGTTCACAAGTATTTCAACACCTTTCTTCATTCAGTAACAGAATCAATCACCCAATGGTTTTTGGCAGCATCTTGTCTGGCAAACTCCTGCTAAATTTCCTGCTCATGATCACTCAGCAGCTCGTTGTTACTTCCCCAGTGACCCGGTCTCTGAAGGAAACATATGTCAGTCACTCCCACCTCCCCAGTGTACTGGACTGACAGTGCCTGTGATACATCTGACTACTTTTCTGATCGTATTTCTGTCTCTTGCACCATTCCATTACATTGTGCCCTAATAGTGCCTGACACTCCTCCCTTGTTAATGCCAGCTGTGAACATCTGCATGAAAGGACAAGCCCAAGACACCCTGGGTTGTGTTTCTATCCAGGGAGCAAGTTTCTCCTCAGAGTGGCTGTAGAACAATCCCGGGGTAGCTGATGTCCAACATCACAGTCCTGGATGATTTGGCACTGGTCCCAAAGGAAACCCACTGTTCTCTTTCTTGGTGTGTTTCCAGGAGACAAGAGTAACCGTTTACTCCAGCCTGGAAAAAGTCTTGCAGGGGGACACAAAGGACCTGGATAGGAGCCTTGTCAGGAGGATCATCCACTTGGCCTCCAAAGACATGAGGGAGACCCAGGTGAGTGAGCTCTGCCCAGTTTCTCCTAAAAAAAACTTATTCTATGCCTAGTTTTTTTGGTCCAATGTAGCTTGAGCCTGTGGTGTATCTCCTGCCTGGGACTTGGTTAGAGGCTGCAGCCTTGCTGAAGACAGATCTCCTCCAGATGTTTCTGGAGAATACAGATATGATCCAGCCCAGTGCTGAGCTCCTCTGAAACATGGGGCAGCTCATCTGCTGAAAAAAACTAGAGTGAGAAAAACTAGAGAAAAACCTAAGCTTATGCATTAGGTTCTTTGCTGGGGACAGCATTGTCCAAGAAGTTTCTGGCCCAGTCATCCACTAAGTCCAAGGCCCAGTCATCCAGGCCCTGCACATTGAGCAGTGTCCTGATGAAATGGAGGACAACCTTCTTCACCTGGAGGGGAGGAGAGGACAGACTGGAGTAAGGACTGCTCTTATGCACAAATGGTGGCGGGAATCAGCCATGGCACAAACCCTGCCTCAAACCTAGGTGCACCTAAAACAAAACACTAATGATGGTGCTGTGAGAGCTATGGGTCTCCTGTGACTGGGAGTGAGAGCTGGTATCACTTCTGGGGCAACTCCTTGGTCAGCAGTGATTCCTACTTGTGGGGCAGAAGGCATGAGAACCCATGATGTGAGTGTTGTGTCACCCCATGCAGGACTATCACCAAGGGAGAAAAACTAGGACCCACAGGGCCTTGATACTGGCCTACTGCCGAATTGCTGTCCATGCCCCCCAAATGCAGCTGCTCCCCCGTGTGGACATCACCAGGTGGGTCCTGCAGTACTACATGACTGGCTGCCAGGTAAGAGCCTGGGACTGCGCCATGTTGGGAACAGGTCAGCCATGGGACTGATGTCTCCTTTTCACCTGGATGCCTAGAGAGGCTCTGACTATCTGAACCTGCCCCTGAACTCATGCCTGTGATGAGCATCCACATTAATCCTTCTGGGATGATGTGCAGTGGTAGGGACCTACGAATAGAGAGTACTGGAATAGATGCTCCTGATAACTTGTCCAGTGCTGGAGGGGGGTGCGCATTCATGCCCTTGCGCTGCTCCACAATCACCAGCCTGCCATTTTTTTGGACCTGGCAGTGAGGTCATTCTGGGGCCACTCCAGGCACTGATGGTTGTTTTGCATTTCATTTCCCAGGTGCTTGGCATCAGTATCATCAATAAGGTAAATGTTCAATGACCCCACCTCTGCTTATGCTTTTCCCAAACCCTAACTGCAGGAGGAACAATGACCTTCCCCAAGTGGGAGTCCCTGCTGCTGCCATGCACCTCGTTTGAGATGGGTGTGGGCCCAGGGCTTTCTGGGGCCTGTAAACATCTCTCAGAGATGCAAATTAGGCTGTCTTTCATCCCTGACCTTTACATTCTGGACCTTGGTTCTTCACTGCTCCTCATACCCATCTCTATGTTGTTTCCCCAGGAAATTCAGGACCCAGACTTAAAGCTGACCCTGATCTGGTCAGTCACTGAGATCAGCCGTGCCATCCAGGATGCTGATGACTCCCAAAGCTTCCAATTCACTTGCAAAGAGGAGCTCCTGGGGTACATGCTGGTGAGTGTGGAGGAGCCCTGGGGACCAAACTTCAAAGGACCTAGTAGGAACCTAATGGGACTGGTTTCCCTGGGAGTGGCTGTTTTGTCCCTTGGCTGTGATGGGATTATTAGAGAGGTCTGCTTGGGGCCCAAAAAACCGGTACCACTCAAAGTTTTCTAGGCTGTGCTGCATTTTGGGCTGCTCTTGGAGGGCCCGGCTGTGTCTGGTAAGTGACTGGGATACAGCTCTGCCCTCTGCACTGATGCCATTGACCTGAGCAGGATCCTGGGGCAGTGGCCAGCACAGCCCTGACTCTATTTACAGCCCACCTGGGAGGGCAGCCTTGTGGTTTGTCAGGGGGAGGCTCTCTGCTTTCCACATCCATTTCCCCTGTGTCATGTCTCTAGTTCTGCCTTTTAGAACTTCATGAAAGAGGAAACAATGGATTCCCTGGCCTCTCCTGTTTGCCTCAGGGCCATGCTTGCCATTAAGCACCTGAGGTAGGTGATTTCTGCCCTGCCCCTTGGCACTGGGATGCCCTGGTCAGAGATGAGTTCCTTCCTTAACTCTGTTGTTCTTTCTGTCAGATCTGAAGCTGATAGACACCTGCAGGGCTCAGGCCACAGGCTGGTCTCCCTGCAGCTGGGGTCAGAGGGGTTTGAATTTGTTTGGTCTGCTTGGAGATTTGGACTTGAAAGACCTGGTGGTGGTTGTGGGACAACTAGGAGTGGTGGGGAGTGCAAGGAGCTTCTCAGCTGCCATGTCCAGGGGGGTTGGATTTTGGGTTCTAGTTTCAGATCATATCTTAGCACTAGACCCACTTTCCCTTGAGGCTGGCAGTCACTCTGACTGAGGACTTTTCTTCCTCTTTTTTCTACAGGCAAGGTGAAACCCTCACTGAATCTGGATGAAAACAGAAACATCCTTGATGACTACCTCAAATGCCTCTTGCCTCTTCCAACTGTGCAGCAGCTGAGGGAGGAAAATGAGATGGCTCAGGACTCTTTCCAAATACAGGTACACCTAAACAGCTGTCTTCTGGCATCACCTGCTGGGACCTGCTCCCTAGCCTGCTCTGAGTCCTGGCAGTCACCCCTGGCCTTCCTAGAATGGTTCTGGATTTTGTGACACATACCCCAGCTGGTCCTGAGCTTCCCTCTTCTATCTCCTACTTGCAGTCATAGCATGAGTTGTCCATGAAGGCGTTGGGTGAGCTCATGAGGGGCCTCCTTGAAGAAGACCCCACTGAGAGTTGGTTCATGGAGATGTTCCATGCGAGTAGCCGGCAGGAGCAGATAGCAGGACAGACTCTTCTCTTGGGAAGGTGGGAATAGGCCAAAGAGGAGGAAGGTTTACCTCAGCAGGTCAAATGAAAGGAGAGTCTCCCAAGGTGTCCTTGGGACAATGGATGGTAATTCCCTTGCATCCTACTAACATTTCAGGGGAATGAAAGGTCCACCTGGGATGTATCCAGATGATAAAAGAATCCGATTGCTTGGAGGGATTCCAGTGGTGATGGTGATGTATGCTTTTGAAATGGTTCCTCTGAGCTGTTTTAAAGGTTCCTCTGACAATAGTTTGCTCTCCTGACAGCTTCTTGAGCCATGGCTCTTCTCCAACAAGAAGTGGGAGAGAGATAGGGCCTTGCAGGCCAGCTCCTGGCTGCTTGTCACCAATCAGGAGGAAGTCTATTACAGAGTAAGTATGGTCTAACTCTCTCTTGCCTTGATGTCCTCATGGCAGCCTCACTCTGAGAGGCAGAAAGCTTCCCTAGCAAACAGGGTCCCATAGGAATGTATTCCTCTTTTCACCTTCCCAGGATCATAAACTTGAATCTCACTCTAGCCAAACCCAGGCATATGTCATTCATTTACTTATTTCTTTTTTCTCAGCTGCAAGAGCCTTTTGAGCAATTTGGGTCCCTGCTGGGGCTCCTGGCACCCTACACCTGTACCTCTTTGGCCACACCCCACCTGTGGGCCACTGAGTGCATTGCCTGCCTTCTTCATCTACAAGGTGGGAGCACTCTGAGTAGGTGCAAGTGGCTCTGACCCTTTTCTCCCTCTAGTAATGCCTACTCCTCTCCTCTGTCCATTCTCTGCTAGTCTAGTGACACCCCAAAAGTGGCCCTTGGAAGATCTCCTTGTAGGAGGGAAGAGTTGTATGGTGTGAAGGGCCTCGCCCTTTTTTGGGAAGTGTGAAAAGAAGCCCCCCTAGCAAGAATGGGGAGATGTTTGTAGCAGCTCTGATCCCACTGCACCTCTGACCCCACTGAAGTCCCTCAGACCTCGAATGTGACCCTTGGACCACAATGTTAGATTACATGGGGAGCAAGGAGAAAGGGATTTGGTGGTAGGGGTCTGCTACAGACCCCCACACCAAGGGGAAGAACTAGATTTGGGGCTCCTGAGGCAGCTCTTGGAGACCATAAAAGCTAAGGAGGCGGTAGTCATGGGGGACCTAAACTACCCAGACATCTGCTGGGAGACACAGACGGCAAAGTCCCACCGTTCACGCAGGTTTCTAACCTGTGTACAGGACCTCCACCTGACACAGGAGGTACATGGTCCCACTAGGGGGAATGCCTTACTGGATCTGGTATTGGCAATGGGGGATGACTTGGTAGGGGACCTACAGATTGGTGGTCATCTGAGGGACAGTGATCACCAAATAATAGAATTCTTCATAAGACATTGAATGGGTAAGGTAACTAGTAGGGTGAAAGTGCTAGACTTTAGGAAAGCTGATTTCAATAAACTCAGGTGATTAGTCAAGGACGCACTGCAGAGTAGGAGTTTTGAAGTGATGGGAGCCCAAGAAGGGTGGCTGTGCCTTAAGGAAATGATCCTTTGGGCACAAAGCGAGACAATCCCGATGCATGGAAAAAGAGGGAAAGGGGCCAGGAGGCTTCCTTGGCTGACCAAAGAAATCCAGGGCAGCTTACGGGCCAAAAGGGGGGCACATAAAAAGTGGAAACAGGGAGAGATCATCAAAGAGGAGTATACCTCCTCTGCTCGCGCTTGTAGGGAGGCAGTTAGACAGGCCAAAGCTACCATGGAGCTGAGGATGGCATCCCAAGTAAAGGACAACAAGAAATTGTTTTTTAGATATATAGGGAGTAAAAGGAAGGCCCAGGGAGGAATAGGACCTCTGCTAAATGGACAGAAGCAATTGGTGACGGACAGGGGGGACAAGGCTGAACTCCTCAGTGAGTTCTTTGCCTCAGTGTTCCTAAGTGAGGGGCAGGACAAGGCTCTCACTGGGATTGTAGAGAGGCAGCAGCATGGCGCCAGACTACCATGAGTAGACCCTGAGATGGTGCAGAGTCACTTGGAAGAACTGGATGCCTTTAAGTCGGCAGGCCCAGATGAACTCCATCCGAGGGTACTGAAGGCACTGGCTGACGTCATTGCACAGCCACTGGCGGGAATATTTGAACGCTCGTGGCACATGGGCCAAGTCCCAGAGGACTGGAAAAGGGCCAATGTGGTCCCCATTTTCAAGAAGGGGAGGAAGGAAGACCCGGGCAACTATAGGCCAGTCAGTCTCACCTCCATCCTCAGCAAAGTCTTTGAAAAAATTATCAAGGCTCACATTTGCGAAAGCCCGGCAGGACAAATTATGCTGAGGGGAAACCAGCACGGGTTCATAGCAGGCAGATCATACCTGACTAATCTAGTCTCTTTTTATGACCAGGTTACAAAATGCCTAGACACAGGAGGAGGGGTGGATGTCGTATACTTAGACTTCAGGAAGGCCTTCGATACGGTATCCCACCCCATACTGGTGAACAAGTTAAGAGGCTGTGACTTGGATGACTACACAGTCCGGTGGGTGTCGAATTGGCTAGAGGGTCGCACCCAGAGAGTCGTGGTGGATGGGTCGGTATCGACCTGGAAGGGTGTGGGCAGTGGGGTCCCGCAGGGCTCGGTCCTTGGACCAATACTCTTTAATGTCTTCATCAGCGACTTGGACGAGGGAGTCAAATGTACTCTGTCCAAGTCTGCAGATGACACAAAGCTATGGGGAGAAGTGGACACGCCGGAGGGCAGGGAACAACTGCAAGCAGACCTGGACAGGTTAGATAAGTGGGCAGAAAACAATAGAATGCAGTTCAACAAGGAGAAATGCAAAGTGCTGCACCTAGGGAGGAAAAATGTCCAGCACACCTACTGCCTAGGAAATGACCTGCTTGGTGGCAGTGAAGTGGAAAGGGATCTTGGAGTCCTAGTGGACTCCAAGATGAACATGAGTCGGCAGTGTGACGAAGCCATCAGAAAAGCTAATGGCACTTTATCGTGCATCAGCAGATGCATGATGAATAGATCCAAAGAGGTGATACTTCCCCTCTATCGGGCACTGGTCAGACCGCAGTTGGAGTACTGCGTGCAATTCTGGGCGCCGCACTTCAAGAGGGATGCAGATAACCTGGAGAGGGTCCAGAGAAGGGCCACTCGTATGGTTAATGGCTTGCAGACCAAGCCCTACGAGGAGAGACTAGAGAACCTGGACCTTTTCAGCCTCCGCAAGAGAAGGTTGAGAGGCGACCTTGTGGCTGCCTATAAATTCATCACAGGGGCACAGAAGGGAATTGGTGAGGTTTTATTCACCAAGGCGCCCCCGGGGGTTACAAGAAATAATGGCCACAAGCTAGCAGAGAGCAGATTTAGATTGGACATTAGGAGGAACTTCTTCACAGTTAGAGTGGCCAAGGTCTGGAACAGGCTCCCAAGGGAGGTGGTGCTCTCCCCTACCCTGGGGGTCTTCAAGAGGAGGTTAGATGAGTATCTAGCTGGGGTCATCTAGACCCAGCACTCTTTCCTGCCTATGCAGGGGGTCAGACTCGATGATCTATTGAGGTCCCTTCCGACCCTAACATCTATGAATCTATGAATGTCCATGACAATGCACATGGTTCCTCCATGTAGCCAAGATTCTGTTTCAGACATCATTACAGCACTTTTTTCTCCTTATTTTCATTCCAGACTAGTCCATGACCATGGATGCAGTGGAGGATGAGCTTAGAGTTCTCCATGGGGAGCTCAAAACGTCCAGCCCTGAGGCTCTGCTCATAGCATCCTCCCACATGGCAAGGTCAGTGGCTCAAGAAACTGGTGTGGAGACTCTGGGAACTGGATATCCTTCATTGTCCATTCCTTTGCTCATCACACATGATTTATCTTTTTCTTTGGATTGCATGGGGGAAGCATCCGGGACACTTATTGTTCATCCAGTATCTGTTGCTGTTTACCCATGTCCATGATAGGAAGAATAAGTCAAAGCAAGATTAGAAAATGTTGTAAATACTTCTGTCCCTACATAGAACAAACCTTTGTCAGTACAGCATCCAAGTGAGAGCCTCCACCAGGACTTAGTCTCCTTGTGTGCCTTTTTTAACTTATCCTGGGGTGCAGCTTGGCTGTGTTCATATTGTGTTGTCAAATGATGCTCTCTCCATTGAAGACTGGTGGAACATTCAAGCACGTGATTCACCTCTTGCACATGCATCAAGTCACCGTAGGACAGAAGCTTATGCACAGCACAACTCTTTAATATCACTCTTGAACTCTGGCATTCAGTGCAGTTTCCCTTCTTTCTATTTATCTCCAGGACATTGGAAAATACTTTCCACCCAACCAGGCCCATGACTTTGTGGGGAGCATAATGGATGGTATGCTTTCTGCCAGCCCCACATATGCCACAGTAGCAAGACATTGGCTCATTACAATCATTAGGGAGCACAGAGATGCCCTTCTAAATGAGGTAAAATTGAAGCTGAGGAGGCTTTCTGCATTTGCTTTATGCTTTTCAGACACAGCTTTCATGTGGAGTGAACAGCAGTCTTACTGTTGATCCCTGGACATGAAGCAAGTTCAATTTCCCTTACTAGCCAGAAATGGGGAAGAGCAGATCAGCTGCATCCAAGAGAAAGAGCACAGGAAGGCAAGATGGGGATTCAATAACCTAAGTTATTGATAAGAGCTTTCAGCCCTGGAAGGTTTAGAAACACAGACTCTGGGGCAAATACAGCAGGAGAGGGCAACAAGAAGTCTGAGGCACCCAGCTGTAGCTGGGCTGGAGCACCATGCTTAGGCATGAGGAACAGATGCACATTTCCCTCAGTGCCACACCATGCAGGGGGTTCATGGCAAGGCAGGAGCTAGAGATGATTGTGTGTCCTCAGGCATTTCCCATCCTTGGTAGAAGCTATGTGAAATGCTCCTTCCATCCTGATCCTCTCCACAGGGCTGGGAACAGGGCTAAGGAAAGAATGGATGCCAGAGATACTGCAACCTTCCCACTCTCCCTGTTCTGGATGGGACTGGCTATGGGCAGATAGACCTACTGCCCCGCAGGCCTGGCTATGTGCAGAATGGGGAGGTATAGTTAGAAATGAGGAGTCTGAACTCAAGTGTGCACTCCCACCTCCCCAGTGCAGTTCCAGCAGAGCTGGGCTCACCTGGAAAAATTACAGTTACAGTCATGTTGCTCATGGTCCCAGGGTTTCTCACAGGGGTTCTGAAGTTGATGGTGCTTGTTGGTTCTGAGCTGAGAATCCACACAGGCAAAAGGCCAAAATTAGCTTCTTAAAACCACCCCCAGATATTGATATTTGTTGGGGTGTTTGTGTGAGCATGTGGGCTAATTTCAGGCAGAAATAGGTCCCAGGAGGCACATGCAATTAGATTGTAGGTGTGTGCACATGGATGGAGGAATGGTTGAGGGTGTGTGGGCTAGCTGGTGTCTGCACACGTCACAGTGTCCACTTTCACCCCAAGCAGGGACATAGGGACGTGCTCACTTCTTAGGATCAGCTGGAGGCAGCAGTGTCTGGACATTGGTCCCTTAAAGGAAGGAATTTCTAAGATGGCAATAAATTGCCAAACTGTGGGAGGGATTGGTTAGGATTGTGCTGGCTGAATGAGAAAGGAGTCCTTGTTCGTGTTATCTTCCCTGCAGGTGCCTAGGCACTATTTTTATCTGGATGCTGACAATCCAGGAAAGATCTGTGAGAGGCTTCCTGCTGAAAGGTATTTCCATTCTTGCTGGCTTCCATCTAGAGGCAGTGATCAGCAACTTCCTTAGAAAGCCTCTGCCAATGGACAGGTACTTGCCACTCCCTACCTCTTGTGCCTGGTGGCACACACACATCCCACAGCTTGGCAATGCCCAAAGAGTTTCAATTCAGCTGCAGATCCTTTGGGATGACTTGGTAAGAGTCAATGTCCTAGAGCATTTGTGTAAGAAATGCCAGGCTTGTGCCTAATGGCATTGGCAGATGACATCAGTGTGTACCAACCCTGTCCTAGACCAGGAGAGCCCTTGGCCTTTGCTTCAATGTCCTATTGCTTCATGACATCACAGGAGTATCTGAAGCTCATGTGTAATTTGTGTTCAATTGCAGTGACACCTCTGAGTTCTGGACGGCCTTGAGTGGGGGGATGATTTCTTCACTCTCCACATACTATGCTTGCTCATGAACAAGTTTCAATGTCCAGCCAGCACAAACAGGAGCTCAGCTGAGGACACTGTGGCCCTTGGACCTCTAGCCATAAGTGACAGCTAAGGCCTAGCTCTGTCGATTCCCCCTTGAGGGCTAGAATCCTGGTTCTCCAGAGCTTGAGGTAGGACGCCAGGCTGTGGGGCAAACTTTTGTCCCCTGCTCTCCTGTCCCCCTGGTCACTCCCACTCTTCAATCAGCAGCAGAAACACAGCAGCTTTATGCTACATGGAGGGCTGACTCCATGAGATTTTGGAACTAGAAACTCCTGTAACTGGGAGGTTCCTTCTGCTTTGCAGCTTTCCGGTCAGGCTGCTGGTGCCCCTGTACTTCCCAGGCAGTAATGAAGGGATGTGACTAGGAAGGGATATGACTTGGGAGTGCAGGGATGTAACTGGGAAGGGAGCCAAGTGCTAAGGGAGCTGCTGCTGGAGCTGTTCTGTGCTTTCCTGGATGTGAGGAAGAGACCTTTAGACTTGGAGTTATGGATTTCCAGGTGTCTTCCCCAGGCTGACTCTGGTCTTCTCTATCCCTTTAGGCAACATGTGCATCTTTGGAGATGCTCGCCACCATTCACTCCAACCCAGTGCTGAGGGAGATGCTCCCAGAGATCCTCTGTGCTCTTCTGGAGCAAGCTGGCCACACTGTGGAGAGGCCATGCCAATGCTCACAGGGAGCATCCAGAGGAGGCAGCTGTGGAAGGAGCAGCTGCAAGAAGTGGGCAACCCTTGCAAATAAAGAGTAGGATGTGACTGCTTTCACAGGCTCCACTTCCCTTCAGGCTAGCTGCCATCAGGGTGTTCTTGTCCTTGCCAAGGGCTGTGCTGAGCTGTCTGGGTCCTGCAGCTGAAAGAAGCAGTGGGGGGATGGGGGAGCATGTCTGAGAAGGGCAGAGTTTGAAATGTTAAGGCTGGGAGGGCCTATTTGTTCCTCCAATCTGAATTTCTCTGGCACAGGCCAGGCAGTTTCAGCCCAAAGTATTCACAATCTCTAATAGTGATCAGCACACACTGGACTCCCAGTGCTTGGGACCTGGGCATGTGACTTCTGCACATTCCCATGCCCTACATGTAGCTTTTGTTCTTGTAGGGAGGGGAAAATGGGTTGCCAATTCTTTCCATAGTGAATTTGGCTTGGGAGAGCCTCCATGCATCCCTCCTGTCTTCCAGCATTGATTCATGCAAGGCCCTGCAGACAAGGATTTCCTTACTGACCTCCCCTACTGAGCCCTCATCCTAGACAGCAGCTCTGACTTTGGTCCTAACTAGTGCATCTTCTATATCCACCCAGTATCCCAAGAAGACACCTCTCTAAAGCAAGCAATGTCCCAATCTACTTACATTGGCATAATCTTTCCTGCTTAGCCCCTGTCTTCATGATTTGCCTGGCTCTAAGAGGACAAGTCTCCCCATGTCCAATAGGAGAGCACTGTGTGCTGAGGCTCTTCCTCACAGTGTTCTATGGGATTCTGCTCTGGCATGGGTTACTTTTCTGCTGTACGGCTGGGCTGTTGGGACACACTGATTTCTTTTAGCTTATATGTGACCCCATCATCAAAGAGCAAAAGTTCCTGGAGTCAGTGCTTCATTTACTTCAACAGTGAGCCAGGGACTCTAATAACCTGGTTCAGCAGATGGCAGCCAGAGGACTGGGCAATATAATCTATGGTGCCCCGATCAGGTGAGGTTGAAATCCCTCTGCACTCTCTAGAATGCAGCTTGACTTTAGAGACCAAACAATGAGAAAGGGACAAAAGGGTGAATAAGAACCTGACGTATATCCAGTTTTTCTGTCTCACCTCTTGTGGTGTCTCTGCAGTCAGTTGGGTGTGACAAGTGTAACTTTGGTGCATAAGTGGGTGCCTTGTGTCTCACAGGCATACAGGAATGTAGCCACGGGAGCTTGGTCAAATGAAATCCTGATTGCTCTGTGAATGGGAAAGCCCAGAGGTGAAGAGCATAAGCACTGATCAGTGTGTCATGTCTTCTGTTTGTACAACTGAAAAAAAACAAAAAACAAAAAAAACCCAGAACTCCATCCTGAAGACCTTGTTCCAGGCATTGGTTGTACCTACCAGTGCTCAGATCATGCAGGAGGACATGCATGCACTGACCAATGTCTTGAATCATCTACAGACAGATGTGGGAACCCTGGTTTGGGATGTAGTCACACACATCAGGTCCTTCTTCAACCACGTGAGTAAGCGGCACTTCCAACCCCCATTCCAATGCTCTTCATTCAGGGCCATGACAGAGGTGGGAAATGCACTTGCTGCCCCTTGTTCCAGTCCAAACTGGAAGGTCTTAAGTTCTGTGGAAGAGATGAGTTTTCAGGAGGAAAGCAAGTGAAGAGAATGGGATGACAGATGGGCCCTTGTAGACAAGGAGGGACTCTCAGGAGATTGGGCGATGCTACAGCTGGTGCCATGGGCCTCGGTAGGGTTCTGGGGCTGTTCTCTGCTGTGTTGATTCTCCTGAATTGGAAGCAGAGCTGGGCAGAGACAAGCGAGCCCTGGGGCTGGGGGATTTGGTTTTGCTGGGATTCAGAATCAGAGCCCCTAGTGACCTCACATTCAAGGAATGAGGCTTACTGTGCTCTCTGAGCTCTACTGAGTGCCCTGGTTCCCAGGCAGCCCACCTGGAGCAGGAGCTGTCAGAGCCCACCTCCCTGGCAGATGACCTGATGGGCAGGAAACGAAAGGCTCCTGTCAGGAGCTGTTCCAGTCCCATGAGAGAAAGGTTTGGTTGTGACCACACTGGGGTTTCTCGGCCATAGGATGATGATAGTCTTTGATCAATGGCTTTCACCCTCTTTGGCACCCTGGCAAGCTGCATAAAGAGAAGATGGCAAGCCTATTATAGAAGTCAGGTGAGACAGATTTTGGCAATGCTCCTGTTTCACTTGGAGGACCCCAACCTGCAGGTGGCCAAGGTAAGAACCAGTGACACTGATTTCCTCAGCCCTACCAGGTCTCTTCAGTCCAGCCCCAGGGATTCTCTTCCATTTCTGCATCCTATCCTGTTTGCACAGAGGCGGCTTCATCCAGGCACTTCCTTGAGCTTGGGGCTGCTTCCCAGGTCCAGGGCAGGTTGCACATCTGACTCCCCTGTGCATGCAGGAAATTTCTGTGTGTGGCTTTACTGAGAGGGTGATGGGTGCTGCCTGCAGGTGCCATATGAAAGCCAAAAGAAGTCCTCCCTTTCTTCATATCCACTCCTTTTTGCCTAGTGCCAGTCACCTCCTGGCCAGGCCATCCTGTTCCTGGCCTGGGTGCAGTCCAAGGTCAAGAGGCAACCCTTGGCCTCATCTCAGCAGCCAGCAGGGAATACCAACCTGGTGTGACCGTGTTTTTCAGGAGTGCAGAACAATGTTGGGCTTCTGCTGCCCTTACCTGGGCTTAAGGAGGGTGCAGGCAGCCCTGACCCTCCATGGCCAAGGGTCAGAACAGGTGAAACAAAAGCAGCTGCTGGGAGACATCTGCAGGCACTTGATGAGTGAGTTTGTGAGTGGCAGGAAGTGACTGAGGGTAGGGCTCATTGTAGGATGGTGGGAGGGAACTGGGCACAGTGTAGATAACTGCAAGGGTTGGGTCTAGGACCGTGAGGCATGGGGCAGGCCAAGATTGCTCTTTCTAGTTTCTTGGTGCTCCCGTTTCCTCCTGACCAGTACCAGCATGTGGTGTGAGAGCACTGCTCACCAGAGGGAGCTCACTTATCCTTGTTTCCCTCCAGGCCAAAGAAAAACCTGCTCTCCTGGAGGTTCTCTGCTAGGCAGTCCAGAGGCACTACATGAGCCTGTGGTCAGAGATCTGGGTGGCAGCCATCAAATTTACAGGTGAGAGAGGATGCCTGGTCCCTTTTCATTCTCCCCTCCCTTCCCAACCCCCCCCCCCCCAAGAGGAATGGAGAAGCTGTGGCTGTACAGGATCAGGATGATAATCAGCCTGTTCCTCAGGTTCCCCAGAAAGGATTTGGAAAGGATAATGCTCCCAGTGTTGCAAGGTTGGGGTTGAGAGGGATTCAACCAAACAGAACGACTGGGGGGTCATGGCAGACAAGTCCTGTGCCATGATTCAGTAGTCCTGAGTGATGGAGACGTGTCTGGGATGTGGTCATCCAGCATGGCTCAGGATTCCTTAGCACCACTTCATGGGGAAGGCAGATGGGAAGGGGCATGGGCCTCATGGGCCGCTGAGTGCAGGGACCTGGTCCTGGGAGCAGCCCTGTCAGAGAGATCCCTGTATGACCTTACTGAGCCCATCTTGAAACTCCTTGAGCTTCTCTTCTTCCTGGGAAGGAGGCTGTATCCCCTGCATGTCCACCTGCTGCTGGAGTCCCTGCCACCCCAGCTTGTCAGGGAAGGCTGGGTCCCTGCTCCATCTGCCCCTGTGCTGAGGGTGCAGAGAAGTTCCTGATGCCCTTTACATGCCCAGTCCAGCCAAGGGAGAGAGGCAGGTTTCTGTGGTTTACCAGAGATGTTGGGAGCAGCCCATGTGTAGACTGCCCTTTTCTTCCTGGCTCTCAGCCCTTTACTCAGACCATGAGACCCAACAGTGAACGTGTTGGCCACAACCCACCTGTGATGGCAAACACGGCACAGGGGAGCTAAAGACCTGCTTCTGGGTTGAGTTCTCCTTGTGCCTTGACCATGGGAAGCTCTGTTCTCCCTGTTGTGTGTTTAGGCATCATTATGGAGCCTGCTACCCCAAGGGGTGCCGAATGGATAGATGTTCCCCACCTGCTGAGCTGTAAGTCAGAAATCCAGCCCCTGCACTTCCCTTCTGGAACCCAGAAGGAGCTGAAAAGGGACTGACCCCTGCTCCTGCTTTGGAGCCCAGTTCATCCACTCTTCCCTAAGGATAACCTAAGAGATTCTTGCCACAAGCAGGCAGCTCACATTCCCCTGGAGCAGTAGGGTGCAGCTGGAAGGAGCTGAATCCATGCATCTCTTGCCTGTTCTGCCTAAGTCCCTCCCCAGCCACAGCTGCTCAGCCTCTGGCCTCCCTTGGCTTCCTGGGGTCCATTAGGTTGGGGAAAGTTGTAGTCATTGAATGCCACTGCCAATCCTCCCCTGAGCAGCCTGTCTGTCAGGTCCCTTCATCAGGTGCAAACCAACATGAACCAGGCCTGTTTCATATTAGGTCTGAGTGCCCAGTCACATCCCCTTGGCAATGGCAGCTCTTGGGATGGTTTCTGGTGGGAAAGGTGGGAGAATCTTGTCAGTAAAAGCTATTGAGAATCTCAATCTTCCTTCATGGGCAGCAAAGCTTCTCAGTGCCCACCAGAATCAGCATCTCCCCTTAGCTGGAAATACAGGAGGCTCCTAATGGAGGAGCCACAGCCACATCTCTGTGGGAGAATCTCTGTAGCTTGGGACCCAGAGAGACCACAAGTCTGTGGCTGTTTGAGACATTGGTAATGAGATGATGGGAGCAACACTACATCCATTGTGCACTGCCCACCCGTATATCATGCCTGAGCCCCGTTCCCCAGGGATGACCTTGCTCTGGCACTGCCAGCATGTGTGACCAGAGTTCCCTTGAGGTGAAAGTATCTATTCATTAACATCTCCCTCTCTCCTTCCAGCTCTGTGAACTCTAGAAAAGAACACATCTCAGAAAGTCCAAGATGTGGCCACTTGGGTCACAGAGGCCATTTCTAAAAGCCCCTGGGGAAGGACATTGCAAAAGGAGGAGAACCATGGGCGTACCCTGCCCCATATGATTTCATTACTTTGTTTCAGGTGCCTGAGGCCCCACTCCATGTAAGAGCGAGCTACCATGTATGAATGTGTTTGATAATAAATTGTGTTCTGCATTTTTCTGGCTGTTGTTGCTTCTCTACTCCTGAACACAGCGGAGAGAGAGGAGGGTGAAGCCTTGTAGCTTTAGGAGTGTGTGTCTGCTTGGTTTGGGCTTTATGGTCAGGTTTGGATATCTTGCTTTTTGGTGGGGTTGTGTGGGTAGTGAGCTGGGCACTGCTGCTGAGGGCATAGGTGCTACTACATGTTAACCAGGAGGTGGGGCTCTGCCAGGCAGACAGGCTAGGTACAGATGTTCGGGAGGTTAGGGAGAGAATAGAATGGGTTAAAAATGGCCACTCAGTCTAACTTAGTTCAACCGGGTGTGGACCTTACACTTAGATTGACCTAACTAGGGATCTAACTGTGAACTGTACAGAAGTTCAGGAAGTTTAGATTTGTCTAAAAATGGCCAACCTGATCAAAGTTAACTCTGTTTCTGAGGTGGTCTAACTTGGATCAGGCTTGACAAGACTGATGTAACTGAACTTCTGTACAGTTCCCAGCACAGCCCTGTGGTTTGGAAAGCCCAGCCACTGGTCCCAGCCCCAGGGCTGATCTTTTCCTAGTCCCCACCCCGATGTTATTTTTAGCCCCCTAACTGCTGCCCCCCACACCTCTGCTCACGGACCATCCAGCCACCCTAGGCTGCCAAACCTTAGACAGCAGCAGTGGGGTAAAGATTCCAGCCCACAGCAGCAGCCCGCCCCTGTCCTGCAGACAAATCTGAGGGGCATGTGCCCCCCAGGCCTCTCCCAAGGTGTGCACAGTGGTGGGAGTCTCCCCGTTCCCCTGCACCCCTGGATGAGCCTCCTGGGCTCTGAACATCCCTGCCAGTGTCCCCAGAGAATAAGCATCAGCATCTGTCTTCTCTTTGAAAGGGGTTATGAAACATGGGTAGGGCAGGCATGAGCAATCACAAACTCAGGTGGGCAGGAAATGGGTTTTCTATCTTACAAATAAAAACTGAGGTCTAAGCATGCTTCCTCTTCTGCATCAGGATGAATCTGTGACCTGAGGAAATGTAGTGCAGTAGTCCTGTCACTACGGGCTGGGAGAGCCTAAAACCAGCTCCACCTTAGCTCCACCTTAGCCACAGATTTCCCTGGCTTGAATATATTCTCTGCAGCTGATGCCGCTCTAGACAGGCTCCCTCACCCTGTGCCACAGTCAGAGACAGACTTGGGGATGGGATGCTCAGCAATTACACACATTAGAAGATACCCTTTGCTCTGAAAAGCCTTTGTTTTCCATTGGGCATTTTGTCCATACTGCAGAAGAGATGGTAGCCTTGTATACAGAGCACAGGGCCCAGCAGTCAGAACTCCTGAGTGGTCTTGGTTCAGAAGTGATTGGACTCAGTACAGTTGATTACTGCATACTGGGTGACCTTTTCTGGTTTGTGCTAGGCAGGCGGTCAGAGCAGCTAATCACAATCAAGCCTTCTACCTTAAAATCTATTAATGGCAAAATCTGCAGAACACAGGATTTCTTTCCCTTTTCCCCCTTTGGTGCCAAGTTCTAAGCAGTGCCCCACATGAAAGCTGTACTTTCAAATGCCACTTATTCCATTATGAAGATTTAATTTAAAAAATCAGCTAAAATTTGATATCTTCCATGTGTCAGGTATCCAGATTCTAGCCTTATCGGTCTAGAGGAAAAAGAAATCAGGACTTGTGGTAGAGGTGATATCTTTTATTAGACTAAGCAGACTTTTGCAAAAAAAAAAATTCTTTAATTGCAAGCTTTATCGAATTGCAAGCTTTATCAAAGATATCAACTTTTAGCCAATTTTTAAAATGAAATCTTCAAAATTGTACAAGGAGGAAGCAAGTTTGACCACCTAAAACCTGAGATCATGGTCCTGCCTTTGTTCGAGGGAATTTGCATCATCACAGAGCCTCGCCACAGAGCTCAGAGACATCTTACCACATCAGAAATGCCTGCCCGGAAGAGCATTCCATCTTTTTTACTCCTCTGTGAAATATGAAGCACCATAACCAGAAGGAAATATGACTACATCCTGCTTACCACCAAACAACTTAGATGTAAATAGACTATTCCAACTTTTCTCTGAGCCTAATCTGCATCTAAAATGATCTGTTCCAAAAAGGAGATTTTACCACACCTTCAACTCTCCTATGAAATATGAACTTTCAGTTCTACCCAGGACAACTTTTACAATCTTCTCTCCCATGCCTGAAGAAGGGTGCTTGTGCCTGAAAGCTTGCAAATAAAGAATTTGAGGTGTTTTGGGTTTTTTGGGGCGGAGTTGCAAAAATGTAGTTGGTCTAATAAAAGATATCACCTCTACCATGAGTCCTGATTGATTTTTTTTTCCTCTAGACCAATACAGCTACAACCTGGGTATCTGACACTGTGAATTAGACACACTCTTAAAGAACCCCACTACTCACATCTCTGCACTGTTAGACACCTAAATACTTTAAAACAAATCTGGCATTGTTTACTTGAAGAGAAACCTATTGTGAGAAGGCAGGAATGGGGATAGAAATAAGCAAAGCCTTAGATGGTGTTCTCAAAACTTTTCAGATGATGACAGAATTACTGAGAACTAGTGCAATCACCTTCATCCATGTACTAATAAGGGTCAGGACCAGTGACAAGCACCTGTCAACATAGGATGGTAACTGGAATTCCGAAGGGAAGGAAGATGGAATCAATTTTGCAGGCTTCAGCCAGGGAACACATTAACAAAGGCCCTATCTGATGAGACATATGCTGTGCTGATGAATAGATGGGTCTTGTTTAATGAACCTGATGGCACAGTGAGATAAAAGAAATGTAGAAGATTTTCAGTGTATCGGCGCACTGCCTGGCCATGGGCCATAGCTTGCATACTCATGGAAACTCATGATTGTTATGTGAGGCCACAGATGACAGGGACAGGGCACATATAGTGCTTATCTTTAAGAAAGGGAAGAAGGAGGACCTGGGGAATTACTGACCAGTCAGTTGGACCTTGATAACAGGAAAGATCATATAGCAGGTCCTCAAAGAATCTATTTCTAAGCACCTGAAGGACAACAAGGTGATCAGGAACAGCCAGCATGGATTTGTCATTAGTAAGCTGAGGAAATACAGACTAGATAGAAGTACTGTAAGGTAAATACACAACTGGTTGGATCATCATGCTGAACTAGTAGTCATCAATGGCTCAAGGTCCAGTTGGGAGGAGGTATGAACCGGGATTTCCCAGGGGCCTGTCCCTGTATTGATTAATATTGCCATTAATGGTTTGGAGGATTAGCTTGAGTGCACGTTTAGCAAATTTTCAAATGACATCAAGTTGAGTTGAATTCCAGATACTGGAGGGTAGGGCTTGACTTCAGAATGACCTGGACAAACTGGACAAGGGGGCCAAAATCAACTAAATAATACTCAATAAGGACAAGGACAAAGTTCTGCACTTAGGGTGGAACAACTGCAGGCACAAATACAGACTAGGGAACAGCAGGCTAGGCTGCAGTGCTGTAAGAAAAAAACGGTTTGAGGGTCACAGTAGTTCATAATCTGAATATGAGCCAACAATGTAATCTGGTTGCAAAAAAGCTAAGAGCATACGGGGTTGCACGAACAGGAATGTCACTTGCAAGGCAAAGGAAGCGATTCTCCTACTCTATTAATCACTGGTGAGGACTCACCTAGAGTTCTATGTCCAGTTTGGGGTCCTGCACTTCAAGAAAGATGTGTACAAACTAGAAAGAGTCCAGCAGCGAGCAACCAATTATTAGAAATCTGAGAAATACAACTTACCAGGAAAAGCTGAAAGAACTAGGATTGTTTAGTCTGGAGAACAGAAGACTGAGGGGGATTTGATAATGGTCTTCTAATACCTGAAGGATGGTTATAAAGATGATGGAGGTAAACTATTCTCTGTGGTTGCAAGAGAAAGGACTAGGAGCAATGGTCCCCTTAAACTTCATTTGCAGTGACAGGGGAGCTCCCACACACAGACTATGCCTGTGAACTTTCCCAGGGTTAGAGTCTTTCAGGTTAGATAGAGACTAAACAGCAGTGACAACTCTGGTGATTTCATTGCAAGTCTTGTGATATGTGGTGATTTTCTTAAAGCCCCAGTTCCTGGCATGAGATGATATGGGGAATATCTTAGCTTTCATTTGAAAGCACAGGGCTGAGTGGACATGGCACAATGCCTGATCCAGCCTGTGCTACTCATCGGGCTCACAACACCAAAAGGTTGAGTACCACTGATGTAGAAGGCAGGGCAGGGAAGCACCTTAGAGACTAACCATGAATATAGAGACCAAGATGCACAGTTGTAGTTCAGATTCCAACCAGGAGGGGGAAGGGCTCAGCATGCACATTGGCTAGAACAGCATCAGAGCTTGTGAACTGGAAGTGTGGGCGACTTCTGGTTTAATGAAGCACCCAAAGGTGCAAACTAGCATAAGCATTCACTTGAAAGCAACAGTATATTGATTAAAGGTTCAGATTCTTTTTTATTTATCACTTAAATTAGTTCAGGGAGAAGTGGCCTAAAATGGGTATAAACTAATCAATAGCATCAGATTCTCCCACTGAGAAGTGAAGATATCTGCACTACCATTTGTCTGCAGAATAATAATTCACTAACTGTATAACCTAATATCGCAACATAACTTCAAACAAACATGAACTACTTCCTCCTGGAAATATTTTAACATATAGTTTCTCAATGATAGCTTAGTCAGAATTGTTTGTTATTCAGAGTTTAATTAAATATCTGAATTATCTCCTAATAATAAGCTATATTAATCAGTTGTCTCCTGGTAAGTAAAAGGGGAAGTGAGACCTGAAGAAAAATTCATCAAAAGCTTGTCTAAGTCTATCCCAAGAATGCAGCTAGTCCAATAAAAGGTATCTCCCACAAAAATCATTGCCTCTCACAAGTGAGAAACAGTAGCCAAATTCCAAAGTTACTTCAGAAGTACACCAACTCTAATAGGGTTTAATTGGATGCCTTGATATACAAAAGGAATATATTTTCCCGGAATTTATTTTTTGATCATGGCTAGATAGCAATAGATAGTGGAATGGAAAATTGCCCGATGGGCTTTCAGAAATGTATAATCAGCCCTTTGATTACTGTGCCCAGATATCAAATGAATATGATGACATTTGGAGACACAATTTTTTTCAGCAAAATATTTTTTTCTCTTTTCCCAGGAAAAAGGGTAATATGCATCTTTTTTAAGCATGGTACTTACTCCTTGAAAGTTCACTAAAGAAAGAGAGAGTTTGCTGTATATATGTTGTCCTGGGAAGGTTTTCTTTTTTATATATAAGATTTTGTAGAAGAGACTTAAGACTCCTTCTGATATCCAGAATCAAACCTCAAGAAATTTCAGTTTGCAGGAAACATTTGAACTAATAGTCCTCATTTAAAAGAAGTCTCCTTTTTAGAGGAAATAGTATTTACTGTTAAAAAAATACAAGAACTGGAAGCCACAGCACAATTGTCTTGTGAAGGTGAGGCCTTGAAACAAGTAGCTGAGAAAGAGGAGCACGTAAAGATTGCTTGACAAAGCAATTTAAGAAAACAACTATTTCAGCAAAATGGTAGGAGAAAAGCTGACTGCATAAATTGAGGCTAATGAAGAGAAGCAGAAAGCACACACTACTGCTAAACTTCAGGGCTTAAAAGAGAGGGACCAGCTAGTTGAAGTTTGAAAGAACAAAGCTTTCAAAGTTAGATTGCTGAAACCCAAGAAAACCTGGAAACTTCTTCAGCTTGCTCTCTATCCTCTCTTAATGGACAAAGAATGGATTTATAATTTGCCTTTTTTATTCCTTCTCAAAAGCATTCTTGACATTGATATAGAGCTGAGTAGTTTGAACTATTAACTAGAGGCAAAGAGAAGATTATGACTTGATTTCCTTTTTCTCAAGTACAATGTTGAGTATGATGTCTCATTAAAGCCATACAAAGCTCACCTTGTCTTGGTTCAAATATAATATTCAAATTAGCAATTTACTATATATGTTTTAACCTGAATATCTTCAACCTCCAGAACTATTTATGCATTTTACATTTAGACAGACATGAATTTTAAAAGACCCAAACAGTAATTCTGGCATAAGAGGCCAGGACCTAAGAGGCTCCCATCCCTGGGAAATATCATACAGAATCATGTCTCCATTTATTTGCTCTTCTGGGCCTGTGAATAGTTTATTTTTGGGTGTTCAGTGGGCCAGCTTCAACAGAAAGGGGAGACACCCTCTTCCCTCAACTAGCCCAAAACCTGGTGGTTAGGATACTCTTCAGGGAAGTGAGAGAGAGATTTTGAATCTTGTCTAGGTTAGGTACCCCTAGAACCTAGCTCTGACTTCCTGAGTAACTATTTTGTGGCTAGGCTATTGCAGGGAAAAGATGAAGACTGCTTCTCTGGCTGTGTTGTGTAGCGCACTGCATGTGTGCTTTCAGGATTTGACCTTGCCCAAGGAATTTAGAAGATGTCTAGAATGTAGGCACCTCCCAGCAGTAATTTGGATAGTAACAGAATCTACATGGGAATGAGGTACTAAAATGGCTGCTCTGAATTGTTTCTGAGTATATACACTAGCTCAAGTCTGTGCCTCTAGGGAAATTTTCATGACAAAATGAAGGTGCCTTCCTGCAGCAGGTAAGCAGCCTCAATTTTGATTGCTATTTATGATTTAAAATCCTAAATTCCTGTTTGATTCCTGAATGGTCAATCTAAAACAAGCCTAGAATGCCTAAATGTAAATACGGCACAGCACTTTATTTTTCTGAGATAATCCTCTCTCTTTCGTCAATATCCGCTTCCGAGTAACTTTCAGGGAAATCATCACTCCTTTCTTTGGGAAAATATAATACTTTCAAGCTTTCCTATTATTTATCAAGTTCCAGCGTTTTTTCCACCTTCCTCTGAAACGCTAAATATTGGCAACAGCAAAGTATAGCAGCTCTGAATAGGGTGTGATGGCAATTCTGGAGGTACTCAATTCCTGATTGGAGGCTCTTGCATTTCCCTTCAGGGTCAAACAAAGTTGCAGGATTTGGGATCAGGGGAATTTTTCTCCAGATCAAATTTATAAGGATTCTGTGGGGCTTTGTCTTCCTCTAGTACAGGGGTTGTTACCTGGAGGTACACCCAGGGGTACTTGGGAAAGCCTATGGGGATATGCGTGGGTGGGCAGGGACAGAGCACTGGCAGCCACCACCCTGCACCGCCTCCTCCCAGGAGCAGGACTGGGGCAGGGTGAGGGCAGCGGTGCCCCTCTATGGGCCACATAGGCACGACCCAGCTGCTCAGATGCCGGGGGGTGGGAAGGAGTTTGCACACAGAGGCAGCTGCAACCACTATCCACCACCCCACTTTGTCATCCAGCTACGCACCGCACCCCCCCCCCCGCTCCGTGGCCATACATGCTCCACTCCCCCACCAGTTTCGCATCCATCCTTGCACCACCGCCCCCCCACTCCATGGCCGGCCCTGGGGGTACGCTTATTTTAAAAGGTTGAAAACTCCTGCTCTTGTTTTAAGCATAGTCTTCTTTTAGAATCCTTTGAGTGTAAGTTAATAGGGGTGTGCAAAATGGACCCATATTTGATTTGGATTCAGATTCATCCCAAATCAGGGACAGGGAGTCAATTCGTTGATTTGGATCACTGTCCCAAATTCAATTTAGCTGAATCCAGATCTGAAGATTTGATGCTGATTTGGAGAATCAGTGACTGGGCAATAGACAAAGCTTTAAATGTTTTTTCTACATACCTTGAAGTACCAGGTATGGCTCGTGAATGCTGTAATGCTGGGACAGATGGAGCATCCCACAGGAGCACAGGGGGACCCAGAAGTGAAGCAGTGAACCCGGAAGTGAACCGGAAGTACTTCCAGTGCACTTCCAGGTCTGCTGCTGAGCATGTGGGGGCCCCCTTGTGCCCCCCCTACCCAGCAACTGGTTACAGGGGGACCCTGGGTGCCCTCCCAGACCCAGGAGGCATCAGTCACTGAGCCACAATGGGTGTGGCGGGGGGCAGACTCAGAAGTGCTTCTGGTTCACTTCCAGGTCTGCTGCCGAGCATGCTGGGGAGCCCCCTTGTGCTCCTGTGGAACGTTCCATGCACCCCAGCATCACAGCATTCATGAGCTGCCTGGTACCTTGAGGTATGTTGGAAAAACTTTTAAAGCTGTGTCTATATCCAAATTGCCAAATCTTTCTGAATCTCTCCGAATCGATTGAGAGGGTTCCAATTCAGTTCAGGGAAATTAAAGGGTCTCTTGATTCAATTCAGTTTCAGAGATTCAGCCACCGAACTGGGCTGAATCTCTGCCGAATTGAATGGGGACTGAAGCTTCACACAGCCCTATAAATTACCTAAAACAATTCTCTGCCACTGCAATTGCAATGGCAGGTCATTTGTAGTGCTCTTTTCACCCCTGCATTTACCTGTGTCACGAAGTAGAGAGATTTTGGTTTTGTTTTCATACTGCTCTTTGTGCCTGTGGTTTATATGAGGGGCCAAAGTGGATGATTTCCCGGGGCCTCCCAATAAGCAAGTTTTTTTGTGAATGCAGGGGACTCAACTCTATGACTCAGGAACCCCTTTCTTATCTTACATTTCTATGGTCTTACTGGAAAAGTAGTTCTTCCACCTACTCTGAAGCACACAATGGTGCAATCAAGAGAAGGAACATGGCAACCCCATTCTTGTGGCATTGCCCACCATTCAACCTGCCTTTACTAAGCAAGCTAATGAAGAAATGAATCAACAGCCATCTACTATGTCACTTGCCATCTGATGGTATTCTGAATCATTTTCTGTCAGAGTACCATAAGGCTCAGCACCTCTTACCAGTTTATTCAGCATCCTTGTAAAGCTGCCAAGAGAGATGGTGAGATCATCAGAAGTCCAGCAAAAAGACAACAGTCAATTCCTGTGTTCATTATGTCAGACGTAAATAGCACCACCTTGTGTTCTCAGCTTTACCATTAGCAAAGCTCTGTCATACTCTAAATCATTCTTAGATAATTCTCTTCTGTAGTAATTAAAGAAACACTCTTTGCTGTGCCTCTAGGATAATATAATTTGTTTTATTCACAATCTAAACCGTACCTCCCTGAAAGTTAAATATTGTTCAACAGAAAAGCATTAATGGCCACCAAAAAGTGTCATTTTCAACTTGGGCAGTTATGGAACGTATTAAAGTTGATGGACCTACAAGCTACTCTTTATCAGACTAAATGGAACAACCAAGCTCCTTTATGGAGTCAGATACCTGCATCAGTAGAAGTCACCATTTGAGGGTCTGGGCTACTTAGGAAAGCCTGAGTGAGAAATAACTCAGGGAGAGTAGGAAAAAGTATTTCAGACTAATTGCAACTACAAAGTCTGGGGTACTGATTGGGTATATGTATGGCTATTAGATGCAAAAAAGAACCATAAAGCTAGAAAAACTGTGGTGAATAGAGACGAGTAAGGACAGAGATTCCCCGGGGCATGGGACTAACTGGACAGGCAAGGTATAAACTGAGAACAAGGGAATTACTCTTTGATTCCTACTGTAGTCAGGGATGTAGAACTTTGTGTACATTCTTTGTAAATAAGCAGGATTTCACCAAAGAAATACCAGACTCTTATGCTCAATTTTACTCCTAACAGATATAACCTTGCACAAGACTGAATATTGGTTAACTTAGGCCAAAGGACAATGCTATGATGATCTATACTTGTTGGCCAGGAAGGTGGCTTTACATCAAATTTAAGGAATAGAGGATTTTTTGGTTAGAGTGAGGGTAGTCTCACACTAAAAGATATGCTCAGAAACTATAGGGAGGGGTAGTTAGCTATGTTAATCTGTAGTCAGGAAGAAGGCAGAATGCACTATGCTCAAACGAAAAACACACAGCAAGTAATTCCTACGCACAGCAACCTGAAAAAAGAATAGATCTGAACTGAGTATTTCTCCCATTGGTAAAGAACTATTCAACATGAATAAGGATATCAGAATATGATATGCTCTAACAGTTTTGCAATTTTAAATGTTTATAATTCCCATTTTGCAATAGTGAATGTTTTTTGGTTTACTAACTTGACTCTTTGTATGTGTATATTAGATGATGTTTGAACCTTTAAGATGGATCAGTACTTTCTATAGTGTTTCTTCATGAAGGATCAGCCATTCAGGAATAATTATTATAAATGGTTAATGCAATGAGCTTTCCTACTTTAGAAGAACATAAAACTGAATATTATTCTAAATTGCAGAACTGTTATATAGGGCATAGGCATATATTCCCAGGACCTGATCTATGATCACATGGCTTACTTTAAGGCTCATGATTCATGATAGATTGGGTCCCCATTTGTGTACGCTTGCCAGTGCTGGGAGTTGTGCTAGAAACAGGATCTAAGTCAGGGTCGGGGGAGAGGTGGGTGGAATCTGGGACTAGTTGGTCCCCACGGAGTTTGGTGTACTCAGAAAGGGGTGTTGGTGGGATTGGGGGGTGCTGATAGGTCAGACATGATAGTTGGTGGGTCCATGGAGGGCAATTGTCTATCTGGGGATAAGGGGGTCAGAGGAATAAAATAGCCCAGTTAGGGTAAGGAGGTAGAAAAAGCACAGTCCTGGGGCTGGGGTGAGCATCTGTCCAGGGATTGTGCTCCAAATGTGTGTACATGTTCAGTTAGATCAGGCATGAGTTAGCCTGACCTGCGTAGTGAACCTCCTCAAATGAACTAGGACTGAGTGGGCCATTTTTTGCCCAATATAAACTCACCAAATTAATGTACAGTTCAGAACAATAAAGCATAGATTGACCTAATCCTATTTAGGTCAATCTGAAAGTAATGTCTTCATACACCCCCAGGCATGCATGCACACACACACACACACACACACACACACACACACACACACACACACACACACACTCTCTCTCTAGAAGCTTTAGAAACAAATAGTGGGTCTGTCTCTCTTTTTCTCTCTCTCTCTCATTTCTATAGAATACATTTATTAAGTATAAACACTTTTTTTGGTAAAATGACATTTTCACTTTATAGACTTTGGGAAAGAATGAAAAAACAACCATAACTTATATAAGGGAAACATTTAGATAGCATTACCTGTAGCATCTGACTTACCATTTCCTGTATCTTGTCGAATAGTGCCACATTATTATTGACTAATCAGAAGAACAATAGCAAGCATACGAAATGTTCTGAAAATTATAATGCAAACACCAGTCTCTGATTGTTCTATTAAACAGGTAGCAATTCATCATTTAGCATCATTAGTGGCTGATAACAAGGATTGTGTCTCTAATATTATCTGAGTTTTTATTGTGTTTCAGTCAATATAAACCATAGGTTAACTGTAACAGCTGCCTATATTAAAATTTCGATTCTGCCTGGTGAAAATGGGTAGTAATATGGTGATTATTCATTTTTTTTTTAATTTTACATGATAGCAGTTTATTATGCAAAATTAAATTAGAGTGGATAGAGCATATGGATTTTCCTGCACTTTTTATACTTCATCATGGCAGTGATGAATGGCATATAATTTATAACACTGAAGTTTAATAATTAAAATGACTTTTATTATTTTGTTTACAGGTTCCTTCTTTCTGCAGCCTGTTGTAATTTTGCCTTATGATTAGTAAAAATCTTGCGCAGCAGCACCTCCTAATAGAACTCAGCATGGACAATTTTCCATGCAGATTCAATCTCTGTCTAAAATCCACTAATCCCTTGATTGTTCTCTGGGAAAACGATCAGATTCCTGTAGTGTTCCTGATATACTGATTATTTATAAAGATAATAACAAGGCTCTGAACAGCCAGGAATTCAGGTTTTATTCCTGCTCTTTGGCCTCGCTAAAAAGGGCCACACAATAAGCCCAACTGATCATTCACTGAAGCTTTGTTGTGACTAATGTAGCTTCAGTCTGTAAACGGTAAGTGCCTTCACTAGCAATAAGATTTTGAACTAGACAAAAGACCTATGCTCACTCTGCACTTCACTTCTGAGCATGCCCAAAAGACTTACACTCTGGCCAGGTAGGTACCCAGATGAAATAGGATCATCTAGCATGTGAGTAATGCCAGGCAAGCATAAACATTTTCTTTCCAGAAAACCTCAACTAGTGAGTGTGTAATGCTGGAGGAGAAAGACGGGCCTCCCACCTTTTAACCCCGATGGCTTTTCTGCATCATTAGCTAATATGTTTGTTGCCTAAAAAAGTGGGGGAATAATTTCTGTCCCATTGGGGACCCACATCCATCTCACTAAGCCACCCTCCTTTTGTTTCAGTCTCTACTTTCTGGCCCCATGTATATTTCTGTCCAAGATGCTCAGTCTGTCAGTATCAGGAGGAGAGCTGAAGATTCCTTTCGCCAATGCCAAGCCAGTGGCCTACTGCTTAGAGCAGAGGTCGGCAATGTTTTCCAGCAGCAGCCTGGAATGATCCTACTCAGGTCTGAGGTGGGCCAGCACTAGGATCTGGCTCCTTCTGCTGCTTCTCCTTGGTGCCTAGCTACAGCACAGTACAGACAAAGCCCTTGCTTCTGCCAGAGGTCCACTAACTACCTGTGGCCTAGTGCAGGCTAGGATTGCCAACCCTCCACGATTGCCCTGCAGTCTCCAGGAACTCTAATATTATCAAGCCATAGTCTGTCCATCTGTCTGTCCATAATGTTTTATTCACACTCTGATTGGCTGATGGGAAAAAACAATCAGAGCATGACTACAGCATTCAGACAGGATGCAGCAGTGAGGTGGAGTGCCACCATGATGGTGGGGACTGTGAGAGCCTGGAGGGTGCTCACTGAGGGCATGTCCCTGACCAGGCAAATGGACCACCTCACGCTATGATGTCTACCCTATGGCAAGAGCACCCGATCTGCACCAACCCAGCTTTACCTCCCCGACAGATAAAGTGGATTGGGGCCAATCCACAGTGTGGGCAATATCTGGAGGCCAGGGGCCATAGAATGGGGGTGAAGAAGGAAAGGAGAGGAGCCTGGGAGCTGGAGATGTGGCGCGAAGGAGAAGTTTGGGTAAGCCCTTGGTCAGATTCCGAAGAGGCGGTAGCACCCTCAGCGCGGGAGTGAAGAGGAGGGTGGAAGAGGCCAGGTACTGGGAGGTGGATCAGGGAAAGACCCTGGGAGCAGCGGAGGTGGCAGATCTGCCCGAACCACTTGCTGTGGCAATTTTTTTTCTCCTTTGTTTTTGTTTTTTTTCCTTTGATGTCTCCCCACTCGTTGCAGAGCCCAGATCGCAGCCAGGCATCCTCCTGAGAGGAGAGGGGGAGCAGGTCTCCAGAGGGGCTCCGTGACTGAGACAGGGCAGGCAGAAAACCCCGAGCAGAGAGGACCATGCCCCTTCCCAGCTGATTGCTCCGGAGAGAACTCCCTTCTTGTTAAGCAGAGTATGCCAGCAATTAAGCCCGTTGCAGTCTGGATTCAAAGTGTCTGGGAGGAGACCAGGGTGGGGAAGGTAGACTGCTGAAGACTTCTGGGGTAACGGCCTCCGGCAACAGAAATCAGACCTTGAAGACTCCCAGAAGAAGAAAAGGGCAAAGGTCATAGGACTTCAAAATAAATAAATAAATAAACAAAACAAAAGAAAGTAGAAAGCTGGGCTCCAAGCTGGTCCTTTCTTCAATTCCAGTTGGACTCCGGGCATTGTGGCAGCCCCTGCAATTGATCTGGGCATGAGACGGGCAGTCACCACCTCCCTTTTATGAATCTCCTTTGTCATCAAAGTTGTAGCAGGCAGGAAAAGAAAGGGCACCAGATCTCACCCAGCTCAACCTTAGGGGCACAGCCACCTTGAGGGGCCAGTAAATATCAGCAGGATGTAGGGGTACACGTCCATACACAGTGAGTGCCTGACAGGGACACGGGGCACAGTTGGCCTCATCCCCCCTGCCCTGATCCCTGGAGGTGGTGGCAATAAAGCAGAGGGAATGGGGTGTAGCAGTGGCAGCAGGGAGGGCAAGGGTGGGGCACACCGGGCCTGGCCTGTTCTCAAAACAGAGGGTATGGGGGGGGAGGGGGGCTGCAATGGCAGTGGGGAGGGGGGGGCAGGTCTGGCCCAATGGTACAGTGGGTGAAAGGGGGAGCACCCCCCCCCTTCTCTGTGGAGGAGGTGGCAGTGGCGTGAGAGGAGGGAACAGGGTCAGGGCCACTGCAGCAAGGGGGGAGGGGGAAAGGCCCCAGACCTGAACTGCCAGGGGGGAATGGGGTCAGGACCAAAGTGATGTGGGGGGATCAGGTAAAGTCTGAACTGGTGGCAGGCAGGGCCAGACAATGGGAGCAGGAGCACAGGGCCGGATGCTGTCTCTGTCCTCACCAGCCCCCCAGGTAGGTGTGGCAGAGAGGCCCTGGCTCCAAAGCAGTGGGGATGAGGGTGGGGGGAGAGAACCTGGCCCCAGGTCTCTGTCCAAACCCCCAACCCTGGCAGGTGATGGAGAGGACAGGCCAGCAGTTCTGGCCCTGCCTCCTTGCAGCACAGCCAGGGCCACTGGCTCTGGCCCCCTGAGCCTATAGGTAGTGCCAATGGAGCAGACAGAGAAGGGACAGGGCCAGCAGCACTGGCCCTGTCCCCCTTGCCCCCTGCAAGCCACAAAAATGGAGAGGACAAGGGGCAAGTCCAGCGCTGCTGGCCATGCCCCCATGGCCCTGCAGTCAGTGGCAATGGAGTGGATGGTGGGGTGGGGCCAGCAGACAGAGAGGGAGGCATCCTGGCCTCATCCCCAAAGTGGCAGGGGAAGAGAGATGGAGCAGGCCCGGCCCTGAAGGTGAGGGGAGCAGGGCCAGATGCAGGCCATCCCCAGCTACCCACCCCCATCATTTTTGATGGGCAATTGGCTGGTTAGATATAAATCTCCAGGAGACTGCTGAGAGTCACCCAAGAGATAAATGATAGGGCATTCATTAAAATAAATATTAAATGTTGAATTTGGTTTATATAGTAACCCAGTGGGTTTTTAAAAGGTAATAGTAATGTGCATTTGCCTTCCTGATGTAAAGTCATTGTCATTACGTTATTTGATGACACCTCCTGGAATAGATTCAAAAACAGTTGGCAATCCTCATGCAGGCAGAGCCCTCCACTCCGTCAAAGCCCCTACTGCCCAGCTGCACCACAGTGTGAGCAGAGCTCCCCAACCACTGAAGACCATTAGTTCTGAGCCTGTTGGATATGGCCTACAGGCCATAGGTTGCTTCCTCTGGCTTACAGCACTTTCCTAGGAAGTAAAAGTTACAGATTCAAAGTCCCTTTGAGTAAAGAAGGGCTGAGAACTTGGGTCTCCTGCTCTATAAGCAAGTGTCCAATTGCTAGGATATTTGACTAAAAATGGAAGATCCCAACTCCTCTGTTTTGCTTCTGGTAATTATATGCCTATGTGGGTGGTTATTGTCTGCTATAGGTGAAAATGGAACCCTAATAGTGTTTATGTGCCAAAAATTACAGTGATGTGGCTATGTAAATACCACTTAAGTATGTAAAGGTCAAAAAGTTAAAATAATGGTCATGGAAGAAAACACAGCTCCTTTGGTTCTGATCTGTGTTTTGGAGTTTTGAGTTCAATAGCGTTTAGTGTTTTGGGTGGGATTCAGCCTCTAAGATATAGATGTAGATATATAGATATAAATGATATACATACACATCACCAGTTGTTCCACAGTGCACTTTATATTAAAGATTTTAAAGAAGAACTTTAAAATCAGCAGTAAAAAAATTCCTTGATCTATATCTTCAGTTAAAATCCACCTTGGGTTAGAAAAATCTAATGCATGCAACTTCAGCTTAATTTTGCTAGAGTATGAAAAGGCTGAATATGAGACGTGTATTTGTAAAAAAAAGGAAAACATTGTTAATGTCAGCATTTTGTTTTTCTTACAAATAGCAGCTCATGTAAATAACATTTGGAGGTTTTAGTTTGTCAATAACTTTTTCAAATGCTCAATTTAATGAAAATTCTGACATTAAGGAGTAGAAGAAAGGTGACCTTGTATGATATCTCTTGCTTTGACTAGAATATCAGTTATTCTTTCTATGCTAAATTGTGGAAATATTAAAAATGTTCATAATTCCTAATCCTGCTCATAAGAATATTTTTTCTATAACATAAATAATAGAAAAGGGATCTTAGTATGTGCCTCAAAACAAAAATTACTAAATTACTAAAATGACACTGCTTTTTTGCATCTGGATTGAAGTGTTTAAAATATATGTGGTAAAGGTGACTTTCTTGAATGAGACATACATTCTAATTTTAAAAGGGAGAAATCCACATAGTAAAATTTACAGTATTCAGAGAGCAATGGTGACAACTTTTATTATAATGTGTTACATTATAATAAAATGGTGAATCTATAGTGAAGATAAAGAGAAACATATTTGAAATAGGTAATGGAAAAAAAATGTTAAGGTTTTAAGATACAAATATGCATTCAAGCAAATAAATATACCAAAAAATTAAGTTAATGGATGTTTTGTGCAGAATTCTAAAGACAGAGTATTGCCATAAACCTTTAAAGAATAAGGTGCCAAGGTGGAGTGTCTTCTGCAAGATGTTGATCATCCTAAACTACCTAGATTTCTACATTTCTTTGAGGTGGAAAAGCATTTCAGTTATCGCTGAGTGCTAGATCCTCAGCTACTCCTAGTACTCATTGTACCACTTCAGCAGATCTTGCTTTAAGGCAGCAGCTGGGGATTCTTGTAACATAGGGGAATCATGAAGTTGTACAGTAGGGGGTGGAGGGGGGGGGGGAGGGTGTTATTCTGGGTGGCCTAGGAATGCAGCTGAGGAAAGAGACGGGTCAGTTCATGGTATCATTTTGTATAGCTGAAAAGTGTTAACAACCTATTATCCACTGGCACAAAATCAAGTGGCTGTTCAACCTTGTACTTGAGCTGTTTTAGCCTGTGACTACTTCTATGCTGACCTAATAGAGCGTTTGTCCACATTACACCTCTCTTGTTACCACATAACATTTTTCCTGTGTCCATGTGACAAAAATTGTCATTAAGCTAGCTAAATAGTGTCTGTATATCCATGTTGTCAGCTGATTTTATCATTTTAGATTTTTTTTATCATGGTAATTTAAAACACCTCTGCCATGTTTTATTTTTAGCTCCTGAATTTCTTCCATAAGTGTTATTTTATCAGTTTAAATTTTCAATGCGGATCTCGCTTATACCCGAAAACATGATTTTCCCTGCTTTGCAACTATTACACCACAAGGTGCCACTTGGGTTCACTCAGTAATCCATGAAAATCCATTGAATCTCTATTGTAATACTTCAACAGGACTCCAGGGGCTAATCTTGAAAATTTTTACTGGTGATTTAGTTCAAGGTTCAGATCAATGAAAAATAATCCCTGTATTCACATGTATTTCATGGCAAAGATCAAATTGTTATGGGTCAGGCAGTTCAAGACTAAGGCTAATTAAAATTACTTTTTGTTGGACTGGGTTTTTGGTTTTTGGTTTGGCAGGGTTTGGAGGGACAGGTCAGGAGTGAGGGGGACTGGCAGGGCTGGGAGGGTAAGGGTAACCTGGGTGGTAAATGTAACCCAAGTTGTACTCAGATGAGGTACCCCCTCTCCAATTGAAGGGATTTAGCAGGTATTAGTGCAATATGGGAGGGGTATCCACTTATGGGGGAACAGCTCTCCTCCTATCCCCTATAGAGTAGAGATGAGACCAATTGGAACTTAACCATATATGGGTTTAATAGGGAAAGAACAGGGTGAAATATAACATGTATGTGGGGGGCAAGGGGACCCTTGGAGGTGGGATAGAAGCGGTGAGGGGAACCCACTCCCCAATGGGGACTCCCTTTTCCAAGTAGCTCAACCCCCTGGGTGCCTTGGCCAGGAATCAAACCCAGGTCTCTGACATGGCAGGTAAAAGCTGTATTACTGAGCTATCAATGTCCAGACTGTCAGCTCTATCTCCATGCTTTAGTACCACCAAGATCCTCTGTGTGCTGTCTGCACACTATGCTTCCCGGCTTCATACCAAAGGGGGAACAGAAAGAACCCGAGCTGCTGCCTGCAACTCAGGGCTTTGATGCCTCTGGGATCCACTGCACACCACTCCTGGGAGGTTAGGGGGCTACAGATCAAGAGTGAAGGGCACTGGCAGTGTAAGGTGTGGGCTGTGTTAAACTGTTATATGTGGCCATTGCACTCAGCTCTGGGGTATACCTCAGCCCTCCCCACACACTGTTATATGCAGCTGTTACACCCCAGAGCTGTAAGTATGTCTGCCATTCCCGTGCATGATTATATGTGGCTATTACACTCCAGAGTTAGGGCTACCCCATGCCATAACACACTGGGGATCCCGGACCTCATCCAACCCTCTGATCAATACCTCATCCATGTGGGAATGAATGACTTGGCCAGGGAGAGCCCAGACAACATCATAAGTGACTACAAGGCTCTAGGGGCCAAGCTCAAGGAGATGGGGGCACAGGTAGTTTTCTCTTCTATTTTTCCAGTAAGCAGACGTGGATGGCACCATGAGGCATGCATCAGTGAGATCAACCAGAGGCTTCAGAGCTGGTGTTACCAGGTGGGCCTTGGGTTTTTGGACCATGAGCCACATTTCTACACAGAGGACATGCTTGGGTGGGATGGGCTTCATCTCTCCCTGAAAGGTAAGTGTGTTTTTTCATCTAGGCTGATTGATCTCATACAGTGAGCTTTAAACTAGGTTCACAGGAGATGGGGATGCAAAGGAACATGAGGACACTTCACTGTCAAGCCAGGGGACATGTGCAGGTAGTACTCAGATAAGTGACAGGGGCCAGGGCAGGCTTAGGAACAAGGGAGTGGCACATGCACCTACAGGAGGCCTCAAATGTCTCTACACAAATGCTTGAAGCATGGGAAATAAGCAGGAGGAACTCACCCTCCTGCTAGCTAGCAAAAACCCAGACCTAGTGGGGCTCACGGAAACCTGGTGGGATTCTACCCATGACTGGGCAGTGGACATCAAGGACTACAGGCTGTACAGGTGAGAGAGCAGGGGAAAAAGGGAGGGGTGTAGGGCTACACTTCAAAAAGCAACACACATCCTCGATGATCAGGATGGGGTCAGAGGAGAGGCAAACTGAAGTGCTCTGGGTAAGAATGCAAGGGGGTCATGAGGAAAGAGACTTGATAGTGGGTGTGTACTACAGACTGCCTCACCAGGGGGATGAGCTGGACCTGGAATTCTCAGATCAGCTCATGGAGGCTGTAAAGTCAAGGGATGTGTTGTCATGCATGACCTAAACTACCCATATATCTGCTGGGAGGAGCAGTCAGCCAGGTCTGACTGCTCACATAGGTTCCTAGTCAGCATACAGGACCTCCATCTAACCCATGAGGTGCATAGTCCCACCAGGGGAAATGCCTTGCTGGACTTGGTTCTTGCCACAGGCAACAACCTGGGTGAGGGGTCTGCGGGTACTCAACCACCTGAGTGACAGTAATCATTGCCTGCTGGAATTTACTATCCAGCACAGGGTGGTGAAAGCAAGCAGTATGACAAAAATCCTTGATTTCAGAATGGCCGACTTCAATGAACTAAGATTAGTAGGAGAGGCATTGTGATCTCAGAGCTTCAATGAGATGGGAATCCAAGACGGATGGTTGTTTCTCGAGGAGATGATCCTCTGAGCTCAAAAGGAGTCAGTCCCAATGTGCACCAAGCTGGGCTGTTGCTACCCCCCCCCCCCCCCCAGTGGCTTGGCAAAGGCATCCAGGAATGCCTGAGGACAAACAAGGAGACATAAAAACAGTGGAAGCAAGGGGCTATGACCAAGGAAGATTACACCTCCATTGCTCATGTTTGCAGGGAGGCTGTTAGGAAGGCCGAGGCAGAGATGGAGCTAGGGCTATCAACCAGAATTAGGGATAACAAAAAGTCCTTTTTCAAATACATAGGGAGTAAGAAGAAGGCACTGGGTAATGTGGGGCCCCTACAGGATGGGCTTGGCAATCTGGTGATTACAGCAAATGAAAAAACTGACCTCTTTAATGAATTATTTGCCTCCATATTCCTGAACAGGGACTGGGACATTTCTTCTACTAGGATTATGGACAGACCCAGGGGAGGTACCACCATGCCTAGGGTGCGGGACAACCTAGTTAGGGAAATTTTGGAGGGGCTGGATGTGTTTAAATCAGTAGGTCCAGATGCTCTTCACCCAAGGGTGCTGAGGGAATTGCTGGTGGTCATAGTGGGGCATGGCTGTATGAGCGCTCGTGGGGCTCTGGCCAGGTACCAGAGGATTGGAAAAGGGCCAATGTGGTCCCAATTTACAAGAAGGGGAGAAAGGAGGACCCTGGCAATTATAGGCCAGTCAATCTTACCTCAGTTCTTGGAAAGACCTTTGAGAAAATTATCAAGGAGCACATCTCCAGGGGTCCAGCAGGGGTCGTAGTGTACAGAGGCAACCAACATGGGTTCATTGAGGGCAGGTCCTGCCTGACTAACTTGGTTTCCTTTTATGATCAGGTCACAAAGTCCTTGGATGAGGGCATTGAGGTGGATGTGGTCTTCCTGGACTTTAAGAAGGCCTTTGACACTGTTTCCCACCACATATTCTTTAAAAAAAACTAGGTGACTACAGCACTGATGCCTACACGGTCAGATGGGTGGCAAATTGGATAGATGGTTGCACCCAGAAAGTGGAGGTGGAGGGACCATTTTCGACCTGGAGGTATGTGGTCAGTGGAGTTCCCCAGGGTTCGGTCCTGGGGCCTGTACTGTTCAACATATTTATCAGTGATCTGGATGTGGGTGTGGAAAGCATGCTGTCCAAATTCACTGAGAAAACCAAGATGTGGGGTGAGGTGGGCTCTTTGGAAGGGAGGGACAGAACCCAGCTAGATCTAGACAGTTTACAGAGGTGGGCGGATGAGAATAGGATAGAATTTAGCACAGACAAGTGTAGGGTACTGCATCTATGAAGAAGAATCCAATAACACACCTATAGGCTGGGGAACACCCCTCTTGTTAAAACAGTGGCAGAAAGGGATCTTGGAGTCATCATTGACTCCAGGATGAACATGAGCTGCCAGTGTGAGGAAGTGGTCAGTAAGACTAACCGCACATTGTTGTGCACCTACAGATACATCACAAGTAGGTCCAGGGAGGTTATCCTCCCCCTCTATGTGGCATTTGTCAGGCCACAGTTGGAGTAGTGCATCCAGTTCTGGGTGCCGCACTTCAAGAGGGATGTGGCTAGCACAGAGAGAGTCCAGAGGAGGGCCACTTGCATGGTCAAGGGGTAGTGGGTCAGGCCTTACGAAGAGAGGGGATCTGGTGGCTGTCTACAAACTCACCAGGGAGGACCAGCAGAAATTGGGTGAGGCGCTGTTGCCCTGGGCACCACCGGGGGTTACTAGGAATAACGGCCATAAATTGTTAGAGAGAAGGTTCAGGCTGGACATCAGGAGGCATTACTTTATGGTTAGAGCTGCCAGGCTCTGGAACAGACTCCTGAGGGAGGTGGTGCTCTCTCCTACCTTGGGGGTCTTCAAGAGGAGGCTGGACAGATATTTGGCTAGGGTGTTATGACCCCAGCACTCGTTCCTGCCCAGGGTAGGGGGTCAGACCTGATGATCTGTTTAGGTCCCTTCTGACCCTAGGCACTATGAAACTATAAGTGCCTCTCTTGGACACCCCTGACCATATGGGCTGGACCAGGGAGTGTTTCCAGAAGTAATCCCAGCCCAAAAAACAGCCCAGTTCCAGGAAAACCAGAAAACTAGAAAAAAACACAGAGGCATGGTGCAGAGTGGCCCAAGAAAGAATCTCCACCTCTAATCCCAGTCCAAAAGAATTTCCTTGTTTGATCCTGTATACTGCAACGGGGTTGCAGAGCAGGGCCTTTATGCCTCGTCTGTCAGCTTTGCCAGGGTGTTGATTTTAGGGTGAGCCCACTGGTCACCCAGATATTTCCCTCACTACCAGGACAGCTCCCCCTGACACTGACCATAGTAGCAGACCATGGTACTGGCTCCTCATCTCTCTGGACAAAACCATGTCAATCAAGGACTGACCCAGATGTGCCCAGGTTTGGCACGTAAAGGCTACATATAACAGTGTATGGTAAGGGCTGTGGTGAAATGTTATACGGCAAAAGCTTTGTTATCCACATGGGAAATGGTGGGGTACTGGATAATCAAATATGCCGGTTACCGGAGAGGCCTGAACAGGCATCTTTGCCTGTTTGGACTGCCGCCCCTCACGCCACATCCGGTGTGCTGCCGCCCCTCCCGCTGCATCAGTATGCTGGGGGACAGGGAGGGGGGCCCCCAGCACACTGGGGAAAGGCTGCTATGCCCTGGGCTGTGAGAGCTCAGCAGCACAGGATGCTTTGCCCTGGGCCATGGGGGCTCAGTGAAACTGGAAGTGCTACAGTAGGCGCTTCTGGTTTTGCTTTTGTTGCATCGACTGGCATACCGGTTAGTAGAGCATGCCAGTTTGTAAGGTGCTGGATAATGCGGCTTTTACTGCATGTGGCCATTGCATCCAGCTCTGCGGTGTCTCTCAGCCCTCCCCATACACTGTTATATGTAGCAGTGACATCCCAGAGCTGGGTGCATCTCTGGCCTCCCCATGCATTGTTATATGTGGCTGTTACACCCCAGAGCTAGGACCCCCCAATGCCATGCCTCTGGCACTGGAGACTCTCCTGGATACCCCTGACCATGTGGGCTTGCCCAGGAAGGATTTACACCTGTCATCCCAGCCCCCAAACCAATTCCTTATTCAAGCCCATATACTTATTACAGTGTACGTGGGGGGCTGTCAATCAGGCCACGCTTTGGGCCAGTGAGAAGGCCAGTTACTGCTAGCCAAGGTTCCCTGCTCCACACCACCATGGTCATTGTGGGGGGTGGGGGGAGGAGGCTGTGTGGTGCAGATGTTCCTTGACCTTCAGTAGAGGCAGGTAGTTTGAAATTCAGTGAGAAAACCCTAGCATGTGGCCTGGGGAACCCCAAAACAGTGGATAGTGAGAGCAGGCCACTCACTGTGAACAGGGGGTCCACCATTGCCTCAGGCCCAGGTAGAGGGGGGACTGGCAGGGAATTTTGCAAGTGAAATGTTCCTGGGATCTCAGAAATGTGGCAGGTGGGTGACTGATGAACAGAGCAAATAAAGTGCATGGCTTGCCAAGTGCAAGTCACAGCTAAGCAGGCTTTTGCCCGTTCTGGAAGAGAAGCCTAACATGGAGCATTGGGTGCATGTGGTACGAGTTGGGTAGCTCGGGGTAATTAATCATGGAGTAGGCCTTTGGCATACTGGAAGGTAATGCAGGAATGGGGATCTGTCTCTGGGAACTGCTTGCTAGGGCATGGCTTCTTCTATTCCTAATGCAGCAAGTGACAAGAAAACAATAATACTGCTGGCCCTAGAACAGTCACATCTATAGGAAACTGCATGATTTATTGAACTGGGCTGGTGTCTGTTCAAACTCCTGGAAAGTCAGGTTCAGAGGTCTGCCTCAAGGCACAGATTAATGAGAGCTGTAACCTGAGCTGGGGAGGAACCAGAACTGATATCCAAATAGGGTTACTGTGAAATGCCAATAGGACAATGCACTGCCAGATTTCAAGTCTCCCCCCAAAAAGCAGACCTGGGGGTCCTTGGACTCCGCAGCATAACATGACAAAAACCAAGTCTGACTATGAAAATAAAAATAAATAAATAAAATTGCTCAATCAAAAACAGCATAGTCACTGACTCCTCACGGTTTGGGATGCCTCTCACTTCCAATCCGCAGCCCCTGCCCTCCCCTCCCCTCCCCCCAACCCCAGCACTGCCAGTGCCCTTCACTCCCAACCTGCAACCTCTACCCACAAGCCCTGCCAGCACCCTCATCCAGGGCCCAAGTGCCCCAGCCAAAAAGCAGCTTAATTGGAGCACTGCTAATGCAGACAAAACAATTCAAAGGGGTCCTGGGTTTTTGGTTGTAGCTGTGCTGGTCTAAAGACATAAGCAGGCAGGGTTCTTTGAGTAGATGTGATCTATGGGGAGTCTCTGTTGTTCTGAGACTCCAAGAAATGAAAGAAGCTAAAAGTGTGGCAGGATGTCAGTGAAAATGTAAATAGGTTTGGCACTCCAGGATTTGGCCAGAATCACTCAACTGGTTTTACAGGTTCTGATGAGGAATCTTAAGGTAATGGTCTGAGAGGGGATGGGAAATAGTCCTCTCCAGTCCAACAGGAGGCACAATATACAACAATCACACAGAAAACATTATCATGCTTTACAACCAAGCCGCTGCCCCCAACCCTGCTGGTGCCCCTCACCCCACTCACTCCTGCTGGGGTGGCCCTAGCTCTGGGTTGTAATGGCCACTTATAACAATGAATGCAGAGGGCAGAGATGCACCCATCTCTGGGGTGTAACAGCTCCATGTAAGAGTGTATGGGGAGGCCTGAGATACACCCCAGAGCTGGGTGCAATGGCCACATACAACAGTTTAGCACAGCCCGCACCATACACTGTTATACATGGCCATTATAAAGCAGAGCTGGGTACATCACAGGATCCAAGCCTCTCCAAGAGTGTGTGACTCTCCCCTTCCTGCAGTGGCCTGGGGGTTGTGGCATGAGCACATGAGAGGATGGTGTTTGGCACAGGCAACACCCCTCCGCCCCAGCTCTGCCTGTGTCCCTCACTCTGAACCTGAAGCCCCCCACCCCGTCAGCCCTGCCAGTGCCTCTCATTCCTAGCTAATCTGCAGCCTCCCAGCCCAGCTGGTGCCCCTCACTCCTGACCTGCATCCCCCTGCCCTTCCAGCCCCCTCCCCCCAAAACCTTGCCAGCACACCTCACTCCCTACCTGAAGCCTCCTTCCCCTTCAGCCCAGCTGGTTCCCCTCAATCCTGATCCACAGCACCCTGCACTCCCAGAAAGAGGCAGCAGTATGACTGTCAGGCAGAGCAATGGCAAGCAGAGGGTGGCCAAAGAAGGACAGGGACATGCTGCTGGGGACAAACATAGTCTTAGAAGGAAGAGGAATACCAAAGAAAAAGAGCAAGCTTGGGGGGTAGAGGACGGGGGGGAACCATTATTGAAGGGATGTGGTTGTAAGCTGGGGGTATAAGACTGCAAGTGATGATGATCCACCAATACAGCAGTTAAAAGATTGACATGAAAATAGACTAAGTGATCTGATACATAACATGTTAACTACTGATTCAGCATGAGTCATTTTTAAAGGATGCATTATAACTATGAAATAAGTGGGGCTGAGGACCATGGTAACTAATATCCTTTTTTCACACGTCTAGTGCAGAAGGTGTACACATCTGTTAGGCCAGATATAAATGTTGCACTTGTTGCACAGCAGGGTTGCAGCAAGTGCAAAAAATGCTCTACAGCCATAGCTGAATAGATGGTCATGGTGCATAGTGTGTATAAGAAATGGTGGAGCCCACTCTAAAGTAATCCCAGATGGATGTGGTATCAGAATACAGTGCTGTACGTTAGAATGTTGTATTGAACACCTATGCTGGATCCCATCTTAAATCAAGGTAGGCCACATTCCACTGACATCCAGTGGAGCATTGCAGCACCCCTCCACTCCCACCCCTCACAGGGCAGCAGTCTAGTCTAGGTTGGCCTACTCCCAGTCTCTCACTGACTAAAGGTGGTGAAACCCCTGTTTCCAAGCTCCACTCTTGTTCCCTTCAGCCAGCTGCGAGCTGCAGTGTGTCTTGGGTGGGGGGACAGGGTCTGTGTTCCAGTATTACTCCCAGTTCCAGCCCTGTGGTATTCACATCCCTGGGCCTCCCCCACCACCCTGTAATGAAGCACCTCACAGACCTGATGCTGAGACTGAAAGAACCCCCCAACCAAAAGGAAGACCTAGATTGGGAATTCAATAGGGAACTGTTCAAAGCCGCATGCTCCTGATGCTTGATCATCATGGGGGACTTCAACTTCCCTGGCATCTCTTGGGATGAGTGCACAGACAAATATGAAAGGTCATGTAGTTTTCTCACATGCACTGATGACCTTTACCTAATCCAGGAGGCCTATGGGCTAACTTGGGAAGGGACATTGCTGGACCTGGTCCTGGCCAACAGGGAGGACTTGGTGAGTGATCTGTAGATCAAGGGGAAGCTTGGTGACTGTGACCATGAATTGGTCACCTGCTTAGTTCACCAAAGAGCAGGCAAACCCCTCCATAAACCATAAGTCCTTAATTTTGGGAAAGCCGACTTCTGCAAACTGAGAGATCTGGTCAGTCAGGCAATCAGAGGCCCTACCCCGCCTCCCCACCACAGGAAAGGGAGTACATGAGGAATGGTCATCACTCAAAAACATAATACTTGAATCACAGGGCAAAGCTATCCCTTCTCTCAAGAAATGCAGTCAATGGGCAGGAAAGCCCCTATGGCTGAGTAAGGAACTGTTGGACCTCATTAAGCTCTGAAGAGTAGCCTACACCAGCTGGAAAACAGGAAGCATTAACAAAGAAGATTACTCTGCACTCACCCACACCTGCAGAGAGTGGTCGAGAAAAGCCAAGGCACAAACTGAACTTAGGCTAGCTACGGGGATCAAGAACAACAAAATATCCTTCTTCAGATATGTGGGAAGTAAAAAAAAAACAAGGATAGTATTTGGGCCCCTGAGAGATCCAAGAGGGCAAATGACATCAGGTGCCTAAGAAAAAGCCAGTCTCCTAAATTACCTTTTTGCATCAATTTTTCACCTTCCCACAAGGATCACAGTACCAAGAATGGCACAAAACAATTTATGAGCAGGTGACAGGTCCAAAATGGATGTGGATCTGGTGAGGGAACACCTTGAGAAACTGGACATTCACAAGTCCGTAGGCCTAGATGGAATGCACCCAAGGGTCTTGAAAGAGCTGGCAGACATTATTGCATCTCCCCATGGCAGGGATATTTGAAAAATTGTGGTGATCAGGCGAGGTCCTGGATGACTGGAAAAGAGCCAACATGTTCAATCTACAAGAAAGGGAGAAGGGATGACCTGGGGAACTATAGACATCCATCCCTGGAAAAATCCTGGAGAAAATTGTCAAGGGATCCATCAATGCCAGACTAATAGAAGGGAAACTTCTGAATGCCAGCCAACATGGCTTTGTGACTGGCAGGTCTTGCCCGACCAACTTCATCTCCTTCTGTGGCCAGGTAACATATGTCCTGGACAAGGGAGATGATGTGGACGTCATACATCTGGACTTCAAGAAGGCCTTTGACCTAGTTCCCCACGTTGTCCTCATAGTTAAGCTGGGAAACTATGGCCTTGATAATCATATGGTCCAATGGCTAGGCAACTGGCTACGGGGTCAGACCCAAAGCGTACTAATTGAAGGGAGCAAATCAAAGTGGCTCAGGGTTACCAGTGGAGTCCCTCAGGGCTCAGTACTCAGGCCAGTACTCTTTAACATTTTCATCAACGATCTAGGTTTAGGAGTCAGATGTGAACTGGACAAGTTCACAGACAATACCAAATTATGGGGGAGGGCCATCACACTGCAGGACAGGTTGGGAGTACAGGCTGACTTGGACACATCCTCAATGTGGGCCGACCAAAACTGGATGGCCTTCATTGCAGGAAGAACCCTCAGCATGCTTACAGGCTCAGCAGTGCTACGCTCACTAGCACCATGTCTGAAAGGGACTTGGGAGTCTTGATTGACCACAAGATGAATATGAGCCAGCAATGTGATGTGGTGGCAGGCAAAGCTAACCAAACGCTAGTGTGCATCCACCGATGCATCTCAAGCAAAACCAGTGAAGTCATCCTCCTGCTTTACTCAGCCCTGGTGAGATCTCAGCTGGAGTACTGTGTCCAGTATTGGGCCCCTCACTTCAGGAAAGATGTGGAGAAGCTTAAGAGAGTCCAGAGGAGAGCCACTCATATGATCCAAGGCCTGGAAAGAAGGCCGTGCAAGGAGAGGCTGAGGGACTTGGGACTCTTCAGTCTGGAGAAGAGAAGGTTCAGGGGGGACTTGGTGGCAGCCTACAACTTCGTAAGGGGGGTACGTCAGGACCTGGGAGAACACCAGAACTCCCCAAGGGATTACAAGGTCTAACAGCCATAAACTCCAGGAAGACCAATTTAGACTGGATATAAGAAAAAGTTCTTTATGTTGCATGTGTCCAGGGTCTGGAACAAACTCCCCCAGAGGTGGTGCAAGCACCTACTCTGGACTCCTTCAAAAAACTGCTGGATTTATTTCTTGCTGGGGTCACTTAATCCCAGCTGACTTCCCACCTATGGTGGCAGGGCTGGACCTGATTATCTCATGAGGTCCCTTCCAGCCCCTAATGTCTATGAAATCTATGAAATCTATGAAACCCACCACATGCAAGCACAGCTCCATGGGAGCCTGGCCCTTGCAATGGCAACCCACAGACCTCAGCATGACCCTTACCCCAGCATGACCTGGTGCAGGCAGGTCACCTCTGCTGGCTTGGAGTAGCAGGGGGTAGAAGATCAGGCCTAGGTCTACATGGAGGAGACCTGTGGCTTCTGAGCTCAGGCTCTGCTGGCAGGTACATGGCCCTTGAGCACCTGGCATGCTGCAAGGCTTTTTTTTGGCATGTAGTTCCAGGGTTCCCCTTCTTCATATGGTGTCAGATATCAGCTTCCAAATCTATGAGCCATAGTCTGGTATTATTGCTTGGTGTGCAGATTCCATCTACCCTGTGTGGGCATCTGTAAAGATTGCAGCTTTCAATAATTCTGTCACCCTTACATTAAAGAAAGAACTCAAATTCAAAGAACCATATTATCTGAATATGGATGGAGAAATTGAAATCTGACCAACTCTAAAATAACTCCAAGATCAGACACAGCAGCCTTGTCAAATATAGGATTTTAATCTCAAGGGAAATGTAATTAGCCATGTTACTTTGAATGCAGGCAGAAGGCAAGGTAGTTTTGCACCTTATAGACTAACTAAATCAGAGATGTGTAGCATGAATTTTTGTGAGCCAGAGCTCATTTCATCAGATGCTGTGAAAGGATACACACAGAACAGTGTATCAAATAGGAAGAGTGATTAGAATATAAAAGACAGAGAAGGCAGGGAGAAAGGAGAGAGGGAGAAGACTGGGCAGTACTAGGAAAGGCAAACAAGTAATAATACAAAGGGGTCAAAAATGCTAATCCAAGTCACAGGATACGATTCCATAGGATAAGATTCCCTGTTTGGTGTCTATATATATAGCACACTGACCTGGAGTCTGTCAGGAGGCAGGCTGCCAATCAAAAACTGAGATCCAGGTCAGGCAGCACCCAGCCCAGGCCTCCTCAAAAGTCTCTCAGTGGTGGCAAAGTGTGTTTTGGGATGAACCAAAAAGGATTTTCACCCATAATCCTAGGTGGTGCTCTGGGTGTTCTGTAGTACCAGGGGGCACTGCCAGGGTAATCCAGCAGTGCCCAGGTGGAGTGCAAGGGTGACCCAGTAGGTCACATCTGTATCACCTGGGCACAGCTGAGTTACCCATGCACCTCATCCAAACACCATGCATCCAGAACACCAGGTCAGGGCACCGATGGGTCTCCAGGGCACCCCATCCAAGTACCACTGAGTTTCCCAGGCAGTGCTGTGTCACTGGGGCACACCATTAAGCACAGACAGGATCCCAGGCACCACACCTGGACACCCCTGCAGCACACAAGCATGCCAGTCAGATACCACTGAGTCACACAGACACTGGCAGGTCACCTGGGCACTGGACCTGGGCACCACTGGGTCACCCAGGCAACCAACCCAGGTAATGCCAGGTCCCTGGGCACCACTGGGCCACACAGGCACTGCCAAATCACCTGGTCACTACACCTGGGTGCCACCGGTTCACTCAAGCACCCAACTGAGCACCTTGGAATCAACCAAGCACCCAACCCGGCCACCACCAGGTTTGGTGTTTGTATACAATGCTGTAGGAATAGATTTCAGACAGGAATAGTCTGACCAGTCATTTCATTTCTGTTCACACTTCCCCTTAACTAAATTTAGCACAACACACTGACCTGCCAGCCTCTCCATGAGTCCATAAACCTGGCAGCAGGGAAGCGGTTAAGTTTCTGTCTTATGTTACTTGGTCTAATGCCTGATAGAAGAGGGAGTACATCTGTGTGCGTAAGTTGTGCAGACTGTTGTGAGTTTCTGTGCACTGTTAAGTACACTGTTGAGCTTTTTAGTGCAACAACTTCTGGACCGTACAGGAGCACAATATTCTGCTAAGGCATGTACCACCGCAAGTGTGGGGTTTCTGAGCACAGCTCTTTGAAGTTAGCACACCATGCAATGCTGGCTAAATATGTTAAGGCAGCTACCTGCACAGAGACTTTACTGCTGAACTTCTGAATGTGATGTTTATAGGCGAGGGAATAGTCTAATATGACCTCTTCATAGGCTACTCTGATATTCAGTGTGCTTGTGGTTCAATGATTGTCCAGGTGAAAGAGTGATAATATTGATTTATTGATGCTCCCCCACTGATACTGTGCCTTTCAACACTGCCAGGTCTTTCAGCACACAAAGCTGAGGCACTAGGGGCGTTACTGTTGTCAGGGGCTTATCAGTCTGTGTTACACTGAATGGAAATATAAATATGGTCAATTGGCAGCTGGCTGCTTTAGTTATCAAACTTCAACTCAGGAATGCATTGCTTTCCTGAGAGAGGCCTGTGCATTTTTGTGGAACTACTTAACCCAAACTGGCCCCCAAACAGACAAAAAAAGGCATGGAAAAAACATTTTTGAGCCCCACAGCCAAGGTATAACCAACAGTCACAACTGTGGGTTTTTGCCTCTGGGTGCCATCACCACAGTGCCTTTTGACAGAGCACCTACATATTAGCAGGTGCAGAGCAGCAGGAATGGGAAAATTCCTCCTAGCAACTGCCCCCCCCCCCCCGCCCCAAGCCCTTCGTTCCTCTCCTCCTAGAGACACTTGAACAAGCCACTCAGGCCCAGGAATGCACTCTGAAGGGCCAAGAATAAGGTCTCCAGATGGCCATCCCAATGTCTGAGGGAGGCCACATGCATCACTATAGAGCTGAGGGAGGTGCACCATCAGGATAAGGAGTTTATGTACAGGGTCAAAGACTACTTGGGATCCAGCTAGGACACCCCTAAGTGGCATCAGTGCCACTTCCTGCAGAGAGACTGTAGCCCTCTGAGGCCAAAGTATTGGAAAGACTGATGCCCAGTTCCCCATAGCATGGCAATATGGAGCAACGTGACCAGGGGTCCCATGAAAGGGACCCTGGATGGCACCCAAGGGGGAATGCTCCACACTATGAAACTATAAAACACCACGCTTTGATTGGGAGATGTTGGGGAGGCGGGGAGGCTAGAACAGGAGATGTGGCATATGGAAGCCACTGACCTATGGTCCAAGGAGCCAGGAAGGTGTCTAGCAGGGCCCACTCCAGGGAGCAATAGCAGGGGAGGGGAGGAGGACCAAGCTATCTGAGACCTGATTCCAGGGCTGGAAGGGACACCAACCACCTTCTAGGACCAACTCGCTAGCACCAGTCACTGGCAATCACCAGCATAGGTGCAGGCTTCCCAAGAAGTTCCAGGACAGTCCCTGAAAGGACCGGGATTGCTCAGAACTGGGGGAGGGGTGCAGCCCACTAGCCTGACAGGCCAGGCCACTCTGAGCCTGGGTCCTGCTGTCAGGGAGGGGTGCAGCATCTGCAGGGATAAGCAGCCCCTTGGGCTTGGGTCCAAGTTCCAAAGCAAGCAGCATTCCATTTTTTCTTTATTATGCACATAAAAATATTAGCATTTGCAACATTTAATGAAAAAGTGGTGCATCAGTTTATGCACATCATTTCCCCTGCTTGCCCAAAGTTTTGTGTTTGTTGAGTTGATCCCCCATGGCTTCCACCTCCCCTCTTCCCCCTGTAACATCACAACCACCAAGTGCAGCCAGGGTCTTTCCCTACTCTCTTAATGTTCACTGAAAAGACAGCTCCACATTTCAGAGTGGACAACATTCTACAATTTTTTTCTTTAATAAATGCACTAAAAATTTGGCAACTTCAACATTTGATTAAAATTAGTCAAGTCTCTTCTTCGGGCTGCATTGTCCTGCACCCTGGTGTGTGCCCCTAGTGGGGGTTGGAGACGGAGAGGGGCTGCAGGCAGCACTGCCCAGGATGTGGGGGCACAGGAGCCCAAGGCTGGAGACCCCTGGCCTGGTGGCAGGCCAGGGGCACTCAAAGTCCTCCAGCCCTACTTATCTGGGGAGGACTCTGAGTCCATGCAGGTGAGGAGGTAGTCAGCCAGGGCTTTGCAGATCCTTTTAGTCTGATACTGTGCAGGGCCAGGGCCACCAGCATCACTGGGGGTCTTTCCCTATCCCCCATCCCTGTGCTGCAAAAGCTCATGGTGACAGCCCAGCTCATAATTGAAGTGCTCCTTTTGGCGGTTCAGCTGCCCCCTATAGGGAAGCTGAGCTAGAGCAGGAGGGGATAGGCTAGGCCCTTGATGACGATTGAGAGGGAATAATGATGTCCCTGATGATGAAACTGGGGACTCCAAGCACATAACACCCATCCTCCATCAGCCTAGGGAACAGGGAGTTGAGAAAGACATGGGTATCATCCATGTGAAAATCAGTGGCTCAATTGTGCCCTGGACACCTGTGTTCTATGTGTGTTTGTGTGTGTGCGCATGCCCCAGATGCCTGGGTTCTCTGTGTTTCTGTGTCTGTCTGTCTGTCTCTGCCAGACATCTAGGTTTGTGTGTGCATGTGTATCATGGACCCCTGGATTCCATGCATATACATAACCCAGTTGTCCAACACACACACACACACACACACACACACACACACACACACACACACACGGCAAGTACAGGGTGTGCTAGGTAGCCAGCTGTGTGGGATGGCCAGCTGGTGGCTTGTGGCCATGATGAACCACTGCTACATCAGGTCCAGGTAGGTGGCCATGATGTCTTGCAGCCTCCAATGAGAGTCACACAAGGGTGACCAACAGGACCCACCATAGCTCCTTGGTCTTGCTGCTTGGGAGCAAGGGCTGTGAAATGAAGGTCACAAGTCACAATGGCAAGGGTTTGGGAGCATGGTGGCCCATGCCCAGCCATCATGCCACCAATATGGGGTGGCTCAGCCATTCAGCTCTGTTTGGGAGTCTTTGGCAGCCCAGGGAACCTGTGAAGCACACTGGGAAGCATGCAGGAGCTCCCACCACCTGCTGTGCTCAGGACATGCAGGCAGACTCTGAGCCCCACCCCACCAAAGGGCTAACATCTGCTCTGTTTACTCCTGACCTAACCTTGGGCACTTACAGTAAAGCTCAAATGTTAGGGCACTTCTTCCTCAGGCTTCCTGAATGCCTGTACTTAGCCTTAGTTACTGGTACAGGATCTGTAACCTGAAGATACACACTATTTCCAGTTTAATCCAGTAACTCCAGTATAAATCAATTTTGACACTTCCATCTCAGTATAGACAGAGATACTTGTTATTGGGGTGTGATGTTAGGGCAGGCAAAGCCCCCTACAATAGCTCCAACCATATGAGTGCAAGCATTGCTCCAGGCTCATGCCAAAGGCTGCACCAAGTCATCCCATCTGTAATTTCATAGTTTCATAGTTTCATAGTTGGTAGTGTCAGAAGGGACCTGAGCAGATCATCAAGTATAACCCCCTGCCATGGGCAGGAAAGCAACCCCGGCGAGGTGTTTATCTAGCCTCCTTTTGAAGATCCCCAATATAGGAGCGAGCACCACTTCCCTTGGAAGTTGGTTCCAGATCCCAGCCACCCTGATTGTGAAGTAGTGCTTCTTGATGTCCAGCCTAAACCTACTCTCAGTCAACTTACGGTCGTTATTCCTAGTTACTCCTGGTAGTGCTCTGGGAAACAGGGTCTCTCCTGTTCCCCGCTGGTCCCCCTTGGTAAGTTCATAGACGGCCACCCCGTCAGCCCTCTCTTGTGGAGGCTGAACAGGTTCAGGTCCCGTAGCCCTTCCTCATAGGGCCTGCCCTGCTGCCCCCTGATCATGCGAGTGGCCCTCATTTGGACCGTCTCAATGCTGTCCACATCCCTCCTGAATTGTGGTGCCCAGAACTGGACGTAGTACTCCAACTGCGGCCTGACCAATGTCGCATAGAGGGGGAGGTTCACCTCCTTGGACCTGCTTGTGATGCATCTGTGGATGCATGGACAAGGTGCAGTTAGCCTTACTGACCGCGTCTCCACACTGGTGGCCCATGTTCATCTTGGAATCAATAATGACTCCAAGATCCTTTTCTATCTCTATGCTGCTGAGAAGTGAGTTCCCCAGCCTATAGGTATGCTGCTGCTTCTTCCTCTCCAGGTGCAGTACTTTGCACTTGTCAGCATTGAAACCCATCCTATTCTCATCTGCCCACCCTTGTAACCTGTCCAGATCTAGTTGTAGCCTGTCCTTCCCTTCTAAAGCGCCCACTTCTCCCCACAATATGGTTCCATTATCGTACAGGCTCAAGAGTCAAAAACAACCAGATGTTGTGTGCATCATTGGCTACATAAACTAGTGTGCTAAACCTATGAGTCAATGGGTTTGGAAGGATAGTTGACTTATCACCATTCAGGGCATTTAAATCTATGTAGGTTTTGCTAATTACCGATTTCACAAGATGTGTGATTTTTTTTCACTGCTGAGATATTTTTTTTGCCCCATTGAAATCAATAGTAAAATTCACATTTACTTTGATATGATCATGATTTCATTCTTTGATTAATAAAACCTTAAATAACAATGGCCATGTGTTCTACTCAGCTCTATAACTGTTCTGAATTTGGATCCTTGGTTCTGCATCTTTATATTTATTGAAGTCTTCAGTCAAAAGGGAGAACTTACATTTTGTGAGAGAATGATGAAGGATCCTGTGCCATCTGATGAACACTTTCTCTTTCTTTGCTATTTTGCTAATAAAAAATAAAGGTAAGAATGAGAATAGTGTTCTTTGCTTGTGGAAGGCACATTGCAGAAACCATATTGAAGTATACAAGCTTCTATAAAAGTATTACTTATACTTTTTATTCTATGAAAGCTTTCACCATTTATAGGAATGTAGTACTGCCACAGTTATCTGTATAGATCTATTTGGTATTTCATTGTAATACATTTATTATTTCCTTATCTGAAAAATGCTGTTGAGAATGTATGTCATTTCTCCTTTTCATCCCCTAGCTGTCATGGGAACAACTCTCAGAATAGAAGTTCATAAAATTCATTAACAAAAAGGACCAAATGCAACAATGATTTATACCATGTGTAAACCTATTGGATTTAGTGGGGTTATATGAGTTGAATGTCTGGGATTAATTGGCCCAATATTTTTATTGTTAGAAATTTGATATTTGTTCACAAAATCTGTTATTATTTTTACTCTTTTTTTAATTGTGCATGAAAGAGGTTTCATGTTTGGGAGTAAATTTTAAAGAAGATTGGCTAAAAACACCATGTAAGAGAGTAGTATCCTCAATACAGATGAAAAATTGTAAACAGAAATGAGACTAAAAGGGAAAACTAAACCTAACCAGGATATCAATTCTAAAAAGGCTTTAGGCATCAGTCTATATGTTTCTGAATGTAAGTTACTGACAATTAAAAATTAACATACGTTACTACACTAATATTATGAAAAAATTAGACACAGAATAAATGGGACATGTAAGGATTATACAATAATTTGACAAGGCACTAGAGAAATATTTAGGTATTACTTCTGGAATCTAATGGAATGAATTTTGATATAAAAATATACTGAACATTAATAAATAATAATGCATGTGGTTGATATACGTTAACTATGAGTTCTGGTGTTAGATCTAAGAAATTCTGGGATCTGTAAGTAATTTTAGGATACCACTTTTATTTTGGTCACCCCGAAGTTATATACACAAAATGTTATATAGTGTGAGAAATGAATAATTCTTGGCTAAATAGACAATATTTTGTCGTATTATAGTCCCGAAATAGCCATAAGGAAGAAGAATGTTTCCTTTATTTTCTCAAAAGAGAGCAATGAGAAGGAAAGGAAGAGACAAACCGAAAGTTAAATATACAACATCTCAATAAAATAATATAGGAATTATACACACACAGGATCCAGTAACTGCAGATAGAGGATTCTATATCTATTCATACTATTGTTTGTATTGAATTTTAAATATCTTGACTGAGGAAACATAGTCAAATCATTGTATTTATTTTGTTTTTTTTAATATTTCAATGCATATGGATAAATGTACAATAAAGATGGAAAAAATCAAAATACAAATTGTAGGATAGGGGGAGAAAGTCATATAAATAAAAAATGTCAAAAACAGTTCAGGAAAGCATCATCCACATGTTAGACATTAGGTCATCACCCTAGAATCTAGGGCTTCCTCCCTAAAAAAAAATCAGAAGTAGTAGAGTAACAATTTAGCATCTTCAACCACACTGCTGCAGGAAGACTATTTTTTGGTTCCCAGGTGTGATTGCTATACACCAAAAATGGTATGGCTGTTCAAACAAACAGATTTTCATCAGAGGAAGACAAAGACATTTACTTCGGAGGAAAGAAATTTCTTCTCACCATAGCGTGACAATGACAACCATAGAGAAATGGTCAGTAACATAACCCAGACTGGTTTCTGCCAGTCACCAGAGCACTGTCTCAGCATGCTGACTTAGGAGCCACTATGCTGCTGGCCCAGCTACCTTTGCCAGGTGGTCAGCTACATCTGATGCCTCTCATGTTCCCACCACCCAGGGTGCAAAACTGTTCAGTTAAACCTCTGGTGTCTTCTGAGTAGTGAGATACATCTTGTCTATTACTGAAAAATGGGTATTTTGCAGTGCCTGCTGAATTTTATAAAGGAGAGTTTTGTTGCATAGTAAACACATCTACGCATTGCCCTACAGTGATGTAGCAAAAAGTACATTGCTGTACAGCACGCTATGGCAATGTAGCAATCACCTGGGTCTACACATGATCAGCAGCTACACTGCTGTAGCGGCACGCTCCCCTGGTATAGTACACAGTGAAATCTAACCTTGCACAACACACACAGCACAGTAACTGCCCATACTGTGTGGAATATGGGGCCGCTACAGGACAGGCTTGGCAAAGGGTCCTATAGGGAGGGTATCAGGGCTGGGCAAGGCGTGCACAGGCCTGATGTGTAGAAGATATCATCTGGGAGACCACCCAGAAGGAGGCATGGGACTGGTGCAGCAGGAGCTCTGGGTGCAGATGGAGGCCCTGGAATGGGAGCACATTGATCCGTTCTGGCAGACCTGGACAGTGGAGGCTGCGGACACCAATTACTGAACCCTGGACACCATTCTGGACTTGGGAGTCATATTCATGCCCTCCACTGCCCAGCCCCCATTCATGGACTCTCAGGGCCCCTGGATCCTGCCTACCACCCTGAAGCAGGCCCCCACCTGGTCCTGGGAGGAGGTCTTCTGGTGCCTTCTGCCTGCAGGAGCCCCTGTGCTGTCCTCTGTCCTGGACCTGCCACCACCCACCTGGGCCCATTACCACTGCTCTTCCCCATGCCACATGACTAAGGACCCAGATCTGCCTCATGGGGACACCTGGCCCTGCTCTAGGGCAGCTTGCGGAGGAACCACTCATCCTCAAGGAGTGCTGTCCTAGCTGGTTGCAGAATGAGGCCAACATCCACTGGGGTCGCTGCAGACCCTGGATCAGTGGGGAAACAGCCTGAGGCTGTGGTGCTAGGCATCTGCCCCCTAGAACCCCCCACCCCACAGTCCCCCACTCTGGGGCTGAAAAACAGAGACATTGTAAATAATTTTGACATTGTAAAGTGGGTTTTTTTCATTGTTGGTGGGTGGGGAGAATGGTGGAGAGGGTCTCTTTGTTGGAGAGGGAGGGGGAAAGGGGTTCTGTGTTGGGGGGAGGGATGGGGATGGGTGTTGTGAGGGGAATAAAGATTTTTTGTTTCAAACATGTGCTGGTGGTGGGCAGGGGGTAGGGTGTGTGTGGGTGGAGAAGCAGGTGGGCTTTCGTGGGGAGTGCAGGAGGAGGGAGTCAACTAGGGCCTCCCACACCCAGTGCCCTGGCTCCCACTGGCAGGTGCATGGCTCTTCTGGGGCCTGGGTGAAAGGGCCTGTTGGAGCCAGCAGAGCCAGCACCATGGCCAGAAGGAGCACGGGACACTGGTCATCACTCCCAGGGCCCGGGCTGGAGCAGCGGGGTGCTGGGAGTCACTGGAAGGGGCAGGGACTGAAGTAGCCATGGTGCAGGGAGGCAGGGTGGGCAAGGAGGGAGCTGCTATATTCTGTTTCTACACTGAGCACATGGCTCCTGGGCAGAAAAGGGGCTAGCCAGGGATCACAAGGTGGGGCTGTGTTTCCAAGATAACTGCCAAGTGCCAGCAGCAGATTTTGGATTTTAAAGATGGCTGCCAAGTGCTGGAAAGTAGGGCCAAACACTGAAGCTCCCCCCAGTGGCCACAGGGGCACATGGCAGGGCTAAATATAGTGCCAAGTCCCTGCACATGTAGATACCTGCCAAAAATTGCTTACTGCCTATTAGCTTTGTGAGCAGTAAATTTAGTCATGACTAATTGCACGTGTAGATGCACCCACTGTCTTTCCACATTAGCTTCCCAAGTTAAGCCCACAGATTTAACTAAATTATGTCAGGCACATATTCAGCCCCTGGAAGGGCTCAGAATAGATGTATAGCTTAAAACCACCTTAATTTTTAGAATGCCGCCTACTTTGTCTTCTTATTTATCCATTAGCTAGTTAGTTCTCCAAAAATAAAATACTGTTTAGAAAGACATTAGCATATAATGGTCATGTTCAGGGTATATTTAAAATGATGGGTGCCCACTGATTTTAGAATGTGTGATGGTACCAGGACACGTTGCAGCAGCACTCCAGCAATTCAGTATACTGTATAAAGAGGTTGCTCTTATCCTGCTTTCTACTGCTCTCCAAAATGCTATGGGTGACAAGGGAAGTATACTGATTTGCCTTATTTTGCCCTCCCTGTGCATTCCAATTATACCACTGAATTTGAACAGAGGAAAAGATACTGAAAATATACTGGAAATGACAAAAAAAGGTGATGCCCAGCAAATGGACAGATGGAACTTGAACTGACATAAGGCCTGGAATATACAAACATCTTTCAGGCAGTCCCAGAGGATTTACAATGGCACATTCTTTTTGACATTGAAGAAGGTACAATATTTTAACTCTCCACTACAAGTATCCCTCTGTCTTTGTTGTGTTCTTTGTATAATTTGAAACAGGGAAGACAAGACACAATTTTGTTCCCATTGAAAGACTATTAATGCCACCAAATGATTTAAGATTAGATATGGATATCAGCAAGGTTGGAGGAAACACTACATAAAATTGATGATGAGACTAAAATTGCTGTGGTACTGAACACCTTATTTAAAGTCTGTTCCTAATAAAAATGTAAAGAAAAGAATTTTGTGTAGTGAATAAGATAGGAACATTATAGAGAAAGCTCTGATATACAGGTAAATAAGATAATAAACAGAAAAGATGACTGGACTAGGGATCTGCAAACCTCAATTTGGGAATGAACAAAGCTCTGAGATTTTTTTTCTGCTGATGCAGGATCCAAGCTACTAAAGATTATAGGACCATGAGATCCAAGTAGCCTGTTTCATGAGAGGACCCAAAGTCAGTTGGGCCCTGTCACACCAGAGATATTTGAAATACTAGTGTAATACCTATGGCTCATGTTATATTTCCAAAATGTGGACTCTCCATAGACATTTATTAAAAGGTGCAAAGACAGGGGCATTTCAGTTGCACTAATGACACATTTGAATAAATGAAGAATTTAGGGGGCTGATGGTCCTTTCAAATTGATTTCCAATTTAAATGAGAACTGATCCAATATATTTTTCAGGACTGTGTACCCAAATATGATTTTGTGGGTCTGCAAAGTCCTTGGAAGTTATATGCATTAAGCAACTAAGAAACAATCTACAAGGAGTTTTGTATGTACAGCATCCTTCATTTCTCTCACAGAATCTACATATAATATCACATTAAACAACATATTATCAGGATTAAAATGAATTCATTTTCTATCAGAATGTTTCTTTACTTACTATGCTATAGTGGTATCCAGATTCTGATTCTTTTACAGTAAGGTACTTTCAGACTAACCCTACTGAAGTTAATGAGCATCTTATCTGTAGTGAGTAGATACAAGACCAATGCTAGAGACTTAACAGGGCAGCATTGCACCCTGGGCAGTGGCAGTTCAGGGAGCAAAGGCAGCTTCCACGCTGGCAACAGTAGCTCAAGGCTCCCCTTCCTCCACAATTACATTACTGCTCAATGTTGTCAGAAATAGTCAAGTTACACCTACATGTACAAGTGAAGAATGAAACCTAGTGTGTTTTTCTCCCTCCCTCTCTCTCTCTCTGTCTTTTTTATTACTATGTCTAGAATAGTAAAATCTGTATGTTGCCTTCACATGCCATTCCATAATAAGGGCCATGTCAGACCACTAATTTTTAAATATAACTGCACCAAAAATCAATTATGAGTTTCCTTAAAATCTGATGGTACAGTATAATCCTATAATACCAAGAAATTCTTCTTTTCCTAACTAAGAGACTGATTCCAGCTGTCACAGTCTGTTCATTAGCAGAATAAAATGCAGAATTATTTTATTGGACTATTGGATACTGCACACCATACTATATTGTCAAAAGTGACTGCCGCCTTGAACTAACTGCAGAGTTACTATTACTCAGGTTCATTCCAGCTCCCATTATTGGCATTAACACAGGAAATTTAATTGAATCACTGAGGTGAGTGCCATCTCTTTAACACTGAAATAAAGAGAAATTAGTGAACATTTCAAACACAGAGGTCCTGATCCTGTAATTTGGTATGTATGGGCATATTCTTGTGCAGCATAGATTTAGCACTCATTTAACTGTGCGCATTGAGTATTCCCATAGAAGGCACTGGGAGTACTCAAGGATGCACGGTACTAGTACCTATGTAAGTTGGTGCAGTGTTCAGGACATAGTTATTTTCAATTTTTTCTTCTGGCTGCAGCCCATCATATATATTCTTTCATTGTTTGTTAGTAGTAATAGTCTCACACACATTCAGATATAATTGATTACAGCTGAGGTGAATGCAGAAGCACACACGCACAAAGGAATAAAATGCTGTATCTGTAACTAGTGAGATCATTACAGATAAACCAGACAGATCAATCACGCAAACAACTATACTTGTCTCCTACTTTTCAAAATTTGTTTTGATTTTACCAGACCAAACCAAAGTACTGATAAATGGATGTGTCCCTTAAAAAACATTTTATAGCATACAAGGCTAATGGGAAGAAGAAAAAAGCTTTTTCTTTCTTTCAGTGCCTTGTGATTTGAACAGAGAGAATCCCAAAGTATTAGCCCAGTAGTCCACCCAAGAGGATTCATTTTTTCAGAGCCACCTAAGTGAGTTAGAAGTTTAAATGTTATTTTCAAGAGTTACTTAGGACCAGATTTTCAAAGGCAATGTGTGTTTAACACTGCAGATAAGATTTGCAAAATCACCAAAGCAAATTAGTCACATACCCTCTATGGGCGCGTCCACACAAGCACCCACGTGCCTCTTTGCCCCACCTCAAACCCCTTGGAGGCGGGGCAACAAGCACATGCACGAATGAAAAAATGTTCCCCATGCTGCAAACTCTGGCTGCCAGAGAGTCTCTATGGTTGGCCCCTTGCCCTGGTACTGAAACACATGGCCGGCCAGGCCGCATGTTTCAGCACCAGGGCTCCAGGACTGGTGAGTAAGGGGTGGGGAAACTGAAGGAGGGGGGAGGGGACCATGGGGGGGGATCCCTGATGGCCCCGCATACCCCCCCAGCACCCCCCCCGGCTGGCCCCTCCTCTGTCAGCCCCCCAAGACCCCGACCCCTGCCGCAGCTGGCCCCTCCCTCCGTCAGCCCCCTACGGCTGGCCCCTCCCCTTGCCAACCCCCCCAAGTCCCCTGACTCCTGCTGTGGCTGGCCCCTCCCCCTACCAGCCCCTAAGAGCCCCCTGATCCCTCCCACTGCCCTGGGCTGCCCCGGGGGGCTCTGCCAGGAGGCCCTGGAGCCCCTCCCACCCCTTCTAAAGTAAGCAGAGGCTTTTTCCCCATTTTTTTCTGTTCTTTTTCTGTTTGTTTGCTGTTTTAAATTGGTGGTGCCTGGGGTTGTGGGGGTAGACTTGGGGGCCTGGGGGTGCAAGTTGGGGGTTGGGGTTGGGGCTGGGTGGGGAACCCATCAGGAAGTCTGGGAGAGAGTGGGGTGGGGCTGGGTGGGGCAGCCATTGGGGAGGCTGCAGTAGCTGGTGGGGATGGGGTCAGGTGGGGTAGCAATCAGGGGGCTGGAGTGGGGCATGTGGGCCTTACAGAGGGGGTGGTAGTCCCTGCAGAGGCCATTTGGCCCCCATTGGGGGGCCAAATCCCCTGTTGGGGGATTGATCCCCTTGTGTGGAGGCTGAACCATTTGGGGGGGGGATGAACCCCCTGTTGGGGGGGCTGAATCCCCTGTTGGGGGGGCTGAATCCCCTGTTGGGGGGCCATAGCCCTTGTGTGGGGGCTGAAACCTCTGTTGGGGGCTGAACCCCTTGTGTTGGGGCCATCAGCCTGTGGGAGGGCAGCAAAATATGTATTCATGAATTCATGAAACCTGTATTTAGAGTTCACTTTATTATTATGATAAGAGACTTGCTTTAACACTGTAGATATATAAATAAAACATTGTCCAACTGATTGCTGTCTCTGTCTCACTCTCTTTCTTTATAGTGGTCTTTTGTTTTATGTGTGGAGGAACATGGATTTGGGGGTATTATAGAGAGTGACTTTGGGATTTTTTTTATCAGGGATAAAAATCAGGGATTTTTTTTTATCAGGGATTCAGTTTTCCAATAGGGAATACCAGAATTCCTGCTAGGGTGGCCAGTAGCAGTACCCTGCCTGCTCAGAGCTGGCACCTTGGACCCATCTGGCTATAGCTGACATCCTGGCCAAATAGGGCCAGGAGGACATGCTTTGACAGTTCAAAGGGCATTTGTGCCTGAAAGCTTGCAAAGAACATTTTTTTCAAACTATTTAGTTGGTCTAATAAAAGATATCACATCTACCCAAAGAACTTTCTCTGCATATAGCCTGTAGTGAGAAATTTGGAACCCACAGTTGATAGTGTCTCGTGATTTTGGATGCCTAATTTTTGGTGAAAAGTTCAATTTATCAAATAGTTCTGAGCTGATCATTTATCCTTTGAAAAGTACAGCTCTGGTCAGTATCTTTAAACCAAAAATCAAGACATTCAAATTGCTAATTGTGTTTTGAAATGTAGGTCCTTTGACAAATGGATGATTGTCTATGGACGTGTCTACGTGAGGTACTGACTGCGCAGTAGTCAAATAATACTGTGCAGTAGCACATCACAGCATTGACAGTGCTAATTCATTACTATGTAGCATTATTAGGCTGCTGCACAGGAGTGTCACTTAAAAGGTGGTCGCTGTCACTACTACACAATATCTCTGGTTATTGAACATTTATTTAGTACTTGATTATACAACTACTAAATAAATGTGCAATAACTACTGCACAGTAGCAACTCATGTAGACATGCCCTATTTGAAGTAAGTTGGCAGTCTACATCCCATTTCTGGTGTTTATTTTCCCATGTCACAATTACTTCAATAGTGGCACTAGAATCTCACCCCTGAATATAGAAATTCACTCACTGAATCAAAATACCAGTACTCTAGGCTCCTCTGGCATCCCATGATGGCATTTCTATGAGCCATCCCTTCACTCTAGAAATGATGGTTCAATATAGGCCTTAATATGTAAATTGTTATAGATCCTGAAGCCCAAAATAGGCTTCTGTTTTGTACAAATATGCTAAGTGACATGGCCAGTGGGCTCACTAGTTTTCATGAAACCAAAGCAAAACTGTGATACTAAGATGTTGATATTTCATGGTAACAGTATTACAATTCTAAAATAAGTAAGAACTTTCTTCCCCTGCATATATGTGGCTGTGGAAATGAATGTCATGTTGAAGGCATTCTGAAGCCAGCTGATGGAGGGGAAAATTATTTATTTCATTATCATAGACATAGCTTGGATTAATGCAGCCAATCAAGCATTTTTGAGGATCTGAGATTTGGGCATTTCTAATCACAGTGTTAGATACTATGTCACAGCATCACCTTGCTACAGTTCCCCAGATATAGAATAGATATTATGACCATAAATAAATAAATAAACAACACAAAAGTCTTTCTCTCTATAACAGTAATCCGATTGAGAGATATTTGGTGGAACTAATATTTAGAGACTTCAGTTTCTGCTGAATATTTTGCTATTGCATTTATAAGTTTAAAAATGATGTATGCTATCACTAGAAGGACACATAAATGCAGGAATTAAATCCTGTCAGAGTTCCTGGCATCACCTAGAACAATTAGAAACTGTGCAATTTGGCTCTTTTAAGTTGCAAATGCTTCAGGAATTAAACATCTAGACTTTATTATGATATAACTTAGATGCAGTACAAATGTTCTACAGAAAATTTTGGCCTTAAGTAGAACATTTACACAGAAAAGACACTTCAAAAGAAGACCAACATGTTCTTCTCTTTTATTGGGCTTTGTAGTATTGAACATTGTTCATAGTAGTTCAAAATTATATTCATTTGTGTTCCTGTACCTGAATATATGCACTCAATTTTTGTTTGACTCATTTTCCCTCTCTGCTTTGACTACAGTTCTGGATTGAAGGATCATTTTATTCCCCCTGGCAGCTTTGCTGATGTACAGTGGTAGCTACTATCAAAAGTTCACAAGCTTGCACAGCCAAATGCTGAAAAGAAAGAAACTACAGAGCCTTCCCCCTGCCCCCCCCCCCCCCCGGGAACTATTTTAATAGAAAAGTAAATATCTGGTGCATTGGTAGTGACAGGCAGTATTCAGGTGGTCATGTCGGTCTTCAAAAACCTAGATGTCATGCCTGAAAACAGCTAAGGATCCCCTTAGTAATCTGATGAAATTGCTTCAATATTTGGGTCATTCTGTTTGAGGCTGCTTTGTATTAATGAGGATATCCTCCAAACATATTTTAGTGAGACAGAAATTTTATCACAACTGGTGATGATAACACATTGGCCAGCAGCCATGGAAAGTCTTTTACTGCTCAGTAGGGCTGAGCAAAATTTCGCTGGCTGTTTTCTTTCAACGCTGTTTTGACTTGTTCCGAGCTCAAAACAGTAAAATCAAAATGAAACGAAGGGCTTCAAAACAGCCTTGAAACAAAAGGAGTGCAGTCAAAGCATTTTGAAAGTTTCAAAACATTTTGAGTTTTGAAGCTCAAGCTGGGCTTGCCTGCAGAGAAACAGAAAGTAAGGAGAGGGAGGTGGGGGGGAAGGACTGCTCTAATACTGACTGTGTAGCTGGCCAGTGACCATGATCCTTTCCTGAGGTCCCTTCCAATCCCAGTGCTCTGGGGGAGGGATTGAAAACAGCATAAAAGGCAGCATTGTTTGAACTGTCCTGCTTTCTCCCTTGGGGTCTGACAGTTACTGAGCTATCTTCCAGCAGCTCAGGAGCACTAGATAACAAAGGTTACTACTACCATTGATTTGAATGATTTCCTACTTGCTAACCTAGAAAGTGGGATTCCACAATATCTTTTGCCTTTTTCTAGATCCTTTTGTTTTATTATTATATTAATTGATTTTTTTTTCAATTTTATCATTATATGGGATATTACACTATAGAATGTATATAGGAAGGGAGATACATTTATATTTTATTTCTATATATTTATACCCTGTGGCATATTACATACATTATAGAATTTATATAGGAACACAGATATATTTATATATTTGTATAAAAACAAGACACTATGAAGCATCCCATGAAGTGTGGTGGAAAGACAGCTGGCAAGCCTTTGCGGAGGGGTGGAAGAAGGGGTAGAGGAAGAAGTGTAAGTCCCCCCCCCCCAAAAAAAAAAACAAAAACTAAGATACAGCCTCTTTCCTACAACTGAGAGCAGAAGCAGAAGAGGGGAGCAGTGCCACTGCCTGTGCCACAGACCAAGAACACCAGCCATAACCACTCCACTACCACCATGACAACAAGCAGCAGCACCAGCACCTGCATGACTGTCTCCTCCACCCCCATTTCACTTCCCATGCCGAGCCTTCCAGTGCCAGAGAAAGAGCTGGAGCTGGATCTGAGTGTCACTTCCCTTGACCTACTGGCAACACACCTACCAATGCAGCCCAGGATGCCATTAGTTCTGGCATATTGGATTGCACCTGGCATATTGAATTGGACTGACTCCCTGTGCCAAACCCAGGCCGGATCCAGATCACAGATTGATTCCACCCACCAGATCCAGCCCACAGATCAGCCCCAGGCTATTTATCCAGACCATGGGGCTAGATGCTTGGGCACCACTGGGATATACCAAGGAAAACTGTTTTTAGAAGTATGTCACATGTGATAGAAACCAATCTTCCTGAAATACTTTTGGGTGATCTACACTATCACTTAAACATTCTTAGAGCTGGCATCTTTTTAACTAATGTTAATGACTTTTGCATTTTTTTTTCTTTTCTTATACAGACAAAATAGAATGATAGAAATGTCTAAAGTCTCACTGCATTAATACTGGCAGTTTAGAAACTATAGGCTTGTAGCTCTCATGGACACAAGTGTGCTCCCAGCATGATGTAATAGGCACCTGAAGCTAATAGGACCACTCACAGTGTGTAAAAATTAAGCATTGGTATGAGGCTTCACAGACCTCTGGGCACAAGAAGATCAATTGTGCAATCTTTTCTGACTTAAACCTTTGAAGTTAATAGGCCTACTCATGTGAGTAAATGCTCACCAAAGCAAGGAAGGTTTATGACTTCACCTGATTTAAGCTGCTTTCACAAAAGGCCAGGGGAGGTGGGGTATTTCAATAATATTAACATGTACACTATGTAGAAAGCTTTGACTGTGAGCTTACTTTAATTGGCTGGATTTTTTTAGACATGCATACACTGTATAGTTAGACAGTCTTCTCTCCTTCTCCTCTTTTCTTATCTGCTACTACTCTTTCCTGCCATATGCCATTAATGTAATCAGGGGTCACTAGGGCAACTCACTCTCAAGCTCAGATATTGAAAAGTGTAGTACATGATCAAAGCCCAGGGTCAGTGTGAGCACCTGGCTGTCTTTGATCACCATCATTAGTTATGAAAAGCAGGAATCCTCCTCTCCTCATAGAAAAATGTTCAAGCTTTCAGTATATTTATTTTGCTCTCATACTGAGTGTAAAATAGACTTGTGATAAAACCTGCAGTATCCTGTTGGAAAGCTAAACTACTTCAGAACTTTATGTAAGGATTTCATGGACCCCAAAAGTACAAAATACTGTATGATGCCTTTTATCCCACGATGTCATTTCCAAAGTACCTGTCCAAAGCAAAGTAAGTATAGCTGAAAGAGGGGTAAAAAGCAGTAGATCTGAGCAGAAAGAAAATGTGCATCCTGATTTTCAATTATTTTGGCTTATTTGTTTGCAATTCTTATACTATCTGAAATTTCTTCCTATAGTCTTCTTTATTTCCTTTTTATAAGTGTAAGAAAGTCTAACATACTTTATTATAGAATAAGGTGTCCACAAAGCAGATTACTTCTTAATCTTCATCTCTTAGACATTGGCTTATTCCCTAAAGAATAACAGTTTACATTCTTTCTGGAATCTTTCCAAAAATTCCTATTATTTTATTATTATAATTCTGGAAATATATATTTAAAATCCATTTTATAATCCTCTTAGGTTCTTGGCTTTAATGAAGGCTTGTGGCAATGAGTTCCAGAGGGAAATTATAGCTATATAAAAAAGTGTTTCATGTATTAGTTTTAAATTTATTCCCTTCTGATTGCATTTAAGATCGCCTTGCTCTTGTATAATATGTAAAGTAGTACACAGAAGAACCTGGTAATCTTGTTATTTCCTTTGTACACTTTATTTCACTTTGACCATCATATCTTCCCCTCTTTCTTATGCTCTTATATTTCAGAATAAATTTAATTCAGTTGCATGAAAATAATGCATGTCATTGAAAAGCAGAACAATATATAATTTCAAAAACTCTCAAAACAAGAAAACACCACCAACAAAAAATATAATATTACATTACATCACAGGGGATGTATCTACATGATACTTTTACTGTGGAGTTGCCTAATTAGCTCCGCAGTTAAGTCTCAGCATCTACATGTGCTACGTTATTAGGCCTGCAGTAAACTAATTAACTCCACCATAGGTTAGTACTTGTAAACCCAAATACTATCCTATGGCAGCATTATTTAGTGTGCTGCAATGCATGTGTAGATGCTGATGGGGTTGGCTGGGGCACATGGGTGCTTCAGTGTAGGGGCTGCCTGCTGGCTAGCTCCACACTGGAGCAAACCTTGTGCCTCAGTCAGCCCATGGGCTGCTACGACCCAGTTCAACTTGCTGTGCTCCTGGGTGCATAAGTAAATGCAGCTCCCAGAAGGAATAAAGTACAGTGCAAACTGTGCCAGGGTTTATTGCATTGCACATATAGATACACTCAGGAAGTAGTTTTCAACATTGCAGTCTTTGATTTCATAAGCAATCACTGTATTTATGTACATAGAATGGGTAATTGCCCATGCAGTTATATATTAGTTGTGGAACTAGACTTATAAACACATAATTTTAGTATTTGAGTACATTATCTTAAGCTCAGTTTTCATCCTGCAATTTTTATGCTGCAACTGAGCCTTTAAAAATTTGGTTCATAATATTTTAAAACCATGTAACAGGGCGCTCTGTCCCCTTAAGAGGAAGCAGTCAGCATAGCAGAGGACTGTAGCAGTGCCAAGGCTAATGAGGGAGTAGATCCCTGGGAGTCAAAACCCCAGCAGGCAAAACAAGCCAGAGGTATGGGAGAGAAGCACCAGAGATGAGAGACTTCTTGGCAAGGAGAAGGGCAAGCCTGCTGTGGGAAGACTGGAACTGCAGTAGGCCCCTCCCAGTGTCCATGGAAATAGGGCTTTTTGTATACTTGCTTTATGTGTTAGAAGGATGTATATTATTGGGGTGCTGAGAGATGCCCCAGGGACCAAAGATCAGCTGGTTTAAAAGACTGTTTATCACTCAGCCTTGCTGAGAGATGCTTATGGATCAAAAGCCTGGGTGAAGAGGTTCAGAGGTGACAACCTGCTACAAGCCACCATTGTAATATACTACACAAATCCAGTTTAAAGTCAGATAGCATTAATGGGGCCTAGACAGACAATCTGATAAACCTATGACCACAAGGGGCATTCACGCCATTCCATGTCCTTCCTACCAAGATGGGTAGAAATACTGGTTTGATATTTTCTTCTCATATAGTCTCTCCAGATGGTGCTAACTGTGATATTTTTGACAGTACTGAGAAGTCTGAAATGCAAGCATGAGTTATCAGGGAACCAGACTTGTATCTTGAGTCCTGTGTCCATGCAAGAAATTGGATTAGATCAGGCTTGTCCAACATATGGCCCATGGGCCGCCATGCGGCCCGCCAAGCCATTTTCTGAGGCCCGAGGTCTTTCTCCTGGGACAGGTGGGTGGGGGAGGGGAGGGGAGTTGCTCACCCCCACGGGGCTGGGCTCGTCACATGAGCTAGGTCCCACCATCGCCACCCTGAGGGCGGCACAGCGCGGCGCTAACCCAGCCGCACCTGATGGGACGAGCTGGGGACAGTGCCTGCTTTTACCTCTCTCTGGCTCAGCCCCTTGCCCCCAGCATTCTGCCCACCTCCCAGGACCCGCCGGGCTCAGCGGCCGTGAAGCAGGAATAGGGCACAGTGCCTGGTGCAGGCAGTCAGCAGGGCAGCCCTGGGGGGGGGGCCTCAGCAGGTGGGGTCCTGGCGTGACCTCTGCGGGGCAAGGTGGTGGGAGCCAGTGTCTGCCAAAACCCGCACTCCAGACTCGCAGTGCTGAGGCCGCTGGGGCTGCATGCACGGGCGGCTGGGCACCACGGTGAGTGGGGCTGTGTGGGCAGGCAGGTGAGGGGCTGCGGTGCAGCGGCCACCTCACTTCGGCCCCCCTCGGCAGTGGCGGCTCATGGGGATGCGCTGCTCAGGGGATGAGGATGTGGAACTATTTATTTCTCCCCTTCAGTCTCTGGGGCAGTAGCTGGCTGGATGCAGAATGGGTCTCTCCTGCCCCTGCCTACCAGCAGCTACCATGAACCTTGCAGTAAGAGGCAGGTGTAGTTGGGCTGCACAGGCAGGGTCTCTGTGGCCCAGGACAGAGGGTGTTTGAATATGGCTCACTGGCCTACTGGGTGATAAAAAGTTCATGATCCAGCCCCACATTCAAAAAGGTTGGACAGCCCTGGATTAGACGATACTTGAGTTCCCCTCCAATACTATGGTTCTAGGAGTCACTTAAGATCCTGGCTGGATGAAAAGCTCACTTTTTAATAAGAATCTACCCCCTTTAACTCTCTCTACAAATAGGCTTAGCAGCTCTGAATCTCAGCAGTTCTATTTTTCCCTATAAACCTATCCTGCAAGGCTTATATTTCATTGATACCTAGGTCTGAGGAAGTTGCACTTTGAGCTATAATCCAGAAGTCTTTTGCACATGGCTCTAGTTCAGGGGTAGGCAACCCCCAGCACATGTGCCAGAGCATAGCATACAAAGGCATTTTTTTTTGGCATGTGTACCTTGAGCCAGATGGTGGGGAAACTGAGGGGCCAGATCCTTGTTGTGGCAGTGCAGCCCTGGCCCCTTCCTTTCTATCCACCTTGAGGAGGCTGGATTTCTTAGCTTTTCTGACAAACTACACATTTCATCTCCTTTTTAGATATGTAGGGATGTGTACAGGAGTATTGCTGTTACTGTTGTTTTTGTCATCATCATCATGATAACCCTATTAAGACTGTAATCCATTTGTGCTAGACAGCATGCAAAGATATAGCAAAATTATCCTTGAGACTTCATAGTGTAAACAGATAATATAAATGAAGAGCTTTGGAGAAAACAAGAGGTGATGGGCAAATTAATTGTCAATTCAACTGAGAATTAACAATGCTTGACTACAGAAGAGTGGAGTTACGAGCTGGCACTTCTTAGGTGTTTGATGTAGAGAAAGGTAACTAGTCATTTTAGTCTGAAGTCAGGCAAAAGGCAGAGAAGGGGGGCACTTTAGAGTCTATCTGCTTCAGAGAGGCATAAACTTTCATAAGCAACAGCCAATTTTATCATATCCTATGCATTTAATGCGTGAAGACATGAATTTTGACAGCCTCCCCTCCCCCAGAGCAGGGAACTGCCTAGAGATAGCCAACACTAAGGGTATATGTCAACTCCTGGCCCTTCCTGGCTCTCAGTTCACTGACAACTGAACATTATATGCTTTTGTCAACTTGGAACCCACAGTGCTGGGTCCTCTTGCAAGTATAAGCATCTAACATTTGTTATTTTACTTAGCCAGGAAGAGGGAGACCTATATTGAAAGCTCCACTCAGCTTGGGAGCACTCAAACCAATATCTCCAAGCTCAATCCTCAATCTCTCCTCTAAAAGCTGGGTCATTATGTAGGCAATAATAATGAAAGAGTCATGAAACCATTTAATATTAGATATTAATTTAATGAAAGGGACCAGAACCCAAGACTTCTTGCACCAAGATGAGTGACCTCAGCACTTGCTTGCTTGTGCTTTCTGGCTTTCTTTCCAGCTACCTAGCCCTTGCATTCTTGAATAGACAGTGGTCCAGCTTTTCCATAAGAGGCAAAGGGTGCAATATATAGCTTAATAGTAAGGGCATTCTACTGGGAAGTCACATATTTGGGCTTGAATCCCTCAGGCTGAGAAGGAGGGCCTAGAACTCAGCAACTAAGTGTACATGTAAAACATGGATGTTTATAAAATCATTAGAGTATCACTATAGCACATATGTTCTATAGTAAGCTAAGTGATGTTGAGAAACTTTTTTACCTTCTGCCGGTTGCCATTGTCCCATGAGTAGCTGGTTCATTCCTGAAGTGACATCACTTTTTGGTGTCACAGCTGCTGAGTAGAACCATCAGAAGTCCTTGAACCCTGGTTATGCCAGCTACTTCCTGTCACCAAACCTTCTGGCAGCATAATTGGGTAAATATAGATAAGTACTTAGGCATCCATTTCACGAGTCTGAACCTGTGACTTGTCCAGGGTCACATAGTGGGCAAGTAAGAGAAACATAGAAATAGAATCCAGGTCTCCTGAAACTAGGGCTCAGTGAATCATGCTTTAAATTGTGAACTGGCCACATGTTAAAGCAATTAAGGACATGATAAAACAAGGGACAAGCCACAAAGTTATTCCACAAAAAATGTGTAATAACTGTAACTGGTTTCTATCACATCATTAATTCAATGGAGCACCAGACACTCCTGCAGCTGGGAGCCCAATCAGTTGATGGGGCACCCAACCTACTTGTGCATGGCAGGAGCCATGATTGTGAAATCAAGCATCAGATCCCATTGTGCCTTTCCCTGCATGTCTAGCAGGGGTGAGGGTCACTATCTCAGTCACTCAACTACACTTCAAGATTAGACCATTTTCTTTAAAGACACAGTATATTTACACTTTCAGTTGATGATTGAGAGAGTGTTAGAGGCGAATTTTATCAACTTGAATATATTTTCCCCAGACATTATAAATTTAATGGTTTTCAGGGGGTGCTTAGAGCATAAAGTGGGTGTTTTTAGTGTGTTCTTTTTATCTGGATACGTCAGAATATTTAGAAAGGAAATATGAGCTAAAATATCTGGTCTTGCAAACTGATCTGCTACCACTTTAAGTTGCTCTAGTTTTCTACAGTGATGTCTGAGAATTCATCTATTTGCAATATTATGTGCCTAATGCTGCAGGCATATGGATGTTTAGGGCAGCACATTATTGACAAATTCTCCTGACTGATGATTTATTATGTACATCAGTGGGCATCACTTGTTCTGTCCTTGGAGCCTGTTTTTGCCACTCAGCTCATCTTGGAGAGACATGCTGTGCAGAAACAGGTACATGACTTGTTCTATCCAGTGGAGCTTTCTATAAAGCCATATTTTTCATTCTGATTCATGTTGGCTTTAACCCCTTGTTGGCTTTAACCTCTTCTGTCTTTTCTCTGAACTACAAATCCCCCACAAGTGTGGCATTCACAGCTGAATCTTAATTGCGCAAGTTGCCTTCAACAGAAATACTAGGGAGGAAGAATTGTTCCTTAATCAGTAGATTTGTTCAAAACAAAAGGCTTAGGGATAGATTGTGAACCCCTCCCTCCTGTCAGTTACCATTTTCTCAGTGAGGCTGTTTGTGCAAATGGCTTGAGCAAAGCTTGATTTCCCTTTGGAAAGCAATAACAAAATATCTGTTGACTTCAGAAGAGTAGGATCAGACTCCAGGATGTCTTAAAATTGTAAAGTGTACCACAGTCATTTCTAAAACCTCTGTGGTGTTGATGTGCCATATAGCATTTTCAAATACTAATTTATAAACAGTAATACTTTTGAATTTAACAGAAAATGTATACATATACATGTATATGCCTATCTTCCAAAAAAATACAGTTACTGGCACTGCCTTTATAGAATATTGTGATACTAGCTGTACAGGGTTATTAGCTAACAGGGACATTCTTCATTTACTCTCGCTTTACTTCCTACTCTTTCTTGAAGTTGGAAAACATTTTCCCAGTGATTTCTTTCTGAGTTTCAGTGAAAGAGAAAGATTCTTGAGTGACATGAGATCAAAAAGGATACTTACAAATGGTCCTCCGGGATGTTCCTTGTAAAGTCTCTGAAAAACATGTTGGTGAGTGTAAGAGATAGCTCAGTGCATAAGCAGGGGAAAAGTTATCCTTAGTGCAAGCATAATTTAGCATAATGAATGTACTCTTTTGACAGCTGTCTTTATAAATAATTAAATAAAGTGATTACAGATTTCTCATGTTGCACTATGCAATGTTAACTGTGGTAAATCTAGTTTGGCCTTAGCCTGTTCTTCTATGCATCTTTTTGCCAGACCTTGTTCTCCCCCTTCCCACATGTAAATCTCTCAAGTGTGTGCTTATTTATGCTCTGACCCCATTCTTGCTGGCAAAGCTTGGGATGTGGGGCAGAGCTCTGCTTTAACTCAGGCAGGAATCCTCCCACATAAAATTTTGCAAGAGTTGATAGTCCTCCAATACCCTTCTCACAACTCTACCTGAAGAACATAGAAATTTTCCTGTAATTGACATAATTGTCTAGGAAAAAATGTTAGCACATTTTAATACAAAGAATCATAAGATGTGTCCCCAGAATATCATAGGTGAGTACAGAAATAATGAAGACATAATATTTTGCATATTGGGGTGGGGGTTGGTTTGTTTGATTTTTTTTTTCCCCCATGGAAATGTTTATACATTTATACATTGATTAGGTTAATCTGGGGCTCAGACTTGGATGATAATCAGTCAGAGCAAGTCAAGGTAGATGCATCTGACTCAGATCCACAAGTTAATAATTTTGACTGAAGTTTTAAAATTGAAGAGATCACATAAACCCATTTTTGAACATTCTCATTGCAAACCTACTCCCAAAAAAATTGAAATCAGATTTTCTAAGCGCCACTGTATGATTTGTAATAAAATTATATGTTGTGTTCCTTTTACCTCTTCAAAATTATTTTACTACACTTGTTCTATTGCTTTTTTACCTCTGGTTGTAACATTAATAACCTACCAAGGAAAGTACAAACAAAATACCAAAATACTTTATCAAGTGGAGTTAATGGCTCAAATCCAACTCCCCCATTAGGTAGCTAACTGCTACTCACATGTTCAGGATCCTGAGGAAAGGAAGGAAAGCAGCAGATTAAGGACCCTGGACTTCAGAAAAGCAGACTTGGACTCACTCCGGGAATTGGTGGGCAAGGTACCCTGGCAAGCAAGTCTGAAGGAAAAGGAATCCAGGAGAACTGGTTGAACTTTAAAGAAAACTTACTGAGGGCACAAGAATGAACCATCCTGATATACAGGAAGACTAGCAAGTATGGCAGAAGACCAGCTTGGTTTAGCAGGGAACTAAATTTTTAATGAGCTAAAACACAAACAGGAAGGTTACAAAAAGTGGACGCTTAGATAAACTACTAGGGAGGAGTATAGTACTGCTAAGTAGGGCCGTGCAAAGCTTCGGATCATGATTCAGATTCGGAGATGATTCAGAGGCTGAATCTACAAATCCAAATAAAATTGCTGGAAGCCTTAGGCTTTCTGAATTGATTCAGAGCTTCCAAATAGATTCAGAAAAGATTAGGAAAAGATTTGGTGATTCGGAAATTCGACCATAGAGTATAATGGGGAATCAATGAAATATCTATAACTTTTTTGTCTTTTAGCCAATTCAGATGAAACTTGCAGGGATGGTAGCACATGCTAGCTATTGTGTTACCAATCAATCATGATTCACTCATGGACCAGCTCAATACACAGCAGCTAGCTACTAGATAATGAGTTAATGAGCAAGGATTAACACCTACAAAACCACAGACTAAGGAGGGGAAAGAATCAATACAGAGCCGGGAACTGCTTCTGCTCCAAGACAGAGACAGTTAGTTTCATAAGCTCCCATGTCATGAGTTTTGCCTGTCAATAGCTAGGGGTGCAGGGCCCCAGAACCACCCTGCACTGATCTCCTTAACAGCTGGAAGGCTTTGTGGCCACAGCAGGGCCTGGCAGCCCAGCCTGCAGTAGTTCTCCCCACTCCCCCATGCCCCAAGATGGACACAGTTGCACAAGCACCCATGACATGAGTTTTGCCTGTCAGCAGATAGAGGTGCAGGGCCCCAGAACCCAGATACCCCTTCACCTATCCCCTTGAAAGCTGGCAGACTTTGTGGCCTCAGCAAGGGATAGCAGCCTGCAGCTTTGACCCTGCTGCACCTTAACACACACAGTGTCACCCATGTCACAAGTTTTGCTTGTCCACAGCTTGAGGTATATTTTCCCCCAAACCCCTGCACCTATCTCCTTGAAACCTGGCAGACTTTGTGGCCTCGACAGGGCTAGTATGCTTGTAGTTTTGACCCTGCTGTGTCTTAACACATACATGTGACATTAGTTTTGCTTTCACAACTTTGAGGTGCAGTTTCTTAGAAACCCCTGCACCTATCATCTTGAAGCCTTGCACATGTCATGCTCCCAGAAGAGACTACCATCTCCACAAGTGTCATCCACATCAACCTAAAGACAAAAAAGTTATAGATATAACACTGATTCCCCATTATATTCTATGGGTGACTCTCCGAATCGGTTCCAAATCTTGTGAAGCGATTCAGCCCAATTGAATCAGAAAAATGATTCAGATCTCTGAACTGAATCTCTGGAATCTGAATCAGCCAAATCTGAATTGAATAGTTCCCTATTCACACAGGCCTACTACTAAGGCATGCAGGTATGAAATCAGAAAGGCCAACATGTGATTAGAAGTGCAGCTAGGAAGGGATGTTAAGGGTAACAAGAAGGATTTCTATGAGTATGTCAACAACAAGTGGAAGAGGAGGAAAATTGTGGGCCCCTTACTGAATGGGGAAGGCAACTTAGTGACAGATAATGTGCAAAAGGCTGAAATACTCAATGGCTCTTTTTATTTCATTCTTCCCCAGCCAGGTCAGCTACCAGTCTCTTGCACCTGGAAGCACACTTTGGAGAGGAGGTTAACAGCTGAAAATGGAACTTTAGTTATTAAAAATTAGGGACTATTTAGAAAAGCTGGATGTGTGCGATTCCATTCTAACAAATATTAGAGGGATGGGGCACATGACTTATGAATAGGGATCTCAGTAAATCATGCCAGAAGTGCGCCCTGCAGCAGCTCCTTTAATACTTTTCATTTTGCTGCTTTACTACAGAGCCAGTTTCCCCCACAATTGGTGGAGGGGCCCCACTGGCCAGGCTGTTACTGTTGATCACCAGGGAAGTGAAAACTGCAGCATATTTAAAATCTCTGCCAATGCGGGGTAGAGGGGAGGCAGTGCATGTGGTGAAATGAAAAACATGAAAGAAGCTGCTTTTGGGGCACTTCTGGCATGGAGATCTCTGTTTATGAGGACAGGCTGATGGAACTGAGCTTATATAGTCTGCAGAAGAGCATTCTGAAGGAGGATCTAATAGTAGCCTTCAATTACCTGAAGGGTGGTGACAAAGAGGTTGGAGCTAAACTGTTCTCAGTGGTGGTAGATGACAGAGCAAAGAGCAACGGTTTCAATTTGCAGCAAGTGAAGTTTAGCTTAGATATTAAGAAAAACTCTTACCAGGAGGGTAATAAAACACTGGAACAGGCTACCCAGAAAGGTTGTGGAATCTCCATCCTTAGAGTGTTTTAAGACCCAGGTAGACAAAGTCTTGGCTAAGATACCTGTGGGTACTCTTGCTTTGAGGTTGGACTAGATGAGGTTGTGAGGTCTCGTTCAATCCGAATTTTTTTATAATAGATTTTAGATCCTGCTCCCCCTGGGGAACTTGTTGTGAGCAAGCTAAGAAGAGATCCACTCCAGCCACTTATGCTTTGTTGCAATTCTAGTACCCTCTGATTGCCCAGTGTGCCAGTTTCAACCAAAGTGTCAGGAAACAGATACCTAGTTAGCAGATCCAGGGTCCTGGTCCAAATCACAGACTGAGTTAAAGTTCAGGAGTCAGAGGCTGAATTACCAGATCCAGATGTCAAATCCAAGAAGAGAGCTAGCAGAGTCAGAAAACCAGGAGTACTGGATTGCAGAGGCTTGCCAGGGCAGACCTTCAGTAGGAACTATTGGCTGTCCTGGAATCTGCTGCTGTTGCTGGAGCTACACGATTAGGCTGCATTTCCTGCATTCAAGTGGTCAATTAGGCCATGTGTAGATGAAACGAGGGGCATGTGTGCACACCACTTTAAAGTGGGTTAGATGTTTTTGCACTGCTTTAATGGTGTTGGTGTTTGCACGTGCAGCAGTGTATTGCACAGTAATTCCAGCTACTGTAGCAAATTCAACAGTGTAATGCGCCTTAAATGACTTGGGGCACAGCAAACTAAAACTCCTCCGAGGAGTTCTAGTTTGCTGCCCTATAGTCATGAAGCGAAGCACGGGGCTCCATGCAGCTCAGGGGCTCTGCAGGAAGCTCGTGCAGGCAGCCTGGCAGCAGCCCAGGAAGGCAGTCTCTGTACAAGATCTTTTTATTTTTTTTCTCCTGGAGCCTGCCTGAGCTGCACAGGGGCCTGGTGCTTCTGTCCACAGCTGCAGTGCCTCCCAGGACCACCTGAGCCGGGTGCCTGTGGGCAGGTGCCACCTGGGAGGGCAGGGCGCCACTGCCATGGAGGGAAGCACCAGCCCTGCCCACCCCCACAGCCCAGGGACCACTCCACCCACCAGCAGCTCACCCTCCCCTCCCCTCCCCACCGCTGGAGAGGCAGGTATGTCTGGGTGTGTGCACAGCACAGGAGTTTAAAAGACCCTAAATTGAAGCGATGTTTTTAAAAACCCACCACTTCAATTTAGGGCCCCCATTTCATCTACATATGCCTTTAGAGTCCATTAGCTGGTTTAGGGCTGCCTGTCAAAGCCCCAATCAGGTGTGACCCACTAATCAATTAATCCAGGCTGGGCTGCCTGTTAAGGCCCCTGACAGTAACCCTTCCTCTATGGGGCTTTCTTCGGGATGGCTCAAATCTTTCCCATACTCCAGGTATTTGCATTACAAGACAGAGTAAATAAAATTTCCTTGTTACCTTTTTCCAAGCCATTCTTGATGCTATAGACCTCAGTTATATCCTGTTACCAAATTTGCTCATTACCTTGGGGTGTGCTCATTTATTAGGGATAGTTTCTAGGGTCTTGGTGATTCTGTCAGTGTGCTGCTTGTGTTACTATACGGAGCTGTATTTCTCCCTTCTGCAAGCCCTCACCCCCAGTGGAGCTATCTTGCAGGACTCATTCTCAATGGGACTGGGTTCCTCCAGTCACCAAATCAGTCATACACACAAACACACACAAATTAACGTGACACGCCTGACCTGGCCGGGCTGATCAGCATGGACAGGCTGACACCCTCATATGCCAAGAATCAGTTCATAAGAGCAACAATAAAATGCAGTCAGACACAAGCACACAGGTAAATAGAATCCCTCTGAATCCAGCTAGGTGTCCAAATGACACCCTCGTGGGCCAGCATTCAGTTCATAAGGGCACGTCTGAGTCAAACTGGGTCAATCAGCCTGTACAAGCTGATCCCCTTATGTGTTTCAAACTCAGCACGTCCCAATCTTTGGCCTCTTGATGAGCAGACCCCACAATAATTTAGGCTTCACAGGGATCTTTAGCATAGGTAAAAGAAGCGTTGCTGCAGAGCACGGGAGGAAAGAGAAGCAGAGAAGGAAAAATATACCCAATTACTACCAGTTTGACTATAAAAGTTATTTATTGCTAAGCATATGAAATATATAATAGTACTAGTAGTAATAGACATGCAAAAGAAAAACAAACACAAACAATGACAATACTACCCTGGTTTCACTAAGTATTTGGGGAAACTTAGCTCAAGTTTAACTGATACAGTTCAGGTTCAGAAGTTTATGCCTAGAGAGGAGAGAGAGAACGCTGGGAATCTCACCAAGTCCACGGTACTCAGGCTGCAAAGCTGACAGGCACAGTCCGTAGCACAGTCCTTGAAGAGAGAGATGATCTGTTCTTCCAGTGTCCCAAGAACAACAGGGGATGCTGTCAGCACAGGAGTTTTCTTCTTCTTTACTTTTCTCCCTCTTTCTTCCTGCTTCTTTTCTTTTCTCTCCTCTTTCAGCACACACACTTACAGATTTTTATACCCTCAGTTCAGCTGCTTCGAAGCACCCTCAGTAGTGTAAATCATTGTCTTTTCTATTGACAAGGGGTTATCTGGTTTGGACCATCTCAGGGAACTGATTGATAATCAGGAAACACTTAAGATTAGGGAGTAACCCAAATACTTGGGAGCCAGCTTGAAATCCCTATGGATGACAGATATCTCATGGTTTCTTCAGGAACAATAGATAGCTTGCAGCATCAGGATTTGGGATTTTTACTTGTTGTGCACAAGCCTCAGCTTAGCATGACTTTTCCAGATTTAAAGCAATTATTGGGGTGCTCATAACCTTTTGTGGAGAGGACTCCCACCAGTCGTCTCGGGAAAGATATGACAACACCTGGGATTAGGGCTCCAGCAGGCTGGATGCTGTGATGAACCCTTAACCATTGTTCAAATGTTGCCCATACCCCCTCGGACTCGGTCTCTTGCCTCAGCATTCCCTAACCCGGCAACCGAGTTTTAGTCAATCAAGTTTAAATAGGCCTCCCATAGTGGGACCGGGGAATGTACGGCCCGAGATGCCTATTAAACTTAGAGCTGTGTGTGTGTGTCTGGGGGGGGAAAAGTCCTTAGCAAATCCAGATTAGAACTGGTCTGATAAATGCTGAGCTGGGTGTGTGTGAACATGGGTTGATTAACATTGGAAGCACAGGTTCCCCATCATGCAACGCTCTCCTGCTTCTCTGGTCCCAGAATTCACTGCAGTCTCTGCTTCAGGCTTTCTGTTTTCCATCTCTCATGTAAACAAATGGTCATCTGGTTCCATCTCAGATGTAAATGAGACCTAGGGCAGTTGTTTCACTCTTATTACCCTTATCTGGAGAGTTTTAGGTGCGTTTCTCACTGCATCTTAATCAGTTTTGTTTAGGTAGAGGAGGGGAGGGAGGGGGGTGAGTCCTTGTGAGTCAGATAGACTGCATCCTGTGCCAGGGTTGCCCAAGAATACAGAGCTGAGGCATAACAATCCCCCTTCTTTTATCTCTTTCCAGATAAGCAAATCAACCTTTTTAGTCTTTTTTTATTTGAAAAGCTTTCTATGCACCTTTCATCTTTCTATGATCTTTCTATCTATCTGATCATTTTTGTAGTTCTTCTCTGTACCTCTTCTAACTCTACTAGATCCTTTTTGAGAAGGGGTGGCCAGAAGAGTACAGAGTATTAAATATTTGGGCATGACCTAGATTACAAGAGAAATCTTTTTGTCTGCCCCTCCTTTTCAGCTGAGAGAACAGTCCACAGGATAGAGCACGAGACGGGGACAGAAGAGATCTAGATTGCCTCAGACACGTACTTCCTAGATTGACTCAGACACGTATCTTCATATAATTGACTGAATCAGCCCTCTGCCTCAGTTATCCACCTATAAATTGCAGACACTACAGAAATATGTTATGAAGGTTAAAAAAATGGCAGCAAGGATTGTATAAGCACATTGAGAGATCATCCACAAGGGCAGACTCTTTTCCATTGTCATCTGTAGAACTTCACAAGAAAATGAGGATTGGGAACAAGAACAAGGATCAAGACCAAAGATTATAACAAAAATACCGTTCTACTATTTTGTGACAGCCACTGTAAGGCAAAGTTGAGTGACAGAAATAGAGACTGTGTCACATTCTTAAAATGTGTAATTGGAATGTATAATTTGCATTTCTTTTAAAGTCCCAGCTTTGAATTAGTTCACTTTGTAATTTTTTTTTAAATAGAATGGTGTGAACTGAAAAGGTGTTATTAGACAAATTTGAGGAGATTGGCTATAGGTATGGATTACAAAAATAGTCTAAAGATTTGACATTTCTCCTAAATTGCACAATACAATTTTATATGATGGATTTATAATCCAACCATGTGGTTAATGGTCTGAGTGAAAGATGACTGATTTCCACAAGGGCAAGGGCCAAAGAACATGAGAAACTGAGCCTTGAGTAAATTATGGATGGTATTACCTCAGAAGTTGATTTATTTTCAATGTATTGCTCAAGACTATTATACATTATATATGTAAAAATATATAAAGCAGATCAATTAACTAGTTTGTATAACCTTTATACTTGTGCTCTCAAGTAGATGCAACTGCCAGACCCCAATATACAGATCCTTTACTATATATAATAAATACAGAATTAAATTGACATATCTTAGGATATTAATTAATAATTTTAGCTTGGCTTCCCTGTCTGCCTTTTTACTGTGTATGTATGAATTGATTTCTTAGCTACTCAAAGCTTGGAATATGTATCACTTTTAGCTACTTTCTCACTATTGCATTCTTTCTCCTATTAACTCAGAATTAAATATATTTTATCTTGGTAAATTAAAAAGTGGATCAGCAGTTTTAACAAAGGGGAAGTAATCAGTTATTTAACATTTCATATTCACAGAATTTACCTGCAAACTTAAGATTGCTAAGAAATTGACCCTGTGAAAGTTGATGGGCACTTTCTGATTGGTTCTGTTTTAATAGGATGTTCTGCTTCCTAAGAAAATATTTATAAGGACACAGTAATTTGCATGCATTGATACATCATCTTTTTTGAGAGGCATGTCTAATGTGTATAATTTCTGTATTTAAAGGCAGAAAATTTTGAAAAGGACTAATTATATCCTGCATTATCACTTGGTGACACAGTATCAACAATCTATTTTAAGTGACAAGCAATTTGTAGAAGAAGCTTTGCCACTTCTAAATGTCAGTTAAAAATAAAATCAACTGCCTTTAGATTATAGATTTCAGAGAAGCATGAAAGATTGGTACTAAAAATTACTGAAATAACCGTGCAACTGAAACTGCACAAAATGAATTGAAGAAGTTTAAGTACAGTGTATGCCATTAAAAATCTTCATACTTGCTATTCCAATGTGCTATTTTGGCATCTCCTTGTCAAAGTATTCAACAGTACAAGTTTCTGCAGATCTAATGGGTGTTTGATGCCACATTTTCAATGACACCCATGTTATCAATCCCATCTGCTTATCCACATGGCAAGTTAAACAGTGTCAGTCTAATTTTTAATGACCAGAAACCTGGATCTTTCAAACATTTTTGTTGTTTTACTCATCATTGCTTCAAACTCTTTCCCTCTCCCTCCCCCTAAATCAGTTCTAAACTGTTTGCACTCCTAAACATTCATTTAACCAAGTTATAGTAGGCAATCATTGATCCTCTGGATCATGGTGTACATGTAAGAGGTCTAGTCATATGCCATATTAATCCATTTGTGGTGGACAAGCCCAATTCAAGAGCAACACAGTTTGTTACAAGTTTCACAGATCCATATGTTGTCAAAGTGGGAATCCAAATTTACAGCATGCTGCTTTCTTCTTTCTCACTTTGCTTCCATCTTCTGGATCAAAGCCGCTTCATGTTGAGCTGCATCCAGTGCCAGATGATCCCTCCAGATTGTATGGGATTCTGTATGCTCCTCCCAAGTTTCTAAGTTGATGTTGAATGAATTCATATATTTTTTCATGCGTTGTGGTACTGCCATTGAGGGCAACCCTGCTTTTTAGAGTTATCTCAGGTTTCCCTCGATTTACATGGGTTCTTTGTATGCAAATTTGCTCTTATGCGATGAGCATATTTAGACCCATAATTTGTTATATGCAAGGTAAATTCACTCTTATGTGTTCAGCATAGATGCCCCTCCGCTCAAGCAAGTAAGTCTATGGGGGGAGGGGAAAGGGCTGTGGCCCCACTCACCCCAACCCCAGCTGCAGCAGCCCTGGGAGCGACTGGTGCCAGCTGCCTGCAACCGCTGGGCTGCATCATGCTCTGCTTGTCCCCCCCTGTACCTGGGCTCACCTCAGCTCCTGCGCTGTACCCTGCCATGGTGCAGGCAGCTGGTGTCGGCTGCTCCTGGGACTGCTCCAGCATGGGCTGGGGTGAGTGCAGACAAGCAGAGCCCCAGGTGATGTGGGATGCAGCACTCACCCCACCCCTGGCTGTAGTGGCCCCAGGAGCTGCCTGCACTAGGGCACGGCACAGCCCAGGACCACAGGTGAGAGGAGACAGGCAGGGAGTGTGTCAGTCCTGCATGCTCCATCGCATCTGTGTTTGGTATTCTGTCTTCCCACTTTATTTTCAAGATCTTATGCAGACATCTCATGTGGAAGCTGTTCAGTCTCTTGATATGTCTAGGATATGTAATCCTTGTTTCTGAACCATAAAGCAAGGATGACAACACACGTCTCATACATTCGTATCTTCACCTTAATGGATAGTTTGCTGTTATTCCATGCAAGTTTCTGTAACAGCCCAACATTCTTAGCTGCTTTTCCAATTCTATTATTCAGTTCAGACTGAAGGTCAAAATTCCTGCTGATTGAAGAACTCAAGTAGCAAAAATTGTCAATGACACCAAGAGCTTATCCTCCAGAGCTATGTCGGGTTCTTTCACCCTTTGGTACATGGTCACAATCTTCTTAAGATTAACTGTCATCCTGAAGCTCTTGCATAATTCAGAAAATATGCCCAAGAGATTTTGTAGGGAAGATTCACTGTGAGCAACCAAGGCCACAACATCTGCAAACAGGAAGTTTCTCCGAACCAGATTTCCACCTTGGTTTTCACTCTAAACTTTGCAATGATGAACAAACCTCCATCTAGTCTTAGTTGAAGATAAATGCCATCATCGCTGTCCTTACATGCATAAAGAAGCAGGAATGAAAAGTAGATGGTAAAAACCATGGGTAAAAAGACACACCCCTGTTTCACTTTGTTGTTGATGTGAAAGTCATTTGATTCTTTGTTTTCATATGCTCCAGTTGCCTTCATACCTTGATGTAATCAGCGAATGATGTTCAATAGTTTGTGGGGACAACCCAGTTTCTCTTCAGAACAGTAAAAAAGGGCCTGTCTGTGAACTCTGTTGAAGGCCTTCATCAGATCAATGAAGGCTATGTACAGTGGTTTCTTTTTCTCTACACTTCTCTTCCAGTTGCTCGCCTGAAAATTTTGTATCAATGGTGGAGCAAAACCACATTTACTTTCAGGATAGATACTTTCACCTAGTGATTGCAACCTACAGAGAATGATGTGAATAACAACTTTTCCAGTGATGTACAACAGGGAGATACCTCTATAGTTGTCACAGTCACTTCTATCTCCTTTGTTTTGTATAATTCTACAAACTGAGCATCTTCGACATTTTGTGGTACCACTTCCTCTTGCCAACAGAGCAGTATGACTTCATGAAGCATTCAAAGCAATTCATCATTGGCACATCTGTAGATTTCAGCAGACAAACAGTCATTGCTGGATGCCTTGTTCCTAGGAATTAATTGAATAGCTTTCTGCAAATCTTCTAATATGGACTTATTGTCTAAATCCATCATAACTTCAAACTGTGGTAATCCTTTGAGCTCTTCATATTTGATTTCAGTCTCACTGAAGTATATAATTCCATAGTGTTCAATCCAATGCTCAAGTTGTTTTTGTTTATCAGTAATTACATTTCCATTTAAGTCTTTCAGAGAAGCTGCTTTCTTCTTGATTGGACCAATTGCACAATTGATACCGTTGTATATTTCACAGCTATCACCTTCATCAGCTGCTTTCTGAATATCATCACAGAGTTTCAGCCAATAATCTTGGACACATCCCCCTTTTGCATTTCTCTTTGAGCCTTTCTCAGATTTTTGAGGGTTAAGGTGTTGGTAGATTTCTTATAGTTGATTAGCACTGTCCCTTTTTTTCTTAACCAGTGGTAAAAGGGTGTCAGAGTGCTCTTCAAACCAGTTTGCATTTTTTCTTTTGCATTCTTCACCAATCAGTGTTATAGCAGTATTGTACACGTTAGCTTTTAAGGTTTCCCAAGCCTCGGTGGCTGAATTGTTAGGTAACCTTGCTTTCATAACTTCTTCATTGAATAGCCTGCATTTTTCTATGTCTTTAGTTTGGCTGATGTCTATCTGATGGCAAAAGGTAGATTTGCTATGGTGGATCTTTTTAAAATTGGTTCAGACTTTCCAGAAGACTAAGTCATAGTCTGTGTGACTGTCAGCTCTGACATAATACCTTGTATGCAGGATTTCTTTCAGGTAGTTACACCTGGTCAGTACGAGATTTAATTGGTGCCAGTGCCCTGATCTTGGATATTTCCATTATGTATTTCTTATGATTTTCTAAGAGAAGTAAACATTGGTAAGACATAGATTTTGACTTGCACAAAGTTCTAACATTTGCTGGCAATTTTCATCCATGTTAGAATTTCCATGTTTGCCCAGAATACCAGGCCAGTTCTTAAAATCACATCTAACTATTTCACTGAGGTTGCCAAGTACTATAATGGTCTCATTTCTGTGAGTTTTCTCAATCTCTTCTTCAAGTTTTTGGTAGAAAAATTTTTTTTGTCTTTGTTGCTAGCTTGAAAGGTAGGTGCATAGACGCTAAGTAACATGAACCTATTCTGTGTATGTACTCCAAGTGTCATGAGGTGAATATATACAGCAATAGGGTTTTCACAGAAAGATAAGCTGTTTCTAATAGCAAAGCCTACTCCATGCTCTCTCCTTTCTCCCAGAATATGATGTAATTATTCTCTTGGATAGAACCTGTATCTGAGAGCTAAGTTTTTGACAATACAGCAATGTCTATTCTGAGTCTAATCAATTCATAGTTTAGTAGTGCCATTTTCTGGAAGTCTGAGTCTGAATCAAACCCAAGGGTCAGAGTTCAACCATTTCAGCATGAGAGCCTCTCTATTATTTTGGCTAGTACACAACACACTAAGACCTTCAGTTCATATGTCTAGGCAACAGTATGGAGGGATGGAGGCTGCTCAAGACCTACCACCCTCCCTTTAGACCATTGAGACAGTCTGAAGGCTGGACTGAGTCCACATCTTCAGTGCCTTGATAGTTGTAGCTTCTGTCAGAAAGCAACAGATTAAAGCTGTTGTTGATTGCCTAATGCCTCAAAGAGGGCACATTTCTGTCAGGGTGTTGTCCCTTAGCCTTTTTCCAACCAAGGAGTACTCACAAGGTAGTGGGGGCTAGAGTTCTGAGGCACCCTAAATTTGCTTTGGTGCAAAATTACTCTGGTGGTTGTAATATTGTGGTATTTTATAGAACCGACCCTACCATGAGTAGCCACAAGCCCTCCAGTCAAATGTAGTTTATGGTCATAACCAGGACCAGTTACACACACATGCTAGCTGGGTCTTTGCTGTTTACCTTCCCCCCCTCCCCCCACACACACACGCTAACTGGATCTTCAGCAGTTACACACACGCACACACCCCTCACATGCTAACATATTAAACTGATAGACCAAATCAGTAGTAAAAATCTACTCAATAGCACAGCTGCTGTTCTTATATCATTGCTCATTTATCTTAAATAAAAGAATGTATTTTAAGTTATGAGCTAAAAGTGCACAATACCCATACCATTAATTATGGTAAAATATAACAATTTGGGTTCTGTTTCAGCAAGCTTTGTAAGTATGCCTTTTACTTTAAGCACAAGTTTAATCCTATTAACATCAATAGTATGATTTATGAACTTAAAGTTACACATACTTAAATTCTTTGCTAAATTGAGACCTTCAGACTTTTATCCTTAGTCATATTACATGAAATTTTGCTTATTAAATACAAATGTTCCTAGAAAGTTAATAACCAGAAATCTCCCTCTGAAAATAGTTGGAGGAAAACTGTTTGGGGCCACAGACAGCAGTGACAATATTTGCCCAATCTGGCCCCTGAAAGCAGTCTATAACCATTTCCAAACACAAGTGCATGGCCACAGACTGCTTCAAAAATGGCTAATTGAACAAAAATCAGCTATTGCATGAGGGTTTAGATGAATATGTTTCAAAGCATAGCATCTTCTGTAATTTTTGTCTGCCAGCTTCCAAGGTGTTTTTAGAATGGGAGGGGGGAAAGGAGCAAAGGGATTTCAGTCTGGGTTTTTTCAGCCACCAGTGGAGGGTGGGGTTGGTGTATTGGAGCCTCCCCCCCAAGGTAGGAGGACTCCAATTCACCCAGCCCACCCTCCAGTGCCAGGTGGGGAACCCCTAGAACCCATCCATGTGCTCTCTTCCCTCCACCCATTCTGAAAACAGGGACAGCCTGGGTGGAATAAGGGGCCATTGCTAGGGGAAATCGACTGCAGCCGCACAGCCAGCAACTAGTTTCCCCACCCCCTGGAACAAAAAGTGAACTTCTTTTTGGTCCAGGGAATTGTTGTAACACAGAACACTTCCTGCAAAGTTACAGCAGGGAGCTGCAGTTCTGTCTGCGTCCTGGGTGGGATGAATGAATGAATGAATGAATGAATGGAGTGTGCACTGGGCCATGTGAGAAATACAACCACAGATAGTAATGTCTCAAAGAACTTCAGAGGAAAACTCCAAATCTATTTATAAAACTACACATATATAAGCAAGTTTGTCCTGGCATTCCCTAACACAAGCCACAAAAAGCTACAAGTGAAACATCCATCTTTCTATAATAGATGTATGTGTGCACCTTAGGGGTGAATAATGCATTATAAACTGTCATCACACCCTTCACAGTTATGTTGGTTTCACTTGTTCCTGCAGTACGTAAATTGTACCCGTGGCATGTAGGCAATACACTGGAGGAAACCCCAGGTTCAAACCTACTTTGTAAACCCAATGTTTGCCCTTTTTAAGGACTGCTTAAAAAGAAACATGCTTTAATAAATAAAAAGGTGCAGACAGAACTGTAAAGAACCCTTTAGAAAGTCTTGAAACAGTCTCCCTGTAAGTTTTTTTTTGGTTTTTTTTTGGTTTTTTTTTTTTATTACAGTGCAGAGTACTAACATTTGATTATCATGCCTGGGGCAGTATGATTTCCTCAATACGATGTATTTTTTAATACTTCTACCCATTAGATTTCCCTTGTTTCATTGTAATCAACAACCTTAATAAATAAATAATGCAAAAATGTTTAAGGGTTCTGAAAAATTCTCTATCTTTTAATGATATGCTGCTTATCCAATGTCACACACAGTCCAGGTTTAGAGCCTGGACTTTTCCAGCTCCCAGTATACCAGCGTATGGTCCATAGTTAAGGCCTTATCTTCTCTTGACTTTGGTCTCCCTAGCACATACATCTCTCCCTTCTCAAATCAATACATGGCTATTAGGATTCCATTACTCTTACTTCGTTATCTACTTTTTAGTTTTTCCCATTATCTTACCTTCTTCCATTGCTTTGGGTTCAACCTGTTTCTTGTCATCCTCAAGGCCCTTTGCATCTCTTCCTTTCCTTATTTGCTTTATCTTATCTTGTATAATTCTTGACTACTTTCCCCAAATATACCTTATTTCAATAAATATACTTTATGTGCCTTATGTTTTATGTCTCTGTCCATCAGCTTACCCTACAGTCACCATAAGGCTAACTTCCAAGTGCTCCTTATTCATGCAATGCCTTCTCCAAGTTAATCAATATAGTCAATATTTTCTCTTCCTTCAAATTGTACCTTAAGACCCACCTTTATAAAGCACCTACAATAAATTATTGGGAAAAAATAGTACTTCAGAAACCATCAAGGTGTGAAATAAGTACCTTGGTTGCCCTGTAATCTTAATTTAATAATCCTCTTCTCCCTCTGCCTTTCTTCATTTGTATGTTATACTTGCTGTATCTTCTCAAAGATTATATTGTGAACTTGTCTGGGCAGGAAATGTCTATGAATACAAGTTGTAGAGCATCTATTTTGTTGTGGAGCATCTAAATAACAACCTTGGTGATCTTGGAAAAACTGCAACATCTTTCACCGAAAATAAAATGTCAGAATAGCCAGATGCCCAGATTTAAATGATATATTTAGGGACTACCAAATCTGCAATTGCACAGTTTTTGCAGAAACTTGAGTGAATTCGGGTGGCTGCACAAAAAATGGTGGGATCCACAATTTTGGTAGGCTTGATGCAAAAAACAAACGAACAAAAACAAAACAAAAACACTTACTGGGAAGCACTGCAGTCTTAGAGTATGGGGGGGAAGAAGGAAAAGCAGAAGTGGGGGAGAGACCTGGTAACCCAGGCGCCCAGCTCCACATCCCCCAGTCCCACATCCCACCATGAGGAGTGGCCAGCCATGTCACCAATGGCTGCCAGCTTCTAACTGGGGTGGGGGTGGGAGTGAGGGGCTGTTCAGGCATTAGCCTGCTGCATACCACAGGCCATGGACACAGGGTGCAGCCCAATGCTGTCACTGACAGGGAGCCCCATGCCAAATCACCACCCTCACCAGCTCCAGACACGTGGTAAGTGGTAAGTCCTGCACTGGGGGAGGGTGCTCCCAATTCCTGCCCCTGCCCCTGCCCCCGGCCCTTGTCCCTACTCCATGCCTGGCCAGCCCACACTACCCTGGCCCCAGGTTCCTCCCCACAGCATGCAGAGAGACAGGACACAGTTCAACCCTTTATTCAGCAGCCTGTGTCCCTGCAGCTGGGTGGGCACAGGCCTCTAACACGATAAGGAAGGCATCAATGCCAACAGTGATGTTTGGGCTCAGCATGGGGACACGTTGACTTTAAAGTAAAGCACCATTTGGGAGAGGGGAGGTGTTATGTCTGCAAGCACCCTGTATGCACTAACTAGATGTCTATTCCTGAATCACTCTTTAGGGGCATTGTGATGCCTATGTGGAGGTATATCTAGGTGACCATTCCTGATCTGTCTCAAGTGACTTTCATGACATAGGAAATCTACAGGATGCTACTGGCCTAGTCAGTGAGTTTTCATTTCCATCTTTTGTGTTTTTTAAAAATATGTGGTGACCATTATCCCCAAAGCTATAGAATTTTTCATATACCAAAACCTAGATTCTGGATTTTATGAAGAATTGACTAGCTTGCAATAAATTAACTTAAAAAAAACCAAACAAACCCCAAAAGGAGTCTACTTAGAATAACTGAAACCAAAACAACTTCAGAATTTCAAAATCCTTTCTTGCAAATATATTTTAATTTTCTTGTTATCTCAATGTAAAAATTAGTTTCATTTCAACTGGCTGCTGTTTCAAAGGAATGTCTTTTTTAGACAGCAGACTCTCTAAACAAGATTTTTTTTCAAGCTTTATTATTTTTATTGACCTCCAATAAGTCATTCAGATTTAAAAGCATATACTTGTTCTTCTTTGCATGGGAACATGCCATAAAGGAAATACAACAAAAAAAAAAGTTTTTAAGTGCCCCATAGAAAAGAACCTCCCCTCAGGACTTGAGATCCCTGAGCTGCGGCCACAGTGGTGGGGCTTGCTGCAGGAGCAGCCCATGCCTCAGTGAAAACTGGGTCACTGTCAGCCCCAGCAGCACTGTGGGCAAAACCCCACCCCTGACCCTACCCACCTCTATCAAGATGGACTGGCCTTCTGTAGCCACTCCAAGAAGACCCTCAACTCCTCACTACAATGGCAGCCACCAACCCACCAGTACCTCACCTGCCAGCAGCCAACCCACCAGCACCAGACCCCAACCAGACTCAGCCAACCTGTGCTGCAACTGGGCCCAATGGCTGGTATGAGAGGTGTACAGATACAATGAGGGTTGCTAGACAGGAATTTGAGAGACTTGAAAAGATAACAAACCCACTCTGGGACTGCTATCTCATAGCCTGACAGCTAAGAAGGAGGGAAGGGTGTTTTGGGGAGCTGAGGAATAGTCTCTTGGGCTACAGGTCCCTTGAGCTACAGTAAGCTCTGGCCTGTGCCCTTGGTGCTGTCAACAGTCTTGAGGAAGAATAGGGAGCCTACATATCATGCCAGAATGTGTGTTGTAGGGCCCCACAGCTGGGTGCTATCAGTAGAGCAGGCTGTCTGTACAGCACCCAGCCAAACCCCTAAATGTCTGTACAGTGTTCCATAGGTAGGGTTTCCAACCACTTAAACTAAATTGCTAAACTTCCACTGATACATTTGAATACTTGTATATACCCTAGATGTTGATTTTATAAATAAAAAATCCCTAGAATTGGGGGTATTGAACTCAACTGGCCCTGGTGGCTGAATGAAGGGTGTGCAGGACTGGCCATTAGCTGGATCAGGCCCACAAACCAGTCCCATGTGTTCAAGCCAGCCTGTGACCTGGACCAGGTCTGTGTGTGATGTGCAGTATCTGTGCTAGCTTAAAATGTAGCACACACCAACACCTGCCCCATGTTCTGCATGCAGTGCCCATCCTGGACCCTGCACAGGGTCCAGCCTGTGGGCCCAAAGTGGATCTGTCCCAGATTCAACTATGCAGAGCCAGTCCAGCACAGTTGCTTCATACAGCACATGCTCCAAACCGCACTGGGGCTGGCATGTGTTGCATGTGGTGTGTGTATCCAATCCAAGAGCCACCAGCACCATGACCCACCCTAGATCTGGCCTGCAGGATGTAGCCTTGACACTCCTTCCATGGAAGTATTGATGCGATTGAAGGGTTTGTAGACTTGTAGTCCTTGGATGTGTGGTGGGCTCGGCATTCTGCCC